>NC_092650.1:8750000-10000000 GCF_032118995.1 Asterias amurensis | reverse complement strand
GCAGTGAGAAATATTCTGGCACTGCAGGAGCTGATACATTGATGTACGGAACCTTAAAAGCAAAAGGTCAAACATTTAAAATAGATTTCTCTCATTACATGTATTTAAATTTTGTTATAGAACATCTTCTTGATGAATTCCATGAAACCAAAGATAAAATGCAAACACATTGGCAAATTTCTGGTACAATCCGCTTTCCTGTTTACACATGAGGATACTAAATAACTACGATGAAACAGTGCTGTGAAAGGCCTATCACACCATTTGTTTTGTCTTGTAATGTGTCAATGACATATTGATGTCACACCGCCCGAAATTGAGCCATTTTGGGTATGACTTGAGCTAGTCCAATTCTCACCATCAAGACAGAGTTGGTGTCATTGTGACTAATGCCTTTCTCCCTAAGCAGGAACAAACAAGGATACTTATATTTCCTTGTCTTAACTGTTTCTTGAAGAATTTTTTCCCTTATGGAGTTGTGTGGGTGTTTCTTAGAAAGTTGGGAGAGTGGGTATACAATTGGGTCTATTGGCAATCAGCTAGGCATTCTGACTTTGAGCTGCCTTTAGAATCGCTGCTGTAGTTGATGTGCTAAGAACACTTTTATTTCAACCATAGGTGAGTTGATATATTCCATCTTTCTAAGAGGAACCTATTAGTAGTAATCTTTTAGGATATTCATTGTTGATTTATATTAATTATAGTGATTATAACATTTGCTTCGTTGCATTTATCATATTATTAGTTTTCAGAGTTAATGAAGATTTAATGTGATCACATCCCGTTCTTTACCTCGTTGCTTGAGGAAAGGACTGATTGAGAAAGTATTTTAGGGTTTATAGTTTGAGATGAATTAAACTTTTGATCCTGAGAGTTGGAATGATAATTTATGGTTTCACATCATGAATTTATTTGCAAGAAACTTTTGTCAGTTTTAAGACTCCTAAGGCATTAAATATTAACTTTGAAAAAATAGGCATTAAATATTAACTTTGAAAAACCGTGACCGCATATTGACCTCTATGCACCAATTTTTTTCCGTATTCCACGAGCGCATGTGTTATCTTCCAGTCTCGCGTGCAACGCACAAATAAAAAAATAAATCAGAATGTTATTTCCCAACAAACAGCAAGCACGCGCACAAAGTTTAGAATGTAGAATGTGCGAAGCGTGGCACATTGACACTCAAAATAAGCAGTGTGCAATATAACTGGGAGTAGGTTATAGGTTTTTATACCACCCTCCAGTTCTGATTGGTGGATTAGTGCACACTAGAAGATAAAATGAATTAGTTAATTTACTTAGTTATATAATAGATGTTAAATTTGCATTACTTAGTTATAATGGCATAATTATTTAATTAGCCAATCTTTAAGACCACCATATCTCAAAAAGTATATGTCTGATAGTCAAACTTTTGTCTTTACTTCCGGGTCAACCGGAAGTGGAACCATTTCTCAAGAATTACACGACCGATTTCAATTTGTTTGCAGTTATAGACTCCTTAGGCATTAAATACTAATTTTGAAAAACAGTGACCACATGTTGTCCTCTACTTTCAGGTCATTTCTCAAGAACTACACAACCGATTTTCAAAACTTTTTTTTCCAGCTATTGAATCCTTATTATGCATTAAATATACATGTAGGTTTTCCGGGCCATTTCAGCAAAAAAAAAATCGTTCAATTTCATTAACATGCATTCAAATTCATGCATTTTCTCCTTTTCCCCTCAAACTAGGGTTTCTTTTTAGCCCTTCATGCATTTAATTTCATTTAAGGGCATTCAAGACTACACTTTCATCATTCTTAAGTTAAAGTTTTACTACCAATTTGCAATTGATGCATTCAAATTAAGACTTACCGAAGTTTGCTAGTTTGCGTTTTCTTTTTCATTTATGTGCAACGAATTTCAACTTCTTTGCATTCAAATTAAAGATGAGTTTTGGCTTTATGAGTAAACAGGAATTACATGTATAGCTCCTTCACTGGCACATAAGTTGTCCTTTGTAAAAGGAGTTTCCATATATTTTACACCATTATTTACATCATGTGTTTTTTTCTTAATTGAAATTGTGCTCCTTTTGCGTTGTTACCCTTCCTTAAGTGTAAGTCTCGAGAACTTTGAAACGCAAAACTAATTATTTTGCTTTAGCGTTGATATGTATTTTTGCCCTGGTTATGTTGTCTTTGTTTTTCTGTTAATGTCAGGACCATTTCAAATTAGACTTTAACAAATGTTTCAAAGGAAATGAAAATCTTACAATAAAGGGTCGTTATACAATTTAAAAAGAAATTTATGCTATTCTTGAATATTTCAACCAGTCTCGCCCTATATATGGTGGTCTAAAGATTGGCTAATTAAATATTCATGCCATTATAACTAAGTAAATTAACTAGTCCCGCCCTGTATACCTACATCATTCACTGCTCTGGACCAACCTTGGGCAGCCATCTTTTTAGCCCAAAATTGCTTGGGCATTTACTTGGAGATAATGCCAAATAAGTTTCATTTAAAAGTATGCGGTCCTTTGAAAGGTGAATTTGAATTTGAATGCAAACTTTTGAAAAATATTTGCTCATAAATGAAATTGAATGATTGACCATGTCTTGCTGCTGGCTTTGCGAAATTGAATGATTCTTGCGGCCTAGTGAAATTGAATGATCTGATTTGACCAGTGAATGCTAAACTAGTGAAATTGAATTACTCTTTTTGACTGTTGAATGCTGACTCAACAGATCATTCATTTTCAAACTAAATTGAATGAGCCAGGAGTTAAAATGAATGGAATTTTGATGAAATTGGCCGGGAAAACCTATATTACCTTTGAAAAACCGTGACCCCATGTTGACCTTTACTTATGGATCAACCGGAAGAGGGGCCATAACTCAAGAACTACACAACCGATTTTCAAACTTTTTTTTCAGTTATAGACTCCTTGGGCAAACTCTTCTATTTTGAAATCAGTATGAAAACGTGTAAAATTTCACATGAACGGAATATTCGCAGTCTGTTATGCGGTCTGGTGTCCTCAAGAGACATAACATTCAATGACTTTGTGACTAACAAGAATTTTAGACAATAGAAAAAGCAACAGTACAATACTTTTCTATACAAAATATAGTCAAATGAGCTTGATAGTTACCAGATTTATATACAAGTCTTGATACTGTGGCTCTTCACAATACTTATGGAGCAATTCTTCAGATGCAGATTGACTTCCTGGTTTCTCTGCTTTTACCTGATCATGGCATAATTGGGAGAGAACAAACAAAAATGGGAATTTAAATAAAATTAAAGTACTTTCCTTTCGACCATTATTTTAATTGTGATGTACAGTACCGATTGAAAATAAGTAGAGGCCATGCGATAAATTTAGCGCAATAGAAATGCCTTGGCGCGATAGACTGTTGCGCCGCCTAACGCGTGGGTTTTATCGCGCCAGACAACAAAATGCGTAAACAGCCGTCGGCAATTAGTCGCGCGTAGGCGGTACTCTTTCGCGACAATCTCCATGCGACAATCTCCACGCGAAAAATGCTGGACCATTCTTCTTGCATAGTTGCGTGAATGCTTGAGATGAGATTCATTGTTGTTCCCAGCTGAAAGCAACCACAGTTTACAGCCTATTACAGCTTTATTTGGAAGGAAAAGGCCGGTTTGATTTGAAGAACTATTTACTGAAAAGAAGTTTGAAACTCTAGCGGCATCACAAAGGAATTGTTGCATATAGACAGCCCATTCCAAAATAAACCAATGCACGAAAGTTCCATTAACCCAATAGGCAACGACTACGTCGTTATTTGGAAGGAGACAGCCGGTTTTATTGGACGAGCTAGTTTCAGAAACAAGTATGAAAAGCTAGTGGCATCACATAGGAAGTGTAGGTGTCCTCTTTTGCCACTGTCCCCAGTGAATTAAATTCCCATCAATGGAAAGTCAGATCCCCAAAAGACCACACTTTTTAAGCAAAGCTTCTTAAATGTTTTACCAGCGGCATCTCAAAGGAACCGTTGAACAATGGAGCTGTCACTCATCTTATTGAAGGGTGTGCATTTTTTTGGTCGGGATAAATTTATAGTGGGGGTTTGGCCCTGTGAGTTTTTTCAATTATGTGCTATAAAAAGGAAACATAAACTTGCTTTAACATAGTTCTTCAAAAGTAGGATGTCGTCTTACAGAAATAATTTATGATTACAAAGTCGACAGCCTGAGAGAAGGATATCGCCTCCTTGATACGTTTTATCTTCTTGCTCTGATGCTGCAAAACGTATACGTAAGATGACAACATCATGAGATCAATTATGTCGGGATAAAAAACTCCTTGAAGTACATGTAGAATGTCATTTTCCAGATGCTGTTCAAATTAAATTCATGTTTAGTAAGATTGGACTCATATAATCAAGTCAAGGTAGTCGAACCAATAAAAAACTTTTATAACATCAAAATAATTTGAATTTAGGTAGGATTTGAAACTTGTGCATGGTGGAAAAACGATATAGAAAGGTTTGCGGTAACACCATGTGATGACTATCTCTAATGAGTTGGGGTGGTTCAGAAAAGAACCGTTGGTTTTAAATTAAATAATTAATTTAATTTTCGAACGAGTTTCATTGAAGGTTTCCTGGTTAATCAATAAAAACAATTCTGAAAAATACTTATGTTCGAATTATCATTGTTTTAGAGCTTACGGATATGGAGGAGCATGGACAAACCTCACAAATTCAGCCTTAGGCATGAGGCATGGACAATACATGTATGTTGAATAAAAAAACCAAGATATGTCCTCGGATTGTTTAATAATTATTTATGCTACACAAAAATCAGTTTTGGGTTAAAAAGTTGAAGCTGCCAAAAAAGAAAAGAAAAAAAACAAAAAAACATCAAATTTGTTCAAGTCTGCAATATTCTTGAAAAATTATGGTAGAATGATCATTTAAAACACAAAAAAGGTAATTTTATTAATACAAGCGCATGCGTCACATCAAAATTTTCGCAGCAACGGAATTACTTAGGTTAGTTAAACAATATCTGAGTTCCACATACACGTTAAGGCAGGGTAAAAACTTAGTTGTCAAATTGTTTTCGATCCGCACATACTTGAACAAAACAGTATGCAATGAAACGAAAGCCAGTCGGTTAGAGACTACTGCAGAGTGGCCACTCTCAGTAGGCACCGTCCTCTGACCATGGCAACACTGTTGCTAGGCGGCGTAAGAACCTTTTCAAAGCTTTTGGGCCTTGCCGCGGCAATTATTTCATAAAGAAAGCGGTAGGCCCCAAATGACAGAAGTCCAATCAACAGAATCAACCAATTACGTCTTTATTTGACGGAATTGGCAGATTTATTTGAAGGCTAACAATGAAGAAATTCCGAACTCCAGCGGCATCACAAAGGAATCGTGTTTCTCTGAAGATGGACCTAGTTACCCACCCCCAGGTCTGAATGCGGTGAACATCAAAAAAAGTGTCAATCACTTGGGGAAAATATAGAGGGGACTTTTTTAAGACGTACCAACCATTCTTTGGGGATTAATTTGGGGGGAAACTGACAAGTTAATGGAGAATAATTTCCTGAAGAGCCCTAATTCAATTATCAAAATAATCTCAATTCCTATATAGCTCTTAGCATTTAGGAGACAAATTATTGAAACGAAAGTTCGATTTAAGTTATGTCAGTTGAAGACAATACCGAAACAATATTCAAAACGCTCAGACTGGTGGAGACTATTAATCTCTCAACTCTTTTTACTGTTTGTGGAATAAATTATTGTCTCTGCTTTTTTCAATGGCCCTGATTAAGAAGATATTTTAATTAAAGGGTTAACTTGTTTCTCAATCGAGTTTCATTGAAGGTTCCCTGGTTCATAAATTAATCAAAATAATCCCAATTCAAATATAGCTCGTAGCATTTAAAATAAAAATTATTGAAAGAAAGTTTGATTTAAGTTATGTCAATTGAAGACAATGAAACAGTGTTCGCAACGCTCAGACTGGCTTAATCTCTCAACTCTTCTTATTATTTGTGGCATAAAACCGCTTTGCTTTTTTCAATGGCCCTGATTAAAGATGTCATTTTAATTAAATAATTTATTTAACTTTCGAACGAGTTTCATTGGAGGTTTCCTGGAAGTTATCAATAAAAAACGGTTCGGAGGAACGTCCACTGTTTGACGGAAAAATACTAATGTTTGAATTATTTTTGTAGAGCATATGGATAAGGAGGAAGCAGGGGAAAAACATCATAAATTCAGCTTTAGGCACGAGGCATTCACAACATGTTGAATAAGAAACAAACCCAGATATTTCCTCAGATTTTTTTATAAAAGTTTTTTTTGGGGTTTAAAAGTTGAAACTGCCAAGAGGGGAAAAAACACAATCACAAATTGCAAGCCTGCGCTATTCTTGAAAA
Organism: Asterias amurensis; assembly: GCF_032118995.1. Lineage (NCBI taxonomy): Eukaryota > Metazoa > Echinodermata > Asteroidea > Forcipulatida > Asteriidae > Asterias > Asterias amurensis. Next base: position 9,993,588 of record NC_092650.1, on the reverse strand, counting down.
GTTATGGTAGATTGATCAGTTACAATACAAAGGTTTTTGTAACAATACAGTCGCATGCGTCACAGCAAAGTGTTAGCGGCAACGCTCCGATCCGTAGCAACACTGTTGCTGGAATCGGTTAATACAAAAGTACCAAACATATGTGTGCAGGGTAAAAACCGTTAGCTGCCAAATTGTTTTCGAGCCGCACATTTGAACAAAATAGTAATGCATTGAAAAAACAGTCGGTCAGAGACTCTTGCAGAGTGGCCGTGCTCTTGTAGGCACCTTCCTCTGACCATGGCAACACTGTTGCTAGGCGGCGTAAGAACCTTTCCAAAGCTTATTGGCCTTGCCGCGGCAATTATTTCATAGAGAAAGCGGTGTAGGCCCCAAAATGACAGAAGTCTGATCCACAGCAACAACAAACTACGTCTTTGTTTTGACGGAATCGGCAGATTTATCTGAAGGCTTTACAATAAAGAAACTCCAAACTAGAGCGGCATCACAAAGGAATCGTGTTTCTGTGATGATGAACCTTGTTACCCCCCCCCCCTTTGAATGCTGTTCAAAGTGTCAATCACTTCAGGAAAATCTAGCATCGGGGACATTAATAGACAGAGTTATTTTTAAGGGGTAAAAATATACATGTGGATCTACTTCGGGGAAACTAGACCAGGTAACAGAGATTAGTTTCCTAAAGGCACTATTTAATAAGTTATAAACAGTCCGATTGACAACAGTTTCTAAAGAAAACGTAACATTTATTGTATCAGCTGTATACATGTAAGCAACTTAGGATGTGTAACGTATTCTGTGCCGTTCATGAGAAATATGAATAGGTTAAATCAGGCCTTTGACTTGAAATAAACGCAACTTGTAATTAACCCAACGGACGATACACATATTACATGACCCGGCCCAGTTTTTTAACCTTAAGCTAAGCAAAACAAAAACTGCGCTTACGGGGTGCTTCGCCTAGCATCTATAATAGCGTATTTTCACGGATTGGTTTTTAGCATAGCTCTAAGGTTTATAGCAACTGTGATTTGCTTGTGTGCTTGCGTTCTCCACGTTTTTACTAGGCATTATTTGCCTACATAAAAAGAGGACCAAAAGTGGACAACCCTTTCCCGAAATCTGATAGAGTTAATAACAGAAATGGGGCGCTTGTACAAAAGGCGGAGAATGGTGATGCAAGCGCAGAGTTTTGCCGGCGGTAAGCAGAGCCGTAAAAGGTGGCATGGACTCTGCGTTGAGGAGTTCACCCACACAAGACCAAATTCCTTATTAAAACGGAAAATACTGGGTATGAAAAAAATTCAAGAAGCCTGTACCAAGGAACATGGGTGTTCCGAAGCTACTGGTTGAATCTAAGCAAGATCTGAGATGATTATTATTTTTATTATTATTATAAGCATCAAAAACTTGCAAGTTAACAGAAATTTGTAACTAGCCAGCGAGTACCGTAAAGTTTGCATTGCATGCAACTGGTGCCCCACTAAATACATTTGCTAAGAAATAGTTTCTGCTGAACAGCGATTAAATTGGGCCTATAAAGTATATTACGCACATCTATCGAGTCGCCTGCTAAGCACATAAGAGTAATGCTTCAAACCAGCCAGAATTACATTACAAAGTTTACATTGTTGTGACTAAATTAATTCTTGATGTAGCTTTATTACTTCACCTGGCAGATTCATGTACTGACTCTACGCTGTTATTTTATTACTCAGTGCGACCACATTAAATAGAATTATCCACATTACACACACAACTAGACCTCATTATCGATTAATTTGAGATTAAAATAACCATAGTGTGCATATATAGTATGCACATATCAGTGAATACATTTGTTACGTTTTAATTAATTCAGTAGCACAATTTTACTATACGTAAAAATCTAGACGTAGATTCCAAAAACACATTTTCATTAAGTGAAAATCAGACTTTAAAGGTCGTTTTTGCGTGATGGACGACGGACACCAATACAAATGACAACCACTACCCAATATACATAAGGTCTTATTGAAATTTGTATTATCGTAGTAATTATGAACAATGCATAGCAATGTTTCCTAATAGTTGTCAAAAATAACCAGTCCATAATACACTCAGGAGAGTGGAGGAAGCTCTTAAAAATGTGTGATGGACGGACACAATGTTCAGCGTTTACGGATACCGTGTGAAACGTTACAATTTTTGGTATAAAATACCGAAACTGGTATACATACCGTTTACTTGCTGAAATTATTTTCGTCTCAGTTAGACCACCAAATCTTGGGTTGTCGGTCGATTAAAACTGAATATACATGTTTGGTTGTGCAGTAATGTTTCATTTTTGTTCCACAGATTCCAAAAGAAAACCTGATTGATAGATTATTATGGGTTGTTTGTTTTTCTTCATTTGTTTTAATTATATTTTCTTTTATTAAATTAGACATTTGTTAAGGAACTTTTGTCAAATTTATTCAGGTTTCTGCTGTCTAACCCTCCGTATTAATTAACTTCATACTTTATTTGATTAAATTCAACTTTGTATTTACAACAATTAATTTCGGTAGAGTTGAACGCAACAACAATAGCAAACACATAGTTACGCGTGAGCAGTAAATGTTTAATTGCGTGATCAATTAATGGATTCCACGCGCTAAATTAATTATTCCACATGAGATGGAAGAGCAAGGGCGGCCTGTGATTTTTATCTTACTCACCGTCACTACCCCCCCCCAGTAATGTGTAGGCAATACAAACTGTTTGCAGCCAAACTATGTATCCTTGGCTCACACTTTGGGGTTCTACATACACCGATCTAACTGGTGCACCCCCCCCCCCCCCCCCCCCCCCCCCCCCGCAAAGACATAAATAACTGAGGTCTGTTTCTTATACGAAAGTGGTAAACTTATGAATCAGTGATACAAACTCAAGCGGTCATACTCAACGTTAACTGTTGAACATCTCAATATTATTAATATTAACAAGGAGGCCCTTACTGTTTTGGTTTTTCCTAGTCGGTTTTAAAAACTTCTTCACGGCGTGGACATTATTCCACTGCTGATTTTGGGAACTCAAAAACATGACACCTTTAGAAATATCATTTACACCACAATATGTAAGATTGAACCATCCGAAAGGTTCCAAAATGCATTTTGAGAAAATAAAGTTCTTGTTCACTGTTTTTACCAATCATATTTAATTTGTACGTGGAATGTCCACTGTCTCCGTATAGAAATAAAAATAGTCCAGAAGTAGCAAGATGTCACAGAACAGCTTTTTAAGAATATGTGACGATGAATTATCTTCTTTCAGGATGTCATAAAATTAGACTAGTCGTCATCCCAAGTTAATTTTTATCTCAAAAAGTAATTTTCCAAACATTAAAAAAATGTGTGATTGTTCGCATTTAATTGTTTCAGTCCTAAGTCAAAGATAGTCATAGCAACAAAACACTTGTTCAAACTACTTAAAGGGTGGCTGCAGTGGTTTAAAAAAAAATTTAATCGATTAAACATGACTTTTTAAACCTGAAATATTATTTTAAATTTTGTATTTAATGCGCAAGTATTTTAAAAGTGGTTTTCAAGAGATTAGGGGAACCCACCCCGCCCCTAAAAGGGAGCCTTCATGTAACGTCATGTCGGGAACCCGAGCCGTCGCCTATCAAATATTAACAATAATATCAGGCAAGCATTTAAAAGAAAATTGGCTGTTGTTGTTATCTTGTTCTAAACGTCCAGACTATTTATCTCTCAACTCTTCTTAAATGTTTTTTAAATATTTTTAGATTGAGTATCATTTTAGGTTAGTTCATCAATTAGGCCTTTCTACTATATACACAACCAATGTAGTTTCATGAGGAATATCCACTGTTTGGCGGCAAAAGAATACAAATATTTCTCATGTTAAGCTGGTTGGACTTTGCTTAGCCAAGAAACTCAGACCAAACAAACATCACATGAAGCTGTCAATTCTTCAGAACCTTACAGAAACAAAAGCTCGAAGGAGCAAAAAAAAAATACATCACAAAGTCAGCTTTTAGGCATGGATAATCTGGGGAAGATCTCAAAAACTGATATTTCGGAATAACTTATTCTTTACGAAATATGTTTTTGGTTTTGTTTCAGTTAAAAAGGTTAAGAGCTGCATTTTTCAAGTCTGCACTATTCTTGTAAAAAATAGTTAGTTTGATCAAATACAATATATTTTGTAGTACAGGCATCACATTATCATGTATCACATTATCACATTATCATATTTTTTTTTTACGCTCCATAGCAACACTGTTACTAGGAAGCGCTAGGACCATTCCATTACCGATGCACGTGTCCCCAGTCAGATTAGATAATATTTTAAGGAAGGTCCGACACTATAAAAACATTTTTTTTTAAAGCATAGCCTAAAATTATAGCACTGGATGTGTAACGTATTCTGTGCCATTCATGAGAAATATGAATAGGTTCAGTGTTAAACCCAACGATACACAGTGCATGCTGATGATACATGACCCGGCCCAGTTCATGTCTCTGTTCACCGTAAGCAAACAAACCTGCGCTTACGGTGCTTACGTCAAGCGCATTTTCACGGATTGATTATAGCAATGATGTTTTGCTTGTTGGGTATGATCCACATTAAAGTGGACAATTACCCTTTCTGAAAATCTGTGGGAGAGTCCAAATTTCTGATAGCAGAAATGTTGAACATAAATTCTGGTTTTGTTTTTTTATCTACCAGATTTTGGGGAATAAAGGTTGTCAACTTTTGGTCATCCATTATAGCGCAGAAGCAGAAATGCGGCGCTTGCCCCCAAAAAGAGTCAGGGAATTGTGGTGCAAGTGCAGAATTTGGGGCGGGGAAAAAGTGGAGCCACTTTATTTTGCATGGACTATGCATTGAGGATTTCACCCAGACAGGACCGAGTTTCATAAAGCTGAACTTGAATCTGCTATGAAATAAACTCATCACGCCTGTAAGCATAAAAACTGGCCGCCAGACATAGACAAATCTGGCTTAATGAAAAGAAACTTAAGTAATCAGACAAATCTCTGTAAAGTTTGTTGCAACTGGTTGCATACTAAGCTTAGTACAGACAGCTGCTAAGCAATATTTTCTGTTTCTTAACAACATTATGAAATTGGGCCCATAATTATAGCATGTAAGCACGTCTATCATGCCTGCTAAGCACAGAAAAGTATTGCGATACAAAAACAGATTACATACAATGTGCACGTACATATAATGTATTATCCGCATATATATATACACACAACTAGATTTCATTATTAATTTTTTTGAGATGAAAATAACCCTATACATTGTGTGCGTAGTATTCTAATATAGTGGAAAACATCCATTTGTTACGTTAAAAGCTCAGTAGCACTTTTTCACTACAGCATGTATTGTACATAGGCGCTACTGCACACTGTTGTACAATCTAGACTTAGATTCTCAAAACTCGTATGAGTGGAAATCAGACTTTGAGAGCTGGGTCATTCTTATGCGTGAGGGACGGACATCAATGGACAACCACTACCATTTTATACATTTTTAAATGTTTTATTGAAATTTGTAATAACTGTTCTCATATAAATTATTAACAATGAACAGCAATGGTTCATGAATTTACACAAATTTCAACCGGCGTGGACATTATTCACTCCTGATTTTGGGGCACTCAAAAACATGACACCTATAGAAATAGTATTAACATCGACATTTAAATCGACATTTAAGTAAGATTGAACCATCCGAAAGGTTCAAAAATTAATTTTGAGAAATTAATATTCTTGTTCACTGTTTTTACCAATCATATTAAAATTTGTATGTGGAGTCCACCGTCTCCACAGAGAAATAAAAATAGTCCAGAAGCAGCAAGATGTCACAGAACATGCTTTCAAGAATATGTGACGTGAATTATTTTCTTTCAGGATGTCATAAAATAAAACGACGCTCAACCTTCAACTAGTAGTCAAAAGTCGAAGCAACAAAACACTTGTTCAAACTACTTAAAGCCATTATACACTTTCGGTAAACAGTATTGTCCAAGTCCCACACTTTGTGTATCACAACTTATATATAAAATAACAAACCTGTGAAAATTTAGGCTCAATCGGTCATCGGAGTCGGGAGAAAATAACGGGAAAACCCACCCTTAACTTAACTTAACTTAAATGCATTTATAAAGCGCTTTAACACTGTTTCAAAGCGTTGTTTCCGCGCGTTTCGCCATGTCATGACATCTGTTTACTATAAATCCGTAATTCTCGCTATCGAGAATTGATATTGTTTTAATGTTTTCTCAAAAAGTAAAGCATTTCATGGAATAGTATTTCAAGAGAAGTCACCATTACCTTCTGTAAACCCTGTTAATTATTTGTAAATCTGTGAATTTTTTTTTGTTCTGTACCGAAAGTGTATAATGGCTTTAAAACAGTCTCCATAAATAGCATGTCGATAAAAAAAGCATGTCAATAATTTTAATTCCGAAAAATACATGGTTTAAGGAAGCAGATAATTTAATAAACTTTCAATCAACGCATTCACGCATTTCTCCTGCATTTTTAAAAATTCGTTCTCTAGATAAAAAAGTCAATGATTCCCGCGGTATGGACGTTTTCTTTATATAGGCACCATACTCCAGCGGCGTAAGAATATTCCAAAGCCTATGGGCCTTGTCGCAGCAATTATTTCCACAAAAAGACAGAAGCCCCGATCCACAGAATCAACCAATCGCGTCTTTATTTTGAAAAATCTGCTGTTTCATTTGAAGGCTTATAATAAAGAAACTCCAAACCACAACGGCATCACAAAGGAATCGTGTTCCCCCCCCCCCCTTTTTGAACGCGGTTAAACATAAAAAGTGGCAATCACCTTAGGGAAAAGTAGCGGGGACTTTTATTGACGGGGACATTTTTTAAGAAGTTAAAATTTACTTAGGGGATTTACTTTGGGGAAAACAGACAAGGTAACCGAGAATGGTTTCCTTAAAGGCCCTATCAATTATTAACAATAATCTCAGGCAGCATTTAAAAGAAAAATGGTTATTATGTTGTTCGAAACGTCCAGACTATTTTTCTCTCAACAATTCTTATTATTTGTGGACTGTAAATTATTGTTTCTATTTTTCACTGCCAGCCCTACTTGGAGACTATATTTTAACTTATAAAGTTAATATTCTTTAGATCGAGTATCATTTAAGGTTAGTTTATCAATTAGGCCTATATACTATATACACAACCAAAGTAGTTTCATGAGAAATATCCACTGTTTGGCGGCCAAAGAATACAAATATTTCTCATGTAAAGCTGGTTGGACTTTGCTTAGCACAGAAACTCGGACCAAATAAACATCACGTGAAGCTGTCAATTCTCATAGTTAAGGATATAAAAGCTCGGAGGAACAAAAGAAAAAAACATCACAAAGTCAGCTTTTACTTTTAGGCATGGATAATTTGGGGTAATTCTCAAAAACTGATTGTCGGAATAATTTATTCTTTACGAAATAAGTTTTATGGTTTTGTTTCAGTTAGAAAGTTTAGTTTAAAGCTGCTAAGACGAAACAAATTTCGTCACATTTTTGAAGTCTGCACTATTCTAGTAAAAAATCAAGTTAGTTAATCAACAACAATGTAGTAATACAACCACAGGCATCACATTATCACAATGTTAGCGGCAATGCTCCATAGCAACACTGTTGCTAGGAAGCGCGAGGATCTTTCCATTACCGATGCACGTGTCCCCAGTCGGATTAGATAATATTTTATGGAAGGTCCGACACTATAAAACCATATTATTATTATTTTTTTAAAGCACAGCCTAAAATTAATTGTATCAGCTGTACAATTATAGCAACTTTGGATGTGTAATGTATTCTCTCCATTCATGGTAAATATGAATAAATAAACGCAACGACACACAGTGCATGCTGATGATACATGACCCGGTCCAGTTTCATAGTTTCATGTCTCTGTTACCGTAGGCAAACAAAACTGCGCTTACGGTGCTTACGTCTATGTTTTGCTTGTTGCGTAATCCGCGTTAAAATGGACAACCCTCCCTGAAAAACTGGGGGGAAATCCGAATTTCTGATTTTCATAAAGCTGAACTTGAATCTGCTATGAAATTAACTCATCAGGCCTGTAAGCATAAAAACTGACCGCCAAGCACAGACAAATCTGGCTTAAAAGAAACTTGTTATCAGCCAAAGTTCCGTAAATGTTGTATTTTTGCAACTGGTTGCCTACTAAGCTTAGTATAGACATTTGCTAAGCAATATTTTTCTGTTTAACAACATTATGAAATTGGGCCCTGCCATAATTAAAGCATGTTAGCACTATCATGTCGCCTGCTAAGCACAGAAAAGTATTACATAAACAGGTAACCAGCCGAATTTTTACATTATAAAGTTTACATTGTTGTGACTGGTGCCCACTAAATTCTTGCTCAGCAAAGAATTTGTCAAGCAGATGAAAAATGTACTCGCTGGCGTTTTGATTCAATTTACATGTATTACTGCACACTAGCTGGCAGATTCGAATATGCCGTCATTATATACTGCACAGACCGCATACGTACAATGTGCACACGTATCATCCACACATTATACACACACAACTAGATTTCATTATCAATTTTTTTGAGATGAAAATAACCCTATACATTGTGTGCGTAGTATATCTACTAATAGGGAAAACATCCATTTTTGTTACGTTAGTTCAGTAGCACTTTTTCACTACAGCATGTATTGTACATAGGCGCTACGTGCACACTGTTGTACAACCTAGACGTAGATTCTCAAAACACAATATCGTATGAGTGGAAATCAGACTTTGAGAGCTGGGTCATTCTTACGCGTGAGGGACGGACATTAATGGACAACCACTACCATTCTATACATTTTCAAATATTTTATTGAAATTTGAAGTAACTATTCTCATATAAATTATTAACAATGAACAGCAACGGTTTGCATGAATTATCAAAAATTTCAACTTCTAAATACACTCTGGAAAAGGAAGCAAACTCGCCAAGAGTATGTGGTAAGGGGTTTGTTTGAGACGTATACATGTAGGTGAGGGACTCTCGTGTTACGTCCCATCCGAGGAAGAAAATAAAATCGTCCTTAATCATGTTCAACATTTTATATACATAATAGGATGTTTGTATTACCATTTCACGTTCAAAACTTAGAGGTATTTTATGTTCCTTTTGCCAATCCCTCACGCTTTCATGACGTGCATTCAATTTCAGCGATTTGTGGCTAATGGCTCGGTACGGTGTGGTTTTTAAATGTTTTAAATGTGCAACTATAATCCAATAATGGAAGCTAGTCTCCCCCCCCCCCATTCACATGATCTGTCCCCAGTCGGATTGAATTACCATCAACAGAATGTCCCGCAATCAAAGGCCACAACAATTCAACCAGCCGAGCGGCACCACGAAGGAATCGTTGAACATTGGACCTGTCAATCACCCCCAGTATTTTTTAGCCACAGTATTTATTAAACATGTAATGGCAGATATGCTTTCCTCGAAACGTAAAGTACTGGAAAAAAACTTCTAAGCCAAATAAGTCCTGTGTTAATGAAGAGGGAACAAGTTGAGCTGTACACATCATTCTGAATATTTTCATATCATTCTTATTACAACCTTGTTAAGGAAAGTCGCAGGCCTTAAAATTGCAGTGCTGCAAGGTTCCATTACAAACTTATTTTCCCCGAAAGAAGTGAATAACGTAAGAAGACCTAAGGAAAATTGCTGTGCCCCCTTCAAGCGCGAAGTTGAAGCCTGTCTGTCAGTTATTCTTCTTCAAAGAGGGTTCAAATTCATAAAGCCCATAATCACAGAAATATGCTAAGCACAGAAAAACAATTGCTTAGCAGACACAGTGTACCAGCCAAAATTCCATAAAATTGACATCGTTGCAACTTGTGCCCCACTCATTTTTTGCTTTTATACAGCAAAGAATTTAGCTAAGCAGTATTTTCTCGCCTAACAGCTTTATTCAATTGTGTCCGTTTTTTAAAATTATATATATATATATACCTTTTGATGTTTCATCACTGTATACTAACATACCCCATCATGAAGGCATGAGTGCATGTGTCTCTGCCCTCAATGCTAGTAATCAGTCCCGCCCCTCAGTGAGTCATATTAAGGAACTCATGAGCCACATTCTAATGAAGAATAATTTCACATTTTCTGACAGGCATTTTCTACAGGTACAGGGTACTGCCATGGGTACCAAAATGGCACCCTCATATGCTAACCTATTCATGTCTCAGTTGGAGGACAGACTCCTGTCCTCCGCCCCCAACCGACCACTAGTTTGGTGGAGATTTATTGATGATATTTTCTCCATCTGGTGTGGTGACCAAGACAGCTTGGATGACAACTCATTTCACCCCACCATAAAGTTCACTACCGAACAATCTCTCACCAGTGTGAACTTTCTAGATGTGACAATAACCAAGTCTCCTAATGGCCTTGTCACAGATGTTTACAGTAAACCCACCGACACCCACCAGTACCTTCTCTCCAATAGCTGTCACCCTAGTCACTGTAAGAAGGCAATTGCTTACAGTCAGGCCTTACGTATCAGACGTATCTGTTCCACAGATACCCTGTACAAGAGGCGCTCATCAGAGCTAAGGAAACACCTTGTATCTAGGGGACACAGCGAACGTAGGGTCCAACTTGCTATCAACAGGGCTCTCAACGTACCTCGTCATACTCTGTTGACTAACACGGGAGCTAAAAAAGCTCCGACCGATAGAGTTGCTTTGGTCACCACCTTCCACCCCAAACTACCCAAACTTCCCTCAATTCTCAATAATAACATGCCTATACTTCACTCCTCCAGCAGGTTACACTCAGCAATCCCCGAGGTTCCCATGGTTGCATTCCGCCGCCCTAAGAACCTTGGTGACATACTAGTCAGGGCCAAACTTCCCCCAGGTACAGTCCAAACACAACCCCCGACAGATATACTGGGCTGTCACAAATGTACCCGTTCCAAATGCAGAACGTGTCTGCACATTAAGCCCTCACTCAAGGTGAAGAGTCATACCACTGGCTCTTCATACAACATCAAGACCGACTCTGAATGTAGCACGTCTAATGTAGTCTATGTCATATCATGTAAGAGATGTGGGCTACAATATGTGGGAGAGACTAAGACCAAACTTAGTCTTCGCTTTGCGAATCATGTCTCTTCCATAAAGACTAAGAAACCGTACCCAGTCTCTATCCACTTCAACAGCCCCAATCATAGTGTGATGTTGAACTTCTGGTGATTGAAGCTTTCAATGGTGATGACACACACCGCAAGAGTAGAGAATCACACTGGATTCACCAACTCAAGACAGTCAAACCCTTTGGACTTAACATAAACACTGGTGTTAAATAACTTCTCATTACCCTCCACTTCACTTCGGCCTAAGAACTTATATGTTGTATATATTCTGTACATAAAGTATAAATTAATCTTGTTTAAAGTTGTTTTTATAAATTCATCACTGTAACTATCTGATGTAAGTAACCCCCCCTTTTTTTCCACAAGGTCCCTCATACCTATTTTTAAAATCATCATACCTTTGATCTTGCTATTCTTATTAATTGACCATTGTTAGTTGCATCATGATGCAACTTGCTCTCTAATCCTACCCTTTCATGTCTCCCTGCATTGTTGTCGAACAATACAATTACCACTTTTATGGTCCAGTAACCCATCCTTTCATTCTAAACATTCTTTGTCCTCGCCACTTCACTCCTATTGGTTCATAGCCACCAATATTGTCTCTGAAATAGAAAATTTGATTGGCTGTTATTTTCCCGCTTCTTTCTGGATCCTTTCCTTAATCCCTTTCCCCCTCTCTTTTTCTATAAATGGATATGTATTTGTTTGTACTTGTTTTATGCCTCTGAAGAAGGTCCGGATTGGATCGAAAGCTAAGGCCATCTACCCTATTCATTATATATACCTCTTGAACTATAGATAGCTACATTATGGGGTGCTGGCTTGGTTGTTTGTATTAGGTTTGAAAAATGTATATATAAATGTTTTCGCCTATATTCATAGTACTTTTGCCCGAGTTGCTCAACAGTAACTGCTCGTTGGTTTAATAATTTAAAACAATGTTTTGATGTTGCTATTTTGATTGATTTTTTGTTTTTGTAGATTCAAGTAAAAAGCGAAAAACCTTGAATTTTAAGAGTATTGCATATGAAAGAATGTAAAAGTTGTTGCCCATCAGCCGTATTCGCCTGCAATGCGAAATGTGTGTAGGTTTATTTATCGGGGCATGGAAATTAAAATACACACAGTGCATCCCCCACACCATAGAGCTAAAAATAGAGCTCTATGCCCCCCCCCCACCCCCAAACACACTGAGGATTTAACTTTATACAGAGCGTTTGCGTAAGATACGCTGGCTGTGGTTTGTTACAATGTAATACTTCACCTGGCAGATTCTGTTTTAAAACTTGACAGTCTTTTAAACATGCGCGTGTTATATTATCCACACAGTACAGTCAGCTTTCATTATCGATCATTTTGCTCTCCTTTTTGTGTAGAGAGCAAACTAATTCTACAAGCAGTGTGCATATCCGCATAGTGTATACGTTTGGTATATGACTTTTAAAAATGGCAATACTAAACTTACGTTGTAATGGTAGCAGGAACCTTTGATTAAAATAACTGCCGGAGACTAAATTATAGAAAAGTAACTTTAAAATACGACTTTGAATTTTTTTTTACTTGTAATATTTACGGTCAAGCTTTAATCCACGGAACCGAAGAGGGAGAGTTACGGACGTACGATCGCTAGCCTGGGTAATTTTTAAAGCAAATTTGAAACGATCTTTGGATAGTTTTAGTCCTTCAGTAACTAAAGACAAAACTCGAGCGTCAAATATATCCATTTTGATTAGTGCATTTTTATGATCAAAATAAACATTGATGGTTAATTAAAAAACAAGTATCACAACCGACTCGTAAAAAAAATCATATTGATTGTCATAATTAATCTATTGAAAGGGTTGTATTGGGTACGATCGCTAGAGTAACGTTATCATCCACAAACGGATATCATTATAAGTTTAATATACATGTACATGGGAGATTCACAGTAATCCGTTTGGCTTCACTTAAATAAAAATGAGGTCAACATCATCAAAAGTTCAACCCTCTTTCGTATATTATCCATAGCTGAAAATTTGTATTTTTGTAAACAGGGGGTGTGGATATGAGAAAACAAAATCGACTTCAATTTTTCAAAATGTTAAGATAACTTGACCAAAAGTTTATATTATTATTATTCGTCGCCGGGCGGGCGGACACGAAAAATATGGATTTCGATTTGTTGCAATATTATTTTAGTGTGGTTTTAAAACCAAAGACGGCACCAGAACGAAATTATGTCAAATAAATCTTTAATGAAAAAATATCGCCGAGGTTAATTATTTGAACAAAATAAATTTACGGTCAGATGTTGATCCACGCGGTTCCGAAGAGGGAGAGTTATGGACATACGGTCGCTAGCGTATTTTCAGAAGCAAGTTGACAACGGTCTTTGGATAGTTTTCTAGTCCTTCATTAACCAAAGACATAAGCGCAAAATAATTCCTTTGTGATACGTACATTTTTTATCAATAAACGGCGATGGTTGCTAAAAACAAGTATCTTTAAAACCGACTCAAAAACAAATTGGTAATATTGATTGTCATGTGTATTAATCTACCGAACCGAAGAGGAAGGGTTGGGTACCACACTAGAGTAATTTTATCATCCACAAACGTAGCCTTATTTTACTTCTTCAATACACTTTATGGGAGATTCACAGGAATACATTTGCCTTCACCTAAATAAAAATGAGGTCAACGTCTATCCATACCTTAAATTTGTTTACGTTGCGGGGGGAGGGGGGTTTATTGGCTTATTTATTTAAAAATGCCATCGCAGCATACCGCTGAATTGCGACATAATTTACAATAATTAAAAATATTACATTAGTTATTAAAAAGCTTTACAATAGAAAATACATAGTGAGCATTTGATAAAAAAAATCACAACAATGGCCTGCCAGAAATGTACAAACAGGTTCACTACATTTGTATACATTTACATGTAAGACCAGAAAATTAAGCAATTATATTAACATGGTTTTAGGAGTTCAGGAGCTTGGTGAGGTAGGGCAAGGGGCTGTTTTGGAATCTTTTGGTGTTGCAGTGAAACATACCAAACCGTGCTCGTTGGCGGAGTTGCATAGATGAGTTGTTTACAGAAGCAGGGAACCACCTCGAAAATCTCACAGAAGCGCTTGCCTTCTCTGCAAATTGGTGGCAGAGTTTGATTCTTCGAGACTGGAGGGAGTCCAATTGAAGAATAGACAAAGCATCGTGGTATGTTGTGTAGTCCTTAGAGAGGATGTAGTGACATACACGCTTCTGGATCTTCTCGAGGTGGTTCACCTGCTTCTGGGTAAGGCCAGCATTCCAAACAGGGGCTGCATATTCAAGGACTGGGCGAATATAGCCTTTGTATACTGTGAGGAGTTCTTCAGCGTCTAGTCCAGCATCCTTCAACTTCCTTAGCATGAACAGCTTTCTGTTGGCCTTACTATACATCGAGTCTACTTGGCCCTCCCATTTTAGATTTTGTTCAATGATTACCCCTAGTAGTTTGACCTTGTCCACGATGGCGAGTTTCTGGTCAGAGAGACGGACATCCACGTCGGGGATGGGTTTTCGTCCGAAGTACACCTGACATGACATTTTGATGGGTTGAGTTTCAGTTTGGTATCAATGGTCCATTGATACAAGGAGTCCAAACTATCTTGGATGGTACCTGGACTGCCGTAACTTCTACTCTCACTCAATGTCAGGGAGGTGTTAATGATGTCAGTCACAGGGGAACTGAGCTTGTATGCGAATTCCTTTAACACCTTCTGAGGAACATTGTCAGGCCCCCCGGCTTTGGAAACAGACACCCTCTTCAAATCCTCATAAATGTTCCACGGTTGAAACTGGGGAGGTGGCTTGCTACTTGGCAGATAGGCCGGTAGCTCATCTACATAATCTGATTGGTTGTTGCACTTGGGAAAAACTGGCCAGATGATTGTTGATAGCATTGGCAATAGCAGCATGATCACTTGGATCGATCTCTGGTACATGAATGGAGGTTTCAGATTTTTTCATATTGGCAAATGATCTGATTTCCTTATGCCACCTTCCCGGTTCTGTCCTTTACAAATATCTCACCTTGTTGATGTTGTGGGATTTTTTGGCCTTCTTGATTTCTTTTATGACCTGGCTTCTCAGTGACTTCCTCATCTGTGTATCCCCTGATGCAAACGCCTTCTGCCTATGCCGAATGAGGGCCTTAACTCTGTCAGTCATCCACGGTTTATCATTGCCATGTAAACGGACAGTCTTTCTTGGGAAAGATAGATCAATACCCTCATCGAGCACATGGTAGAAGGCATCTGCCTTAGACTGGACATCATTTGCATTGTAAACATCGGACCATGATTGGTCTTGAATCCATCTTCCGAACTGATTTACCTTTGATTCAGTAATAGGCTGAACAGATTTAGTTGTTATAATGTTAAGTGGTGTGGATTGCCTGGGCTCTAGGCTGATAACGTTGTGATCACTACACCCCATGGGGGCTTTGACAGAAGGGGTACAGTATAGATTGTGAACATTCGTGATGATCAAATCCAACACTGCATCGCCTCTTGTTGGTAGAGTGACAACTTGCTTCAATCCATTTCCCAGACAAAGTGACTTAATTTCAGTCCGGTTAAAGTCTCCCATTATCATTATACCAGCCTGAGCTTTATGAGTTCGTAGATAGTCCATGGATGATATCAGGTGGTTCATCATCAGATCTTGGTGAGGCGACTGTGGAGGAATGTACACTGCGGCAACTGCAATGTAGGGAACAGCTCTTGGTAGTTTGGGATGCGTCACCAACATCCATGTTGCTTCCAGCTCAGGGGGAACAATAATTTCTTCTATTGGTTCTGCTCTAAGGTTGTCCTTGGTGTAGATGAGAATGCCACCTCCCGGCCTATCCTGTCGGCATTTGCTGAACACGTTGAAATTGGCGATATTGTATTGGTATTGCTGTGGTAGGCTTCACCCAGGATTCTGTCACAATAGCAATATCTGAACGTGCTTGTTGCTGAGTTTCAGCCAATTCATCAATTTTGTTCAACACTGAGCATGCATTGGTTAGAAAGAGCCTTGGAAGAAACGATGGGGCTGAAGTGTTGGGAGTTACCGGTGCTTTGGGGATTGCAGATAAAACTCTTGGTCTCTCTCTCTCTCAGACTGATGTGTGTTGTACTTCAGGTTTACACGTCTTCTTGTGAGTACAGGGTGTATTTGTCTCTGTTTATGCCTGCCTGCACAGCGTCCACGGGTACTGCACCGAGCAATGCCCAATAATTTAAGATAGGCCCAGTCAGTGGCTGGCAATGGTTTAAATCTACCATTACAATTGTTACGGATGTTTATCAGTTCTTGGATGGAATACACAGGGAAACACATGGCAGCTCAAAAAGTAGTGACAAACAAGTAGCGGCAACAGCACACTCAGTCGGCTAGATGACAGTGACAAGTCAATGGTACGCCACGTATAGGTATAACACAGTGCTCCTGGGGCCTGACTGTTTACAGTACATGCTTAGTACTGACGGAGGTCTGGAAAAACTCTTCCAAAAATTGATGGCAAGAAATTGTGCACATCGATGATAGAAAACCTCTATAAAAATCACAGTGCAAGTTCAAAAAGAAGTGTTGGTGGTCAAAGGGTACTTACATGTACAGTCACAGTTATAGTCACAAATCACAAAATGGATGCAAACATCGATATCAAAAAAGGAGAAAAACAGCTAAAACTGTAAAAGTTCACTGAGCACAAAATGCCATGTTGCTGCCAAATGCCAAATGCAATTTTTAAGCAAACAAATCTCACACTAGACTAGTGTAACTTATAACTAAATCGTTCTACGTCCCAGCTACAGTACATTGATTACCGTTACTGTCATGACTGTGTGGCATGTTCAAATCAGCGCACTGAAGCGTGATCCTTTTGCAAAGGAGGAATTCGTTCAGGCCGTTCTGCTGATGAGCTGAGTGTTTTTCTACATTTTCCTAGCTTACGCTTCCTTAGTTTTATTCTAGTATTAAAGAGTTTGCATAACATCAATGTTTCATGCACCGATACTTGATGAGTATTCAAAGTTTTAAAGAAATACATGTAGAACTTAATAATTGTCAACAGCATGGCTTGTTGTGTGTGAAGTTGTGATTTATTAAAGTAATAAAGAATCAAATTGCATTGAAAAATATTAAATTATACTAGCTTCATTGAACGTGGTAGCTATACAATGCACATGCTCTTGTGAGAAACTCTAAGGGCAGTTTCGAGGAAAAAAGGAAGTCAACAAAAATATTGCTCTGTATGATTTATGACAATATTGACCCTTTCGAACCTTTCAAACACAAATGTCCGTTGAGAGGTCTGTATCTGGACTTCTGACAAGCAGTGTTCTAGCCAGAAAAAAATTTATAGGGTAGGAGCATTAAACAAATCTGAAATTGCGAGCGCAACTCCAGTACGGCATGGGGTCCGGGGCCCGCTTTAGAGCCCCGGGAAAGTTTTATGTCGTAGATGCTCTCTGGTGCAATCTAAGAAACAAGCGAGAAACGGTTCCATCTGAAGTGACGTAGTAATTTTCCACAAATTTGATTTCTCAAATTTTTCTTTCATAGTTATCTCGCAACTCCGCCAACCAATCAAGCTCAAATTTTCACAGGTTTATTTTATGCAAATGTTGAGAATACTGGTCTTTGACAATTACCAATAGTGTCCAGTGTCTTTAAAGACTAAACAAAACATAAATGAAGAGGCATTTAATAAAACAAATCGTTATTGAAGATATTAGGACTGTTTCCCATCTGTTGTCCATTTGATGTAGAATTATTTGGTCATGAAGCTGATAATTTGTTGAGGGGTGATGTACCCCCCTCTCAGATGTTGGAATTTAATGCCTATTTCAAGCTATGATGCACAATTTTTTGCTATCATGGTTATTGTATCTAAAAAACAACTAAATTATAGCTTCGTATCCATATCATTTCTGCATTATAATGCTCAGACGGCGTTTCATCCCTATCATCACCAGCATCGTCAAAGATGGAGCCTGCTATTAAGCGGAACACAAAGCCTTTTACAGCCTGGGGTCCGGGCCTGCCTAAGAGCCCGGGAAAATTTTGCATTATAGATGCTCTGTGGTGCAATCTTAGGCCAATAAGAGGCATAAAGAATACTTATCAGTTTTCCGACGTGCTTGAGCTCTGTACGTCCGTGTGTTGCATTTATATGACTGAGACAGTTTAGTCTGCGTGTAGTCTTGGTGTAAGACGTTTCTCGTTTAGCGTGGCCAACTCACCGACAGCGCCCGTGTAGTAGGGGTAGAAAATCCATTGTATATATTCAAGTTAGTTCATTCATGGTTCAAGTTATCTGCCTTTCCTGTTTTCTCTGCCTCCTTAAAGCTGTTTTATTACATGTAGGCCAAAGCGATTGCTTGCTTTGATTGGTACTTTTTTTATTGTGACTAGTAAAGTGTACTCACTTGTCAAACAACCCCTTTCACACATCCGTTCCCGAACACCTAGAGTTTGTTTCACAAACTCTAAATGTCTAGTTTCTTCTTCTTTTTCTCCATACATGTACTTCTTTTTCTTCTTCTTCTTCTTCTTCTTCTCAGCGTCCCTTGTCCGCTAACAAAAACAACTTTCCCAAACTACTATGAAGTTCTCCGCTAACAAAAACAACTTTCCCAAACTACTATGAAGTTGAAACTTCGCACATAGGTAGATATTCACTAGGAGAGGAAAAATGTATGTTACGTCATGAAGACATCATCCATTCTTGAGTTATGAAAATTAAAAGTTTATTATTTAAAAAAAAATCATAACTTGTTATTCACATGATGGTGTCTTACAATCAATACATCATCGAGAAGGTCGTTAAAAACTCAGTAAACGCCTTGCAGACATGAACCCATTTTGACCTTGTCTTTTGGTTCAAATCAGATTGTTTGTATATTTCCACCAAAAATGCACTTTTTGTTTTGACTACGACCATACTATACGTTGATTACTATGGTTCTCATCCAATCACTGAAGTTAAGCAACAACAGGCCCGGTCAGTACTTAGATGGGAGGCCAATTGGCGACCAAATTTTGTATTTATTTATTTATTTATTTTTCTATTGTTGCTATAAATAGCTTTGTTTAAAATAAATAGCCTGTTTTCAAGGTGTTTTCAACAAACATTTCCCTTCCTGTTAGTTAGTCTCTTCTCCAGTCGTCATTATTCATAAGTTCCTAAGTCCTCAACCACAAAAGCTATCTTGACAATCTATACATCAAATGAAAGAGCTTTATGTACGTAGTCTGTTTAAAAAACCCATTTCCCTTCCTGTTATTAGTCTCTTCTCCAGTCGTCATTATTCATAAGTTCCTAAGTCCTCAACCACAAAAGCTATCTTGACAATCTATACATCAAATGAAAGAGGTTTATGTACGTAGTCTGTTTAAAAAAAACATTTCCCTTCCGGTTAGTTAGTCTCTTCTCCAGTCGTCATTATTCATCAGTTCCTATTTCCTCAACCACAAAGCTATTTTGACAATCTATACATCATATGAAAGGGCTTTACGCAATGTAGGTACCTCACAAAAATGGGTATGTTGGTGACCTTCTCTTGACATGTTGACCTGTCTTAACTGGAAAGGCATGTAAAATGCTTTGAATAGGCTTAACTTCATAGATTTGTCGCTTTGTTTATTGTCCATCAGGTTGTAAGTTCAACTGAGGTGAAACTTGGTATATTGTTAGTCAATGACATTAACTTCTTGAACTCTAAATAAAATGACGTCATCATGTTGTTTTGACAATTTTTGCAATTTTGATCATTTATTACAAATCTTGAGAACAAAGCAAGGTGCAATATTTTTTTTCAATTCACATCAGGCTTTTACTCCCGGAAACCGAACACCTCGAGTTTGTTCACAAGCTCTCAATGTCTACCGTATTTTCCTGCAGATAAGACGCGTCTTATCTGACTTTTTAGACCCCAAAAACATCGATGCGTCTTATCTTTCGGTGCGCCTTGTCTGCTGACGATGATTTTTTTTGATGATCACTGCGTGAAATAAAAAATACCTTCATGTCCAAGTCAAATCAACGATCTTTGTGTGAAGAATCCTTACTAAATAATGCGGTCAAACAAAACAAGGCTATTCAGACACTGAGACCGTATTTTCGTTCCAACAATGCCGCAATCCCCCAGACGGTCCAATTATTCCAACAATGCTGCAACGTGTTTATTCCCCATGACCGTGCTTTCATTCCATTGATGCCGCAATGCGTCTAGCTTTCGGTCCAACAGACGTCGGAGGTGTACAAACAATTTTCTGTGTGGCGGGGTATTCGTTCCGAAAACGATTGAGTCATTAACTTCATACAAACGTCATTCACCCAACCGCTATTGTGTGGTAAACTTTGAGGGTTTTTATTGTAGAGAACAATGATCTCTGAAGTGTGCTTTAGACTGAACGTTTTTTAAAAGGATGGGGTAATAATTTATTTTTGTATTTGCCTCTTTTTAGACCTTTGTGATTGATTAGTGCTTTGAGAACCTAACTGTCATCTTTGGTAGGACAAGAGTTTTATATTATTGTTACAATAAACGTTCAAGTCGTATTAATATTTATTGCCTCTTTTTAGACGTTAATTGCTTTAAAAAGTATTATGGGAACGTAGCATTATGTTACTAGGATATGATTTGTATTTGTTTGTAAGGCCAAATAAAAAAATACAACACCAGCCAAAAAAATTAGGGACGAAAACACATTTGATTTTATTGAATTTTTTATTGCTTCAAAACTTCGGGTAGGAACGGTTGAGTCATGTTTGCTCTTGCACGAAACTTGCCTGTAAAATCAACGATGTCCAAGTTCAGACTCGAAAATATCTCAAAATGACACAGAAATTTAGCCCAAAAACGTAACCGTTCCGAGGTCTGTGAATTTAATCACGAAACACAAAAGCAGATATTACGCCTATAGTCGCTGTTACTGTGCGTGTGACAATAAATACAAGAAACATTGAACGCTAGAGGGCGTTTTGGAACAATGTAATAGCGTGAGGTTAAATGCCCTCTATTGGTAAAAATTACGCGAACCAGCAATAAACGCATTGTGACAAGACTTGACGTGTCTGGGCATGCTTGGGATCCGCACAGTCACGTGGGAATTTTAGCGCATTTCCAGGCAGCGCAAATGCGAGGGCGTAGCGCAACCCGTCGGCGAACATCGCTCAATACGGTGCCCACATGTCTCCAACATCTGTTGTGCAATCTCGAGATTGAGCAGCGCAATCCACAGTGTACATGTGCATATTAATGTGCATGCAGCAACATCCCGGCCGGCGGATACATTACTACACACACACGCTACGTCCGTCTCGTTGCAATGTATCTGTATCAGCAAGGATCCTCGTTGTGGGACGTCGGATGTCCAGGGAGGCATTGTTTTCATGTTGCAAATAAAATTAACTTCAGACAGTGCGTGGATCATGGTTTCTGCCCGCTGATTGGGCTGAACTTTATGTTATTTACAATATAGCGTCTTATCCGCAGGAAAATACGGTAGTTATAAATGCTTCTTTTATTATTATTTTAAACTGGAGTTACAGGTATGGTACTGAAATGAGAGTGCCCAGCTGGTTGGACGGATGCCGTTTGCAATGACAATACCTCTCTTTAGCCTATTTATTGGGCAGAGGGGTTAACAAATCTCCCTACTCCAGCTGGAATATTAACAAACGAATTACTTGAACTTACTGTTTGGTAATCAAGTGGTGAAACTTCTGGTTCATCTTCTCGCACAAAATTCACAGGCTCAAAAAGGTGATCATTTATCAGCAGTATAATAAGCTCCATCCTTCAACAAACATAAATAAAATGCAGCTTTAGTATAAATGCAGCTTTCATCCAAATTATGCAAATAATTGTTCAATTGAAAAGAGAGAAAGAGATTGCATGGTTATTGTATACTACATGTAGGTATTACATTCTAGGGCCTGGGCACTTTTTACACAATGTCCAAAGATTTACATTAAACAATGTTACAAAAATTATTTTAGTCTCAGTTTTAGCATGTAAAAACAAGTAAAACATTTTACAATATTATACCATATCTGGTTAATACGTTTTTACATGCAAAATAATTTTGTCTTGCACTAATGGTAGAAAGCTTCCCCTAAAATACAAGTAATATTTTAAGGGAAGCTTTCTACCATCATTATCTTCTAAATTATTAAGTTTAGTGTAAATCTGTGGACATTATTATGTTTTGTGTTACAAAAAGTACCCAAATCCTCTAATAATAATAATAATGGACCATGGACCTATATTGTCCCCTTTTGTTATAGGTTCCCTGTTTGAATGTGTATACATTGTACCTACTCACACACACACATTCGGAAGGACATGCCGAAACAGTTTGCCCCTTCAAAGCTACTTTATTAATTAGGAAATGTGCCAGAACAAGTGGCTCAACCTACCTCATTTTATTGCTTAATAAGTTTAACTACAAATTTAAAACAAAATGGCAGCAAACAAAACCATTGAATAAACTAGAACAGCTTTTACCTTAATTTAAATGTTTTATGAATACTCACCTTGTTACAAGTCCAAGAAACAGTTTATCATCAAAATCAGTGCCACATTTTACCACAGGAAATCCTCCATGTGCTGTGTCTAGAAGTAATTGAGCTATGGTGCTCACAGTTTCTTTACTTTTAACCACATGAACTGGGCATGTCATAGCATCACTTGTCTTGAAAAACTCCAAGTTCATACTGGAAAAGTAAACAGGACAAAATGTCATCAAAATAAAGTGCATTGCAACACATGATTGTCTGATGAGTTATCAATATTGATGGATTACGGGAACGAATGCGTGAATTGAGACATGAGGTAGCAACAGAAAGGGTCAAAGGAAAGATGGCACCACCCATGGCGTCCTGGCGGAGCAACTCATCGTTTAGTTCGCAGACAGCCTTTTACTACAGGATTTTTGTTGGGATTTTTCACCCGCCAAAGTTCTATAGATGCCTGTGACATCAGAGAAGTTTGTCATTGACGAGAGATTTGAAGCCAGGTGCTGGATCAGTTCCAATTACTGCCATGGGGCCATCCACCGGCCTAAGGCCTATGCAGAGACTAATCAGCGGGTCCCGCAGAGTGTTGTGGCGCTGCTCTTCGATGAGGCAAGTCGTAGTTAATGACGTCGCAGTTTCCCAGAGCACGAGGATGAGTTGGCGATTACGATTAATTACGTCAGCAGCAAAGGAGAACCCGAGTGCATCTTTGGGTTCGGAAGAAGACTGGAGTTGGATTGTAGATGTGTCAATAGACTTGTCTATGTCGAGAGCAAAGAAGTAGCGATGAACGATTGACTTGAGCTGGCGGCTTGATGGATGATGGAGTTGAGCGTGCTGTGCTGTGAGTAGGCCATGTAAAATCTGACGGGGCAAGACGATGCACTCGCGAGTGGCACATCGCGACGAACGACGATCAGGCTATCCTTGGCCAGGGATGTACATGTGTAACCTGAAGATAGCGCTTGACATCTGGTACCCTGAGCGAGCTTCGTGGTTCCCAGACGCGTGGACTTGTTTTGTACACAAAGCACGGATCGCATATTTTTTTTCTTTCTATGAAGAACGGACGTGTGCAGATAATGGGTTAATCACCCACATTGCACTGCACATCCTTGCACAGCAAAAAATGGCTCTAGATAGGCATGAAGAGATGGATGGTCCAGCGGAATGCTCAAAAATCATCATTTTTTTGCCAGAAAAATTTCTGTGAGTACAATTTCATGCTTGGTGTTACATCTTAAACATATGGAGAGGCCAGTTGGCAGTTTTGAAGATAATTCGTTAGGTATTTCAGTCATTTTTGGTGTGACATCCATGAAAATGTTGCCTTCAGCCTTACATGTACCTCAGACCATAATATAATTTCGCGGGGGCGCTAGTTTGACCGAGAATGTCAAAATTTCAAAAAAGGAGTACAGCGCCCCAGTTACTGGGTCTAGCTGATTACGGGGTCTTTTATATCACAACAAAAGGTAATCCTTGGCCTTCCTTGAGAAAAAAAATTATTGCTTTAAATTTCACCCTTTTGCTATTTTCTCATCATGCGTTATGTTTTTAGAACTTGCAAAATCAACATTTTTACCCTATTTTTGGACCCTTTCGATTGGGGCGATTATTAGTGTTCTCATGGAGAAACACTTGGGTTTATTGTACCTGTTGTGACACTACTTCCTCAACTTTAAAAAACAAAATAAAAAAAACATTAAGAAAAATACATTTCGAACATTTCCATTATAGTCTAGTCAATCTGTGGTTTGACCTAGACCTTTTTGCAACAGTCTTTTTGAACCCTCCAAAACAACATCAAAAAAGTAGAACAAAAGTAAGCAGGGGATATATGCATAGTTTGCATAAATTATAAATTGCAGTTTTCGCCTCTATTTTCACTCATTTTTGCATGCGTACGCCCTGATGGTAGTATATACAAAAAAATATACAATTTTCACATCAAACTTGGATGTAAAAGTCTCTTGAAACCCTCCGAAACAAAGTATCAACAAAGTAGAAAAAAGAAGTCTGGGAAATATGCATAATTTGTATAAATAAAAATTTGCAGTTTTCTATTTTCACTAGTGTATGTGTGCACACACTCTGATAGTTGTAGAATTGATATCATTGTCACATCAAATTTTCATGAAAATGTCTCTTTTAATGTTATAAATTCATTATAAAGAACAAATTCAAAATGAACAACTCAATGTGAAGAACAAATTTCAAAATGCATTTTTCCCTGTTTTGGGAAAAAAATTATATTCTTGAGGCAGTACTATTACAACATGATAGAATTGCCCAAGTTTTCTCACCAAAAATTAGAAGACCAATGTTGCCCCTAATCATAACCGAATAAAATATATTATGAGACCCCTAAAAAGATATTAATGTTGAGGACCAAAATATGGTAAAAGTGTTGATTTTGCAAGTTCTGATAGCATACTTTTTTTTAGAGATACTTTGTAGTGATAATTTTTTTTTAATGAAATACGTGTACATGTATATAGCTTTTGGTGGGGTGTAGTTATAAATATAAACTAAAAACCATTTTCCAGACCCCCAAAATCGCTGTAACCATGGCAACAGGCTATATATTGCATTGAGAATGCAATTTTGTTTACTTCACCCCATTTTTTTTTTTACTGTGAGCACATACATGTACATGTATATCAAATCTTTACCCAAACTGACTCTTAAAGTGTTACATGTACATGTATTTTGTAAATCAAGAAAAAAAGAAAAAAGAAAAAAAAAGGCGAACAAGTTTCAGACAATCCCGGCCAAAACGTTACAATAACCATTCCCTGCCCACTTCCCCCTGACAATAAATATTCTCTACCCCGTCCCCCATTCAATGTTGACTGGAATGCAGAAGACCTTACAATGCAATGAGATAGGGCCGGGATTGTAGCTGTCTGGGGGTCCCAAATGATGCTGGAGTACTCTACAATAGGGCGCACCAGGGTCTTGTAGCACAGCTCCTTTGTTTTCCTGGGGCACTGATGTATGTTGCGCTGCAGAAAACAGAAAAGCCCTTGTCATCGCGTTTACACTTGATCCTCCTTCAAGGATCCAAGGAGGATCAGATTCCGAAAGCGAGATCAAGCATTTTTGTGCTGCGTTCATACTTGAGTGTGATCTCGCATTGATCTCACATAGTAATGCCACATTATTCAGCTTCGTGCTGCCAGTTGGTTTTTTAATAAAAATGAATGAATGAAAAAAAAAATAGTAAAACGGAAGTTAAGTTCAGCTGACGGCAAAGGTTACTGTGCGAGATCATTGATTGTGCGCGCGCATGTTGTTTTGCTGCTTGCCCTTTTTTTAATGACCTGACACACCGGATGTGAGCAACTTAAATTGCAGGATCTGATCTCGATCTGCGTTACCACTTGTTTTTTGATCACCTTTGTGCGATCTGATCCCCCTTTGATCTAGCAATAAAAGGAGATCAAAAAAGAGGATCTGATCCTGATTCTGATCGCGTTCACACTAGCCGGTGATCTCCCTTTGATCGCCTTTCAAGATCAGATCCTCCTTTGATCCTCCTAGCAGGATCAAGTGTGAACGCGGTGTATGGAATTTGCTTTGTTGGTGATGTGGTTTATATTATGATTCCAGCTTAGGGTTTTGTTAACCCCTAGATATTTTGCAGAGTTGACTTCTTCCAGAGTGCTGTTGTGAATTGTGTATGTTTGCTTGATGAACTTCCTTCTATTGGTGACATGGATAATCTGCCACTTCTTTGGGTGGAACTCCATTTTCCAGTCACTCTCCCAGTGCTGAAGGTGGTCTAGGTCCTGCTGCAGTATAGATGCATCTTCCTCTGTATTGATGTTACGATACAGGATGCAGTCATCTGCAAATAATCTGGCTGTCGTGCCTTGTGAGACGCAGTCAGGAAGGTCATTTATAAACAGCAGGAACAGTAATGGTCCAAGAACACTTCCTTGCGGCACTCCAGATAGGACTGGTGCAGCGTTTGAAGTAACTCCATCATTCTGACCGTTACTCTACTCCGATATTCCTCAAAACAGCGCCCTCAAGAGTCCAGAGGTCGGTTAACCCCGTATACTAGCTTTGTTTGGGGCCCTGGAGCGAGGGAAAGCGAGCAGGGGAAGAGAACAGATTAAACCAGTATACCCAAGCTCTCTCCGCTAACTTCCTGCACCGGACCAGGAGTACTTCTCCCGGGGCAGGAGGGAGTTTGACTGGTCGCGACCAGACGAATGCTAGCAAAACGCAACTCACTGAGTCCTCAGAGTCAGCCTCCTACTACAACGGCCAAGAGTATTTCTCCCGGAGAAGGGAGCCCCACAAGTGTGGAACACTGACCCTAACTACCTACATGTACATGGACAGAGACACAACAATAAATATATACAATGTACATGTACACTTGTATTATACATGTATAGTAAGGGGATAGTACACTCAATCCCCGAAAACCACAAGTGCTACTCACAGGCCTGATACTTCACGGAGGCAACGAAGGCGATTGCCTCCGTGTCCCTTGGTCATTGCCTTGGTGCCCTTGAAATGCTCCAGTACAAATTTGCAATTTCATCATAGGGTGCCCTATACCAAGATAAAAATGCCTTGGTGCCCTTGCCCTTTCAAAAACGAAGCATACAGCCCTGTACTCACATCTCAACAGAATAAAAAAAATTATCGTAACAAAATACATCTCAAGAATTCAGAAAATTATCATAACAAAAATTGTCTAAAGCTCTTCCAAAACGTAAACAACATCACTCAAAAACGACTGAAAACTGTACGAATGAAACTGGTTGTAAATCTTAGTAAGGAAAAAGAGAAAGTACAAATTCTTGAGCTAAGCAAGAGGGTGGAAAATCTCACGTCTACCATGTACTGTCGCTAGAAAAAGGACGTCAATTGGCAGAGCTACTACGTACCATGTTGGGTGGGCAAGAGAAGGCGCCCTCTTGGTTTTCAATCTCTCTAGCGTATTAGCCTGTCGGCTGTTTGGGTAAGTGAATGAAATAGACCCGTAATTTTGTGTGTGTGAAATAATGCAGTTCCCAACATTAAGAAATTCCTGTTTTGATCGTATTCTCACAGTTGTCTGCCTTGTATACGTGTACATTCGCGTGTAAGAAGCAAGACGTAAACAAATTTTTGCCACTTCTTGATCACTGTTTCTTGACTGCACAGAGTTTACAACACAAAGCAAGATATGCCCGTCATGCGTTGGGGAATGGGTAAAACACAAATAAATAATGTATTAATTAGTAAACAATCAACTTACTTTTGTCCTTCATGCACTATTACTGGCTCAGAGTCCAAGAAAGGGATGCATTTAACCTCAAGTAAGGCATGGTAAAGAGGATGCGTTATAAAATCTCCAATCCACTTGGCAATCATTATTGCTACCATTATTGGAAGCAGAAACTGAATATCATTAGTGATCTCCATCTGAAATTTAGAAAAATAATTTTACCGGATCATTGAATTGTATTTAAGAGTAATATAGGTTTTCCCACCAATTTCAGCAAAAAAATCATTCAATTTCATTAACATGCATTCAAGTTCATGCAGTTTCCCCTAATCCTCTCAAACTAGGGTTTCTTTTTAGCTCTTAAAGCATTCAATTTCGTTTTCGTGCACACATGATTGCATTTTGATCGTTCAGATTCGCTTCAGTCATTCTGTTTCATTTATAGGTATTCAAGACATGATTTTGCTGCTTGTTTGAGTTTTCTTTTTCATTTATGTGCAACGAATTTCAACTTCTTTGCATTCAAATTAAAGATGACTTATAATGGCTTTATGACATGAGTAAATTGGAAATTAGAGCTCATTTACTAACACAGAAGTTTTCCTAGGTGTTTCCATGTACTTTACATGTACATTGTTTACATCATTTTGTTTTCTTAATTGTAATAATTGTTCCCTTTGCTTGCCTTGTTACCCTTAAAGTTAAAGCCTGTATCCGATAACATTGAAATGAAAACTTTTTTTGTTTGCTTTAGCCTTGTTGTCTTTGTTTTTGCTATGTCCAGAACTTGTCAAACAAGAAATTAACAAGTCTTTTTTTAGGGAAACACTTACACCGTAGCTTAAAATCATAAGGATTTGTTCTTAAATTCACAAATAAGTAAACTCAATGTTATCCTGGGTTTTTTTACACAGGTTTTTTCTTTGTTATACATTTGTTCTATTTGTGTTATTGTTCTGGGTTATGTTTTGTCTCCATCTTTTTTTATTTTAAACCTTCAATGATCTGACGTGCAAGTCATCTTGGCATGTACATGTAGGTCAGGCTATACCATCTGATGCATTTTTCTTGAGTTATTTGTCCAACATAGACAGCAACGAACGAGTATAAGCACATATGCCTAACGAAGAATTTTAATTTGAATGCAAACAGTTGGAAAATGTTTGCCCATTAATGAAAATGAATTAATCTAGCTGCCTGGCTTTAACGAAATCTTGCGGCCTGATGAAATTGAATGATGTACATGTAAGTTGACCAGTGAATGCTTAACTGTTGAAATTTAATAACTCCTTTTGACTCTTGAATGCTGATTCAAAGTGCATTCATTTTCAAAACGAAATTGATTGAGCCAGGAGTTAAAAATGAATGGATTTTTGCTGAAATTGGCCGGGAAAACCTATAGTATTAATAATTTAATTGATGGATCAATTGAATTTGAGGGAAAAATCTAGGGATTTCAGAGTGCTCCAACAAAACAAATACACAGGTTGCTGGTGTAAAATTTAAACCATCACCTTTTTTTAGAGGGCACCATTGTTGGCTGCACACGAAATTGGGTTCTGTCTCAAGATTTAGTTTTGACCTTAATGTGCCTTTTTTAAGGGTTTCAATCATTTGTTTATTAATTCAGTACAACAACATGCATAGAAACATGGGTAACTCCAGGTAGTGGCACTATTATGTGAAAGTAGAGAATATGTTTTGCTTTGAGTGCAAGTCTGAGGTAAAGGCAAAAAAATTTCTTACAATACTACGCATATAAAGTGGAAATAGTCTGGTGAACTGACACTGTGTTCTATGAGATAGATGCGCTGCACAACCATACATGTAGCTACTAATTGTCAGCAATTATTCATCTTGGTTTATCAGTTCGCATGAGATGATATCAGTATTTGTGCATCTAAAACTGTTGGAAGCTGCAGAGCAGGAACTCATAAAACAACAGGTGCTGACACGAAAAGCCTTCAGAAGTTGGTAGAGAGAAGAATACCTTGGACAAAATTTTGTTCAAGGTATCTATTACCAAGGGGAATGGCGCAATCATTTGCTAGCGCAGTTTTGGTACACTCCATTTTAAAAATAGATTAAAAAGAAAAAGGAAACATGAATACCACTGAAATGCTCTCTTTAACAGCACTGAAAACATAACAGTACTTATTGTAAGAGCATTTTCAATTGTTTAAAATAATTAAATATTTAAAAATACGTTTGTAAATGATTAAAATAATTTTCGTCTCATGAGACGAAAATTATTTTCATGACATCGTTTTACTCATTTCCAAAAAACTACAGCACCTCAGCTCGTAATATTTTCAGGGAAGCTTTCTACTATCATTATCTTCAAACTGTGTAAGTTTAGTGTAAATCTGTGGACATTGTGTTTTTTGTCCTACAAAAGTTACATAGACCCTTGAAACAAAATCCCTCCGTACATCCTCTCGATATTTGACATTTTTAAAGAGGTATTTTTGAGAAAATGGTTGCTGCCTATACTTGGTTTCCACGCAAACGATCGTGTATTGACGGACGGGAACATTTGCCGCAGGTATTGTTCATTCTGAGGCAAGCGCACATCTTAAACATAATATGTAAGACATGTCGTTTACGTTAAATATATGTTGCTTAATAAATTATTAAATTACTGAAGCAGTTGGCAACGCAAAAGAAATACATTTACGATGTTCCCCAGTGTAAACATTTGGTGAATTACAATATTTAGAGATAAAACACCCTCTGATTAAATGGACCCGCTCAGGCAGTCTCAACGGCCGAGCCTGCATTCAACAGGTAGAACATATTAAAATCTTTTAGTTTTATACTGTAGGGAACGTATGTGCACTACACGGCGCTCGTCGCGAGAGTAGAATGAGATTATTTTAAACGCAGGTGGCCGGTTGGTGGTGGTACCCCCCCCTGGTGCCATCCATAGTTTTAACAGCAGTTCCATTAAGTAATTTTTTAGACACATTGACTCATCTTGTTTTGTATTTTGTATTGTTTTGTGTTGTAACCACGATGACATAATTTATGTCAAGATCATTATGGCTAAAACAAAGGGATATTGTTTGAGCAATAAATAAATACTTTATTTACTTGCAATTTAATTGCATTTACTTTATCTGAGAGTATCTTCCTAAGTCTTAACACTAAAGATGAATTGTAAATATTTTTCTTAACATTGCAAACTTTATAATTTAATAAAAACACCACATATTTAACCCAAAGGACATGTTTACATATCTGCTTAAGATGTAAATGTTGCAAAAATAAGTATGTCGTTGGCCCTACGAAGGGTCGAGTCAGCTATTGATGTCAGAAGGGTGTTGGTACATGTAAATGGGGCATTTGCAAAGGCTGCATCTGTCTAATGGATGTCAGTCGACCGCAAACAGTCAGGAACATTGGTACGTTGTCCCGTCGTCTATAGGACTAAGACGCCGACCTTTTCTTGCCAACGTCCTTCCCAAAAAAATCTGAATTTAACCAATGAATCCACAAACAATAATCCTACGTTGGCAGGATGTCAGAAAAACGTTGGGCTAATGTGTTATTAATACTGCTAACATTATTTAGTAAGAAATTTAGTTTGAAATGTTTGAAGACTTCCCCCTCCTCTATCGAAATTGGTGTGTCGTCCATTTGACGTTAATCATAATAATATAAATAACTAGAAATTTAGAGTTTGTTTTAAACAAACTCTAGATGTTCGGTTTCCGGGAGTAAAAACCTGGTGTAAAAAAGTATTCCACCTTGCTTTGTTCTAAAGATTTGTACTCAAGTTTCACCTCAGTCGAACATTGGTTTGGCATACACACAGCTTTGAAAAATGCACCTTTAAAGCAATACCACCTGACACATGATGACCTCATCAAGCTAAGACTGCACGGATACGTTGCTATTATGAAGGAGATTATGTATACCAATTTTGAAACAATTGTCATAAACTCTGACACAAACATCTAGTAAAGGTGTATTTTTAGATGTTTATAATCTGCCGCTAGAGGGTGCACTTATTTTGGTGACGTCATCAGTAGTGTTTTTTTAAACCAGACCTTTGCCAGACTTGTATGCTGTGATGGTAAAGCAACAAAGGATGTATATTTCAACCTAAAAGCCCGTAAATAACGCCCTTTCAAGTCATTTTTACAGTCAATTCCAGTTTGAAAAGGTCAAGAGGTCAAGAAAAATTCACCAACATGTCCATTTTTGTTAAGTACGTAAAGCCCTTTCATATGATGTATAGATTGTCAAAATGGCTGATGTGGTTGAGGAAATATGAACTAACGAAAAATTTACGACTGTAGAATAGACTAACTAACCGAAAGGCAAATGTACCTGACATTATGTTGAAAACGCCTCGAACGCAGATTAAAACGATCAACACGTGGCGCAGAGCGTGACTATGCTCCTCAATGCACCGCATACTTACACGTGGTGACCGCAATGCACTGCATACTTACACGTGGTGACAAGGTATATGTACATGTAATTGTAAAATCTTTACGCGCGCAATCAATGGGGGAATTTTGTAGTTCTTTATACATGAATTCGCAATCAATGGGGGAATTTTGTAGTTCTTTATACATGAATTTTTGAATTTTCAACCTCGATTTTGAACCGGAAGACAAGATCAAAATGGGGTCATGTCTGCGAGGCGTTTACGGAGTTTTTAACAACCTTTCCGATGATGTATCGATTGTAAGAATCCATCATGTAGATCAAAAGTTATGATTTTTTGAAATAATAAACTTTGAATTTTCATAACTCAAGAATAGATGACGTCATCATGACATAACTACACATTTTTCTTCTCCTAATAAATATCTAACTATGTGAGAAGTTTCAAGTGTATACGAGTTTGGAAAAGTTGTTTCTGTTAGCGGACAAGGAACTTTCAGAAAGATAGGTTATTGCAGTGATGAATTCTGAGACCCAATTATTTAGCACCTTATAAGGGTTTACAAGGTGCTACGGCGCATTAAGCAGCCACAACCAGGAACACCGGGGCGAACCCCTTCTCTTTTCGATAAGTGCACTGGGTTCTTTTACATGCGTTACACAACACATGGGACCAACTGCTTTACGTCCCATCCGAAGGACGAAGCAATGGTTAAGTGTCTTGCTCAAGGACACAGTGTCACGGCTGGGGATTCGAACCCACACTCTGCTGATCAGAAACACCAGAGTTTGAATTCGGTGCTCTTAACCGCTGGTCACGACACTTCCACAGATCAAGTGTAGTCGACATGTCAATATTGTCAAATCTGGAATAGAACTTGTTTAAGTCGTCAGCTTTCTGTTTTGAATCATCAATGTTTTGATACACCTTATTCTTTGGCGTTTTATAGTTATAGTCTGACACATTACTGAATGGTTCCTTTAGTCTGTGCCAGTCTTGCGAGTTAGGTCAAAGAATTAGGGTTGACCGGGATTGTGGGAAGTACTGAGCCACTTCCCACCCATGATATGTCCCATATGGTCTGCGTCTGAAACAGCCTCTCCTAGTCAAACTCCTACTGCCCGGCTTCACGTTCTGATCCCTGTTGCGAACTGTGGGCAGAGGTGTGCAGGCGGGTTTCTGGCGTCTTAAAACCAAATTGCTCCGGGTAGGTGGGGTTCGTCAGCCATGGGAGGCAATCCACCTAGGAGAAGGTACAGCCGATTCCAAACCCGGGCAGGTGAGGCTCGTTAGCCAAGGGAGGCGATTCACGTTGGAGATGGTAATCTGATTCCAAACCCGGGCAGGAGGGGCTCGTTAGCCATGGGAGGCAGTTCACCTATAGGAGAGGGCACTCTGATTCCAAACCCGGGCAGTAGGGGCTCGTTAACCTGGGAAGCAGCCCTCCTAGGAGATAGAAAACTCTGATTTCAAACCAATGCTCGCTGGCAGCAGGGCGATGCAGGTGGAAGATTTATTTCCCGGTCTCTCCACCACTGATGTCTGGCGAATGATTCCACTCACCCCAGTTAGCCGGGCACTGCGGGGCTATCAACATGGTGTCCAGTCGTCAGGCTTCTGCTCTCAACTGGGTAGCGTCATGCTGATCCAGAGGGTACTGGCCGAGGGAGGCGCGTCTCTGCTGGTACCTTAAACACTCTGCGCAGGCATGTTTTGCCAAACTACACGATATGATGCACAACAATTTGAACTCGTTATCACCAACCTCAGTTGTTTCCTCTGGGGCTGCAGTTGGTGTACATGTAACTACTACCAGAAAGGGGAACACAGCACCTGTTCTTGGTGCCGATAATGACGGGCCAGCCCCAAACCCTCGCGGGAGGACTGCTCCTGAGAACGTTACCACATGAAAGGCCGCAGTGTGCCCTAGCACTAAATAACATCAGTGCAGAAAAACACTAGCAAAGCTGTGTGTAGCATCGTGGAACGTGAGAACACTGCTTGATACAGATCATTGGGCCCGCAGACGGACAGCCCTAGTTGAACGATATGGCATCGACCTGGCAGCCTTGTCAGAAACACGCTTTGAAGTAGCCGGTGAGATGACTGAGAGCACACATACTAGCCTTGATCAAGGCTGTTGACGTACTGTTCCCCGGCCCGGTTCGCGGCACACGCATGCAGTACATTCACAAATGTACATTACCATACATTGTACAGCGAGAACAGTATAGCGTAGTCGTGAGAACGGTCGTGTCTTTGTATTTTCAACCTCATACACGTGGCTCAAACAACAGCCTTGATGGGTTTGTAAAGCTTTATCGGAATTCCGATAAACGGGTATTCATGATGTGGGCGTGTCATTCTAAACATTGGCCAATCACAGGCGCGATTGAGAATGACGTATTACTGCTAGCAATCATGCCACATCCATGTGTGTGTACGCTGAACGCTAGCTGTATATGTACATGTACTGTACTACGTGCTTTTTATAGCAGTGTCGGGAGCGTGGTGTATATATAGCTATGATTGTAAGGGGTCTGAATGCACTGCTGGACGGGTGAGCCGGACATGACTCGCCCGGTCGGTAATGGTGTGGAACAACTTCGAACAACTTCCGTTGTCTTGCGTTTCATTATAACACGAGGACTATAATTACAACGTAGATGGTAGATTTGTCCCTGAATTGGAAGCTGCTGTACTATATAAGTGTAACGTTGTAGTGTAGTACTAGTAGTATGGCAAGAGTTAGTTTATGAAATTGAACTTTATTTAATTGTTGTTCAGCCACACGCCATCTTCTACCGTCTGTCGACAACACATATTTTCGATCCCCAACTTTGATTTACCGCGAGAAACGTAATGAATAATATATTTCTACCTTAAGACAAAATAAACAGCTGGGTTTCTTATCTCATCTGGTCTGTGTTTATGCTTCAAGGGGATGGGGTGTGTTGTACTGTCATATGCCCAACACCTAAGAATTCTTACCAAGTAGGCATCTTGCCGGAAACCCATGACACCTGGATACTTTTTTAACCTTTCTCAAACACATTTCACATGGTCTAATTTCCTTCCTTCTATTTCTAAACCCATGATTGATGCATTAAACGCGGCTGTTATATTTTGTTGAAAGTTTCTGTAGTTGTGTTGCAAATTATACACCATTGATTTCCAGCGACTTACAGTTTTGTTTTACTAGTAGGGATTTCTCCCTCGCCCGCCGCCATTATTGCAACTATACTACAGCCACTGCTTGTTTACAATACGTCGACGAGCACATGTGTGCGAGTGCTTGCAGAACAACGTTGTGATTGACAGCGAGAGTTTATAGGTCAACCAACAACCAATGAGAACGGGTTGTTAGTAAACATTAGCATAATGAGCTCCGCCCTAAATTTTGGCAGATACAAAACCATCAAGGCGCTACTTGGGAAGACCCATGTACCGTAAGTGTACCGTATACTGATGGTACATGTACATAGTACGTATGTGTACATACGCTGTACACGTATATGCACTGGGTTATGTATGGGGGTGCGCTGGCGGAATTCAGTGATGGGGACTGGGATTTTGCAGATCGCGGCTGGCTGTAGCGCCTTGATCAAGGCTACACACATACATGTATTATGGACAACTTGCTCTGCCACCCACAAAGGAACGTCCGGTGTTGGATGCGCAATATCAAACCGGATTGTCAACAACTTACCGAATATGCCAAATACAGTTTCAGATTGGATCATGACTCTCAACTTCCCTGTCAGGAAATCAGTGAATATGATGATCAAAGTGGCTACGCACCAACATTACAAGCATCTGATGAAGTGAAGGACACCTTTTACGAACAACTGTCTTGAGTTCTGAAATCAGTCCCCAGCAATAACGAAATCCTTATGCTTGGCGATTTTAATGCACGTGTTGGAAAGGATCATCAACCTGGTCTTTTGCTCTAGGAAATTCGGCTGGGGTAAAGTGAATGACAACGGAAATCTATAACTCTCCATGTGCACTGAGTTTGACCTTCAAACGTTCCCAAAAAATGGTATCACTCATGGACACACCTCCGATGGAGTGCTTGGCTATGTCCTCGTTAGACGTAAAGATCTGCAAGATGTGTGTATCACTCGTGCAATGAGAGGCGCTGACAGCTCAACCGACCATCAAATGATCCGCTCCAAACTTGCCATACAACTGCATGTCTCCAGACATCAAACTGCCTGAAAACCTAATAGAAGGCTCAATGTTTCTGGTCTAAGCACCCACACAGGGAAAGAGCAGCTGCAATCAGCCATTGATAATGCCCTGTGCTTAATAAGTGAAGAGTGGCCAAAGCACACGGCCAACAGTGATCAAATCTGATCATCTTTCAGCTCTGCAGTCTATGGCGCTGCACAGAAGTCTCTCGGGAAAGCAAGCTGCAAAAATGCTGACTGGTTCAACTATAACGTCACAGAAATCAATTGACTGTTGTCAGATCGACGCCAATCACACGCTGCTTACCTCAGCAACCCTACTACTGCATCAAAGGAGCGATACGCCACTGCTAAAGCAACCGTCCAAAGCAGACTCAGGCATATGGAAGACACCTGGTGGGACAATAAAACCACTGAAATCCAGACCCTTAATGACGACGACAACTCACGGGCCTGTTCCAAGCCCTGAAGATGGTGTACAGTCCGCAACGATCTTCGGTTAGCCCTGTCCTTGCAACAGATGGGAACACTCTACTTACATCCAAACCAGAAATTGTGGGCCGCTGGAAGGAACAATTTTCGAAGCTGCTAAACCAAACAACAACACAAGATCATTCTATTCTGGATCTCATACCCCAGCACACCATCCGACATGAGCTTGCCGATCTACCATTGCTCAGCGAAGTTGTAAAAGCCATCAATGACTTGCCTAACAACAAAGCTGCAGGATTGGATGGCAAACATGGAGGCGAGTCTCTTCACTTCGCCGTATGGGCGATGTTGAAAGAATTCTGGGAACTAGGTTAGCTGCCTCAAGCCTTCAAGGATGCACTGATTGTCACCATCTTCAAACGCAAAGGTAGTAGGCAAGAGTGCGGGAACTATCGTGAACTATCTTGCTTCTGTCGATTGCTGGGAAAATCCTTGGAAAAATTCTCCTAAAACGGCTATCAGTCAATTGCTGAGGAGATCCTACCAGAGTCGCAGTGCCGCTTTAGAGCTACCCGAGGTACCACTGACATGATATTCACCTTGCGATAGCTACAGGAGAAATGTGCAGAACAAAACGAGCCCCTATACATCGCATTTGTAGACTCCTCCAAGGCATTTGACACTGTAAG
Source organism: Asterias amurensis (assembly GCF_032118995.1). Classification (NCBI taxonomy): domain Eukaryota; kingdom Metazoa; phylum Echinodermata; class Asteroidea; order Forcipulatida; family Asteriidae; genus Asterias; species Asterias amurensis. The sequence continues at coordinate 9,955,920 of NC_092650.1, read as the reverse complement.
TCGTCCGCTTCTGGTTGTCCGGACAAAAGCATCAGTCTCTTGCAGAGCTTTCATGATGGCATGATGGCCAATGTCTCAGTCTGCGGAATAACTAGTGAAGAGTTCAATTTGATGCATGGGGTGAGGCAGGGTTGCGTTCTTGCTCCAACCCTGTTCACGCTATTTCTATCTGCTGTAATGTTCATTGCCAACCGGGAGACTGAAAACTGCATTATGGTAACATCTCGGACTGACGGCAAGCTCTTCAATGTTGGGAGACTGAAGGCGAAGACGAAAGTTCACACGATTCGGGTGAGTGACTTGATGTACGCAGATGACACAGGATTAGTGGCACACTCGGAAACAGAACTGCAGCTGATGTTAGACTGATTTGTAGCTGCTTCCACTGCCTTTGGTCTTTGGGTAAAAACCAGAAAACCGAGGTCATGCACCAGCCAGCACCCGATGTCGCCTATTCTCCGCCCACCATCAAGATTAATGGAAATCCTCTCCATTCAGTGGACCTTGGATCCACCATTTCTCGTGACCTCACCCTGGATGCCGAGCTTGCTGCTCATACTCAATGCCTTCGGTCATCTGTGACAAGACTCTGGAATAGACATGGTGTCAGGCTCTCAACAAAACTCAGGGTCTACCAAGCTATCATTCTACCTTGCCTACTCTATTCAGCCGAAGCCTATACCCTTTACAGGCGTCACATCAAATGACTCTCCCGCATCCACAGAAGACAGCTACGGTCTCTCCTTGGCATCAAATATTCGGACCACATAACCAACAATGAAGTGCTGACACGAGCCAACAACAGCCTCAGCATTGAGAGCATCCAGCTGAACAAACAGCTGAAGTGGACTGGTCATGTGGCACGAATGGGGTTGATCGACTACCTAAGTCCCTACAATATGGCCAGATAGCCTGTGGACACAGAAATGTCCGGTGACCTAAGCTACGCTATTTCAACTGTACGAAAAGGCACCTGAAAGCTGCAAACATCAACACTGACAACTGGGAAATCCTCGCAAGAGATCGCACCAAATGGCGGCACGCAGTGACCAAGGGCACAAAGACAGCAGAGAAGACGCGCCGTAATGTTGCAGATGCTGCTCGGGAACGCCGTCATGGACGACGTGCCGTCGCTAACACCACGACAGGGCCACATACACTATCATGTAATTTCTGTGGACGACTAGTCACTGCCAGAATTGGTTTATCTCCCATGAGCGAGCCTGTGTGCCAGAACTCACTCTGTTTGAGGAGCTATCTACCCCTTGACCCATCAAGTTGTGCCTGCATCAGTTTTATCTTGTTTGCTCTACATAGTCGTTATCACTTAACGATAGACAGCCTATATATATATATAGTCTGTTATCATTTCCAAGCACCTCCATGCTCCTTTGGGGTTATTGCTTTGGAAGCAGTGTTCAAGTTTTTGATGATATTTTACTTTGGCAATAATTATTATTGAATATTATTATTATTGTTGTTATAATTATTAACCTCTCGTCTAAAGAGCCGATTGAGATCCTTAACCTTTACATGATCCCCAGATCTGTGTGCTTGTTTTCTTTCTCGCAGGATAAGTTTGACTTCCTTAATCAGCCAAGCCTTATTGTTGGGGTATTCTGTAATAGTCTTCATTGCAATGTGTGGACTTTCGCAAAAACGGACTTGGCAATTTACCACACCAGTCTGTTCGTTGATATCTCCACATGAACTCAAAAGTGCATCCCAGTCAGTGATTTTAAAGGCCGTTTGGAGTCTGTCCACAGATTCGGTATTCCACAGTTGAGCTGTTAATCTCTCTTAATCTGCTCTTCCCTTTACAGTTACTGCTTGTAGTTTGGCAGTAGATGAATAACCTGGTGATCCACTTACCAAGACTTGGTCGTATAATTGCTTTACAGCACCAGCCGCAAGTAATTCCAAGCCCCCGAGGGTAACCCGCAAGGGGCAACGAGTACGTGGCGGGGACCCCCGCAAAATACCCGCGGGGGTGAGGGGGCCCACGAGAAAATTAACGTGGACCACGCAAGAGATTTGCGGGGCCTCGCAACCCGCAAACGGCTTCGTGGGCTCCACGGGGGCCTTTGTTTGGCAATCACTGATGCATAAAGCTGTTGTGTTGAATACAACAGCGAGTGCTGTATACCCATGAAACATAATGCTGCCGTTCGTTTGGAGGTTTATTCCATGGAGTACACACCTCACTAAAATAATTCAATGGTATATTTCACTATTAAGAGTAAATAAAATACCACACCTGTGTCTTGTGTCTTTATTTCCACTCTTACAAATTCCCAAATTCATATTTTCTTTACAAAAATGACGTTTGGCAAGGCACAGCACATGTTGAGACGATTTTCTCAGCACCTTCCCAGCTTTTCTTATTCTGGAGATTTACAGTTAATGTTGTCCTTGCAATTGTATCCACCAGGTGCCCACACAATATTTATTAGGCCAACCAGTCAAATGATTCAACGACTTGATCCCTTCCACGTCATTCATGAAAAGTGGCAACCGAAAGTGTTGTCCAATGAGGGTCCGTGACATCGTGCACATGTTTCTCCAAATATTGCTCAGTCTGGGATTTCCCCTTATTCCTCACACTCGTTGCCAGCGTTTACATAAAACATGACTGAGTGTGGATTCCTGACCCGTGGGAACGAGCTTGGCATGATTGTATTGCAATCATTCCTCCATTCTCTAATATAACTTCCATCTTTTTAATAACTTGTGGTTGTGGGACATTTGTATATTACTTACAAAACAATTAGTTGGTAAGAAAAGAATGTCCATAGGCCTACTCGTCTTTTTAATTTATGCCATTTCGAAACTTTCCAGCATTGTATACTTTTTTTTACGCAACCATTTGGTTTCGACACTGAAATTTTAAAATATTGCCGTCCAGTTTTCTTTGAAGGTAGAATGTCCGTATTCCATCTTTTAAAATTGCTGGCATTCCAGTTGGGGAACATTATTTTACACGTTAAGAATGTCGGACCTCCCCTCGTTGTTATATTTTTGCCGTTGTGGGGAAATGCATTTAAACATTTTTCTTTTATGTCCGTATTCCGTCTTTTAATACTGCCGGAATTCGAGTCGGGGAACATTTGTTTACAAGTTCAAAATGTCGCACCTCCCCTCGTTGTTATATTTTTACCGTTGAGGGAAAATGCATTTAAACATTTTTTTTTAAGGTAGAATGTCCATACTTCGTCTTTTAATGTTGCTGATGATAAGCTTAAGGAGTCCCAGTTTTTGTACAAAGCAAAAATGTTTAAGTATTGTTATACTTAGTATCAATTTACAACACAGTGTAACAATTTTGTATAACTTTTTATGATTGCGGCACATCTAAGGGAATGTTGTCGCTGGCTGTGTGAGGCCTGGAGTGCTAGTGGCTGTTTTTTTTTTTTTTTTTTTTTTTGGGGGGGGGGGGGGGGCGGGGGGCATTCTGGTTTTTCTTTTAGTAGATGGTCTCGTTTATTTCTACCTCCATGGGTGGAGCAAGGTTTTGAGCGCACCCAGAATAAACATCTTTATAATGTCTGAACTGATGTTTCCATCCAAACGCAAAAGTTGAGTAACCTTTACATGTATAGTTGGTGCTCATTTTCTTCTACGTAATAGAACAACCCCCCCCCCCCACCCCAACAACAAAAACGTCTTCACAATAAAGCTGCGTTCGCACCTCCGTTGCGGATTAGCTGACTCTTCTACATGTACCTCCATGGCTGACTCGTCATGTTAGGTGTAAACATTTTCAACATTGCCAAACAATGGCCGACCAACACCTCACTAAACAGCTCCTGGTGTGCATTGTCTGCGATGCACTTGCTGCGTCTGGCCATGGTCTGGCGTTGTAAAAGGAAGACACAATATAAAGGTTTTATGGGACACTTCCTGCTACTGGTTGCAAGCATTCACCAGCAACATCATGCTTGTTGTCATGCCTCACTGTTTTCAATGAGACATAAAAAAGCAACCCATATTATTTACAGAGAAAGGGCAGAGAAAAGGAAGCATTCGATACAACATAGCAGAACTGCTAACCCTCCATGATTCTGTAGAGAAAATTCACTGAAAATATACAAATCTGTCAATGTTCTGATGTTCAAATTTAACAAACGTCCCAAATCCTGGAAACATCTTTATCTGTCATACAACGGCAAAAATACAACAAAGAGGGGATGTCCGACATTCTTAACTTGTAAAAAAAAATGTTCCCCAATACTGGAATGCGGGCAATATTAAAAGTCGGAAGACGGACATTCTTCCATTTAAAAGAAAAATATTAAATGCATTTTCCCACAACGGCAAAAATATAACAACGAGGGTATAGGTCCGACATTATTGGCTTGATAAAAAATGTTCCCCAACTCGAATGCCGGCGATATTTAAAGACGGGATACGGACATTCTACCTTTAAAGGAAAAATATTAAATGCATTTTCCCACAACGGCAAAAATACAACAACGAGGGTAGGTCCGACATTATTAGCTTGTAAAAAACATGTTCCCCAACTCAAATGCCGGCAATGTTAAAAGTCGGAAGACGGACATTCTATCATTCAAAAGAAAAATATTAAATGCATTTTCCCACAACGGCAAAAATATAACAACGACGGGAGGTCCGACATTCTGAACGTGTAGAAAAATGTTCCCCAACTTGAATGCTGGCAATATTAAAAGTCTGAATACGGACATTCTAGCTTTTAAAAGAAAAACATTAAATGCATTTTCCCACAACGACAAAAATATACTAACGAGGGTAGGTCCGACCTTATTAGCTTGTAAACAAATGTTCCCCAACTCGAATGCCGGCAATATTAAAAGACAGAATACGGACATTCTACCATTTAAAAGAAAAATATTAAATGCATTTTCCCACAACGGCAAAAATAAAAACAACGAGGGGAGGTCCGACATTCTTAACTTTTAAAAAAATGTTCCCCAACTCGAATGCCGGCAATATTATCAGTCGGAATACAGCGGCTTGTTCATTGTCCCAGGACAGCAAAAATATAACAAGGAGGGGAGGTCGGACATTCTTAACTTGTAAATAAATGTACCCCAACTCGAATGCCGGCATTATTAAAAGACGGAACACATTCTTCAAAGTCTCAAGCAGCATTAAAGAATTCTTTTGTGTACAATTATTCAGGCCGCCTTCCCTATTATCATTGAGGGTATTCATGCTAACCCATGCGTGAAGTTATTACTAGACTTGTTGCGGGGACCTTGTTTGGCCCCGCAAAACTTGCCACTCGCAAGTACCACCGCTCCCGTGGACCCCGTTCCGTCCCCGCAAAATACCCGCGGGGGTGCGGGGGTCCCCGTACCCGCCACGCAGTTTACTCGTGGGTACCCGTTCTGAACTCATGGGGGTTTGGAATTACTTGCGGCTGGTACTGTATATGCTTCCTGGATTGTACAATGGCACCGATCAAATATATTGAATACTGTAAGTACTTTCCTATTCGTTCTGTCACTCTTCATAACAGTGATAAGCCGTGGATGACTCCTGAGATTAAAACTCTGACTGTGAAACGACAAAGGGCTTTTAACTTTGGTAAATTAAATCTACCGAAATAATATCGTTGTAAAAATAATAACAAGCGGGATGTCTCGCTTCGCGCGGCACCCCGCTAGATGAGGAGGATTCTAGTATATATACAACTGTTGTGGAAGGTAATGTGGGGTAAGGGAGGTATTTATTTTGTAGGATTGGATTAGAAATTGTATTTAAAATCGGTATTGTCATTTGTTGTCTTTTGATAAATTGTTGAGAGTGCACAACATAGTTGTGAAACGTCGCCTCCCCTCCTCACCATGTCTCTTGCATTCTCCATCTAAGAGAATTGGTGTTTGCTTCTGGAATTGAGCTTTAATATTTGGGAAGGGTATACTTGGCAATAATGGTACTTGGCATGATAGGTAGGGTTTTCGTGATATTTTAGTGTTGATCAAGTGGGCCTACGCATTATCCGTATCAAAATGTGGATTATTTTCCGCCTCTTTTACGCATAGTTGTAATTCAATCGCCTTTTTTCATTGTATGAATTTTATTCATTGCACTGAGTATTTCCCCGCTAAGATGACTGTAAGGGCAATTACTTAGTTGACTAAAATACAGCAAGTACACGGCTATAATGACACAGTTATTTTACTGTGTTGAGCACATATATAATCCAAATACACGCGGATAATAGTCAAGTGTTGTCACATTGTCGACAAGTCAGGCAGTCTTTGTCAAAGAGCCAATCAGACAATTGTATAACACAATGAATTTGGAATCAGCAGTGGTATTTGGTTCCCTCCTCAACAAATCCATATACACCGATACCCGCCGATTTACTTGACTAAAGGCTTACAAGAGTCTCTGGTCTCCCCCACAATAATCACCGTTGCTAATAGCAGAGAAGATATCCGACTAAAAGAGGCTTGTATGAAAGTGGTACCCTCCTTTAAAGACACTATTGGTAATTGTCAAAGACCAGTCTTGTCACTTGGTTGATATGCATAAAATAACAAACCTGCGAAAATTTGAGCTCAATTGTTCGTCGAGTTGCGAGATATGAATGAAATAAAAAAACACCCTTGTCACACGAAGTTGTGTGCTTTCAAATGCTTGATTTCGATACCTCACATTCACATTCTAAACTTGAGGTCTCGAAATCAAATTCGGGAAAATTTCTTCTTTCTCGAAAACTACGTCATCTCAGAGGGAGCCGTTTCTCACAATGTTTTATACTATCAACCTCTCCCCATTACTCGTTACCAAGTGAGGTTTTATGCTAATAGTTATTTTGAGTAATTACCAATAGTGTCCACTGCCTTTAAAACAAACTCATAATCACAGCAACTAATTAATAGCCGCGGAGTTTATCTGACTAAAAAAGAAGAAGTTCTGGTAAACAGATACAAAAAAACGCGCCAGTTGGTATGGGCGGCTCGGAACACTTGAACGACAAAGTCAAGCTACTCAATTTTAGAATCTTAGGCCCCATTCATCATGATTTTTCGAGCGTACATGTACGTCCACCGACGCATACAAAGTTGTCAGAGGATACCTGGGCACAATAATTGACAATCAATTGAATTTGAGTGATCATTGCTCATCGCTCATCACAAGCATCAAAAATCCTAGGGATAGACATCGATCTTGATGAAACTTGCAAAGATAAGGTTCGATCTACACATGTAAAGCAGAGGCGGTCGAATGTAACACTAACCATCCATTTAACAAATTCTTCATCAAACTAAGAAGTGGTAGGAGATGGCAGTCACTTCGATGCAAAACAAACAGGTATCTCAACTCCTTCATACCATACTCTGTCCGTCCACTCAACCTCAGTGTTTAACTGCTTTGTTTACTTTCTGCTTAGATGTTGTTTTCAGTATGATTCCTTTGTGATTTATTATAAAGTTTTCTGATTAATTAATAGTATATATTTCCAGTAGTTTATTTATGATTGTGCTTTATTAATTTCGTCTGTATTGCATGTATTCAAAATGAATTTCCTCCATGGTAGGACCAATAAAAATTGAATTGAATTGAATTGAATTGAATGATTTGGTAGTCTGCGAAGGGACGATACTTACCTGTTAAACCTACAATTGCATATTTGCCTTAGCCATAGGCTTTCACTAGATTCTTCTTTACCACACCACAATAGCGCTCTCAAGAGCCAATACATTCCCTATGCCTGTCCCCATGTGTTGGATAACTCGACCTCTTTTTCTAGAGGTGCGAGTAAAAAAGACACAGCACAGGCCGAACCTAAGCGGGGAAGGAGGGAGGTTAAACAGGTAAGTATCGTCCCTTCGCGGACTCCCAAATCACCTTTGATTTGGGGGAGTCCACTTCAGGGACTCCCTTACCTGTTAAACCTACAATTGCATAGACTGGCACAGAAGAGAAGGCAGTGGGCCTAAGGGTGAGGCATGAAGTAGTAAAAACAACCACTTGGAAAACTGATAGCTATTTATAGTCCCTTCGTGTTCTCCCAAACCATGAAAACAAGAAAAGGAAGTTGGACTACTCACAAGGATTGGAGGCCAGAGGAGGAGCGTCTCGTCACTCCTAGAAGGCTGCCGCAGGGGGCTGAGGTACACTCAGAGCAATACGGCCAACTTTTCCTCTGGATGATTGGACATCTCGGAGGTAACATGACATGAATGTGGATGATGTTTTCCAGGCTGCTGCCTGTAAGATATCCTGGAGAGGAACACCTTTAAGAAAAGCCCATGAAGTGGACATGGACCTGGTCTCATGATGATTATCGGTCATGGGTGAAGGCCAGGAAGCCAACGATGAACATATCTATATGGGCTGGTAGTAGTTATGAAAAATTGGGTTACAGGGCCTCTGAGCGTCTTAGTGCGGGCAATGCACCACTTCAGAGCCCCAACAGGGCACCATAATTTGTCCTCAGTAACTGACGAGAACGATTTGATATCTGGAACGAAAATGTCAGGGGGGGGGGGTGTATGTGGGAGACTGGTTCTTTGCTAAGAATGTTATGTTTGGGACGAGGCGGACACCGCCTGGTTCCCAGCGGATGTGACCTGTGTCAATTGATAAGGCATGGATCTCGCTCCGTCTTCTACTGGTTGCCGTAGCTATCAGGAATGCTGTTTTCACAGACAAATCTATAAGTGAGGCATTCGATAGCAGTTCGAACGGGGCCCTAGACAAAGTGTGAAGGACTTGTCCTAAGTCCCAAGCAGGGAGAAGCTTTGTGTTCGAGGGGCGCTCGATGAACATGCCCCGGAGCATTTGGGTTAAGGCGTTACTGTTTGAGATGGAAGATCCATCTGGGAACCCAGTGTGAACTGCTCCCACGGCAGAACGATAGCCTCGAATAGTCGCCACTGAGAGACCCTGATTGAAGAGTTTCATCAGAAAATCACCAATGACTTTTAAAGGTGCTGAGCAGGGATCCAAAGAGTTGTGCCGGCACCATTTATGGTAATGTTGAAGCCGGCTGTCGTAGGTCCTTCTAGTGGACTTTCGGCGGCCTCTGGCAGCCCTGGATGCAGCGTCTGTTGAAAGGCCTGATGATCTGAAGGAGTGTTGGACAACATCCAACACGTTAAGTGGAGGTTTCTGACCCCGGGTGGTAGATCTTCGACCGGGGTTGGGCTATGAGATCCGCCCGTCGGGGAAGTAAGACTGGTGGATGTATGAGGAGGCCATGCTTGTCGAGGCCAGAAAAGTGCAATGAGGAGCACCCTGCAAGTCTCCACTTCTATTTTGGCTAATACTCTTGGAATTAGTGAGATCGGGGGGTAAGCATAAGCATGCATGTTTCCCCGGTTGATTGAGAGGGCGTCTGATGTCCAAGCCTGATGATCCCGAGCGCAGTATACCGGTAGCTGGTTGTTTAGGGATGATGCGAATAGATCTACAGTGTATGTGAGGACGATCGACACTCAGGAAGATGGATTGCACCACTGCCTGGTGGAGAGTCCACTCCGTGGGGGTGACCCTGCCCCTGGACAGGGCATCCGCCAGGGTGTTTGTTTTCCCTGCGAGGTGGGCTGCAGACAGGTGTACAAGTACATTGTTAAAAAGTAGGGGGCCTAGAAATGACCCTTCCGAATTTCCCCATTCAAGATTATACTTATTAGACAGTTTACCATTAATCAAAACCCTTTGTGATCTGCCATCAAGGTATGAGCGAAACCAGTTGAGGGCTGTTCCATCAATTCCAAATCAAGACTTAAGCGTACTCAGTAAAATACCATGATCTAGAGTATCAAATGCAGCACTTCAATCTAATAAAACCAACAGGGTTACAACAGGGTTACATGTTTTCTATTCATAGCCATTAACAAATCATAGGGACAAACCTGGACAGATTTTTTTTTGGTCGAGGGAGGTGAACATACGAAAAATTTATACTTTACTAATTTGGGGGTCAAACAAACATTGGGTCGCAAACAAATATTTTACTAGCCAACTTGTAACATTAATGCAAACATTTTTCAAAACGCAAAAAAAAAAAAAGATTTGTTTTCTTCTTTTCTTTTTCTCCATTTTTAGACGATCTTACCTGCTAATTTCTTCTCTTGATAATACTTTTTTCGTCAACAACGATTTTATGGGTTTGTGATTTGAGGTTCGGTTGTATAAAAAACTTCTTTGCAATAAAATGTTCCTGGATTAAGGATTGGTCAGCAACGCACATTTGGAAATAGCATGGAGACAAAATTATCTCTCAGCACACAGCTGTCGGCCCCCATCTTGCATTATCACAGGGCTTGTACATCTCAACAACAGAGGGAGCTTTCCTACATTTGGAATAGTCTTGGCCCAAGACGACAATGATCGGTACTGCTTGGTGTATTATGTACTGCGCTTCGTGTGATTTGATCGCTGACATCTTGGGTCAAGACTAAACCATACCTGCCACCTACGTAGTGGTTAAGAGTTGACGGCAATTTAAGACCGGTGCATGTGTTAATATATTATTCGCACGCGATCGCGAACAATATCAGACGGATTGTCTGTTGTTTCCACCAACCTGTGCTGCAATGTCAATGTCACCGGTGCCCTTCTTTGGTGTCAGAAAGAAACTGGACATGAACCCTGTGAGTTCTTGTTCTCTGGGTACTATGTGAATAGCGTTCTTTGTGAGGAGGGAACGAATCTCTCTTTCAAGCGCCTCGCATTTCTTGAGAAGAGAGGGCACTGGTGTTTGGCGGGCAAGGGTCCCCGATGGGGGGTTGCTTGTAAATTCCAAAGCGTAGTCTACGCTTATTGTCGGGGATAAAAACTGCCCAGGACCCTTGGAAGAGTTGGAGGCAGCCCCCCGTGGGTTCTTCTACGGGAGGCCGCCTTAAGATGACCAAGTTACTTACGCCATCCTCCCGAGAATCGGGAGAACAGCGTCTTGTTGGCTTGAAAGGCCTGTTGTTGTTGACCTTGTTGCCGGTCGTAAAAGGCCGGGCGGGTCCCTCGGACAGCTGGCGTCGCAAAGCCTCGACCCCAGCGGCCTCCCCGAAATGCTTTGAAGGGGCGGCGCTGAGGGATATGGAATCCTTGTTTTGTCTTTCTAGCCTTAATACCTGCCAGTGGTTTGGACCTTGCCTGTGAAGACTCCCTTGGGGGCCGCGGCTGCCCCATTGGCCACTAGCTTTTCCTAGACGGAACAAGAGATCGATGGAACTGAGAATTTTTTTTCAAAGTCTGCCTGAGGAAAATGGTAGTAAGCCGTCTGCCGTGATTTTACTGGCTTCCACTTAGTGGCCTCGCCAATAGCTGTCATTTCATCGGCGCAAACTGAGTCGAGGGGCATGGCTGGAAGGGTTGCTTGCCTTGGCTCAACTGGAGCTGTTCGCCTCTTGAAGGACTGGCGGGCAGGGGCTGCATCAATATCCACCTCAGTCGGAAAGTTGAGCACCCTAATCATGTTCAGCTGGACAAGTCTCAGCTGGGTTTCAGTGGGGTCCCCAACACTACCCAGTGCCAGGCGGGCAACATGCCATGGAGAGGACACTACCGTGACCCCCAACATGTCCAGTGGGTTCGAGTCAGTGTTGGCAGTACCACCAACTCGGTCCCTGCTAGAGAGGGCAACTTGTTTCTCCATGTTCTCAACCAAAAAACCACTTCCAAAAAACAAAAAACAAAAAACTCTAGGGAACTTCAGAAAAAGAAAAAATCTCCAGTAAAAATAAACACTCTACTTCTTATCCTTATCTTATCAGGAATAAATAACGTAAAACTAAGACACTTAACACTTTTATCAGAGCAGAAATAAATACGTCCACTCACGTCGGTGCTAAGAGAAAATAGGAAGATAACATGGCGGCCAAACCGCGGGGCAGTAGTGGACGAGAGAGGGCGCTATATGTGTATATGTAAAACTCTTAGCAAATCAAACCTGTCGGTTAGGGAAAATGCGATATAGTGGCTCTACGGGTAAGTGAGTCAAATATGGTCCATATTTCAAAGAAGATGCCATATCTATTTTTTTTTTATAAATATCTGTATTTAAATCTCAATTCAGCCTGTGGCTGTGATGTTTGAATGTTTTTTAATAAACAAATAACAATAACTAAATTTGGCGACAGAACAAAATTAATTTCTCTGAAGATTACAAAAAATACTTGAACATGGCGATAAAAAGTGACCAAGATACGAAAGGTGTCTGACAATCATTTTTGAATAAATAACCAAAACATGAAAAATGAAACAAAATAAAAATCAAGGACCCTGTGCACAAAAATGAGGTTTAGGGTCGGCAAACACAACTTTTGTTTGTTAACTTCAATACATTTTTCTTCATTGCAATGCAACTCACATTTTGTGGTGACGCATACTGACTGAAATCCCGCCGCCAGTCACTGCACATCGCCACAAAGGACTGCAAACACCTACGGCCCCTCTGTGTGTGCTCACAACTGCGGCTTATACGTGTACGCCGGGCAGCTTATAAACACGCACGCACGCACAAATCACAAGACCAAAACACCATACATGTGTAACACCATGCACGCACACTCACAAGCACGCACACACAGTGGGTTTGACCATTACGTTAGAGGACACCTGTTATACTCTCTGTTGTTCCTGTATTGAAGCAATCCCTATTGGTTTTGTACACAAATAACTAGTGAGGACCCATGAAAACAAACACACCCACTCACACATGGAAGGACATGTCAGAAACAGTATGCCCCTTCGTTGGCTGCTACCGCAGGGCATACAGAGGAACAAGAGCTTTGTAAGTAAGGAGTATGGCTATAGACCGATCCGATGCGCACAAGTGTTTAGCACAACGCGCCATTGCTGGGGTGTACATGTGCCTAGTTTTGTGCACAAAGACATGAGGAAATCATGTTTCTTTTCACTCTTTATGGAAATTAAATGTTTTCCTCAACGAATAACACAATTTCCTTAACAGGACATCATGATATACCAATGTAGATCACTGACCACAAATATTTGCAACAAAATATAAGCCGAATCATCTTGAAAAAGGTGCTTGTCTTAGGCGAGTGAGGGGTCAAAGACGCGAAAACTGCATAATAGTCGCTAAAATGCATTACATCGGCAAGGTATTTTGTCAGAATTTCAGTATTTTACTTTCTGCTTAAAGCCATTATACACTTTCGGTACAGAAAAAGAAAGAAAAAGTTCACGAATTTACAAATAATTTACAGGGTTTACAGAAGGTAATGGTGAAAGACTTCTCTTCAAATATTGTTCCATGAAATGCTTTACTTTTTGAAAAAACATTAAAACAATATCTATTCTCGACAGCGAGAATTACGGATTTATTTTAAACACATGTCATGACACGGCGAAACATGCGGAAACAAGAGTGGGTTTTCCCGTTATTTTCTCCCGACTCCGACTCCGATGACCGATTGAGCCTAAATTTTCACAGGTTTGTTATTTTATATATGAGTTGTTATACAGTGTGGGACTTGGTCAATACTGTTTACCGAAAGTGTATAATGGCTTTAATTTAAAAAAAATTATCAAGAGTGTAGTACGTTGTTTATCAAGCAGCCATATCAAGGAAATTTCATAGATTGACGAGGAAGACATTCAATTCACATAAAAAGTGAAAAGGAAAACAATTTTCTCGTGTCTTTGTGCACAAAACTAGGCACAAAGACACCCCAGCAGTGGCGTGCAGCGCATGGCGGCGCCCACCACTGCGCGCCTGGATCGGTCTTCAGCCTTCTAGCGGGGTATCTACATGTACACACTTTAAAAGGACAACCTTTATACGTTTACGTTTTAAGACCAAAAATAAGCAAACAAAGCAGGGAAGAAACAGTTACAACTGCTTACATTTTGGTACTTTTTTAAAAAATCATTACACGCTTCATCCAAATCTTATAGACCACAAATAACCTAATTTAATACTTTTTAATGCCATAAATTTTAAAAGTTCATTTTAAGACTTTTTAATACTTTTAAAGGATCCATTGAAACCCTGTATGTATTATTGGACTGCCTGCATATTGACAGCTCCATTGCTCCCAAATAGGCAGTTGTGATTATCCTACATTTCTTTCAGCTGTGCTCTTACTAAATAGAATTGGCTGTACTTACCATGATAACAGTAAGAGACATGGTCAATCTTGATACACCTCCAAAAAATGATGCTGCACCAATCAATGCAAAGGCCCCTGGGTCAATCCAAGCCCAATATGGATCTGTCTCAACAGTCTTCACTCCAAACATAGAGACCAGAACCACGCCTATAATGCGACCATAAAGAGCTCCAATGTATCTATAAGAAAGTCCAAGATATTAATGTTTTTATTTTTATGTATAAGGTGATTAGCATTTTATCATGCATGACATGCCAACATTTGTCAATTAAATTGTGGATTTTTATGGTATGCCCCATTTTCTACTGCGACGTGTGCTTTTCTTTTTCTGTCAAGTAATAAACCAAAGGGGAAACTGATCAGGTAAATTTAAAAATAACTTTTGGTTAAACAAAGACAAATTTACAAGAGTGAGACAGGTGACCTTCTGATTAACATGCTATCTGGCCAAAATGTTTGCATCCTCCAGTTTACAGAAATTATGAAAATTGTTTCAACTTTTTTGAAGTGCTTCTATTTTGGTAATGAGATGGTAATAAAAGTTCTGTATGGAGAAGAGAACTACTCACAACATTGGTACAACAAGACCAGCTGAGATGTGTGGGCCACATGACCAGCAGGCCATTGCAAAGTACAAGAGCAGTACAGTCACAAGTGGAATGTAGCTGAATTCCCAGTGAGTTCCCCTTGAAAAGAGATGTTGGATGGCTTCCTCTCCAGAAAGAAATAGCAAAGAAGCAACTGCAATAAACCAAACAAAAAGTAATCCATCAAATAAATAGAGTGATGATCAACTAAAAAATCAAGTAAATACATAGATCAATCCATTGAAAGAACGTCAAAACAATTAATCTATCAATCAATCAACCAATTGATCCATCCATCCATCCATTGATCAAAACATTTAGAGGTGGAGCTGCCAGTTAAAAACAAAAGTTGTGGCAAATTTGGGCCATTATTATATCCAGCACTCTGTTATCCCCCCCCCCCAATTTTGGCGTGGGGTTTGGGGCCTGCATAAGCGCCCCAGGAAGCTATGTCATATTGTTCTGTGGTGAAACAAAACTATGACAATCTGATTTGAAGCAAAAATTAGAAGTTGGTACACTTTCAAAAACTTTGTAAAAAATCTGTTTGGTGTGCGTTTGGTTGTAAGAAAACGCGTTTAGAAAAAGATTAAGCGCTGTGACTAACACAGGCATGCAACTCTTCAGCGGAAAAAAAACCTGCAGAAAATAATTTTCCTATTGATGACGTGTACTGAAGCTAGTCGAGCATTGGGCCCTATGGACTGTTCCGGCTTTCCACTAAGCTCCGCCCACCACGCACGTGAGCAAGACACGTGTACGAACACTCCCAATGACATTCTGCACGGTTCTGCTGCGCGTGCCAAATATACGCGCACACATGACCGAGTTTGTCCGACCACAATCATTGCTGTGATTGGTCAAATGGGTGACTGGCACAGTTTGATGGATAGGCCGGATTGGTCCATTCGTCTGGTTCCCCAGCATCCCCTTATACAAAAAGCTATAAAAACACTACGGAGCCAGACTATGCAAAAAAAATGCAGGACAATTGTGTCCTAGCCGCTATTGGGTACTTACAGTGTCTGGTTCCCGCTCATCCCTAATATAAAAAAAAAGCACATAAAAACACTACAGAGCCAGACTGTGCACAAAATAAAGTTGAAGGTTGCTTGTACAAGGAAAACTTGTGTCTCTGTGATTTCATTCATAGCGGCGGATTTTCATTTCATGAATAACGGAAATCCGCGGATCAGCTGAAGATTTGCATGAAAGCTGTGTAATTAAATTGGTGTACATGAGCTTGTGCGCCAAATCTGCTTCATAACGAAATTTAAAGTTCATACATTTTCAAAAACTTGACTCCAATTCATCAGTGCCCTTTTGTTGAAAAATGAAACAAATTACAATTATAGACACTGTGACAATCTGATTCGTAGCGAAAATTGGAAGTTTGTACATTTTCAAAAACTTTGTAAAAATTTTGTTTGGTGCGCGTTTGGTTTGATTTTTATTCCGAGCAATAAAATTGGCGTACATGAGCTAACGCACCCAACACGCGGAGCCAGCAGGTTAAACAGCTCAAGCTATATGTCTTTATACATGTAAGCTGTTTAAACACACTCACGTAATGCGCTCTCCATCAATAGGAAAAGAGAAACTAGTTGTGAATAGTTTTGGGTCTTTGGTCATAAATATTGACAAATTAAGACTTCATGGAGATTTAAAGGTTTACACCTAATGTCACATTCAAATCACCAGAAAATAACAAAAGTTTGGTTTGGCAAATAAATATGCCCTGCAAATGAGTCTTTTCATATCACTTGACATTGATGTACAGCGTTGTACATTGCACCATCTAGTTCAGCAAAAAAATGACTGTTGACTTTTTCAGAGCAGCAAAATTACCAAGATAATGTCAAAAAGGCATGTCACAAACAATAGGTTTAGATAAGACAGCTTAGTTGGTAGAGCACCAGCAAGTTACTCCGGAGATAGCAGGTTCAAATTCCACTGTTGCAAATTATTGTTTTTCGCTCAATCCCCCCCCCCCCAAAAAAAAAAAAAAAAATAAAAAATACCCAGCAAGTTTCCCTCGAAGTTTATCACTTGAATTTATAATCTGAACAATTTAATATAATTGATATATTGGTCATGGTTGGCCCTGACAATGCAAATTGGGGGGGGGGGTAGGGTGGTAGCATAATGTTCAGAATTTGATTTGTGCATTATCCGACTGACTTACTGTACAGATGAAACTTAACCCAAGTCTCCAATGTATCACATTCCAACTTGATGCGACAGAAGAACTTTACATTTGTATCTGGGTTAGGTCTAACGTAATTTCATTCATATTCTGACAAGTGGAACTTTAAGGATTTCGAGTATCAAATAATAAACCACAAGAGAAACTGACTGGTTAAAGCCAGTGGACACTATTGGTAATTGTCAAAACCAGTCTCCTCACTTGCTGTATCTCAACATATGCATAAAATAACAAACCTGTGAAAATTTGAGCTCGATTGGTCGTTGAAGTTGCGAGATAACTAGAAAGAAAAAAACACCCTTGTCACATAAAGTTGTGTGCTTTCAGATGCTTGATTTCGAGACCTCAAATTCGTGGAAAATTACTTCTTTCTCAAAAATTACTCCACTTCAGAGCCGTTTCTCACAATGTTTTATACTACCAATCTCTCCCCATTACTCGTTACCAAGTAAGGTTTTATGCTAATAATTATTTTGAGTAATCACCAATAGTGTCCACTGCCTTTAAATAATTCGTTGTTGAGGGCGCTATACCAATGTAGACGTGTGGAAGACTCCCGCACAAAATTGTGCCGGTAAATTTCAAATAATTTCGTCTTCAAGGCAGCTTGATCATCCTAAAGCCTTCCAGTTCCTTACCAAACATCTTACGCCACTACTAGACTGCTGATTACCATGAGTGAAACACGATCCGAGAAAAATCTGCGATCAAGTTCTCGTACTGGCCAAGGACAAGGCTCTACTACTACCATGACTACCACAAAGATGGCGGTGCCTGTGTGACACCAAAACCTACGGGCGGTAAATCCAAGTCAAAGCCTGCCGTCAATCCTGCCCACGATGCTGCCTTGGACGATCAACTAAGAACTAGCCTAACAAATCTATTATCATCTGATGCTACGCTATTACAGCCATTAATAGCAGCTGTTGCTGATACTCTTGTGATCAAGCTACTGTCAGACGACCACATCACATCCACGATCACAAGTAAGCTGATTAACTCAGATTTATTCATTGCCAAGCCATCTTCAATGTCATCTGAAGTGAAGCAGGAGGTGTATGAATCCTTACAAATGGACAGTGATGTGCAAGCCACAACAATCACCTCTTTGGAGAATCAATGTTCCTCCCTTAAGAACACCAACAACGACATGCTCAAGAAGCTTGATGACCTCGAGCAGTACAGTCGCCGTAATTGTTTGCTTTTACACGGTCTGGATGAGAGCCACGCTGACAACAAGGGAACTTCCATCGATTGCCTCAATCATCTGCTTCCTGACTTACACCTTCAGTCGTCAGACATTGATCGTGCTCATCGAATTGGCAAGCCGAATCTTAATCACAATGTCAACCATTCTGGTCAACGACGATCTCGGCCAGTTATTATCAAATTCATCAGCTACGCTAAGAGGGAAGCTGCCTTTCGTACCAAACGCCTGCTGAAAGGTTCCGGCCTCTCCTTGTCTGAAAGCCTCACCCCGACCCGTATGTCTCTTCTCAAAGCGGCCCAAGACAGCTCAAAGACCATTAGTGCTTGGACAATCGACGGTCGTGTGATTTGCCTGCTGGCTAACAACCGTAAGGTAACAGTAACATCTATCCAGGACCTTGATAAGCTGTAATTGTGGTGAGTTGTATCCATTGCTCGATCATGCTCGTCACCAGTGCCTGCTTGCTACATGCCTCCACATTTACCTCGCATGTAACTGTAATCATCTTCATGAACTGTGCTACCTCACATGATCTGTTTATCATTCATACATGTATTACTTTTATTATTTGCTTCAAACCCATGCATGTTCTTCATTTAGTATTAAGTTAAACCGGTGTATATATTATTTTGTTTGCCATCCACCCACTTATTTTTTGTTCCTTGTCTCTGATTTTGCATTTCATTCATGCTATTGCTTTTGTATTATTTTGCTTACAATACTTTGTGCTAAATGTTTTGATTGTTTGTAATTGTTTTCTATGCCTACTAAATTTCCCTGTAAAGTATGTACTTGTCCTGTTAAGGTAAACCAGAAGAGTATACTTTGTGATGTATGTGATAATTGGGTCCACTTAAAATGTACTAGTTTGTCTGTGAATGACTTTATGGTATTGTCCAACTCTGACCAACCATGGCTTTGTGAGGCTTGCTTGTCCTATTCTTTGCCTTTCAACTCACTTGATAGCTGTGACTTCCAAGCAGTAATTGATGACTACAATGGCTCTGTACCCTTTGCCCATTCTCACACTGTACCCGACAGTAGGGGCCCCCAGCCACCACATATGCCTACTTTGGTTATTCCTTCCAACTTTGACTCTAACAATCCCTCGCCGATCATCAATGACTGTGTCTACTCCACACAAGAGGATTTCACCAGCAATGCTATCAGTCCTGATCGTAACTTAACCATCATCCATTTTAACATCAGGAGCCTCTCCAAAAACTTTGACAACCTTAGAGATACCATTCAATCACTCCCTGAGTTCTCTGTTATTGCTCTATCTGAAACTTGGCTCAAGAGCTCTTCTCCTGATGTGTTCCAGCTACCTGGATACCAACTCGTCACCAAGAACAGGTTACATAGAGTAGGTGGGGGTGTTGCCTTATATGTATATATCCACTCCAGCATTCACTTCATTATAAGGGCTGACCTGTCAACAACCTCTGACTCTGCCGAATCTCTATTCATTGAGGTGAAAACTCCTTCAAGAAATGTTGTTATTGGTGTCATATACAAGCCTCCTCAAGCACCACACAATGATTTCATGTCTATCTTCCAGAATGCAATTGCTCAGCTAGCCAGGGAAAACACTAGATGCCTACTTACAGGTGACTTCAACATAAATCTTCTTGATTATGATACATGTGTTGCTGCTCAAGGTTTTCTTGACATGATCTTCTCTCATTCCTGTTTACCCCTCATTGATACACCCACCAGAATTACCAAAACTTCTGCCACTTTAATCGACAACATATTCACAAACATTCTCCCACTCACTAAAATTCTTATTTCTGACATATCTGATCACTTACCCATCTTCACATCAATACCTTTCTCTGACAGTCATCCCTCTCGTTTCCATCCTGCTAAATCATATGTCTACACTGATACTAGCCTTGGTAATTTACACCGGCATCTGCAATCAGCAGATTGGTCTCCAGTTTACGAAGCTGATAATCCTAACATTGCTTTTGATAATCTTATGACTATCTTCAACAACATTCATCACGCCAATATTCCCATGTCTACCAAAAGGCACAACACCAAACACATTCCTAAATCACCTTGGATCACTAATTCTCTCCTCCAGTCAATCAATCTCAAAAACAGATTGTACCGTAAATTTCTTTCTAAGCGGAACTCAACCAACCACCTTGCCTACACTAAGTACAAGAACATCTTCACCAGTGTCCTTAGATCCGCTAAGAAAAACTACTTCTTCAATCAGTTTCAAAGGGAGAAAAACAATATCAAGAACACCTGGAAACTAATTAACACTGTTATCAACAAAGATGTCTCCCGGCAAAAAATTTCCGGCATTACTCACAATGGTATCTACACTGAGAACTCTTCTTCTATCTCCGAGCACTTCAACAATTACTTTGCCAACATCGGCCCAAGCCTAGCCAGTAAAATCCCTCCGTGCAACTCTAACTTCATGAGCTATCTCGGTATTCCAAATCCCCACTCCATTTTCCTTGATCCGGTCACCACAGAGGAGGTTTGTGATGTTGTAGCTAACCTGACCAACAAAAAAAGTTCAGGCTCAGATTCAATTAATGCCTTTGTCATCAAAAGAGTCATTCCTGCTATTGTCATTCCACTCACTTTCATTGTGAACCAGTCTTTCTCTCTTGGAATTTTTCCTGACGCTATGAAAATTGCTAAAGTGACGCCTATACATAAAAATGGTGATGTCGACCAGGTCTCAAACTACCGGCCCATTTCTGTCCTTACATGCTTTTCCAAAATTCTTGAAAGACTGGCGTACACTCGCATCTCTGGCTTTCTCCAGAAACATGATATTCTTTCGAACTTCCAGTTTGGTTTTCGGGCCAAACATTCTACTATCCACGCAGTCATCCACCTGATCGACAAAGTCGTCACTGCAATTGACAATTCCGAACACACTCTAGGGATTTTCCTCGATTTTTCGAAAGCCTTCGATACTCTTGACCATAGCATTTTGCTTCAAAAACTCGATCATTACGGTATTCGAGGAAGATCCCTAGAGTGGTTTACAAGCTACCTTTCCAACAGAAAGCAGTATGTCACTGTGGGGGGACACTCATCCACCACCCGCTCAATTACATGTGGTGTTCCACAGGACTCTATTCTGGGACCACTTCTCTTCTTGATCTATATCAATGATATTGCTAAATCCTCAGATCTCCTCTCCTTCATCCTATTTGCTGATGACTCTAATTTATTTTGTAGTCATTCTCACTTAGACACTCTCATTGCTACAGTTAACTCTGAACTTGCTTTTGTAAGTAATTGGATCAAATCTAACAAACTGTCTTTAAACATTAAAAAAACCAACTGTATGCTTTTTAGTAATGTGTCTAAAGTTTTACCTAAAGATATTTGTATTGATGGTATTAAGATTAATCAAGTCGACTGTACTAAATTTCTTGGCTTGCACATAGATCACAAGTTTTCCTGGAAACCACATGTTGACTCTCTGTGTAAAACTATTTCTAGAAATGTTGGTGTCATCAATAGACTTAAGTCTTATCTCCCTGAGTATATTTTAACTACCTTGTATAACACCCTTGTCTTATCTCACATTAATTATGGTATTTTAGCTTGGGGTAATGCGTCTCATTCTGTGTTAAATAGACTGTTCCTTTTACAAAAAAGGGCCATTCGTGTTGTTAGCAATTCGTCTTATCTTGCTCACACTGATCCCCTATTCACCAAGTACCGTTCTCTGAAATTGAGTGACATCTATTCTTTTCATCTGGGTACATTCATGTTTCAACTGGCTCACAACAATTTACCTTCCTGCCTTGCTTCCATTTTCACACATAATCAGTCCATCCATACTCATTGTACCCGTCAAGCTTCCCACTATCACATTCCCTTTACCAGGACCCTTCTTTCTCACAATAGTATTAAATACCAAGGTCATAAACTCTGGAACTCTTTGAACACTCCTCTCACTAATGCCACTTCTTTGAGTATGTTTAAAAGTAAGCTTAAGCAGTTCCTCCTTAATAATTGTGCCTAGTTCTATTATGTCCTGTATTCACCTATTCACATTATTTTTATAGTCTTGTTGCCTATTTCTGGTTTTCCATTTTTTTTTTTTTTTCTCTAATGAGTATTTATTTAATTTTAATTATGCACCTTACTTGTCATCTTGTTAGATTATTGATGTAAAGTTTGTACTTGTTTTTTGTGTTTTGGGGGTTTTTGTTTTGTTTATCTGTTTCATGTTCATCTCTTAATTATTGCTTAGTATTTATTTAGCGCCTACATACTGTATTGTGTTTGTCTCCTTTTGTAAACTGATTGTTATGCTTTATTGCTTTCGTTAGGGGGTCCATACTCGACAAGCTTTGCTTTTTATGGGCCCCCTCCAACTCCATCACCTTGTGCTCTGTATGTTTTTTTGCTTGTTTTCCGTAATTTATATTTTGCCTTTGCTTGTACATGTAAATGTAGTATTATAGTATTACTTCATGTATTATTCCATTTGCTTGTAAAACATAGTTCTTTATTCACTGCTAATTGTTTTGTTTATTTGTTTGGATTTGGAAATAAAGTGAATTGAATTGAAAAATTGAATTGAATAAGCAAAAACATTGTCATGTACATTCCACTTTCAAAGAAAACAAATGCATTTGCAATGGCATACCTTGATTGAATGACTTGTTTGAGTACGCAATTGATCCGTTTTCATAATAGATGGTTTCACCACGAGGACATGTGTAGAGGCTGACACTTGCTTCAGTTACACTGTCGGCTTTTTCTGTTAAGCACCTGGGGCTAAAACTTTTTGGGCTGAATGAAAAGAGGAAAAGATATAAGCATTTATGACAACTTGCCTATGTTGTCACACACCACTTACATGTACTACTTACATTTTGTCACCCTCCATCCACGTACATAACAGAATTTGCTCTACACTGTACCCCCACAAATTGTGGTTAATCACATAGTTTATAAGCTGACCCCTTTATATCAACCCAGATCAGCACTGTACCCGTACAAAAGCTGAACATCAAATCATGGACCGCAGAAGCTACTTCGGAACTTTGCCATTGTTTCGCAACCACCGACTAGAATGAACTCATAGACACTGCCACTGACATGGACAATGCTGTGGAACTTGGAAGTGGTCTCCGCTTTCATCTGTTTCTGCGAGGACTCTATCATTCAATCTAAGACTGTTAATCTGTTTGCTAACAATAAACCTTTGTGTATCACAACTTCTATATAAAATAACAAACCTGTGAAAATTTAGGCTCAATCGATCATCGGAGTCGGGAGAAAATAACGGGAAAACCCACCCTTGTTTCTGCACGTTTCACCGTGTCAGGACATGTGTTTACTATAAATCCGTAATTCTCGTTGTCGAAAATTGATAATTGTTTCAATGTTTTCTGAAAGTGTATAATGGCTTTAAGTCTGCTGTGTTTTATGCGTTGTCCGTTTTAAGGACCTCTCTTGTGCACATTTTACCTTGTTTATAAATATTGCTGTGCTTAATTTTTTATCCATGCAAGATACATATTTTTATACCTGATATTCATAATTAATATTTTTATCGGTATGTCTATTGTTATACAATTTTTAGTGTTTTTTTCTGTACTGTTTCATACATGGCCAGTTTTCATTTTCCAAGTGTGGGATAGTTCTTATCTTATCTTATCTCATCTTATATTCTGGATGAACACAAACAAATTGAAACTGAATGCTGAAAAAACAGAGTTCCTTGTCGCGGCCTCCAAAAACAACTTGTCACATGTTGAAGATGTTTCTCTTAACATCAGAAATTCTTTGGTAACCACTCAACTAGTATTCAGAACTTGGGTGTCATGTTTGACCCTGTCATGTCAATGTCATCTCAAGTTAATTCAGTATATACATGTAGGTCTACTAACTTCCATCTGCGCAACATTGCAAGGATTCGCAAATACATTGATCAAGATACTTGTCACCATGTGGTTCGCTGTCTTGTCACTTCTCGTCTGGACTATTGTAACTCCCTGTTGTCTGGAATCACCAAAGCAAATCTTAAACGCCTCACCGGTATTCAATACAGAGCTGCCAAACTTGTTCTCACTGTTAACTGTTGGAGAGCTCATGGATCTCCCTTACTCGCTAAACTACACTGGCTTCCCATGGAGAAACGCATCCAATTCAAAACTCTTCTATATGTTTTTAAATGTTTGAATGGCATTGCTCCACCTTATTTATCTAATATGTTTCACCTTCGCCAAACCCATGTCAAGGTTCTTCTTCCGATAAAACTCAGCTTAAAGGCAGTGGACACCATTGGTAATTACTCAAAATAATTATCATCATAAAACCTTTCTTGGTTACGAGTAATGCGGAAAAGTTGATAGTATAAAACATTGTGAGAAACAGCTCTCTCTGAAGTGACATAGTTTTCGAGAAAGAAGTAATTTTCCACAAATTAGATTTTGAGACCTCAAGTTTAGAATTTGAGGTCTCAAAATCAAGCATCACAAAGCACACAACTTCATGTGACAAGGGTGTTTTTTTCTTTCATTATTATCTAACAACTTCGAAGGACCGATTGAGCTGAAATTTTCACAGGTTTGTTATTTTATGCATATGTTGAGATAACCAACTGTGAAGACTAGTCTTTGACAATTACCAATAGTGTCCATTGTCTTTAACACTCATGAATGTAGATTAACTTTTGGCAAACACGCCTTCTCACACATTGCTGCTGAATTTTGGAACAATCTCCCAATAAATGTCTGTAAATCTTCTTGTGTTGTTACTTTTAAGAAAAAACTTTTTTGTTTCTTGCAAATTTTCGTTTTCTCCTTTTCTTTTTTATGACCTTTGATCATGTTTTTGGAAAAGCGCAATTTAAATACCTTTTATTATTATTATTATTATTATTAAAACCAAAGTAGTTATGGAAGTCTGTCAAAATGCTGATATTCAAGACTGTACCTCGATGTAGTTGAAAGACATCAGTGGTCAATAACATGTCGGTACCTCGTAGTTTATTGCACTATGTTAATAATACTTAGCTTTAAATGATATGAACATCAGGGTCAGAAATTTCAGGCTTGCAAATGGTCCACATTTTAAATAGGCTGCCTAAAGTAATCTGAAGAAAAAGCTGTCAACTTACGGCAGATTGTCGTCATTTGGATAGCATGTGAATGGGCTGCAGCTGAATGCAGCAGGCAGAAGAACACTAGCCGTAGAAAACAAAATCTGTAATACAAAGGAATAAAATACATGCAATCAATCTGGGCTTACTCTAGATGTTTTTGCGGTGAAAGACAATCTTAAACATCTTTAGAAGTAAGTATTCAAGTAAGCCGTTATCAATTCAACTTGTTCATGCAATTCAAAAAAGTGTTAACCAGAAAGCATTCATTGGAGCACAAGTACTAAGTGCGTAATACATATCAGTGTATGGGTAAAAACAAATTTGTATTCTTTATCCCTGATGCAAAAATAACATCTAGTAAACTTGTGGTTTTTGGAACCCTGCCGAGGGACAATGCTGGCAGGAGATAACATTGGTAGAGTTACAATTTAAACAAACTGGACACTATTGGTAATTGTCAAAGACAAGTCTTCTCATTTGGTGTTCATGTATCTCAACATATGCACGAAATAACAAACCTGTGAAAATTGGTTGTCGAAGTTGTGAGATAATAATGGAAGAAAACAAAACCTTGTCACACGAAGTTGTGTGCTTTCAGATGCTTGATTTCGGGACCTCAAAATCCAATTCTGAGGTCTCAAAATCAAATTCGCGAAAATTACTTCTTTCTCAAAAACTACAGTATGTTACTTCAGAGGGAGCCGTTTCTCACAATGTTTTAAACAATCAACAGCTCTCCATTGCTTGTTACCGAGTAAGTTCGTAAGCAAAACATTATTTTGAGTAATTACCAATACTGTCCACTGACTTTAATGAGTCTTTGGTGATTAATTGATGAGGTTTGGTCCAATGATCAAGGAGCTGGGTATTATGTGGGGGCAAAGCTGATTACTACATCTAGGGCTGTTACAGGGCTTGGTGTATTAGGACTGTTGAGAACACTTCAAGTGTTTGGAGACTAGTAAGGGCCTGTCTATATGCAATGTTGGGTTTTTCTTTGACAATGTGTTTAAGTTTCATCATTTGGAGGATTTGATAATTTGTTGCAAGGGTTAATTTCAAGTTGTAGGCTGTGTATAACCACAATGGGTGTTCTGTCAGATTGGTTACCAGGCTTATACTGTAATATATCATTACATTGAATGAATGCTTTTTTAGCCTTTGGATTTTGTTCCGTCACACTCCTTAGGTAGTACTGTATGCCTATGAAAAACCATTGAATATAGGGAGATGCTTTTCACAATCTTGTCTGTTAGAGCATATACAGTTATAGCGTTTCATCAAATATTTCCGATCACATTCATGCTTTTAACCTGTCCGACGTGTTCCAGTCAGCACACAAGCCTTTTAATGGAATAGAAGCTGCACTAGTCTTTGTGAGCAATGATATTCTTTCTGCAATGGACAATGGTAACCTTACAGCACTAGTCCTGTTAGACTCGAGTGCTGTTGATACTGTTGATCACAACATCTTTCTCTTTCGGCCCATCAATTACCTTGACATAGAGAACACAGCCCTAGCATGGTGCAAATAGTATATCTTCAATAGAACTCAGAATGTGTGTATCGGTACTGCAATATCAGCCCCTGTTGTCCTGAATTACTCTGTGGCAAAGAGGTTGGTACTGGGCATGCTGTGGTTTATGCTGTACACTTTACCGATTTGTTACATTACCCTGAAATTTAACCTGAAAAACCCTGTGTACATGTATACAGACAGCACTCCCCTAAATGCAATTGAAATCTTCTCAAGAAAATGCCAAAGAAATACATCCAAAAGATTTGGAGTTGGACACAACAGAACTTCCTGAAGTTGAATGATTATAAGACAAGAGTTCCTTCTATTCATGTCACAACAACAGATTTGGGTACTTTTTGTAACACAAAACACAATGTTCACAGATTTACACTAAACTTACACCATTTGAAGATAATGATTGTAGAAAGCGTACCTTAAAATATTAGTTGCTGAGGTGCTGTAGTTTTTGAGAAATGAGTAAAACAATGTAATGAAAACACATTTTTACATGCTAACTTAATTTTCGTCTCATGGTCACCACGACGAATTTCCATCCACTGCAGAACATCCTTCAGGAAGCAGTCGTAGAATGTGGAAAGGTTCTTCCAGGAAGCTGCCCTCGTAATAGTTCTCATGGGGACACCTTTTAGGAAAGCCCATGAGGAAAACAACCCCCGCACGTTGTGGGCATAAACCGGACCATCGGCAACATGCCACCCACCCGGCATCAAACGGAACAATCAAATGCATGAACATATTATGGGTTCTTGGTCGTACAGGTGCAACGTACAGCTGACCGTGACTGGACCGTATCGACTTTGTGCAGTGGACGTACAATTTTAATGCCCGCACAGGGCACATAAGCCTGGCGGCTGCAACCGACGAAAATGCTTGAAGGTCAGGGACAAAGATGTCTGGGGGTTCAAAAGAATCGGACTGATTCTTAGCCAGGTACTTGCAGCAGGTATAAGGTGGACTCTTCCACGTTCCCACTGGATGTGTCCTGCTGTTTGCACCAGTGGGGTAGATCCCAAGTCAATGCACACAGCCGAGCCAACTGGGTGCCCCCCTGGTGTGACAAATGTATGCCACAACCATAGTGTGTTGGTACATGTACGTTCTTTTGCTGAAATCATTGAAATGTCGTTATTCTTAGCTTAAATCATCCTTGCCATATGCCGTTTGGTTGAGAAGGACACTTGAACGCAATGCAATCTGTGTATTTTCTGTGACGTAACACATATACATGTATACCTAGTTCTTTGTACTAGGAAATGCGCCCGCAGATGTTTCTGCCGATTAGCGCCGGTCGTCTGTGACAGCGGTAAGACACGTGGAACCTTTGAACATGACTAATTGTAACTCCTTCTGTTGCTTGCTCTATGATGTAACTAACAGAGATGCATCGGTACTATTGGTCACAGATGGCAGGGGCGGACGGAACACTCGACCCTGCCTGAGGTTGGCTTCAACCATCCATCAACGAGGTGGGGGCCAGCCAAGGCGTAGGAAGGTACTTAAACAAGAGCATTAGAGCATTTTGTGCCCAAGACCACAGGGCTGACTTCACTTTGCCCCCCCCCTACTGACCGCCACCCCCCATCCATCCCACAACCCTCACCAACCCCCCCCCCCTCCTCCCCTATGGTCCCTTCATTCAAGACCATAATACACTGCAGCAAGGCGTACATTGTATTCAACTGTATCATTATTCCAATACACCATGACTCCCGCGCCACTGCCCTCCCCACCGTACCAGCTTCCAAAATTAAAATCGGCAAACAAAAAATGTAACAATTCTCATCGGCCAAAGCAACTGTGTCCAGTGACACACTTGCTTTGGCTGAAGAGAATTGTTATGTAACCGACCTGGCTCAGTTAGAATTGTCATGAAACCGTGTGACGTAATGAGTTGTGTGACCCTTCATTTTAAAGCCCCCAAAATGTTCTTTCATTTGAGCATAAAATCTTAATTTTGATAGGGACTGCCTTTACTGCCCTTTTGTGGTGACAGGTCACAAATATCTGTAAATATCACCGCTTTGTGTAGTTTCTGCAGGGGACTTCAATCATGCATTGTGAACCAAAAAACAAGTACAACTGGAATTTAGTTTTGTAGAAACAAACACTAGGTGTTCGGCTATTGATGGGTCAGTGTTTGAATCAATAAAAAGAACATTTTGTGCCCAATACCACAGGGCTGACTTCATCCCCCCCCCTCCCCAACTCACTGCTCGTCAAAATGCAAAGTAATCAAAACGAAAATGTGTTCTCGATGTGTATTATGGTATAGCATCAAAAGGTGAACATTTCAACCTAAAAGCCATTAAATAAGGCTTTTTCAAAGCATTTTACATGTACTTCCGGTTTAGACAGGTCAAAAGGTCAAGAAAATGTCACCAACATACCCTACTTTTGTAAAGTATATAAAACCCTTTCATGTGATGTATAGATTGTAAAAATAGCTTATGTGGTTGAGGAAATAAGAACTTGTGAAATACTGACAACTGAAGAAGAGACTAACAAATCGAAACGGGAAATTTATTATGAAAATGCCTTGAACGCAGACTATACACAAGGCAACACAGGTCGTTCTTCTAGGGATGAGCACTGGAGCGTGACACTACACGTGTTTTCAACGTCGGATTTTAACCGGAAGACAAAGTCAAATAGGGGTCATGTTTGTGGAGCGTTTAAAGCTGTTTGCAAGACCTTTCAGATGAGGTATAAATTGTCGACATACCTTATGTACTTCTTGAGTTATGTATTTTTTTGAAATAATAAACTTTAAATTAGTATATTTCACCAACTGATAACGTCATCGTGACATCACAACTTTTGTATCATCTACTGGTTATTGTCTACCTGTGTGCAAAGTTTCAACTTAATGCAAGCTCCGCAGCTATACTCTTTTGAACAATCACTACGGAGCATAATAAAAAACAAACAAAAAACCAGAAGCCGAACACCTAATAAAAACAATGTATGTAACAATGATATCTGCCCATGGTTCACAAAAAACAAAATATCAGTTTGGAGCACAGACATAAAGAACCTATAGACGGACAGTAGGGGGCGCCAAACTGTAATTTTGTACTTTCTCAAACCGTGGGCAAAAGTTAATGCGCGACCCGCTGCTTTTAGTACATGTTTTGGTATAACCTTGAGGCAGTGCCCGCACCGTCTTAATTATATTTTATAAATTTGCATGAGATGATGACCCGATGCGGGATTTTAGCCTTAATATGTAAGACAACACTTACAACGCTTTGGAACGCAAGTTCATACTATGGCCCTCCGTGTTGCGTACGCTCGCGTCGAATGCACACCAAACAATCGCTATCAGTAGCACGAAAGTCTATGCGGTACGCGTCATCAGCGCCCGGCGCAAAACACGCACCGACGCGTCTTTTGGTCGGAAAGTGTGTGACAAACATATTTTTTTTATAAAATTCTTTTACTTTCATCGTTTTGGAGAAAGTTCAGAAAGAGGAGAAACAGCAAACAACTAACGGCAGAAAAGGTATCTACATTGTAGCTAATGATCCTACATTGTTTCTTAGACTTTGGTGATTTGTTTACCCTAAAAACACACATTTTCTGTCGTCATTTCTTCACTCGCCCATTGCTTTACACGTGTTTTCGCTTGCGTTTGCACAGATTTTGCCCACGGTTTGGGGTATAAGTCTGGTACCGTCACAATTACGGTATCTGGATGTTGACTTCCATAGGTGCTGTCCGTCTATAGGTTCTTTATGTCTGTGGTTTGGAGCCCCTATCAGCCTAGCCTATAGATCCTTGACAATCAGAGGTGGGGGGGACAGGGCCCAAGTATTGCACTGTGTAAGACCAAACCCTATGTCCTGCCTTGGGCATTAATACTGGGCGCAAAGGATGAAACAACTTTTTGAAGGGTGGGGGATCTACTCTATGCATAGTACATGTATGTCCCCCCTCAAAGTTGGCCCATAAATAGAGCATCTCAAATGCAAAATTTACTCACACAAGTGCTCCATCGTTGACAAATTTGCAAACCCATCAAGGCTGTTGTTTGAGCCACACGCACCAGATTGAAGACACGACCGTACGTGGACTACGCTATACTGTTCTCGCTGTACAATGTACAGCACAAACAATGTATACGTAGTTCGTGTATACACTGCGTGTAGTTTTTGTTTCCAGTTCGCGCACACCGGGCCGGGCACACTACACCAACAGCCTTGAATCAAGGTTATGCAATAGGCAGAGTTCACTAAGCCTAATACTCTATCCAAAATTTAGGAAATAAATTAGGACAAGTTTGTTTCACTTTTCAAACAAAATCCTCCAAATCAAAGGTGATTTGGGAGTTCGCGAAGGCTAAACCTACAATTGCATATTTGCCTCTAGCCACAGGCTTTAACAAGATTTTTGTTTACCACACCACAACAGCGCCCTCAAGAGCCCATACATTCCCTATGCCTGTCCCCATGTGTTGGATAACTCGACATCTATTTCTCGATGTGTGAGTAAAAAAGACACAGCACAGGCCGAACCTGAGCGGGAAGGGGGGGGGGGGGGGGGTTCAACAGGTAAGTATCGTCCCTTCGTGGACTCCTTTGATTTGGGGGAGTTCACTTCAGGGACTCCCTTACCTATTAAACCTACAATTGTTTAGACTGGCACAGAAGAGAAGATGATGGTCCAAAGGGTGAGACATGAAGTAGTAAAAACAACCACTCGGAAAAACCAAAAGCTATTTATAGTCCCTTTGTGTTCTTCAAAACCATGAAACAAGAAAGGAAAGATGGAAATCCTCACCAAGGATTGGAGGCCGGAGGACGACAAAGTTTGAAGGACTGGGGGGGGGGGGGGTAAGCATAAGCGTCCATGTTTTTCCAGTTGATTGAGAGGGCGTCTGATGCCCAAGCCTGAGGATCCCGTCTGGGGGCGCAGTATACCGGTAGCTGGTTGTTTAGGGATGATGCGAATAGATCTACAGTGTATGTGAGGACGATCGAACCTCAGGAAGACTGATTGCACCACTGCCTGGTGGAGAGTCCACTCCGTGGGGGTGACCCTGCCCCTGGACAGGGCAATTGACAAGTCGTTTGCTTTCCCTACAAGGTGGGATGTAGACAAGTGTACATTGTTTGCCTGACACCAGCAGAGGAGGTCCCATGTCTGTACATTAAGGGGTGGGGACCGAGTCCCCCATTGTCGATTGAGGAGGTCCCATGTCTGTACACTAAGGGGTGGGGACTGAGTCCCCCATTGTCGATTGAGGAGGTCCCATGTCTGTACACTAAGGGGCGGGGACCGAGTCCCCTTTGTCAATTGAGGAGGTCCCATGTCTGTACACTAAGGAGTGGGGACCGAGTCCCCCCTTGTCGATTGATGTAAGAGACGACAGTTGAATTGTCGGACATGATGAGGACATGTTTTCCCCCCAATTTGGGAGTGAAGTGTATCAGGGCTTGACTGCCAGTAACTCGAGAGCATTGATGTGTCCCAGCAGTGGTTTATGGTCTCGTATGTGCCCCCCACCCTGAGGGGGATGCATTCATGGTTAGGGTCACGGAAGGTTGAGGTAGGGAAAAAACTCTGCCGCAGCTGATATTTTCCCACTGAAGCCACCAGTTGAAATGTAAGAGAACTTGGGGAAGTATCGGTACCAATAATGACAGGGGGTCTCGTTTTGGATGATTTGGCAAGAAGATGAAGTTGGATTAGGCGCATGCGCATCCTGCACCAGGGAACTAGATCTCCTAGGCTTGCCATTAGTCCCAAGAGGCGTAACCAGGCCAAGGCCAGTGCCACTCTTGCAGAGATGAAGAGGTTTACACACTTCAGGAGGTTGTGAATCCTCTTCTCCGTGGGTGTGGCTATGCCCTGTTGAAGGTCCAGTACAGCCCTGAAAAAAGCTGGGTTCAATGAAGGTGTCAAATGCGACTTCTTTTCGTTGATGATGAATCCCAAATCTCTTGTTAAAGAGAGGGGATCCATCACCCAGTGTGCTTCTGCTTCCGCCTACCACGAACCAATCATCAAGATAGACAAAAATTGTGAACGTTGTATAAAAGTGGGAACTGCAAAAAACTTCATTCCGTCAAAGTCATTCCTCGGGACTCGAAAAAAATGACGGACATCACGTTTAGCCATAGGGGGCCATTTCTTAACCCCTACGATAACCTCAATACGGTCAGCGGAGAGGCGGTCTACAGGGAGGACTGGGAAAGACTGGGCCCTAGACTCAGCTGGGCTTTTGAACAAATGGCGGGCTTCTTGGTCAGGCTCCTCCCCTGAGATATTTAGGACACGAACCATATCCTGAATAACCCGGTGCAGTCTAATGTCGGCTGTGGAAAGCATGACAGAGTCCCCTGATTCTTTGCCTGAAGAAACGCAAACAGGTTGATCTGGGTGAGAAGACTCTCCATCCCCAGAGGGTAAGTGCCTGAAGAATAGCAAACAGGTTGATCTGGGAGAGAAGACTCTCCATCCCCAGGGGGTAAGTGCCTGAAGAATAGCAAACAGGTTGATCTGGGTGAGAAGACTCTCCATCCCCAGGGGGTAAGTGCCTGAAGAATAGCAAACAGGTTGATCTGGGTGAGAAGACTCTCCATCCCCAGGGGGTAAGGGGCCTGTAGCTTCTTTAGCCCTATCTTTGTTAGGCTCGTGGACGAGAATCAGAATTATCAGAGGGAAATTTGACTTCCAAGGTTTACTAAGTCCTCGATAACGTCGACAGACTGCCCGTTTACCATAAAGTGGGAGGGAGCGCCATTGCCACTCTGGTTCAAAACTTGGGTTTTCGTTTTCTGCCAGGAGATAGTGAGGACCAGATTTATAGCCTCGTTCTGAAACGAATAGAGTGTGTTGCTCAGATCCTCGGCGTTGTTGCTGACCATGGCAACGTCATCTGCGTCCATGTCTAAGACCTTTGGCCGATGGTTATCCCTGTGTGGTCGCTCTGTCAAGAATCCTGTCTATAACACGTTAGAAGAGGAAGGTGCCTAGATGCAGCCTTGTCTTACACCAGATCTCGTGGGAAAGCATTCAGAGGTGCTCCTTCCTTGAGGTACATGTACCTTGGCTGAGGTATTGGTGTGAAGATCCTTAATGAGGGTGAGGAGGAGACGGTCCGGAAATCCCGATGCCTTGGAGAGCATTCCAGAGTCAAAACGACAGAGTCAAAAGCAGCCTTCAGGTCGACGTAGGCCACAAACAAAGGTTGTTGTTGGCAGAACTCACGATGCAGCTCAGACAGGATGCAGGAGTGGCAACTGTGAATCCGGATTGCTCAGGGCAACTGTGTTCGACAGGCAGAGGATTCAGACGAGCCAGGAGAACATGGGCAAAGACTTTCCCTGGAACAGAGAGGAGCGTGATGGGACGATGGCTACTGCATTCAGCTTTTTGATGGCTGATATCACCTCCACGAGGGTTCACTGGTCTGGAGGAGGAGTTGTAGGGGGATGTCCAAGTCTGGCACGATGGAGCTGGCAAGTGGTTGAGGGCAGCTTCAAAATGTTCCTTCCATCTGTCTAGTGTCTCCACGTCGGAAAAACAGGAAGAACCATTGATTTTGTTGATGGTCAAACTCCTGATGGATTTTGGGCGGAGTTCTTGGATGACTTTGTAAGCGGATTTGAGGTTTTGGTGGGAGAAGTTGTTGACGGTGCTCATGAAGAGACTCTCAAGGTGAGCTTCCCTGTCCTGAGTCGCCTTAGCTCTCCGAAAGACTCCTTGCATGCGTCTACGCTCTGTGTGTTGGTTGTTAAGCCTGGCTTTTGATTTTTCATCCAGAACTTGGAGAGTTTCCTCAGAGCCAAGGATGATGTTTGAAGCGTTTCTTTTTCCCAATGATTTTCTCGGCTGTTTCGCGAACTGTTTTGGATTGTGACAGAGCATTTGAATGCCAGGTTTTGTCATTGGTGACTCGTTCCTCATACAATGGGGTGGGGGCTTCCTGGAGTGGAATCAAGAGTGATTGCTAGGGATGCGATACGCAGGTGGTGATCTGTGTTTGTAGGGGCTTCAGCTCCTCTGTTGACCCTGTATGATTTTAGAGTGTTCTTGACGAAGAAGTGGTCAAGTTACTTTCGTGCGTGGCCGTCGTTTGAGATCCAGGTGACTCTGTGGATGTTGTGGCGGCGAAACAGCTACCAGTTATTTGTATTTTCTTTGAGGCACGACCCACCATATACACTGTCACATCGTACGACTACTGTGCACACAAGTCATCCGCACTCGTACCACTAACCGCATGCGGAGGCCAGTGGGTCTGTAACTTCTGGGTTTAATGTGTTTCATGAAAAAAAATTCCACTATTGGAAAAAAATGGGGGGGGGGGGCTCTCAGATATGCTAGCATGCAGCTCATGAATATGTATATCTTTCGTCAGACCTATCAAACACAGGATGTGAAGCAAATGAATTATTCATTTTGACGTCCAATCACGCACTTCCCTTATCACGACCTTTGGACCCTATCATGCTGAGCGTCCATGGTGGTGGTGTGATGTAAACATGTCTCGTCTTTCGTGGGCATTATGGTAATGAGTTGACCGTGGGAACTCTTCGCTTATTATAGTAATGAGGTCAGTGGCTTCAACACAGACCCTACAAGGCTGTCGGCCTCACGGCCGACGCAGGCGGATAGTGTACGAGGCATCGTGTCGTGCGATGTGGTTACACACATTTTATGCAACAGTGAATACGGGTGGGTTTTTATACAGCGGCAGTCTTTTTTCGGAGAGAATAATTCGACTGCCTTGAGCAAGGCTAAAAAAGAGCATGTTTTTATAACTTTAAATCTATACAATTGCCAAAAAGCATGAAGTTTCTGGCAACACTGCTCCCCAGTTCAACAAATACCAAAACATTTTTCTGAAATTCCTACAGACCCGTATCTTATCTTTCAAGCCTGGTAGCAAAACTTTCCTAAACATACTACTTTCAAACTTCTGACGAACCTAGCAACCCCCTCTATTTCCCAAATTGACCTTGTTCATAACACCCCTTTTTGAAATATTGGATTCTTCCATTCACAGTTAATTGTGTCAGGTGCATTTTTGAAAAGACCAAGGATGTATATTTACCATATTCAGCTGAGAGGCAGGTCATATATTTGGTCTCCACACAGAGGAGCTCTCAACATTGGGTAACTTTTACTTATGAAAAGAGAAAAATTACATGTAGGTGAAATATATTGCAATTTTCTTATTTTTAATCGTTGCCATGGAAACCAATGTGCGGATGCACAAACTATGCTTTCATTTTACACTTTGGTTGAAGGAATTAACATGTGAAAACAGTAAACAAAATCCATCAAAACAAAATTCATATTTTTTTGTTTCACAAATTTGAAATTAAACACCTTTTTTCCCAAAAAAGCACAAAGTTAGTGGCAGCACTGCTCCCCAGTAGAACAAATACCAAAACTTTTTTTTAAAATTCCTACAGACCAGTATCTTATCTTTCAAGCCTGGAAGAAAACTTTCCTAAATATGCTACTTTTGGACTTCTGACAACTTGAGCAACCCCCTACATTTCCCAAATTGACTTTTCCTCAAAACACCCCTTTTTGAAATAATGGAATCTTCCAATCACAATTAACTAAACTTTTGTCAAATGCATTTTGGGAAAGATTAAGGATGTATACATCCTGAATCCAGCTGAGAGGTAGGTCCACTATTTGGTTTTTACACAGAGAAGCCCTCCCCTCAACTTATACTCATGAAAAGAGCTAAATTAGGTGAAATATGGCAATGCAAAAATTTTGCTTTATTTTTACACTTTGGTTGATGGCCTTCACTTGTGCAAAGTTTAAACGAAATCCATTTTTGAAAGTCTGCTACCACTTCTTTGATTTTTGTGAGCAACCCAGTCTTAAGCGGCCCGGACGCATGCCGTAACGGTTTCACACTCGCATGCTCACTCTTTGACAGATTTTCCCCATAAAACTTGTGTCATACATGTAGATCTGCCTGTTAACCCAAAAGTTTATACTGCTGCTCATATTTTAAAGGGTAATGTTCTATTTTTGTGCTCTTATTGGCCTAAGATTGCACCACAGAGCATCTAGAGTGCAAAAGTTTTCCCGGGGACTTAGGCGGGCCCGGACCCATGGCCGTAAAAGGCTTTGCGTTCTGCTTTATAGTGTGCTCCATCTTTAATAGTTTTGCCCCAACCGACAACCCCCCCCCCCCCCTAAAATTTCTTGTCTTGGTCCAACCTTGGCGATGCTGGTGATGATAGGGATGAATCGCCGTCTGGGCATTATATGCATTAAGTAATATGGATACGGAGCTTTAATTGAGTTGTCTTTTTTAGATACAATAACCATGATAGCATATTGCATCATAGCTTGAAATAGGCACTAAATTCCATTATCTCTAACATTTCCAACTCCCCAGATTGCACAAATGACCATCTACGGCCTAAACAATTTTGGGGACCTAAAGCAGGCCCCAGGACCCCCCCCCCCCCCCCACGCCATAAATGTTTTGACTAATGGTGTCCCCCCCCCCCCCAACCTTTCAAGACAGAAATGACGCCCATGCAATACTGGTAAAACATAACAATATTGGTTACCCCTCATATGAATGTAATTGGGGAAATTTAAAAGGGCAATTGACAATTTCAAGTAACATGAAGTAATGTTTACTTACAATAATAAGGCATGGTTCCATTATCTTCAAAGACTTTTTTTTCCATTTCTTTGAAGCCTTGGAAATAAAGGCTTGCCTTAGTCTTGCGAGCTTTAAGTTGATGAAAACAAACATTCCTCCTAGCAGACCACCAACAACCCCAAGGACTACCGTAGGAAGGAACATGATGATATTAACATCAAGACTGTCCATGACCTGCAAAAGAACCACAGTGATGTTGGTTTCAAATGTTGGTGATAATAGGCCCTCTTGATGTCTTTGGGTTTTCACCCGTTGAATCTAACAAAACTATAGTGTACATGTATATTACCGATAACTTTCATACAAGTTATACTTGTAACTCCCATTAAAGACAGTGCACACTATTGGTAATTGTCAAAGACTACATGTACTCTTCACCATGGTGTATCCCAACATTTGCATAAAATAACAAACCCGTGAAAATTTGAGCTCAATCGGTCATCGAAGTTGCAAGTTTAAAGAAAAAAATACCCTTGTCACATGGAAGTTGTGTGCTTTCAGATGCTCGATTTCAGGACCTCAAATTCTAAATCTGAGGTCTCGAAATCAAATTTGTGAAAAATTACTTCTTTCTCGATGTCACAGAAAAATGCAAATGCCTGGATGTGATATGAATATTCATTCCTTTCCGTCAGAGATACTGCTAACATTTGCTCAAGTTCTCTTTAACTCTGTGTAAATATTCATGAAAGGCTTGGTGCCAGGACCCAACTGGCCATGGTTGTTTGGGGTCAATATTAATTATTCATTATGCGTACTTTTGACCCAGAGGGGATACCCCAACATGAGGAGCAGTGAACCTCAAGTTTAACCTTACAGCTTATTTGCATAATCTTGGGGTAAGTTTATCATAAGAAAGGATCAGGGTGTCGGCTGATAGAGTGTACATAGAAGTGTGTGTGAAGTATATGAGAAAGAATAGTAGGAAGGATTCAGTTGAGTCTCCAGTGGTGAAGAGTGCTGTCATGCCCCGAGTCTTTCCCCGACCTCGGCGGCCATGACCTTCGGTAGTTGTTGGACAAACAGAGAATTGAAGGCAAGGGAAACAAGTTTGTATTTACAAGAAAATATACAGATTTATTTACAATTTACATTAAGTGTGTCTTCACAAAAATAATAAAATAAACGTTGTCCTATCAGTGACTTTCAATAAAGGTTGCCGGTTATTACAATCTTCTCTTTCTCTCTCTCTCTGTGTCTCTTTCGGTTCCTAGCTTATTATCGCTCCCATCACGTCTTCCGAGTCTTCTTTAAGTTTAGATTAGTCTTTGGCACTGGGTCGTATCTCTGCCCGGCCTTCTGTTAGCCCTCAGTTTAGCACATCAACTTCAAGTATGGCGTTTTAACCCTTGCGGGAAAAAACAGGTCGATTTGTCGATCCTGGTTTCTACAGTGGCGGGTCTCTTCAACAAAATTTCGGTGTGTCTCACTCGCCAGAATAAACTGCTTTTGCAAAAACTATGCAACTAAGGCTTGATGACTGTATACTTAGGGCTCTCAATAACCCATAAGCAAAATACAGGAGTTCTCAATAACTCGATCGTCGAGGCTGACAGAGTCCTCTCCTCGGGAATCTCAAAATGCAAAGTCACACACCTAAATTTCTGTTCCCCTTAAATTAACACAAAATAACTTCCCGCTGTAAGATCTCGTGACTTGCACGCATTCCAAACCTTTAACATAAAAGAACTATTGGTCCGATGCCTTCTTGGCCAATCAGAACCTTTAAACTGCCCCAAAAGTTTACTAACCTTTACAGAACTTCAACACAATGAAAAGAAAATGCCAAGCCATGATTGCAGCGCTTTGGCCATAACTATTTAAAACCTTGTTTCTTCCTGTATTATACATAACGGCCAGCAAACTGAGGAAACTTAAGTAATTCTTTAAAAAACTTATATCACTCCGTGACAAGTGCATGCCATTTGTTCTGCTGCTCTGCTGCTAAAATATTTGTTTAGACATAGGTACAAGCTATTCCTTAAAACCAATAATCTTAAGGGTACATTTTCTGCAAGCCAGAGTAAATATTATGCTAGCCGAGTACGGAGGGTTAGATTTAGATTTATTCACCCAATCTTTGACTTTGGCAACAAGGAAGACATGTTGGCCAACCCGATCATCAACCGTAAGTTAAATCCTTTTATTATTATTTTCATGGAAGAACCAAGTGTATAGCTGTGTTGGATTTAAGTGAAAACCTAAGTAAGGTATTAATAGGTTTGAAGTGACGTTGAGCTAATTTGAGCTGAGGTGTCTAGGGACACAGGGAAAGTAACCCACCAAGTATTAAGATCGACGATCTTTAAAGTCACCTCGAAATAGAATTTTTATTTTTTCAAACATAAGAGTATGTTAAGTAACAATAAAACAATTTCTTTTGTAATTTTTTGTCACGATTTATATGTTTAAAAAATAGATAAAGTTGTTTGGGGGGTTGACTCCGCCTACCCCTTTTGTGACGTCAATCGAGGCAGACTTTGCCTTGATGCGTAGAGTAAACACACGTGCAAAGTACATGCAAGTCCAAGTCCAAGTCGAGTTTGCCTTGATTGACGTCACGAACAGTCACATTCCACTCATCAAAACACATATATTAGTGACAAAAGCTTTATTTTGACAAAATACCACTTCCAGGTGACTTTAATGTTGTGTATACATGGTACATATTGGAGTATAAACTCAAACTGAAGTTATTTATGAAGGATGGGTGTACATGTATTATTATAAAATGGCCAAAATTATGGCAAAGTGTGTTTCATATGAATTTTCAGATCGCCTTTATAGGAGTGTGAAGGCGGGCGCAAGAAGGCGCACCCAAGTGTAATTGTCGAAGGTGGTACATCAATAAACCACCCCTGGATGGAGTGGGAGTGAGACAACGATATAAGGGACAGCGTCAAAAATATTTTTATCGGCGGGCCGCGGCCCGCTGCAGCTCTATGCGGCGGCGCCGACCTGTCCCTCTGAGGAGTTTTTGGCTGCGGCGCCGCCGAGGGGTTAGCAACTCATTAAATTTTGCCTATTGTGTGTCTTATCAGCTGGGTAACAATGGACAGAAGAAGCGCGGCGCGCTGCGGCCGGCCGAGGTTGTAAACTGCAGTTAGACCATGGGATGGGTATTGAAAAGGGGCCTATTTTAGGGGTTTCGTGGTCCCCATCTCCGGACCGCATGAAATTTGACCCACAAGGGTTTTCAATGGTACTGAATCAGAAGTTGGTTGTTGCTAAGCTCTAAAACTGCACAGTTCGTGAACAGACCAATTTTTGGGTCATTTTAGGTCAAAAACAGTATTTTTTGATAACGTCTGTATACACTGGGACTATTTACCAATCGTTCACGGCAGTGCAAGAACCTTTTCCAAGTGTTTAATAGGAACAATGTAAATTTTCCCCTTTTCTGTCCAATTAACATGCAAAGGCCTAGAACAAAAACCCATGATTTTTATTGATTGAACATCAAGTACAATGCCATTTGTTTTTTGTTGCTACGACGTGCGTGTGTTAAATTTTTATTATCACACGCGCGGCCGAGTTAGATGTGGGACGCAGACGCACTATTTTGTTCGTATTCCACTCGCGCTTGTGTGATTACTTATAATTTTGTCGAACGAGCCTATGAATCGGCATTCTTTTATTCAGGGGTTTGAAGAAGTACTCTGTATGTTATAATGGTACAGTGTGGGAACGAAACACGATAATGCTTCGAATGACGTCACCCACATCGCAGGCTTCCGAGGATTTTTAGATCACTATTTGTCGCTGTAATTGTTTCTTTTCGGGATTCGGTGCAGGATTTTCGCCAAGCAATAGCAAGTAATTGATTTTCCGTATTTTATTTCATACCTACATACAAAAATTGCGTGGTCCAAAAGTGGGGGCTACGGTTTTGAACAATTCTAGCGATCATCCCATGGTCTAAGTGAACTGAATCAAGAAATTGTATAGAAGGAATAGATGAATAGAGCAAGGCCTGGTCCTTGCGCTTTGATTAAACTGATCATTCTTGTTCCCTAAAAGTGTGTTAATTACTGCAAGATTTTGGACTATAAAAACGATGTTATGAATTTGTAACTGTTTCGTTTAGAATTTTGTAAAGGATCCATGTTCTTACCACGAGATAAAAAGCACAAGTAATGTATAGCATTATTTCCGATACAAATTTAGTTGTTGTTGAACGTTCGTTTGTTCCCGTCTCCCTTTTGGTATCTCATCAGCTGGATACAAAACAATGGACTGGAGAAGTGCGGCGAACTGCGGCCGGCCGTGATTGTAAAAACAGTGATTGTGATAACAGTGGACTGAAATCTTAATGAAACCATGATGAAACATACCGTTCTTGTTCTCCCAAATTATTTTGGAATACATTATTGGCCAACATTTAGGCTCCTCTCTTCCAACACATGTGTAGCAGTACTGAAATATTCCGGACGACTTCTACAGAAATACATGTATTTTTTATTTTTTTGTCCGCTTGTTTGTGTGTCTGGTTCTCTCCCCTACAATGCACTGCGCAGTATGGCTCTCCAGACCTATGTGAGCGACGGCAATTTCGGGGTTTATGTAAACTAAACTGATATCTCCTACAATTGCAGTTGTGCTTAAAAGACTAACTACAAGTTGTTTAATATTGTTATTTTTCTGCATGGAAGTTGGCAAATTGCAAGAACCACCATCTCACTTGTAAATCATGTGGCGGGATACCAACAGGCGGGATACCAACTTCAAGATGAAGTCCTTGGGGTAGCTTTTTTTTTTTTTTCATTCCCTTAATATTTCCCCGTCCCTCAATATTCCCCGTCCCAGGTTTATTTCCTCTTCCCGTTTTTTGTTCATTCCCTTGATATTTTCCCGTCCCTTACACCGCCCATGTTTATTTCCTTGCCCAGGTTTATTTCCTCTTCCCGTTTTTTGTTCATTCCCGTAATATTTTCCCGTCCCTTAATAT
The DNA here is from genome assembly GCF_032118995.1 of Asterias amurensis. Lineage (NCBI taxonomy): Eukaryota > Metazoa > Echinodermata > Asteroidea > Forcipulatida > Asteriidae > Asterias > Asterias amurensis. The sequence continues at coordinate 9,913,586 of NC_092650.1, read as the reverse complement.
TTCACCACCCATGTTTATTTCCCGTGCAAGGTTTATTTCCTCTTCCCGTTTTTTTTCCTAATTCCCTTAATATTTTTCCGTCCCTTAATATTTCACGGCCCATGTTTATTTCCCCGTCCAAGGTTTATTTCCTCTTCCCGTTTTTTTTTCCATTCCCTTAATATTTCCCCGTCCCTAATATTTCCCCGTCCATGTTCATTTCCCCGTCCAATGTTTTATTTGTTCTTGGTCTATTAATATCCCCAGGCCCCTAACCCCACCCCAAGGGTTATTTCCCCTTCCCAGTTTCTGTTTTGTCATCCGGGTTGTTCTATTTATCTACCCAACAACTCCTGGCATCAAAGGTAAACAAAATCACAAAATCCCCTTAGATGTGCCGCAATTGTAACTATACTAGGGTTCTTATACAAAATGTTACATTTGTTGTAACTTGATACAAAGTATAACAATGCTTGACATTTTTTGCTTTGTACTCAACATTTTTTGCTTTGTACGCCGCCGACTGCCAATATTTACCACACTTATTGCTGAGAAATAAGCATGGGATAGGGAAAAAAAGGGATGGTGAAATATTAGGGGATAAAAAACTGGGTAGTAGGAAATAACCTTGGGACGAGGAAGGGGGGAAGGGACGGGGAAATACTACGGGACTGAGAAAAACCGGAAGGGGAAATAAACCTGGGACGGGAAATAAACCTGGGGCTTGGAAATAAACCTGGGACTGTGAAATGCTTAGGGATAAAAAACAGGAAAGGGGAATAAACCTAGGACGGGAAATATTAAGGGACAGAGAAAAAACGGGAAACAACCCAGGACGGCGAAATAATTATTACGGGACCGAGGAAAGAAATCTGGAAGTGGAAATAAACCTGGGTGGGGGAAACATCCTGTTACGTGGAACGAGGAAATGCTAAGGGAGAAAAAAAAGGTAGAATAATAAACCTGAGATGGGGAATAAACCTGGGACGGGAAACAGAGAAAAAAACGGGGAAACAACCCATGACAGCGAAATAATTATTACAGGACCAAGAAAACAAACGGGAAGTGGAAATAAACCTGGGATGGGAAAATATATCAAGGGACAGAGAAAAACCGGGGAAACAACCCAGGACGGCGAAATAATTATTACGGGAACAAGAAAACAAACGGGAAGTGGAAATAAACATGGGATGGGAAAATATATCAAGGGACAGAGAAAAACCGGGGAAACAACCCAGGACGGCGAAATAATTATTATGGGAACAAGAAAAAAACGGGAATAGGAAAATAAATCTTGGACGGGAAATAAACCTGGGACAGGGAAATAAAAAAAATTGTCCGCCGCTGCTCACTTGGCCACTCAGCATTGTGCAGCCCTGATACTTTGCCTTGACTTTTGGGGCACCAATGCAATTTTCAAAAATTTCAAAGGGCATCAAGGCAATAATAAAAAGTTGCGAAGGGCACGACGGCAATTTGAAAAAAAAAGAAATTCGAGATGCCAGTAAAAAATAGTTCTTCATTTTTGTCCACTTCAATCGATTGCCTCATAATATACCCAATGTCAATGAATGCACTAACAACTAACCCACAGAAAAAGAAAGCATTCATCCAACTCAACAAAATTAATAAGATAAAGAAAAAATCTTACAATACACAATAAAATAATATCGTTGAGACGCTAAAATTCCCACGTAAACTGCTCCATTTTGACACGATGTTGACAGAATGAATACACATCAGCCATTCCGTGGTATTTGCGCTTCATAGTAAAAAAATTAAAATGGTTATCAGTGAAGTTTTTACATTTATTTTGAAACAAGAACACCTAGTGCTTCTTCTTCTAAAAAGACTTTATACAAATATTCTTTATTGCTTTTGCGACAGCCTTGGGAGTAAAGGGGAAAAGTGTACACAAAAGTCTGAAAAATCCTTGAAATTCAGGTTTCGAAATAAAAATCATGAAACAATAGGTGTTCAGATTTAATCATTATGTATAAACAACAAAGAGTCATTAGTAAGGACAGCCAAAATTAAAAATGCCTTTTTGAAATATTAACTTTTGAAAAATGGGAGTTAATTTTTACCCTCGTTTTACTGTCACCCGAGTCACAAAAAAAATGATTATAGTATTTTTTCTATTATAGACCCTCAACATTTTTTTTCTTCTCTCTCATAATAGTGGTCTTTTCAAAGGGTCTTTCAAGAATTAATTAGTTTTTTTTACCTAGGCCTTCTACTTTGTCACGCGAGTCACGGCAAATGCACTTAATGCACATGGTTAGCAAAAGCTACCAAAGTATTCTGGGGATGATGTCTATGGAATGTTACAAAAGCACCTCCAGCCCACTGGAACATATTACTATGCCCCTGAATTTATAATTTTTTGTTAGAACAAAGAATTATTACAGTGTACAATTATAACTTGGCACACTGTCAGCAGATCATGTTGAACTACATGTACACTGCATACTCCACTGTACAATGTGCTCACGTCTGCATAATTTACCTGCATTTTTTAAATAATACAAGGAATGATAAACTTAAAACAAGAACATTCAAAAATGTTTGATGAAACTGGGTATTTTAAGACAGTATTCTCAAGTAAGATTTGGAGGGGGCATCAATAAAGAAATTACTTAACAGATTTACATGTACTCAGCCTAACACAATCTAATGCTAGAACTTGACACGAAAATTTGTGGTTTCTTATCAACCTACTCTGCCAAGCGCAGTGAGAAAAAAGTCCTTTCCCCTATCACAAAACAATATAATAATTTCTAGTAAGGGTTCTCTCTTTGAGTTTGAGTGGTTCTGAAAAGAACTGGTGGTGTAACAACTCAGCGTTTCGACCAGACAGTGTCGTTAAACCACCAACTCTTATCAGAACCACCCCAACATTACCATGTTTAAGTCAAAGCCTGTTCAGATTATTATTTTTCCTTTAAATGTTGCTTCAGGTGTTTCTTCCTTTGATGAAAAGATTCAATTTCAAGTTCTGAGTGTTCTGAATGAAATAAATTGTTCTTGTTATGCAGTATCCTGTTTAGTTATTGTATATTTTCTCACTTGTCACGAGAGTCACAAACGTCTGTCACGCGAGTCACGTTGCATTTAACAAATTTTCAATTTCTTTAAATCTTTTTATTTTGTACTTTTTATAGTATAATATAGTGCTACTCTTGTACTTGAAAAAAAAGTGATCCGGAACTAAAAAGTTCTTCTGAGTTCTCACGACTGGGCAATGGCATACAGGGATGCAACACCTTTCATTTTTTGGCAGTCACGCGAGTCACATTTTTGGAACTCCTATAAAAACATGATACCTTCACAATTTGTTTTCCTTTTTTATTTTTTATTATAGGGCTCTTCACTAAGTTTATATAAATTGAGTTACATGAGAGCCATGTGTTATATTTTGGAGTATAAATCTTTCAAAAGTTGAAAAACCAGTGAGATTGTCACGCGAGTCACAATGGAATGGATGACATCCATGCGGTGCGCGACGACTATGCTGTACATGGTGTACGTTACATGTACTACCGTATTTTCCTGCTGATAAGACGCGTCTTATCTGACTTTCTAGACCCCATAAACATCGATGCGTCTTATCTTTCGGTGCGCCTTGTCTGCTGACGATTGATTTTTTTTTTGGATGATCACTGCGTGAAATAAAAAATACCTTCATGTCCAGTTCAAATCAACGGTCTTTGTGTGAAGAATCCTTTCTCAATAATGCGGTCAAACAAGGCTATTCAGACACTGAGACCGTATTTTCGTTCGAACAATGCCGCAATCCCCCAGACGGTCCAATTATTCCAACAATGCTGCAACTTTTTTATTCCCCGTGACCGTGCTTTCATTCCACCAATGCCGCAATGCGTCTAGCTTTCAGTCCAACAGGCATCGGCGGTGTACAAAGGTTTTTCTGTGTGGCCGGGTATTCGTTCCGAAAACGATTGACAGTCAATAACTTCATACAGACGTCATTCACCCAACCGCTATTGTGTGGTAAACTTTGAGGGTTTTTATTGTAGAGAACAATGATCTCTGAAGTGTGCTTTAGGCTGAATGTATTTTAAAAGGATGGGGTAATCATTTATTTTTGTATTTGCCTCTTTTTAGACCTTTGTGATTGTTAAGTGCTTTGGGAACTTAACTGTCATCTTATATTATTGTTACAATAAACGTTCAAATCATATTAATATTTATTGCCTCTTTTTAAACGTTTGCTTTAAAAAGTATTTTTGGAATGTAGCATTATCTTACTAGGATATGATTTGTATTTGTTTGTAAGGCCAAATAAAAAATAATACAACACTAGCCCAAAAAATTAGGGCCGAAAACACATTTTATTTTTTTGAATTATTTTATTGCTTCAAAACTTCGGGTAGGAATGGTTGTTAAAATCATGTTTGCCCTTGCATGAAACTTGCCTGTAAAATCAACGATGTCCAAGTTCAGACACGAAAATCTCTCAAAATGACTCAGAAATTTAGCCCAACAACGCAAACGAGGTCTGTAAATTTAGTCACGAAGAGCAGATATCATGCCTATAGTGTGGATGTGGGGGAATTCGACCAAATATAACGGTGGAACTTCGAGCTGGATACGTGTATCTATAATTTAGAGGTAGATTTTCTTTCAAACAATTCATTATTTCTCATTCAGCTAAATAAATAATGCTTCAGCCTACCTGCCATACCCACAGACAAAAAATGTACACAAATCTGTCTGTTCGTTGACTTTGCTACGATCCTTGCCTCTGTGTTGGGGGGCTTTTTTAATCCACTGCATGCACGGTGAGCGGCGCGCTGCAGTCGGCCGCAATCTTTAGAAAATAGGACACTGATCATGGTCCATTGTTATGCATGTTACTCTATGCGCCACCGCACTGGGCCGAGGTTTGTCGGGCCGACGCTGTCCCTAACCAGATTTGAGGGGGAACGTGTACGCCCACCATCACCATCATGATTCGCTGGATGGGCAAGTTTTGAGTATACAGCACAAGAATGAACTGTGAACACACTTAATATAATTCCCCTCGGCCAAGTATTTTATTGTGAGTAAAGTGGAGTGCGTCTCAAGGTGTGGGGCAAAACAACGAAAGGAAGTCGACGAGAAGTTGTTTTAGTTTTGTATTACGACCTATCTTGAAGAACAGTGGTGGGGATATTCATCCTCAGTTTGTAATTTATTTAACATTCTAAAGTTTGTATTGACAAAGTTGAGAATACTGCTGTGTAAACAATTCACTATTTTTCCTTTAATTGTAGAGCCTAAGTGGGGCTAAGGATACTCATTTGGTTTACTCGAGCTCGAGGGAGATGTTTGGATTATAATTAGTTAATGTGCAAGTGTACATATAGATTGATTGGTGCTGGAGTTGTGCAATTGTTTTATAATACATTAGTACCAATGCAAGAAGTTGTCATCCACGTATTATTTATTGTCGTTTGAATTCGGGAAGTGGATCGGTTAACCCTCTGTTCGGACACTCGAAAACTACATTACTTCAGAGGGAGTCGTTTCTCACATTGTTTTATACTGTCAACCTCTCCCCATTACTCGTAGTCAAGTGAGGTTTTATGATAATAATTATTATTACCAAAACTGTCCACTACCTTTAAATAAATTAACTTGCCTTGAAAATGATGTAATTTTGGGACCGGAAAAGACCAAAATCCCCCTGATACTTGAAGTTGTGAAAAGCTGAGTTGAACAAATCAGTAGTGAATGTAGAAATCATACAGCAAAAGAAGACTTGCCAAGAAAGCTTCATACTCCAAAAAGATGATACCTCTTCCATAGCAAACAAAAGGCCACCAACAGGTGCACCAAATGCAGAGGCAACACCAGCGGCTGCACCAGCAGAAATAAAGTTCCTCCTGTAGTAATAAACATATATATCAAGGAGACAACAAATTCAATGTTTGATATTCTGGTGTGAATTTCACTAAAGTCTGATTATTTCTGAATATGAGGGTAAATGATACATGACAATTATATATTGGTTTTTAAGTTCTGTGAAAAAAACACAGACAAATAAGGCTGTGCATTTTCAGGTTATTTTCTTTCGGGTACCCGTTACATTCAGGCCTAAAAATTCACGGCAGCCACGCAAGTGACTTGGGATTTTTTTTAACTAAACTGATGTTTTCTACTTGCAAAGAAAGAAACCCAGACATTTGCAAACTTGAGATTATAGACGATCTGATCTAATAATAATTTCTCATCAACAATTATTTAGATCAGTTGCAGATAGAACTTGCAATGAAAACTTCATGATCTAAAATGTACTTTTAGAATAAAAATATGCAGCGAGATCGTTGGTTTGTTTACCGTCGATTTACAAAGAACATGGAAGATCGAGATCGCGGCAAAATCTTTTTATAAACTTAAAAAATAATCCTTGTTTGGGATTTTACTGCTGTACCTCTCATTTATTGTGTAAAAGATTTTTGATTACTAGCCCTGCGGACTAGTAAAAGAAGAGATTTGGATCACTCACTCGCATATGGTGACCAGACGACAGGCAGACAGGCAGGGCGACAGGCTGACTGCTACTTTCGAACCCTGCGGATTGCTCGACAAAAATGCAAAACCATGGAGGAAGATAGAACCAACACCATTCCAGTACCATTTATTTCATTTCTTTGTTATCGCTTTTTTTTTTTTTTTCCTTGACATCCTAGCGGCTTCACGTTGTAAACATGTACGGCACCGAGTGTCATTTTGATTGCAGCAATCTCAATAAAAAACTTTGTAAACACACGTGTGCAGATAGACTTGACAGTTAGTCCTTTTTAAGTTCAACGTAAGCATTAAGATGCATACATCACGGGCATGGCACACACAAAACACAAGTCAGACTGTTTTTCACGGTCTACGAAACATAGTGAGAATTCAGTTTGAGATCAATCGCTGTACATTCCTGACAAAGTCAAAATCTAGCAGGGGCGTGTGGTTCGGGCCCGCTCATGGGCCCTGGAACATTTTGCATTTTAGATGCATTGTGGTGCAATCTTAGGCCAATAACAGGCATACATGTAAGGAATAAAACAGGATGTAAAGCCTTTAAATGTGAGCAGCAGTGAGCAACCTTTTGGGTTAACAGCATCTTCAGGTGTTGATCTATGACACTTTAGGGCCAAATCTGTCAACAGTGAGAACGCAAATGTGAAACCTTTACAGCAATGGTCCGGGCCCACTTAAAGGCCTGTAAAAATTTTGCATTCTATAGATGCACATTGGTGCACATTTGTTTTTTGCTATTGGTAATTGTATCTAAAAAATCAACTCAATTATAGCTTCGTATTTATCTATATTATTTTTCTGCATATTTAATGCTCAGACAGCGTTTGAGAGGTCAAAGGTTGCGAGCGGGAAACATGACACTTTGATTTGCGCTCTCTCTTTTCACTTATTTTTTGCAAATCTCAGCCTCTGTCAACCCTCAATTACCTCACCGTTTGTCATCCATATTCTGAGGCTACTTGTGCAGTGTGCTTTGTCCTATTTTGCCGGGTCCTTATTCTACTTTTTATACTCAATTCTGGACGCCGGAAAATCCTCTGTGTGAGCTTTCACTTATGGGTCAACTCGTCCCGCGATTTCAACCGTGGAGATCTAAGGTAGGAAAATTCATTTTTGGTTTCTGTTGTCTGCATGCAACCTTCCTGAACCATTTGTCATCCACATTCTGGAATCTGAGGCTACTTGTGGAGTGTGTAATTCTTTTTTGCCGAGTCCTTCTTGTTCTTCCACTTTTTATACCCAAATCTGGACACCGGAAAATCCTCTGCGAGTTGTTCTCAGAAACTTGGCAAGAGTCCCGCGATATGAACTGTGGAGATCTAAGTGAGCATCACTTGACTTCTTCATCATGTTTGACCCCCACCTTTCACTACTGTAGGTCATACCAACCCTATTAAGTAATTTTGTTTTCACTGATCAACTTGCAATACCCTACAAACTGAATCATGCTCAATGTCAAGGTCTAAACATTGACTCTTTTATGTGGTATCCTGCTGCCAGCTTCGCTAGCCCAAACCACTACTGTTACCACCAGTCCCTGCAGGCTTCTATGCTATCGTCTATTCATTCGTGTCCAAGCCTCATGAAGTCTTATAAGCTACATCTCAACAGAATATCTGTCTTACTCTACCTCAGCATCCTTTTAATAACTCAATCTCATGATACCGAAGTTAACCCAAGTCCAAGGTACACCTAAATATCCATGCGGTGCTTGTAAGAAAGGAGTATCCTGGTCCTGTACAAGGACAGCCGTTGCCTGCGACTCATGTGATACATGGTATCACACAGACTGTATGGGAATGTCAAATGATTCATACGACAAACTACATGGATCTGATGTCTCATGGATCTGCGCTTCTTGCGATACGCCAAACCACTCCCAATCCCTCATGGATTCTTACAACGAAGAATCGATTAACCAGTTTGAACCGTTGTTCAATCCTCCTGAAGTTGTTGCCTCTCCAAGCCCTCAACACATCACTTCAGGCAATACATCAGAACATTCAGATCAAGATATTGGTCCACCTCTACAACAATCCTCTCCAATCAAAACATCAAGGAGGAAAAACATTGCAAGACCCCTAAAAGTCTTATCGGTCAACCTGCAAAGTATAAATGCCCAAAAGGAAGCATTCTGGGAAGCCATCTCAACTAGTCGTCCAGACGTTATCATCGCCAATGAAACATGGCTGAAACCAGACATGACCAGTGCCGAGATGATGCCTCCTGGCTACAATGTTCCTAACAGGAATGAGTGTTCTGATGGCTATTGGGGAGTCTTACTCGCAACCAGTAGTGACCTAATCGATACTACACTTACTATAGACATTGACTGTGAGACAGCAACATCTAAAATAGAACTTGCCCGCCAGAAACCCCTCATCATCATGTCAGCCTACCGACCTCCTAAGAATGATCTGCCCTACGCACAACGTCTTTGCCAAGCCATCCGTAACATCACCCTCAAATATCCCTCTGCTACTCTATGGCTCAGCGGTGACTTCAACTTACCAGTTATCGACTAGACGACAGACTCAATCAAGGGTCACCAATACACCTTGGCAATCAACAACTGTTTCCTATCACATTCCATGACCTCGGTTTATTCCAAATGGTTGACTTTCCTACAAGAAACTGCAACACGCTGGACTTATTCTTAACCAATCGTCCATCCCTTGTGAATAAATGTATCCCTCTTCCAGGAGCAAGCGATCACGAGATGGTATTCACGATGTCAAACATCCGTGGTAGTCTCGGCTCAACTACTGCAACTCACTCTTATATGGACTTCCAGCTTCCACCTTGCATCACCTTCAGAGAATCCAGAACATTGCAGCTCGTATCCTAACACGCTCAAAAAAGTTTGAGCATATCACCCTGGTTCTTAAAGCATTACACTGGCTCCCTGTTGAGCAACCCATCATCTTCAAACTCCTTTGCACAACATACCGTTGTATGACAGAGACTTCATCCCCGTTGTACTTGCAGAGGCTTCTCCTGCCGTATAAGCCCGTTCACCAGCTAAGGTCCAGTGATGCCAACTTGCTTGCCGTTCCACCTTCCAGGTTGAAAACCTATGGGGATAGAAGTTTCTCGGTTGCAGCCCCCCGCCTGTGGAACGACTTGCCTCTCACCCTTAGATCACAACCTGACATTTCTTCATTCAAATCCAATCTCAAAACTTACCTATTCAGTCAAGCCTACCATTAATTTTTCCCTTGGTCATATTTTAGCGCAGTGAATAGTTTTCTAGATACCAGCGCTTTATAAGATTTATTGTTATTATTATTATTAGAACGCAATATGTCGCAAAGTCTTTATGTGGAAGAAAGCGGATATGAACAAGATCAAAGCGGACCAACGTGTTTTTTCTTCCAAATTCCTTGAAACCAACAACGTTGATTCTCCAGTAGACGACATCTGGAACAAGATAACTGCAAAGATCCAATCACTGCTTGTCAGTTATGTACCCTCCAAGATGTCCTCAACAAGGTTCAACCAACCCTGGATTAACCGCGACCTAAAGAAACTAGCACGGAGGAAGAAGAAAGCGTACAGGATGGCAAGGTTTACTAGAGATGAACGCGACATGGCTCGTTATAAGAAGCTCAAATCCAACATGCAAGAAGGCTGCCGAAAAGCATACAACTTCTTCATTAACAACAAGATCTGCGATGAAATGTCAACAAACCCCAAAAAGTTCTGGTCCTTCATCAACAGTAAGCGATGTGACAACTCTGGCGTGGCCCCTTTAATGAAGAATGGCATCCTACACAGTGACAGCAAGTCGAAGGCAAACATCTTAAACGACCAGTTTACATCAGTGTTTACCAATGAGGATACAGCCACACTTCCATCCCTTGGCACTAGTCTCCACCCAACAGTACCTGAGTTTGAAATTGGTTGTGAAGGAGTGCGTAAACTTCTCTCAAACATCAAGCGCTTTACTGCACCAGGTCCTGATAACTTACCTGCCTACATACTCAAGGAAGGGTCTGATGAGCTTGCACCAGTCTTGACTCTCCTCTTCCAGGCCACACTCCACCAGGGCAAAATCCCTCAACAATGGAAATGAGCAAACGTCTCGCCCATCTTCAAAAAAGCAGACAGACACAAGCCTGAAAACTACCGCCCTATCTCGCTGACATCCATTGCCTGCAAGATCATGGAACACATCATCCACAGTCAAGTCATTCAACATCTTGATGATCAAAGGGATTCTGTCAAGCAGGCAATTTGGCTTCAGGAAGAGATACTCGTGTGAATCGCAGCTCATCCTAACAATAAACGATCTTGCAAAAGGATTAAAGGACAAGGAGCAGATTGCCGCCATCCTGCTGGACTTCTCTAAGGCCTTTGATAAGGTTCCACATGAACGTCTTCTTCTTAAACTACATCACGTAGGAGTTCGTGGGACACTTCTATCCTGGATAAGAGACTTCTGACAGGCAGATCCCAACAAGTCATCCTGGAAGGAAAGGCAAGCAGCACTTCAGCGGTCTCATCTGGTGTCCCCCAGGGGACGGTCCTAGGCCCTCTACTCTTCCCAGTGTATATCAACAACCTACCAGACGCAGTATCATCCGAGATTCGCCTTTTTTGCCGATGACGCCTTACTGTACAGGCCGATCCGATCAGAGAATGATGCTGCTGACCTGGCAAACGACCTAAAGCGTCTCCAGGAATGGGAAGACACATGGCTTATGTCCTTCAACCCAGACAAGTGTGAAGTTCTACGTGTCACCAACAAGAAGAAAAACATCTTGTCTTCACAATACACCATCCATGGGACTGTTTTTCGCACCGTCGCCCAAGCCAAATACCTCGGTGTGACGATCCAAAGCAACCTCAATTGGAAGCCTCACATTAACAACATCTGCAAGAAGGCCAACAGCACCAGAGCTTTCCTTCAACGCAACCTGAGGAAGTGCCAACCCAAAATCAAAGAACAAGCCTACAAAACCTATGTCCGACCTACCCTGGAGTTTGCCTCAACAGTCTGGGATCCACACACTCAAGACCTCATCTCCAAGATCGACATGGTACAGAGACGAGCAGCCCGCTTTGTCAAGCATGATTACGACCCACGTCACAGTGTAACCTCAATGCTACAAGATCTGCAATGGCAGACACTGTGCGAGAGACGAGCAAAAAGCAAAGTCATCATGCTTTACCAAATCATTCATGGCTTAGTGGCAATACCATCCTGTCCACCACACCTACAATGTAGTTCCATCTACATGTACATCTCAAACCAGAGGTCATCCCGTCCAGTTCCAGATACAACACTACCGGATCTCAGCATTCCAGTATTCTTTCTTTCCAAGCGCCATCTGCCTGTGGAACAACCTGCCAGCATCAGATGTGACCGCCCAAACCATGGAGCAGTTTAGGAGCAGACTGAGTCCACTGACCCTACATTAGAACAGATAGGTGGCGTTTTTTACTTGCACTTTTTTCCACTTGTAAATAGAGGATGTCGTGTTCCTGTTCGCGCACTTTGCACCTTTTACAGTACGACTATACTCTACTACAAGAGGAATGTACTTCACCATATAGATAGATGCTCTGTGGTGCAATCTTAGGCCAATAACAGGCATAACAGTATTATTGTCCAAAGGCCCACACTTCGTGTATCACAACTTATATATAAAATAACAAACCTGTGAAAATTTAGGCTCAATCGGTCATCGGAGTCAGGAGAAAATAATGGGAAAACCCACCCTTGTTTCCGCACGTTTCGCCGTGTCATGACATGTGTTTAAAATAAATCCGTAATTCTCCATATTGAGAATTGATAATTGTTTTAATGTTTTCTCAAAAAGTAAGGCATTTCATGGAATAATATTTCAAGAGAAGTCTTTCACCATTACCTTCTGTAAACCCTGTAAGTGATTTGTAAATCTATGAACTTCTATTTTTTTTTTTTTTCTGTTCCGAAAGTGTATAACAGCTTTAAAATGTGAGCAGCAGTGGAACCTTTTGGGTCAATAGCATCTTCAGGTGTTGATCTATGACACAAATTTTAGGGGGAAAATCTGTCCAAAAGTGAGCAAGCGGGTGTGAAGCCTTCACGGCGTGGGTCCGGGCCCGCTCAAGGGCCTAAAAAAAATTTGCATTTTAGATGCTCTGTGGTGCAAACTTAAGCCATTTACAGGCATAAGAAATGAAACAAAACATAAAGCCTTTAAAAAATGTTGGGTTAAAAGCATCTTCAGGTGATGATCTATGACATTACTTTTTGGGGCAAATCTGTTAAAGAGTGCTATCAAGCAAGTGTGAAACCTTTACGGCATGGGTCTGGGCCCGCTTAAGGGCCTGGGAAAATTTTGCATTCTAGATGCTCTGTGGTGCATAATTAGGCCATTTAGAGGCCCAGTGGCAAACGTAACAGAACAATAAGCCTTCAAAATTTGAACATTGGAATTTGAGCCTTTTTGGATTTTGGAAATACTTGAACTTTCATTAAAACAAAATGAAAAAGATGGGTATGTGTAGTTGATTATTTGCAATGTTTGTACGCTAGGTTTGCGGGGGGAAAAAAACAATCTCAGAAGCGTCTCAATTAAATATGGTGTCAAATGGAAAAGAGGCATAGAGAGGCATAGTGGCAGCAGAACGGCAATGGCAGACAGAGACAGCGCGTTACCGTAAAGTAAAAATACAGTAACTACAAGAAAACTAAAAGGTATGGAGATGACACCCATGTACGTGCCCTTTTAAGACAACATGAGTTAAAGGGACACACCGGCTCACCGTTTACACAATTTAGGGGTGTAAAATCATAAATAATGTTTTTATAGATGGTTGCTGTAAAAACAAATCATCAAAATGTCACGTAACTAGCGAAAAATGATTAAAAAACACCAAAGCGATAAAAGGCCAGCGTATACGTGTTTCCAGCCGTTGCAACTGTCAAATCTTCATGACATTTTCGCACAATGTTGCAAGTAGACTGGTGCTTTGTTTATAGCAACGTTTTACTATGACGCAGCATAAGGATCCAGTCTATCCATGTATTATAAACAACCAGTATAAATATATGGAGCAGGCAAATCCTTCGACGATGGAGGTAGACCTTCGTGCTTCGAAATACATCCAAAGATCGTCACGAAGAACACAAAGAAATTAATCGAGAATATGATGGAACAGTGACAAGTAAACAAAGCATTCCTGGCCCCAATAAACTAGGCCTACTACCGCATAGCCATGATGCAGTTTGGAATGCGATTTGGAATGCTCCCGACGTGCCAGGACCCAATTTCATAATGCCTGTATAGTGGCACAAAAATTTGCTTAGCACAAAATAGTATTGCATAGCAGAAATCAATTACCAGCCAAATTTAAATAAAATTTGAAAACTTGTGGCTGGTGCCCAACTAAATTTTTAAATAGTAAAGAAGTTTTGTTATCAGTATTTTCTGCTAAACAGATGAAACTAAAGATTTTTTTATCTCGGAGGGAAGGGAATCTTGAGGGATTCAAAACGTCCTTGTGGGAATGTATTTTGAAACGTAAGCGTAGCTACAAATCTTGAAACGTAAGCCTAGCTTGACTCAGGATTGAAAGCGTACCTTTTGATTATAGCGTAACTGGAACCTAAACAAATCTTGGATTGTATTTATAAGCGTAGCAGAGTGGCTGCGTAGCTTGGACGTTAGCATATCTTGGAACGTAAGCGTAGCTGGGTATTTGGGAACGTAAACGTAGCTGCGTAAGGAACGTAAGCTTAACTTGACTCAGGGTTGAAAGCGTACCTTTTGTTATTATAGCGTACCTTGAAGGAACATAAGCAAAACTTGGAGTGTAAGCGTAGCTGAGTAGCTGTGTAGCTTAGAACGTAAACGTAGCTGCGTATGGAACGTAAGCGTATATTGACTCAGGATTGTAAGCGTACCTTTTGTAATTATAGCGTAACTTAAAGGAACGTGAGCAAAAATCTGGAATGTAAGCGTAGCTTGGAACCTAAGCAAATCTTGGAAGGTAAGCGTAGCTGGGTATCTTGGAACGTAAACGTAGCTGCGTATGGAACGTAAGCTTAACTTGACTCAGGGTTGAAAGCGTACCTTTTGTTATTATAGCGTACCTTGAAGGAACATAAGCAAAACTTGGAGTGTAAGCGTAGCTGAGTAGCTGTGTAGCTTAGAACGTAAACGTAGCTGCGTATGGAACGTAAGCGTATATTGACTCAGGATTGTAAGCGTACCTTTTGTAATTATAGCGTAACTTGAAGGAACGTGAGCAAAAACTGGAATGTAAGCGTAGCTTGGAACCTAAGCAAATCTTGGAAGGTAAGCGTAGCTGGGTATCTTGGAGCGTAAACGTAGCTGCATATGGAACGTAAGCGTAGCTTGAGTGGGCTTGAAAACGTACCTTTTAATATTATAGCGTAACTTGAAGGAACGTAAACAAAACTTGGAATGTAAGCGTAGCTTGGAACGTAAGCATTACTTGGAAGGTAAGCGTAGCTTGGTATCTTGGAACGGAAACGTAGCTGTGCGTAAGGAACGTAAGCGTAGCTTGACTCGGGGTTGAAAACGTACGCGTTGATATTATAGTGTAACTTGAAAGAAAGTACGCGTAGCTGAGTAGCCGCGTAGCTTGGAACGTAACCAAATAATACCTCAACAATCTCAAAAATAACACTTCATTCACAGAATTAAAAAATAATGGGTTTTTTTGGACAAAATTATGCTTTGAGGGAATTTTGTTTTATCATTATTTTTGTTTCAACCTTTTATACAAAATTCTTATTCACCTGTTCTTTTTACGATCGGGGGCTCCGTTTTTTTTTAATCCTTTTTTTTCTTCTTCATAAAACATTTTTTAAGCTACTCACACAATAACACTGCCAATGTAACCAAATGCGGTATTCCTACGTTTTGACATCATCAATCTTTTTTAATTAAGTGAAAACTCCTAACAAAAAGAAATTAGGACCCATGAAACAAAACAGAGCATTTCATTGGACTGTCGCGATCATAAGAAATAACGGAATCGACACGAGGTGTACCGACTGACAAACCCACGATAACAAACATGTACTTTGATGTCTGGCTCCCAACCCCTCCCAAGCTCCAGGCGAGACCCGCAAGCTGGGAGTTCATAGCGCCCGGGATTACACCTCCAGCCCCCCAGGAGACACGGCATGTGCGTTGCGTGATATGCCCCAAGGCTTACGTTCCGATTGCTCCCATGCCGAGGCGCTGTGAAACACGCTTCCGTTGCACGGACTCTCTGAATGAGAATCTTACGTTCCTTTTTTCATAATTATTTACAGTTTTTATTCGCAATCTGTATACAGTCACTTTTGTCAAATATTCATGAATAATTGTAACAAAAAATTAAAAAATTTGGTTTAGTAATTTATTTTTACTTTATTTTTATACGGCTGGAAGTAAAACTATCTCCGAAAGTCACGTGGGTTATCCAAACCAAAAAAGTGGTTCAGATAACCCATGTGACCTTCGTTTTTGTAAAATGTGTTACAGCGGCCAAATTTGATGGTTTCTTTTAGCAACTATTCTTTTAGCAACTATTCAACTATTCTTCATTCCTGGAAGACCTATAGAATCATGTTTTAGTGTATTTTGTAGCCTAAATAGCCCAACGAAGCTGGTGTGTCCCTTTAACACAAAAAGGGGAACATTCTCCCTCCCCCCTACTTGAGTTTCATGATAAAGGTGGTCAAAGACATGGGGAACATTTTGATAATGTGTCCCCAACCATTCCAAAGGGGGGGGGAGGGGGGACACGTCCCTTCCACCTTTCAAAGGGGGGGTAGAAATCTGTCAACAATGGAGCATTCGTGTGAGAAGCCTTTACGGCATGCGGTCCGGGCCTGCTTAAGAGCCGGGCAAATTTGCATTTTAGATGCTCTGTGGTGCAATTTCTTGACCCAATTTTGAGGGGGGGGGGACATTTGATATAGTGTCCCCCACCTTTCAAAAAGTTGTGTCATTCTTTGACCCCTGGATTAATGCCCATGGCGATATACAGGGTTTGGTCTTACACAGTGCAATACCTGAATACTTGGGCTTCATGATAAAGGTGGTCAAAAAGATGGGGGGACATTTGATATTATGTCCCCCACCCTCCAAAAGATGTCCCCCCCCCATCCCACCGATTGATGCCCTTGTTTCTGGCATCACTTCTCTGCAATTATTCAAGTTTGCATTGAAGTCGTCTGTGGCTGCCTTATAGAGTTAGCTGTGACACTCAAAGAAAGGATCAAGACAAAGGTTACGGAGCTATTCTAAAACATGCCTGATCTGTTTCTTATATGCTAAGAGAAAGCATGTAGTATTGTTTGCTGTGATGTTGTGATGTGATAAACTTTGCAGTTCTTTACCCTACTTAGTTGCAAGAGTCACATGGTATTGCAAAAAAATTGCAGACATTGTTATGAGAAAGCCCTGTCATTTCCTGCTTATATCCCTCCCCATGTAATGTAGTGCGGGAGGGATCTACAAGAGAAACCTAACATTTTCACTTTATTGCCACTAATTAACTAACCTGTCTTCAGGATTGCGAAATCTCTGGAAGAAAGGAATATCAAAGTTCATCGTGTCTGATTTGAATTGGCTCATTCCAGCACCAATCAGGGACCTGAAATGAAGTACAAACTGCATAATGTTAATTGCACACAAAGTGCATGGGGTATTTTTTTTAAGGCTTATGTAGTGATGTTGTAAACCTTGAAGTTATAAAGAATTGATTGACAAAGAGTAAAGTCACCCAAGCTGGTCTGTGCAAGCAGGCCAGCCACGAGGCAGTCTTGAGACAGCTGCTAAATACATGTATGTAAGACTAGTGTCCTCCGCACCTTTATCAGCCGGGACCCAGAACTCACCCTATAGCCATGCGCTCTACATGTATACTACATTGGCGACGAAGATAAAATTCCAAGTTTTAGAGTTTCCTACCCAATTGAGGTGTCTAAATGTATAGTGTTAATAGAGAGGTTTCGCAGAGTTGCGGATACGAATACGCATACAGATATCGAACCGTACGCGTTCGCGTCAAGTGAGCTGTGTAGTTTTGTTACGCAAAATTCTAACGAATACCCTCAACTTGAGGCTCAAGAGGGCGCTATGAACCAAATGGCTGCACCACAGACATAAAGAAGGTTCTTTATGTCTGTAAAGAAGGTTCTAATATTTTTTAATTTTTCTGCAAAATATTTTGTTTAACTTTGGGGATAGCTCTACTCTATGTCGACATTCTCGGTTCTGCTGAATTTGTTGACGCCAAAATCAACATACATGTATCAACATTCTTGATTCTGTGGAATTTGTTGATGCCAAAATTTAAACCAAATTTCATGGAGCACTTCCCAGACTTTAATATAACATTGTGTCGTTATTGAGCAGTGTTGTAGTCAAGACCAGGCAGTCCGAGACCAAGCCCAAGGCCGTCTGAGTCCAAGACCAAGACCAGACAGTCTGAGGCCAAGCCCAAGGCCGTCTGAGTCCAAGACCAAGACCAGACAGTCTGAGGCCAAGCCCAAGGCCGTCTGAGTCCAAGACCAAGACCAGACAGTCTGAGGCCAAGCCCAAGGCCGTCTGAGTCCAAGACCAAGACCAGACAGTCTGAGGCCAAGCCCAAGGCCGTCTGAGTCCAAGACCAAGACCAGACAGTCTGAGGCCAAGCCCAAGGTCGTCTGAGTCCAAGACCAAGACCAGACAGTCTGAGGCCAAGCCCAAGGCCGTCTGAGTCCAAGACCAAGACCAGACAGTCTGAGGCCAAGCCCAAGGCCGTCTGAGTCCAAGACCAAGACCAGACAGTCTGAGGCCAAGCCCAAGGTCGTCTGAGTCCAAGACCAAGACCAGACAGTCTGAGGCCAAGCCCAAGGCCGTCTGAGTCCAAGACCAAGACAGACAGTCTGAGGCCAAGCCCAAGGCCGTCTGAGACCAAGACCAAGACCAGACAGTCTGATGCCAAGCCCTAGGCCGTCTGAGTCCAAGACCTAGACCAACAGTCTGCGACCAAGACCATCTTTGAATGGTCATCCATATCTTGCAGTTAGGACTATTGATAATTTGTTGACCCTTTTCTCATCATTATTCATTAACGTTGCTTTAAGTTCAGTACTTGACGAACATTGGAGGCCACCTGTAGCTGAAAATAAAATAAAAATCCTCAACAATGCATTTTATTTGCTCAAAAGTGTGAAGCAGGGATCAAGATCTTGTACAAAAATGGCCTTTCAAGCATAGGATTAGAGATTCCAGGAACTGAATGTTTGGAAAAAGTATAAGAACCTACATGTACCCTACAGTTACAAAGTACAAGAACCTAAGTACATTTTTGTTGTTGAGAAAATAACATAAAGTAAGGAATACATAATGTATTTTGAGAAGTTATGGAAAAATATGTCACTTTTTTCCCCCAAAAATAGAGAAGCATTCTTCCTGCATGGAGACATTTGAACCAAACCAGATTTTCGGCAACGTCTCAAAAATGCTACAACCTTTTGTGTTCAACTTTTCACCAGTTAGTTTGATTCTTATAACAGGCACGGTTCTATGAAGAGATAAATAAATATATAAACTAGAACAGCAAAGCTGCCATGGCGAGCTGCCGATCACCAGTCTGAGTCCAAGACCAAGACCAGACAGTCTGAGGCCAAGCCCAGATAGAACCAATGATTGAAAGAAAAACCAATCATTTGATCAACTGATGGTCAAAGGGGTGGAGACGTTGACAGGTATGAAATTATGACTTTTAAGATTTTCATTGCTTTAGCTCATTCAACTGGAACCAGTGATCTTTGAGTTTTATCTTTTCATATTATATACATGTAAGTAGCAATATTTGATTAACATTTTGCACTCTTAAGTGATGCACTCTGAGTTTTATCGTTTCATATGCATCTTTATGTAAAAATTAATATTTGATTTAGGTTTCAAGTCAGTACATCATGGAAGTAAGGAGTTATGCCTATTCAATTTGTTGATAGTTTTAGCTCATTCAACTGAAACCAGTGATCAAGTCTCTTCATATAAATGTACATGTAAGAAGCAATATTTGACTTAAGTTTCAAGTCAGAACATCATTGCAATAAGGAGTTATGACCATGCAAGGTTTTCATTGTTTCAGCTCACTGGAACCAGTGATGCACAAAGAGAGGTTAATCTTTTCTTATGAATCTATATGTAAAAAGCAATATAGTTTGAAGTCAGTTTATGTTTTAGCTCATTCAACTGAAACCTGTGATTAATTAGTTGAGTTTTATCTTTTCATATAAATCTACTTGTAAGAAGCAATTTTTGACTTAAGTTTCAAGTCAGTACATCATTGCAATAAGGAGTTATGACCATTTAATGTTTTTCATTATTTTAGCCCATTCAACTGAAACCTGTGATTAATTCTTTGAGTTATCTGTTTTCATATGAATCTACATGTACATGTACAGTAAGAAGCAATATTTGACTTAAGTTTCAAGTCAGTACATCATTGCAATAAGGAGTTATGGCCATTTAATGTGTTTCATTGTTTTAGCTCATTCAACTGAAAACCTGTGATTAATTCATTGAGTTTTATCTTTTCATATGAATCTACATGTAAGAAGCAATATTGACTTAAGATTAGTTCATTGAGTTTTATCTTTTCATATGAATCTACATGTAAGAAGCAATATTGACGTAAGTTTCAAGTCAGTACATCATTGCAATAATGAGTTTAGACCATTTAATGTTTTTCATTGTTTTAGCTCATTCAACTGAAACCTTTGAATTATTTTTTGAGTTATCTCTGTTCATATGAATCTACAGAAGAGGCAATGTTTGACTTAAGTTTTTCGGCAGTACATCATTGCAATCAGGAGTTCTTGTTTTTCATTGTTTCAGCTCATTCAACTGGAACCAGTGACAGAGAGTTTGTTTTAACAAATTATTTCTTGAGTTTGTTTCTTTTGAGCTGTGATGCGCTGTGCGTGGAAAAGGCCACGCCGTTCCGGAGGTCGACAACCGCTCCTAGGAAGGTCGGAGACTGGGTTGGTTGGGTTGGTATAAAACTGGATTTTTCTTTGTTTTTAATGAAGCCTACGGCCCTTGTCACCTCGCAGGTGGTCTGCAGCTATCGGGCTGTTTCCTCTTCCGATCTGCCGACAATCAGCCAGTCGTCCAGGTACATATAGATCATGATACAGTATTCTGACGATGCAGATAGGCTGCGATTGATCGTGTGACTCTTGTGAATGCCCTTGGTGACGATGAGAGTCCAAATGGGAGGGCCGGGAATTGCGCCCCTGATATCTGAATCGGAGGTATCGGGAGTGCTCAAAAAAGATTGGTATGTGTCTTTGAGGTCGATTGACGCTGCCCATACCGCCTTGGGTAGCGATTCCAGGATCACTTTTAGTGTTTCCATCCAGAAGCGCCTCAGTCTGATGAACCGATTGAGTGGTTTCAGATTGATTATAGGTCCCCATTCGGCAGTTCCCTCTTTTGGCGTTAGAAAGAACGTCAAGAGGAACCCCTGGAACTGTTCCGAGTCCGCCACCAGACGCACTGCCTGCTTTTTTAGTAGGGAGGATATCTCCTTCTCTAGAGCCAGGCGTTTTTCCCTGTTCGCCAAAACTGGCGTGTCTCTTACCCTCGTGTTTCTTCCCCTCCAGTTCGTGTCTTAAAGGAGCAACGATCCGATGAATCCTCTGGGAAATCGTTGGTCGGTAGCTTGAGGACATGTACCATGTCCCCTTGCACCAGTCGAAGCTGAGTTTCAAATGATGAGAAACTGGTCGGTTCTTTGGGCTCGTCTTCCTCGGAACGTGCACGTGACTCACGTGAGCTACTTTCCCCCTCGGGCTCCTCATCAGGCTCCTCCCCGTCGGGTGCTTCGAGGGTAGTTGAGGGGTGCAGTGAGATGGCCGTAGGAGAACCTCTCTATTGCGAGGCACCTCCGACCCACTATCGATTACCTCGGACGAGTGTAGAGATCCGGTATCGACTGGAGCTGCTCTGATAGGCCCCTGAACAATCAATCCCGGGTCTGGGTCCGGGAAGGTGGATGGTGGGGGAGCCCGCTGTGAGGTGGGTGCCGTCCCCAATTGCTGTTGGGCGATGGTCGCCAATGAAGCGGTGATTGAATCAAACGCCTTCATAAAGGCTGCCGGGGATATGGTATCCTGTTCTTTCTTCTTCTTTTTGATCCTCAATGTAGCTGAAGAATCATCAAGAGAGGAAACTGAACGCTTTTGTTTGGTCTTCTTGACTCTGACCCGGGAAAACTCTGATAGAGAGTCAGTTATCAGTATTTTTTTTTGTAGCGGGAAGTGAACATCGGAAACTGTATACTTTACTATTTTGGGGCTCAAACTTTTGGTAGCCTTCAATTATTGATTTACTAACCCACTTGTGACACTATGCAAACAATTTATTAAAACAAAACAAAAATGGGGGAAAAAGTTTTTTTTCTTTCAGATGATCTTGCCCTCTTATTTCTGCCCTTGATAGTACTTTTTTGGGGTCAACAACACTTTTCATGGCTTTGTAATTTAAGGATCGGTTGTATAAAAAAATTCTTTTGCAATAAAATGTTTGTGGTTTAACGGGCTCGGTCAGCAACGCACATTGAGAAATAGGGTCCAATTACTTACCGCCAACTTGGTGCCGTCAACTCGCCGTGAACTCCACCCAAAATAAATTCAAAATCCACAAAAGATACATAAAACTATATAGTATTAGCTTAAAGAGAATTCAAAAAGTTTAAGGT
Source organism: Asterias amurensis (assembly GCF_032118995.1). Taxonomy (NCBI): domain Eukaryota; kingdom Metazoa; phylum Echinodermata; class Asteroidea; order Forcipulatida; family Asteriidae; genus Asterias; species Asterias amurensis. The sequence goes on along the minus strand of NC_092650.1, from coordinate 9,891,353 downwards.
AACATTTCGGTGATAAGAATTTAGTTGTTTTCTTGTGAAAAGATCATCTCCAAAGCCTTCGGCCGCCTCCTTGCATTTTCAGAGGGCTTGTGCAACATCGACAAACAGAGGCACTTTCCTGCATTTGGAATAGTCTTGGCCCAAGGCGTAAATTATCGGTACTGCATGTGAAAGTATGTACTGCACTTTACATGATTTATGTTACTTGAAAGCTGGCGCCTTTTGTCGAAATTAGTCTAGTCCAAGACTAGTCCATCTGCGTAGTGGTAGAGTTTACGGCAAGTTGAAGGCTCAAAGGAGTAGACGGAGAGGTGACGGCAAGAGGACCGGTGCATGCGTTAATATATTCCCAGGGCGATCGCAGCCACATTAAATATAGCGCAAATCAAGACTTGTCAAACCATTTTACGAGCTTTAAAACATGGATTTCACCACCGTACCCCTCATTTATTGCGACAAGGAACCATTGTTTTACTCACAGATACAACTAGACTTGTTTTCAGTTGTTTACCATTAAAGGCAGTGGACACTATTGGTAATTACTCAAAATAATTATTGGCATAAAACCTTTCTTGGTGACGAGTGATGGGGAGAGGTTGATGGTATAAAACGTTGTGAGAAACGGCTCCCTCTGAAGTGCCATAGTTATCGAGATAGAAGTAATTTTCCACGAATTTGATTTCGGGACCTCACATTTAGAACTTGAGGTCTCGAAATCAACCATCTAAAAGCACACAACTTTGTGTGACAAGGGTTACTTTTTCTTTCATTATTATCTCGCAACTTCGATGACCGATTGAGCTAAAATTTTCACATGTTTGTTATTTTATGCATATGTTGAGATATACCAACTGTGAAGGCTAGTCTTTGACACTTACCAATAGTGTCCACTGCCTTTAATTTTGTAACTTTTTAAACATAAAATCGGGAAAGTTCAGAAATCGGGACAGTCCTGATTTTTAGGGTCTTCAAAACTCAGAGACCTGGATGCCAGTGGCTCTTTCCTTTAGAGCCTGAACATTTTTTTGAAGGAAAAGGGGTCACTGCCCCCCCCCCCCCCGACCAAAAAACTAAAAACAACATAACAGCATTTTTTTATAAAACATAAAGAAAAAGGAAACTCTGACCCCCCCCCCCCTTGCAATAAATGTCAGGCAAAGTCAAATTTTGGTCTCGAATATTCCGTTTTTATTTGTCACAAGTTTTAAGCAATTTCAAATTGTAGAAGAAAAATGTCAAAACAAATAAAATATTGAGATTTTTTTTTTCCCTTTTTTTTTTTCCATTTTTGGACGATCTTACCCTCTAACTTCTGCCCTTGATAATACTTTTTTGGGGTCAACAACCATTATTTTTATGTGTTCGTAATGTGAGGATCGGTTGTATAAAAACTTCTTTTGCAATAAACAATTTTCGAACGGTGTCAGCAACACACATTATTGGGAGGGTCCAACAACTTACTGCCAACTCACTTGGTGCCGTCAACTTGCCATCAACTCCTCCAAAATAAATTTAATATCCACAAAAGATGCATAAAACTACAAAGTATAAGCTGAAAGAGAATTTGAAAAGTTTTAGGATGAACTTCGATTATAAGGATTTAGTTTTTTTGTTTGTGAAAAAAATATCTCTAAGCTACAAAGCCGTCGGTCGCCATCTTGCATTTTCACATTTTCAAAATTGACAACAGAAGGCACTTTCCTGCATTTGGAATAGTCTTGCCCCAAGGTGGTGTGAATGATTTAGTACTACATGTGTAGTATGTACTGCACTTTATGTTAGTAGATCGCTTAGGCTTTGGGTCAAGACTAGTTCATACCTGCCACCTGCCTAGTGGTTGAGTTGACAGCGAGTTGACGGCACATATTATTTTATATATTTTCTCCGGCCAGATGAATAACGGGGCGCCGGAAATATGTTTTAAATAAAATATATTTCCTCCAGCCAGATGAAATAGGGAGCGCCGGAAATCTTTTTTCAAAAATTATATATTCTCCGGCCAGATGAAAAACGGAACGCCGGAAATCTGCTTTCAATAAAATACATTTTTTCCGGCCAGATGAAATACAGAGCGCAGGAAAAGTTTTTTTCCTTTTTTTCCCTTTTTTTTTTCCCCGGCCAGATGAAACATACATGTAGAGCGCCGGAAAAAATCGGGGAAAATTTGAAAAAGCTGGAATTCCGGCAAAAGCCGGAAAACGGGCATCCCTGGCGGAAAAAACGGGACAGTTCTGCGAAGGCATGTCACCCTTTGGCAAACCATGGTGATCTGATCCTGGATCGGATACGAGTGACTCCAAAGGCTAATCCCCGGCGGGGATGGTGCCAGTGTACGACCGTCCATCCTGCCCTGCAACACACATGTAAGCTCGTGAGCGGTAGGCGCGTGATTGTGGCTATGAGGGGAGGCTGGTGCACAGCTAACCAAGCACGGGAGGCCGCCCTGAGGAAAGTCGGGGACACAGCCAGGGACACATGTGGTACATGTATGCATGTGAAAAGCAAGCGAGTGCGACCCAGTGAATAAAGCAATTGTACAAATTTTACGAAGTGGACAAAGTCTTACCCCATGTGAATCATTGGTCCTTCTGGTCCAACCGGCAAGCCACTTGCAACAGCACAAATGCAGGAAACAAACTTCACGGCAAGTGTTTTCACATTGAAGATATGTCTCACAAGTGTGCCATTCAGAAAGCCAATCAACTCTGGTAAACCTGAACCTGCTGCAGAGGGTCTTAAGATCTGTAAGTTGTATGAAAATAAATGAAAACATATCTGCACGATTATTACTTTTAAAATTAGAAACAATTCTTGTCATAAAACATTTTCTAGGAAGCAAGGTCAAATTGGGTTACAATTGCATCAAACCTAAACAAATGACACAAAGATTAAATTATAAAAAACTGTGTGGATATTCTGAAATGAATTTTTGAAATTCCAAACTTGAGAATTAGTGTTAGTTGATCCATAACGTCATCATCAAAATACCATTGCTAATTTCTCATCGTACATATGTTAATATGTTAACTCGAGACACGAGTGAACTGGCCTATGGGGAGTAAAGGTAAACTTCCATGCAGTTGAAACCTGCTGTAAATATGTTTGGTGGAATGATTGAATCCTCCACACAGCCACTGACCAAATACTCAACCAACACGAGCAGGAACGAGGATGCCCGAATCCCAAGGCAAGATCGATCCGAGATCGATCTTACGCTTGGAGTCTTCCATTCTGGCTCGGACCTTGTCTGTGAAGACTCCCTTGTGGGCCGAGGCTGCCCCATCGGCCACTGGCTTGTCCTTGATGGAATCAAAGATCGATGGGACTGAGAAAAAATTTCAAAGTCTGCCTGAGGGACATGGTAGTAAGCCGTCTCGCGGGATTTCACTGGTTTCCACTTGGTGGCCTCGGCAATAGCTGTCATTTCATCGGTGCAAACTGAGTCAAGGGGCATGGTTGGAAAGGTTGCTTGCCTTGGTTCATCTGGAGCTGTTCGCCTCTTGAAGGACTGGCGGGCAGAGGCTGCATCAATATCCACCTCAGTCGGAAAGTTGAGCACCCTAATCATGTTCCGCTGGACAAGTCTCAGCTGGGTTTCAAAATTAGAAAGTCTGTGCATATCCAGTGTCCTCAGACCCAAAAGAATCATCAGAGGAACCCCCCTTTTCCAGTGGATCGGATCGGAGTGTGCAGTCACGCCGGCCCATGCGAGCTGCCACTTGCAGACTCGCGCGCACTCATGCGCGGCCAATCGATCATGGGCAATCGATCACGTACTCGTGAAACCCAATGCCTGAGCACGAGTCCGTACGATACTGCATGTCTGAACGGTACTGCATGTCCGCGTCTCCACCTGACAAGTCACGTGTGCGGTCATGCGAGTGTGGAATATGCTCTGCGAGGGCCGGGTATGCCAAGCCGTGAGGAGGGGGATGCCCTCCGGCTGCAGCGACCTCAAGAAAAATCTATCCCATCTACACAGCACTAAAGCTCTTCATTATGTGGTTGGGCAAAACGGGTCAAGAGAGGGCACGGAGCGCTCCAGATTGGAGCCACCCCTAGCCCTACTTCTCCTAGTTATCGCCCCAGCACAAGCTTTCTTTGTCTTGCTGGGGCGTTTAACCTTCGATTTGGTAGACCCACGCAACTGACCAAAGAAGGAGAACGGAAGTCTCCCCCTCCTTGCAATCACGGCACAGCCCTCCCAGGGCTCGTAATGTCCCGAGGGAACAACTCCTTACCCCGACGATGCTTGCCCCTCTGGGAGCCCAGATGAGGACCCGTCAGAGCTTGACGGTGAATGTTGGGCGTGACGGTATTCCTCGGTCTACTGCCCCTTGTGCCAAGATCCGTCCGGGTTGAATCTGAGGCCCTCTCGGAGGAAACCTGAGTGACTGGGAGCAATGGGTAAACCCCGAAGAGGAGGGCGGCCCTGTGAGTGGGGTATGCCAGGGGAATCCCAGGTACCCGGCTCAACATCACCAATCCTTCTCCCCATCTCAAGCACACCACAGCCTATAGCATGGGTGGGTGTCGGTCGGGTAGGATGGCCTCGCAAAAGCCCATCAGCGACCCGGCGAGGGCCGGGTATGCTGAACGGTGTGGAGGGGGATGCCCTCCGGCTTTAATGTCCCCGAGGCGGTGTCGAGAGAGAGCAGGGTGTGCTCCGGATTGGAGTTCCCTGCCACTCTTGGTCGCTGCCCCGGCACTAGTTTTCTTGGACTTGCCGGGGCGCTTGACCTTAGATTGGGTGGACCCACAAACGCTGACCAAAGAGGGGGAGCGGGAAGGCTCCCTCCTTGGTCAGTGGGTCCCCCAGCTGACGCAGCCGACTGAGGCTGCGGGGGCCAGTCGAAGAGCTGCGAACCAGGCGACGAAGTGTCACCAGCGCAGCCCTCCAAGAGCTCAGACTGTCCAGGGGGAACGGACTTCCCCCCAGTACCGACAGTCGCAGCCCTCCCCAATTTCTTTGAGCTACTCATAATTAGACTCAATAAAGCAAACGATTTTTATTTTATCTTCTAAAACTGTTCAGAAAATGCTGTAGACAGATTTACAACAACCTAACCCACTCGCAGCTAAGAGAAAAGAGGACGACCAGCCATTACCTTAATGAAGAATGAGAGAATGATCTATTGCCATACGATGTTGATGTTGTGTATTGTAAATAAAAACAGATACATTACAACATTATCACAGGATCAAAGTCCGACAATTCTAGAGTCATTTTTGGTGGCACCCTGGTGGTTGATATACACCACGACTGTAGCAGTGTCGGAGCGCACCAGCGTGGCTTGCCCCATTATCTGCGCCAGGAAGTGCCCAGCATTTCCAGGGTTGAGAGATGTTCCGGGCCCCACACCCCTGCTATCTGGCGAGGGTGAAGGGTCGCCCCCCAGTTGTACAGAGACGCATCAGTGACGATGGTCAAGGATGGACGGGGTGGACAGAACGATTGCTCGATCTTGTAGTCCAGCTGCTAAGGCCCATATGTGGACAAATTGTGCACTTTGTGGTAAAAGCATAAACTTCCTACAGTTGTTATATACACCCTAAAGATCATTTTAAGACTTGGACCCATCTTGGATCTCACCCATTTTAGGGGTGGGGCTACGTTTTAAGAAAGTGGGGGTAACAAATTTAATATGTCAGTTTTGACTATTTGAAAAACATTTCTGCTAATTTTTTTAGACTAAAATACATGATAACAGTTCAATAATTATTTTAAAATTAATAACTGTCTAGAATTCTGCCCATTTTGTGGGCGGAGTCATATTTTTAAGAAAGAAGGGGGGTAAAAATGTAATGTTAATTTTGACTAAATTTACTTTTCTCTGCTCTTTCTTTTAGACTAAAATACATGATGACAGTTCAATAACTATTTAAAAATTAATAACTGTCTTGATTTCTGCCCCTTTAGTGGGCGGAGTCATATTTGTAAGAAAGTGGGGGGGGGGCAGAAAAAATGTAATAAGTTAATTTTGACTAAATTATTTGCTTTTCTCTGCTCATTCATAGCTTTTATACTAAAATACATAATAACAGTAAAATAGTTATTTAAAAATTAATTACTGTCTTCCCCCCCCCTTGTGTGGGGGAGTCACATTTTTTGAAAGTGGGGATAAAGTAAAACCATTTCTAGCCCCTTGGTTGTTGTACTGTACATGCAAAACCGTGTAAATACATGTATAGACATTTATTTACAATATTTCTACAATTTAAGTTGCAGTAACAGTGTTTACATTTTACTCACAGCACTTCTTTGCTCCCTCTTGAGAGTAAACGATTGGGTGCTAAACAAATTAAACCAGCAGTGATGCCTTAATATTGAATATTCTTACACAGTTTTTGCCTCTCCAAATTCCCACAAGAGCTCATTGGAACTGATGATGTGGCCCGACTCTACCCATCAGCCCCCAAAATGTTATACAGATACCTCAACCAGCAACACCCAAGCATCAAGTTCACCGTGTTCACCATGGGACAAGGGCAGTCTGGCAATAGCTGTCTATGCCTGATCCTCACCACAAAGAAACAAGACAACACCCTCCACCACAGTTTCCAATGAAAAATAACCAACATTGACCGTTGTACACCAGTTCTTCTTTCATTACCCTAGCATCTAAACACACCATCTTGCTCATGGTTCCTACAACTTGTGTCTATGGTGTTCAATATATAGGACAGGATAGCCTTTGTCGGAGTTGTGAGTTGGTCTGTTGGAGTTGTGGGTTTGCCAGTCTGAGTAATTCAATGCCGCCGTTCTGCTTTCCTTTGTCATGTCGCTCGCGTGGCTGACAACACCCCAGCTAAAAAGGCTCTTCGCATCGCCAGTAACTCCAGGGGAGGCCTAGCACCAGCTCCTGGCTGGAAAATATCTAGAGGCTGTCCAAGATCATCTTGAGGTAAACAACTGCCTGGCCTAGTGAAATCGACCACAAAGCTCTATAGGACGTCGACACAGGAGATCGTAGTGCGACTGACCCTTGCTGTCTCTGCAGTTCATTAATTGAGTCAGAGTGAAGAGAATTGGCTAGTTGGAGTGACGAGTTAGTGCGGAACCGGTTCAGGAGGTACACTTTACCATTGGGAAGGTCTATCCCCGGGAACTGGATGGTGCGATTCTTTTTCATCAGGAACTTGTGCCGTCTGGACCTTGCCACTGCGTGCGCCGCTCTTCTGCTTTAGCTTTAGAGAACCATCACTGATATGGCACACTCTCTTTGGATCATCTGAATAGGGAAATTTGCCTTACTCAGGACTGGTAGCCAGTCAGTCTTTGTGCAGCTAACAGCATCAGCGATGGTCCTCATGGTGCTGTTCAGTTGAATATCGAGTAGGCTTGAGAGGTTCTCTAAACTTGATCACAATACTCAGCCCCCAGCTAGCGCCGATGAGCAAAGTGTTCCGGCATTTGCTACCAAGAATTTACCAGTGAGATTGTGGATCGTATTGTTTCTGGCCCCAATTTTGACAGTCACTTTCTGCAGAGGAGTTTTAAAGACAGTTGTAGGGTCACCGCAATCGTATGGACAGCTACAGTTTCAACCAGATTAACACCACCAAGCCACCCCAAACTTAACTATATGTTCCCATACCCAAGGTCAACCACATACCACTACTCACTCTTCCGTGTATGTTCCATCAAGCAGGCATAAGGCCAATATACCTTCCGCTCACAAGAAACTTCATCATAAAACGAGGGATTCTTTTACCGACCCCCGAATTGACTATAGTGCTGCAGAAGTCATCACTCTCATTCAGCCTTTTATCTCTGTAATCGAGAAGCCAAATAACAACTGAAAGAATCCTGGTCTGGGGCTCTTCTTGAAAACTGTGACCAGACAGTGTATCTAGGTGTCACCCTAGACCGCTGCCTCTCCTTTAAGACCCATGTTGCGAAGACCAAAGCCAAAGTCTGTGCAAGAAACAACATTGTCAACAAACTTACTGGAACAAGATGGAGCGCCAGTCCAGACACTCTTCGATCAACAGCCTTAGCCCTTTGTTATTCATCTGCAGAGTATGCGTGCCCAGTCTGGGAAAGATCTACCCACGCTAAGAAAATTGATCTAGCCATCAATGCTACATGCCGACTCATCACTGGATGCCTCAGACCAACACCAACTGATAGTCTGTACAAACTTTCTGGTATAGCCATACCACGAGCGAAACCCTCAATTCAGCCACACACCTGCTAAGAATAGACTCGGTCCAGGAAAAGCTTCCTCAACAAAGTCAAACCAAGTGCAGAAGCCGGGGCTCTTCGAACTGCCATGTGACATGAGAGACTTGGTAAACTTCCACCTAGAACATCCATGGACATAAGTGCTTCGAAAGAACTCCCCCCTGATGCTGACTCAGGTTGGGCTGAATAGAAGTGCCTCAACAGACTAAGAACATCAACTGGCCGGTGCAACGTGTCTCTCAAGAAGTGGGGATATCAAGACTCTGAAGACGTTACCTACATATGTAAGACAGAGCCACAAACTACGGAGCAGGAATACAGAACTGAGGACCTTGCAGAGTACAACGCTCTTGCTAGGAACTGTGTCCAGTTCTGGCTGAAACACAATATATAGTGTGTGTGGACACGATAAGAAGAAGTTACCAGCACAACACCCTTCTTCAGAACATTAGCCTCCAGCTAAGTGACATTTGGCTCCTACTCTTCCTGACCAATGGATATCGACCCTCTATCCACAGCACATTTCCTAAACCCCCATTAACTTGGGTCGTACTGGTAGATTTCAATGGCCTCTCTAATGGCCTTATCAAATACCAACTCACCACTTTTCCTTTTCCCTGTACATGTTACCTATTTCAGTATTCCGACAAGTATGCTACAGCTTAGTGATCATTACACGTGTGTAATTTAGCGAACCCTCGTTTACTACTCTGGCCCCGCCCAGAAAAGAGGGGGAAATAAAGAAACTATTTAAACTAATGGAAAAAATGTATTCTTGTATAGTATTTCTATTCAAATAACATAAATCAGCTGAAAAAAAAACAATTAAAAAACAGTAATAGTTCACTGAAGGTAACACTTTGTTTTAAAAACGCCTACTTTTAGAAATATTGAAACTCCGCCCACAAAAGGGCATTTTTTCCACTAATTTTATGTTCTCACTTACAATTATGATTTTCAAGTTTATATTTCTGGTCAAAAGAACAAAAAGAAAATTTCTAAGTATGATTTTGCCCAATATTTATATCAAAGACCCCCCTTTTTATGCAAATGAGGCTCCGCCCCTAAATAGGCGAGACCCAAGGTGGGTCTCGGTCTTAAATTGTTAATTAGCCCAATACCAACCATCATAGCAAATTTCATGCTTTTACCACAAAGTGCACAATTGTTCACCTTAGCAGCTGCACTATTGGTGAAGTTGGCCATCCACCAACCAAAGTGGGGGATCAGCCAATGTGTTGCCATGGTCAGAGGACAGTGCCTACAAGAGCACGGCCACTCTACAGGAGTCTTTGACCGACTTGCTTTCTTTCAATGCATACTATTTTGTTCAAGTTTAGTGTGTGGCTCGAAACCAATTTGGCAGGTAACGGTTTTTGACCCTGCATATATACGTATGTTTGGAACGTAAATATTTTTGTATGAACCTATAAAATTCATCTTCAAAGAAACTTGATTCCTTTGAGATGGCGCTGGAGTTCGCAAATTTCTTTATTGTAATGCCATCAAATAAATCTTCCGATTCCGTCAAAATAAACACAAAAATAAATGACTTCTGTCATTTGAGGGTTACACCGCTTTCTTTATGAAATAATTGCCGCGGCAAGGCCCATAGGCGTTTGAAAAGTTCTTACGCTGCCTAGCAACAGTGTTGCCATGGTCAGAGGACGGTGCATATACAAGAGCACGGCCACTCTACAAAGTCTTTGACCGACTGACTTTCTTTCAATGTATACTATTTTGTTCAAGTATATGTGCAGCTCGAAAACAATTTGACAGCTAAGTTTTTACCCTGCCTTAACTGAAATACAATTTTATTTACCTAAATGATTCTGTTTGCTGCTAACATTTTGCTGTGACGCATGTGGTTGTATTGTTACAAATACCTTTGTGTTGTACATGTAGCCTAACTGATCAATCTAACATAATTTTGAAAGAATATTGCAGGCTTGAACAAATTTGATGCTGGTCTATTTTTCCTCTTGGCAGTTTCTACTTTTTAGACCCAAAACTTATTTTCATATAGCATAAATAATTATTTAAAAAATAATCTGACATATCTGTGTGTTTTTTATTCAACCTACATGTATGTGAATGCCTCGTGCCTAAAGCTAAATTTGTGATGTTTCTTTTGCTAGCTCCTCTGTATCCGTAAGCTCTAACAAGGATAATTCAAACATTACTCAGAAGAAAAAAAATATATTAATAAACCAGGAAACCTTCAATGAAACTCGTTAGAAAATTAAATTAATTATTAATTAAAATTTCATCTTTAATCAGGGCCATTGTGGGACTGCCACCACCCGAAGCCACCAGTGGCTGTGGATTCTAGGTGGTAGACTGGGCTGGCAACGTGACACCGTCGACACAGCCAACCGAGGATTCAGACTGTCCCGAGGAGGTGTATTTGCCTCCCAAAACGCTTAATAATATACACAAACTGATATCTTTTAATAATATCTTTGTTAAATCTCTCAACACAATTTTGGGAGACGCTCTAGGATAAATTGAATAGCTTATATAAACACCTCTTACCCGACCTGCCGCTACAATAAAGATAGCCTGGTACGCAACGGGGCATAATGGGGCGGCCAATAGAGGGCCCTCTTTTATTCTTTAGTGATAGTACCTGCCGGAATAGGGAAATATGCAAAAATAGTATTGTTCTCTACAGGTAAGTATGAGTGAAGTAGACACATTTATTTATTTATTTTGTTTTTAAATTTATTTGTTTATTTATTTATTTGTGAAGAATAACGCGGGGTCTTTTGCTCTGCCAGTGGGCTGGTGTTGTTGTGGCCTGGGAGATCAGCAGAGCACTGTGTTGAGAGGCCAGCTTGGGATTCTGTAGACAATGTTTAGGATCAGATTTGTTGATGGATTGAGGTTGGAGGGGGTTAAGTGGCTTAGCAGTGTCGTTGACAGGTCTCCACTGTTGGTTTAATCTGGCAGGAACAGTATCAAGTCCTGCTGTTAGAAAACTTGTCTTTAGTCAGTCAGTTTCCTTTGTGATTTATAACTTGATATTTAAAATAAATCAATATTAGTACAAATGTACAGTATATGGATTTATCTCTAGCATAAATTTAAATTATTTGAATCTTACCACAACTATAGCACTTCCAAAGAAGACTAATGAAAGACTGATGCTCACTGCCCATAGCCATGCAACTGCTTTACCGGAATGCTGCAAAAAAAAATAAGGTTAGTTGGTTTATGGTTTCATGCTTTACTTGAAAACAATCAAAAATTTGGGGCTTAGGCTTAAATTTTTAAAGACACTCAAATCACACAAAATAAAAATTAATCAAACATTCTTTTCATAAAAACACAAATGTTTTGGCTGACTGGAACATTCTTTAAAAAGTTCACCCCTCTAAAGGCCCTGCCACACCTTTGGACGTTTTAGTAAGCGTATGCTGACAAATTTCTCCAAAACGCTGGCATACGATTAGCCCTGCCGTTGATTTCACAAAGAGTTAGGACTCGTCTTATCTCGAGTTAGGACGAGTAACTCGTCCTAATTTAGGATTAATCTTAAGGTCTGCATGCTACAGTGCAGGGTTGGGACTTGTCCTAAGTCCTAAGATTAGTCCTAAGTTAGGAAGAGTTTTGTGAAATCGACGGCTGGCGGCCTTACACTTTCGTAATACTACAGTGACGTCCTGGATATCAGGGTCCATTTCTGGGGCGGAAAATTTTCAAAGCTTCATAACTCAAATCTTACCTGCAAGAAAGCACTAATTTCAACAGATTCACACTCCATGGCAGCATATATTTTTCTGCGGTGGGTTTTGATCGTCATATATTCTTCAAAAATCCATCATTTTCATGAAATAATGCAGCTCCCAACGTTAAGGAATTCTCATTTTTGTTCCTACTCTCACAGTCTGCCGTGTGTACGCAAGACGCACGACGCCCAAATATTGCGTTGCGTTTGCGTGTTAACGCTGTGCAGTCAAGATAATGGTGACCAAGAATTCATGCGTCTTGCATCATGCGTCTTGCACGCAAATGTATATGCGTACGCACGGCAACAGACAACACTGTGAAAAAAAACGATAAAAACCAAACATTTTTAACAATGGGAGCTGCATTATTTCACAAAAATGATGGATTTGTGAGGAATATATCAGGACCAAAACCCACCGCAGAAAAATGTATGCCGCCATGGAATGTGAATCTGTTGAAATTAGTGGCTTGTTGCAAGTAAGATTTGAGTTATGAAGCTTTGAAAATTTTCCGTCCCAGAAACAGGCCTTAATAGTTAAGACTCTGTATCTGTGTACAGAGGAAGAGTCCTATATAGGGCTAGCATATGATGAACTATCGCTTGATTTTTCAATTTTGAGCGTATACAAAGCGTATGCATATACAACAAGTTGGACGTATACATATAACGTTTCCATACCATTTAGCCAACGGATACTTAGTGTGTTGCCGGCATTCACAACTTATGCCCAACGATAGTCTAACTTATGCACAGCACGCGAAGCATATCGCCGACGATCACGTGTTGTACCCTTTTTAAAGGCTGCAGCTCGACGATTCAAATTAACCCCCCCCCCCCCCACAGAAGTGTGGATGGGGTCTACGAACGGATACTTACCGGTAGAGTTGAATTACTAATTTGCATATTCCCTATGCCGCCAGGCAATATTGCTAAGACTTTACACACAAAAGCGCCCTCCACCGTCGACCAACAATGCCCCACGACATGCTTGCTTTGAAGTCGTCCTCTTTTCTATGAGCCCTACAAAATGTAAGAACCGAGTATGTAGGGAAGGAGGGAGGGATACTCTACCGGTAAGTATTCGTTCGTCGACCCCATCCACACTTCCGTGGGGGGAGTCTACTTCACTATACTTACCAGTAGAGTCAAATTACTAATTCGCAAAGACTTGCACTGAGGAAAGGCGGTGGGTATACGCGGTGCTACTGCATGTCTTTCAGGGGGCGTAGGACCCAGGCGCGTTCCAAATTCCAGAGAACGCCTCGCAAACCATAGGCCTGATTTTGGTCCATGCCCAAACGTTTGGAGGTTTCGTCTCCATGGGTGAACAAAGCGCAAGTATTGTTAGACTCTATTTTATGGGAAAATCACTTATAAGCTTGATCCGTGACGAGGTGGAGCTTGTTCTGGCTTCACAGCTCGGCTGGCCGCCTGCAACACAACTCGACCTTCTCTTCCATTCACCTGCAGAACGTCATTCAGGTAGCAGTCGGAGAACATGGAAGGGTTCTTCCAGGAAGCCCGCCCTTGTATATCCTATATGGGGACACCTTTAAAGAAAGTCCATGAGGAATACACCCCCGCATCTTGTGGGCATGAACCGGACCATCGGCCGCTGGCCACGCCGCCCGACACCAAACGAATAGCCATGACTATCAAACAAGCGATCGTATAATGGTGGAACCGTGGACACAAACAGTTGTTCGTGGCCGGTTCTGATTGACTTTGTGCCGGCGACGTACAACCTAATGCCCATACAGGGCACCAAAGTCTGTCGACCACTACCGACGAAAAAGGCTCTAAGGTTGGGAACAAATATGTCTGGGAGTTCTAAAGAAAAAGAATCGGACTGAGTCTTAACCAAGACCCCGCAGTAGGTATTAGGCGGACTCCTCGGGTTCCCCCGGATGTGTCCAGCCAACACTGTAAGGTAGTGGAGTTTGCTACGTCTGCAAGTGTAGCAACTGCCCAAAAAAAGCCACCTTGATGGACAAGTGCAACAATGTGGCCCCACGATAGCGGTTCGAAGGGGGGTTTGGTTAGGACTGACAATACGCTAGTTAAAGAGGTCCAAGGATAGCACCACCTTGCACACAGGGGGACGGGTAACAAACATCCCCCTAGTCAGCTGCCGAATTGCCTAGTTATCGGAAAACTGTCACACCATCGGCAAAACCCCTTGTAACCGCTGCGATGGCAACCGGTAATTATTCACCGCGGGCCGTCGCCAGCCAGCTTTCGGAAAAAGGGCCAGAGGAAATCCCTGATTTTCTCTACAGATGTATTGGCGGGATGTATAGCTCGCCATCTACACCATTTAAAGAAATGGCGTAGTCAGCAATTGTATACTCTCCGAGCGGGAGGCCCTCCGGGATTGGGCGGCGACCTCCACAGCCCGTCTCGAGAGTCCAGCTGCTCTGAGGGATCCTCAGACAGCGCCCAGCAAGTCAGGTGCAGGGCCCCCAGAGCCGGATGCATCACTTTGGTATATAAGGTCAGGTCGCTTCGGGAGGACCATCGGCCTGTGCAGCCAAAGGAACCAGGGCTATGGTGGCCAGATTGGGGCAATCGAGAGAACCTTGCAGTGATCCTGCTCGGTCTCGGTCAACACTTGCCGAATGAGGGAGATGGCGTAGGCGTTTGCCGGCAGCCCATCCCAGTGCATGGCCAGAGCGTCGATCTGCCAAGCCTCGGGGTCGGGACCCCTGGCACAGTAGATCGGCAGCTGATTGTTCGCAAGAGAGGCAAACAAGTCCACGTGAGGCGGGTCGATCAGCAGAAAGAGCGACTGGGCCACCCGGGTGAAAGGACCACTCTGTTGGAATAATCCGACCCTGGGAGAGGGCGTCGGCTCTACCGTTCTCCTTCCATTACAAACAATTACTCGGATCGAATGTATAAAAAACAAATCCTTGCCAAGGAGTGAAAGGGCAAGGAGGCGTTTACGGGCTCCCTCCGTCGGGAGGAAGAGGGCGTCCAAAATATTGTTGCGTCGGGTCAGGAATGACATCATGGAGACACGAGTGAACTGACCTAGGAGGAAGCGAATGCCATCGTCCATACAATTAAAACCTGCCATGAGCATGTGGGATGGTTGAGTCCTCCTCGCAGCCACTGACTAAATATTTGATCAACAGGAGCAGGAACGAAGATGCCCGCATCCCTTGCGCATAGAGTCCTCTATTTTGGTTTTGACCTTGTCCGTAAAAACTCCCTTGGGGGCTGAGGCTGCCCCATCGGCCACTAATTTGTCTATGACGGAATCAGAGATCGATGGGACTGAGAAAAATTTCTCAAAGTCTGCCTGTGGAAAATGGTAATACGCAGTTTCACGCGATTTTACTGGCTTCCATTTACTGGCCTCGGCGATAGCCATAATGTCATCAGTCCAGGGGCATGGCCGGAAAAGTCTCTGGCTTCGGCTCGACTGGGCCGTTCGTCTTTTAAAAGACTGGCGGGCAGGGACTGCCTCAGTGTCCCCCTCAGTTGGAAGGTTCAGGACCCTTATCATGTCCCTTTGGACCAGCCTAAGTTGGGTCTCAAAATTGTAGAGCCTATGCATGTCAACTGTTTCCTCTGACCCCAATGAGTCATCTGAGGACTCCTCCTTTTCCAGAGGGTCAGCATGAGTCGCCAGGCTCGCCGCCCGTGAATGATCATGTGCAGTCACGCCCGCCTTGCCATGCGAGCTGCCACTTGCAAACTCGTGGGCGCCCACGCGCGGGCGGTCTATTAAAGCCTCATGGAACCCAACGGGTGGGTGTGAGTCTGTGTGCTGCTGCACGTCCGATCGACACTGTATGCCCGTGACGCCACGTGAGCCGAGTGGAATATGCTCCGCTACGCGTAGCGGATTTCCACATTAGGCATCCCCCGAGTTTGATTCAGCGAGTCCTCCTGACGGGTGGACGCTAATACTCGGTGATGAAGCGAAGGGACCTGAGAAACCGTCTACGGTAGGCCGAGTTGGTTTCCGCGTAGCCATCCCTGGACTGCGCCGGGGTTGCGGGCTCGCCCGAGCCCGCTTCCCGCAATTTCCTTTTATGGAACCAGCTTTGGACTTCTTACCCCTAGTCGATTTTGCCTTGGCTCTCGCCCCACTGGTCGACGTCGGACTGAAGGACTTGCTTGAGCCCCCCGCTTGGCCAGTGGGGTTCCCGACACTACCCAGTGCCGGGCGGGCAGCATACCGTGGAGAGGACACTACCGTGCTCCCCGACATGTCCCGTGGGTCTGAGTCAGTGTTGGCAATACCACCAACTCGGCCCCCGCTAGAGAGGGCAACACGTTTCTCCATATCTCAATCAAAAAACTCTTCCAAACAACAAAAAACAGGCTCTAGGGAACTTTAAAAAACGGATGTAATCCAGTAAAACAAAAACTCTACTTCTTATCAGGAAAAATATTGTAAAACCTTGAAACTTAACACTTTATAATCAGAGCAGAAAAAAACACGTCTACTCACGTCGGTGCTAAGAGAAAAGAGGAAGATAACATGGCGGCCAGACCGCGGGGCAGTAGTGGACGAGAGAGGGCGCTATTATGTGTATATGTAAAACTCTTAGCAAATCAAACCTGTCAGTTAGGGAAAATGCGATATACCGTAATTTTCGGATTATAAACCGCGGTTTATATGTTGATTTTTACATTTTTTTGAACTCCTGCGGTTTATTCTCCGGGCGGCTTGTAAGCTGACGTATAAATATTTAAGAGAAAAAACGGCATTTTTAAAAAGAAAGATCGTTTGTAAAATATTCTAAATAATGTTTTTTTTTTTCTTAAACGAGAACAAAAACCTGCCTGTGTGGTGACAAAAACCTGTTGAAAATCCCACCACAATTTATTTTCAGGCGGCGCAAATGCAAGGGCGTAGCGCAACCCGTCGGCGAACATCGCTCAATACGGTGCCCCCAACAGCTGGTGTGCAATCTCGAGATTGAGCAGCGCAATTAACAGATTGCTAGCTTTACAAACTCGCATGTGTACATGTGCTTAATGTGCACGCTGCAGGATACATTACTACACACACGCTACATCCGTCCCGTCCGCCCGTCCGTCGTTGCAAATACCGTTGTGGATCCTCGTTGTGGGACTACAATAAAAGGGAGGGAGAAACACCGGCCAACCACTTTTCTTTAATTCCCTTATTGAAAGACCCATTTCAACCTTATTTCCCGTCTACTCCGATGTTTAATCAAAGTGAATCCCTGTCCTTGTGCTTACGCATGAAGGTAGAGCATTTTGTTTCATTACTACCGCTATACAATAAAAGTGAGGGAAAAACTTTAGCCGTCCCCATTATTATTTCTTTTATATTTTAAAAAGAAATTTTGTTAGGAGCTGTTTACATGTTTAAAAAATGTTCCTATATACATTGTAAACAGAAACAACAGTCATAGACAATACTCTCGTTTGTGACGTGGTAGCCCTGAAAAGGACTGTTTAGTTTTGGTTTTGTCTATTTTCTATTTATACAAAACGGAAGGCAAAGGATTCCTTGGATATAAATCTCTGCACTGTTCTTTATCACTGCTTCTGCAGACGAATCCTATGTTGAAACGATGGTCCACGCACTGTCTGAAGTTAATTTTTATTGCAACACGAACTCACTTACCTACAAATAAAGTAGGATTTAACTCCCACATTGCGGCAACTATACAAGACTGACTGATGTGCCGCCCGCCTGTCACTGCACATCGCCACAAAGAGGACCGCAAACAAGCATGGCCCCTTTGTGTGCACGGCCCCTTTGTGTGTACGCATGCGGTGATTGGCCGTTGATAGTTCCATTCATAAAATCTTGGCTAGACTTCAGACTTCTAAATATTTTTTGGTATATTTTTGGGAAGTGCGGTTTATACGCCGCGCAGTTTATAATCCGAAAATTACGGTAGTGGCTCTACGGGTAAGTGAGTGAAATAGACTACCCATTTTATACATAGAAACCTTGGAATTTGTTGGATTTTTTTTGTACACTATGCATATATGTAATGAGGTCTTGAAGGTCATGAAGTTCATGAATGTTCATCACTGTTCACCTTTATTTTATTTTTTAAAGTGATGATGAACCTCGTTCACGATCAATCATGAACGTTCATCAAAACATTCTTATTATACCTCGGCAACAAACTGTGAAATTTGATTGGTCGAGAACCAATCATGTGACACGAACAAAAACGCATGTTACATGTCTCGACAGGCTGGGTAACATGAAAAGTGATGTATACCGGTGTACATCACCTTGATCGTTCCCAATGTTGGTTGATTTCCAGCGCTGTGTACGAAACACCCGCGGGTTCGAGGGAACAGTAAGGATTGTTTTTTGTTTGTCTGCTTATAAAACAATGAATACTCCGTCGTAATAATGTTTGAAGATAACGACAGAACTTCGAGAAGAGGTGCTGTAGCACAAAAAAACTTCATTACCTGAACTCTTACTTTGTACATTATGCAAAGCTTCAAATCATTGGATATGGGGCATGATCTACTTGCTGTGTTGATTATGTTTGTACAGACTAGAACACTGTTTAGCTTACCGTAAGATACTCCTGAGTGTAATCCCATTTAAAGCTTGAAACAAGACTGATCATCTGGTGGAGTAGAAATCCGATAAATCCAGTACTGAAGCCAATAAGACCCATCATTATCCATCGATCCCAGTCCAATCTGACCATGAACAAAAATATATAAGTTAGTTTGAAAGAAAAACATAAAATGCTTCCAGACGCTAGATACCTTTGGTAATTGTCAAAGACCAGTCTTCGCACTTGGTGTATCTCAACATATGCATAAAATAACAAACCTGTGAAAGTTTGAGCTCAATTGGTCGTCTTAGTTGCGAGCGAATAATGAAAGTTGTGTGATTTCAGATAGACCTCAAACTCTAATTCTGATGTCTCGAAATCAAATCAAATATGGAAATTGCATCTTTCTTGAAAATTGCGTTACTTCAGAGGGAGCTGTATCTCACAATGTTTTATACTATCAATAGCTCTCCATTACTCGTTACAAAGTAAAGTTTTATGCTTATACTTATTTTAAAGCCATTGGACACTTTCGGAAAAGAAAAAAGAAAAAGAAAAAGTTCACAGATTTACAAATAACTTACAGGGTTTACAGAAGGTAATGGTGAAAGACTTCTGTTGAAATATTATTCCATGAAATGCTTTATTTTTTTAGAAAACATTAAAACAATATCAATTCTCGATATCGAGAATTATGGATTTATTTTAAACACATGTCATGAAATGGTGAAACGTGCGGAAACAAGGGTGGGTTTTCCTGTTATTTTCTCCCGACTCCGATGACCGCGTGAGCCTAAATTTTCACAGGTTTGTTATTTTACACGAAGTGTGGGC
The DNA here is from genome assembly GCF_032118995.1 of Asterias amurensis. Classification (NCBI taxonomy): domain Eukaryota; kingdom Metazoa; phylum Echinodermata; class Asteroidea; order Forcipulatida; family Asteriidae; genus Asterias; species Asterias amurensis. Next base: position 9,872,074 of record NC_092650.1, on the reverse strand, counting down.
CTTTGGACAATACTGTTTACCGAAAGTGTCCAATGGCTTTATGTAATTACCAATAGTATCCAGTGAATTTAAAAGCACCGGATTTAAGCTCTGGTGTTTGATCAGCAGAGTGAGGGTTCGAGAGTTGTGACACTTGCTACGTAAAGTAAAGTTGAGGAGGTAGTGCTATTTTGCTTTACCAGCAAGGCTTCTGATTGATGACACCAAAGCCTACATCCCTATGGACTGTAAAGAAGGTACCCCCCCCCCTTCCAGCCCCAGGAGTAAGTGGCAATCGACCCCTGGAAGAAAAACAAATAATTGTAGCCTACACCTTGACGTGGCCTTTAGGCCTTATGTGTTTGGCGAATATAAAACATAACTAGAACAGCGAGGCTGCCATGGCGAGCTGCTGATCGCCAGATAGAACCAATAACTGACAGAAAAACCAATCATTTGATTAACTGATGGTCAAAGGGGTGGGGACATTGACAAGTATGAAGTAATGACCATTTAAGGTTCTCATTGCTTTAGCTCATTTAACTGGAGCTAGTGATCTTTGAGTTTTATCTTTTCATATTATATACATGTAAGCAGCAATATTTGATTAAAGCTTTTAATCGATACATCATTGCCGGGGCGTTTGACCTTCGATTGGATGCCGTTTTAAGGTATGTAGATCTTACTTATTTATCGTAGGATTATTTCAGGATAAGGCAGGTTCGGTCTGTGGGTTTGCATTACTCCTTGTTAAGCTCTTTAGTGTAGGTTTAGATCGTTTGTTGGAAATTCCCCCACAGTTCTGCCTAGTCGTATGCATTCACAGCATGAAGCCTGCGCCATGTTTTTAGGGTTGCTCTGATATTCAATTCAATTCAATTCAATTCAATCAATTCATTAAGGTTTATTAAAAATATCACAAAATACATAACAGAAGTTAAAAAGACTTAAATTGGCGTGTTTACATGTACATTCATTATTGTTAACAATTACAAAAAACAAAAAAACTCTGACTTAAAAGAAGAGAAGAAAAGCTCCAGGCATGAATGCACAAAAAAAAGATAAAAATTTGATTAAATTTGATAAAAATTTGATAAAACTCATAATTCATTATTATTAAAAATTACAAAAGACAACAAACTCTGAATTAACAAGGAGAAGAAACTGTAGGCATGAATGCACAAATTTAAAAAAATTGATCAAATTTGATAAAAATTTGATAAAACTTAACCCAACTGTTAGAGATACTAACAGAGATATTGCGTAGTAACTGCCCCTCTTTAGTTCTCATAATTGCTGGTGGTTTAAATAACTAGGAGTTTAGGATTTATCTGCGATAGGTTCAGGTGTTTACTAATGTCCATCTTAGTTGATTCATTTTGGTGTATTTTTATATAAGTGGCGATCGTTACAACGTAGTACTTTTTGTTCAAGTTAGTATAGCGGTGCTACGGTCATTCTGTGACGCGTACTGATATCTGTCTGTGTAGGTTGGTGAGTCGCCGCCCAGAGTTAGTCTCGCTGCAGTCGTTTCTAGGTTTTAGCTAGGCCAGTGTAGTTAGGCTGTGTTTTTGCCTTTTTGAGTGATTTCTTGCTAGGCATTAGTGTAGTCAGAGTTTTCTAGGGTTTTGCACAAGTTCAGAGAAGAGCTAGATTAAGGAGATTTGTCTCAGTTTTGCATAATTATAGTGTGTACCTGTACTTATACAAGGTTTTTTTACTTTTTCTTCTTGTTTCAGGAATCACACACAGTTGTTGAATAATACACATAATTGATATATAGGAGCTGAAGAGAATCAAATCAGTTGAACAATTTAAAGCAGCTTTCTTCGTCAATTTTATTGCAACAACGTGGTTAAACTTTATGAACTTGTCACACACATAATGAAGTGCGAGCTACCTGATCCAGCAACAACAGGACCAATACACATAAAATGACGTGCGAGCTACCATATTTTCCTGCGGATAAGACGCTCGGCGGACAAGGCGCAGGACGCTAAAATGACCCCCAAAAAAATTCAAACGTCCGCAGACAAGGCGCACCGCCGCACATAGTCTTGGTGCAAGACGTTTCTCGTTTCCCTTTCAGGCACACCGCGGCCAATTCACTGACAGCGCCCGCACACAGACTCACCTCCACTCACCGCCCCGGAGAAACGTCTTGGTCCATTTGCAGATCGCTCAGGAAATTCCGAGCACATTCAAACCATGCCATGCTGCGCTGGGCCTGCATAACTCTGATGTAGCAGTATCAGCATAATTTCCCACAGTCTGGTATCTGTACGTCTTCGGTGCAACGCAACCAGAAACAGACAGGCTTCCTCGTATGTTGGTTGGTGTGTAGGGCTTGTATATTTACGTTCGACTTTTTAATTTTTGTAAACATGACTGCTGCTGAACGATGTGTGAATTTTAGTTTGCCCTAAAATACTTTTTGGGGGAAGATTTTGAGAATTTTTGTAAGTGCAATTAATTGAGGGGAATGGAATCTAAAATGTTATGAACGAGGAAGTTTAGCAACAGAGCTAACAAAAATAGATCGATGTACACGAACATGGGATTTTCTGGCATCTTTAGTCTTAGTCCAAAGGGTAACTTTGTAGGTAAAAATAATTATATGGTCGCAGTGCCTGAAAGTAATTTTTTATGCAGAAAAAACTAACACAATGTAAATACGAAACTTCCGTATCATACTCACACAGCTTGGTCAAAATCAACCGGTGGTCGACCACCATTAAATATCTAAGCCTATGAGTAATTTGACACGTCTTCGCGAAGATAAGAAGCCCAGCCACAACACCACGTTGTCATTCGGTTGTGTACTGTGTGCATGTGTACAAGAAGGTACATGTACATGTCAGACATCCTTTGCCTACGCACTTGGCCACAATTAGATGTGACATTGTTCACAAGGTATTCATGGAGGACAATTCTGGCGAACGATTGTGACCTCTTCTCCCCAAACTGTGCTTTATAGTTAAGTGCCGATAGCCATGCAGGATATCTTTCTTTATTTTCGAAATATTGTGCAAATATACCCACACAAGTTACAAGTTCTCTCATCTGCAAATAAAACACTCGACTCCTTGAGTCTTGCCGATGCGGTCAGCAATATTGTTAAAGTATTTTTTCATTGACTAACAATTTCTTCCCTCCAACAATCGATCGCAACCGCTGACCTCTACTCTAATTAGTAATAACATACAGATCAGTGATTTACATGCGCAACAAAACGCACATGGTGTGAATTTCCCCGGGTTCCCGCCGCATGATGCAGCGAGGCTTTTACTCGGCTGGCCCGCTTGTCTGTTTCCAGTTGTGCGCGTGAGTAGTATTTTGTTGACCCACACGTTAAATAATGTATGTGAGGTCACATAACTCAAACATGCAAACGGACCAAGACGTTTCTCCGTGGCGGTGAGTGGACTAAGTCAGGTGAGTTGGTGCGGTTGGTGAATTGGCCGCGTTGTGCGTGAAAGGGAAAAGAGAAACGTCTTGCATCAAGACTACGCCGCACAAGGCGCATGTTTAACTGCACACAAAAGAACACCTGGCGCCACTCGGTGTTGGTACATTGACACAAAGACGTAATTTGTTGCCTTTGAGAACCTACGTATACCGACATTCATCCAATCAGCCAACGCTGTATATTGTTAAAAACATAAAGTCCGGCCAAATCAGCAAGCAGAAACCATGGTCCACGCACTGTCTGAAGTTAATTTTATTTGCAACATAAACACACATCCGACGTCCCACAACGAGGATCCTTGCTGACAGATACATTGCAACATAGAGCAAGGGAAGGACAGACGGACGTAGCGTGTGTGTAGTAATGTATCCGCCGGCCGGGATGTCGCTGCATGCAAATTAATATGCACATGTACACTGTGGATTGCGCTGCTCAATCTCGAGATTGCACAACAGATGTTGGGGATTGTGGGCACCGTATTGAGCGATGTTCGCCGATGGGTTGCGCTACGCCCTCTTTGCGCTGCCTGGAAATGCGCTAAAATTCCCACGTGACTCACTGTGCCGATCCCAAGCATGCCCAGACACGTCGAGTCTTGTCTCTATGCGTTTATTGCTGGTTCGCGAAATTTTAACCAATAGAGGGCGTCTAGCCTCACGCTATTACATTGTTCCAAAACGCCCTCTGGCGTTCAATGTTTCTTGTATTTATTGTCGCACGCACAGTAACAACGACTATAGGTGTGATATCTGCTTTTGTTTTGCGTGATTAAATTTACAGACCTCGGAACGGTTGCGTTTTTGGGCTAATTTTCTGTGTCATTTTGAGAGATTTTCGAGTCTGAACTTGGACATCGTTGATTTTACAGGCAAGTTTCATGCAAGGGCAAACATGATTTTAACAACCGTTCCTACCCGAAGTTTTGAAGCAATAAATTAATTCAATAAAATAAAATGTGTTTTCGTCCCTGTGAATTTTTTTGGCTAGTATTGTATTATTTTTTATTTGGCCTTACAAACAAATACAAATCATATCCTAGTAAGATAACGCTACGTTCCCATAATACTTTTTAAAATAACCGTCTAAAAAGAGGCAATAAATATTAATACGATTTGAACGTTTATTGTAACAATAATATAAAACTCTTGTCCTACCAAAGATGACAGTTAAGTTCCCAAAGCACTTATCAATCACAAAGGTCTAAAAAGAGGCAAATACAAAAATAAACTAGACATTGAGAGTTTGTGAACAAACTCTAGGTGTTCGGTTTCCAGTAGTAAAAGCCTGGTATAAAAAAAAATATATATATTGCACCTTGCTTTGTTCTCAAGATTTGTAATAAATGATAAAAACTGCAAAAATTGTCAAAACAACATGGCGACGTCATCATGACGTCATTTCGAGTTCAAGAAGTTAATGTCCTTGACTAACAACACACCTGAAAGTTTCACCTCAGTCAAACTTTTGGTTTGGCAGACACACAGCTTTCAAAAATGCACCTTTAAAGCAATACCATGTGACACATGATGACGTCATGAAGCTAAGACTCCACAGATATGTTGCTAATATGAAGGAGATTATGTTTACCAATTTTGAAACATTTGTCATAAACTCTTGACACAAACATCTAGTAAAAGTGTGTTTTTAGATGTTTTAAATCAGCCGCTAGAGGGCGCACTAATTTTTTGTGACGTCATCGGTATGATTTTTTTTAAACCAGACCTTTGCCAGACTTATATGTGATTGTAAACCACCAAAAGGTGTACATTTCAACCTAAAAGCCATTAAATAACGCCATTTCAAAGCGTTTTATAGTCACTTCCGGTTTAGACAGATCAAAAGGTCAAGAAAATGTCACCAACATATCCATTTTTGTGAAGTTTGTATAGCCTTTATATAATGTATAGATTGTCAAAATAGCTTATGTGGTTGAGGAAATATGAACTTATGAAATATTGACGACCGTAGAAGAGACTAACAAACAGTAAGGGACACGTATGTTTTAAACGCCTTGAACGAAGACTATTGTATGTGAAGCTTTTTCGCGCTCTATGTGTGATCACTGGAGCGTGACTCTGCTGCACCGCTAATTCAATACACGTGGTGTAGGCCTATGTGTAAAATGTGTATGCACATACCAATGGGGGATTAACGTAGTTCTTTAGACATGAACTTTGAATTTTTCAACCTCTCTTTCGAGCCAGAAGACAAGGTCAAAATGGGGTCATGTCTGTGAAGCGTTTACAGAGTTTTCAATGACAATTCCGATGATGTATTGATTGTCAGAATCCATTATGTAGATCAAGAGTTATAATTTTTTGAAATAATAAACTTTGAATTTTCATAACTCAAGAACGGATGACGTCATCATGACGTAACTTCAGCGGTTTCTTGTCCTAATAAATATCTAACTATGTGTGAAATTTCAAGTTCATATGATTTTTGGAAAGATGTTTCTGTTAGCAGACAAGGGACGTAGAGAAGAAGAAGAAGAAGTAGTAGTATCAATTTAAAAAAAATGGAAAAAAATAAAAAATAAATAAGAGGTGTTCTGGGCTGTTGGCCCGAACACCTAATTGTTACCCCATCCTTTTAAAATACGTTCAGCCTAAAGCACACTTCAGAGATCATTGTTCTCTACAATAAAAAAAAATCAAAGTTTACCACACAATAGCGGTTGGGTAAATGACATTTGTATGAAGTTATTGACTGTCAATCGTTTTCGGAACAAATACCCAGCCACACGGTTACCTTGCGTGTGACAATAAATACAAGAAACAACGAACGCTAGAGGGTGTTTTGGAACAATGTAATATCTTGAGATTAAACGCCCTCTGTTGGTAAAAATTACGCGAACCAGCAATAAACCCATGGAGACAAGACTCGACGTGTCTGGGCATGCTTGGGATCCGTACGGTCACGTGGGAATTTTAGCGCATTTTCAGGCGGCGCAAATGCGAGGGCGTAGCGCAACCCGTCGGCGAACATCGCTCAATACGGTGCCCTACATCTGTTGTGCAATCTCGAGATTGAGCAGCGCAAACAACAGATTGCAAGCTTTACGAACTCGCACAAGTACATGTGCATAATGTGCATGTATGCAGCGACCTCCTGGCCGGCGGATATATTACTACACACACGCTACGTCTGTCGTTGCAATGTTATCTGTATCAGCAGGGATCCTCATTGTGGGACGTCCGATGTCCAGGGAGGGTCTGGGTTCATGTTGCAATTAAAATTTACTTCAGACAGTGCGTGGACCATCGTTTCTGCCCGCTGATTGGGCCGGACTTTATATTACAATTGACAGCATTGGCTGATTGGATGAAGGTCGGTATACGTAGGTTCTAAAGGCAACAAAATTATGTCTTTGTGTCAATGTACCGACACCGGGTGGCGCCCGGTGTTCTTTTGTGTGCGGTTAAACATGCGCCTTGTGCGGCGGTGTGCTTTGTGCGGCAGTGCGCCTTGTCTGCTGACATTTGAATTTTTTTGGGTCATTTTAGGGTCCTGCGCCTTGTCCTCTGAGTGTCTTATCTGCAGGAAAATACGGTAATAGACACCGACGACTGGAAGATTTCACATAAGTTTTTCAGTACAATTAGTGAACACTTGGGGTCCATACTGCATTGATTGTTTTGCTTGTTTCTATAACTCACAACTATCTCGTTCTTTCTCCTCGGGGACCCCTCAGGGGTTGATGCCTTTTCACAAAACTGGGCAGGAGAAAATAGTTTGTTAGTTCCACCAGTTATTCTGATCCCTAGTGTTCTGAAGCATGTCCATTATTTCAAAGGGAAAGGAACCCTTGTTTTTCCCTGGTGTACTTCTTCAGTGATCTGGCAATTGTTATGATCATGTTACAAGCCATGGATGTCTGGTTTCCTTTACATGTACACGCTGAAGGACAAACAGCATAAGAACAAGGGCAGAACAAAAATTCATTCTTAGACTCTAACAAATTTTCAAGGGTACATTTTGCAGCTAATTTTGATTTACACCTGCGAAAATTATTCACTCAACCTATGAAAAAAAAAAACGGAAAATCATTGTCCGAATTTTGGGCCATCGGGAAACTTGTCCGGATTTTTGGCCAGTACTACAAACGTTAAAAGGCTTTTAAACTACAGCGCAGACAAAACATTCACAGAATGTAGCATTCCTTAGTGTAATTCCACAAGCACGATGCGTCCTTGTTGCTATAATCTTAAAGTGTATTGCCCTAAGAACCCAAAAAGGTCAGTAATGAGTGTTTTTTGACCAGCCTTTTAGGGTCGTGTTGTAATCTAATTCTCGTCTTTATTTTTTCAAACAAGGTTGAGTTTACCGGGCAATACCAGAAGGACATAATCCAGTTTAAAAATATGTATAAAAAAAAGACTGTTTTTATCAGTTTTTGAAGGTTGTGTGTTGAGATTTATTGTACATGTTTTGTAAATCAAAGATTGATGTTACCGAGCGGTGCTCAAAGGATCTATAGGGGTCAGGCTTGTTTTACATAAAAAGAATAACACCCAGAGCGATTAACAAGAGAAAGTTACCAGAAAAGATTTTTGTGCCTAATTTTCCTTTTATAAAAATGATGATTTTGTATTTTCTAGATAATAACATTTAAATAATAATAACATTTCTAATGTTTGAAGTACAGAGCAGCCTAATGCCGGCCCTCTTCCATGCAATACCATTTACAATAAATTTATAAAAATAAAAAAAACTGTTGTCTTAAATTGTGATTATTGGTCTTCCAATAGAATTAACAGAGGCGATCTTTCAAGATGTAAGACGTCTTTCATTTTGCTCCGCACTTCGGTTTTACTATCAAAATTGTCCATCCTCGTCTAAGTTATCGGCTTAATCCCGCTTCAGGGAGTTTTCAACTAACTGCTGAATCTACTGAACTTTTTGTTCTGCCATAATTGTCACTAAGAGGACAAAAAAACCAGCTTCAACACAGCTTCCAGAACCAGGGATGCCATGGGATCGTTAGATGCCGCAAGCAATGGTGCCTGCGGCACAGTTACCAATGGTACTGGTACTCTGCGTGTTGACGTCTCGCCGCCATGTTGAATGACATGAGATCTGACATTAACATCAAATTGGATCGAGTCATTCTCAATCAACAAAAGCTCCTGGATAGACTTTCCATTGTGGAAAACAAGCAGACGGAGATGGAAACGGCTTTGACTTTTACTACTGATGCAGTCGATCAAAGAAGAAAAAAGTTGAAGAAAAATTCTAAAGTGCGTCGTCAAGTCAAATTTAGTTATAAGGGCAGGACTATTGATGATTCCACTGAAATAGCGAACCGCTTTTCATAACTATTTTACTATAAATTGGACCATCCTTGGACAAAAAGATCCCTCCTGCCCCTCACCATTTTATGCGGTACCTTGATCAGCCCAATACAAATTCTTTCTTTCTGGATCAAACCTCTTCTTTCAAAATTTGTAAAATTGTTGGGGCTTTTAAAAATGCAGCAGCAGGTTTTAATCATCTATATTATAAAAGCGCTTAAATCGCATGGGCGCCGCCATGTTGTTTTCACGTTAAGTGGTGCCCGCACCCTGCTAAAATGATGCGTCCTGGGGTCAATTTCTGGGTACCCGTGGGTTGGGGATATGTGTTGTTTGTGACGTCACAGTCAAAGCGCAAGCGTGTATAACTTTGTGATTGAGTGCAGGCGTCCTTTGTGATGTCACAGTCACAGCGTGACCGTCCAGTAACTTCGCGCGTACATACAGTAAAGACCAATGCATGGGGGGGGGAGCTAGGCACGACGACAGGACGTAGGCTGGTGGGGGTTATTACAGCACGTTGTGTGACAGGGAGAAGGAAGGGGCACACAGTGTGGTACGTCTGTTGGAAGGGGGCGGGGAATGGCAAAAAATATAGGGAACATAGTAAAAGGGCTGGAATAATAATACGGAAAGGGGAAAAAGAAAAGGGACTAATGATAACATTGGACAGGGAAAAATAAACTGGACAGAGAAAAATACACAAAACGGACAACCACCTGACTGGCGGGACCCGTGCGGAATGGGGAAAGCTATGGGCCGGAAAAAGGTGCAAAGAACAATTCACGGGCGGGATGTAGGGAAGGAAGTACGGGTTAGATTTAGGAAGGGGACAGGAGGAAGGGGCACAAAGTGGTATGTCTGTGTAATGGGGGACGAGTGGGGGAACGGCAAAAATAAAATGACGAGGAAAAATAACAGGGCTGGGGTAGGGATTGAAAAAATGAAAAGGCACTATCATGATATGGGACATGGAACAGGAAAATATTAAACTGAATGGGGGGATCAAGCCCATGAAACGGGAAAGAACCACAAACGGGACCCGCGCGAAACTGGAAAATATGAGTTAGAGGCAAACAGTGGCAAGCAAAGAACAATGCGATTGCACGGGATCGCGGGACGGGAGGCGTGGGTAGATATGGAACGGGATAGGGAAGGGGCACACGGTGGGACAGGGAAGTGGGAAAAAATGGACGGGGCTGGTGAGGAGAAAAAAGAAAGGGGACTTGAAATCGATACAGAACAGGAATAAACTGAACGGGAACAAAATAAAAGAAACGGGATATAAACCGGACTGGGAAAGAACCACTATCGGGACCCGCTGGAAACTGGAAAACACTGGATGGGATTGACAAATAATGCAGAAACGGAAAAAAGACGGACACTGGTAATAGTGTACGATTTCACAAAGCACTAAGATTTGTCTTAACTTTAGATTGGTGGTTTGCCACAGTGATTTGTATTGTGACCCTGACCAGCCTCTTTAACCCTCCCCTGTACACAACGCAGCATTTTAAATGTAGAGCTTTCTAGCGGGGTTGCCGCGGGGTTGCCGCGCGAAGCGCGGCATCCCGCTAGTATAGACTGTGCAAGTCTCGCGCGCACCGGAGCGAGAAAACACGACAACTGAAGAACTTTATTTTTTTATGAATCAAATCTTTGCTTTAATTTATTCTTAATGCCGAATCTGAACAACAAAAATACCATATAGAGCTTGTTTAAATTAGTTTTAGCAGTTTTAAACAAATACACAATTATCGGTTAAAGTCTATGTATAGACAAAAGTAAAAGTCTGGGACAAGGATGTTTGTTTGATCTTAAATTGTTTGAAACCCCTTTTGTAAATCTTCGCCCGAATGTGAAACTACTCAAAGCTGGTTTATACGCGGACGCACGATGGTCGCAAGGGCGTTAGATAAACGCGTGACGCAGTTTAAAGAGGAAGCCAACGCCTAAACGACCAATGAAAAGGCTTTTCACCCCGCGCGACCAAAACAAGCCTCTGCGTAAGTTTCGTGATCGGAGATGGGAACAAATTCTTAATTTTTACCAAGTAACCTGACCCGAGGTCAAGTTTAAATATCGGTTTTTCTTCGTTATTATGTTGACTTTATTTTTACTTTTATATATGATGTTAATTAGTATTACATTTTTAACAACATATGTCATTTTTATGGTAATAAACTACATTAAACTAAAGTAATGGACAAAACAAAATCTCCCCAACGTAAAACTCCAAAAGGTTGGGACCACAATGGTCCCGGAAGTTCAAATCCGCGCGAGACTTGCACAGTCTATTATATTAACACTATACATTTTTTGTCACTTCTTGAATCCATGGGTCTCCACATGTTAACAAACCTACTCATGAGATGGGTCACACACTAGATCTTTTTATTACCAGGAAATCGGACATGGTTCTTAATAGCCCCCTAACACCCCACCACCTTTTGTCTGATCATTTTTCTGTTATTTGCAATTTGTAACAAAACAAGTCTGCTTTTCCTGCTAAACAGATTGTTTATAGGGATATTAAATCCATTGACATTAATTGCTTGAAAGGTGACTTACATGTAGTCTCTTTTAGGCTATGGGACACTCCTCAAGGTCTTGAGGAGCTTACGAAGTGCTATAACTCTACGCTAGCTATTGCCTTCAATACACATGCCCCATTCAAGTCTAAGATGGTCACCACTAGGCCCCGTCTATCTTGGTTTAGTCAAGAAATCAACTCTGCCCTGAGGATGAGGAGACAAGCAGAAAAGAAGTGGTGACGAACAAACATGGTCTCTGAGCTTTCAGAATATAAACTTATAAGAAATAAGGTTACCTTTCTTCTTAACAAAGCTCGCTGTAAATTTTTACAAAGACTTTATCGAAAGTAATAGTTCCGACCAGAGGAAATTATTTAGAGCATCTAAAAAGCTGCTTGGGCATAGTGTTGACGTCCTCTATCCACCTTTTAAAAATAAAATGACTCTTGCTAATGATATGGGTAGCTTTTTTGTGAAGAAAATATCTAATATTCATGCTAAACTTGATGACTTGGAAGTTTCAACCTCTGTTGACAGACCGTTTTCTTTTACACCTGAAACAATGTCCGGTAATAACCTGTTTGATAGTTTCGCACCATTAACCTGTGACTCACAGGTAAAACAGCTTGTTGTCAATTCTTCTAAGGGATCATGCGCTCTGGATCCCATGCCTACTAACCTTGTGGGTGAGTGCCTTGTTGTTTTACTTCCAGTAATTACTCATCATTAGTTTCTGGTACATTTCCTACTGACTGGAAAGAAGCTTTAATATGCCCTTTATTAAAATAAAATAAAAACAATCTTGATATGAAATTAGAAAACTACCAACCAATCAGTAACTTACAATTTATTTCTAAATTAACTGAGAAAAAATCTTGTCAAGCTGCTGTGACTATCATCGAAGATTGCATTAGGGACATCAGGCAATGGATGATACATGACCGGCTTTTAATTAATGATGCTAAAAGTGAATTTTTGATCATCAGATCATTAGCAGCAGTTGAAGAAAATTAATATTTCCGATATAATGACAGGTGAAGCTACCATTTTTCCTACAACATGTGTTCTTAACTTGGGGTCTTGGTTCGATTCTGAACTTACACTGTACAATGAACACCCACATCAATAAAGCTTGCTTGCAGCCTTTTTTCATCTTCACAACATCAAACGCATTATACGTAGTCAATTCCTTACACAAGACTCTCTTTTAAAACTAATTCATGCATTTGTGACCAGTCGTCTTGATTATCGTAACAGCCTTTTGTATGGTCTGCCAAAGTCACAGATAGCTAAACTACAAAGGGTTCAAAACGCAGCTGCCAGAATTGTTACTAATACACACCGATTTGAACACATCACACCTATAATTCGTCAATTACATTGGCTGCCTGTTTCGTACAGGATTCATTTTAAAATCCTGTTGTTGACATTCAAAGCTCTTCGTGGTCTTTCTCCAAAGTACATACAGGATCTTGTTTCCATCCGGAAAGTATCTACATATAAACTTAGGTCATGGAATACTGGTATTTTCCTAGATTATCCTTCTGGTAAAATGTTGACTACATTTGGTGCTAGGGCTTTTTCTGGTGCAGCCCCCAAGCCTTGGAATGCGCTACCGTTTCACATATGTAGCGAACAGAAGCTCATCTTTTTTAAATATAATATAAAAACCCACCTTTTTAAAACCGCTTTTTAGTGTGTCTTCATCTATGGTCACCTTGCCAGTTAGTTTAGAATTTTAGCATAGATATATGGAGGACGAAAAGTGGACATCTGCTTTACTGGTATCAGAATTGCAGAAAAGCAGAATTTATGTGTTTTTTTATCAATTTTTCACCTTTTCTACTTTTCTGCTACCTGAAAAGTAGATTGAACTTTTTGTGAAAATGCATTTTCTACTTTTCTACTTTTCTGTTGCCAGAAAAGCAGGTTTTACTTTTTCTCCACATGCTGACGGACGAAAAGTGGGTCAAATTGGTTGAAATTGGTGTCTTTGGAAAGGAAATTGTGTAAGCTTTCCAAATATGTCTTTATTTCTTTTGTAGGAACATGTTTAGGTATGATAACCTTTTGACCTCTACTTTGACCTTGAATTTGACCTTGTGGATCATGTGACCCGGCAACGAACTTTGGTGAAAATTTACCCTTATATGTTTTCTCCACAATATCAAAAATTTAGAGATATAATATTTTTGGCTTGCTTTCAAGCTCCACTCAAAGTTGTCCTACTTCACTTTTCCTGTGCAAAGTACATGTACATGTACATTTAATACATGTCCATACGTATGTATACATGTCATGATTTTGCTTGATATACATGCGTATGAACAGGTATGTATATGTACATGTACTTTGCATAGGAATAGGCAAGTAGGGTAACTTTGAGTGGAGCCTGAAGGCAAGTCAAAACTATTGTATTTCTAATTTGTCTATATTGTGGAGAAAACGTATAAGGGTAAATTTTCACCGAAGTTTGTCGCCGGGTCACGTGATCCACAAAGTCAAATTCAAGGTCAAAGTAGAGGTAAAAAGGTTATCATACCTAAACATGTTCCTACAAAAAAGAAGAAGACATATTTGGAAAGCTTACACAATTTCCTTTCCAAAGACACCAATTTCAACCAATTTGACCCAAAGGTTACCGATTTATGGTCGTTTGAATGTCAGAGGTCAGGCGCATTTTGACCGAAATCAACAAGAAAGAGCATGTCGTAGCGCGAAAACCGTTTATCGGATAGAGCTGAAATTTGAAATTTGAGCTTGTTGAGCCACGAGGGTAGGGTTTAACCCATTGGGTGATTTGACACGGAATGACCCTATTAAAAAGATATATTTAACAAATTGTTTTTTAAGTGGGTCTTTCTATTGTTGTTCCTTGGCCTACGGCAATTTACGAACCGCGCACCTTTAAAAAATGGATTTCCCGTGATTTTACTCATTGTGTTTCAGAATAATTCAGAATTCGGGCAGTCCGACGTATAGACCTGTATTATGCCGCCACCATCCTGGTAATTTGCCCTGTTTCTTTTAACAGTGCTGTCTCGTTTTGGTTACATTGATTTGATGGGAGAACTGAAGATGGCTGCATTATGATAAAGCAAGATCTGTGGGTGCACCACACTAAATAATGTCTCCTGATCCATTGAACAATCCATCATATAATTGAAATTAAATGAAGGCAATTAAACCCTTTTTTCATTTCCTTCAATTTTGGGCAGCCAGCCGACTACTTTTTGAGTTATGCCAGTTCCAAATGTTAATAACACCCAGTACTGAGTAATGTCAAGGTCCAAGGTTCAATGTTTCAATGTTAAGCCCTGTTCGCATTGGACTTAATTTGGGTAAACTAACCGAGCCAATGGGTAACTTACCCATTTTAAGTCCAATGCAAACAGCCCAGGAGGTTTTCCTCCCAGGTAACTTACCCGACCCGAATGGGTAGTTTAACCGAGCCAAATGTGCCAAGGAAGATTGACCAGGTCAGTTTAACCAAGCCAGAAAGTCCAATGCGGTCGCAAGGACTCGGGTAAATCTCCCATCCGTCCGTGACCCGAAGAAGCTGACATGATTTGTCATGGAAAAAGAAGATTTTCGGGATTATCGAACTGTTCAAGGTAGCAAAAATCAGGAATGCAACTCTTCAGCTGAAAAATTGCGAAAGATCGAGCCAAAATCCGAAAAGTGCTGTCAAGTGTTACGCAGGGGGCCAGCTCGGGCCCACGGTCTCGGTAAGTTTACCCCGAGTCAAATAAATCCAAATGTGCGGACGGTGGGAAAGTTTACCCATCGGAATGTTACCCAGCGTCATGGTTAAGTTACCCAAAATATTAATCCAGTGCGAACACGGCTTTAGAAAGAGATTTTCGTCCCCTATCCTGTTTTCAAGGTTTTATGCTTTGTTCTTTGAATTGGCAAAAACAATTATGATGCCTGTGAGTGACCAGAAGAGGGGCCCATTTCCCTCGGCCTTCGGCCTCGGGAAATAGGTCGCTCTTCTGGTCACTCAAAGTCCCTTGTGGGAATAGACGTATACTAGTTACCTAGTTGCCAGTCAATATGTGTATAATAGCGTCCTCAACAGTGATTCCAGCATTTTATATATATTGCTCATGTCGAAACAAAAAAGTTTGCAAAGTTTCGCAACATTTTGGACAAAAATGGGGGGGGGGGAACGAAAGAAAAAAAGAAGAAAAAAACGAATTCCAGTGATGATTTGTGAATTTGTTTAGCGTCGTCATGTAAAAGTCAGTGCAGTGACCAGGGGTAAATATGGGTACGTTTGTTAAGCTTCCCCGCAGGTCGACCCGGTCTACCCCGGTACGTTTGAATAGCTTTGACGGGGGCTCACCCGGGTCAGCCCCCAGTGCCTTGCTTGTGGAGTGGGTCACTTGGGGTGACCTGAGGTGCATGTCGTCACCTTGAGAGGGCGAGTGTGATTGTTCGATTAGCTCTTGTCAGGGGCGCAGCCGAGTGAGCACTCTGCGGGGTTGACCCAGGGAAGCTTATCGAACGCACCCAATGTGAAGTGCTTTGGGACGCCTTTCGGGTGTGGTTGGCGCGACTGTTCCTGCTGCTGGCCCTGGGTGGGCGTGCGTGTATTTGCTGCTCCTTGGTTCCCGCCTTTTCTGGACTTCTGCCTCTTGTTCAATACCCGTTCACGGGCTGAATCCGAGGCCCTCTCAGAGGAAGCCCTAGTGACAGGGACCCGAAGACGAGGGCTGGCCCTGTGAGTGGGGTATTCCGGGGGAATCCCAGGTACCCGACTCTGCACCATCAATCCTTTTCCCCATGGCTAGCGCCCCACAGCCTATGGCGTGGGCGGGTGCCATTCGGGTTGGATAACCTCATAAACGACCGTCACCGACCGTCGTGGGGGGATCCACGTGGTCGGTGCGGGCCGGGTACCCTGAGCCGTGTGGAGGGGGGATGCCCTCCGGCTTCAGAGACCCCGAGGCGGTGCTGGGAGAGGGGGCTGTGCGCTCCGGAATGGAGCCACTCTTTGTCCTGCCTCTCTTGGTCGCTGCCCCGGCACTGGTTTTCTTGGCCTTGCCGGGGCGTTTGACCTTCGATTGGGTTGACCCACGCACGCTGACCAAAGAGGGGGAGCGGGAAGCATCCCCTCTTTGATCGGTGGGTCCACCGGCCGACTGAGGCTGCAGGGGCCGGTTGAAGGGCTGCGAGCCAGGCGACGGAGTGTCGGCGGCGCAGCCCTCCGAGAGCTCCGACTGTCCCGGGGGAACGGATGTAACCCCAGTATCGACAGTCGCAGCCCTCCCCAATTTCTTTACACTACTCTTAATTTAACTTGAAGAAATCAAACTATTTTATTTCTCAAACTCTCTACAACAACAACTATAACTCTACAATTTCTAGTCTTTATAAAAAGCTCTCAGCAAAGGATAAGGCGTTTTTATTTTATCACAAAAACAGTGTACTGTTTGACACAGATTTATCACAACCTTACCCACTCGTGGCTAAGACAAAAGAGGACGACTCCTAGGCAGGCATGTCGCAGGGTGTTGTGGGTAGGACGGTGGAGGGCGCTATTGCGTGTGTGAAAGTCTTAGCATTATTGCCTCCAGCATAGGGAATATGCAAATTAGTAATTTGACTCTACCGGTAACTAGAGTGAAGTAGACTTGCTTCTACACAAAACATTAAATCTGCTTTTCTACTATTCTGATAGCAGAAAAGCAAATGGCAACTTTCCGTCCGCCAGAGTAAAATCTGCTTTTCAGGTGGCAGAAAAGTAGAAAAGGAGAAAAATTGATATAAAAAACCATAAAATCTGCTTTCCTGCAATTCTGATACCAGACAAGCAGATGTCCACTTTTCGTCCTCCATAATAGATATAAGGTTAGAGGCGTCCGTCTCATGAAAAGGTCAAAACATTACCGATGCCAGCAGGGTTAGGCTATGTAATAAGTAACTATTAGTTTGGGCACTGGCCTGGTGACCAGTCTTTTGACAGTACAGCCACTAAATTGCCATCGAGGCACAGAGGGGAAACAAGGGCTGTAACGAGGGTGTTATTACCCCTATCGAGTGCATACGCCTCGTAGCGAGCGAGTACAAAGGGGCTAGTTAGGACCATCTTTTAGAGACGAGGTCTTCGTGTTTGCTGAAGCAGATCAATAAGCCCTCGCTACACACAGAACAAAGATTAAGCCATGCGAAGCACACGGGCTGCTTCTGCAAGGGATGATCTCAGATAGGGATATAACAAAAAAACACTTGGACAGACAGACATGATAATAAAGAATGCAACCAGAAATTCAAGCGCGCTTCCATTGGTGTTGGTGTTGTCATGAATTTCATTCATAATGGAGTAGTTACACTCTTGGGGGAATGACTTGCAAAGTTGTAAAACCATGGGAAGGGACATAAGAAATAGAAGACTAAAACTCTTAGTCTAGAGTCTGACAACATTTGATTTGTTTTTCCTTTTTTTTTTTCTCGTGTGTATCAACAAAATTCCACGCCTGACTCTCGTTCAAAATTATTAAATAAACCCATGGATGTGGTTTCGTGTGGGGGTTGTTCTAAAACCCCCTCGACCCCCTCGACCTTTGTGCGATTTTTTTTCTGTACACCGAAATTGCCACAGTTCACAACCTCAGCCAATCACGCACACAATTTTGTATGCTGACGTCGACAACCATGCCTTGCACATCACAACAACACAGCGTACGAGACAGACCATACACACGCAGCATGCACGAAGCAAACTTTGCGTGATTGGCTGCTGAGATCGGGCCTGTGGCAATTGTGATGTACAGATAAAAAACCGCAGCATTTCCACGCGTATCTCTTGGCCGATCCGAGATTAATTACAGCCAACTCATTACGTGATGATCAGGTGAGACCCATTTCCGGCCGATCGCTTCCGTCCTGTGTACTATTCCTCACTGCTGCATGGTACTACTAGAAGCGGAGCGCAAGGTTGTAGACATGGTCCACATGTGTTTTGGGGTCCCCAATCGGTGTGCACGTGACGTGCGGAAGCGGAGAGTAAATACTCCCAATTCTGTGTGGCTGATGCAGATAAATATAACCGCAGTCTCAGACTTGAAATCAAGTCTAGTCGTGGAAGGAAGTTACGTCGCGGATCACACACTGAATGCTAAATCGGGGACTTAATTCTTACTCGGTCGTAAAGCGACATTTTTATGAATTCGGAATTGGGACATTCTTCGAATACGGGGCGGACGTCAAGGGGTCGTGGGTCGTGGGGGTCGAGGGGGTTTTAGAACAACCCGTAGGTTTCTGTTTGCGGGATTGGGTAGGGATTATTTAAGTCTTCATTTTGTTTCGTGTGCGTGACCTCACATGACCTCTACTTCCGGTCGTAACCGAAAGTGCCCTCTAATTCAAAAGTTGCAAATGTTATGAAGATGCTTTCAACGATGTTACAGCACCCTCTAGCAGCAGGTTGAAAACTCTTTAAAATGGACTTTTTGAAGGTGTGTGGTGAAGTTTTGTGTAACCACTTCAAATTTTACACACACGTTTACTGTCAGGCAGGCATTGTATACATGTATGTGTGAAGTTTCAGATCAATGACGTCATCGGGGGTCACATGATGCGGCCTTAAAGGTGCACTTTTTGAACTAAGTAGGTTGTTGGATATTCGCAAGTTCATTTAAATTGTGGAATGACGTCATGATGACGTCATCACATGATTTTTTAGGAATTTTTCAATTTTTGCACCTTTAAGTGATAAATTGCTAACTGCTTTGAAAACACAAAAAAAAATCAAATTCAGCTGAGAAATTTGAAAATTCTATTGACGCAACAGCTATAATGCATTTGTGCACAAATGCAATCATGTCTAGTTATTATTGTTATTATTTGTCCGAGGGTGGTTAAATCTGTTATTAGGAGCATTAGTGTACCACACCGTTATATTATTAACTTTTCTCTAATCACCGGTATTTTTCCAGACAAGTTAAAAGTGGCTAGAGTAACTCCAATTTTTTAAAGTGGAGATCCAACTGTCATTAGTAACTACCGCCCTATTTCTGTTCATCTCGTTTTTCTAAACTGTTTGAATTATGTTCAACAGGACAGTAAAATTTTTAAAGTTTAAATTACTTCATAATGGCCAGTATGGGTTTTGTAGTAATCGGTCTACTGCTATGGCTTTGATTGATTTAACTAACAAAATTGTTGATTGTTAGGAAGATAACTTGTATACTATGGGTATTTTCTTAGATTTATCAAAGGCCTTCGATAAAATTAATCATCGTATTTTACTAGACAAGTAAGTACATTATGTATGGCTATTGTGGTGTGTCAGTTGATTGGTTTTCTAGCTACTTATCCAACCGTACCCAATGTACAATTTATGACAATTCCACTTCTCATCTTTCTAAAATTTCTTGCAGCGTTCCACAGGGTAGTTTATTGGGTCCCCTCTTATTTATCATTTACATGAATGATATTTGTACAATTCCTCTAACTTGTTTTCTTTCATACTTTATGCAGACGATACTACATGTAATGTGTTGTGATCAAACAAGGACCGTTGTACATTATTTCAGGATGCAAAATGTTCATTTAAATAAGCTTTCCAACTGGTTCATTGCTAACAGATTATCTATCAACTATAGGAAATGCAATTTCATGAGATTCGGAACAAAAAACAAAAAAAACTTTTCATAATTTTGACATCACCATGTGCAATGAACAAATCCCTCAGGTTGATTCTACTACATTTCTTGGTGTTGTTATTGATAGCCAGTTAACTTGGAAGCCTCACATTAGTGCCGTCTGTAACAAACTTTCTAAATCTATAGGTATCATTAGTTGTCTCAGATCAGTTTTCCCAGGTACTATTCTGCATACGTTTTACCTTATTTCTTACTGTAATATTGTCTGGACCAATGGGTTTCCCAGTAATTTACATAATTTAGTCCTTTTCCAAAAGAAGCTATTGGGATCATTTCTAATAGTCATTTTCAAGCTAGCACCAACCCGTTATTCAAAAGTTGTAATCTCCTTCCTATAAATAATATGATTGTCTTTCAGCAACTGGTTTTTATTTATAAACACCATTTTACTCAACATCCCCAACATTTTGCCAATATGGTTCAAACAAATTATAATGTTCATAGCCACAATACCAGGTCTTCTCCCCTTTTACATTTCTTTAAGTTTAGAACCTCTGCCTTTAAACATAGCATTAGGCACTCTGGGCCTCTCCACTGGAATGATTTACCCGTTAGTTTAAAGCCATTGGACACTTTCGGAACAGAAAAGTTCACAGATTTACAAATAACTTACAGGGTTTACAGAAGGTAATGGTGAAAGACTTCTCTTGAAATATTATTCCCTGAAATGCTTTACTTTTTGAGAAAACGTTAAAACAATATCAATTTTCGATATCGAGAATTACGGATTTATTTTAAACACATGTCATGACACGGCAAAACGAGCGGAAACAAGGGTGGGTTTTCCCGTTATTTTCTCCTGACTCCGATGACCAATTGTGTCTAAATTTTCACAGGTTTGTTATTTAATATATAAGTTGTGATACACGAAGTGGGGGCCTTGGACAATACTGTTTACCGAAAGTGTCCAATGGCTTTAAGAAATAGCCAGAATCTATTCAGTTTCCACATAATCTTAAACTAAAGGCAGTGGACACTATTGGTAATTACTCAAAATAATTATTATCATAACCTTTCTTGATTACAAGCAATGGGGAGATGTTAGTACTCAAAGCTACCTGGCTCCACGTCACCAATCCTTCTACCCATCGCAAGCGCACCACAGCCTATGGCGTGGGCAGGTGTCGATCCGGTAGGGTGGCCTCGCAAAAGCCTGTCAACAACCGTCGTGGGGGAACCCACGTAGTCGGCGAGGGCCGGGTACGCTGAGCCATGTGGAGGGGGGAATCCCTCCGGCTGCAGCTCCGGAATGGAGTAACCTTTAGCCCTACCTCTCTTGGTTGCCGCCCCAGCACAAGTTTTCTTGGACTTGCTGGGGCGATTGACCTTAGATTGGGTGGACCCACGTACGCTGACCGAAGAGGTGGAGCGGGAAGGCTCCCTCCTTGGTCAGTGGGTCCCCCAGTCGACTGAGGCTGCGAGGGCCGGTTGAAGGGCTGTGAGCCCAGCGACGAAGTGTCACCGGTGCAGCCCTCCGAGAGCTCCGACTGTCCCAGGGGAATGGACGTACCCCCCAGTTCCGACAGTCGGAGCCGTCCCTAATTTCCTTGAACTACTCATTTAATCAACGATCTTTCACTTAAACACTTGAACTAAACAACAATTCTACTATCTTCAATCTCAGTCTTTATTTGAGATCTCAGCAATAAAGGTACAAAGGTGTTTTAAAAAACGGTAAACTGTTGGACGCAGAATTATTTACGTCCTCACCCAACTGTGGCTAAGAGAAAAGTGGACGACTTCGTGGCAAGCATGTCATTGGGCATTGTGGGTAGGACGGTGGAGGAAGCCATTGTGTGTAAAGTCTTAGCAATATTGCCTGGCAGCATAGGGAATATTCAGACTAGTAATTCAACTCTACCGGTAAGTAGGAATGAAACTAAGCCTACGATACAGTGCAAAGTGCAAACTAATTGTACACAATGTATGCTGGCTTAGGGGCCACTTATTGGCTATTTTCCTAAGCCGGTCTTTTATCATCCGTTAATACATCGCCACGTGATCGGGTTTTGACCAATCAGAGACTGGAAACTGTCCAAGGTATTTATTAATGACAAATAATGAGAAACAATAAAAAGACAGTCAAGTGTACGACTTTACAAATTTTGTAATTTTCTAAAAAAGTAACACTTTAATTATTGTTATTATTCCAGTTTAAGGTTTGTGATGACAATAGAAACCAATTTGTTGTAGACTGGTTAATTTAAGGACAAAGTTGAGATAAAGTTTGGTATTTTTGGGGCCTTTCCATTCAGCGTAATGCGTGTTACCGATTTTCACTGAGCTCTCTCAGCTAAACCAGTTGATCTTTCATTTTTGTTTGATTGGGATCTAGCCTAGAAACCTTGGGTTTTAAAATACAAAAGATGAACACTAAAATCTAATAAGTCTTGCAGCCAGAGAATGGAGAATGATGAAGGACCCTCTAAAACGTAACGCGTGTTACCGCAGAATCGCCCTAATGCAAACTATGGCAACATGTATTTCACATTTCTTTGTGTTGTCACTGCCGCATACATTTTGTACGTTTTGTACAAATACATGTACACTGTTTATGTTTTATAAACTGTTTATTTGTACTTAACAAAAGATACATTTCAGCCATTCCATTGTGACTCGCGTGACAATCTCACTGGTTTTTCAACTTTTGAAAGATCTATACTCCAAAATATAAAACGTGGCTCTCATGTAACTCAATTTATATAAACTTAGTAAAGAGCCCTATAATAAAAAATAAAAAACGAACACAAATTGTGTAGGTATCATGTTTTTATAGGTGTTCCAAAAATGTGACTCGCGTGACTGCCAAAAAATGAAAGGTCCTGTATCCCTGTATGCCGTTGCCCATTCGTGAGAACTCAGAGAAACTTTTTAGTCCCGGATCACTTTTTTTTTAAGTACAAGAGAAGCACTATACTTTACAATAAAAAGTACAAAATAAAAAGTTTTTAAAAAATTGAAAATTTGTTAAATGCAACGTGACTCGCGTGACAGAAGTTTGTGACTCGCGTGACAAGTGAGAATATATACAATAGCTAAACAGGATACTGCATAACAAGAACAATTTATTTCATTCAGAACACTTAGAACTTGAAATTGAAACTTTTCATCAAAGGAAGAAACACCTGAAGCAACATTTAAAGGAAAATTAAGAATCTGAAGAGGCTTTGACTTAAACATGGTAATGTTGGGACGGTTCTGAAAAGAATTGGTGGTTCAACAACACTGTCTGGTCGAAACGTAGAGTTGTGAAACCACCAGTTCTTTTCAGAACCACTCAAACTCATAGAGAGAACCCTTACTAGAAATTATTATATTGTTTTGTGATTGGGGGAAGGACTTTTTTGTCACTTCGCTTGGCAGAGTAGGTTGATAAGAAACAACCAATTTTGGTGTCAAGTTCTAATGGCATTAGACTGTGTTAGGCTGAGTACATGTACATCTGTTAAGTAATTTCTTTATTGATGCCCCTCTCCAAATCTAACTTAAGAATACTGTCTTAAAATACCCAGTTTCATCAAATATTTTTGTTCGTTCTTGTTTTAAGTTTATCATTCCTTGTATTATTTAAATTATGCAGATGTGAATACATTGTACAGTGCAGTATGCAGTGTACACATGTTACATGTAGTTCAACATGATCTGCTGACAGTGTGCCAAGTCATAATTGTACACTGTAATAATTCCTTTTTCTAACATAAATTTATAAATTCAGGGGCATAGTAGTATGTTCCAGTGGGCTGGGGTGCTTTTTTAACATTCCATGTAGACATCATCCCCAGAATACTTTGGTAGCTTTTGCCAACCATGTGCATTAAGTGCATTTGCCGTGACTCGCGTGACAAACTCGAGGGTGTTTTTTTTAAAAAGTAGAATGCCTAGGTAAAAAAAAACTAACAAATTTTTGAAAGACCCTTTGAAAAGACCACTATTATGAGAGAGAAGAAAAAAAATGTTGAGGGTCTATAACAGAAAAAATACTATAATCATTTTTTTTGTGACTCGCGTGACAGTAAAACGAGGGTAAAAATTAACTCAAATTTTTCAAAAGTCAATAGTTCAAAAAGGTTTATTTAATTTTGGCTGTCCTTACTAATGACTCTTTGTTGTTTATACATAATGATTAAATCTGAACACCTATTGTTTCATGATTTTTTTTTCAAAACCTGAATTTCAAGGATTTTTCAGACTTCAGTGTACACTTTTTACCCTTTGATCCCAAGGCTGTCACAAAAACAATAAAGAATATTTTTATAAAGTCTTTTTAGAAATAGAAGCACTAGGTGTTCTTGTTTCAAAATAAATGTAAAAACTTCACTGATAACCATTTTAATTTTTTTACTATGAAGCGCAAATACCATGGAATGGCTGATTTGATTATTTCACAAGTTGCTGAGGAATTTGAGAAACTTTGACATTTTATGAAATGATAGTACTTCGACAATGGCCGGACAAACTGTAGCACAAGTTACACTGTTTTTTGCATGTCAATGTGAAACTAAGATCAGCACATCTTTTAAAGGTATACCATAATTAACTTAAACATGTTAAAGGCATAATAGTTACTAATCATATATTCAATAGACTTGATTGGTTTTTGTTTTAGGACACGATCAAAATAAAAATGAGTAATTTTTTAGCATGTCCTCTGCTCGTAGCACGAGTAACCGATATTCAGAGCTGTCCCTTGCATACAACAATTATTATTTTTCTCGTCAAATTACTATGAGGATCTAGCCTTGGATGTTGGCTCTCAAAATACAAAACATTAAGATTCAAATCAAATATGTTTAAAGGAACACGTTGCCTTGGATCGGACGAGTTGGTCAAAACAAAAGCGTTTGGAACCGTTTTGTATATAATGCATATGGTTGGAAAGATGTTTTAAAAGTAGAATACAATGATCCAAACAAGTTTGCCTCGAAATTGCGTGGTTGTCCTTCTACTGTGCGAACTAACACGGTCGGCCATTTATGGGAGTCAAAATTTTGACCCCCATAAATGGCCAACGTGTTAGTCGACGAGGTAAAAGGAAAACCACGCAATTTCGAGGCATGTTTGTGTGGATCATTGTATTCTACTTGTACAACATCTTTCTACCCATATGCATTTTATAACAAACGGTTACAAACGCTTTTCATAGACCAACTCGACCGATCCAGGGCAACGTGCTCCTTTAATAACTAGAGCCTGCAAAGTATTGGAAAGGACACCATAAAGTGTGGCACTAGTTATCGTGGAATTGACCATGTACAGTAAACCTTCACTTCTTTTAGTTAACATGTTCTGTGTACACATGAGTTACTGCTGATTTAGCAATAATTAACAATACTAAGCTTAAGTAGTTGACAGCAGTACACAATTTTAACCCTTTTATAGTTTGGTACACACAAATAAATGTTCCACTGCAAATGAATTAAATCTAAAGCAAGGTACAGTGATTCAGTGTATTATTCATACAACCCACAACCTAAGTTTAAAATTTAAACAATAAAAGCTTTGGTGTAAATACCTTTTTGGCTGCTGTCTAAGCCAATTTAGATAGACATGACTGTGTGGAGGCAGATAGTCAACACTTTCATAACTGGCAAGAACTTTCTTCTCTTGTTCTGTGTATTGATGGTTTACGTATCTGCTTTCAAAATCTCGTCCTTTAGCAAAAAAACCATTCTTATCATCAGTTGGATGTACCCCCTCTGTGTAATCAGCATGACGGGAGACGTTTGTGTGCATTGTTGAGCAGCCTGAATACTTCTCATAGAGTTGTACTTCCTATAATTTCAAACAAAGACACCTTCGAAATTTATAATAGATTGAACAAATACATCAAAGTTATTTTATGTAAACAGTAGGGAAGCAATCAATACGACCCCAAAAAATTCATGGCGATTCATGGGTTCTCAGATCTTTTTCTAAAAAATTAGAGTGATACTTCATCATAGATGAATAGATCCCAAATACTAGTTTGCTGACGCTTTTGGGTTTAGAGTTATCAGTTATCAAAGTTTTGGCCAAAACGCCCTCGTGAAACAAATAGTAAATTTCCCGTAAACACAAAAATGTGCGCCAAGCTCGTCCCAACAAAAGTAAAACATTTTTTAAAACCTCCAGTTGGGCTTATAACAAAGGTTTAAAAAAAAAATTGGGATCTTGCTGGCGCGTCATGTTACGCGAAACTGAACCTTTGACGAACAGTGCCCTCGTGCCATT
Source organism: Asterias amurensis (assembly GCF_032118995.1). NCBI lineage: Eukaryota > Metazoa > Echinodermata > Asteroidea > Forcipulatida > Asteriidae > Asterias > Asterias amurensis. The sequence goes on along the minus strand of NC_092650.1, from coordinate 9,845,916 downwards.
TTCAACGCCTGATAACTCCAATGCGCCTATAAGATCCCATGAATTAAACAAGTTCACATGAAAGAGCTTGCATCCCTAAAACAAATTTAAGTGCAAAGTGCGTGGGATGTCGTTGGCGCAGAGAGACAATAAAGGTCAAAGTTAAAATTTTACCAATATATTGCGTTTTCGCATCTCCATAACCTCGCGCGCCAACATCAATTTTTTTAATGGCAACCGGGTGTTGGAACAGTTTTCATCTAATGACAAATGAAAAAAGAATCTTGGGACTCTGCAATTTGCATGTCAAAAGATTTTTTTAAAGTTTTTCTAAGTATTGGCATTCCACACATTTTGGCCTAGAATTGGTACAACATTCACTTTTCTCATCACTGTAAGTATCTGTGCCAACAAGATCCCATCAATGTTTTCTTGTATTTGGTTAAGTTGAGTGTTCCTAAACAGATTTCAATGGAAAAACAATCGGGATCATGTTAGCCCACCAATATTACTGATAACTCCAAAACCGAAAGCGTCAGCAAATTAATATTTTGGATTTATTCGTTTGGTATGATGGTATCACTCAAATTTTTTGGAAGAAGATCTGAGAACATGAATCACACCCCCCCCCCCTAATTTGTTACATTCTTACAGGCAGAGGCTCTTAAAGGGGAGGTACATGTACATGTTCGGTAATTACTCAAAACAAATATTAACTTAAAAACTGACTTGGTAACAAGCATTGGAGAGCTGTTGATAGTATAAAACATTGTGGGAAACGACTCCCTCTGAAGTAACGTAGTTTTTGAGAAAGAGGTAATTTCTCACTAAAATAATAAAAGACTTCTAGCTAGACGTCTTTTATTCTTATCTGAAAGCACACAAATTCGTCCAACAAGGTTTTTTTTTCTTTTATCATCGCCAATTTTTCTTATAGCCGTAATCTTAGAAACGGTAGAATTGACAGACTTGAGTCCTATATTGAATCGAAGCTTAGTACGTAACTTAATTACTCAACTTGGTGTTGTTTAATTTCTTTATCAATTAGCTAAGTTACAATGACATGAATATTGAATTAGGCAATCTTGTTACCACCATATCTCCCGAAATAAACGTCCGATTTTCAGATTTCTTTCATATATGTTGATTCTTTGGGTATTGAAGTTGTGCAAAATGAAGTAATTTTATATGTCACGTCATCTTGAAATTATTTTGATTAAATTTATACACTTATTATATAATGAATTAAATCACTCCATCTGTGTTGAAGATCCGATGGGGCCACGGTTAACCGCGAGTGCTATTACCCAGGTGATCTGTGGTTCGAATACCCCGGGACCTCAAAGAAATCAATCTTATTCAATGAACCTTTTACTTTTTTTTTACAATAAGAATTATGTACCTACATTCAAATGATCACTCTTTAGGAGGTTCTACATACATGGTTCTACGATTTATTTTACGAAGCATCAGGTTATAGCTACCAGCTAAGCTACCTCCATGGTTACATGTTTCATGGAGGTAGAAATTGCTGCCCCCATGCATGTATAGCATGCGACAACAACTTGTTCGCTAATAGTAATATAGCGCTTATTTTGCAGTTTTTCGCTCTATGTATGTGGTCAATCAAGACAAAGTGCCAGCCTTTTCTGTCTAAAACTTATCACTGAAGACAAACCTATGTGGAACATAAAAACTTGTTTCTTATTTGGCTTTGATCAAGGCGTCATACCCTGTACGACTAGTAAAAGTGGACCGTACATGGACTATTACACCTGCCTGAGATTTGGAAGTTTACACAGCATACACATTTTATAAATGACCATCGAAATGGTATGGTAGGCCTACATGTACTATCAATGCATGTAAAAACTGTAAGTGTCTTTTGTGGTGAATCATAAAGATGTAGTGTTATGTGTAGTTAAGAATTTCACAATCTTTATCAACAAGCATAATGGTTACGAATGAATTATGAGCGCAAATCGTAACTAAGGCGAAATGGTTACAAAATGACAAAAAAATTATTTAGAATAAGCGAATGATTTCCGAAAGCGACATAATTCAGACTAAGCAAACTGTTTCCAAACCCGAGTAACATGCCTGTGATATTTTTTCATAGGACTCGGGAAAGTACTGAGTATACAGTGCTAACACCCATCGGTGTATGGGTAGTAACCAAAATTAATGTTTCCAAATCAGTGAAGTGATTCTGAGTACACAAATTGATTCATTCACATTTTGTTATTAGTGAAAAATTGAAATGGTACTATATCATTCATGTGTATTATTGAATGATGTAATGTTGAGTATAATTACCTTTACAAATCTACATCAGCAAGCATCTGTGTAATGAGTGAAACTGTAACAAATAAGCTAAATGTTTTACGCATCAGCAAAAGTATTCAGAATAAGCGAAGTGATTCTATTTATTGATATACATGGCTCTGCTTACCATAGGGGAAGCATCGGCGCTTACGGAAGCAGGCAATTATGCGCTTCTGTAAAGTGTATTTTACAGCTTAGCAGGTAATGAATGCTTGAGCGTGTTTATATCCTCGCTTATTTGCATTATTATAGCTCTAAAGCTAGCCAGATATTTGGCACTAGCACAGTAAGCGGAGAAAGGTGATCGTCAGTGCGAAAAAAAAATTGCGGATAAACTGGCACGGGGCCCTATACTGTAGCGGCGGTCGCGATCGATCGGTAGGGGGCGGCAGCACGACTCCACGTCGGAGCACCCCTGGCAACCCAAGCAGGCCGATTGGTAAATCTGCTCGCCGGAGAGGGCGCTCTCTGGCTTAGGTTTCTGTTTTGTGTTAATTGCGTACGCGCATGTGTTCGAAGTTGCTATGAAACTATGATAAATAAACATGCGATACAGTGCAAAGCCCAACTATTTGTACACAATGTATGCTGGTTTAGGGGCCATTTATTCGCTGTTTTCCAAAGCCGGTCCTTAATCATCCGATAATACATCTCCTCGCGATCGGTTTTGACCAATCATATACTGAAAACTGTCCAAGGTATTTATTAATTCCAGCTAATGCGAATGCTACAAATTTTGACAACACAAATTCGCACCAAATAATTTGCTTTAGTTGACTTGTACTCAACTCCTGCAAAACTTTCGCTGCGAAAACAGCACCTTGACTTGAAAACTTGATTCGCATTAGCAGGAAGTATAAACAGTGCTCTACCTGTTTGGTGAACCAGTTGTGTGGCTTACAACTATTCACAACAACATAATCTCAAAATTAAACAAAACAAGAAGTTGAAGTTTGATGGAGATTCTATGTAGTCATCATGAACACAAAGGGATCACATGAGATTGCACCACGTACCAGTAGATTCAGATTTTAAAGCCGAGCGAACACATCTTACATAAAACCAACCAAACTTAAAACAGGGAGGGTATACAGGGAGGGTGTGATCCCTTCGTGTTCATGATGACTTCATAATCTCCATCAAACTTCAACTTCTAGTTTCGTTTTATTTTGAGATTCTATTATGTCACTTACACTTCAGTGACCAATGAGACTTTAAAGCAAAGATGTGTGAGAGAGTTCAGAGTTCAGTATTCAATGTCATTTAATACTTGAAAATGCATGGAAGTACATTGTACATGAACATCAGTCAATACTACATTATGAGCTGAAACCTCTTGTAAATTAATTCAATACTTTAACACCTCTTCAGCAAAGGAAACATCCGTCTGTATGGCCCTGTCATAGAACTTGGCAAACGTACTTTGGGAAGACCATCCTGCTGTCTTCAAAATAAGATCAATTGGAACTAAGCTCTGCTTAGCTTTAGAAGTAGTTGCTGCTCGCACACTGTGTGATTTAAACATATCAGTATCTATTCCTGACAGCCTCATTACATCTTTAATCCATCTACTGATAGTCGATGTACATTGTACATACTGATTTGTATGGTTTAACAACTGTTCAACATCCCCTCGCAAAGGTTTAGTGCGAGCTAAATATTCAGTCAAAGTAACACACACACAGTTAAATGTCTGGCGTGTAAGCCTTTAAGTTAATAGTTGGGGTAACATACCCCGGTCTGCTTTGCTTAAGCAGTTGATCAAAATCAAATCTAAATCCATCCTCGGTTACCGTCATATTTGACAATCTCAATAAACTCAAAGTTTGGCTTCTGGCCGCTGTAGTTAAAGCAATTAACAAAACCAATTTTAAAGTTAGTTCTTTCAAAGGTAGCACTTCTACCGGTAAAGATGACCTAATAAAGTCAAGAACCTTGTTGACGTCCCATGTCACACTGTAGAGAGGTTTTGTTGGTCTAAAATTAAAGACACCCTTCATAAAACGCTGTACTAGCGGATGAGTGCCTAGAGGTACACCGTCATTTGTTGAGCATAATGCTGATACTGCAGATCAAGCTGTGTTCAGTGCACTGTGTCCAATTCCTGTGTGATACAGTTTAGTGAGGAAGTTAAGCACCTGGCTTACATTTGGATGCAACAGATCTGCTTTGATCTCAGAACAAAACTGCAGCCATCTTTCAGCATATGAACGGTACTGTTTGTGGGTGCTTTCCCTCCATGATGACATGATAATGTCGGCTGTTGCTCCAGAAATGTTCCAGAAATGTTCTACTTTTCAAGCCATTGCCTGAAACCAGGCAAGCCATCAATCTAAGTTTTGTCCTCAGTGGATGTAGTTGGGCCGTCCCTGGGAGCTGAAGCAACGTTGCTTTCATTGGCAGTAGAATTGATGGTGGCTCACCAACATTTGCAATATTTGAGCAAACCATGGCTGTGTTGTCCAAATCGGGGCTATTATGATGCCTGTTGCTTGATCCAATGCCACCTTCTGCAGTGTTTTCCCAAGAACACTGAATGGAGGGAAAGTATAAAAATACCATGAGTGGCAATCTAACGTAAAGGCATCTACAGTGTATATATAAAGCATCAGGATCAGGTCGCCATGAGACAAACTTGGTCAATTGTTTATTTAGTCTTGTGGCGAAAAGATCAATGTCTGCGAGTCCCAACATACCAGTGATCATTGAAAACACAACTTTATCTAATTGCCATTCAGTACGATCATTAAATACCCTTGATTTATGATCAGCTTCAAAGTTCAGTGTTCCTGGCAAGTAACTTGCCGTTAACTAAATTCCTTTTGTTCTTGCCCAAAGCCAAATGATTTTGGCAATATCGTTACATGTTCTGGATTTGACACCACCCATGTGATTTATATGTCACTACTAGGCTATTATCCATAAGCAACTTGACATGTTTGACCTTTTTCTGGGCAGTCAAGTCAATGCTTTCAATGCAAAGAAAGCTGCTCTAAGTACTAGTGCATTAATATGTAGACTAGCTTGGTTCGGCGTCGACCTTCCCCCGCACTTCAACTTTCCACAAATGCCTCCCCAACCTTTGTTTTAGGCATCATATGATAAAGACATCTCTGCATTTCCTTTTGTTATGTCTCGATTTTGCCGAGGAAGATTTTCAATCCACCAACTCAAATCTTCTTTTATTCCTGAGTAATTTTCATGAATGTGTCATAATTGCCAGTGTTCTTTCAATGCATCCACTTTTGCCATTTCGAGAGACATATAAAACTTTAGCCACTGATCGTATGCATCATATCTGAACGACGTAGCGCCTTGCATTCCTCAATAAGTTTATCAACTTTGTTTGAGGTTAGAGTAACTGTCATCGCAACAGAATCTATAGAAAACCTCAGAAAGGTAAGTTTTTGGCATGGTTGCAAGACTGATTTTAATGGATGGTGTATAAATCCAAGTCGGTTAGCTACTGTCAATGTCTCATTAACATTCATGACACACTCATCTTTAGTGTTACCAAGTAAAAGGCAATCATCAATATAGCCTAAAATGATATGTCCTTGTTCACGTAACGTGGCAAACATAGGCTTCAATAATTTGGTAAACATTCTAGGGGCCGAGGCTAGCCCGTTTGGTAAGCATGTATACTGAAACAAAGTATTATCCCACATAAACTTGAGATATTTTTGATGCTCCTCTGCTAAAGGAACTGTGTAACAAGCATCTTTAAGATCCACTGCCGCCATGAAACAATTTGGTGTAATACATGTAAGTCTTACAGCCGTTTCAAAGGTATCCATCTTTAAAATCATGGCATTTCACATGCTCATTAAAACCTTTCAGGTTAAGTATCATTCTGGATGTGCCCTCCTTTTTGGGTTGAGTAAATATCAAAGATATAGAAGATATAAACTCCCCTGGGCAGTGATGCGACTTAACAATCACCTTTTTATCCAGCAATTTTGTTATTTCCAAATTGATAACATTTCGTTCTGAAATACTACCGATGTTTTGCCAAGGTAGTTTACTTTGTGATGGTGGTTTATCAATAAACTCATTATGGGCATGTGCAGCTATGTCAATTATATTGACATCTGACGTTATTTCTCGCCAATTTCTTACAAAATGTTTCAGTCTACCTGCTTCAAATGCCTCTATTTTAACTGAAGTACTTACAGCATCGCTGTAGACTGCAGTTTTGTGCTACTTCTGGTTTTGCTGACCTCTCGTCTGCGTTCTGGGGTACTTCTGGAAGTTTTTTGCACCATCTATCGAAGTATTGTGCCCTTGGTATGGCTTGCGAAAATAGCCACGACCTCGTCCCCTGAATCTCGTGCCTCGAGCTTGATTTCTACCACGGCTACTACCACCTCGTGACCAAGATGTATTTATCTTCTGACCTGCTCTGTTTACTTCTTGAATATCTTTAACTGTTTTAGAGACATCGTCCCCAAACATATAGTCAGTAAAAGGCACAGTAGTGGAACATAAATGCAAGTAATCTTGCTTAAAGTCTGACTTCATGCAGTCACGCCTTCTGAGATTTAGAAGTCGGTGTGCGTTTCCGAACAATGCCAATGCATCAGTACTCAAATCGAGTAGCTTTTGTTGTGTGTTCCCAGATTCGGCTTTGTCTGTTGTCGCATGGGCTAGTTGTTCAACTAGTTGCGTAATAGCTGTGGACCCTTTCACGAGGGATGCCTGAATTGCTTGGAATTTAACATTCAAAGACCGTGACTCCGGTCGAATAATGTCCCAAACCAGCTGGTTTACACATACACTGGTGAGCCCAACACAATTTTCAGGTTTATTGTATTCCTTGACGAGCTCAGTGTATTTATTATCAGGGATTGCATCTCTGAACAAACCATTCACCATGTCAGCCAAATCTTTGTCAACAGCTTTGTCACAATGTTCCTACATGTACATGTTCAAAATGGTTGACATTTGAGACGGTTGCTTCCCTTCTGGAGCGGTAACACCGCTACCGGGATTCATATCAGATGTTTTTTGTCATTTTGATGGTGTAACTTCACCACCAAGGCTGCCAGTTTTGGGTTCTCTCTGGCGCTTTTTGTCCTTTTCCATACCTCCAGAGATGCCAACATTGAACTTTAAAAAAGAGTAGCATCTCCCAAAAGTTAAGGGCGAGCGTGGCTTGGGCTGGGCTCCCTAAACCGATCTTTCTATTACTCTCTACAATGCTAATTAGCTCATTTTCAGGCATTGTCGTGAAATAACAATTACCTCTGTATGCACCACCAGAACAGCTACAAATGTTTATAATGGCCAGTGAAAAAAAAATCTGGGAAAAAAAAAAAAATCCCTCATCTTCTGACTTTGTTTAAAAAAAAAAAAAACATAACAAAGGGTGGCCTTACTTAAATGTTTTTGTTTTAATGGTCAGAAATGCAACAACAAGCTATTGGGAGAGAAATAAAAAAAAAAAAAACCTGTCCGGATTTTGGGCAAAAAATACGTGTCCGTATTTTGGGCATTGTCTGGACATCGGCGCTACAATTACTAGTATTTTGTAGTAAGAAAACATGGAAACTGTCTAGCTTAGATCTCACAGGCCACTCAGTTGAAGGTAGTTTTGTTCAGAAGGTCTCCTTTTTTGATGCCATTATTTCTTACTTTTTGTGCCAAGCTTCGATGAAGTACATGTACAGACAGCGTGGGCACAATAATAGTGGATACATGAGGAACTAGACATCAAGTGTTTGTAAACAAACACAGAGCTGTTCCGTTTTTAATTTTCAATGTTCAAGGGGTCTATAATTGAATAGAAACTGAAGATTGGTTGCATGGTTCTTGAGATATGGTCCCACTTCCGGTTGACCCGGAAGTAAAGGTCAATTTGGGGTCAAGGTAATCCAATTTCAATCTTTAGAGCTCAAAGGGTCTATAACTGAAAAGAACTTTAACATTGGTTGTGCAGTTCTTGAGATAAGGTCCCACTTCCGGTTGACCCGGAAATAAAGGTCAACATGGGGTCATACCTACCCGATGCGATTGTCCAATGCCAAAGGAGCCCATAACTGAAAAAAGTCTGAAAATCGGTTGGGTTGTTTTTGAGATAAGGTCCAACTTCTGGTTGACCCGGAAATAAAGGTCAACATGGGGGTCTTAGTTTTCAAAGTTAATTTAATGCCTAAGTAGTTTATAACTGAAAAAAAGTTTGAAAATCGGTTGTGTAGTTCTTGAGAAATGGTCCCACTTCCGGTTGACCCAAAAGAAGAGGTCAAAATGGGGTCACGGATTTTCCCCAACAAAATTTAATGCCTTAGGAATCTATAAATAAAGAAAAAAATTAAATCGGTTGTGTAACTCTTCAGATATGGTCGCGGATACCCGAGGCAATTCTCCTATGACTAATGAGTCTAATACTGAAAAAAACTTTGAAATCGGCCGTACACTTCTTGAGATATAGTGCTGCAAAGAAAAACTCATTAAAGCTTCTAATTAGCATAAATTAACCAGTGATGACGTCACAGTCTTAAAATTGTATTTTTCGTACTAATAAATTTCATAAGGTACACGATGGTATGCAACTTACCCCAATCCAATGCCTTGTGCAAAATCTCAATTTTGTATTGCATTAACCGTGGTAAGCTATTGCAATGTGTTGAATGTGACTGCATCCAGTTTATGAGGTACTACGTTGTATCCATGATGCCAAGATTTTTAATTAATCGTTAATTATAGACGTACTTTGATTGATTTTAATGGACTGAAACATCTCTTATTAGAATCAGTTACTCCAATCCCCAAGGAGTCTATATCTACAAGCAGTCTGTTAAACGGCCGTGTAATTCTTGAGATATGGTGCTACAAAGATTTCCCAATTAAATATGTAAATATGGGTCACGTGGTTAATTAATTCAAATTATAAAAAAAAAATTGGTCGGTGGTTTGATTTTTGATCTAGTACAAGTTGATTTCACATAACTCTTAACCACCAAACTCTGTGCTTATGATAGCCTTGATCAAGGCGCTACAGCCAGCCGCGATCTGCAAAATCCCAGTCCCCCATCACTGAATTCCGCCAGCGCACCCCCATACATAACCCAGTGCATATACGTGTACAGCGTATGTACACATACGTACTATGTACATGTACCATCAGTATACGGTACACTTACGGTACATGGGTCTTCCCAAGTAGCGCCTTGATGGTTTTGTATCTGCCAAAATTTAGGGCGGAGCTCATTATGCTAATGTTTACTAACAACCCGTTCTCAATGGTTGTTGGTTGACCCATAAACTCTCGCTGTCAATCACAACGTTGTTCTGCAAGCACTCGCACACATGTGCTCGTCGACGTATTGTAAACAAGCAGTGGCTGTAGTATAGTTGCAATAATGGCGGCGGGCGAGGGAGAAATCCCTACTAGTAAAACCAAACTGTAAGTCGCTGGAAATCAATGGTGTATAATTTGCAACACAACTACAGAAACTTTCAACAAAACATAACAGCCGCGTTTAATGCATCAATCATGGGTTTAGAAATAGAAGGAAGGAAACTAGACCATGTGAAATGTGTTTGAGAAAGGTTAAAAAAGTATCCAGGTGTCATGGGTTTCCGGCAAGATGGCTACTTGGTAAGAATTCTTAGGTGTTGGGCATATGACAGTACTACACACCCCATCCCCTTGAAGCAAAAACACAGACCAGATGAGATAAGAAACCCAGCTGTTTATTTTGTCTTAAGGTAGAAATATATTATTCATTACGTTTCTCGCGGTAAATCAAAGTTGGGGATCGAAAATATGTGTTGTCGACAGACGGTAGAAGATGGCGTGTGGCTGAACAACAACTAAATAAAGTTCAATTTCATAAACTAACTCTTGCCATACTACTAGTACTACACTACAACGTTACACTTATATAGTACAGCAGCTTCCAATTCAGGGACAAATCTACCATCTACGTTGTAATTATAGTCCTCGTGTTATAATGAAACGCAAGACAACGGAAGTTGTTCGAAGTTGTTCCACACCATTACCGACCGGGCGAGTCATGTCCGGCTCACCCGTCCGGCAGCGCATTCAGACCCCTTACAATCATAGCTATATATACACCACGCTCCCGACACTGCTATAAAAAGCACGTAGTACACTACATGTACATATACAGCTAGCGTTCAGCGTACACACACATGGATGTGGCATGATTGCTAGCAGTAATACGTCATTCTCAATCGCGCCTGTGATTGGCCAATGTTTAGAATGACACGCCCACATCATGAATACCCGTTTATCGGAATTCCGACAAAGCATTACAAACCCATCAAGGCTGTTGTTTGAGCCACGTGTATGAGGTTGAAAATACAAAGACACGACCGTTCTCACGACTACGCTATACTGTTCTCGCTGTACAATGTATGGTAATGTACATTTGTGAATGTACTGCATGCGTGTGCCGCGAACCGGGCCGGGGAACAGTACGTCAACAGCCTTGATCAAGGCTATGCTTATGATCACCATTTTTCGCTTACTGTGTTTTTAAACATCATATCATGTCATGCATGCACACAGGTTATGTTGGGCTTACAATTGAGAAAAAAAAAAGGCAACACTATCGATATAGAGATAAGAATCAAACTTAACTATTACAAAAAGAAATATATTTTTAGTTTTGGGCAATTCCACGTCATGGACATTACGTTTTGAGACATTTTTAGAACTTTGTTGGTCAGTTAAACACACCAAGTAGCTTTGATTTATAGTTTTGTGCTTGATACTAGTATCTTGTGTCCTAGTAAGTCAAATGATACTATGAATTTGGAAAAGTTCAAATTAATTAAGGAGTCAGAGCACAGCTAACGAGCGTCATGGACATTACGAAAAACGGAAGTGGGTTTTGGGTACAACACACTCAATTCCAAAACCCTGTGAAGTTAAAGTTCAAAATTTTTAGAATACCTTTTTATTTGCTATACAGGGAAGTAGTTAACATGAACATTGATAATATTTTTAAGAAAACCTGTCAACTTTCTTGTTACACATCTTAATAGAGCGTCATGGACATTACATTTTGGGTTATTTTTAGCGTCATGGACATTACGTCAAACTTGTAAAATGATGCATCATGCTTTTACCCTGAATTTGTAAACCCATGTGCTGCCTTGCTCTTAATATGGGTTTTAAACTATAATGAATGTCCCTATCTTAATGTTTAACCTCTTCCAAACATTTTTAAGAACCAAACCTCCCCCAGAATCTCACTTAAACCCCGCCCCTCGGTAAGTCCCCTTTTTGCACTTTCCGTCCACATCCAACCAGGCCTTGGAGTAGTTATGATAGACCAGAGATGTAGGTATACATGAAGTAACCTTTTTTTCTAATTATCTTTAACATAATTCCCTTTTATGTGTTTCTCACATGGTAATTGTTCATCTTGAGTAATATACTGAACATCTTGCGTCAACATTTTGTGAAGACAGTAAATGGAAATTAAACATCAAAGGTTTCTGTAATTTTCCAAGTTGATCTGAATACTGCTATGTTCAAGACTGGGTGAACAATTCCCAGAAGATCAGTTAAAATGAGTTGGGAGGACTTCTTGGGAGGAACAGGTCAAACAGAGATGCTTCCTTAGTTTTCCAAATACGAGACAGTCATTGAGGTCATCCTCTACACGTTCCACCTGGATTGACATGCAAAACAAGAACGGAGAACAACAAATGAAGGAAAGATTGGCTGCATTGGGCTTTGTTTATCACAATCATGTTTCCATGTTTTGTCACGTTTTCTCTCTATACTTTTTGTGCCTCTGTACTCAAGTCTTAGCCATTCTGAAATTATGTAAAAATAAAAAATTACTTTATGTATGACGTCTTTGTATCCAAGCTATCCGTAGATGTGTACAAATCTGCATTACGCCTAGGCCTTGAGAAGTCTTCTTTGATGATAAAGTCTGTTTATAATGTCCTACATTCATCTAAACATGTCTCACCAACAGTTCACATACATTTCAATGTCACTTGAATGTTTTTAGGAAAGAACAGTTCCATGAGAAAACTCACCTGAAAATCTCGGATTTGAGCTGTCAGTTTGTAGAATCTGTGCACGATGTTGCCACTAAACGCGCTGCTAAAAAAGAGCTTGAAGTAAATTTCTGATGAGGTCTATGACAAATGTTCTCTTTGACTAGTCCAGGTTTACCTACAATAGGTCCAATTGATAAATTGTAGCATTTACCTTCAAAAAGGTAAGTTTCATGTGACATGTAATGTCCATGACGTAATGTCCATGACGCTAAATGTAATGTCCATGACGCTCGTTAGCACAGTTGTAATTAATTTTTTATTAATTTTCTTGCATTATAGGATTAGCCCCTAAAAACTAGCTTTGCGTATGAAGTCTCATAAAAATATTTCTTACTGGCTTTAAAATATAAAACTAAACACCATGCAATGTCATGGACATTACATTTCATAATTGGTAATTAAGGGCTAATTAAAACGAGTGGCAGCACCCTGTGAATAAATTGACAATGAAGTTTCTTTAAAATTGTGAATACTTACCACCAGTTATATGTTTTAAGCCAAGAATAATTGAAATATCATCTAAAATGTAACCAGGAGGGCATTTTAGACAATTGTGCCAAACATTTCCCAAAAATCATGAATTTGGCTCAAAAAAAACTTTTTTAATAAACTATGAAAAACATGGAAAACCAAGGAAAAAAAATGAAACAAACAAAGATTTGAAATCACTGGGTATCACTCTTTCTTGCTACTTTAAATTTAAATCCACAAATTTGACTTCAATTTTTTGGGCCGAGGACACTTTTTGGTGGAATTGCCCATTTGGGGGATAAAAACAAATTTGATATCGGACGGAGATTCGAACTCGCAATTCTTTGATGTGTAGTCGCGACTGATGACCACTAGGCTAGAAGGGCACGATGCAAAAATGGTGGGTTTTTACATGTGTGCATTAACAGAGGGGATTATGATTCGGCGAAATAATTCTCGTTTCATGATTTTGCGACCATTGTCACTAAATATGAACTGTTAAGTATTAATATAACTTTTAAGTATGGTTGAAATGTAGTATTAGATGCCTTTAGGGTTTTTGACGACGACGTCGATGTCGATGTCGTTAAAAACCCCTATCTAATTACGCACGTTCGTTTTAACGAAAACCCATGCACAGAGTAATTGGTCCAGAACGCGGTTAGAAAAACAAGGACAAATTTAACGCACGTTCTAACGAAAATCCCAAACCTCCGTACGTTGTGCGTGTACAGAGTAATGTGTCCAGAACGCGGGTAGGAAACAATATAGTATAGACTCCTCTCAAGAAGTCAACAACTCATAGAGGTACATACTGTGTTGTATTACCAAAGAGAATATTTCACAATAACATGAAAGTGACTGCATCAAGTTTACAAATTAAAAATCAAATGAAGACCACGTGGTTAATTAATGAAGAATTGTTACACTTTTTTATGAGAGTAAAGCTTAGGTTCTAAGCTTCAATTTGATATATGATTTAACTATTTTATCCTAATACTTTAGGAGTAGTGGCCTAAACAAAAACGCCGTACAAACGCTATGGGGTTTTAGGCGGAAACAAAGAATAATAATAATAATAATAATAATAAAAATAATAAAAATCTCGACGAAAACAAAAGCTGTTCCGACTGGATCGGAACAGCTAATGAGGTTACTGTGACACGTTAGCTCACACACAACCTCATTCCCCACACACGTGTGCACTATTCCCCATGGTGTAATAGAGTTAAATGGGTACGATCGTGCAGCAATGCACTAACGTAAAAACACTCATCCGGCCGGCCAGCCAGCGGGGGATCAGAGGGCACGCAACAATCATTACGTCGAGACACTATATTGTTCGAGTGAATTCGCCGCTATTATTCAACACTGCGTTCTAAAATTAAAAGTGTTTTTTCTTTTCTGTTACAATTATTAGGATATTTTTCTTAATTTTTATTTCCACTTAATAGTTCATTCGTTGTTTGCATGTATCGTACGATTTAATAAAATTATATTGGGCGGCTTGTTTAGCGTGTTTTATTGAGTATTATCGTAGCGTCGCAGTCACGGCTCGAAATTGTATTTGCTACGCCCAAATCGTGTATGTCGGTATCTCTGTACCTCGTATGATGGGTGTAACCTTGTCCGAGGACGAGGAAGTACCCTGTGGACAGTCCGCCATTACAGTAATTTCACACAACGTGCAAAATTCAGAATCGTAACTATGTTACAACCCAATTTTATAATCAATAATATAAAACACAGCTTAAACAGCTTACCGCGTTGAAGATAAAAAAAATTCAAATTATGTTAAGGTACTTACCTGACATATAATTGTAATTACATGAAGCCGTAGGAGGAGAGACTCACCCTGTATTATGTTCCATTTAATACGGTCTGAACCACCCTTTAAATAAAATGGAAAGTTCCTCCATTCATAAAAATGCAAATGAGCCCATGCCCCAGCACATAAATACCTCTCCAAACCATTGAAGCATGTCTCTTTGTAGGTAAGTGAAGGTAAGTAGCTGGCTGAGGTAGACTCATGGATGGGCAAGAAGAAGATAATCTGAGATGCAGAGGGAGGGAGTGTGAGTCTCTCCTCCTACGGCTTCATATAATTACAATTATGTGTCAGGTAAGTACCTTAACATAATTTGAAATTATATTTCAGCCTAGTCGTCAGACTCACCCTGTATATTTCAACGCTTGACCGAAGCCAGGACAGCTGTCTGGAACTCCGACGTTGTAACATCTCTCCTGTAAAACCTTGTAAAGGTGGACTCTGATGACCAATCTGCAGCTTTCAGGATCTGTGCTGTAGATACCCCTGCTCGAGCAGCTGCCGAGGTGGCTGCTCCCCTAGTGTGCCCGATAATGAGACACATCTATGCCAGATGAAGCCATAATGGTTCTCAACCACCGTGCGATAGTAGCGGACACCACAGCATGAGTGGGTTTCACAAATGACAAAAAACAGACTGGTAAGTTTGTCCTTACCCTGTCCTCGGGCAGGCTTTGTCCTCTGAAGATATACTTCCAAGGCTTTCACCACACAGAGTTTACTGTCGGGGAATAATGTGATAAAATCACTTTTCTTGGCAGTCTTGCTGGCTGTAGAGCACTTTGTTGGTTTCACCAGGGTAAAAACAAAAGCTGTTTTTGTTTTTTGCATAAACTGCAAGTCCAAAGCGATTAAGGATGAACAGCGTCCCGCTGTAACAAGTGCAATCAGCATAGCTGTTTTCAAAGTCAGAAGCCTTAAGCTCAGCTCTCTATTCCGAGGGAGTGAAAGGATGTACTGTAGGACCTTCCCGGTATCCCATGTTGTACAATATTTAGGCTGCGGTGGACGAATGTTAAAGATTTCTTTCAAAAATCTTGAAACCAGGGAATATTGACCAACCGGAGCTCCTTCCACCGGAACATGAGCTGAAGAAATTGCTGATCTATACACGTTGATCGTTCTATATTGTAGTCCTTGCTGGAAAAAACTGTGCAAGAAACTCGAGGATGTCAGCTAGAGGTGCTCGAATAGGATCAACTTGGTGTTGAACACACCAGCGACGCCATCGGTTCCATGCTGAATTGAACTGGGCATTAGTGCCATGGCGCCTGGATGATAAGATAACAGAAGACACTTGCTGCGAAACACCTCTTGCTGATAAGGATTGCCTGATAGCTTCCATGCGGCTAACTGCAAGGTTTTCCACATTGGATAATATTGGTCGTGACACAACCTCAGCAACTCCAATACGACTGGAGTTTTCATGACTGTCGGACCCGGACGTCCCCGAGGCTGAAGCCCCATCGGCATCAGTGATAAAACGATCAGCAGCGTCGGAGTGAGCGGCAGAAACATCATAACTAACCTGGTCAATAACTCCAGATTCCCAAGTGACGGGGTTCGGAAGAGCTAGAGAAGAAGCAGGAGAAGCAGCGGGGTTACGCTGTTGCTGAAATTGTGGCCATTGGGCTGTCATAGGTTGTCCATATTGTCCGAACATGAACGGATTCATCCCACCGTAAACCGGGTACATGGGCGGCGCCATGTTGGTATACTGCCCTCTAGCGTTAGCAGGAAAATTCCACTGTTGATGAGCGGTTCCTGCCGTGATATTTCCCGGCGGTGCAGCAGCAGGGGCAACCCAAGGCGAGGTAATACCCATACCGGTGTTAGCAACAAACTGTGCCTGTGGAACTCGAGAAACTCTCGGGGCCAAGGACGGAGAATGCCGTTGGGAAGAAGGGCAAGGCGACCCCTTTTCTGGCTCAGGGTTCTGTAGCTGTGCGCTAGCACGTTCTCCTCCCGCCCAAGGCAAGGCGGGGTCGGTCGTTAATTTTATGCCTTATAATATTGATTTCGACGAGATTCCCGGGGGATTCGAACTACAGATCACTGGCTTGGTAATAAACACGGTAAACCGCGGTGCCAAACAGATCTTCAACGCGGTTTGAGTGATTTTATTTATTATATAATAACTGTATATAATTCTTTAAAATAATTTTAAGATGACGTGACATATAAAATTACTTCATTTTGCACAACTTCAATACCCAGAGAATCAACATGAAGAAAATTTGAAAATCGGACGTTTAGGCCTATTTTGGGAGATATGGTGGTAACAAGATTGCCTAATTAAATATTCATGTCATTACAACTCAGCTAATTGATAAAGAAGTTAAACAACACCAAGTTGAGTAATTAAGTTGCGTACTAAGCTTCGATTCAATTTAGGACTCAAGTCTGTCATTTCTACTGTTTCTACGGCTATAAGAAAAATCGTGCGTTAAACGTATGGCGTTTTGGCGGAAACCAAGAAAAACGTTTCTAAAACATTTTGAAAAACTATACGAAAACAATACCTCCTTATCCGACTTCATTTTCACTTTAAATTTTTTAATTTTTTCCAATATTGGCTTGCCATAGAATCCCAAATAGCAACCACATCACATGATCTATATAGTGACTGAAGGAGAATGAAACTAAATCTAGCAGATAATAATTTTGTTTTATTTTTTTGAGGTTTGATCAAAATAACTCTTTGACTCATTGGATTGTTGGCATAATAATGAAGTGATTTATACCAAAAAATAATCATTTTATAAATGTTTGAGCATAACAACCTACAAGTACAACAGGAAACTTTATTCTCCTTAACCTGATTTAGCCTGACAAAAATATAGACCGTGAGTAAATAGAAGAGCTTCTGTCACCGGCGGAGCTTGCACAGTCTTACGGTAAACAGGAATCAAAGTTGGGGGGTCGAAAACATATATGAGGGTCGATTACTATGTATAGAATCCTCTGATTTGATTGTTTAAAAAGGGAGTCATGGAAATAGCTATGCCCCTTTTTCTATCAAGACGACTTCATAGTATGGAAATATTGACTGCTATGAGGGGCACAGTTAAAATTATAGGCCCAAGGTGATGTCAAAACAATGACTATGCCCGAAGCGAAGCTGAGGGCATAGTCATGGTTTTGACATCACCGAGGGCCTATAATTTCAACTGTCCCCCGAATAATAAGCAGTCAATATTACTTTTATATACCAAACAATATAGATTCTTCTAATCTGATTGGTTAAAAGATGTCATAAACTGGGCCTTGATTTTGAAGTGTATACAAAAAAGTGTAACTAATAACTTACCAAAATCATGTCTTTCATTTCCCATGAAGATACCAACAATGTTGGTAACAGTTAAAATCCAACATGGGTAAAAAATATACCAATCCAACTGGGATAACAGTTAAAATCCAACATCAGTCAACGTCAACAGAAACATGTGGTTGATTTCATGTGGTTGTCAACGAGATGAAATCTTGCTTCAGCCATTTTACGTTGCGAGTTTGACATGAACACAAACAACCAAATTTCCCACACAAACTACGTTGAAAGGTCGTCTGCGAAAAAAAGGTCACAGCTATAGTTCATGTAGTTCGCGCCGTGACACGACGAACGTACACACAACGCAATACACACACATGCGCCACCTACATGTAGGAATACAGTGTGTTGAGACTGATCCATTATTTCCAGGGCGGGCATAGTCAATATGACGTCATCTTGAAAGAAAAAGCGGGCATAGCTATTTCCATGACTCCCTTTTTAACCAATCAGATTAGAGGATTCTATATGTGAGGTATATAATTACTATTTGCACCACTGTGAACAAAGAGGGCGCATGATTCAAATCATTCGCGTTTCTGGCGTACCCGCAGCTGGACGTGAACTGGTTCGTCTCCGGTTGAAGGATCAGAAACACATAGAGGCCTTATTGAGCGCAATATTCTGAAGGGATTTCGGGTGATGTATACAATTAATCATGTAGTAAAGTGACTAAGGGTATAACCCCGAAAAGGTGAACATGTTTTATTCGGGGTATTTCCGCCGTGTTACAGCCTTAAGTTTGCTGGCACAAGCGAGGGGTTGGTTTACGAAGAAGGATCGTCGGTGCCGCCTTGGTGTGTCTCTTTGCGCTATTGTAGAACATGCCCTATGGCACAGTAGTGCGGTTTTAGAGCAGAATGGTGCATACTGGTACACATCAGGGAGTATTAACATAGGGGGCACACGGAGAAAGTTTTCCTTCAGAGCTGGTAGTAGATACCATCATTTCTTCGTATTTCATTGCCTTTTCATCCATTTAAAATTATTCCATGTCAGCCGGGTCAAATAATTTGCGGCCTTTTGTATACATCGGGTCTTCCCTTCAGGAGTCTGCCGAGTAACCAACGTAAACGAAAACGTATTAAAGGGAGCTACAGTCAAATGCAGAAAGGAACCCCCTTAAAGTAATAATAAATTCAACGTGCCAGTTTCATCGTATAAAATAATGCACACAATTTGCGAATTGTATTTTCGTTAACCATTTTCGGTACCATGTTTACTTTGGGGCAATTTTAATTTAAATGGGTTTAGATGGCGTACAAAGGGACCTTTTGTGTACACTGGTTGTGCCTTCTTGAACCTCAGACCATGAATAGATCACCGGTATTTAAATTCTGAATGCACTGAACCGTTTTCATTGTGCTTTGCGAACGCGGCTTTTCAGCTTGCCTACACCGGTCATCAGTGTTTGTCGAATCTTTGGTCACTGAGCCATGGACTTAACTTGCAAGAAATGTGTCAGAGATTGTCCAGGTGAGCAGTATTTTAAAGTCACTAGCTTCTTTGTTCCGAGTCCCACACATTCGCTGTGGGGTTAAACAATGGTAGGCCTAAGTAGGGTTTGAAACTTTGCATGGTGCAAATACGATATGGAAAAGTTTGCGGCAACACCATGTAGTGACTAACTCTAATGAGTTGGGGTGGTTCTGAATAGAACTGTTGGTTTACATGTAATGGTAAGACTAATGGTTTGGAAAGCAGTAAAAGATAGCCACCGAATTTAGGCTGGATCAATACAATTAGTCTTGGTTTGAGCAGATAGTTCAGGGTTCGGCATTTTGTACGCTCCTAAAAGACCAACAACAGTCAGTGCCGGTCCTTTTGTTTTTTTTTATTATAAGCCTGCTAAAAATCCAAACGGCTTATTTCATTAATAACATGTACGTTTACTGTTATAAACTTACTAACATTTGGCCTGATTCCGTTGCACATGTTACTGTCGATATTTCTCATGGAAGAATGGAAATACAGGTGTATTTGATTTGAATTGAATTGATTTCTTCCAGGAATTTCGAAAATGCGGAGGCATAAATGGGGCCGCATGTGAGCCATGCAGCATAAGCTTCCGAGGAGTGCTTTGAAAGTTTAGAGTCGTCCCCCGGTGTTTCAAAGGTCTGGTAGACGGTACTCGGGACGAAGCCGATCAACATTGGGAAGCGAGCCATGTAAAGACACTGTAACAAAATTGGAAACCTTGGCACAAAGATTGTGTCATTTGCCGCTCAAAGAAACACTTCATGGTCATGTAAATGTTACGTCCTTAAATGTAGCCAACACTGGGCTCGATGGTGACCATTATGGGGCGGCCAAATAAGGGGGCCGTCTTCACATGTACATATGTAATATCATTTACAAAGCAAAGTTGGATGGACAAAGCGGAACGGGCCCAGTCAGCTAGGAATCACTTGTGGATGTAGCTTTTAAAATCGCCAAATTCCATAAGTCTCTCAGGGCATAAAGATATAAATTATTTATGCAATGAGAGAAAGGTGCAATTACAATTAAGCAGATTACAAATCAGCAGTTTCAAACAATGAGTTTAACCGTGATTTAAAACAGTGAAAAGAATTGGCCTGGCGAATATGCTCAGGAAGACTATTTGAAAGAAACTGTGCGGCATATCAAAAGATTTGTGGCCATTTAAAATGATAGAAGCTTTTTTGATAGCATTGACTGCATTAGTACTGGTATAATATTAATTTAGAAACAGTCATGAGTGTGTAAAAATCGCTGTAGTGTCATGAGACAAGCCTGAGTAAGCAATATTTATTAATTATCCATTACCTGAAGAGTCACGGGATATAAACATCAGTTTGAGTTGTAGAGATCAGGCTGGGATGACAACAATGGGTATGCAATATGCCTACATAAGTATAACTATACGCCATGTAGATTAACACACAAATACATAAATTTTTGTTGAAAGGATCAAGGCCAATCCTTATGATAAAGACGCGGGAGATGTGTGCTTTGTATTTTTTGTGGAATTGTACATGTCAAACAACCATTCTTATCAATCCAAAAGACTCACTATCAATCCAAAATATTCAGCATAATAGTGCGCTTCCACCGTTTAGCGGCGTGCATCAAAGGGCAATATTTTGTCATCATAGTTGAAGGCTGCTTTGTTTTACTTTTACCATAGTGCAACAAAGCGGCTATACAAAACGGGGCACCACAATATGGTAACATGCCTGAAAACGGGCTTTGTGGCCCTTTCTAACTTCGCAAGTTTAGTACGTCAAAAATTCCACAATGTACATGTAGGCCAAAAGAGTACTAGCCGGGGCAGGGTCTCAACATAGTAGGATGGTTGGACCTCACGTATGAATAATAATAATGGGCCCCGAGAATGTGAGTAGATCTGGCCTCACAGAAGGTTGAATTATGAAATAATGATGATATTTATAATATAAATAACAGTCAGTTCGTATATATATATAATTTGGTCTCACAGACGAAGTATTATGGGGATGGGCCCCGAGATTGTGATATGATCTGGCCTCACAGAAAGTATTAATTATGATAATAACAATGATACACTTATATTATTACAAATAACAGTCAGTTTGTATAATTTGGTCTCAAAGGCAAAAATTTATGGGGTGGGCCCCGAGATTGCGAGATGATTTGGCTTCACAGAGAACATTAATTATGACAATAATGATGATATTTATAATAATATTTATAGTCAGTTTGTATATTTATATTTTGTCTCATTGGCGAAGTTTTATGGGGTTGGGCCCCGAGATGTGAGATGATCTGGCCCCACAAAAAGTATTAATTATGATGTTTATAATGATATTTATAATAACAATAACAGTCAGTTTGAACATAATTTGATCTCAAAGCCGAAGTTTTATGGGGATGGCCTCCGACATTGTGAGAGGATTTGGCCTCACAGAAAAAGTATTATGGGGTTGGACCCAGAGATGGTGAGATGAAACTTTGCCTCATAGATGTAGTATTATGAGGATGGGCCCGAGATTGTGAGATGATCTGGCCTCACAGAAAGTATTATTACGATAACAATTATAGTATTTGAAATACTAATGACAATAGTAAGTTTTGTAACATACAAAGTTTTACGGGGATGGGCCCCAAGATTGTGAGATAATCTGACCTCACAGATGTAGTACTATGTGGTCGGGCCCCAAGATGGTGAGATGATTTGGCCTTCGAAAAAGTATCAATACGGTATTAGAATAGTTTTTATAACAGTATATTTTCATGCTACTTCGCTGTGCTCATTCGCACGAAAGACAGTTGCAGTCTATTCGACAACGAATAATACAACACTCTTTTAAGACAACAGGCATTTTAAGGTGGGGTTTTTCCAGGTTAATCAAGCATGTTTATGTGCCGGCGCTAGATCTTATTCTTTAAGTCCTTAAACCCGTTGTCCTCACCCTGTTTGTTGCTATTGGCTATACTGTCGAACTTTTGATTGAAATAACCTTTGAACCTGTTGGATAGCATTTCAGGGTTGTACCGCGGCTGCTCATTTTTGGATGTCATCTTAAAATCTTAACCAAACAAGCATAAAAGCTATAGTCAAATGTAGTAACACAACCAAACGCATCAGCAAAGTGTACTATTTATAGGATCACGCTTCAGTGAGCTGTTTTGAATATGCTGCATCCTATCACGTGATAAACTTTGCGGGGCGCGGAGTGCTTTGAATATAAGTTATCCCACTGAATAAAACCACATTAACTATGGTCAGATGGTTAGTTGTATGGGCCCCGAGGTGGTGAGATGATGAGGCCTCACAGATGAAGTACTATGGGGATGGGCCCCGAGGTGGTGAGATGATTTGGCCTCACAGAAGTACAAATTTGATATTAAAAATAGTATTTATAATAATTATGGTCAGTTGTAAGTATGTATCTAGTCTTACAGACGAGGTTTTGTGGGGATGGGGCCCGAGATTATGAGATGAGTTTGCCTCACAAATGAAGTACTTTGGGGATGGGCCCCGAGGTGGTGAGATGATTTGGCCTCACAGATTAAGTACTATGGGGATGGGTCCCGAGATCGTGAGATGATTTGGCCTCACAGATTAAGTACTATGGGGATGGGCCCCGAGGTGGTGAGATGATTTGGCCTCACAGATAAAGTACTATGGGGATGGGCCCCGAGGTGGTGATGATTTGGCCTCACATTATAAGTACCAATTTGATATTTAAAATAGTATTTATAGTAATGTACTAATTATGGTTAGTTGTAAGTATATATCTAGTTTTACAGACGAAGTTTTGTGGGGACGGGCCCCGAGATTGTGAGATGTTTTGGCCTCACAGATGAAGTTTTACGGGGTGGGACCCCGAGATTGTGAGATGATTTGGCCTCACAGATTAAGTACTATGGGGATGGGTCCCGAGATCGTGAGATGATTTGGCCTCACAGATTAAGTACTATGGGGATGGGTCCCGAGATCGTGAGATGATTTGGCCTCACATAAGTTTTAATATGGTGTTAATAATGATATTTGTAATAATAATAATAGTCAGATTGTATCTTTCATGAAAAGTTTTACGGGGATTGGCCCCGAGATTGTGATATGATTTGTGCCTCACAGATAAAGTATTACGGGTTGGGACCCGAGATGGTGAGACGAAATTTACCTCAGAGAAGTATATTTATGGGGATGGGCCCCGAAGTGGTGAGGGGATTTGGCCTCAAAGAAAGTTCAAATGATACTTATAAAGGAATTTATATTAATATCAATAGTCATTTGCTATATAATTGGCCTCACGAATTAAATAATATTATGGGGATGGGCACGAGATGATAAGATGGTTCTGCCTCGGAGATAACGTATAATGGTGATGTGCCCCAAGTTTGTAAAATGAACTTGCCCCGACAAGATGGAGTATGTATAATGTCACTTTGTAAATTTGAATATCAGTGTATGCCTTGTGCACTAAAGCAAATTTTTGGTCCCTGTTCCACTTGTTTTATTTAGAGGGGTCAAGAAATATTCTAGAAACCTATGGGAGATGAACTTGCCGCACAGGATGGATTATTTACTAAATGTGAACAAAACAAAGAACAAAAATAAAAAAAATAAAAAATGAATTTAAACATGATTCTAGGGCCTCTAAGCCATGTGCTTTAAAACGAGTTTCGGTCCTTGGGCCACCAGTGTCTTATTGTAGTGTGTTCAAATAAATACACCAGAAATATATGGGGATGGGCCCCGAGACGGTGAGATGCGGTAGACCTGCCGCACAGATAGACTGTGTATGGGGTGCAACCCCAAGACCCCAAAATGTTTTGCTCCACAGAGGGAATACAAATACAGTACATTACAATGCCTACAGATTGCGAGGTGATTCGGCCTCGCAGAAGGTTATGAAATGATATTGCCTCAAATTAAAAGCATCTCCCGAGATGGCTAGAGATGAATTATATATTGTATTTAATTGAGTCCAAAAAATAAAGATTTCTTAGTCAAAAAAAAAAAAAAAGTTCAATAATTTGCTTTTGGGTTCATAGGTGTGGGGACGGAACCAAATATTTTTTACCGTATAAAGAGTGCTGGAGGAAATGGGCCGAGGTGGTGAGATAAATTTTTTCTCAATAGATATTAAGATGCAGTTACTTTTTCTGCGATCGTGTGAGAAATTTGGACTCGTAACAAAATGTGTTATTATTTATAGTTGGTTCCGAAATCGTGCGATCACTTGGCAAAGAACAATCATCGGTTGTGGCGTTAAACCTTGCTCGGCGCCAGCACGGGTGCAGTCCCTCCGTAGTCTAGTACACGAGTGCAAAACGGCAGTAAGTGTCGAATTGTATTATGGAAATTTGTAATTTAAATAAATGTGTGTATCTTATGTGAATTTTAATCCGTGCCACGTCAGCAACATGATGCTATGGATGGCTTGAATTCTCAAAGCCGTTTCATAGAGACAGGGTAGGGGGGCGTACGTTATTCATCTCTGCTTGCGGGCGGCGTGTCAGAATTATGCAATTATTATCAGCCATGATAAGGGTTTAGCAGTGTACATGTACACATCATTTGAAAAGAAAAAAAAGAAGAAAAAATCCAGTTGGCCGTTGTTACTAATTTATATCATTTATTAAACAAACAAAAATAATAAAAAAAAATTAAAAAGTGTGTATGTAAGCTTAGCCAAACAAACAGAGGAAGATGTCAAGTATAACGATTGTTTGCAGTTAAATCAAATGAAGCTAATATTTACAGGCAAAGGGAAAAAATGAGTGAAAGAGCCGGAAAAAAAAACCCAAAAAACCCGTCCTTTTGCATTGTTTCCCTCTTCTTCCTTGAAGTGGGTAAACTTAAAAAGGCCGGTGTTTGCAACAGTTGTGGTTTAGGCACAAACAAAACGCAAATATTTTCACTACAGCGTCCATTGTGTGGCAAATTTTTTACCCGTTCCCAGTACCTCAACGGTCAACGGGACATGTTTTTGTTTTGTTTTTAGGAGTATGGAAGGTACCTTCAAAATACTCAAGACGCACTTGGGGAGAATATTTCACCACTTCAAAATCATTCCAGAGGAAACAAGAGAGACGGCAAGCGAAGGGTTGTACCCTTCGGTGGATATGTCATGGACGCTGGCTTTAAAGAAGAAAGAAAGAAATGGCACGCGTGTAGATAGATTAAAGAGTTTCCATTTGACAAGGTCTAGGGTGAAGGCAACAAAGGTTTACAATGGGTCACCTATACACAGATTGTGGTCTTCTAGAATGGAGGCGGACTTCTAGTACTATTGGAGTTTCGGAGTACAATCGGGCAAAACAATGGGTCACCTATACACAGCAGGCCTGATACTTCACGGAGGCAACGGAGGCAATTGCCTCCGTTGCCCCTTGCCATTGCCTTGGTGCCCTTGAAATGCTCCAGTAGAAATTTACAATTTCCTCATAGGGTGCCTTTTGCCAAAGAGAAAACGCCTTGGTGCCCTTGCCCTTTCAAAAACGAAGCATACAGGCCTGACACAGATTGTGGTCTTCTAGAATGGAGGCAGACTTCTAGTACTGTTGGAGTTTCGGAGTACAATCGGGCGAAACTCACCCAAGGGAGTCGTCGAGGAAAGTCACATTATTTTAAGGGAAATTGGACAGACCAGTTTGGCTTTGCATGTTTCTTTCTAAAGATACTTAGGCAGCCTCCAGATCCATATATGAGTGGTGACCAAATCTATTAACATGGTGGATATATAACAACTATTCAACAAAAAAAAAAAAAAATTACATGTCTGTGGAAAAGTTTTCACCATGGGCTGCGGAACTTAGTCGGTCTATTTGGTTTCGTGGTATGCAGTCTGTCCTACACGGTGCCGTTGAAATACCGTTGCATTGGTCATCGCCAAATTGAGGAAGTTGTGTCAGGACAGAATCCAACTATGGTGACCTTGAAGCGTTACTGCAATTATGTTTTCCTTCCCGTAGCTCTCAGGAAACAGTCAGGCCGAGCTTAACGGCAGACTCGACGTTTTTCGTACAACCCACAGCCTTAAAGAGACTAGATATCTGGTTAGAGCCTATATTTCTGTTTTAAATGTCGGTTGCTGACCATCATACGGTTGGGGATGACCATCTAGACGACAACTCTACCCGGATGGTGTAGTCAAGTTTGATTGATAGGACACACGTGTAGCCTCATACGGAGGGTAATGACCTTACACGGCAACCTCACAAGGACACGGAGGTACCAATTATAGCTCCATACTATGGATGATTTTAGTTTTAATCGGCTGGGTCCTCAGGTAGAGCTATTTTTTATTCTTCCTAATGGCTTGGGTCCAAATGGCTTGGGTCCAACATGAGAAAAGGGATATCACTCAAGTAGTATATTATTTTGTATAGGCCAATACTTGCAACGGGTACAGAAGTACATTCAACCTTTGGAGCAGTCAGAGGCCCACGTCACGAGGAAGGAGATATCCATACGTTCTAGTCGAGACCAGCTCGTTGGTAAGCGAGGTTAGACGCTAGCTCCCATCAGGTCAAAAGAAAAAAAGAAAAAAAAAAGAAGAAAAGAAAAAAAAAAAAAAAACTAAAAAAGAAAAGGGGTAAAAAAAAGGTGACGAGGTCTAATAGCAGTGATCTTTGTCTATAATCACTCCTTGGCAAACTCTGCGGGGATGTGTCCTCCCTTGGTTGTCGCCCCTAAGCTGGACACAGTTTGCCTTTTCATCAAAAATGAGTTGGTGGATGGGTTTTTGCTGTTTTGTCCTTTTGCTTGCTCCATCCGACGATCTCCTACCACAGGAGGCAGTAGATTCTAACTGCTTCTCGCAGCATCAGCGGGTCGAGATGACTGCGCATTGTGTGCCCACGTAGGTCGATTTTGGGGGTTTCCGAGTTTGGGCATCTCAAAGATGTGAGAATTCAGCAGACGGTCAATGGTCATAGAGAAAGTATGAGAAGCATTGCAGGGGTCTTCATCAGATGAAGATGTTACCGAGCATAGAGCTCAAACCTCAGTACAAAAAGGCTTTACAAGTTGGCTATTTAGCTGTGTTGCCGGCTGGCGTAGCAGTTTGACCGAATGGCGGGCGTTCAACCCTTGGGCCGTCATTTAGGTTTGGGTGAGAAATGGGGAGTTTTGGTAAGAAACGGGGACTTGAGGCGAACTGGGGTTTGGTGAGAGATGGGAGGTTTAGGGTTTCCTTTGCTTTGTCGGCGTGAGAAAGCACGCCACAGGGTTAGAAGCAAACAATCGTTTACACCCATATCTAAACCTAAATGTAGAGTCTTGAGCCCGTGAGTGAGCAGTGGTGCAAGAAGTTTACTATTTGCACCACTGTGAACAAAGAGGGCGCATGATTCAAATCATTCGCGTTTCTGGCGGGCTCAAGGTTGAGAGGGGTACGGGGTCAGTGATGCAGCAAGTGGTTTGTAGGTTAGCAAAAGGGGGAAAATGTACCCACCCTCCCTCCCCCTTTTCCCCGGATCAGTATAAGAACTGTTAACCCTCCTACTTGGTGTACCCCTCCCTAAAAGTCCGTCTGGTTGTTTAGTGAGGGGCACAACTTTCACATTATTTGGTCCAAAACATTTGGATATGGTCCGTGGTCCCCCTAGGTCAAAGTAAATAGCAAAATCAGTACAATGTATTAATTCAAATTTAGAAGTTTGTAATGGCTAAATATGCGTACAGTGAGGTTTGGCCACTGGGCCGGTTTGACAGTACGTCTGAGTAGGGTACAACACCTTTTAAACCTGTGTAACATTTTCCCTTTTTTTTTTTTGCATCCCACTCCGGAGGGAAACTCCGGACTCTACACCCCAAATCGTTTACACCCATATCTAAACCTAAATGTAGAGTCTTGAGCCCCCAAGTGAGCAGTGGTGCAAATAGTTTACTATTATAACACACCTCTTCCTCGTTCTGTATTCTGGTTGGCTGAAACACGGTCACGTGGGATGAACTAGTATAGGCTAGTGATCGCTCGCGTGTTTAGCGGGAATAGTACCAGAGCGGGCAATAGTCTTTTAATATAGTGCCCGCGGTAATAGCACCCTCTCTTGACTTGAACCGTGAACAACAACAACAAAACTCCTTTTTCTGTTTTTATTTGACATTTAAGACCGAGCTGTGTTATAAAACACATATTGACTGGCGTAATTCGGTAACTAGTGTCACGTCTATTCCCCCTCGGGCCTGTGAGTGACCAGAAGAGGGGCCTATTTCCATCGGCCTTCGACCTCTAGAAATAGGTCGCTCTTCTGGTCACTCAAAGTCCCTCGTGGGAATAAACGTATACTTTCTTGCCAGTCAATATGTGTATATTAATACTATGCCCGCCCTGAAAATAACGCAACTCTTATATGTATACGACTAGCGTTCCGTGTCACAGCGCGACCTTTCTTCGCAGACGACCTTTAGGTAGTGTTGTTGATTAGATTCAGAAGAATCTTTATTCGATATATAATAAAAGAAATATCGGCTGCTTAATATTAAATCTGGGCACAGCCGGCCCAAGCAAGGTGATGTCAAAACTATGGCTATTTATGCCCTCAGCTTCGCTTCGAGCATAGTCATGGTTTTGACATCACCTTGGGCATATATTATGAGTATGACCCTACGATTAAATGCAACAAAAGATGGTGTTAAAAAGTTGTTTTGACAGCATCGATTTTGCGCTAAGACTGAAATTTACATGATTTCTTTTTTAGCTGATACTTTACAGGGAAAAGTTTCCGTATGGCGCCACCACTTTTTCACTCGATATTAAATAATATAATATAGTATCTAATTTACCTCAATGAGATATCCCTTTTTGTAAAGATGAGTGAAAAAGTGGTGGCGCCATACGGAAAGTTATCCGTGGATTTTAAATGTATATTTGATGAGTTTACGGCGAGTTGACGGCGAGTTGACGGCACAAGTGAGTTGACCGCGAGTTGGCGGCAAGTAGTAGGACCCGTGTAAGTTGCGATAACGGTGGGGGAGGGTCCGGAGGATTACGAGATCGAGAATCTGTGCACACATCGGGGCGAAATCGTCCAGCACGTACAACTTGCCCGATTTTTACTTCTTTCAAAAATCATTACACAAATTATAAGAACACAAACTTGATCCTCTAAGTTTATGCAACAGTTCATAACTCAAAATACCAGGCAATCTGGCAATGGTTTGGATGAATCGGGTAACTTTCCGTACCGTAGACATGGTACTTGGTAGAGTAGGCATGTTCATCATGTTGGCGCCACCAGTTTTTCACTCATTTTTACAAAAGTAAAACTTAAAAACGGAT
Organism: Asterias amurensis; assembly: GCF_032118995.1. NCBI lineage: Eukaryota > Metazoa > Echinodermata > Asteroidea > Forcipulatida > Asteriidae > Asterias > Asterias amurensis. The sequence goes on along the minus strand of NC_092650.1, from coordinate 9,816,194 downwards.
ATCTCATTGAGGTAAATTATAATTATTTCATATCTAATGAAAAACTTGACGATATGTTTTAAAGAAAAAGGGAAAAACCTTACCAGAGCCCAGATTTTCCAAACTCCTCTTCCGTGGCCACCGCGAATAATTCTGAGCCGCAATAGACTGTGCAAGTCTCGCGCGCACCGGAGCGAGAAAACACGACAACTGAAGAACTTAACTTTTTTATGAATCAAATCTTTGCTTTAATTTTTTCTTAATGCCGAATCTGAACAACAAAAATACCCGTTAGAGCTTGTTTAAATTAGTTTCAGCTTTTTAAACTAATACACAATTATCGGTTAAAGTCTATGTATAGACAAAAGTAAAACTCTGGGACAAGGATGTTTGTTTGATCTTAAATGTTTTGAAACCCCTTTTGTAAATCTACGCCCGAATGTGAAACTACTGAAAGCTGGTTTATACGCGGACGCACGATGGTCGCAAGGGCGTTTTAGATTAACGCGTGACGCATTTTAAAGAGGAAGCCGACGCCTAAGCGACCAATGAAAAGCCTTTCCACCCCGCGCTGCCAAAACAAGCGTCTGCGTAAGTTTCGTGATCGAAGATGGGCACAAATTCTTAATTTTTTACAAGTAAAACCTGACCTGAGGTCAAGTTTAAACATCGGTTTTTCTTCGTTTTTATGATGACTTTATTTTTACTTTTATAAATGTTGTTAATTAGTATTACATTTTTAACAGCATATGTCATTTTTATGGTCAGAAACTATATTAAACTAAAGTAATGGACGAAACAAAATCTCCTCAACGTAAAACTCCATAAGGTTGGGACCACAATGGTCCCGGAAGTTCAAATCCGCGCGAGACTTGCACAGTCTATAGTCTTGGTTTCAAGACGCTCCAGTTGTGTAGTCACGAACCATGTAGTCACGAAAACCCAGGGGGGCGGAAGGGGTATTGCGCAATCATTTGCTAGCGCGTTTTGGGTACACTCCATTTTAAAAATAGGTGATGACAATATTAAACAAGAAAAGATAACATGAATACCGCTGAAAATCTCTCTTTAACAGCACTGAAAACATAACAGTACTTATTGTAAGAGCATTTTCAATTGTTAAACTGGTTAGTTTGACATAAAATGCTTAAACATTTTACCGAAATTTTCCGTTGGCTTATTGCAGCGGCCAACGTGTACGAATGGGTCCAGGCGGGAGTTTTGTTACAAAACGTCACCCCTAAAATGGCTATAAACATCGACATAATGTGCAAAAAAATTATCGTTCATCCTCTGATTTTTTTTACTTAATGTTGTGATGAGGGATAGATCTTTCATTCCTGAAAGTTTAAACAAAATCCCTCCGTACATCCTCTAGATATTTGACGTTTTTTGAGAGGTATTTTTGAGAAAATGGTTTCTGGCTGTCTTTTATTTATATGATGTGCATATGTACATGTAGCATCCCATAATATGGGTAAATCATAGCATGCCGTAAAATCAATATTAACATCCATAATCATTATATGGGTAAACAAGGGAGAGTTTCAGTTAGATTCAAATTATATTGTTTACATTTTTTTCGGGGAGAGGAAGGTGTTGTTTAAAGTTATATGGAATTATTATTTGTATCAATCCATACTTAGCCATTCTGTGTTGAGGGGGTGAACTTGGATTATCTTCAACTCTTAAGATAATCCAAGTTTACCCCTTCAACACAGAATGGTTAAGTATGGATTGATACAATTTGGAATTGGAATTTAAAAATAACACAGAACTCACAGAATCTACTGTTGAAACAATTTATGCCTATTAATATTCCTTAAAATTAACTATGTGGTTGCATTTCTGTTCAACTTTTTTACAGGAGCACTTTGACACAAAACAATTTGAACCCCGACGATCAGACCGAAAGTTAAAGCAGAATGCTGTTCCAACCATCTTCTCTCATCGCAAAGTATCCAAACTGAGGAAGTCGCCCCGAAACAGACTCCACATGCCTCCCATGACATGCAAGACGAGAGAAGGTACATGTAGCAAAGCAACATCAGCTGAGCATTCCTACTCTGCAGCACCACTATGCTCGTCCACTGAAAATTGTAAGAATTATAGAAGTTTTTTAAACAAAAGATGCTCATACAAATTTATTTTTCAAATTGTTCTGTTGTTACTCACTGTTTTGTAACTAATACAAAGCACTTCAGATTGACACACAGTTCTCTTGGAATAGCAGCAATTTTCTTGAACTGCAACCATGAGAGCAGATGTGAGTGGTTTGATTCCACTGGTGCTTAGTTCAGAATTTGTGAGATACAAATTGGTAGCATGATCATTAATGAGTATGGTACAAAAAAATGGTGCATGACTACTGAAGAGTTAAGATTTGAGTTAGGTGACCTGTGTTCTATTTTCAAGATATGTTTTTTCAAAATAAGGTTTGCATGTTTTTTCCTGTGTTGTTAACATTTTGCAGTGTTTGTTGACAAAATATTTGGCTGTTTTTGATTTCCACATCTTGAAGTTACTGGTAAGTTATTTCAGTATTTTTGTAAATTGGGCCACTTATTGTAATATTTGATGTGTGCAGATTGTGTTGTTTACAGAATCTAGCTGTACAATTTCAAACAAATTTTCTCTAAATGTTTACCTGAATTTATTTTACAATACACAAATATTATAGTGTGATAGCGTATTTATCTTTGAAGGATTTCGGTACTTTTTGTAACACAAAACACAGTGTCACAGATTTACATTAAACTGACACCGTTTGAAGACAATGACAGTAGAAAGCGTTCCTAAAAATACTAGTTGCTGAGGTGCTGTAGTTTTTGAGAAATGAGTAAAACAATGTCATGAAAATGTGTTTCTAAACTACAATCTAAAATAATTTTCGTCTCACCATCACTGAGACGAAAATTATTTTAATGACATTGTTTTACTCTGTTTTCAAAAACTACATCACCTCAGCAAGTAATATTTTCAGGAAAGCTTTCCTACCATCATTATCTTCGAACTGTGTAAGTTTAGTGTAAATCTGTAGACACTGGTTTTTTGTACTACAAAAAGTACATAGACCCTTTAAACAAACTTGCCGCTCAGTTAGAACACACAAGACGCAGGGTGTGATAAGGGCCGTGTAATATGGGTTTTTAACACACTCTTGTTGTTATGGAATGATTGATCAAAAAGAAGGATTCAAGCCTACTTGAAGATAATTCATTTTGTGCAATGACTTAATACAACAGGATAGCTTAATAAACCAATACATTTATAAAACAGACATTTTTAACCTATCATTTAAAAGTATTTTTGAAAGAAAAATATGGCCATAGACATTTCACAAAACATGTTTCAACTTTTGAAGAGTATTTAACAAAAAAATAATTTTACCATTTGTGTTCTTTTAACTGTACTACTTTTGTCTTTTGATTTGCAAGTCTTTTGATTTGCAGGGTTGGGGAGGGGGGGCAAGAACTATTTATGACACAGCTATGTTTACTTGCAGGTGATACTTTGCCTCTTTTAACACAGAGATAAATGTAGGGCATTCAGCCAAAAATACATTGCCTGGTTCACATGCTTTGAAAAACTCAAAGAATTAGTTGATCGGGCCATTTTAAAGATACAAAAATAAAAGGCAATCTTATAGGTCAGGGGTTTTTTGGGTCAGGGGTAGTTGCGGTAATTGTAAGGGTCCTAATTCATTCCGATGGATGGTCGAAACATGAGGTTTGCGATGTGTCATGTGTGAAGATTACCTTTTGTTTTAACCATTATAAGATAGGTCGTAACCATAGTTGCGACTATAGGATTAAATGTTTGTACCATATAAAATCTGTGATTCTGATTGGAAGATTAGCGCGTACTTGAAGATAAGAGTAGTTACAATAACACCCTCCTCTCGACAGCGGGTTATGTAACGGGTTATGTAACGTCATCGCAACTAGTCAATGAGATACATGTACTTTATAAACTTGGTCAAGCTAAGAAATGTAGAACGTATAGTTTTCATTATTTTCGCCATCATACAAGAAGACTGCATAGGCCTATTTGCTGAATAAAGACTGCAGTTAGATTAGAGCCTAGCTAAAGTAGAGAGGTTATGTTTTTAAAATACATTTTGGCTTTTGTTATATAGTTAGAACTACCTCCATGGTTCTTTCAGTGAGGAGAATACCCAGAAGGTCAAAGCAAACCACACAAATCATGTTAAGCCACTTCATTGTTAATCTAGTTGCAATAACGTAACCCTCCTCTCTCGCCGTTGGGACGAGGGTTACGTTATTGCAATTATATTAATCCTGCATTTTTAGTATAAAACATTTTAAAATTATATCTACAGAGGACAGTACAGTATTGGCTTACTATACATTCCACACTTGTATTATGTATGTTTTTATCAATGACTAAATCTTTCACTGCAAAAAAAACTCAGTTTGAGCCAAAAATGCCGGCTCCTCTGTTCACAATGGCTCAAAACTTTGACAAAATTAAAAAGACATTGAGCCACTGGCCTAGTTGCGATAATCGTAACCCTCCTCCCGACGGCCGCCCAGGCCGGAGGAATAATCGTAACCCTCCTCCCGACGGCCGCCCAGGCCGGCCTGGGCGGCCGTCGGGAGGAGGGTTACGATTATCACAACTACCACTGGCCCAGTTTTGACTGGGAGCCATTCGTGGCTCAATGTGAGTTAATCAATAGTCATGGCTCAGTTTGGGGTGGGTTTTTTTTGACAATTTTTTTTAATATTACTATTAGCCATTGCATTTATTGTGAACAGTAGATACACGGACAGAGCATGGAGGTAGAGTCGGCATTGAACAAACTTTTTGCTCCAAACCAGGAAGAAAATCTTTCCTTCATGCTCCATCAGTACCACCATGAACAAACTGAGGCATTCTTCTTCCCAGTGTTTTGTCCAGTACATTTTTATGTAAACAGTTATTAAATATTCAAGAGTTAAGAATTTCAGAAATGACATGTTCCACATTTGTCACTGTATTGTTTAATTAAACTTGTTTACAAAGTCGCCGACTGTCTCAGCATGAGTTCAGTGAGGTCAGTCAGTATCATAACAAACTTTTCACATGCATACAACTTTAACGTACAAGATCCTGGGTGGAAGGTTAAACGATTTTATATCACTACCTGTTTGGCAGAACATTGTTTCCCTGCTGATCTGCTCAAAACTACAGAAGAAACTCTGTTTTTACTCGATACAAAACGATGGATTTTGTTCGTGTGCGCGAGTAGTCGGGTCGTCGTGGGACGTCGCATCCTACATGTTTAATTCACGGTGTAGTCCACGTTAGTCTGGTCCCGCGCGTTTGTTTTGGACACAAAATGGCTTCTAATCGCAAGTTGTCGCAATTCTCCCAATATACGGCTCTGGCGGTACAGAAATGGTAGCGCCCTCTAGTGGCGAGTGGTTATCGGGGTGATATCGGTTTAGATAGCGGTTAGGTTTTTGTGACTACACAACTGGAGCGTCTTGGAACCAAGACTACAATCCTATAGTCTAGTCTTAGTAGACTATGGTGCTTGATGTAGTGTATAGTACGGTGGCTGATCTCCGCCAACAAATAATCACCTTTTCAGTAGGGCGTTATAACGCCCTATACGGCGTTATAACGCCCTAAATTACGGCGTTATAATGCCCTAATTGAAAAATAGGGCGTTGAACAGCGTTATAACGCCCTATTAGGGCGTTATAACGCCCTATTTTTCAATTAGGGCGTTATAATGCCGTAATTTAGGGCGTATTAACGCCCTAAATTACGGCCGTAATTTAGGGCGTTATAACGCCCTAATTTAGGGCGTTATTACGCCCTAATAGGGCGTTATAACGCCATAATTTAGGGCGTTATAACGTCTTACAGAGGGTCAAAAATGAAGTTTGTTGTATTAATAGTAGTATAGGCATCCGTCAATCCTTGAGAACCACGGAGTTGTGCCGTTGGATGTTGGCTAGGGAATAGCGTATGGTGTGGCTGTAGAGTCCAATGCGGGAATGACAGTCTCTACCGCAGTAACTGCTTGAGGCTGGGCCTTCTTTGGGAGTCATCCCTCATCTGCTCGTTGCTACAGGCTTTCCTCGAACTTGGAAATACCTCTCTGCACCTCCTGCTTCCGGGCGCATCGGTCTGCAGTGGCTGCTTCCAAGGTGGTTGTATTGGTGGCAAGGGACTTGAGGTCACACTTGGAAGTGTCTTTGTAGCGCAGCTTTGGTCTTCCAAACGGCCTCTTCCCTGATGCCAGCTCTCCATACAGGAGGTCTTTTGGGATACGTCCGTCCTCCACTTGGTGACATGTCCCAGCCAAGGCATGCGTCTCTACATTGAGGGTGGTAAACATGGAGACTTGCCGCTCTATCAAGCAATGTGTTATTGGTATGTGGTCTCTCAAGGAGATGCATGTGGAAGGCATCGAGTCTATGCTCTTGACGGGAGCCTAGGGAACGGGGTTCACTGCAATAGAGGAGCGTTTTCACCAAACAAGCCTTGTAGGCCTGGACTTTGGTATGCTCTGAAAGCTCTCAAATTTGGTATGCTCTCAAATCCTATGTGACCGATCTCGATAGGTCTCTATTACACATTGGTTTGTACGCAGCGCGCTACAGGCAAAAATGAAATTTTCATTTTCACGAAGTGACCTATCTGTTTAGGAATTAATTGCTATTTAAAATAGTTTTAGGGATGAGAACACATTGATAGTTCTGTATGAAGTATTCAGCTTTGTTTTCGTCATAAAATAATACAATAAAGTTGGTAAGCAGACTCCGAAAGAGCAGTTTGAAAAGTAGTGCAACTTCAACCGTGATTTTCTCCGAACACATTTTTTAAAACAGTGAACGAGTTAGGTCAGTTCGTGGTACTAACGACAATATTAGTGCATGCAAACTTCAGTTTAACTTCAGTTTTTATATTATTTTATGTGGGTAGCTAGTCCGGGGTCCCCCGAGCTAACTAGCTATACGGCAGTCGCAATGGAAAAAAAAACGTCACAGAGGTGATTACTTTGAAACACAGAAGCAGCCATGGGAAAGGTGTCTTGTGAACGAAAAATAGGACCATTTTGTCGGGGCCTGGCTCACCCAAACCACCTGAAATTGTGAGTTAGGTAACCCCATGATACAATGGCATGGGTCATTTCAACAATCCCTGAAAGTTTTGGCCCTGAAATCTGTCATTTACTAGGGTGCACCCATCCCGTGCCCACAACAACGGATTTCGCGGTTCCAGAGGACACCCTCTATCGGCGGTTTAGTCACGATGTGTGTGTAGTGTGTTATGTTGAGTATGGTTTATGGTTTATGGTTTTACCATAGAGCTATATATATTGACTAGAGCGCTAACACCCCAATGTACACACACTAAGGTTTTGAAGCTGTGCATCCATGTTTATGTACAAACCAATACAAAATGTTGAAATTTTGTACGGCAATTGTACGGCTATTTGCATGATAGTGCGTTTGTTCCTTTTTATGTGTCATCGAACCAAAAAATGCATCAATGTGAACGCACAATCGGCTGATGAGCATACAAACTGCGAGGGTCATGTGCGTCATGTTTAAAAGGCGCGTATACTTTTTTTAGTACGTCAATTTACGGTTTTCGTAGTGCGAACGTACACGAATGGGCAGTCGCGTACGTAAGCGCACACCCCGAATGTAAAAAAATCGCGGCAATGTGTGTTCTTCAAAATCAAAATCATTCCGTAGTCACGCAACACATCAAACATGTCTGCGCCTAGGGTGGCTTCAAAACGCAGAGCAAGTTAGCGCTCTAGTCAATATATATAGCTCTATGGGTTTTACTAACTCAACAAGAACGTCTTGCACCATGGCTAGTCCAAATCCCGTCACGTTCGGTGCTAGAAAACTATTGTTTAGTGATGCTTGCATTCTACGGAAGCCTGATAGTGCCCTTATTATCCGGCGGATGTCACGTTTATCTCCTAGCACTATCCTGCTTCCGTAGCATTTTCGCAACCTGGGCCCAATTTCATGGGTGTCCCATAGAGCATGGAGGTAGAATATTAGAGCTATATATGCTCCATGGGGTGTCCGGAACCTTCACACAAGGAAAGAGACTTGAATCAAGTCTAATAGTGCGAAAGGGGCTTTGTTTGGTCACTTCAAAATTCGTGGCTTGAGTCAAGAGTCAAGTCTATGTTCGCATTGGACTTTTGGGTCTGTACTGCTATTGTTAACCTACCGGCCCGGTTAGTTAACTTACCGACCCGGTAAGTTTAACAGATGGGCCCAATTTCATAGAGCTGCTAAGCACAACAATTTGCTTAGCAGTTTGCTAAACACTCTGTTAGGCCCTCTGGTAAAAACTCCTTGTAAGGAGATTGGCGTGCACGTATCGCGTGATGTGACACAGGTGTTCCAGCCGTTGCTCTCAACCAAAAGGAATGAATGAACTGTCTTATAAGCACAGGTGCAAGCTCGCGTTTCACGCCTATGTTTAAACACTTCTGGTTGCGGTTTTATCATCCGTTTAAACACCCCCACGTGACAGTCTTCTGAATCAATCAAAATGGAGAAACTGTCTGGGGAATTTATGAATAGACCTTTATAACATCGTCATAGTTCTTCCCTTTGACCAGGAGTGCACATGGACACCCATTGTGAGATTAACACTTCGGTCATATTATTCAAACAAAACTAAGTTGCTTAAACACTTTAAAATAGTTTCTTCCCTTAGCGCAGGAGTATGGTGAGGTTCAGCAAACAACTCAGCTACCATGAGCAAACGCCGTAGCGATACCTCTATGATCGAGCAAGGCATGCTGGGAAAAAATGGCGTGGTGAGATCGATCACCCCTGGGAACGAGGTTGGGTGAGATTAACCCTTTTTGGTCATTGTACTTATTTAGATAAAAATTGGCAACATAGTTTCTTCCCTTTGTCCAGGAGTACACAACCCATGATAACAATCCCTGTTGGTCATCACTACATAGGAGTACACCTGGAAACGTGTGGGGAGATGTTGGTCATCATATAAATATAACATTTTGTTTTTAACCTACTTCAACATGGTTTCTTGTCTCTGCCCAGTGCCTTTGACGAGTTTAAATTAGTCTGATCTATAAAACATGTTACCATGGCAACAAAGCAATTTTTCAAAATTTGAGGGTAAGTACCATGAAATATGAAAGGGGGAGAGCAAATGCCTCCCAGTTATTTTTGTTTACATCAAATTTTTGTTACAATGTTGTTTGCGCTGAAAATAATAATCTCAGTTTCATCCATCATAACTAGCTAGCACCATAAAAAAACAAACACTTTTCTCTTCTGGTAATGCTAATAATGTGGATTATGTCCCCCAATTAGTTTTGTTTGCTCCCTTATTTTTCCCCCCCGGTGGAGTTTAATCCCAACTCATTGCATCCAATTTGTTACAATGTTGCCTGCGCTGATTTTCATTTGTTCTGAAATGTTATTAATGTGGATTTTATCTGTACAAGCTTGGGAGCTTGCTATAAACAGAAATTCAATTCAATTTCAATTCAATTCATTTTTAATGGTCCTACATGGAGGAAACAGTGCTTATACATTACAAGCATTACACAAAACAAAAAAACATAATAATTAACTACTGACAATTATTTAGATAAATAAAATTAAACAAAATAATTAACCACAAGGGAATCAATTAAACAACATCTTAACGGAAAGTAATGAATGTAATTAACGTATGGGCTGATCATTGTTTTGCATCAAAGTGACTGCCATCGCCTACCGCACCATTTGTTCGATGTTAATTTTGACTGGTTTAGATAGGACCTTTTCTTTGCCAGTTTCAATCCAGATCCATGTCTATCCCTAGGACTGTTGATGCTTGTTTCACACAACCCGTTTCATTCTACCAGTGTCTTAATAGATGTTAAATTTGCATCAGGGATAAAGAATATTAATTTTTTTTTTTTACCCATACACCGATGTGTGTTACTGTTAGCACTGTATATTCAGTACTTTCCCAAGTCCTGTGAAAAATTACCAATACCAGTATCTTGTTTTCTTGCTCCATTGTTACAAACCATACAGTTATGAGTAAAACTTTCAAAAACGGATAAGTAAATAGAATCATAGTTTCCGTGTCTACATGAAAATAATTTAAGTTACATAAAAAATACATTTAACTGGCACCCCTTTGTGATGAGCGCCGAGCAATGATCACTCTAATTCCACAGACTGTCAGATATTATGCTCAGGTAATTGTAATTTCGCACAATGTCAATATCCTGTCCCACAGGGTTATTAATACTTAATTTAGCTGAAGGGTCACCTCTATTTAAGACACTGGACACTATTGGTCATTGTCAAAGACCAGTGTCATTTGGTGTAACTCAACATATGCATAAAATAACGAACCTGTGAAAATTTGAGCTCAAATGGTCGTCGAAGTTGCGAGATAATAATGAAAGAAAAAACACCCTTGCCGCTTGAAGTTGCGTGCTTTCAGATGCCTCAAAATCTAATTCTATGGTCTCGAAATCAAATTCGTCGAAAATTACTTCTTTCTCAAAAACTATGTTAGGGAGCCGTTTCCCACAATGTTTTATACCATCAACAGCTCTCCATTACTCATTACCAAGTAACTTTTTATGCCAAAAAATATTTTGAGTAATTACCAATAGTGTCCACTGCCTTGAAACATTGATGAAGAACACAAGATGATATTTCTGTATCCCACGTTCTTGCAATATATTGAATTGGTGGTGTTCAACAGTTATTTTTACCATGACCAGCTATATAACTTAGATGTAAAGTTCATTTGAATGATGGATTTCAGTCAAACAACCCGTCTCCTGGTGTTTGACCAACATTGACATTCTTGAGAAGCTCTTGGAACAAGACTGGCAGCTGTACCGCTTCATGTCAAAATGGGTTTGAAGATGAGCTCGAAGGTTTGAGTGATCAGCAAAGGCACGCAGACAATAAGAACAAGAAAATGGCTTCTCCCCTGTATGAGTGCGGATATGACCTTTCAGCAGCCAAGCTCTTGAAAATGACTTGTCACAAAATTGGCATTTACATGGCAATGTGTGAGTTCGAATATGCATCTTCAAAGCTCCCAAAGACATGTAGTGCTTATTACAGTACTTGCAGGTAAAATACCTTTGGGGATCTTCCAGCTTATAATCACCACAATGAGATTGCTTTTGTTTGAACAGTCCCTTATAAGTTTTGCAAACCATTACATGTTCAGGACACTTTTGTTTTGATGTATGAACTTTAAGGTGGCTGTTCTTGCTGTCGTTGTTGTGAACGCTTTCAGATTTGGTTGTCAACACAACAGAAGGTGTATCAGTAGTCGACATGGGAGGTGACCAGGACTTACTTGCACCTTGTACTAGTTTAAGGCTGGCAAAAGATACAGTTTTTTGATCCATTTTATGGATGCTGCAAGAATACTTCACGGACAATTTATGTGTGAATAACATACTTTGTTGCCAAAAGTAGTACTTCTTTTCATCATCGCAAGATTTTCCAAATGACCAAGGAAGAGAGCGTGTTTTGGAGATGACGCCACTATGTACCTCAACATCATCGCTATCAGCAGCTGCAAAAAGACGGGGAAAAAAGAACAATCAAAACACTGTTAAAAGCCATTGGACACTTTCTGAACCGAACAAAAATTAAAAGTTCACAGATTTACAAATAACTTACAGGGTTTACAGAAGGTAATGGTGAAAGACTTGCCTTGAAATATTATTCCATGAAATGCTTTACTTTTTGAGAAAACATAAAAACAATTATCAATTCTCAATATCGAGAATAACGGATTTATTTTAAACACAGTCATGACACGGCGAAACATGCAGAAACAAGGGTGGGTTTTCCTGTTATTTTCTCCCGACTCCAATGACCGATTGAGCCTAAATTTTCACAGGTTTGTTATTTTATATATAAGTTGTGATACACGAATTGTGGGCCTTTGGACAATACTGTTTACCGATGTTGTGCGATTGCTTTAAAGGCAGTGGACACTATTGGTAATTACTTTATATAATTATTAGCATAAAACTTCACTTGGTAACGAGTAATGGGGAGCTGTTGAGAAAAACCTTTTCTTAAAAATAATGTTACAATGTTCATCCCACCCCGCCCGACGACACTACATTTAGGAGAATGATTGACTTTACTTTTTAAAACTAAATCAAAACGTACAATTTATTATAGGCCTACATTTTGCTTTGTGTGCCGCAATTACCTCAAAGGAATGAGTCGCTTGATGCACGCACAGTGTAAGAATTTTAGAGAGCGGGTGATACATGATACCTACTTCTGGAAAGTATAAGGCTCCCCCGCTCACGGGGGAGCCTTATAGTTTCTAGAAGTACACGATACTACGGAGCCCCTATTAAAAGGGACATTAAATTTTTATTTTTTTAAATTATCTTGTGCGCACGACATATTATCACGTGCACACGACAATTTTTTTTATTCATGAAGCAGCCCGTCTCATCGCAACGATCACACACATGAAACACCAATGTGACTCACCGCGACCGGCCAATGGTGTTTGATGTCAAACCAGTAACTGTTGTTTGACATTCATACGACTACCTAGTTCTTGTTTGACATGAAAGTCAAATGACGACATCAAACAAGGACCATTTACTCGTTTGAGATCATACCCCATTGGCCCACTGGCACCACCTACATTAACTAGAGGGTCCAATAAGGAACACACCCGGCCCATGAGGTTTTAACTTTCAGATTTTTTGAAAAATCAACAAATTTAACCAACAAAATCCGTACTTTGCAGAGCACATATACGGACAATTTCACTTTAAATTTTGTTCACCAAATTTTGAAGGGTCTAATTCACAAATCCAGACCACATGGGCCGGGCACAACTACACGGAAGTTTAAGAGGGTTTAAGGAACACGCCCATGGTAACCTTGATAATGACCTGGCCCATGAGGTTTTAATATATATTTTTTTTATGCTCCTTCGCTGCGCTCATACGCATGAAAAACAGTTTCACTTTATTGTAGGACACACGATAAACACACCTTGAAAACATTATTTAGTTTCAGAATTTATTAAATCATGGGAGTGGGCCGTTGTTAAACTGCATAGTGTAGTTGGTACTAAACATTAGAATACAGTGTAGTTGTAGACAATTAGTATAACAGTTTATTATTAATAAGTTAGTAGTTAGTACATGTCACCGTTTCTCAATGATTCATCTGAATCATGGCTCTTTAAGCCCTCCGGGTTTCTACCGGGATCTCTCTCAAATTAAACTTCGCATTATAGTTCATTCCAAACAATTCATATTATGGTTCCTTATAAGCCTCCTGTATCGGATTGTTTAACTTTATTAAATAATAATAATTATAATAATAATACTAATAATGATTAAATCAAGTTTTCTATATCATGTGTAAAGTGTTCCTTTCTATCCTTTGACAACTCTCTTGATTCATCTGAATCATGGCTCTTTAAGCCCTCCGGGTTTCTTCTGGGATCTCTCTCAAATTAAACTTCGCATTATAGTTCATTCCAAACAGTTCATATGATGGTTCCTTATAATCCTCCTGTATCGGATTGTTTAACTTTTGATAATTGTACCGATTATTCTATATAATAAATCATTGCATTGGGTAAAAGTATATTTTATGTACCTTTGAAAACATTCTTGATATCTCTCGAATTTATAGTTTTATTTTTAACTATAATCGTACATAGCTGATACATTTTAATTTCACTCTATAATAAAAAACTGTATGACGTATCGTTCTTGAAGATAAAACTAGTTAAAGTGTAATGTTATACGATTATTTTCAAGTTATAGTAACTCCAATACTTATTCTTAATGGTTCGTAAGAATACAAGCATCCGAGTTTAGTGTTACTATTTTCTGATCTGAGGTACACAAGCTTGCTGTTTTGCACGGTGAGGGAGTGCCTAATCGGACCCCCAAATTTGTCAACTACTTTGTTTATACTGGTCAAGAGAAATTTGGTTCATTTTGCATTGGGAGATTGTGGAGTTGACTATAGTGTTGTGTATATTTTGTACCGATGGTGAATACAGAATTGATGTATCTATTTTATGGCAGAGGCTGAGAGGGTTTAATAGTTTGGCACTGTTTTTCTTGTGAACAAGATAAGCTGCGACGATTTAGCTTTAAATTGACAGTTTTATATCAATTTTTTATTTTTATTTTTCAAATAATTGAAAACGATTTCTACAGTTATACAAGTGCTACATGTATTTAATGTGCCAGGGGTCTTGGCTAATACAGCTTAGTTGAAAATTTGTTTCTTCACTTTAGTAAGACATTTTGGGAAGTTTGACCAAAAGGGTTGAGAGTAACTTATCTCAAAGGTTATACAGTAAGAAAAACAGTACAATCTATTTGTATAACACGAAACTAAATCATTGAAAACTGAAGACCCTATATAGTAAGGAATTCTTATTTCTTTGTTGTTCTAAAGCATTCAGGCCTTTCATATAATACATTCCTTAATCCAAGTTAAGTAACTAGACCACAAAATCGGCAAAAAACAGAAGATAGCCACCAAGGGAATAAAAATGTCAGCTTTTACGCATTATTATGTATCATATGATCGAGAACAGCATAAGACTACTGGTGGTACAACCATGAATTACTTTGCATCATTAGGTGAAATTTCGATACGGTGGTAACCAGACTTATTCGAATTAGAACATTAGAGAATCTTGTGAAAAAAATTGCAACCTTATTTTACAATCGTCTAATTTGAAGTTTCTGAACGAATTTGTTCAGTCTGCTTAATTCTAGAATCAATCGTTTCTTACCAGTTGCTTGATAAGCTACTGATAAGGGACCCACAATGAAAGAGGGCTCTGTTTTCTCTACGATTATTTGAGATTAAACCAACTCCATGATAAAAACTATTTCGAAAATATTCTCATTTAACGCTGAATTGTTAATTTGGAAGAACCAAGGGGCGGCATTTCAAAAACGAGATTTTATAACCATTCATAATCACAGACATGATCAATTGAGATGAACAAAATTAGTACCAACATTTTTCGTGTCTTCCTTTGACCATAAATTTATCAGATTTCGAGATCGTTATCTTACATGGTTAATAGTCACATTGTACCTCTAAATACATCTACAAACTTGTCAAACAAGTTTGTCTCTTAAATGCATTCGGGCCTTTCATATAATATATTCCTTAATCCAAGTTAAGTGCTAGACCACAAAATCGGCCCAAAACAGAGGATTGCCACCAAGCAAATAAACATCAGCTTTTACACATTATTATGGATCATAATGATCAAGAACGGCAGGTATTGAGACTACTGGTGGTGAAATTTCGAGATGATGGTAACCTAGACTTAGTTGAAATAGAACATTAAGAGAATCTTGTGAAAGAATTTGCAACCTTCCAATCGTCTAGTTTAAAGTTGTTGTTGTTGTTGTTTTTTTTGTTTTTTTTTGTTTTTTTGAATGAATTTGTTAAATCTGCTTAAATCTAGAATCAATCGTTTCTTACCAGTTGCTTGATAAGCTACTGATAAGGGACCCGCAGTGAAAGAGGGCTCTGTTTCCTCTACAATTAATTGAGATGAAATCAATTCCATGATACAAACTATTTCGAAAACTTTCTCATTTAACGCTGAACTATTAATTCGGAAGGACCAAGGGGCGGCATTTCAAAAACGAGACATGATCAATTAGATGAACAAAATTAGTACCAAAATTGTGCGTGTCTTTCTTTGACCATAAATTTATCAGACTTCAAGACCGTTATTTTACATGATTAGTAGTCACATCGTACCTCTAAATACATATATACAAACTTGTCAAACATGTTTGCCTCTTTAATGCTGACTTGGGGCTCCTGTGGTGTAGTTGAGTGAGTGGGCAGCTCTGGCTCTAGGTCTTGGTCTAATCGATATGGAGTGGTCACTCTTTGGACCAGTGTCCTTGCATTCTGCAGTTGTAGCAGACGTCAGCGTTCGACATGCCTGTCAGCAAAGAATTAAAAAACCAACAGAAGAAAAAGGAAAACATAACATGTTCCATATGTGGAACTTAATATCGTATATAAAATACGCTGTTGCCGGAATGCGATACCAACACTACAGCAGAGTAAGCAGCGGCCTGAATTGAATTCTGTTGCTAAGGACGCTGCTTTTATACTGACATGCATCAATGCACTCAAATGAATGAATCACGACACGGTTCATTCATTTTGAGTAACCCGCGTATGAGTCACGTGACGCATACGGCGGGTACTCCTGTGCGTCATTCAAACAATAAAAACTACATTTTCATGCTCCTTAGCTGCGCTCATACGCACAGAAAAACTTTATTGTAGGACACACAATAAACACACCTTGAAAACATTATTTAGTTTCAGAATTTATTAAATCATGGGAGTGGGCCGTTGTTAAACTGCATATGAATTTACAAAGATCAAAAGGTGGGTGTTATGTCCCTTCTTTTAACTCGAAAAAGATACCAATCAGCAGCAGTGCCATTGCCACAGTGGGGTTATCTGGAGAATGGATAAACTTCTTTCTTCTTTCGATGCTTTTAATGCGGCTTCCTCATCTACTATGATTCTTTTGGCCTCTTCTGGCGTTCTATCATTCCCCGTCTTGTCTAGCTCTTGTACAGCGGCCCAGCTAGCCTTGCTACAGTCTGCAATTTTGATTGTTCTCTTTCGTTCTGCAATGATGCCTTCGGCTCCTTTAAGTGCCTCAATGGCTGCTGGAATGTTGCTCTTCTCGAGGGCAGCCTTGATTTTATCGTGGGCGATTCCGACTTTTCCGCAGATTTCGGATTGTGCCGAGTTCACATCACGGGTCTTGTCACTACTTTTGGCTCCAATTTGTTTGTGAGCTCCTTAATGTTAACTTGATCAGCTGTGTCTTTGCTGGAAGTTTCAATGCTTTCCAATTTATGCTTGAAGTATTCTTTGAGTTTATCAATTCGTTTCTCTTGAACGCGGGTTGATCTTTATCAGTTGACATTGCGAACTTAATATTGTATATATAAAATACGCTGTTGCCGAAATGCGACACCAACACTACAGCAGAGTAAGCAGCGGCCTGAATTGGATTCTGTTGCTAAGGACGCTGCTTTTATACTGACATGCACTCAAATGAATGAATCACAACACGGTTCATTCATTTTGAGTAACCCGAGTATAAGTCATGTGACGCATACGGCGGGTACTCCTGTGTGTCATTCAAACAATAAAAACTATGCGTTTTTTGTTACGTATTATACGCTAACCCACCATACAATATTATGCACTTCTGGATACCTTTGCTTCTAACTTGGTATCCCAAGATAAACGCATAAAAATTAAAAAACTATGAAAATTTGAGCTCAAAAAGCCTCAATATTGGTCGTTGAAGTTGGAAGAGAATAATGGAAAATAAAACACCCTTGTCGCACAAGTTGTGTGCTTTCAGATGCTTAAAAGCGAGACCTAAGCTGAGGTCTCGAATTCAATATTTTAGTGAGAAATTAGGTCCTCTTTCTCAAAATTTATGTTACTTCAGAGCGCGCCATTTCTCACAATGTTATACTATCAAACAGCTCTCCACTGCTCGTTACCAAGTAAGTTTTATGCCAACAGTTATTTTGAGTAAACACAAACAGGTCCTAGTGTCCAGTGCCTTAAATCGATGCATTTAGTTTACTCAACATTTTAAGCAGTTTATTTCATGGCTTGTGATAATAATGGCAGCGCTGCGATGAGAAGGGCTGCTTCTAGGAATCCTGATTTATGTCGTATGCACAAGATAATATGTCGTGCACACAAGATAATTATGTCGTGTGCAGGTGATAATATGACGTGCGCACAAGCTAATAAGTCGTGGGCACGAGATAATTTATTTTTTTATTTTGGGAGTAACTATTGAAAAATACAGGGGCCATAATTCATTCCACACAGCTACCTCTATATATTCCCCATTGAAAAAGAATCCAGAAAACAGGGCCATATCATGTACTTCTAGAAACTATAAGGCTCCCTTCTAGAAACTATAAGGCTCCCCCGTGAGCCTTATAGGGGTCTAATATTTTGGGCCTCCTTAACACTAACGTTTTTCAAATCAGCGTTGATAGGTGAAAGTTTTACGACCGTTACGTTAGCCAGCAATAACTGAAGTTTCTGTTGTACTACACTACCAAAACTTTCCCCACATACTCAATATACATTCATAATGCTTGCATTTCCTTTTTGTTGAGTGAAATTAAAAAACATCGTCAAAAAAAGCAATTTACTGCTAGGTACTCAGTACTCACTTTTTTTGTTGTTTTTATGCCGCATCGCACATTTTTGACTTTAACGCCGATTTGAAAAACGTATAGCATTAAGGAGGCCCAAAATATTAGACCCCTATAAGGCTAACGGGGGAGCCTTATACATGTAGTTTTTAGAAGTACATATCATGCATGCGGACCTGCTTTCTATACTATAATTGTAGTTTTTGTACCCAAATTTTGTTTATCAAAATCCTTTTTTTAGCCTTAGGTTAGGGGCTCCGTACGATACCGATACGATACAAAAAAGAAAACATTACACTAACAGATGCCAAGTCCAGAGGCCAGTGAGAATTTTCAAAGCTCACCACCATCCCCCCCTCCCTTCCCCCCACCCTTCCCCCCTCCCTTCCCCCTCCCTTCCCCCTCCCTTCCCCCCTCCCTTCCCCCCCTTTCCCCCCTCCCTTCCCCCTCCCTTCCCCCCTCCCTTCCCCCCCTTCCCCCCTCCACTGCCATTAAAAACGTGTCAGTGTTCTGAGCAGCTGAGTGTCACAGCTCAGGTGTCACCTATGTCTACGTACTACTAACTAAACGTCTTGTCCGAAACAGGTCAACTCGTACCCAAGTCAACTCGTACCCAAGTCATCTCGTACCCAAAATATTGTACCAAAGTCAACTCGTACCCAAGTCAACTCGTACCCAGGTCAACTCGTACCCAGGTCAACTCGTACCCAAGTCAACTTGTATCGTATAACGTACATTGTATGCCGAAACGGAGAATTTCCGTGCGGTGTGATTTTGTAAGCGATAGGAAATAAAAATGATGTTCTACATGTACCATCATATGGAACTCACTTTTATTAATAATTATAATAATCTCACGAATTTCGTTTTTAATAATGTTTGTTCATCTCATTTCTGGGTTTTTTTCGCTAGGATATTCATTCAGATCCATTGTGTTTTCTTTTAAATTCCCGTGTTGAGGGGGTCGCCGTGAAAGGCGTTGAGCAGATCAGATATGACTAGTTCTTCATATCATGGAGGCATAAATATTTCTACCTCCATGTTCATATGAAACCAATTATTTTCAATGAAAAAATATACTATGTATAAAACGCAAACGTTCATGTTTACCTCACCTTGGCGTTTTTCCTGTTAAATTGTTCCCAAAAGAAAATTTCATTGTAAAAATTAATTCAATTCATTCATTTGCGTTATGTTGTGATTATCGTTTTCCGATTCAAACAAGTAAATTTGAACAAATAAACTGTTCCACTTTTTCCAACCAAAACACTTTGCGTAAGTTCTGCTTATCTTTTTCCGAATAAAAACAAAAAATTTTTCTATAAGTAACAAGCCTATATTTAAAAAAAAGTTCTCTGATTAATTTTCCCCACAGCAGGGCCTAAGTAAAAAAAAACTGCAACATGAAAAAAAACCAAGAAAACAAAATCATTGCAACAATGCATAGCTAATATTATAAATAAATAAATTAAACTACAATACAATTACAAATGTATCACTATATCAGTACGAGTAAAAAAAAATGTAAACATTTATTTGGGTACGAGTTGACTTGGGTACGAGTTGACT
The DNA here is from genome assembly GCF_032118995.1 of Asterias amurensis. Classification (NCBI taxonomy): domain Eukaryota; kingdom Metazoa; phylum Echinodermata; class Asteroidea; order Forcipulatida; family Asteriidae; genus Asterias; species Asterias amurensis. The sequence continues at coordinate 9,796,378 of NC_092650.1, read as the reverse complement.
TGGGTACGAGTTGACTTGGGTACGAGTTGACTTGGGTACGAGTTGACTTGGGTACGAGTTGACTTGGGTACGAGTTGACTTGGGTACGAGATGACCCGAATTCGTCCTTGTCTTCTCTTGTCTGGTCTTGTCTTTAAGTTACTGCACAAACCGCCGCCACTGGGCTATAAACGTTGTTTACCTTCTAAACAAGCTGAATCTGAGCTTGGTGTTCCACTTTGGTTTTCGCTGTAGGAGCAGTCGTGGTTAACTGAACACTTAACAAGAAAAGATTTCGGCATTTTTAACGGTTGTTTGGCTACAAACAGCGCCCTCTTGATGATCAGAAACTTTAGACTATCTGCCAATCACCAAGAGAGGGCGCTCTTCACCAGGTAATGTCAACAACTTAGGAATAGGAGAAGCATGAGTGACGGTCACCGACAGCAAATACCTTGTGTTTTTGATTTTGTATTTTAGATTTAGCCAAACTGTATTTTGTTTTTCATAACACATTGCCAGCATAAACCAAACTGTTCTGGAACAGGACGTACTGGACACGAGTTCCCCCAAGGATAACAAGCGGTGTGCATAGACCTTTTCGCAAATACCGGGGCGCGCGCGTAAAGCTTGGAATTAGGTGCATTGTGGTCTAGCTGGTAGCAAAACTTGATGCGTATCTATCCCACAATGCACCTCATTCAACAGTCTGCGCTTGCGCATTGGTATTTGCGATAAGGTCTATGAGTTTTGGGGAGTGTTTCTTCTAGGGTAATAAGCAAAAATTCCAAAATGCTGACCTACCAAAACTGGAGAAGTAATCTGAAATTTAGTTGTATGACAATGTATCTGATTTAATTTTCAAGAGGCTGAGAGACTTTTAAATATTTTTTTAGTATTTTTGAACTTTTAGCATTTACCATTGTTTGCTATAGGGGTTGTGCACCCTTACCTGGTAGGTCTGCTGCCCTCTAGTGGCAGAGCTTTCAAAAAGTCTCCCATTGGCTCTCATAGAGCTATTGGTGCCCGATATGGGACGAGATTTCAACCGCACGTATCGTGTAGGGTCTACTATGGCGTGTCAAACGTTGCATTATTCGATAATGTACAATATATGTGCGATGTTTCTCACATATATGCGATAATTGTCACATATGTGCGATATTCATTTGATGTATGCAATAAATGTAATATATATGCAATAAATGTAATATATATGCAACAAATGTAATACATATGCAATAAATGTAATATATATGCAATAAATTGTAATATATGTGCGATAAATTGTAATATATGTGCGATAAATTGTAATATATGTGCGATAAATTGTAATATGTGTGCGATAAATTGTAATATATGTGCGATAAATTGTAATATATGTGCGATAAATTGTAATATTTGTGCAATAATTTGCAATATATGTGCGATAATTTGCAATACATATGCGATAATTTTTAATATATGTTTGATAATTTTGTAGTATATTATATGCGATCATTTGTATGCGATGTTTTGTGACGGTATACATATGCGATAATTTAATATACATGTGCGATGTTCGTTCTTATATATGTGCGAAAACGGAATTGTGGGATATAGTATGGCTTCCAGTCCACTTGATCCCCGTATCCGTAATGTTTTAGATCGGGCCAGACTATACTCTGGACGGTATAGTATGGTTCCTATGGTTCAATGAGATTGGCGTAGGGTTTATAGTGATGGTCAGGGTATGAGACTCGAGCAGCGTATTTCCGAAATAGCCAGCCAGCCGCGTATTTGGATAATAGAACACATACAGTACAGGGAGGTGACAAAATGTTGCATTTTGCTCAAATCTGAAGGTGAAGATCTGTTTTACTCGAACGAATTCTGCAATATTAGCATAATTTAGAATTTTTAATTGATAATATGTCAATTTCATAGCTTCACATGATTAAAAAATAATTTATAAAAAGTGAAAAACATTAACAAAACGTCAAAAAATGACCCGCAAACGAAAAGGCAAACATTTTTATTTTGTATTTTTTGCATTTTTTAATATGTCAAAAAAACATCACTGTGAAATACAAAACCATAACTTGAAAAGAATTTATACCCTTCGTTAAAACAAAACATTTAATTTGTAATCCAGAACTTTCAAGACTAATATAGTGGGCGTATCAAATTTTGGAGCTGGGTAAATTTGGTTCACTATCTAGTGGTTAATTAACCACAGTTATTCTGACGCCATTGTCAATGTACATTCCGCCCAATTACATAGACGGTGGACTTAAACACAATTTGAAAAGAATTTGAACCCTTCGTTAAGACAAAAAGTTGCTTTCTTGTTCCAGAATCTTGAAGGAAGATAGACTGGACGTATCAAATTTTGAGCTGGCTAAATTGGTCAACTATTATTGATTCTGCAATAAAAAGAAAATGTTTAAAGAAAATGTTTAAAGAAATTGTTTGTCTTATCGAAGGGTGTCACCACCTTTTGCTCGCGGCTGACATAACTATAAATGTGGTGACTAAGATTCAAAAAATTTGAAAAATGATTTTGCAAACAAGACACAGTTGAATTAAATTTAAATTTAAATTTTATTGACAACAATTAAAAATAATCAATCATGAGTGTTTCAGATATAGCTCGGTAATTTATTAACTTTAACTGTTCTACGATTTAAAGTCACCTGGAAATAGAAGTGTTTTTCTTTCAAACATAAGAGTATATGCTTACGAACAATAAAACAATTTATTTAGTAATTGATAAGACAAACATTTTCTTTTTATTGCAGAATCAATAATAGTTGACCAATTTAGCCAGCTCAAAATTTGATACGTCCAGTCTATCTTCCTTCAAGATTCTGGAACAAGAAAGCAACTTTTTGTCTTAACGAAGGGTTCAAATTCTTTTCAAATTGTGTTTAAGTCCACCGTCTATGTAATTGGGCGGAATGTACATTGACAATGGCGTCAGAATAACTGTGGTTAATTAACCACTAGATAGTGAACCAAATTTACCCAGCTCCAAAATTTGATACGCCCACTATATTAGTCTTGAAAGTTCTGGATTACAAATTAAATGTTTTGTTTTAACGAAGGGTATAAATTCTTTTCAAGTTATGGTTTTGTATTTCACAGTGATGTTTTTTTGACATATTAAAAAATGCAAAAAATACAAAATAAAAATGTTTGCCTTTTCGTTTGCGGGTCATTTTTTGACGTTTTGTTAATGTTTTTCACTTTTTATAAATTATTTTTTAATCATGTGAAGCTATGAAATTGACATATTATCAATTAAAAATTCTAAATTATGCTAATATTGCAGAATTCGTTCGAGTAAAACAGATCTTCACCTTCAGATTTGAGCAAAATGCAACATTTTGTCACCTCCCTGTACTGTATGTGTTCTATTATCCGAATACGCGGCTGGCTGGCTATTTCGGAAATACGCTGCTCGAGTCTCATACCCTGACCATCACTATAAACCCTACGCCAATCTCATTGAACCATAGGAACCATACTATACCGTCCAGAGTATAGTCTGGCCCGATCTAAAACATTACGGATACGGGGATCAAGTGGACTGGAAGCCATACTATATCCCACAATTCCGTTTTCGCACATATATAAGAACGAACATCGCACATGTATATTAAATTATCGCATATGTATACCGTCACAAAACATCGCATACAAATGATCGCATATAATATACTACAAAATTATCAAACATATATTAAAAATTATCGCATATGTATTGCAAATTATCGCACATATATTGCAAATTATTGCACAAATATTACAATTTATCGCACATATATTACAATTTATCGCACATATATTACAATTTATCGCACACATATTACAATTTATCACACATATATTACAATTTATCGCACATATATTACAATTTATCGCACATATATTACAATTTATTGCATATATATTACATTTATTGCATATGTATTACATTTGTTGCATATATATTACATTTATTGCATATATATTACATTTATTGCATACATCAAATGAATATCGCACATATGTGACAATTATCGCATATATGTGAGAAACATCGCACATATATTGTACATTATCGAATAATGCAACGTTTGACACGCCATAGGATTTGAGGCATTGCATGGTGAGGTATCAATGTTTATTTGGTATAGAAAATAGACTGGACTACAGTCTCCTGACGATGACTAGAGCAAGCTAGTCAAAACGTTGAGACCAATTCAGAACTGACTCCGTGGCAGTACAGTTAATTATTTCTATGAGCTAAAGTCAGAGTCCAGTCTATTTTCTATACCATTCGCCCTGGTAATAGTTAATAAGCAGGACAGTTCTTTTCAGAACTGAGAAGTCTCCCGAACCTCCGATTATCTACTCCACGGCAGGAGAATAAAGCAAGACAGTTCTCCAAGAACAAACTCTACCTGGCAAGTAGATCCACACATGGTGTTACCGCAAACCAAATACAATGTAAACACTGTCTATATAACAAACAAGAAAGTACTACTTGATCCAAATCTAAACAATTTAGTTCAGGCTTTTGTTAGATTTCAAACTATGTTGAAATTAAGTCAATTTGTTTTACTGTAAATAAATTAACTCTAATTAACCGTTTTACTCTCTGAAATAGCCTCAACAAAGAAAAGAAATCAACCTTGTACAACTGTAGTTGGTAATTACCATAAATTTATATTTAAATGATTTTGAGTTCCCACTTCAATTGGAATGGGCCTTGTAACACTCGCATATCTATTTACAATGCATTGAACAGGTAAACCAAAAGCTTTTTTAAATGAGATCATTGGTATTGACAGAAATTTTATTGCCAACATTGAAGGTTTGTTTTCCAAGCTTTCTGAATGAATTTTATTACGATGCAGTTGAAACTTTGAAATGATTATTTTTTTAACAGAAAAATGTATTAATCTATACTGTTTGAACTGACTTTTTGAGTTCTCTCATAATAAAAAGAGTGTTTAACGTACTTTTGCATCTGTTTCCTTGTAGTTTCTAAGTACATGTATTGAATAAGTATTTGTATAAGTATTACCCAAATTAATTAACTCCCAAAATGTTTGTGCCATTTAAATCCTTGATCCCCCCCCCCAAAAAAAAAAAACCCACAGTTTTATACCAACCTATACGCTGCCACTGCATGCACTTGAACCACTAGGGGATGAAAACTAAATCTACAGCACAATTAGCATCACAATAAATCTAATATAGCCATAAATCACATTGGAAGTTGCACTTCCAGTGGAAAAGTTCCACATCCCAACGGAGAACTTTCAATGAGCCGGATTTTGGAACGCTAGGTGGCAGCAGATTCCATAGAAAAGCAAGTCCCTGTAAACGTGTACTGATGCTCTCTCTCTTGCAAAAATGAATAAAAAAATGAATTCGCGATGAATTCGCCCAAAAATTGCGGTAGGCTAGTAAATATTTTCTTCGGCCATCCCTCGACCTCCCTTACTAATAGTTTTTACAACAATTTTTGAACTCCAAGCAGTAACTACCGCCCTCTTCTGGCGGGTGGGGATGATACAGTTTTCAAGAGTTACAGAGAGCAGTTGTTGAGTTTTTCACGAATTTTTAGCAGCAAGCATTGGTTGGAATGGGAGTTTTTTTAAGTGAGCTGCACGCCTGCACCCGCCCCCGCCCCCCCCCCCCCCCCCCCCCCTCCGACCAACCTAACAGAAAATCATACTATGAAGCTTCGTGGGCGGATTCACTGGTTCGTGGAAACGCTGACGATAAACATTTGGGAAATTTATTTTCCTGGGTCCACTGTTGGCCATGTACAGTTTACGGGACTCATATGGATTTTGTTACGGGCTTGTTTTTGAATGATTTATTTATTTAGGACTACTTATTTATTTATTTTTGAGAAAGAGAGAGATATAAATTGTAGGTTACGGTGTCATTTAGTGGTTGGAAATTGCCAAATTTACCGTTGGACTGAAATGAAATTCCACAAAGCACTGAGAATGATTTTAAGTGTGTATGAGTTTGCTAAGCAAGGTGTGGTGTCACAATACAAATCCCAGTGGTGAACCCATCATGCTTTGTGAAATTGTACCTGGCCCGTCCGTTCCCATATAGTGCTCACTCTTTGTCGGTCCAAACAGGTTTTTTTTCCATAATGCAACAAAAGTAAATAAATAAATAAATAAATCACGCAAAAAGCAACCAACAGAATTAAGTTAAACAAAAAAGCCTAAAGGCCGAGTACATAGAGCCATATATTTAGCTCTATGGCCGAGTCACACTGCAGCGATAACGATACCGATAACGACCATGACGCAAAGAGAACGCAAGTTCTATAAAAAAAAAATCGGCGCCGTGCGTATTCTGCGTGGAGCAATTCAACCAATAGAAAGCGATCTCTTGGCGTCCTGATCGTTATCGTTATCGCTGCAGTGGGGTCGGGCCTTAAATGCAGTGTACACTATTGGTAATTGTCAAAGACTAGCCTTCACAGTTGGTGTATCTCAACATATGCCCAAAATAACCAAACTGTGAAAATTTGAGCTCAATCGGTCATCGAAGTTGCGAGATAATGATGAAAGAAAAATAACCCTTGTCACGCGAAGTTGTGTGCGATTAGATGGTTGATTTCGAGACCCCAAGTTCTAAATCTGGACCGAGGTCTCGAAATCAAATTTGTGAAAAATTACTCCTTTCTCGAAAACTATGGCACTTCAGAGGGAGCCGTTTCTCACAATGTATTATGCCAGCAACCTCTCCCCATTACTCGTCACCAAGAAAGGTTTTATGCAAATAATTATTTTTGAGTAATTACCAATAGTGCCTTTAAAGCCATTTGACCCTTTCGGTACAGGAAGAAAAAAAAAGTTCACAGATTTACAAATAACTTACAGGGTTTACAGAAGGTAGTGGTGAAAGACTTCTCTTGAAATATTATTCCGTAACATGCTTTACTTTTTGAGAAAACAGTAATCAATATCAATTCTCGTTAACGAGAATTACGGATTTATAGTAAACACATGTCATGACACGGCGAAATGCGCGGATACAAGGGTGGGTTTTCCCGTTGTTTTCTCCCGACTCCGATGACCGATTAAGCCCAAATTTTCACAGGTTTGTTATTTGATATAGAAGTTGTGATACACGAAGTGTGGACCCTGGACAATACTGTTTACCGAAAGGTTACAATGGCTTTAAGGCAGGCAGTAAACAAGAAAACCGTGGACAGATTGAAGACAAACAAAAAGGGACAACAAAAAGACCAGATTATAAAAACCAGGCACAACATTCTATCTACCACAGTTTAGTTCTTTCCCATTACCGTTTGTATCCCGTTTCGTTATTTTGTTTCCTGAATTTTACTAGCAGGCCTACAAGGCCTACCTTTTTTCCTTCCCGTAATATTTTCCCAGCCCCATTAATTTTTCCCCGTATTGTTCATTAGTTTGTGTTGTCCCATTTCCCCACTTTTCTTATTATTTTGTCAGTTGTTCTCGTCCAGTTTATTACACCCGGCCGTCTGCGCGCTTGTACGCGTTTTGTTTTTATTCGGGTTGTCCAAATTTCGGTATAGGCCTTCTACAAGTCACTGATGTAAGCGTGTTATGATGCTCTCACTTGGCAAACTATTCTTCCGAATATGACTATTTGAAATATGCTATTCTCACACTTTGGTGAATATTCTTCCGAATATAAATATTGAAATTCGGTCTCAACCCTCGATCGTCCTCGGTCGGCCCTCTCATTATATCAAAATCCTTCGAATATTATATTTTACGAATGCTTTACCAATCCCTTTACGAATGTTGCCAACGCTTACGCACGCTTTACCAACGTTACCAATCTTACGAAAATCGACGGCTAATGACTGTCTTCACAACATTTGCTGACATTTAGAAACGATCTTCGTAAGGAGGTGGGGAATAATTTGTGAACGTTCCGAATTTGTTACCAACATAATATACGAAGACACGGCGAATGTTGCGAAGTTTGAGCGAGTGTCAAATAATTTTCTTTCCGTTAGCATATTCACTAGCATATGGTGCCGTGTAAGAGCAGCATAAAGTGACCGATCTTCGTAAGAGGAGGTAGAGAATGACTTGTGAACGTAGTGAATTTGTGGCGAATGTTGCTTGAGCAATTGTCATATTTCCATTCGTAAGCACATTCGCTAGCATATTAGTCACACACAGGCGCGTTTTATTCAGTTCTTGCGTGACCAACAACAACCTAATAATAAAACATTCAATCAAAAACCAATGGAATAAACTAAAAAATTAACACAGTCGTAGGTAGTAGGGTCTTGATCTTGTACTGCCCAAATCGCCTCAGATGCGGCTCTTGACGTGCGGTCCTACAAGCATTGCTAAATAATTTTGCACTTTTCTAGCATGATCTTAAACCCTGGGACCTCTGGGACAATTGCTTCTGGTGGGAGTTCCATGTTCCATTGGGGGATAGTGCGTGGGGATTTGAAAACTTGGTTTATGAGATGAGCGTGTGAGTTTATGTTGATGTACTTGCAGATGACTGATGTTGTTTGGAGTGAGACCATGAACTTCCTTGTAGATTGTAATTAGTCGGCATTTATTTCTGCGAATAGCCAGTTCGTCCAAGTTTAGTTGACTCAGCATGTTTGACACACTATTGTTGAGCAGTTCCAAAAATTCCTTTTATTAAAGGAACACGTTGCCTTGGATCGGACGAGTTGGTCTATAAAAAGCGTTTGAAACCGTTTGTTATGAAATGTATATGGTTAGAAAGATGTTTTAAAAGTAGAATATAATGATCCACACAAGTATCTCTCAAAATTGCACGGTTTTCTTTTTACGTCGCGAACTATCACGGTCGGCCATTTATGGGGGTCAAAATTTTGACTCCCATAAATGGCCGACCGTGTTTTTGGACGAGGTAAAAAGAAAACCACGCAATTTCGAGGCATATTTGTGTAGATCATTGTATTCTACTTTTACATCATCTTTCTAACCATATGCATTTTATAGTAAACGGTCAAAAAACGCTTTTCAAAGACCAACTCGACCGATCCAAGGCAACGTGTTCCTTTAAGACCCAGAGGGTTGTAGTAGAAGTCGTAGGGTCCACAAAATGGCAGGGGGTAAGAAAAGGCCTTTTTCATTTACGTACAGTAGATGCGTGTAGGGTTTTCTTGGCGAGTAGGAGTGTGTGTAGGGTTTCTTTAACACTGTGTGTTATGGAGTTGGGTTGTAGGGTCTACAAAATGAGAGGGGTAGGAAAATGCCGATTTTCATTTACGTACAGTAGATGCGTGTAGGGTTTTCTTGACGAGTAGGAGTGTGTGTAGGGTTTCTTTAACACTGTGTCTTATGGAGTAGGGTTGTAGGGTCTACAAAATGAGAGGGGTAGGAAAATGCCGATTTTCATTTACGTACAGTAGATGCGTGTAGGGTTTTCTTGGCGAGTAGGAGTGTATGTAGGGTTTCTTTAACACTGTGTGTTATGGAGTAGGGTTGTAGGGTCTACAAAATGAGAGGGGTAGGAAAATGCCGATTTTCATTTACGTACAGTAGATGCGTGTAGGGTTTTCTTGACGAGTAGGAGTGTGTGTAGGGTTTCTTTAACACTGTGTCTTATGGAGTAGGGTTGTAGGGTCTACAAAATGACAGGGGTAGGAAAATGCCAATTTTCATTTACGTACAGTAGATGCGTGTAGGGTTTTCTTGGCGAGTAGGAGTGTATGTAGGGTTTCTTTAACACTGTGTCTTATGGAGTAGGGTTGTAGGGTCTACAAAATGACGGGTAGGAAAATGCCGATTTTCATTTACGTACAGTAGATGCGTGTAGGGTTTTCTTGACGAGTAGGAGTGTGTGTAGGGTTTCTTTAACACTGTGTCTTATGGAGTAGGGTTGTAGGGTCTACAAAATGACAGGGGTAGGAAAATGCCAATTTTCATTTACGTACAGTAGATGCGTGTAGGGTTTTCTTGGCGAGTAGGAGTGTATGTAGGGTTTCTTTAACACTGTGTCTTATGGAGTAGGGTTGTAGGGTCTACAAAATGACGGGTAGGAAAATGCCGATTTTCATTTACGTACAGTAGATGCGTGTAGGGTTTTCTTGACGAGTAGGAGTGTGTGTAGGGTTTCTTTAACACTGTGTCTTATGGAGTAGGGTTGTAGGGTCTACAAAATGACAGGGGTGGGAAAATGCCAATTTTCATTTACGTACAGTAGATGCGTGTAGGGTTTTCTTGACGAGGAGTGTGTGTAGGGTTTCTTTAACACTGTGTCTTATGGAGTAGGGTTGTAGGGTCTACAAAATGACAGGGGTAGGAAAATGCCGATTTTCAGTTACGTACTGTAGATGCGTGTAGGGTTTTCTTGGCGAGTAGGAGTGTGTGTAGGGTTTCTTTAACACTGTGTGTTATGGAGTAGGGTTGTAGGGTCTACAAAATGAGAGGGGTAGGAAAATGCCGATTTTCATTTACGTACAGTAGATGCGTGTAGGGTTTTCTTGGCGAGTAGGAGTGTATGTAGGGTTTCTTTAACACTGTGTCTTATGGAGTAGGGTTGTAGGGTCTACAAAAAAGAAGGGTTAAAATTGTATTGTGCAACGTTCCTTCGCACGCGTCGGGATATGCAGGCAATACATTTCCAATAGTGTTATCAATAGAGGTCGCTGTATAATGTATATAGCATACAGTGTACAGGTATGTATTGGGGTGTTATGGATGTACCACACTGAAGGCGTTTAGTACACACCCTATGGAGACGTCTCTTGTTAAAACTGGTCCCCTGACATAGTATACAAATATTGACTGCTTCGAGTGCTATGGTTAAAACTATGACTCCCGAGGTGATCTCCGGAGCGTTCTATTTTCCCGAGGCGAAGCCGAGGGAAAATAGAACGCTACGGGGATCACCGAGGGAGTCATAGTTTTTAACCATTGCACGAGTAAAAGCAGTCAATATTTGTTTTATAACACCCCAAACATGTCTAATGACTGTACAATTCTTATTACGTTACAGACCTGAATGCTACAATCCACGGACGACGCGAATACAGATTGCAAACACTTTTACTTACTGTGTTGCATTTAGTGTCGTGCAATCCGAAGTGGTTACAGACTATTAATGTATCATCCCAGTACACGCAACGGACGTCTGGGTACTGCACGCCATGTGCTAGTCTGTTGGACTAGCGCATGGCAAACCGACGCTCTATCACACGGCCGTCGTCTGGCAAAACTAAGACATGTCATGTGACGCGCTCTAAACCAATGAGCAGGCAGAATACTTGCAAGGGGTGTTATAAAGTTATATATACTAGCGGGATGTCGCGCGAAGCGCGGCATCACCACCCCACTAGATGAGGATTCTAGTATATACAAATGTTGTGAAAGGTAATGTGGGGTAAGGGAGGTATTCTTAAAGGTAATAATCATTTCGTAGGATTGGATTAGAAATTGTATTTATAATCGGTATGGAATATTGTCATTTGTTGTATTTGGATAAATTGTTGAGCGTGCACAACATAGTTGTGAAACGTCCCTCTCATAACCTCTCTTGCGTTCTCCAACTAAAGGAATTGGTGTTTGTTTCTGGAATTGAGCTTTAATATTGGGGAAGGGTGTACTTGGCAATGATGGTTCATGGCATGATATGTAGGTTTTTTCGTGCTATTTTAGTGTTGATCGAGCGGGCCAACGCATTATCTGTATAAATATGGACTATTTTTCGCCTCTTTTACGCATACTTTTAATTCAATCGGCTTTTGTCATTGTATTAGTTTTATTCACTGCACCGAGTATTTCCCCGCTAAGATGACTGTAAGGGTAATTACTTAGTCGACTAAAAATATAGCACGTACACTGCTATAATGACACACTTACTTTATTGTGTTGAGCACATTGGGTATAATTCAAATATTGCCGACAACAGGCGGTCTTTGTCAAAGAGCCAATCAGACAATATTGTATATCACGATGAATTTGGAATCAGCAGTGGTATTTGGTTCCCTCCGCAACAAATCCGAAGTCACCGATAGCCACGGATTTACTCGACTAAAGGCTCGCAAGAGTCTGGTCCCCCCCCCCCGCCCCTCAACAATAATCACCGCTGCTAATAGCAGAGGAGATACCCGACTGAAAAGGCTTGTATGGCTATAATATGATAACGTTCACACGATTTTAGAATCTTGGGCCCCCATCGTGATTTATCGAGTGTACGTCAAACGACGCATACAAATTTGTCGGAGCACCAAATAAAGCGAGTTTTCGGAACATGCTGTGCAACAGATAATCTACTGTTTTTACCACCGCTTTTGGGGAGTAACAGAGCGTCGGCCTCTCTCATCTATATTATAAAAGCGCTTAAATCGCATGGGCGCCGCCATTGTTGTTTGGCAAGTGGTGCCCGAACCCTGCTAAAATGATGCGTCCTGGGGTAAATTTCGGGGTACCCGTGTTGGGGCATGTGTTGTTTGTGACGTCACAGTCAAAGCGCGAGCGTGTAGTCACTTTGTGATTGAGTGCAGGCGTCCTTTGTGATGTCACAGTCACGGCGCAAGCGTCCAGTAACTTTGCGCGTACATACAGTACAGAACAATGCAGGGGGGGAGCTAGGCACGACGACAGGACCAAGACTGGTGGTGTTTTTTTAGAGCACGTTGTGTGGACAGGGAGATGGGACATGGGACAGGAAAATATTAAACTGAATGGGGGGGAGGGGGGGAATCAAGCCCAAAAAACGGGAAAACCCCCCAAACGGGACCCGCGTGAAACTGGAAAATATGAGTTATTGGCAAACATTGGCAAGAAAAGAACAATGCCAATGCAGGGGATCGCGGGGACGGGAGATAGAGAGGCACGGTGGCGTGGGTTAGATATGGGACGGGATAGGGAAGGGGCACACGGTGGGACAGGGAGTTGGGGAAAAAACGAACGAGGCTGGTGAGGGGGGAAAAAGCAAAGGGGTTTGAAAACTATACAGGACAGAAAATAATCAACTGAATGGGAACAAAATAAACGAAACGGGATATAAACGCTGGGAAAGAACCACTATTGGGATCCGCTGGAAACTGGAAAATATGGATGAGATCGACAATGCCGAAACAGAAAAAAAGACGGACAAGTGTACGATTTCACAAAGCACTAAGATTCGTCTTAAATTAGAATGGGTTGTTTGCCACAGTGATTTGTATTGTGACCCTGCCCAGCCACTTTAGCCCTCCCCTGTACACAACGCTACACTCGCAGCATTTTTACGTCGAGCTTTCTAGCGGGGTTGCCGCGCGAAGCGCGGCATCGCGCTAGTATCAGTTAATTCTCATGTAAACTTTCTGGTGAACATCCGCCGTGGCGCGCGCCCCGCGTGACGAAGTCCCCTGATGAAACATCTAATTTTATATGTTATCATATCTCTGGAACCCTATACAAACTAAAATAATAGAAACGGTAATTTTATTGGTCTTTAATACGTCCTCTCACTTATTTCACTTTTAGAAAACATTGACCTTGTTATTTTGAGGGTTTGTACGTCAAGTTTGGTTAATTTTGTGTGGAGAAATTCGTAAAAATGTATAGTACCTGATTCAGCCGCACATGAGGGCTCAACCCGACGGCCGATTGCTTAATACCGTAAAACGGATTTGGCAAATGCACATCCTGAGTCCTGACCAAACTGCTTTAAGTTCTAACAATTTTGTTGCTTCAGAACCTTGACCAATGGAATGTTCGTTTACAGCTTCAAAACAGCCGTTGATGTTTCACAAAGTTCGTAACTATGAAAGCATACTATTCTTAAACGGTAATTTCTGCGTGTATGATCCGTTCTGTGTGTGGGGGATGACATAATGGACTGTACCCCATACCACCAATGGTACAGGGTTATATGGAACAAATAAAGTTATTAGCAACAGTGGGTTGCTGTTTGATGCGTTTAAAAAATGCTGGAAAGTTGGGTACGCCTACATGAGTGACAGGCGCATGTATTTTTGTTTCTCATAAATAGTTGTTATTTAACACGCAAAATTAAACGCGACGGCCGATTGCTTAATACAAAACGGATTTGGAAAAATGTACATCCTGAGTCCTGACCAAACTGCTTTAAGTTCTAAAAATTGTGTTGCTTCAGAACTTTGACCAATGGAATGTTAAACGGTAATTTCGTGTAGTCTTTTGAAGAACTGACAAAACCTATGAACAGAATCAGTAATGTATTCACTTTCTTCTTGAAAATGTTGCAACTTTTGCGTGTATACGTTCTCTATGTTGGGGGATGACATATGGACTGTACCACCAATGGTACATGGTTATTTTTATATGGAACAAATAAAGTTATTAACAACAATGGGTTGCTGTTTGATGCGTTTAAAAAATGCTGGAAACTTGGGTAGGTCTACATGGGTGACTAAAACCAGACAACCACACATGTAAGAAGATTTCGCTCGTGACTCCAGCCAATCAGACAACTCGTAAGAGGGATTTCGGGTCAGGGTTTTGTAGACTTGCAACAAGACGTCTGAAACGACACAACCGTGTTGAATTCCACAAGGATGCCATGCCACGGGACCTTCTAATTTCAATCCAAGATGGCGGGGGTTACGGCTTTAATAGTATAGATAACTCTATGTCCCCTGACCAAAGCTTTCTTTACGTCTCTTGTTATAAATCTTAGGTCAGGTATCACCCACGGATAGAGCATGACCTATGAGCATGACGCAACTTGTCAGGGTCGGGGTTCATCTCCAGGGAAACCATGTCTGCACTAGTTGCGATAACGTAACCCTCCTCCCGACGGCCGCCAGGCCGGAGGGTACGAAATTATGTTGATCGGCAATTAATGACAATCTGGTTCAACACGTATAACTTCGACAGCTAGTCACCAGATTTGCCCCATTTTACAACTTTCAAAAATCATGAATCTTAATCCTCAGTCAATGTTTAATGAACACTCAAGTCAAAACACCTCAGTCTACCTGCAGTACACTAATCCCCATTGTTATTTATCTGCAGGGATATGCAGCCTTTTTCGATCCTACTATAGCCGTCAACTCATTTTCGTGCCGTCAACTCATTAAATTGACATGATTTTTTTTTAAATGGGGCACGGAAGTGTTAAGTCTGGGCTAAACTACATATTTCTCATGGTTTTCGGTAAAAATTCATTCACAAAAACGACTTTGTGTTGATAAAAAAAGGACCAATCACTGACATCTTGGGCCAAGACTAATCAATGTGAAAAAGCAAGATTGCGGCCGACGGTTTTGCCGTTTCGAGATAAATTTTTCACGAAAAAAACCCTCAAGAATTCGCGAATTCTCTTTGAGCTGATACTTCATACTTAACGGATCTCATTCAGTTACCTCCGGTCTAACAGATACCTCCGGTCATCTACTGACACCAGACTACTTGCCATCCCCAAAATACGCACCACTACTGGGGAAAAAAGCTTCCACGCTGCTGCCCCCAAACTCTGGAATGATTTACCTCACAGCATACGCCACTCTAGCTCACTAGCAGCCTTCAAGAAATCTCTCAAAACCCACCTGTTCAACTGATTTGCTTGCTTTTGTTTATTCTTTGCTCTTTGTTTATTTAGTTGAAGGCGCAAGTGAGTTGACGGCGAGTTGACGGCAAGTAGAGGACCCTAGTTTTTTCATGCGTGACCTCGGTTTGAATACTAATTAGTCAAAAGGGCTTCTGGAATTCGGTCATTTTCAGCCTTTGCTGAAAAGTCTCAACCAAAATAATGTACCAGTAAATTGAAACGAAGAGCATATCTGTCGTTATGTATAAAAACAATCGGTGCAACTCAAATTTTAAAAAGAGAAATTTGTACGTAAAAATTTGCTTCAAAAACAGAGAAAACAAGTCACAAACACACGGAAAATTTTCATGTTAAAAGCGAGACCGGATCGTTCCTAGTCCAGTCAGAATACAGCGATTTCCACCGTTAATCCAAATCTCACATTACGAAAAAGTCAACTATAGACAGAATGGTTTTCTTGCACGGGTGATTGGCTGACAATGACATCATCGACTGATAGGGCAGCATGCCTTTTTTCGTAGGCATGGTACCCCGACCACCAAGCCTAAGTTAGTCAATAACAAAACCGCCCGTCTATACCATGGGCTGAATGAGCTGATTCCTCATTCAGCCCATGGTATAGACGGGCTCTTTTGTTATTGACTAACTTAGGCTTGGTGGTCAGGGTACCGTACGATCGTCAGCCAATCACCGTGCAGGAAAGCCATTCTGTCTAATAGTTGACTTTTTCGTAATGTGAGATTTAGAAACAGTGGAATTCGCTGTATCCTGACTGGACTAGGAACGATCCGGTCTCGGTTGAAACATTTCCAGGTAGAATATGAAATAATCTATCCATACATACTAATTGGGGACTGTTGCCGACGTTCATAAACGGGAAAATTTGCCGTGTTTTTGTGACTTGTTTTCTCCGTTTTTGAAGCTATTTTTCACGTACAAATTTCCCTATTTAAAAATTGTGTTGCACCGATTTTGTAAATACATAACGACAGATATGCTCTTTGTCTCAATATACTGGTACATAATTTTGGTTGAGACTTTCCAGAAAAGGCCGAAAAAATGAATTTCAGAAGCCTTTTGTACTAATTAGTATTCAAACCGAGGTCACGCATGAAAAATCACGCCTACTCGCGCAGATAAATCACAAAGGAGACTTATTAAATCGAGTGTTCTGCGGGTGGACTGACCTTTGAAAAAATATTTGTGAAGAAAAGGACAAAAACTTATCCCGGAGCGATTTCCCAGGTTTATATATATTTTGAACTTGTCGCATCGCTTTGCAAACGCTTTACTTAGGCACAACTCCTGGATCTACGGCCGACAGGACTGACATTATGATTCCATACCGAACATCAACGATACTGTCCGAATGTTGACGACAACATTTTTTTCTTTTTTTTCCGGATAACTTCGAAAAAGGAGGAATTCCTCCTTTTTGGTTTTAGGTCGTTCCTCCGATGTTTAACCCCGGGTTGGGGTGGTCTGGCAGACCCAGTGCAGCCAAATTATGAATCAAGGGCCACAACTTAAATAGCTCACACCTTTCAGCCACACAGCTGGTGTCGTTTTTAAATTACGGGCTCTTAACGTTTGAAAAGAATACCAGCATGACGCGGGGCGTCTGCCGGGGGCGGAGCTCCAAAAGTGGGAGGTTTTAGCATATTTTAAGAGAATTTCTTTTAAGAGGCTGTATCTCGGAACGGTATGGAGAATGGATTTAATTTTTGGTAAATGTGAGCTAATTTGACAACTGGTTAATTTCAACCCATAGGTTTGTACACTAAATATTTAGGGGAGGGGGTGTCTGGCAGGCCTAATGCAGCAGAAAATTTGTCTGGCGGTTGATATTTTTTACTTAGTATACTAATGACCATTTCCACTTGGTTTCATGTGGTACCTAGAATGTTTGATTTAGCTCAATATTGGTACCTCGTTTCTTTAACCAAAGTGCTCTGGGCTGCCGCTCTACATGGGCTGAATGAGGACCATTCAGCCATGGTATAACCGTTCTGTCTAATAGTTGACTTTTTCGTAATGTGAGATTTGGATTAACGGTGGAAATCGCTGTATCATGATTGGACTAGGTACGATCCGGTTTCGCTTTTAACATTTTTAGGTAGAATATTAAATAATCTATCCAAACATACTAATTGAGGACTGTTGCCGACGTTCATAACGGGAAAATTTGCCGTGTTTTTGGTGACTTGTTTTCTCCGTTTTGGAAGCCATTTTTCACGTAAACATTTCTCTTTTTAAAAATTGAGTTGCACCGATTTTTTTTATACATAACGACATATATGCTCTTTGTTTCAATTCACTGGTACATAATTTTGGTTGAGACTTTTCAGAAAAGGCCGAAAAAGACTGAATTTCAGAAGCCCTTTTGACTAATTATTATTCAAACCGAGGTCACGCGTGAAAAATCACGCCTACTCGCGCAGATAAATCACAAAGGAGACTTATTAAATCGAGTGTACTGCAGGTAGACTGACGAGAGTTAGGGCCTTGTCAGACGAGGCAACTTTTGCAGGCAACTTGGAGGCAACCAACTGTAGTGCATACTACATGACCACTTTGGTAGCACACGGGTCAATTTTCAAACATTGTCTTACGATCCACAAGAGAAATAGGTGAACATTCAAATGTGAATACCTTTTCTTCATGGAGATTGCCCGAAACGGGTTGCCCGTAAATTGCCGTGTGTGACATGGGCCTTAGGGTGCGTGATTCGTAGCTGTAGCCGAAGTCGCCAATTCGGACACGGCCTAATCATAGATATAGAATATAATAACTAGATCGGCCTCGCGTACATACGCGGGTTCTGGCATGGGGGCTGCCATTGCCTATCTCCCGTGTACATTTTCTGTGTGTTGCCGTCAGCACGTGACTTTTTGCCGTCAGCACGTGACATTTAGCGCGTCAAAGGCCTATCTCCCGTGTGCATTTTTGCGCGTCACCTTTCGAACGTGAAATTCTTACCGCGTCCATGGCGAACAATTTTATTTTCTACACAGGTAATGGCGCGTATGTACGCGCGGCCGATCTAGTTGTTTAATTCTATATCTATGGGCCTAATACCATAGATATAGAATTAAATAACTAGATCGGCCGCGCGTACATACGCGCCATTACCTGTGTAGAAAATAAAACTGTTCGCCATGGACGCGGTAAAAATTTCACGTTCGAAAGGCGACGCGCAAAAATGAACACGGGAGATAGGCCTTTGACGCGCTAAATGTCACGTGCTGACGGCAAAAAGTCACGTGCTGACGGCAACGCACAGAAAATGTACACGGGAGATAGGCAATGGCAGCCCCCATGCCAGAACCTGCGTATTTACGCGCGACCGATCTAGTTATTCTATTCTATATCTATGCCTAATACCTAGATCGGCCGTGCGTACATACGCGCCATAAACCGTACACAAACATTTCTATTTTTTCATGGACGCGCTAAAAAGTCACGTGCTGGTGGCAACGCGCAGAAAATGAACATGGGAGATAGGCCTTTAACCACACTATGGACGCGCTAAAAGTCACGTGCTGCTGGTAGGTTTTGAAGCCGTGTGGGCGCATCGTACAAACCAATACAAAAGCTTGAAATTTTGTACGGCAATTGTACGGCTATTTGCATGATAGTGCGTTTGTTCTTTTTTATGTGTCATCGAAGCAAAAAATGCAGCAAATGTGAACGCACAATCTGCTGATTAGCGTACAAACTGCGAGCGTCATGTGCGTCATGTTTAAAAGGCGCGTATACTTTTTTTAGTACGTCAATCAAGTCGTAGCGCGGACGTACGTGAGTGGACAGTCGCATACGTCAGTGCACACGCCGAATGTAAAAAAATCGCGGCAATGTGTGTTCTCTTAAAATTAAAATCATTCCGAACTCACGCAACACATCAAACATGGCTGCGCTCAGGGTGGCTTCAAAACGCAGAGCAAGTTAACGCTCTAGTCAATATATATAGCTCTATGGATGGAGATGCAGAAGAATAACTGCGATCTAAGACTTGAATCAAGTCTAGGCGACTATGAAATGTACTACTGTACATACATACTCGACAAGTCGCACATAGTATACAAATATTGACTGCTTCGAGTGCTATGGTTAAAACTATGACTCCCGAGGTGATCCCCGGAGCGTTCTATTTTCCCGAGGCGAAGCCGAGGGAAAATAGAACGCTCCGGGGATCACTGAGGGAGTCATAGTTTTTAACCATTGCACGAGTAAAAGCAGTCAATATTTGTTTTATAACACCCCAAACATTTCTAAATACTGTACTATTATTATTAAGTTACAGACCTGAATGCTACAATCCACGGACGATGCGAATACAGATTGCAAACACTTTTACTGACTGTGTTGCATGTAGTGTCGTGCAATCCGAAATGGTTACAGACTATTAATTTATCATCCTCGTGCACGCAACGGACGTCTGGGTACTGCACGCCGTGTGCTAGTCTGTCGGACTAGCGCATGGCGCCGTGTGCTAGTCTTCGGACTAGCGCATGGCAAACCGACGCACTATCACACGGCCGTCGTCTAGCAAAACTAAGACATGTCATGTGACGCGCTCTAAACCAATGAGCAGGCAGAATACTTGTAAGGGGTGTTATAATTGCAACTACGACACTAGTCGAGACTAATTTTTAATTCTCAAGATGTATCGATTGTGGTAATGTTTGCCGTAGGCGTAATTATAGTAAAGTTCAAGCTGAAAGGATTGAAGGATTGTGCCACTATTTTTTTTATGTCTGATTGTTTTTTTGTAAGTAATTATTATGTTGTCATGAATAGTCGTAAACGACACACCAAACAGATGGCACGGCTGTTTTTGAAGAAAAAAATTGGTTCACCAAACAGGTAGTCACGGACTATAATTATTTTAAGTAGTCACGACTATGTTTTTAGTAGTCGTGGCGGCACGAGTAACCTGGTAGTTCAAAAATAATAGTCCCGAATCGATACACAATCAATCGTAATTGCGAACGCCACACTCTCCTTGCACATCCAAAGCCACAAGCGCCGCTGTCCGTTTAATAAGCTCCTTTTTTCGCGTGGTGTAGGGAGCATCCGCGGGTGGCGTTATTAAGATATCTCTCACCTCTTGAGCTATTGTTGGTAAACTGAGTATGTTCAGACACTATTCCCCCGAGTGGTGAACTGCGCCTCCACTTGGGTGAACCATATCAGCCATTCCATTGTGACTCGCGTGACAATCTCACTGGTTTTTCAACTTTTGAAAGATCTATACTCCAAAATATAAAACGTGGCTCTCATGTAACTCAATTTATATAAACTTAGTAAAGAGCCCTATAATAAAAAATAAAAAACGAACACAAATTGTGTAGGTATCATGTTTTTATAGGTGTTCCAAAAATGTGACTCGCGTGACTGCCAAAAAATGAAAAGTCTTGTATCCCTGTATGCCGTTGCCCATTCGTGAGAACTCAGAGAAACTTTTTAGTCCCGGATCACTTTTTTTTTAAGTACAAGAGAAGCACTATACTTTACAATAAAAAGTACAAAATAAAAAGTTTTTAAAAAAATGAAAATTTGTTAAATGCAACGTGACTCGCGTGACAGAAGTTTGTGACTCGCGTGACAAGTGAGAAAATATACAATAGCTAAACAGGATACTGCATAGCAAGAACAATTTATTTCATTCAGAACACTTAGAACTTGAAATTGAATCTTTTCATCAAAGGAAGAAACACCTGAAGCAACATTTAAAGGAAAATTAAGAATCTGAAGAGGCTTTGACTTAAACATGGTAATGTTGGGACGGTTCTGAAAAGAATTGGTGGTTCAACAACACTGTCTGGTCGAAAAGTAGAGTTGTGAAACCACCAGTTCTTTTCAGAACCACTCAAACTCATAGAGAGAACCCTTACTAGAAATTATTATATTGTTTTGTGATTGGGGGAAGGACTTTTTTCTCACTACGCTTGGCAGAGTAGGTTGATAAGAAACAACCAATTTTGGTGTCAAGTTCTAATGGCATTAGACTGTGTTAGGCTGAGTACATGTACATCTGTTAAGTAATTTCTTTATTGATGCCCCTCTCCAAGGCTAACTTAAGAATACTGTCTTAAAATACCCAGTTTCATCAAATATTTTTGTTCGTTCTTGTTTTAAGTTTATCATTCCTTGTATTATTTAAATTATGCAGATGTGAATACATTGTACAGTGCAGTATGCAGTGTACACATGGTACATGTAGTTCAACATGATCTGCTGACAGTGTGCCAAGTCATATTTGTACACTGTAATAATTCCTTTTTCTAACATAAATTTATAATTTCAGGGGCATAGTAGTATGTTCCAGTGGGCTGGGGTGCTTTTTTAACATTCCATGTAGACATCATCCCCAGATTACTTTGGTAGCTTTTGCCAACCATGTGCATTAAGTGCATTTGCCGTGACTCGCGTGACAAACTCGAGGGTGTTTTTTTTAAAAAGTAGAATGCCTAGGTAAAAAAAACCTAATAAATTCTTGAAAGACCCTTTGAAAAGACCACTATTATGAGAGAGAAGAAACAAAATGTTGAGGGTCTATAACAGAAAAAATACTATAATCATTTTTTTTGTGACTCGCGTGACAGTAAAACGAGGGTAAAAATTAACTCCCATTTTTCAAAAGTCAATAGTTCAAAAAGGTATATTTAATTTTGGCTGTCCTTACTAATGACTCTTTGTTGTTTATACACAATGATTAAATCTGAACACCTATTGTTTCATGATTTTTTTTTCAAAACCTGAATTTCAAGGATTTTTCAGACTTCAGTGTACACTTTTTACCCTTTACTCCCAAGGCTGTCACAAAAACAATAAAGAATATTTTTATAAAGTCTTTTTAGAAATAGAAGCACTAGGTGTTCTTGTTTCAAAATAAATGTAAAAACTTCACCGATAACCATTTTAATTTTTTTACTATGAAGCGCAAATACCATGGAATGGCTGATATAGTCGGGTCGGATGGCCAGTATGGTGGGAGCTTTAGGCCGATTGCTGCGGTGAGGCTTAAATACAGGTGGTTGCGCTCCTGGTGTTAAGTGTAGCCGGAATAGGCATTGTTAATTCCAAAGTTCCAATGTTGTGTAAAGATCACGTCTGGGTCACCAGTTTGGGAGTTTGTTGATGGAATAATATGGAATCACACATATACTGATCTTGCGATAGGTTTTATTAAGCAACGAAATACTTCTAGTAAGCAATATAGCATACAAGTAGAAGCACAGAGACATGTGTCTCGTTTGGTGGTTGAAAATAGAGTGAGGGAAGTAACTAATGTATTGTGGGTCAGGCTTTCCAATTTAAGAGCCATCATAAACCAAAGACCAGAAGAATGTTAATGGGCTTTTAACATAGGCGATGACATGTGGTTGGAAGGAACGTAATGCACTTGGGCAAATGACAAGGCATACACTTGGGCCTTGGTACAGTGAGTAATCAATAATCAATCGGGGAGGAATTGTTCTAAGGTAAAATACTGGACTGTTGATGGGGTAATGTACAGGGGTTAAAAGTTAGCAAAATGTATTTTAATAATGGAAATAAAACGCTACAAGTTCATGAGGTGCGAACAGACATTTTTTTCCATGGGGAAGGAATGTTACTTCTGTAGTTTATTGCAAGTTTGCTAACGCAAAAAGTAATTACTCTCTTAATGTAAAAGAGTGAAAAAGCACTCTTTCAAGAGCCATATGAAGGACAACTCTTTTTCGAGTGGTCTTCCACTCTTTTAGATTGAAGTTTGCTTTTTGAGTGATTTTTCACTCAAAGAGTGAAACAACCACCACTCTTTTTGAAGAGCCACATATGAGAGACAGCTCGAAATGTAAAGAGTGGTGTTTTTCACTCTTTTACACTTTTTTTAGAGAGTATTAAATTCGACCAGGTTTATATACTCTTATAATAAGTATTGGGAAAAGTCAAGCAACGTTGTATCATTAACATTGACCAAAATGTCTCAATAACTAAATATGAAACAGTCAGATTTCATCCAAATTCTTCAACGTTGCCGTGATTTGACACCTAGCCAGTCCCAGCCACCGATGGAAGTCTTTACTATCGTAGCGTCATACGTTATCGACCCTCATATGTTTTCGAACCCCAACTTTAATTCCCGTTTACCGCGAGATTGTGCAAGCTGCACCGTTGACAGAAGCTATGCAGTTTACTCACGGTCTGTATTTTCATCAGGCTTAATCATGCTGAGAATAAAGTTTCCTGTCGTTATGCTCAAACATTTATAAAATGATTGATTTTTGGTACAAATCACTAGTGCATTATTATGCCAACATTCAAATGAGTCAAAGAAACACTCCTGAAACCAAACATTACTGGTCTGAAATGGGGAAAACGGATTGTTATGAAGTGTGTGTGCTTCAAGGGGGTGGGTGTTTTACTTTCATGCCTTATGATATCTCTGGATTCTAATAGTAGCCATAATGCCTTAGGACAAAAATGTAATTAAATTTGTTAAGTAGTAATTGAATAATATTTTTTATTTATTTTGCACGTCATACTAGCTTCTGAATATTCAATAAAATACCAACCAATGATAGGTGTGAAAACATATGACGTTGCTCCAGTGTTGTGCATGCATAAGCACTGTTAATGGCGGACTGTCTCTCGCAACGTAAAACCAAAACTTTAAAAATTTCAACACACCATGAAGTGTAAGTGTTATTGTTAAAACATTGGATAGATGATTTGAAAAAAAAACTTTTAGTTTTTGATTGTGAACAATTTTCCTGTTATCCTACTGAAAACACATGACACCAGGATATGATAGATAGGGCATTAACCCAGCCCACAGTCACTTGCCTTGGGGAAGTGAAGGTGTCAGGCTTTAGTTTTTATCTTTTAGTTACTAAAAAGAGTCAGGAAACGGTGAGTAGAAATCGGTGAGTTAAACATAAATTATATGCAAAAGACAATCGGTTGAAAGGCAGAGGGAAAACAAAAAAATAACTAAAATAAGACAAAAGATTTCACTAAATTATATTTGTTTTAGAATGATGCTTCTCATCTTTCCTCTCGCCTTATTTTGTTCTCTCCTTTTTTTTTTTTTTTTTTTTTTCTTTTCTTTTTTCCCCTTTTTTTTCTTTCTTCCTCTCCCCCCCCCCTTTCGTTTGGCCCCCCTGAATCCACGCTAAATGTGTGTAAAACCATGGAGGGATTATAGAGAGGTTGCGTGACCCCGCAAAAAGTTCGTTGTGCGCGCCGTCGGCCATGTTGAGTACTATTTCTGTTTGTAACGCGTCGTCTGCTCGCAACAGCAGACGCACATTTGTAACCGAGAAACTTGGTTTTTCTCCGATAGACAAAAATATTTGGTGAAGGTTTTCTTTCAGTATTTTATTTGGTAAAACAATTGAATTACTTCAAGCACATAATATTAACTCCGGATAATGCAAGTCAACGCCGGTCGATACTGTGAGAAAAATACTAACGAAAATATTGTTAAAACAACAAGGATCTAGAATTCAAACCTGCCGACTGGTCTCCAAACGTTGAACTTTTCTCAGCAGTGTCGTAGCCAGATGTTATTAAATACCGTTACTCTGAGCGCATTTAGATCCACTGATGCACTATACAATCAAATTGGATGGGTGACGGAGGTAAAGGTGCACATCGAGGAAAAGCAAGTCAAAATTAAATTTAAGAGAGTGAAGTTAAAGAGAAAACAACGATACAGGCAGTGGACACTATTGGCAATTACTCAAAATAGTTATTACCATACTTGGTAACGAGTAATGGAGAGCTGTTGATAGTATAAAACATTATGAGAAACGGCTCCCTCTGAAGAAACGTAATTTTCGAGAAGTAATTTTTCACGAACTTGATTTGGAGAACTCAGATTTAGAATTTGAGGTCTCGAAATCAAGCATCTGAAAGCACACGACTTTTTTTTATTGCTACCTCGCAACTTCCGACGATCAAATTGAGCGCAACTTTTCACAGGTTTGTTATTTTCTGCATAAAAATATGTTGAGATACACCAAGTGAGAAGATTGGTCTTTGACAATTACCAATAGTGTCTAGTGTCTTGAACAAAAACATATTTGGGACTGGAATGGAAGTTCAAAACTCAAGTGTCATCTCAAAGGACTCTAAAAAAAATTAAGTCAATGTTATCTTGGCTGCTATTATGCACCTGCGTGTCTACATAATTATCCGTAACAAAACAAGCAAATTGCATTGGGGCAGCTGATGAGTAAGCTTTGTTTCCTCCACTTTCGGTAAACAGTATTGTCCCAAGTCCCACACTTCGTGTATCACAACTTATATATAAAATAACAAACCTGTGAAAATGTAGGCTCAATCGGTCATCGGAGGGAGAAAATAACGGGAAAACCCACTCCTGTTTTCGCGCGTTTCGCCGTGTCTATAACAAATCCGTAATTCTCGCTATCGAGAATTTATATTGTTTTAATGTTTTCTCAAAAAGTAAAGCATTTCATGAAACAATATTTGAAGAGAAGTCTTTCACCATTACCTTCTGTAAACCCTGTAAATTATTTGTAAATCTGCGATTTTTTTTTCCCTATACCGAAAGTGTATAATGGCTTTAAAAGTAGAATACAATGATCCACACAAGTTTGCCTCGAAATTGCGTGGTTTTCCTTCTACTGTGCGAACTAACATGGTCGGCCATTTATGGGAGTCAAAATTTTGAATGTTAAATGTAAATCGTAAGCCAGGAGACCGTGAATATTTTTTTGGCAACCATCGATTATTTTGCACTAAGCAGGGCCTAGCAAAGGCTGGCAAACAATCTGAACCTGATGAAACAGCCGCAGAGGACGACAAAGCATGGCTTAAATTAAAATGAGGAAACATCGGAATGGGCTTTGGAGATGACGACAAAGAAGAAGTTGCCTAAACACAGGACAAACAGATCGTCCACGTGTCAACATAATTATAAAAAACAATATGAATTTGAAGGAAACATTAATGAAACAATTTTCTTAGACAACCTAGCCCTCTGGTTTCTGAAATTTTTAAATATAAATGAAAGAATTGAAAGGGAACATTAAACGTTATCTTAAAACATCTTTCCAACCATATGCATTTTATAAAAAACGGTTACAAACGCTTTTGTTTTGACCAACTCGTCCGATCCAAGGCAACGTGTTCCTTTAAAAACTGATTGCTTCATTACTCAATGACACCAATTAACTATGTACCCCAACTCCCAAAATAACTGTCAAGGCTGTGGGAAGAGATCCTTGAAACAATGAGACCAATAGTATTTGTGAAGGGTCTGGTAACTATTCCAATCATCACCCATGATTACCAGTTTGCTAAAAGCCCTGTGTTCATAGTCACTGTGACTCCACAGGGCCCATTGTAAACAAACCATCTGCCCAGACATCAAGGAGTCAAAACTTCTATAAAACATATTAAAGGAGGGCAATTATATTTCCCGACAATAATAATAATAATCTCCATCCGTCCACGGCGTCCGAAACCCGAGTAGAAGCCGTGGTTTCAAAAAAATAAAATTGGCCGGATCGACTACGAAGCGTGACGTCAATGTTCAGAGAGCGCCCCCATTGTTTAGTTTGATGCCAGTATAGTCAGGAGCGCTGATCACCATTTGGATAATACTTGCCTATTTTTGCTAGTACGACCTCCTCAAAAGACAGGTAACCAGACTTCACAAAAGTACGTCGCCCCGCCGCTAGGACCCCAGCTCTATCTCTATGCGCTTTTGCATCGCCTGCTAGTAGTTCTCTGCGAATGAGGTCGAGGTTTAATACGAGCGAGAAGGGATTCATCTGACCGAATTCACTTTAAATGGTTGTTGGTTTTAGACAAATTGATGCATTTATTGACCATTTGAAAACCAGTGTATGAAAGCACCTTTTGTTGTGATCAGATCAATAGGTGACGATCATTATAATGTCGAAATCGGATCAAATTCTCGACATTGAACCTCCGAATGAGCTCAGATTTAGAGGTAAGCATCTATCGTACCTATCTCTATCGTTAGCGGGTCGCACTAAATACCGACAACTCACGACCCCTCACGACAACTCACGACAATTGTTTTTAAATGCACTTTAACAGAACATTTGAACATAAGTCAACCGTTAAATATATGCACAAGAGTCATATGCACCCAAATCACCTTCAAACTGCTGAATAAGTTGTATTTTTAACTGTAAAAAAATGGTGTTTTTTACCCCGAATTTAGTAACGAACAGAAATATCCGCCATGTTGTCTTTCGACGTACGTGGACGATTCCATTACACCGCAGGGGTGATACAATATGCAAGATAATTATTTACCATTTTATGTGCCTCTCATGGAGTTTTTAAAAATATTCAAACCTCCCCTTTTAACTTCAAATTCCAGAGTGGCAGCTTAGTTACTAACAAGAAAGAAAAAACAGCAGCTAAAACCAAAAAGAAAAGGATAACTTTCCGTATGGCGCCACCACTTTTTCACTCATTTTTACAAAAAGGGATATTTCATTGAGGTAAATTAGATACTATATTATTTCATATCAAATGAAAAAGTGGTGGCGCCATACGGAAACTTTTCCAAAGAAAAAAATGGAAAAGTTTTTGTATGGCGCCACCACTTTTTCATTCGAAATAAAATAATAGAGTATCTAATTTACCTGATTGATATATCCCTCTTTGTAAAAATGAGTAAAAAAGTGTTGGCGCCATGCGGAAAGTTATCCAAAAAAATACAACTCAGCCCTCAGAAATTTCCCCTGCCCCCTGCAGTGTAATTGAATCGTCCAAGTACGTCGAACGACAACATGGCGAATATTTTCGTTTGTTACTAAATTTGGGGTAAAAAACACATTTTTTACAGTTAAAAATACAAGAAGTTTGAAGATGATTTAGATACATATGACTCTTGTGCACGTATTTAACGGTTGACTAATATGTTCAAATGTTCTGTTTAAGTGCATTTAAAAATTGTTGTCGTGAGTTGTCGTGAGGGCTCGTGAGTTGATGGTATTTAGTGCGACTGTCGTTAGCCACTGCTGCGATAATCGGGTCGAACTAGTATACAAATAATTTTTATATTTTTTTGGTTTAGATATTGACTGCTTCGAGTGCTATGGTTAAAACTATGACTCTCGAGGTGATCCCTGGTTAGTTGCAATAACGTAACGTAACCCTCCTCCCGACGGCCGCCAGGCCGGAGGTTACGAGATAGGTTCGAGCAAAAGCAGTTAATCTGGTCCAACACGTACAATTTCGACAGCTAGTCACCAGATTTTCCCCATTTTTACCACTTTCAAAAATCATGACATAAATTCTGAGGGTACGAACTTAATTTGCAATGTCTAATGCAGCCTGCCATTATACTCAAAACACCATTTAGGAAATATTTCGAAAAAAAATGGACAAAAACTTACCAGATCCCGGAGCGAATTCCCAGGTTCATATTTTGAACCTGTCGCATCGCTTTGCAAACGCATTATTTTGTTGATGGGCTAAACCATTCTGTAAAAGGGGTGTTACAATGTTGCAGTGCGTGTGCGCGCTGTCCGTTTGCATTGCACACCGTTCACTCATAATGTGAAATCGACGGCAGTATCTTTTCTAAAGATTTCTCCATTGTTTGAACACATCCATGGTTTGAACCATGCAAACCTCCCAATCCCACCATTGTCTGGAATTAACAACCTTGCTTGCCGACTCGTGACTCCCGGTTTTGGATTAGTGTTGCTACAGTGTAGCGTCCACTTACACCTGTATTGTATATCTTAAAAGCCACAAATAACGACTTGACAGGCTATACAGGTATTTCCTTTGTTGGTTTTTGAATTGTTCTCGTTACAAAAGGGTTTTTAACAATGTTTTGCTCGTAATGGGTCGCCCAAAGTACCTCGTTATAACCTTGTTCTCGCTACTACCGTGCTCGTATAATCAATATTTTAATGCATTGAAACACGCATGGGGCAGTTCGGGACCGGCAAAAAACCTTGTAGTAACCGGAACCTCGTAATATGCGAGCTCGTAATAATGGGAGTCAATTGTACATGCAAGTCCTAGTCGTGAGTTTGTACGTTTCGAAAAAAGGTTTATTTCTTGCATTTTTCCGGAAATGTCGACCAGGTGTCAAAACTAGTGCTGGGCGAATAGTGAAATTTTGTTATTCGGATACCGCTGGCCAACTATCCGAAATTAACCGGTTACTCGAATAATTTTTTTCGCCACGAGGGCGCTATTTAAAAAAAATATAAAAAAAAATTTTTTTTTTGCCAATAGAGGGCGCTGTTCGTTTGTGAATGAGATCTTATGGGTGGATTGATATTAGTTTTAGACAGTGTCACTCGGTTCATTCATAAAAATGACCAGATCTAATTTAAAGATGGCGATTTGCTTTTTCTTTTGATCGTAATTGACTCTACGTGAAGGAAAACTTGTGTAATCTTTGGACAAATTACGTCAGAAATGTCATTGTTTTAACTCTTCACGGAGGTGAGCATAGTTAAATACTTAATTTATACTGTTTTATGCTGTCTTAACAGAAGTTTCATAAGGATTCAGACGAAACATTTATATCTGTTGTCGCCCGACATCCGCGGATATTCGGATAGTTAAAGAATATCCGGTTACTCGGTTGTTGTTACAGAATTATCCGGTTTGTACAGAGGTATTTGCGCCCTATGCGGATATCCGGTTAAGAAAAAAAAGGCATTCGCGGTTACGGATAGGAAAACCTATTCGCCATTAACCGGATATTCGAATAATTCGCCCAGGCCTAGTCAAAACAGCTAAAAATGGGGTCAGTTTGCAAAGTGGGTCGGTACAATGTCTTTTCTCAGCGCTGTGCAGCAAACACTTTGAGCCGCGTGCTTCAAATATCGCGCCTCGATTGACGTCACAAACAGCGCCCTCTCAGGTCGGGCCTACTTTAAATTTGTTAATAAAATGGAAACTATATTTTTAGAAACACATACTTTAGAGGCAAAAACTTTATTTTGACAAAATACCACTTCCAGGTGACTTAAAAATAAAATAATAGACGAAACAAAATCTCTCCAATGTAAAACTCCATAATTCATTGTAACTAAGATTAGGACAATGGTCCGGGAAGTTAAAAAGTGCGCAAGAGTTGCACCATTGAGTTGAGGTCTACCTCCATGGTTGCACAGTCTATTTTTGTTATATTTTTAGTATGAAATCAAGAAGTTGTCCTTTTCGGGAGCCTAGCAAGTTTGTATCCCTTGTTTATAGATAGTAAATGATTTGCACTTGAACTGCCAGAGAGATTTGTTTTTATTTGTGTCCAAATTCTTGTGGCAATAGTGATTTAACACTCCATTTGGACAGAGTTGATTTCAGACCGAGTTGACCTCAGACCGAGTTGACTCGGACTGAGTTGGCTTCGGACCGAGTTGGCTTCGGACCGAGGTGATCGGTACCCCTACTTGTGGTGGGTTCAAACATGGTTCAAATTATAAAGCAATTGTTCATGGTGTTGATGTTTTAAAAATGTACTTTTGTTAAAATGTATTCATAAATACCTCAGACAGTTTCGCTATTCCTATTGGTGGAGAGCGCGTCACGTGGGTGTGTATAAAGCTTTGTTTATGACCGGTAAAAAGTGTTAATTCATGGGCGTGACACGCGACCTTGCACCTGTTCTTCATTCCCATTGGTCGAGAGCAACGGCTGAAACAGTTGTGTCACATCACGCGATACGTGCGACGCGCACAGCATTCCCTTATAAGGAGTATTTACTCGAGGGCGGCGGAGGGCTTTACCATTTCATAGCTGGAGGGGTGTTGTGTTGAAAGAAATCAATGAACAATTATAATTTTTGCATTTATTTTACTTTTTGACCAAAAAGTGATGATGTTTTTGACCAAAAAGGTATTTATGAATGGGAATCAAAGTGTGTTGAATCGGTTTTCAACTAATGGTAGGAGCACCAAATTCAAACTCTGGTGTTTCTGATCAGCAGAGTGTGGGTTCGAATCCCCAGCCGTGACACTTGTGTCCTTAAGCAAGACACTTTACCATTGCTTCGTCCTTCGGATGGGACAGAAAGCCGTTGGTCCCATGTGTTGTGTAATGCATGTAAAAAAACCCAGTGCACTTATCGAAAAGAGAAGGGGTTCGCCCCGGTGTTCCTGGTTGTGGCTGGTTAATGCGCCGTAGCACCTTGTAAACCCTTATAAGTGCTACATAATTGGGTCTCAGAATCCACCACTGCAATAACCTATCTTTCTGAAAGTTTATATATACTCAGCGCCTTGAGTACCTTGTTTTGTAGATACGTGCGCTATATAAGACTTTGATATTATTATTATTAAAATTTACCTCGACTTCGTCTCGGTAAAATGATCAAGAACCAGGCCTCGTTGGGATTAAACCACTAGTTGAAAACCTCTTTACCACACATTGATTCCCTTATTTATAATCATGATCAGGGCTACTCCCGGGAGGAGGATTACATTATCGCAACTACTCCTGTAGAACTATGTTCGTTCCGCTACCATCTAGCGGAACGAACCTCATACAGGCCTGTGTGCTCCGTTTTCGAAAGAGCAAGGGCACCAAGGCATTTTCTCCTTCTACTGGGGCATTTCAAGGGCACCAAGGCAAGGACCATGAGGCATGGAGCCTCCATGCCAGGCAATCGCCTTTGTTGCCTCAGTGAAGTATCAGGCCTGCTCATAGTTCTAGGAGTAGATCAGGGCATAATATTGATAATGTGGGTTTGTTGGGTCAAGTCGTTAGACTGCAGGACTTGCAATCACAAGGTTGTGGGTTCGAATCCCCCAGCTAACCGCTGACTTCACAATGACTGGAATAAATATGGGCGTCTAAGTCACAACTTCTTAATTTGTGTAATTCATAATCATTAAACCAATTTCAAACCAATGTTTGTTTGAGAGAGATCGGCTGTTGCCAGCTTGGTGTTTATAGTGTTGTCCAGAAGTGCCAGCAGTCGGCGATTTCACTGGCAATCGGCGATTTCACCGGCTACTCGTTCCTTTACCGCTGGCTACTTTTTTCCCCTTTTTATTTTTATTTGGTACTACAGAACTATGACTATTTATTTTTATTAATTAATTATTTTAAGGTTCAAATAAAACGTTAAAATATTCACTAAATTTTATCAAGATTTTGATAAAACGTAAAAACATTCACTCGAATGTGCCGCTGAACGCTGGGCAAACTTAATTCCGATCAAGTACAAAATTTGTAGTCTTTGTATTACTTCACGTGTGACATCAAATGTGAGAAACATTGGACGCTAGAGGGTGTTTCAGATAATTCGATAGCGTGAGAATAAGGGAGCACGTATCTATTTAACCCCCCCCCCCCCCCGGCGCTCTATAGTAGGGTTCCCTTAATGTATTACACACGCAATTGTATTAACACGTCTAGCACACGACCTGTGGTAGTGTTGTTGTGAGCAAACCATCACGGCAGACCCTGTGCAAATGTACATTGCATGGAGGAATAAATCGGTTGTTTTATAATCAGCAAATTAGTGTAAGTCTCGGTGCACATGACTTGTGGTAGCGAAATAAAAGTTAAATTATTCTGGCTGTTTCAAACAGCCTATTCAGTCTGAAGTTGAGGGCAGTAATCCTATAATCCCTTAATTGCCAACCACTTGACAAAGGACTTGTCATGCCTATTATTGCCACCAGACCTGGACCCATCCAGACCCAACAACCAGTGTGTTGAGGTTGTGAAGATTTAATGAGCAAAGGTGAGCAACTAGGGGTATGTTCAGACAGCGTACTAACTTAGACCCGAACCGGTCTAACTTTTACGAGCAGCGGGGGGTGGTCGTAAAAATAAAAACCCATTGCGTTCAGACAGCACAGAGTTAAACCCGATCCGGTTTATCTTCGGTTTTAAGAGGTCAAAGTAGACGCGACCCCGTTGCTCTACATCCGGTTTTATTCATCAGATTCACGCACCGAGTATGCCGAGATACTGAGTGCCCCATGCCCTGGATGATCAGACAGGGCATAATTATTGGATACAAATGGCTCACTCGAACGCGGTAACAGTTTTACCGTTGGGAGGATATGGGCACTTAAAACAAACATGAACACGACTCGAAATTATTTTTTGAAACAAACAAAATATTGATACAAACCGCCGAGAAAACTCACCAAAATATTTTCCATATTCCATGAAACAGAACACGTTTCATTTTTGTGTTTTGTTTTATACCACTGTGTCCGATTTAATAAATACTTTTAGTTTGTACTTCAATCGATTGGAAGTTGCGATCTCTCAACAGCTGGTGCCGCGATTTTTATTCCGATTCGTTCATAAACACAACTACACACGTGCAAGTTACGTAAATACATTACTTTGCAGTATTTTCCCAACTTCCCAACAACGTGGTGACATTGCTGGCGTAGGGAATTTCCCCTACACACAGCCTCGCGCCCACTGCAGTTCATTCTCCTAGAATGAAAGTACAGCACGCTAGTAACGGGGACGGCAATAGAAAGGCACATCCACGGAATCACTGTACACATGTGAGAAGCATTACAAAATATGCTTCTTCGCTGCGCTCGTAGTATACGCATGAAAAACAGTTTCAATTTATTGTAGGACACTCAACAAAAAAAGCTTGGAAAATATAATTTTGTTTCAGAATTTAATGAATCATGGGCGTGGGCCTGTGTTAAACTGCATACACCGATCGAGAGGGTTTCGCCAACTCGGTAAGCGGCAAGAAATTAATATAAATACTCGGTGCTTTTAAGCATCAGAGGCAACAGAAACCGTATACAAGCACTCCGGGTCCCGGGCGTGTGCATTGAACCACACAATGGGTCGTCCGTTGTGAGTTAAAACCGGATGTCATTCTGTCCACACGCAGTGTTAAAAGATAAACCCGAACCGGTTTAGACTTAGATCGCCTCGCTGGACGGTTTAAGTTTTGGGGTTTAAACCCGATCCGGTCTAACTTTATTTGCGTTCACACGCACAAAAGTTGAACCCGAACCAGTCTAAGTGGACTTAGACCAAATTTAGTACGGCGTGTGAACGACCTCTTTAACCCCCGATATGCGGATTATTCATGACACCAGTCATTTCTTTTGTGAAAGCCCTCAGAGCTGCAGACCTTCAGGCTCGGCCACTTTCGGCCTAGCTCTTGGGCGGTTAAATAGATACGTGCTCCCTAAACGCCCTCTATTGGTGAAATTACACGATAGCATACTCAACTAGTTTCAACCGCTTTGACAAAAGACCACACACAGCAAAACACGCATTTTCTGCCTGCATGCCAATACAACAGCGTGGTCGTCAACGAGCCGATATCTGTGGGAATAAAGTTTAGCGTGTCATGTTCTACGAAAAACTGAAGACGGTGTAGGCTTCAATGGCTTCATTCAACAAAAATGACCACTTTAGAATAACTGGATGAGCAAAAAAGAGTACTTGTGGATGTAAGATTCTTCCGTTCCGATTTTGTTTTAATTTGGGGGCTTGTTTTTTGTTTTGCGGGGCAATTGCGCAAATGAAGACGCAATAAAATAAGGGTTCACATGCACGGTTTTGGGGACAGTTTTTTGCGGGGTGATCTGAAGAAAGACTTGCGTGATAAAGACGCAATCATGTTAAAGGCAGTGGACACTATTGGTAATTACTCAAAATAATTATGAGCATAAAACCTTTCTTGGTGACGAGTAATACGGAGAGGTTGATGGTATAAAACATTGTGAGAAACGGCACCCTCTGAAGTGCCATAGTTTTCGAGAAAGAAGTAATTTTCCACGAATTTGATTTTGAGACCTCAGATTTAGAACTTGAGGTCTCGAAATCAACCATCTAAACGCACACACCTTCGTGTGACAACTGTGTTTTTTTCTTTCATTCATATCTCGCAAGTTCGATGACCGATTGAGCTCAAATTTTCACAGGCTCATTATTTTATGCATATGTTGAGATACACCAACTGTGGAGGCTAGTCTTTGACAATTAATTACCAATAGTGTCCACGGCCTTTAAAAATCACGTGCGCAGTTGTTTGTTGCTTTTTTTAAACACTTTTGTTTGAATGAAAATTTTGTTCACAAAACAGACGGTGACACAAACACCGACCATTCCATAATGGTTACAAATTTACTAAAATAGCCGTAAACTAATAGGCTTCTGGATATGTTGCAACTATTTTGTTGTCTTCTTTTTAGCTGTTTCGTAGCGCAGCGAAACAGCTCTTGTTTTTGTTAAAGTTTTTTTGGCTATATGTAGCGCAGCGCAGCGAAACAGCTCTTGTTTTCGTTGAAGTTTTTTATTTTTTATTTTATTTTTTATTTGTCTGTTTCAGGAATGACATTTTAAAAACTCTAATTTGCAATGTTCCCATTGAGCGATTGCAATGAAACTTTCAGGTATGAAAGGTATTGATGTAATGGTCTGCATATTGCAATGATGTCATGATGATGTCATCACCGGTCACGTGACATCATCTTAAAGGTGTTTTATGTTAAGTGTTTGAAAATCTATATCAAATCAGCCACAAGAGACCGTAGGTTTTTGTTTGCGGGATTGGGTAGAGATAAATTAGGTCTTCATTTTATTTTGTGTGCGCGACCTCACACGACCTCTACTTCCGGTCGAAATCGGAAGTGCCCTTTAATTCAAAAGTGGCAAAAGTTATGAAGTTGGTTTCAACGATGATAGTGTCTAGCAAGAGTGGGCAGTTCAAACGAAACGCAACAGCGCCCTCTAGCGGCAGGTTGAAAACTCTTTAAAATGGACTTTTTGAAGATGTGTGTGGTGAAGTTTTGTGTAATCACTTCAAATTTTACACACACGCTTACTGTCAGGCAGGCACCATATGTGTGAAGTTTCAGATCAATGATGTCATCGGGGGTCACGTGACGTGGCATTAAAGGTGCACTTTTTGAAATCGTATTCTCCTGAAGTAATTATGTGATAATCTTGAAACTTGGTAGAATGTTAGTTACTGGCAAGTTCTTGTGAATTATAAAATGACGTCATAATGACGTCATCACATGATTTCTTATGATTTTTTTTCATTTTTTGCACCTTTAACTCATTAATTGCTAACTGTACATGGTGTAATCTAAATTATCTTTTTAAATAGCCGACCGTAGGTTTTTGTTTGCGGGATTGGGTAGGGATAAATTAGGTGTTCATTTTGTTTCGTGTGCCAGAGGTTGACCCACTCCCTTTAATTCAAAGGTGGCAGAAGGTATGAATTTGCTTTCAACGATGTGAGTGCCTGGCAAGGGTGGGCAGTTAAAAAAAAATGTCAATGACGTCACAAAATGCAACAGCGCCCTCTAGCGGCAGGTTGAAAACTTTTCAAATTGGACTTTTTGAAGATGTCTGTGGTGAAGTTTTTTGTAATCACTTCAAATTTTACACACACGTCAACTGTCAGGCAGGCATCATGTATATAGGTCTCAAAAATTCGTGGAAAATTACTCCTTTCTCAGAAACTACGTCACTTTAGAGGGAGCCGTTTCTCACAATGTTTTATACTATCAACCTCTCCCCATTACTCATTACCAAGTGAGGTTTTATGCTGATAATTATTTTGAGTAATTACCAATAGTGTCCACTGCCTTTAAAACCCTAACTCCCAACAAGCCTTTTTTTTTTTAATCTTCCCCTATCCATCAATTTCCAACATAGTGCTACATGTATTGCTATTTCCACTGGACTTCACCCATCAAACTCCAACAGTACATTTGCAATAGTACCTAATCCATCAAAACTGTTGGATATTGGTGGAGTGGGTATCCTTGGTACTGTACAAAGAATATAGAGGGGGGTTCGGCATTTACACAGTCCATCAAAATCTATTAACTCTGTGCAGTATTTTATTAGGGTAATTTAAAAAAAATTTTTTTTAGGGCTCAGACCAATTATGTGTTTACGGTGTCGCACATGTTCTGAGATTTAGCGACTAAAACATTGGCTGTTTCACATTACAATTGAACATCACTGCCCTTTTTAAAAATTTTTTCTTTTTGGGTGGGGAGTGAAGGAGACTTTGAATGAAGAAGACTTCTACTCAGTAGTAGTGGTGGTGTCTTCGCTAGCCTGGTGGTATTTGATGAAGCACTGCCCCGGGCACAGGTTTACTCCACACACTGGGCAGCCTCGTCTGGTCGTCTTGGGCTTACCGGACTTCGTCACGTTGTTTTTTTGACGACAGTACTTGCAGCAGTGAGCGTGTTTTCCTGGCGTCTTGTCCGAGAAGTGCCCCCTGATGTTGTGTGCCGGGACCGGTTGTGCGATTGACGATCGTCTTGCAGTCACCCCTCTAGCGTGTCCGTCAACAAGACTGGTAGCGATGGCCAAAGTGGACTGGGAGTGGGTCATCTTGTTCTCCACCTCCTCCCTGATGTCACTATCACTGAGCGCTGCCATCACTGTGGGCTCCGGCTGGATTGTGGTAAAGCAAAACCACACGTTGACTCTGGCAACATCAACCAAGAAGTACAAGATGTTACCCCACCAGAACTGCGATTTCCGGGCGCAAGTATGGTAAGATCGCAGCTGGTCACCACGATCGACTCCTCCCATACACTTGGTGTAGTCCACCGCCTGAGGAGGAGCTGCAACGGTCTTCATTTTGCGGCGGCCAGTAGACGGGTCCGGACACTCTACGTCTGAGGGTGTGGGTCACAGGATCCCTCCAGCCTTGGTGCGCTGATGAGAGGAGGGTCATCACTCGGCTGTCTTTCCAAGCGACGGCTGTCACTTGGCTATTCTGTCTGGTGTAGAAGGTACCCCTCGGAGCTTTTTGTAGGCGCTTCAATTTCAAGCGGTTCAGGCTGGAAGGCTTTGTTGAAAAATCGGAAGGCAGACCTTTGCTGTTTCCTTTTATAGCCCCTGTGAGATAGGTTTGCTTGGCAAGCAATGACCTTGCAAGGCTGACTGAGGTATAGAGCTTGTCGGTGAAGATGTGGTGGTACACGTTCAGCTGATGTTTTTGCACAGGCCATTGCTACGGCTGCCATCTTGGCAGGTCTATCACCATGCGGATGCACCATGAAGTTGAGGATGTACCCGCTGGCTGACTCGGCAATGGTGTATATCTTGAAGCCCGCCCGGATTGGTTTCAGAGGCATGAAGAACTTCCTCACGCTAGCTTTGAAGCCTCTGTACTTGATCATCGCCTCGTCTATGGTAACCTCTCGGCCAGGGTTGTACAGCTTCAGGCAGGCGTGGGGAACCTTATCCCACAGGGACTGTAATGGGTAGAGGGGATGTTTCTTTTTGGTTGAGTAGCGATGGGCCTTGTCGCGAATAAGGTCGGGGTCCTTGGATTGATCAGCACAGGCCAAGTGCTCGCTGATTGTGTTGAACGTGTGCCTCTTCATAGTATTTGTGATCAGGGTGTTTCGCAGGCTGAGATGGGATGCCCAGTAGTCCTTGTAGTTATTTATTCGGACAAGACCCATCAGCATATGAATCCCGAACCACCCACGCCTTGACCTCTGGTAGGGAAGTGAGAGGCAGTCTTCGGGCTTTTAACTTCGGTTTGGTCCACTTGCAATGGATGTCATGAGGAGAAGTGGAAAAAGCTTCAGGAAGTATTTCACCGGTGTTGATTTCTTCCCGAAAGTTGGGCCTCTGGGTTTTTTTCCCTTGAAGTTGTGGACGTGGATGTGTTCCAGATGGTGGGTCCAACCCTGGTCGTCTGGCGCATATGTCCCTCTGGTAGGCGGAGGGGGGATTAGGGTCGTCATCGGAATCAACTGGGGCCGGTGTTTGCTCTCTCTTCTTCTTCTCTTTCTTCTTGGAAGAAGTAGGTGGCTCTTCCATGGAGTTCTCTCCCTCGTCCCCTCCTGTCTGAGAGCTGTTCGAATCAACCGAGCCAGTGTTTGCTTCTTTGGCTTCCTTTTTCTTCTCCTTCTTCTTGGAAGAAGTAGATGGCTCTTCCTCGGAATCCCCTCCCTCGTCCCCTCCTGTCTGAAAGCTGTCTTCGGCCTCAAAGCTGTCTGTTGCTTCCCCACTACATTCAGCAGCCAGGGTGAAGGGTGAAGTGCCTCTTGCCTCGGCAACAGCCTGGTCGAGGAAAGCTTCCTCCTTGCTCTCTGAGGTCTCCACCAGGGCTCGGTAGGTTTTACCCATCCTCATGCCGGCATCTTGCATGCTGGATCTGATGGCTGCTCTCAAGCGGCTGTTTTCTACTTGAAGAAGTCTCTCCATCGCAGTGGGGTATTGAGAGGTGTGAAGGCGTGCCTTGCCTTTCCCCTTGCCTTTCCCCTTTCCTTTCCCCTCCCCTCCCCTTTCCTCCTCTCTTCTCTCCTGTTCCCTCTCCTTCATTTTTCTTCTCCTGCCAAGTCCTTCTCATAGAAGTGGACTCGACGACATGTTTCTCTCATCCATGGTCAAACTATACTGAAGATTTTTGACTTCTCGAGATGTCATCGTGACTGTTAGTCAATGTGTGACTGGGGATGAGCCTCAAGAAACAGCCACTTATATAGCCCTAGGTGTCTTAGTTATGGTAATTATTACATAAAATTACATAATACGTAATTACCATTTAAATAGGAAATATTGTTACTATGACAATGCTATTAAAATTACAATCAATCATTCGATACTTAATTCACAGAAACCAGTCAACCCCGCGCCCAAATGGTTGGGTCTGCCATTGTAAGAAACAATGGGGTCAACAATACACCACATGTACATCACATGCGCATCACATGCCTTAATCAGCTGTTTTTTCCACCACCTTGCCCTGAAAACCCCCATCACCCTAATACAATCAACCACTCCATCACATCTTAACATTCACCATACCTAACCCATCAAAGTCCACCAGGGTAATTGCAAGTCCACAGTACCCATTCCATCACACTCCCTCACTTCATTGATAGTACACATCACCTAAACCATCATATCCCAACAGGAGCACTGTTGGAATTTGGTGTAATGAGGACTGTTGGGCTCGGGAAAATTTGGCATTCTAGATATTCTGTAGTGCAATCTTAGGCCAACAAGAGGCAAACAGAACATAAAGCCTTTAAAAAGAGAGCAGCAGTATAACCTTTTGGGTTAACAGCATCTTCAGGTGCGGATCTATGACACAAGTTTTAGATAGGGGGAAAATCTGTCAAAGAGTGAGCGCGTGAGTGTGAAACCTTAATTGCATGGGTTTGGGCCCGCCAAAGGGCCGGGGAAAATTTTGCATTCTAGATGCTGTGTGGTGCAATCCAATAAGAGGCAAACGGAATGGAACAGAAAAATATGCCTTTAAAATGTGAGCAGCAGTTGAACCTTTTGAGTTAACAGCATCTTCAGGTGCGGATCTATGACACAAGTTGAAGGGGGCAAATATGCAAACACGAGTATGCGAGTGTGAAGCCTTTACGGCATGGGTCCGGGCCCACTCAAGGGCCCAGGAAAATTTTGCATTTTAGATGCTTTGTGATGCAATCTAGGGCCAATTTTGAGGGGGACATTTGATATAGTGTCCCCCACCCTTCAAAAAGTTGTTTCATCCTTTGCCCCCAGGATTATGCCCATGGTGGGACACAGGGTTTGGTCTTACACAGTGCAAAACATGAGTTTCATGATAAAGGTGGTCAAAAAGATGGGACATTTGATATTGTGTCCCCCACCCTCCAAAAGATGGGGGGACATGTCCCCCTGTGTCCCCCTCCCCCATTCCACGATTGACACCCATGCAATGCATTGGGAGGATCAATCAAGGGTTATGATTATATATGTCAGGACACTTTGTACCTTTGCCACTTTGTACCCTGGACATTTCGTACCTTTTCAAGGTACGAAGTGACTTTGGACACTTCGTACCTTCTCAAGAGTCACTTGAGTACTAAATCCGGATTTCTGCATCGTTTATGATTATTTTGTGTTTTGTGATCGGATGATTATGAAATAAAAGCAAATCAAACCAATTAGGCCTATTACTAGTTTGTTGGGACTAAGGAGCCCTTTTGACGATTGCATGATTGTCTGACTTTAAAGTATTTGTAAAAAATATGGGCGGAAGATGTTGTCCTTGGCGGTAGTAACTTTATACAAAATATTAGCTTCACATTAAAAAGGACATTCACATAGTCAAACATCTCATCCGAGTGATATGCCTGTGATTTTGTTTTCCACAGAACCCGGGTGCGTATATGGGTAAAAATCAAAATTAATTTCTTTATCCCCGATGCAAATTTAACAACTATTATATCGTTTGCAGTATCCGCTGCTAAACATAGGATTCAAACTGACTCTAGCCACCAGGCAGTCTCAGTGGTCTAGTTGGTATGACACTGCTCTAGACTTGCAAAGGTCGTGGGTTCGAATCCCACCCGAGTAAAATGCCTAAAACAGGTTTTTTTTTTCTTCACAGAACTCAGGTAAGTACTGAGTATACAGTGCTAACACACTTCGGCGTATTATGGGTAAAAATCAAAAATTAATACGTACAATTTTGACAGCTAGTCAACAGATTTGCTCAATATTTGCCACTTTCGAAAATCATGTCCCCAGTTATCGGAACACGAACTTGATCCTCAATGTCTAACCATTCCATAACACTCAAAACACCATTGAGGAAATATTTTGAAGAAAAAGGACAAAAACTTGCCGAATCCGGGAGCGAAACAGTCACAAATTTCCCAGGTTGATAGTTTGAATTTAAGTGGGTGGAGCTTTGGCTCTGTGTGCCGGACGATTCAGCAACAACTGCAGTGCGTACGTGAGCAACGTACTCATTGTACATGAAGGTATACATTGTACACCGAGATCATGAAGTGAAGTTATGAGTACGGTCGTTCTTTCAACCTCGTACGCATTTTGCTCCGGGATCTGGTTTTTGACCTTTTTCTTCAAAATGTAAATGGTAATAAATTCTCAAGGAATTATATTCCGCCAGGCCTACAATATAGTTGTCTGATTTGATAGTTACTTTTAGACCCAAAAAAGTGAGCCATGCATACTGTTTTCAAATGTTATTCAGGTTAAATAGGTGATCTTGAGACCATTAGAGAGCTCAAAATTTTGAGGAAGAATCTAGGAGACTGCAGGTCTTGTCCTGTACATGTATCTCGCCAATTTAGCTGGACCAGAAATGTTCATACAAGACCAGGGTACTAGAATTCATGCTTGAAAGAATATCAACATCAATATTGCAATGGTGTGGGATCCCCTAGACGCCTATTGTTTTTGGATCCCCTCAGATAAAAATTAAGCTTACAAGTTATGGCTAAAACAAAAGAAATGTTTTCCGAGCATTTGTGTTGTCAACACACCATTCTTGTTTTTTAAAGGTTTTTGGAATTTGAAAGAACCAAAATCAAACTAAATCTTAAAGTTTTGTAGTAATTTGTTTAAAACAAATATCAAACTCTCTAACGTTGGTTCCAATTGAATGAGCTGAAACAATGAAAAATCTGAAATTGTCATAACTCTATTATTGCAAGGATGCAATGACTTGAAACTAAAATCAAATATTGCTTCTTACACACCAATACATATGAAAATATAAAACTCAGAGAGTGCACCACTGGTTCCAAATGAATGAGCTGAAACAATGGAAACCTTAAATGGTCATTACTCCTTAAGTCAATGATGTAGGCTATTGACATGAAATTTGAACCAAATATATGTTAATTCCCATCCAAAATAAAAACTCGAAAAGTTATCACTGGTTCCAGTTGAATGAACACTTTAAATGGTCATGACTTCGTATTGGAATGATGAACTGACTAAAAATAAGGTTCATGTAAACTCATATGAAAACAAAACTCAAAGAGTTGTTCACTGGTTTCGGTTAAATGAGCTAACAAAATGAAAACCTTAAATGGTTATCACTCCTTATTGCGATGATTTATCAATTAAAAACTTAAATCAAATGTTGCTGCTTACATGTACATATACAGTAGATAATATGAAAAGATGAAACTCGAGTTTTTCACGGGTGTCAGTTGAATGAAAATCTTAAATAGTCATTACTTCATACTTGCCAATGTCCCCACCCCTTAGACCATCAGTTGATTAAATTATTGGTTTGTCTGTCAGTCATTGGTTCTATCTGGTGAACATTAGCTCGCCATGGCAGCTTCACTGTTCTAGTTCTCAGCTGTTTCGTAGCACAGCGCAGCGAAACAGCTCTTGTTTTCATTAATGTTTTTTTATTATTTAAAAAAAAAATTCTATGCCCTGATTTGCAATGTTTCCAATAATCAGAACCATCAATACCAGACGTACTAAGTCTCATTAGGGGTGAGATTCACGCATTAGGGGTCTGTCTTACGCTCTCACGCACCGCAACCATTTTCTCACGCATCGGGACCAGACCGGGAAAAGAATTAAAAATAATGCACTTGGCATCTCTGCAACACCAGGAATTTGTATTTTCAAATCAGACTTGGCAGAATTAGTCATAGATTTAGTTTGAAGATGCCATTTGCAACCCTGTTTACGCCAAGGTTATTGCGGTGATTTGCCAATGACCATTTCATCAATAGCATACAAATATTGACTGCTTTGAGTGCTGTGGTTAAATCTACACTCCCTACGACTCCCAAACTGATCCCCAGAGCGTTCTATTTTCCCGAGACACAGCCGAGGGAAAATGGAACCGTCTGGGGATCACTGAGGGAGTCGTAGTTTTAACCATAGCACGAGTTAAAGCAGTCTATTTTGTTTTATAACACCTCAACAGAGTATTTATCATCATTCTACACGTAACGTTCGTACGAGCATTTCAGATTATACACAGATGCACAACTTATTTGGTTCGAGGTTGGTAAAAAGACGTCTGGGTACTGCACGCAGTGTGACTATCACACGGCGAACGATGCACTATCACACGGCCACCGTCTAGTAAAACTAAGACATATCATGTGACGCGCTCTAAATCAATGAAAAGGCAGAATATTTGTAACGGGTGTTATAATACGTAATACTGACTGAGAAATTTGTCCAGAATTTCAATA
Organism: Asterias amurensis; assembly: GCF_032118995.1. NCBI lineage: Eukaryota > Metazoa > Echinodermata > Asteroidea > Forcipulatida > Asteriidae > Asterias > Asterias amurensis. The sequence goes on along the minus strand of NC_092650.1, from coordinate 9,751,952 downwards.
TCTGTAGGAAAGTAGCTGTTCCACATTGATACAATAAGGGGGGCGGTTGATCAAGGTAGGATTAACTGTTTGCATGATGAGAACATGTCCTAAAGCGAGGTGCGACTAAATGGAGAGTAGGCCAATCATCTTTGGCATCTCTAAAGAAGCGGTATTGTTTGTGAACCTATCTCACGTCCATTGTCAGGTTGTGCTGTTATGGGCACCACAATAAAACAGCTGGAAACTTGTTATTGTTACAGTTTGTGGGGGATTTGACCTGCGGGAAATATAAAAGTATCTGTGTCTTGGTAATGGTCGAGCTACGTCAACAATATACTTTTATTACATACACAGAAAAATAAAGTGACAAAAGCAACAAAAATATTTCTTGTTTTTGTTTTAACTGTTACTAAAGTACTAAATGGATAGTGCTTTTGTAAACAGGAAAACTGTTTCAACGTCACAGGCTTAGTATGTGGTATCCTAAATTGTACAGCTGTTCTTAAAAGTATAAAGTTAAATATGTTTCTGATTACAGGTCCTTTTACTGAAGTTGTGTCTTCTGAATTGAAGCTGATCAACCCCTCAGAAAAAAATGTCTGCTTTAAGATTAAAACAACGGCTCCCAGAAGGTATTGTGTGAGACCAAACAGCGGTATTGTAGGTCCTAAAGAGTCCGTAAAGGTCTCAGGTAAGTTTGAGACAGTAACTACCCAGTAAAAATAATAGCATAGTATTCAATTCTTTCAAAGCACTTTGTAACACCAGAGGGCATCTGGAAGTACTCATTATTGTTTTTACAAGGAAGCATACATATTGTACGTACAATGTTTGAATTATACATGTAAGCCCCATCTATGAACATAGAAAGTGAACGGGTTCACGGCGTCCTCACCATTATTATTGCGTGTAAAGGCGTTCATGGTTGTCACATGTATGGCATAAAGGAGACTGAAGAGACCTTCTCTTATGACATGTATGAGTTCGCCCATTTATCTCGCACTTAGCGTAGTATAATTGACACAGGTGAAACTATAAATAACAAATACATAAATAGCTCATTAAATAACATGAAAATGCACATTATTAAACACTTGAGAGAAGGGAGACAAAAGTGAACCATATAGTCAAAAATGAAAACGACTTCAAATGCAAAACGAGATACAGCAAAATTACAAGCAATAACTGAGGACTGATAGAGTGAAACTTAAACTATGGAGGACGGAAAGTGGCCATCTGCTTTCCTGGTATCGGAATAGCAGAAAAGCAGATTTTATGTTTTCTATATGATAAATTTTTCGGCGGCCGAAAAGTGGCCATCTCCTTTTCTTCTTTCAGATACCGACCGGAAAATCATATTTTACCTAGGCAGTAGGTGGCCGAAAAGTGGCCATTTGCTTTTTCGCTTTCAAAGGACGGCCAGTGAACGTGAACCATAAAATGCGCACAATGCACGACGCCGAACTGTGTTTGTGTTTGTGTTGGGGAACCAATCACGTCAGTCAGTCGATAGTGGAAGAAGTATGGCCTACTTTTGTGATGACCGCGCAGGCGGCGTGGCATCTCAAAGGAAATACTCTGGCAGAGGTTTCACGGCTACCATCCAAAATAGACTTCAAGGATTCTTTCCTTACAAAAAACACGGTCAGTCATACAGTTTCCCGAGTCAAATGAAACAGGTGACACGTTTGGACTTGTTCAATAAACTGAAACATTCACGGGCGGTCCTTTGAACGAAAAAAGCAAGTATGAGGAAATAAACCTAGGACGGGAATAAACCTGAGACGGGGAAATAAACCTGGGACAGGGAAATAAACCTAGGAAGGGAATAAACCTTGGGACGGGGATAAACCTTAGGACGGGAATAAACCCAGATCAGGAATAAACCCAGGGACAGGGAAATAAACCTTGGACAGGGAAATAAACCTAGGACAGGAATAAACCTGGGACGGGGAAATAAACCTGGGACGGGGAAATGCTTAGGGAGAAAAAAAAACAGGAAGGGAAAATAAACCTGGGGAGGGTAATAAACCTGGATCGGGAATAAACCTGGGACGGGAATAAACCTGAGACGGGGTAATAAACCTGGGAGGGGGAAATGTTAGGGAGAAAGAAGGGGAAAACAACCCAGGACGGCGAAATAATTATTAGCGGACCTAAAAAAAAAAAATGGGAAGTGGAAATAAACCTGGGACGGGGAATAAAACCTGGGACAGGGAAATGCTTAGGGAGAAAAAACAGGAAGGGGAAATAAACCTAGGACGGGAACAAACCTTGGGACGGGGAAATAAACCTAAGACGGATATAAACCTTAGGACGGGAATAAACCTTAGGACAGGAATAAACCTAGATCGGGAATAAACCCAGGGACAGGGAAACAAACCTTGGACAGGGAAATAAACCTAGGAAGGGAATAAACCTTGGGACGGGGATAAACCTTAGGACGGGAATAAACCCAGATCAGGAATAAACCCAGGGACAGGGAAATAAACCTTGGACAGGGAAATAAACCTAGGACAGGAATAAACCTTAGGACGGGAATAAACCTTAGGACGGGGAAATAAACCTAGGACAGGAATAAACCTAGGAAGGGAATAAACCTAGGAAGGGAATAAACCTTAGGACAGGAATAAACCTAGGAAGGGAATAAACCTTGGGACAGGGAAATAAACCTAGGACAGGAATAAACCTTAGGACGGAAATAAACCCAGATCAGGAATAAACCCAGGGACAGGGAAATAAACCTAGGACAGGAATAAACCCAGATCAGGAATAAACCTTAGGACGGGAATAAACCTTAGGACGGGAATAAACCCAGGGACGGGGAAATAAACCTTGGACGGGGAAATAAACCTAGGACGGGAACAAACCTTGGACGGGGAAATAAACCTAGGACGGGGAAATAAACCTAGGACAGGAATAAACCTTAGGACAGGAATAAACCTGGGACGAGGAATAAACCTTTATTTATTTTTTATTTTTATGCAAGTCGCCTGACACACATGGCCTGAAGGCCACTTCAAGGTGTGGGCTACAATTATATTTTCCAGAGGCCGTTGCCACCTACTCCTAGGGCTGAAACAGGGTTACCCTTTTCACAGTGCATACGAATGTAGGCATGGGTATCATCAATTCGAAGCCTGGCCAGTAGAGCAGAAAGCACTACCTCCCCATTTTTATGAAGCTAGTGTCACGACCGGGATCCGAACCCACACCCTGCTGATCAAACACCAGTGCTTGAGTCCGGTGCTCTTAACCGCTCGGCCATGACACTGCCACAATAAACCAATAAACAGAGAATAAACCTGGGACGGGGAAATAAACCTAGGACGGGAATAAACCTGGGACGGGGAAATAAACCTGGGACGGGGAAATGCTTAGGGAGAAAAACAAAATACAGGAAGGGGAAATAAACCTAGGATGGGGAATAAACCTGGGACGGGGAAATAAACCTAGGACGGGGAAATAAACCTAGGACGGGGAAATGCTTTGGGAGAAAAAAAAAAAGGAAGGGGAAATAACCTCGGACAGGGAATAAACCTGGGACGGGGAAATAAACCTGGTACGGGGAAATAAACCTAGGACGGGAATAAACCTGAGACGGGAAATAAACCTGGGTCGGGGAAATAAACCTGGTACGGGGAAATGCTAAGGGAGAAAAAAAAAACAGGAAAAGGTAATAAACCTAGGACGGGGAATAAACCTAGGACGGGGAAATAAACCTAGGTTTGGAATAAACCTGGGACGGGGAAATAAACATGAGACGGGGAATAAACCTGGGACGGGGAATAAACCTGGGACGGGGAATAAACCTGGGACGGGAACCAGAGAAAACAATGGGGAAACAACCCATAACAGCGAAATAATTATTACAGGACCAAGACAAATAAACAGGAATTGGAAATAAACCTGCGACGGGAAAATATATTAAGGGACAGAGAAAAAAACCGGGGAAACAACCCAGGACGGCGAAATAACTATTTTTAAAATTGCATAGCAAATCCATCTAAATTGCATCACAAAATGAGGTACAGGCGAATTTCACATCTGATTCAAGGAAAGAAAATGAAGACAACAAATTTTGACAGGGAACTCCTGTTTTGTCAATATGGAAATGTAATACATTATTTTTGTACCAAAGATGTGTTACACATTTCAAAACCCTTTCTGTGTAGCCCCTAGAGCAGCTGTATGGCACCCTCTTCATTCAGAAATCAACGTTTGTCTTCACGGGTCAGTGACCCTTGAAGAGCCCTCGAAACTCCTCGCTTCCCAGTAACTTCTACAGCTATGTGGATCAACGTGTTAGCTAGCGAGCCATGCAGGCCGTGTTAGCACGGCCAGTTGGGCTGAAAACACAGGCAAAAGTTTGATGCACGGCTTGGTTGAAGCATTTGGAGCCGTGCTGTCTAATAATTTCAGTGAAAATTACTTAACTTTATCATCATTGTTTTTGTTGAAAAGTTTAAAAACAGCAGTGAGTAAAATTAGTTTTGGTTTTACCAGATTACCCAAGTTCTTTTTGAATCAAAATTTCAACAACACAATCATACAACAATACACTCGAAATTGCCGCAAACACGCTGACCACATCGCGAACACACAAAACACAATGCACAAACCACACATTACACAATTACAACGCACGTGCAATACACAACGCATGACTTCATTTTAACGGACGGTCATCGTCATCGACCGTCATCAGCAGGCAGCATGAACTCCATGCCCGCGTGATATGATAGCAGCGAATTCACACGCGTTTTCATTCAGATTATTTTAGGTACCAATCTCATCTCCACGATCCCATAAACCATCGCGCTCTGGATTTTTTTTACTATGACGTCTGTATCGGCAACTGAGTGACACGCGGTGCAGTGCAATGCACCTTATACCACATACATTCTGCAGTTTCTTTGTAGATTGGTTCCGCAGCTTTTTCAACTCGATGGCGGCAAACATGACCATCTTTTTTTCCTGCTACAAATTCAAGGGCATTTCGTTTGTTCGTTGTAGAGTTTGTTTGAAACATCAAGAGTTTTTTTGGATTTCATTGTTTGCATCTCTTGGGTGTTTTAATATACATTGTAATGCAGTTAAAAAACAATGTTTTTTTCCGCTCAAAAGTTTGAGACTATAATTTATTATCTGTAAACAGCAACCTATAATTTGTATCCAGTACTGGTTTTTGAGTCCATCTTCCCAAAGTCTGTCCATTGATTGGCAATAACAATGAAAATCATATTCTCTTTCTAAACAAAGATGTTTAACAAAAATACATGAAATAGCAGGATTCTGTGGAAAATGACAGATCAATACATTTTGTATGAAACATGCATACTTGTAGCATACTTTATGTGTATTCTTTTTCTTTTTTCCTTTTTTAGTTATGCTGCAGCCATTTGAGTATGATCCAAATGAGAAAAACAAACATAAGTTCATGGTGCAGTCACTCATTGCTCCTCCTGGTGAAGTGGATCAGGAATCCATCGTAAGTTAGCCTTTCTAATTTTGTTTAATGCTAGATGATTTTGTTAACTTTGGCTTACGCTTAACTACGGCCACAACAGCCATTTGTCTTGGCCTTTTGTCTGTAACAGGTGACTCTCAAGAAACTGTTGGCATGGTGAATTGGTTGTAATGTAAACAATACGTACTGCTATAGACCTTTATCATGATGCAGCCATCTTGACATTTCCCCATTAATATCATTCAATGTAACCATTCCAAGGCAACAACATATTTTTGTTCCTATTTGCATAATGATTATTAGCATTCACTGTTGTTATTCATTGTTTGCTGTGCGGCAAGTACATTCGCGTGTAAGACGCAAGAGTAGGCAGTTCTTTGTCACCGTATCTTGACTGCACAGCATAGGCATACAAGACGTCATACGTCTTGCGTACGCATGGCACAGACACTGAGAATAAGATCAAAACGGGAATTTCTTAACGTTGGGAGCTGCATTATTTCACGAAAATGAAGGATTTGTGAGGAATATATGACGACCAAAGTCCACGCTGTGAAAAACTTCAGCCGTGGCAGTCAATAAAATAAAAGCTGGATTTTCATTGGTAACCACTAGTGTAATAATAGATGGTTCATTGCTAACGCGAGACACCAGGGAAGATCTTGCCGTTCCGTGTTCATGCTCCTGCATGTGTGTGTGCATGTGCAATACACTCTAGATTTTCATTGGTAAACACCTGTGTCATGTTAGATGGTTCATTGCCAATGTGGGATACCAGGTAAAATCTTTTGTATTCAATAATATTGATCACGCAACTAGTTTTGCTTGTAAGTTGCGGGTATTTTTTTTCTTCTGAAAATGCATAATGCGCTTAGGGGCGAATTAAAAAATTAAAAGACAATCGGTAACTCGGGGTAAATCTTCATTTCCCCCCGGGGTATTACGAGGCAAAAGGAAGTCAGGCCATAATGAGCTCATTATCTACAGGTCAATGAACATCACTCCGACAGCCACAGAGAGCCAAGCTTACTTCATTGATATCGCCGCTGACCGCGCTGCGGTTTGGCAAAGGCTTGGGTAATCCGTAATTGATATTGTTCAACAACAGATAAGTGGAGTTTGTGTTTCTTTAGAAACATTGAATACCTCAAGGAAGCCAAAACTTGCGCTCTGAGAAATTATAGAGAAACTGATATTTCAAATAAGGTATCAAGTTATGTATTTTTTCCCTGCAAATAGTGAAAATTTACTAGATGTTAAGGTTTACAGAATCTTCAATGAAGAAAAACGAGCCAGGATGGGTCCAATTGCATGCTTATTATGTTTGTTTGGTTGTTTCTTTTCCGATCAAAATGCTAAATCACCAAAACTTAAATAGTTAACCAAAAAAACATTCTGTTACTCATTTACTTTAATCAATACACCAAATAGCAAAATGGTCTGTGTATGACAACAAAACAAATTGACACTTTTTCATCACTATTTACAAACCATTTTTAAATAAGCGGCTCCTTATTATCAAACATCTTAACGTTTTTTTAGAAGTAGACAATTTGTGTGAAAAAAAAAAAAATTCAGTACTTATAAACATTACAAAAAACAACTAAGTTTTTTCGTTCGTCTTCAGCCTTGTGAACCCAGAGAGTAAAATATCCAAAGTAATGCATGTACGTTAGTGGTGTATTCAGTTTGGAGGAATCGGATGGTGTATGGATCGTATCTTCAACGATGCACGTTGGTCATGAACACGACGATCTGCAATAACACATGGTTAGGTATATCGTTTTAATAGGTAAATTTACGGTTTAGTAGCCGATTTTGATCGCTCAAAAAGTGAACTATGTAATACTTTGGTAGACAAGAACGATTCGAGACTTGTAAAATAACAATATTTGGGCTTATCGTTCATAATCATAATTTATTAATGGATCAGCAAAACGTTTATTGGAGCCCGTCACTAATCCGATAGTCCCTTGCTGACATAATCCCACACGCAAATCTGGCCTTTTGTTAGATTGTTCTTTGTATCCAGCGGTCACCCATTCACGACCAAGTTGACCCAGCATGTGCTTCATGACTCTATTGTTCGTGTGCAAGGTTGTACCCTGTAATACCTCAGGTGATTCTTAAAATGCCCCCGAGTTACCGCTTGTTGAATTTTGAATTCGTCCCTTACAAACTCAGTGGATCAGTATCTTTTTTAAAGATTTCTCCATTGTTTGAACCATGCAAACCTCCTAATCCCACCATTGTCGTGAGTTTGGAATTATCAACCTTGCTTGCTGACTCGTGACTCCCGATTTCGGATGAGTGTTGCTTGTGGTGCGTCCACTAACTTAACACCTCTGTTGTATGTCTTAAAAGCCACAAATAACGACTTTACAGGCTGTACAGGTATTTCCTTTGTTGGTTTTTGAATTGTTCTCGTTATAAAAGGGTTTTAAACAATGTTTTGCTCGTAATGGGTCCCCCAAATTACCTCGTTATAGCCGTGTTCTTGCTACTACCGTGCTCGTATAATCAGTATTTTAATGTATTGACCGGCAAAAAACCTCGTATTAACCAGAACCTCGTAATATGCGAGCTCTTAATAACGGGAGTGACTGTATCAGGCAATTGTGCACAAAGAGTTATTTTAGTTTGGGATGATTGGTTTTGTTTATGCTGAAATGGTTTGATAGATGTTAAATTTGCATCGGGGATAAAGAATATTATTATAATTTTGTTTTAGGGCAGTTCCATGGAAATGTAAACCTCAGTGCCAAAATTTCAAAATGGCACTAATGTGACAAATGAGGCATCATTTTGTAGCTAATTGTATGAATTTTAATAAAATATAATTTGTTACTGAAAATATTCTGCGGCTCAAGTGCTATTTTCGACTGAAAAAATACTTTTAAAATAGTGAAATTGGCCCCCAAAATTTTTTTTGCCAAATTAATCCAAATTTTTACTGTAGTTAAATAGTGTTTGTTTTGGTTTGTACCTGTTTGAAGTTTGCTATGGTAACAACACAATGATGGGAAAAAAATTTAAAATTTCTTTCAAAAATTTTATGATATTCAATATTTTAGGAAACTTACTTTTCCGATGTACGTCCAACACCAATATAGTGAATATTTTAATCTCCCTATTTCAACCAGGGGCAGAAAATTTTCAAATTTACACTACAAAGCACAATTGATGCCCTCTATCTAAACATGGAATTATCTCTTTAAAAAAATCTTCTTAATCGTACAAAATCCTGGTGTCGGACGTGCATTTTGTTCGTACGTCCGACACCAGTACGTCCGACACCTCCAAAATAATTATGTGAACGCCTTTTTGAATGCCTTTAAAATATCCTACAAAGCTATAAATTGGTACCTAGGGTAACTCTCACCCAAATCACTCCAATCTTGCCTCAGAACAAGTGTATTTCATTCATCTTTTTTCTACTGGCTGCTAAAAACACAATAATTTTAATCCGCCGAAAATTTTAATGTCCATTTCCAAACCCACTGGTACTTATAATTAATATAAGAAAAGCTTGGTTTTTGCAGTATATTTGTCAAATACAGACATGTGGTTACCCCCAAGCAAGGATAGAGCTCTTATTCATTTAGTAAACTGTTGACAATGCTCTAAAGTTGGTTCTTGAGAGAAAATACCAAAACATTTAACACCAGAATTCTTGGTGACCTTTGACCTTGGCAACAGTTACCCACCAAGAACTTTAAACTTTAATTTTTTTAAATACAAGTCCAATCTACAATATATTTGGACCAAATGTTGTTTTGCAGACTCATCTCTTTCATTGTTAGGCAACATTTTGAAACTTGGGTGTTTTGCCCAGTTTTGGTTGCCACAGCAATGCATAAGGATACGCATGTACATCATGTACAAGTTGCATTACACATGCACATTGTTCCATTGATCTCAAAACATGGTATAATTTGACAATGAAACCACTTTTTCAACAAATAATGATTTAATCTGATATTACAACACCAAATTGGCAGATTAAATCATTATTTTTTAACAAAAGTGAAAAGTTGAACTGATTGTTACCTATTTTTGAATGCAATTTCGGACAAGTACGTCCGACACTGTGAAATGTACGTCCGACACCAATTTATTAAATGCCGTTCCTTAAAATTAAAATTTAAAAACCAAATGTCTTATGGTGAAGTGTAATGACAGAGGTCTGATGAATCCATAAATAAGAAAAAATTGCATTAAAGTTCAAACACATCACAGAGTTTGAACTACAAATATTGGTTTTCATAAAAAGGCCTTTCTCTGAGTACGTCCGACACCATGGTGTTTTGGGCGAATGGCGTTTATATCCAAAGACGTGGATGAATAATTATTTGATAAAATAACTTTAGTGACTGCCTTATCCTTATACCTCTATCCAGAATAAAAATTCCTTTCATTTATACCACTGTAATAACACACTCTGTTAAAGTGTCCGAAATGTACGTCCGACCCCGTGGAACTGCCCTGTACCCATGCATCGATGTGTGTGAGCACTGTATACTCAGAATTTTCCTGAGTCCTGTGAAAAAATATTACAGGCATATTACTCGGGTGGGATTCAAATCAATCAATCAATCAATCAATCAATCAATCAATCAATCAAAGGTCATTTTTAGAGCGCCAAAATCAAGAGTTTGTTCTAAGGCGCTGAGGCACAGTTGAATGGTTAGAAAGCCTGCTGGAACAGGTGAGCTTTAAGGAGTGTCTTGAATAAGGTTAGTGAACTGACATTTCTGATCTGTGCAGGAAGCTTATTCCACATTTTGGGGCCATTTACAGAGAATGATCTCTCTGCAAAAGTAGAATAGTGAGTTCTTGGCACAACAAAAAGGGAGCATGAGGTAGTTGAACGAAGATCTTAATTGTTGAGATCTTAATTCGAGCATGTCCATGATATACCCAGGAGCTTGCTTTTGGTACGCTTTATACATCAGGATCCTAACTTTGAAGGAGATTCTTTGAGTGATGGGAAGCGAATGTAGGATGAAGACTGATGGAGTCGTATTTGCGTATACTTAGAATCAATCAATGTGTCTGTGTTTGAGCCTGCGACTGTTGCTGAGATTCAAAGGGTTATAATGAAATCTCCTTCAAAATCCTGTGAGCTGGATCCAGTGTCAACATCCATGATGAAGCAAAACATTGATATATTTGTACCCTACATCACTAAGCTTGTAAACGAATCTCTCAGTTCCGGTTGTTTCCCCGATAGCCTCAAAGTTTCCTACATCAGGCCACTCAATAAGAAACCAAACCTGGACAAGGAGGTATTCAAAAACTACAGACCCGTTGCAAACTTAAAATAACTTGGAAAAGTCATCGAACGAGTAGTTTCATCACGTATTTCTGATCACATTCATGCTTTCAACCTGTCCGACGTGTTCCAGTCAGCATACAAGCCTTGCCATGGGACCGAGGCTGCACTAGTCCGTGTGAGCAACGATATTCTCTCTTCTATGGACAATGGTAACCTGACAGCACTAGTCCTGCTAGACTTGAGTGCTGCTTTTGACACTGTTGATCACAACATCCTTCTCTCTCGGCTCCAGAATCACCTTGGCATAGAGGACACAGCCCTAGCATGGTGCAAATCGTATCTCTACAATAGAACTCAGCATGTATGTAATGGCACCGCGATATCCGACCCTGTTGTTTTGAACCACTCTGTGCCACAGGGGTCGGTTCTCGGCCCGCAGTGGTTTACGCTATACACTTTACTGATTTGTGACATCATCCTGAAATTTAATCTGAATTACCATACATCGCAAAGGACACTCAGCTATACATCACGTTTAAATCTTCTCAAGAAAACGCCAATGCATCTATTGCAAGACTTGAGAAATGCATCCAAGAGATTCGACGTTGGACACAACAAAACTTCCTGAAGTTAAATGATGATAAGACAGAGTTCCTTCTATTTGGGTCACGTCAACAGTTAACTAAGGTTTCGGTGCCATACATCTCCATTGGTGATGCTCGGATAGCTCCCTCGCTGAAAGCTCGGAACTTAGGGGTTGTTTTTGATTCATCGATGACCCTTCAGCCACACATCAACAACATTGTTCGTTTATCATCATATCACATCAGGAATATAGGTAAGATTCGCAAGTACTTGGACAAAAGTGCCACTGAAAAGGTCATTCACGCATTTGTTACTTCTCGTCTTGACAACGACAATGCTCTTCTCTACAGTCTTCCTAACAACCAGATTTCCCGACTTCAACGGCTCCAAAATACTGCTGCCCGCATTGTGACACTGTCTAAAAAATCCTGTTCTATCACCCCCATTCTGAAACAACTACACTGGCTCCCTATCTCTCAACGAATCATCTTCAAGCTGATGCTCATTGTCCACAAAGCTCTTAATGGCAAGGCTCCCCACTATATTTCTGAACTGCTTCAAGTTTACACTCCATCAAGGAATCTTCGATCAAGTTCTATGCTTCTCCTCATTGAACCCAAGTCTCGACACTCATGGGGTGACAGGTCTTTTTCTTCAGCCGCGCCACGCATCTGGAACTCTCTACCACTTAATCTTCGATCTTGTCTTTGTACCGCAAAATTCAAGACTCTTCTCAAAACTTATCTTATGTCACAGGTTTTCAAGTACTAATTTTGTTGTGTCTGTTTTGTTTTGTTTTTGTTTTGTTTTTAGTTTTGTTTTTAATTTTACTGCGCCTTGAACACCCAGCAGGGTGGATATGTGCGCGCCTTGAACACCCAGCAGGGTGGATATGTGCGCATTACAAGTATTATTATTATTATTATTATTATTATTATTATTATTATTGTTATTGTCATTGTTATTGTTATAGTTATAGTTATTGTTATTGTTATTGTTATTGTTATTGTTGTTGTTGTTGTTGTTGTTGTTGTTGTTGTTGTTGTTGTTGTTGTTGTTGTTGTTGTTGTTGTTGTTGTTGTTGTTGTTATTGTTATTGTTATTGTTATTGTTATTGTTATTGTTATTGTTATTGTTATTGTTATTGTTATTGTTATTGTTATTGTTATTGTTATTGTTATTGTTATTGTTATTGTTATTGTTATTGTTATTGTTATTGTTATTGTTATTGTTATTGTTATTGTTATTGTTATTGTTATTGTTATTGTTATTGTTATTGTTATTGTTATTGTTATTGTTATTGTTATTGTTATTGTTATTGTTATTGTTATTGTTATTGTTATTGTTATTGTTATTGTTATTGTTATTGTTATTGTTATTGTTATTGTTATTGTTATTGTTATTGTTATTGTTATTGTTATTGTTATTGTTATTGTTATTGTTATTGTTATTGTTATTGTTATTGTTATTGTTATTGTTATTGTTATTGTTATTGTTATTGTTATTGTTATTGTTATTGTTATTGTTATTGTTATTGTTATTGTTATTGTTATTGTTATTGTTATTGTTATTGTTATTGTTATTGTTATTGTTATTGTTATTGTTATTGTTATTGTTATTGTTATTGTTATTGTTATTGTTATTGTTATTGTTATTGTTATTGTTATTGTTATTGTTATTGTTATTGTTATTGTTATTGTTATTGTTATTGTTATTGTTATTGTTATTGTTATTGAGCACATATCACCGACACAAGCCTTACCCCCTCTGTCGTCCTCTTGCAGTTTGGCCCCCACAATGGGTTTTTACGCATGCACGGAACTCACATGTTTTCTGTGTGATGATATTCTTGCGCAAAAAAATGTGTCAAATAAATGACATCAGCCATTTACTGACTTTTGAGAGTCCATCGAACATCTCCAGAAGAAAACCAAACTGATCTGAGATGACTAACAATGGAAATACTTCCGTTTGAACGCTAGTTTTTGGAAACCAGATCAACTAACATGTATGTTCAGATACGTTTGATATGGAATGAGCAAAGGTTATAATTTTTTTCGAACTTCTTGCAAGTTCTCTCAGGAGATTGTTGGTTCAAATCGTGCTCTACATGTGTAATAAATCTTTCTTTTTCTCAATCCCAAATTTCTTTTTTATTCAGTGGAAATCACAAGAAGGAGGTGCTTTAATGGACACCAAGTTGAAATGTGTTTTTGAGCTGCCTGCAAACCAAGTAACAACTGCCACTTCAGTGGTAAGTACATTTTATGGCAGAAAGCTTATATAAAACGTTCGAAGGCGGAAATATAAAACACGTTCGTTCAGGTCGGACAAAAAAAGAGGACGAGTTATCCAACACATGGGGACAGGAACAGGGCATGGGCATCAATCAGGGGGGTGGGGGAGGGGGGGGGGGGTTGGACAGGGGGACATGTGTCCCCCCCCTCCATCTTTTGGAGTTTGGGGGACATTAAATCAAAGTTCCCCCTCCCCCCACCCCCATGTTTTTTACCACCTTTATCATGAAGCCAGACCTACCAACTGTCCCGGGACAGTTCCGGTTTCTGAGTTTTGAAGACTCCAAAAATCTGGACTGTCTCGGTTTCCCAACTTTCCCGATTTTATTTTAAAAAAAATAAACAATTACTGGTGAACAACTGAGAACAAGTCTAGTTGTATCTTAGAGTCAAAACATTGTTCCTTGTTGTAATAAATGAGGGGTACGGTGGTAAAATCCATGTTTTAAAGTTCGTTGAATGGTTTGACAAGTTTTGATTTGCGCTATATTTAATGTGGCTGTGATCGCGCGCGAATATTTAACGCATGCACCGGTCCTATTATTTGCCTTTAAATCGCTGTCTACTCGCTTGTGCCGTCAACTCAACCACTACGCCAACTCACCAATGGCAGGGTATGGACTAGTCTTGACCCAAGGCGTCAGCGATCATTTAATATAAAGTGCAGTACAAATACACATGCAGTACCGATCATTGACACCTGCAGGAAAGCGCCCTCTGTTGTCGATATTGTACAAGCCCTGTGAAAATACAAGATGGCAGCCGACCGCTTTGTAGCTGAGAGATATCCTGGTGTCATGTGTTTTCAGTAGGATAACAGGAAAATTGTTCACAATCAAAAACTAAATTCTTTTTTTATAAATCATCTATCTAACATTTTTACAATGATACTTACACTTCATTGTGTGTTGAAATCTTAAAAGTTTTGTTTTTCTGTTCCGAGAGATAATCCACTATTTACATTGCTAATGTATGTACGACATTGGAGCGACGTCATATGTTTTCAAACCTTTCATTGGTTGGTATTTTATTGAATATTCAGAAGCTAGTATGGTGTGCAAAAAAACAAAAACAAAATCTCATTCAAATACTATTAAACAAATTTAATTCCATTTTTGTGCCAAGACTTGATTAAAATCCGGGATATCACAAGGCATGACAGTAAAGCACCCCAACCCTCTTGAAGCACAAACACTTGAAAACAATCTGTTTTCCCCCATTTCAGACCAGCAATGTTTGGTTTCAGGAGAGAAGAAACCAGTCTGTTATATTTTCTCTCTAATGTAGACATATTATTTATTACACTTATCAGGGCACACCATAGAATCCCAAATAGCAACCACATCACGTGATTGATCTAGTGACTAAAGGAGAATGAAACTCAACCTAGCAGATAATAATTTTGTTTTGAAATTTAGAGGTTGGATGATGTTTCTTAGACTCATTTGATTGTTGGCATAATAATGCATTAGTGATTTATGCCAAAAATTCGTAATTTTATAAATGTTTGAGCATTACCTACAACAGAAAACTTTATTCTCAGCACGATTAAGCCTGACAAAAATATAGACCGTGAGTAAACAGCAGAGCTTCTGTCATCTGCGCGGTGGAGCTTGCACAGGCTCGCGGTAAACGTGAATAAAAGTTTGGGTTCGAAAACATATATGAGGGTTGATAACATATGACCCTTCGGTAATTTTTTCAAAATTCTTACAACCGAAATGTAACATAAAACTTATCAAAATTTGTGGAATTTAAATGTTTATTGGAGGAGTTGACGGCGAGTTGACGCAACCAAGCAAGTTGACGGTAAGGGACAGCGTAAAAAATATTTTTATCGCTGCGGCGCCGCCGACCTGACCCTCTGAGGAGTTTTTGGCTGCGGCGCTGCCGAAGGGTTAGCAACTCATTAAATTTTGCCTATTGTGTGTCTTATCAGCTGGGTAACAATGGACGGAGAAGAAGCGCGGCGCGCTGCGGCCGGCCGAGGTTGTAAACTGCAGTGAACTGAATCATGAAATTGTATAGAAGGAATAGATGAATAGAGCAAGGCCTGGTCCTTGCGCTTTGATTAAACTGATCATTCTGGTTCTCTAAAAGTGTGTTAATTACTGCAAGATTTTGGACTATAAAAACGATGTTATGAATTTGTAACTGTTTCGTTTAGAATTTCTTAAAGGATCCATGTTCTTACCACGAGACAAAGCACAAGTAAAGTATAATTTTATTTCCGATACAAATTTAGTTTTTGTTGAACGTTCGTTTGTTCCCATCTCCCTTTTGGTATCTCATCAGCTGGATACAAAACAATGGACTGGAGAAGTGCGGCGAACTGCGGCCGGCCGTGATTGTAATAACAGTGGACTGAAATCTTAATGAAACCATGATGAAATACCATTCTTGTTCTCCCAAATTATTTTGGAATACATTTTAGGCCAACATTTAGGCTCCTCTCTTCCAACACATGTGTAGCAGTACTGAAATATTCCGGACGACTACTACAGAAATACATGTATTTTTTTTTAGTTTGTCCGCTTGTTTGTGTGTCTGGTTCTCTCCCCTATACAATGTACTGTGCAGTATGGCTCTCCAGAGCAGTTTGGCTCTCCAGACCTACATGTATGTGAGCGACGGCAATTTTGGGGTTTATGTAAACTAAACTGATGTCTCCTACAATTGCAGTTGTGCTTAAAAGACTCAAGTTGTTTAATATTGTTATTTTTCTACATGGAAGTTGGCAAATTGCACAAGAACCACCATCTCACTTGTAAATCATGTGGCGGGATACCAACAGGCGGGATACCAACTTCAGGGTGAAGTCCTTGGGATATCGACTTTCTGAAAAAACAATCCCGTTTTTTTTTCATTCCCTTAATATTTCCCCGTCCCTCAATATTCCCCCGTCCAGGTTTATTCCCCGTCCCAGGTTTATTTCCTCCTCCCGTTTTTTTTCATTCCCTTAATATTTTCCTGTCCCTTAAATCGCCCATGTTTATTTCCCCGTCCCAGGTTTATTTCCTCTTCCCGTTTTTTTTTTTTCATTCCCGTAATATTTTCCCGTCCCTTAATATTTCACCGCCCATGTTTATTTCCCCGTCCAAGGTTTATTTCCTCTTCCCGTTTTTTTTTTCCATTCCCTTAATATTTTCCCGTCCCTTAATATTTCACCGCCCATGTTTATTTCCCCGTCCAAGGTTTATTTCCTCTTTCCGTTTTTTCTCCATTCCCTTAATATTTCCCGTCCCTTATATTTCCCGGTCCATGTTCATTTCCCCGTCCCATGTTTTATTTGTTCTTGTTCTATTATATCCCCAGGCCCCTAACCCCAACCCCACCCCAAGGGTTATTTCCCCTTCCCAGTTTTTGTTTTCTAGTCCCTGGTTGTTTTATTTATCTACCCAACAACTCCTGGCATCAAAGGTAAAAAAAATCAAAAAATCCCCTTAGATGTGCAGCCATTGTAACTATTCTTATACAAAATGTAACATTTGTTGTAACTTGATACAAAGTATAATAATGCTTGACATTTTTTGTTTTGTATGCCAACATTACCACACTTATTGCTGAGAAATAAGCATGGGAAGGGGGGAATAAAAAAGGGATGGGGGAATACAAAAGGGATTGGGAAATAAAAAAGGGATGGGGGAATATTAGGGGATAAAAAACTGGGTAGTAGGAAATAACCTTGGGACGGGGAAGGGACGGGGAAATACTACGGGAAATAAACCTGGGATTGGGAAATAAACCTGGGACGGGGAAATAGATCTGGGACGGTGAAATGCGTATGGATAAAAAACAGGAAAGGGGAACAAACCTAGGACGGGAAATATTAAGGGACAGAGAAAAAACGGGGAAACAACCCAGGACGGCGAAATAATTATTACGGGACTGAGGAAAACAAATCTGGAAGTGGAAATAAACCTGGGTTGGGGAAACATCCTGGTACCTGGTAAGGGAAAACGCTAAGGGAGAAAAAAAAACAGGAAGGGGAAATCATGGAGGTAGAATAATAAACCTGAGATGGGGAATAAACCTGGGACGGGAAACGGAGAAAAAACGGGGAAACAACCCAGGACGGCGAAATAATTATTACAGAACTGAGGAAAACAAATCTGGAAGTGGAAATAAACCTGGGTTGGGGAAACATCCTGGTACCTGGTACGGGGAATTGCTAAGGGAGAAAAAAAAAAACAGGAAGGGGAAATCATGGAGGTAGAATAATTAACCTGAGATGGGGAATAAACCTGGGACGGGAAACGGAGAAAAAACGGGGAAACAACCCAGGACAGCGAAATAATTATTACAGGACCAAGAAAACAAACGGGAAATGGAAATAAACCTGGGATGGGAAAATATATCAAGGGACAGAGAAAAACCGGGGAAACAGTTCCCAGGATGACGAAATAATTATAACGGGAACAAGAAAAAAACGGAAATAGGAAAATAAATCTTGGATGGGAAATAAACCTGGGACAGGGAAAAAAAATTGTCCGCCGCTGCTCACTTGGCCACTCAGCATTGTGCAGCCCTGATACTTCAGCTTTTAAGGGGCAAGGCAGTTTTGCCTTGACTTTTTGTAAAAATTTAGGGCACCAAGGCAATTTTCAAAAATTTCAAAGGGCATCAAGGCAAAAATAAAAAGTTGCGAAGGGCACAACGGCAATTTGAAAAAAAACCACAACTTCGTGATGCCAGTAAAAAATAGTTCTTCAATTTTGTCCACTTCAATCGATTGCCTCATAATATACCCAATGTCAATGAATGCACTAACAACTAACCCACAGAAAAAGAAAGCATTCATCCAACTCAACAAAATTAACAAGATAAAGAAAAAATCTTACAATACACAATAAAATAATATCGTTGAGACGCTAAAATTCCCACGTAACTGCTCCATTTTGACAAGATGTTGACAGAATGATATACATCCATGCGGTGCGCGACGACTATGTTGTACATGGTGTATGTTACATGTACAATTATGCATGCATCGTGGGGGAGCATGTGCAGACGTTGTCAAGTCGTTGTCTCAAGGCGTGTGTTGCTGGTTCGCGTAATTTTACCAACAGAGGGCGTTTAGTCTCACACTATCGCATTGTTCTTAAACGCCCTCTAGCGTTCAATGTTTCTTGTATTATTATGTCGCACGTAAAGAACAATGACTAGCGGGCTTGAAATCTGCTGTTGTTGTGCATTACGTGCGTGAAATTGGGTGCGATTTCTGTGCGTGAAATTTACACAGACATAGTACATCGGGACTTTTTGGCTAATTTTCGAACTTGGACTTTGTTGAATAAAAAAAATTTTGAGAGAAAGGGCACTGATGAGAAAAGGGCACGGCAAACATTGCCGTCGTCGCCGTCGTGAAGTATCAGGGCTGATTATGTGTCCGAGGTCAATCCCTTTATCTCAGCAGACACATAAGGAACAGTAGACAATATTTTGATCTATATCTGGGGAGAAATCTGCGCTGTGTGGCACATTGTTTTTGCTCTAAAAGGTGCTGGGCGGAAGTTTTGAGTTCCCATCCAGCCCGCAGATGAAACAACTTGCTTGAATAAGATAATGAAAATAATGACCACGAAAACATGGAAACACCAGCGAAAACACAAAGGAAAAATCATCATGCAAAATGTGGATGTGGGGGAATTCGACCAAATATAACGGTGGAACTTCGAGCTGGATACATGTATCTATAATTTAGAGGTAGATTTTCTTTCACACAATTCATTATTTCTCATTCAGCTAAATAAATCATGCTTCGGCAAAATAGGTAATCATTTCAAATCATTGTACAATTTATGGTGGTCGGAAGGAGAGAACATTTCGTCAGTGGTGGTCGGGCGGGAAATCATGAGAGCTCGGCGGGTTTTCCTTCACCAACAACCTTGGGCAGTAGCCTACATGCCGTACCCACAGAAAAAATGTACACAAATCTGTCTGTCCGTTGACTTTGCTACGATCCTTGCCTCTGTGTTGGGGGGCTTTTTTAATCCTCTGCATGCACAGTGAGCGGCGCGCTGCAGTCGGTCACAATCTTTAGAAAATAGGACAATGATCATGGTCCATTGTTACGCATGATACTCTATGCGCCGCACTAAGCCGAGGTTTGTCGGGCCGCGGCCCGCCGACCCTCGGCGCTTCTCGCCGATAAAAGTATTTTTAACGCTGTCCCTAAGTAGTTGGACCCTATTTCCCAATGTGCGTTGCTGACCGACTGTTAAATCATGAACATTTTATTGGAAAAGGAGTTTTTTATACAACTGATCCTCAAATTACGAACCCATAAAAAGGGTTGTTGACCAAAAAAGTATTACCAAGGGCAGAAATTAGGGGGTAAGATTGTCCAAAAATGGATAACGAAAAAACCCCACTTTTTTTCCCCATGTTTTGAAAATTGTTTGCGTCTACTTCACTCATACTTACCTGTAGAGCACAATACTATTATGCATATTTCCCTATACCGGCAGGTAATATCGCTAAGAATTAAATAGCACCCCATAGTGCCCCGCAGGGTACCAAGTGATCTTCCTCTTTTCTCTTAGCGGCAGGAGGGTGAGACGTGGTTTTTAATAACTAGCAAGATTTATTCTTAAAACGTCCCCATTTCTGCTTTGAGAAGCTTTCTTATAAAATCCTACGACCAGTACGGTTCGTGGAACTGTCGTAGTTTGTGGTGTTTTGATTGATTTAATTGTGTGAGAAGAAAATGAAGCGTTTTGGGAGGACAAAGTCTGTCGTAACTGAGGGAAATTACACCCCCTCGGGACAGTCCGAGTCCTCGGTAGGCTGTGTCGGCGACACTACGTTGCCGTCCCAGTCTACCGCCCAGCACCCACAGCCACTGTCGGCTGCGGGTGCTGGCAGTCCCACTGGTGATGTCGGGGGGCCGAGTACTCGGTTCCCGGTATCGGCCAAAGATAGTGGGACTGGCAAATGCAAGGCTGTGTCCAAGGGGCGAGTTACCCGAGCCCCCCAAGGCGGAACTTAAGTCTAAGAAAGGTCGAGTTGGTAAGCAAGACGTGGTACCGGGTCTGATGCTTGCCACCGACCAAACCCAGAGTACCGGGCAGCCCATTGTGGCTAGCCGTCATGGCTCAATGGGTTCTGGCCTCTCGGGCCCCCCTGGCACAGTGCAATACATCACGGGTGACCGGGGCGGGTTGTTAACCGATGCCTGCCGGTATAGGGAAATATGCAAAAATAGTATTGTGCTCTACAGGTAAGTATTCCCTTGTAGACCCTGCCCACACTTCTGTGGGGGGAAATAATTTTACAAATGGGCTAGTAACAAAAAATTTGCAGGCGACCCAACCAAAGTTTGACCCTAAAATAGTTATGTATACAGTTTTCGATGTTCACCTCCCGCAACAACAAAATCAGTCCAGATTTGTCCTTATTTCTGGGATACAAATGTTGGCAGGTCTGTGAAGCCCAAGTATTGCAGTTGTAAAGCCAAACCCTGTGTCCTGCCATGGGCATGATGGGCTAATTAATCCTGGGGGCAAAGGATGACATGACTTTTTGAAGGGTGGGGGACACTATATCAATTGTACCCCTTCAAAATTGGACAAACAGTTCTCAATCAGCAACCACGATTTGTCAGCCTCCAAAAGTGCACGCAACCTTGGAGTTGTGTTTGACAAACTGTTCAACACCTCAAGTGTGTGGAAAAGCGCTAACTTCCATCTTTGTAACATACATGACATACATGTATGCCAAAATTCGTAACTACTTGGCTCGTGGTACAGCTGAGAAAGTCATCCATGCTCTGGTCTCCTCCCGCTTGGATTGTTGCAACTCGCTCTTGGTTGGACTTCCAGCTACATCTACTTCTCGTCTGCAACGTGTACATAATAATGCCGCTCGAGTCGTTGTCCAAGCCAAAAAATACGACCACATTTCGCCCGTCCTAAGACGCCTACATTGGCTCCCCCTTGCAAAGAGGATCACCTTCAAAATCTGCCTCCTTGTGCTCAAAGTTCTGCATGGAAAAGCCCCACAGTATCTTTGTGAACTAATCTCCACTAAGCACAGAAGTTGTGCTCTACGGTCTGCTGGATCTCACTTGCTGGTAGAGCCAAGGTCTAGAACAATTCATTATGGAGACCGGGCTTTTGCCAAAGCTACTTCTCCCCTATGGAATAAGCTGTCTCACTTCGCAAAACAACATCACTCATCAACTTCAAGAGGGAACTAAATACACACTTATTTATATCAATATAAACCACAAGGGAAAATGAGTGGGTAAATTTGTAAATGATTTTTGGGGTTGAACAAAGAATTGACTAGAGTGGGATTTGACCTCCGGATTAGCGTGCCGGCGCTCTACCAACTGAGCTATCTAGCCCTATATTGGCGGTTTCCCTACACACTTTTTTACTTAGACTTTCATTGGGTTTTATCCAAGTTCACTTATGTTTATTCTTCATTTTCTATTGTAAAATGTTTTTTAAAAATGAGTATGCAGGCGCCTTGATCGGTTTACTGGAGAAGTGGAGAAGTGCGCATTATAAATCCATATTATTAAGATTTACCACAAAGCATCTTAAATGAAATTTTTTTAGCGGGCCCTTAAGCGGGCCCGGACCCCAAGCTGTAAAGGCTTCTCACACGAATGCTCCATCAGTGATAGATTTCACCTCTCCCCCCCATTTTTTGGCGAGCCTATGTAATACCAATTTCCATCCGTCTGTCCGTCCGGCCGTCTGCGTTGAAGTTTTTGGAAATGTTAAAGTTTTTGGTTTAAGTTTAAGTCTTTGAGTTGAGTTGTTTTGGTATGAACAAGCCCAAGTGAGATTGTTATATATAATTGCCAGTCATTTTTTTGGTAATTCTCACCTATATTTTCAAATAATGTTGAAGTTTTTGGAATAATTTTTTTTTAAAGTATTTTGAATAAAAAAAATGTTAAAGGTTTTGAAATAACAAAAATAATTTTTTTCAGGCTCAAACATTGACATCTGGAAATCTTAAAGTTTTAAATAACTTGTTTTAAGCAAAAATCAAACTCTCTGTCACTTGTTTCAGTTCAATAAGCTGAAACAATGAAAAACTTAATAATAAACATTTATATAGCGCCATCTATCTAGGCAACAAATCTGAGGCGCTGGAGAGGAAAAAAAACAAAAACAAAGAAGTTTATACGAAGGAAAAGGAAACATAAACGATCATAACTCCTGGTTGCAATGATGTACTGACTTGAAACTCAAGTCAACTATTGCTTCTCCCATGTAGATTCATAGGAATAGATAAAACTCAAAGAATTAATCAATGGTTTCCGTTAAGTGTGCTAAAACGATGAAAACTTGAATAGGCATAACTCCTTATTTCCATGATGTCCGGACTTGAAACTGAAATCAAATATTGCTTCTTACATAAAGATGCATATGAAAAAATCAAACTCAAAGAGTGCAACACTGGTTCCAGTTGAATGAGCTGAAACAATGAAAACCTTAAATGGTCATAACTCCTTTTTGCAGTGACGTACTGACTTGAAACTTGAATCAAATATTGCTTTGAACATGTGAATTTACATGAAAAGATTAGATTTAAAGAATGTATCACTTGTTCCAGTTGAATGATACCATGTTCCAGAACAATGATAACCTTTAATCTCCTTATTGCACGGATGTACCGATTTAAAATTTAAATCTGATATTGCTTCTTAAATGTAGATTAAATGAAAAATATACTAGATTTAGTGTTTGTAGAAACAAACACTAGGTGTTCGGGTATCTATGGGTCAGTGTTGGAATCTATGAAAAGAATAACTTGTTGGAAATAGCTCGTCAAATCCAAAGAAATCAAAGTGAAAACGGATTACTTGTATACACTTCAATTGTTTATTTCTACCACCATGGTTTCAACGGGAACTATAAACAACATGCATACAACGAATATTCACAAGAAAAAAACAAGCTGAAAATCATTTTGCTCTTGATAGCATTTTTCAAAACAGTAAACTTTTGTTAAACAGATTTCTAAACTTGTGACGTCATAGCTAAGTTCTTATCGAGAGATTTGAATTTAAGTACATGTACGTACTTAGTAAACTAACAAAAAATGTTGTCAGCAGACGAAAGCAAATATTAACTTGTTCACGTCATTATCTGTAAATTTAAAGGATGGGTCAAACTTTATTTCATACAGTGCGAACTTGTCGGAAGGCCAGATACTTTAAATTGCTCACCAAGGCGCAGGAAGATTTTGTTCAATTCATCTTCAGAATTGAAAGGGTCATTGAAAGGGGCACTTGTTTTTAATCAAAATGTAAAACAAAGGCAAACCGAGGAAACGGCAAACCTAAGCCCCTCTTGAATTTTGACTAGAAACATAATGAGTTACAAATGTAAGTACTATTTCTACCTGTAACGTGTATCATGGAAATAAGGAATGCAACACAGTGAGTGGAAGTCTGTCACTGGATCCAAAACCATTCTGCTGAATTGTTCATTCCAGTGGTTGATCAAAACATGACCAAAGTTCGTCTTTTTGTGCTTGTATTTTTTCACGTAATTAAAAGTCTTAGGTGAAGTAGGTGACCATCTCATCAAAACTTTGTCTTCAATTCCACCTTCACAAAAAGGAAATAATTTGACGCCGAACATGCATTCGTTTCCGTTGCGTAGGTTCCGCCATTATTATTATATGCATTGATCATCGGCACAGCGTAAAACCATAGAGCAAGGAACAGAATGAGTTACAACTCCGGTCTTAATCACCGAAGCTCAAAATTAACCCGATTAGTACTGCATCCACCTCCAGTGGAAACACTATGGATGTGAATCGCAGCGCCTGTAAAAGGCTGCCCACATTCCGACCGCAGCTAGCTCTTTGTACCCCATGTGTGTTACCGCCTTTCGCTGCCGTCGCTGGTATCACGTCGTTTTCCATTCATAATTATTGGAGTGGTAAAGTAGCAACAAACAAGCTCAACGCTGTGCGCAGAAGACGATGTTAGCCACGTTGCATGCGCACAGTGCTACATTAGAAACTGTCGACTTTGAGCTTTCTACTGAGTTTTGAAGCAAACAAATCGGCCTTTCCTGTGATGAGTAATGACACTTGTTAGGTTTTGCTGATCGGAAAAATAGTGAAATATGTAATATTGATTTTTTTATCATGAAAAGAATGTCAGTGGTCTCAGGCCGTTGAAAACGAATTGAGATTGTTTGCAAAAGGTTTTTCCTATCGGGGTATAAGCATTTGAACAGTAGACACAATTAGACACAAACTGAAAAAGGGAATATAAAATTGATTTTTTTATTTTACTTTTAGGCAATTTGGGGTGGGATATTTTTGGTTAAGAAAATGGAGACAGCCGTAATTATTCAACTGATTTTGTGTTTGTTTTATAAGAATATTACAAAGAGGTGATTCCTATACACAAGTTTGTATATACTCAGCGCCTTGAGTACCTTGTTTGGTAGATACGTGCGCTATATAAGAATTCGATATTATTATTTTCTTTTGCTAAAATCATTGATCAATGGTCGTGGGTTTGAATCCCACCTGAGTAACATGCCTGTGATATTTTTTCACAAAACTCTGGAAAGTACTGAGTAAACAGTTGGAAAGTACTGAGTATACAGTGCTAACACACATCAGTGTATGGGTAAAAAAACAAAATTAATATTCTTTATCCCCAATGCAAATTTAACATCTCTTATATCATTGCGGTAACCGCTGCCAAAACATAGTACTCGAACTGCCTCTAGCTACCTGGCAACCTTGTTAGGCTAGTTGGTAAGACACTGCTCTAGAATTGCAAGGGTCGTGGGTTCGAATCCCACCCGAGTAACATGCCTGTGACATTTTTTCACAGGACTCTGGAAAGTACTGAGTATACAGTGCTAACACACATCGGTGTATGGGTAAAAAAAAAAATAATAATATTCTTTATCCCGATGCAAATTTAACATCTCTTATATCGTTGCGGTACCCGCTGCCAAAACATAGGATTCGAACTGCCTCTAGCTACCGGGCAACCTCGTTAGGCTAGTTGGTAAGACATTGCTCTAGAATTGCAAGGGTCGCGGGTTCGAATCCCACCTGAGTAACATGTCTGTGATAATTTTTCACATGACTAGGGAAAGTACTGAGTATACAGTGCTAACACACACCAGTGTATGGGTAAAAACAAAAATTAATATAAAATCATTGAAATGTCGTTATTCTTAGCTTAAATCATCCTTGTTGTATGCCGTTTGGTTGAGAAGGACTAAGAATAGTGTAATTGGCCATTTCAACTTGGTTTTAGGTGTGGTTCCTTTGAATTTCTTTTAACTCATCCGCCTATGCCACCCGCTCATCGCACGACAAAACACTTCTTCACATCACCAAAATTAAATCATGCACGGGAGATCCCTTCCCAGTAACATCCGGGAAGCCAACACACTTGAACAGTTCAAAAATATGCTCAAAACTCACTTATTTGTTTAATCTGGCCATTTTGTTTTTGCTTGTACTGTTTTTTGTATCTTTGTCATTGCATTGTTTGTTTGTATGTAAATTGTAAAGCGCTCCGATCTTTGTGGGGCGCTATAAATATGCTTACATTATTATTATCTATCAAATAATAAACCACAAGGGAAACTGACTGGGTACATTTTAAAATGATTTTGGGTTGAACAAAGAAAAATTGACTAGAGCGGGATTTGAACCAACGACCTCCGGTTTAACCCTAACCCTTACATTATTATTATTATATTATTATAGCGGCAGGTTGAAAAGTCTTCAAAAAGGAATTTTGTGGTGGAGTTTTGTGTAGTCACTTAAAAATTTACAAACATGTTGCAGACCTACCAAGTCTCACGCATTAGGCGTGAGACTCACGCATTTGGGCTCTGTCTCACGCTCACACACACAGCAACCATTTTCTCACGCATTGGGGCCAGACCGAGAAAACATAAAAATTAACGACATGCATTGCCAAATCGCGCTCGTGTGTACAAAAAAACGCAATCTACAATGTTTGCACAATCTTCACTGCACGCAGTTTATCAGAATCATCATTTTTTGTACAAACTTTGTACAAACAGAGCGCAAATTTGCTGATTGCGCACGCTTTATTGCGCACAAGTTTTTCCCGATTCGTTTAGAAAATTCGTTAAGTGCACTCCACTAGCGAAGACACAACAGGCAGAAGAAGTGAGCGGAGGATTTTGGACATCATTTTTAGTAAAAAATTTTTTAGTTTGGAAGGAAATAATCTGACACAATCGTACCTCCATATTAACCATCAACATCTCCTGTGTACCTCATGTGAGTTTTAATTATTCTGAAGACGTTTTTGATGCATTTTGGAACACTTTTTTGTCCACAATTAAATTTCTGATTTTTTTTTAATTTAAAAAAGAAAAGAAAAAAGAAAGTTGGGCGGCGATTTAGAAAGGCCTTCTAAAACTGGCAATTTTTTTTTTCGGGGGGGGGGGGGGGGGTTGAGCTTTGGAAAATCTCACGCATAGCTGGCCTCTGGACTTGGCATCTCTGATGTTGATTGTCAGGCAGGCCTCAAACCGTACACATGTACATGTATGTGTGAAGTTTGAAAAGGTCATAACTGCTTAGAATACAAAAATAATTAGTTTTTTTTTCGGAAAAAGCCCGAACAACTCTTTGTGAGGTGTTCAGGCAATGTCAACCCGAACAACTCTTGCCCGAACAACTCTTTGTTTTTGTTCGTTTTGTGTGTTTTTTTTTTTTTTTTTTTTTTTTTTTTTTTTGGGGGGGGGGTTTCTTCGTCTTCTCCGCGTCGATTGTCCGCAAGAAAAAGCATACTTGCGGAGCTTGCAAAGTTTAAACTTTGCACACAGGTAGACAATACAAAAGTTGTTAAGTCACAAGATACACTAAAATTCAAAGTTTGTTATTTCAAAAAATCATAACTTTTGATCTACATGAGGGATTCTTACAATCAATACATCATCGGAAAGGTCATTACAAACTCTCTAAACGCCTCACAGACATGACCTCCTTTTGACCTTGTCTGCTGATTCAAATCAAATTTATTGTACAGGTGTATATTTTCTTCAAAAAGAAATTTTTGGTTTTATCTATGACCATACTGTGTTGAAATCATCGGTTCCCGTCCGCCCACTGAAGTTAAGCAACATCGGGCCTGATCAGTACTTGGATGGGAGACCAGTTGATGACCAAATTTTTTATTATTCATTTTTTTCTTTAATCTTTTTCTTCTCCTATTAAAAGCTTCGTTTTTAGTCTGTTTTCAAGGCGTTTTCAACAAACATTTCCCTTCCGGTTAGTTAGTCTCTTCTTCAGTTGTCATTATGCATAAGTTCCTATGTCCTCAACCACAAAAGCTATTTTGACAAACTATACATCACATGAAAGGGCCTTACGTACTTCACAAATATGGGTATGTTGGTGACCTTCTCTTGACCGTTTGACCTTTCTAAACCGGAAGTGCCTGCATAAAGGCGTTAATTAATGGCTTTTAGGTTGAAATGTTTGATTTCTTTGAACTTTGACGAGCTATTAACAACAATTTTTTCATTGATTCAAACACTGAACCAACAATAGCCGAACATCTAGTGTTTGTGTATTTGTTTCTACAAACACTAAATCTAGTTGTGTGGTTTTTCTTGGTGGGGGGGGGGGGTATTATTCCTCTCCGCGTCGATTTTCCGCAAGAAAAAAAATAGTTGCGAAGCTTGAATTAAGGTGAAACTTTGCATGCAGGTAGATAATAACCAGTACATGATACAAAAGTTGCCACGATGACGTCATCTGTTGGTGAAATATACTAATTCAAGGTTTATTATTTCAAAAAGTCATAACTCAAGAAGTTTTAAAAAGGTATTCCAACAATGAATAACCTCATCGGAAAGGTCTTGCAAAGAGCTTTTAACGCTTCACAGACACTGACTCCACTTTGACCTTGTCTTACGGTTCAAATCGGAAGTTGAAAATTCAAAAATTCATATAGTAAAGAAATATGTCAATCCCCATAGTTTCACGCTCCATGTGCCTCTCTTAATATTTATGCATGACGTCATAATTCTTACCCAAAATGAGGCTATAGGCGCCGCATGTCACAACCACTTGCAGTGGCTGCGCCTATCACCTTGTTATGGGTTAGCATTGTGACGTACCCCATGCATAAATATTAAGAGAGGCATTTACCTAGAGCACCCTATGGAGGTTTGTGTATTATCTGCGTTGAAGGCGTTTTCAAAACACATTTCCTATTTCTATTTCACAATATCCATTGTGATTAATAATGTGATTGTTTTTATATCTTTAAAATAATGATAGTTGGAGACGGGCAACTCAGGAAAAACTGGTAAAGTGGAGAGTCCAGGGAAGTCAGCAGAGAGGGATCTTGAGTCTGTAGTGGAAGAATGTAGGAATTTAAGACAGGAGATAAGTAATCTTAGGACAGAAAACACAACCTTAAGGGTAAGTCATTTTCATTTAACTCAAAACAAAGATATGTGGTATGGGGGGGGGGGAGAGAGAGCCAGAGTCTGCATACATATGACTTTCAATGGTGAATACCATATTTTCCTGCGGATAAGACGCATCTTATCTGACTTTTAGACCCACAAAACATTTTTTTTATGATCACTGCGTGAAATAAAAATTACCTTCTTGTCCAGTTCAAATCAACGATCTTTGTGTGAAGAATCCTTACTCAATAATGCGGTCAAACAAGGCTATTCAGACACTGAGACCGTATTTTCGTTCGAAAAATGCCGCAATCCTCCAGATTGTCATTTCATTCCAACATGCCGCAACGTGTTGATCCCCCTTGTTGAGCGTGCTTGCACTTGAACAATGCCGCAATGTGTCCAGCTTTCGGCCCAACAAACGTCGCCGTTGTACAAACGATTTTCTTTCGTCTAGCAGTTGATACTTCCCCTTGTATTAAGAATATTGTTATTGACTATTTCAACTTGGTTTCAGGTGGTTCCTCTGATGTTTAACCCAGGGGAGGGGAGGTGGTGTCTGCCGGGCCCAATGCAGCAAAACTTTCGTTTGGCAGTTGATACTTCCCCTTGTATTAAGAATATTGTTATTGGTCATTTCAACTTGGTTTCAGGTGGTTCCTCTGATGTTTAACCCAGGGGAGGGGAGGTGGTGTCTGCCGGGCCCAATGCAGCAACACTTTCGTCTGGTGATTGATACTGGTATTAAGAATAGTGTTATTGGTCATTTCCACTTGGTTTCAGGTGGTTCCTTTGATGTTTAATTCAGGGAGGGTAGTGGTCTGTCGGGCCGCGCCCAATGCAGCAAAACATTTGTCTGGCGGCTGATACTGTCTTGTGTTAAGAATAGTGCATTAGGCCTATTGGTAATTTCAACTTGGTTTTAGGTCGTTCCTCCGATGTTTAACCCCGGGGGTGGGGGTGTCTGGCAGGCCCAATGCAGCCAAATTATGAATCAAGGGCCACAACTTAAATAGCATACACCTCTGGTGTCGTTATTAAATTACGGGCTCTTAATGTTTGAAAAGAATACCACCACAACGCACGGTGGGGGAGATTTTAGCATATTTTAAGAGGCTGTATCTCGGAAACGATATGGAGTATGGATTTAATTTTTGGTGTGTGTTCATTTAAGCCATAGTGGAACAGTTAGACAAAGTTTCATGTAAATCTGAGCTAATTTGACAACTGGTTAATTTCAACCCATAGGTTTGTACACTAAATATTTGGGGGAGGGTGTCTGGCAGGCCTAATGCAGCAGAAAACTTGACTGGCGGTTAAGCTTGGGCGATATCACGATATTATCGAATATCGCGATATTAATTTGGACACGATTTCGATATCGGATGGATTTGGTTTTAATCGAAATATCGATATATCGCGATAATCGCGATATATCGATATATCAATTAAATATCGCGATGTATTTGCTAGCTGAGACATCTTGCACCCCATAGGTTTGGAGTAAAACCAGAAGAATAGGTCATTAGAACACCTCTCTTATGCTAGGACTGTCTCTTCTACAACTTTCACTTGGAGTTTTAAGACTGATGATGTCAAATTTCATTAATCGCGATTATATCGAATATTGCGATATATTGTCGGCGATATATCGTGAATAAAATAAATCGATATCGCCCAAGCTTACTGGCGGTTGATATTTTTTACTTAGTATCATGGTAATGACCATTTTCACTTGGTTTCATGTGGTACCTAGAATGTTTGATTCAGCCCTCTTTGTTGGGGGTCCATGCGCTACACAGCGGGGGGTCTCCGGCAGACATCCATATCTGACTATGTCAGGTTATCCACTAAATGTTCCTGTACTCAAATATTGGTACCTCGTTCCTTTAACCAAAGTGCTCTAGGCTGCCGCTCTATATCTCCAGTTTAGCAACTCAAAGCCGCTCTACATTGCAAGCTTTTACAGACGGCCCTCAGCAAGTTCTGTCTCACTAGAGGAACTAAACAACTCCACCTCCAAACTTATGTATAAACATAACCATTGGGGGTGATTTTAATGCACCAGACATAAACTGGGACACATGGCAAACTACAAATTCATCTACAGCCTCAAGTCACCCCAAACTTCTATCGCTGCTATTTGAGAACTCGCTCTCCCAAATGGTCAGACAAATTACCAGACCGATTTCAAGTTGACTTAAATTTACTTCATGCTCCGGTACTTGTGAACAACGTAGAAGTCCTACCAGGCATCTCCGATCACAACATTGTTCTATTCGACATCAACACTAGACCAAATTTCCAGAACAAACCACCTCGCAAAGTCTATACTTACAAAAAGTCAGACCCTCTCTTACTACGATCCAAAGTGTCCTCATTTTGTTCACGACTTTCAAGCCTCTAACCCAGGGAACAACACTGTGGACTTCAACTGGTGTACTATTAGAGACAACCTTCAAAAGGTAATGGAGGCGCATGTTCCTTCCAAAATGTAAAAAAACAACCGACAGTTACCATTGATAACAGTCCCCATCAAACGCCAGATGAGGAAGTGTGACAAATTTTTTAGTCGAGCTCGTCAGTCAAATCTACACCATTATTGGAATGCCTCTCGTAAGCAAAGAAACTATGTCGCAAAGATTGTTGATCAAGCTCACAAACTTATATCAACAACGTCATTGGTGATAGTTTTAATGAAAACCCCCAAACTTTCTGGAACTTTGTGCGACTCAAGCGCACTGAAAACCTTGGTATCCCACCACTGAGGAAAGACAACAGACTGTTCACCACAAATCAAGAAAAAGCCAACGCACTCAACACTCATTTCAAATCTGTGTTTACTGAGGAACCTGACTCTGCAGTCCCCTCCAAAGGCACCTCACCGTACCCAAGTATACCAAGCCTAAAGATTCACACTGCTGGTATTGCTAACAACTCTCGAACCTAAACCCAACAAAGTCTGGAGGGCCAGATGAGCTGGCAGCAAGGTTTTTAAAGATCGTTGCAAATGATTTAGCCCCTGCATTGAGATTCTTGTTTCAGCAGTCTTATGACAGTGGCAAACTACCAGCAATGGAGCCAAGCCCTTGTAACATCCATCTACAAGAAGGGTTCAAAGTCAACCCGTCAAACTATAGACCTATATCACTCACTTGTCTCCTTTGTAAGATCATGGAGCATGTCATCCTGAGTCATATATCTAAACATCTCAATACCCACGACATCCTGATAGACAACCAACATGAGCTTCCGTCAATGCCTGTCAACTCATGCAACACAACTCATATCAGCCACAGATGACTGGGCCAACGTTCTAAACAAACGCAGCCAAACTGACGTAGCCTTACTTGATTTCAGTAAGGCATTCGATAAAGTTCCACACAGGCTTCTAGTAGCTAAACTAAAGACAGCAAAAAAGGTAACGCGGCTGTTAGCACCTATAATTTTAAAATTGTTACTCAAATTCTAAAAACGAAAATACCAGGAGACGGAAAATTTTATTACGGTGATTTAGACACCTTGTTTGTTACATTTGTTGTCGCGGTATGTGCTCACAGGTAAAAAGTGCCCATTTCCATAGTTGCAGTAATTCCTATTGACATGATTGATCTCTCCTCTGATTCAGCGCGAAGCTAATAGCGGCAATTTTTTTGTCAATAGGAGTAACTGCAACAATGGAAATGGGCACTTTTCACCTGTAATCACTTACCGGGACAACAATACTCAACCGATTGTAACAAACAAGATGTCAAAATCATTGTAATTAAATTTGATGTCTCCAGGTATTTTCATTTTTAGAATATGAGTAACAATTTTGAAATTATAGGTGCTTTTACAACAGTCGCGTAACTTTTTTGGCAGTCTTTAGATCACTATGGCATCAGAGGACCAACACTAGGATGGGTTAAGGCCTTCCTTGCAGATCGCTCCCAAGCAATCTCTGTCAATGGTGTCCACTCACCTTGCATAAATGTCACATCTGGGGCACCCCAAGGATCAGTGCTGGGACCAGTCTTATTCCTGCTTTACACTATATTCAAGATATTCAAGATTCAACAAAATCCACTGTCCGTCTCTCTGCCGATGAAAGCATCCTATATACAGGGAGATCTGCTCACAAGAAGACCACATAATTATCCAACAAGACCTGGACACCCTTGCTGTGTGGTCTGATCATGGCTGATGTCCTTCAATATCACCAAATGTGCCACTCTCTCAATCACTTGTAAGAGAAAACAGAGTATTTACCAGTACTCAATGCTTGGTGACCATTTGAATAGGGTCACTGAACACGTAATACTTGGGCGTCACTATCTCCAATGATCTTCGCTGGTCCAAGCAATGTACCAAAGTCATTTAAAAAAACTCATCGCATTCTCTGCCTCCTGGCGCAGGACACTATCACCATGTACAACAGAGGTCAAAGCAAAAGCCTTCAAATCTCTTGTTAAACCCCAACTAGACTATGCATGT
The DNA here is from genome assembly GCF_032118995.1 of Asterias amurensis. Taxonomy (NCBI): domain Eukaryota; kingdom Metazoa; phylum Echinodermata; class Asteroidea; order Forcipulatida; family Asteriidae; genus Asterias; species Asterias amurensis. The sequence goes on along the minus strand of NC_092650.1, from coordinate 9,718,451 downwards.
GAGGCATGGAACCCAACAACCATCACTGATATAAACCAGCTTGAACAGGTCCAGCGGCAAGGAGCGCGGTTTGCCTATGACTACCGACCCAGTGTAACGTTAAGCTTGGGCGGTTCCAGAAATTTGGGACTCGGTTCCGGTTCTGAAAAAAAAACTTGGTTCTGAAACTTGGTTTAACTGAAAAAAAGAAAAGAAAAAAAAAGTCAATCAGACATCGGTCCTGAGCTCACACACACACAATTGAGCCAATCTAATTTAGCCCACCAAAAATAAGTCAATCAGACATCGGCACAGTGCCACCGCCATGGAGCGCCTATTCTCCCTCCATAAACAAGTCCGTGGTTTGGCAGTACATGCAGTACTACACAGCCCAGCATGAATATGAATATTCATCAACAGCCAACCCACACAGTGCTTGCAGTTTGTAGACTGTTTATGTGTATAGACTGCACTGTGTGTTGTGGATGGGGCAAGCTTATATGAATATGGATATAACGGCAGCCAATCACAACGTGTCGACTGTTGGCTAGTTTGTGGACTTTGGACTCATGCATGCTACACTACACTGAGTGTGGCTGTAGATGCCTATGCATGGATGCCTACTGTGTTGTACATGTACATGCAGCCACAGGTGATATTTTATACTTATGTCGGCTTGAAGCCTTTGCAGTGTATCTGTGGTCAGTGCTTTCAACATAAAGCCTCAAATTTTTGAGTCTGTTCGGTCTTAGGACCGGCTCCACAGAGTCATTTGGAATTGGGAGTCGGTCTTTTAACATAATCGAAACCGATTAAAAGCGGGTGTTCGGTTCCACGGAAGAATGGACCCGCGGGTCCGGTTCTTAACCGGGTAATCAAAGGAACCGCCCAAGCTTATGTAACATCAATGCTATCAATTCTTAACTGGGATACACTTTACAACAGTGACCTTCTCCAAATGTTGTGCATGTTTTTCAAAATCCACTACCTTCTTGTCAATATACCATTTCCATCAATCATTCAGCTACCAACCTCCCCATCATTGAGATATGATCATCACCTAATATATGGCATGCCCTCTGTCTCCCTGGACTGCTACAAATATTTATTCTACCCTCGTACCATCAGGATCTGGAATAGATTATCTTCTACTGTCGTCAGTGCACCCTCCATCCAAGCATTTAGGCTGCAGCCCTTCCGGAGATCCGAGTGATGGGCCCGCAATTGTCTGACAGACTCCTCTCATTTCTCCCTCCAATGTAGTGTATAATGTTAATTTTGTCTTGTCCTACACTTTTATTGCACCACACGGCGTCATGCACAGCACATCATCCCAGCTTTCACCAGCTGTAAAGGGATTACTTCATCAAGTATCAAGTACAAAATCTTGCTGGAGCTGGATGCAAGGGATTCCTTGGGGCTGAGGGAGAGGTGGTTAGACCACAAGGTCATCCTTTGGTTATTAATGGGCTTGTCAAGGACGCTGTGTCTGGATTTAAGCTGCTAGCCAACTGGCTCTCCACTGAGTGAAGTGGGTGGATTGGATTGTTTTTAATATTTAGTTAATTATTATAGTGACAAAAATGAACTCTGGGGCAAAGATGTTTATTTGAGCTTTACGTTTTAGAAACCTATCCCCAAATTTGTGTAACCACCATGACCACTAAAAACTGCTATGTATGCAGACACACGATGGTTGCACTGGTGTAAAACTGACGCAGTTTAAAGAGGGTGTTGTCACCTTATTGACCATAGACTGCAGTGAAAAGGCTTTGTGTCTGGCAAATACAGCGTCAGGCAATTTTATTGCGACCAAAACAAGCGTTTACATCAATTTCATGATCATGTGGCCAACCATTCTTAATCTGTCCTGCTTTTTTAACTATTACCAGGGCGGATGGTATAAAAAATAGACTGGGACTACTACTTTGAAGCACACGGCCGCAGAAGGAAATATGACAAATCTGCCATTGTCAAACACTCCACCGATTTAGACCATGTTATAGATTGGGATCAGGCTCAAATCATAGCACCTGAGAGACATTGGTATACATGGCGTATAAGGGAAGCTATCAAAATACACAGACACGACACTGTGCCACAAGATTAAGGTCATTTCATCAGCAGCATTTGGCATACTATCCTACCACCCTCCTGCTGTAACAACCCCCAACCTACTGACACGCCTCACTACACCCAAGGGGTTTCTCACACAATGGGCAACCCTAACAATAGCCCTGAGCCTTTAACCACACAACCAATCAGAGCATTGATTGACTTGCAGTGGATCCAATGAACCCCTATAAATAAGCCCACTCTTCTCTCACCTCTTCAGTCTCCTGACGATGACTAGAGCAAGCTAGTCGAAACGTTGAGACCAATTCAGAACTGACTTCGCAGCAGTACAGTTAATTACGATCCTATAAGCTAAAGTAGTAGTCTATTTTCTATACCATCCGCCCTGGTAATAGTTAAAAAGAAGTCTCCCGAACCCCTGAATATCTACTGCGCGGTAGTAGAATAAATGCAAGACAGTTCTCTAAGAACAAACTCTACCTGGCAAGTAGATACACACATGGTGTTACCACAAACCAAATATACATTGATACCTCACCATGCAATGCCTCAAATCCTATAATTCTAAATCTGTTCCCAGTAAATGGAAGCCGAGTTCAAGTGTAACCATCAGGATTTAGGTCTATTAGTTATTTTGAAATTTCTTAAATATTACTTGCCTGTTCGTTTGTTACTTGCCTAGCACTTTGTTTTACATTCCTAACAACATGAAATTAATTAAACATAATGATACAGAACAGAAAAACTTAACCGGTTTTGATAGTATTGGCATGGTTGTTTTATTTCCCGCAATTGAATTTGTTATGTTTTAGGGAACTTATTTTTAGTATTTGATTGATTGTTTTAGGATGGTGTTCGGCAGCGTAGAGCTGGTGGAGATTCTCAGATGACATCCATTCAACCATCTGTGATGGAAACCAAGATTAACAACATGCCATCTGTGGTTGCGCTGGTTGTTGCCATTATCATTGGAATTCTTATTGGCAAGGTTATCTTGTAAAAGTTGCGAACACTGGAGCCATCTGTTACTGTTTCCATCCTCTTGTCTGAGAATTTGGGACCAGAAGTTTAGATCAAAACTTAACTTACATGTACTAACTATATACCGGCAAATCAATAATAACAAAATAGAGTAACAACAGAACCTGTTGGAGATATTTACAGGTTGACTCAAATTATTGGACTGTTAAAATTCGCATTCTGTTCTTTGTATACTGAGTGATTCTGTTTAGACCCATAATAATAAACATTAAAAATACAAAAACTATACCTAAAAGAAGAAGAAAAAAACCCAGAAAAAACCCCAAAACATCTTCTTGAGGAATAACTGTACAAATTAAATGAAAATTGTTAAGAAGACAATGAAAATGTGGCTTTTGTTGTGTAGGTCTTTGTGATTCCAGCAAAGAGTTAAAGAGTTTAAGCTGTAATTAATACAGCAAAGTTTGATTAATAAGGGAATCAACGTGTAGTGAAGAGGATTTCAACTAGTGGTTTAATCCCAACGAGGCCTGGTTCTTGATAATTTTACCGAGACGAAGTCGAGGTAAATTAACAAGAACCAGGCCTTGGGGGGATTAAACCACTAGTTGAAAACTGATTCAACACACTTTGATTCCCATTTATAAGTACCTTTTCGGTCAAAAAAGTAAAATAAATGCAAAAATTATAATTGTTCAATGATTTCTTTCAACACAACACCCCTCCAGCTATGAAATGGTAAGGCCCTCGGGTAAACAACTCCTTATAAGGGAATGCTGTGCGCGTCGCGCGTATCGCGTGATGTGGCACAACTGTTTCAGCCGTTGCTCTCGACCAATAGGAATGAAAAAACTGTCTTATAAGCACAGGTGCAAGCTCGCGTGTCACGCCCATGTTTCAACACTTTTTACTGGTCATAAACAAAGGTTTATACACACCCACGTGACAAGCTCTCCACCAATAGGGATAGCGAAACTGTCGGAGGTATTTATGAACAGTAATTCAAACACAGCAGTTTTAGTGTGTCATTGTTACAAACATTGTTACAAATCTTTTGTTTGCATACTGTGAATGATTCAAACTGGCAATAATTGCAGACATTAGTTTTCTAATCCTATGGCTTGTATCCAATTGTGTTTTGTTAGTTTAGATGTCTAGTTTATCATGTAGGTGAAAAATATTGTACGTGATTGACGTCATGTCTGCATTGTGCTGGTCTAAATAATGCTTGTGCACACTGTATGCTATGGCCCATATGTGCTTGAGCTCAATGTGATGGCCCCTGTGTACATGTATACGTGGTCATGTGTGAATATTATGCCCTATGTGCATAATGTGTCCATAGGCATGTGTGCACACCCGTTAGTGTTAAGGGACACGTTGCCTTGGATCGGTGGAGTTGGTCCATGAAAAGCATTTAAAACCATTTCTTATGAAATCAATATGGTCGGAAAGATGTTTTAAAAGTAGAATATAATGATCCACACAAACATGCCTCAAAAGTTCTTGGTTTTTCCTTTTACTTTGCGAACTTAGTCAACTAGTTTATGGAATCAAGAACTTGACTGCACAAAATGGTGTGCAGTGTTAGTTTACAACGTAAAAGGAAAACCATGCCAATGCGAGGCATATTTGTGTAGATCATTGTATTCTACTTTTAAAACATCTTTCTAACCATATACATTTTATAACATACGCTTTTCATAGACGAACTCGCTCGATTCAAGGCATTGTGTCTCTCTAAGTGTAACATGTGGACCCGACACCAAAAGAGGTTCACACACTGTAGGGACTGACACAAGTCCACACATTGTTTTTGTTTACAGTGCTGAGAAACATGTTTTTTCTTTAATATTCTTTATCCCCGTTGCAAATTTAACATCTCTTATATGTAACATGATGACTACATTTCGAGGGTACAAAAAAACTCGGCACCTTGCAAACTCGGCACATGTACAAATACAAACTCGGCATCCAGTTGAAAACGTTTGATTTTCACACTGCGTGGTAGGCCTCAGTATGTAATTTGATGTAACAGTTCAGTCCCACAGCCACATGCCCATAAAAAGCTTGATCCTGTAAAGTTATTACCCTAGTGAGATGATCATGAATTGTTCATGAATATCCATGAACAGTTCATGTTTGTTCATTGACATCAGTTCATGAAATGGCCATCAAACTTTTCATGATGTTCTTGAACAGTTCATGAATGTTCTTGAACAACAAATGGAACAATTGGTTGATGAACTTTTCATGAACAGTTTTCATGAATTTGTCAAGAACATTTTTCATGAACATTTTTCAATGTTCATTAAAAATTCAAATGTAAATTCTTGATACTACCCAGTGGCAGACAGTTAATAACTTATAAATGTAACTCACTTACTGGTAAGGTTTAATCAACATTAATACTCTCTACATTACATTTTAATATTGTATATAGATCCTTTTTGAGTATACACCTTAACAATTATCACACTATGCACACACACATATAGGGCTTTGCTATACATCAATATAAACACCCGGTTTCCTGTTTAAGTGCCCCTATTCGTATTCATTTTTAGTTATGGTGGGAAACGTCTATTTATATCTAATTTTTTTAATTTTTATTTTTATTTTACTTCTTACAGTTAAATAATATAGAACAATGATATTTTTGGGCCATCAAATTTTAACCCAAGATTTGGTTATCATATGAATTACCCATTTTCTATATATAAAAACCTTGGAATTAGTTGATTTCTTTTACATTATGAATATATAATGAGGTCATGAAGCTCATGAATGTTCATCACTGTTCATCTTTATTTAAAAAACAAAACAAAGTTGTGATGAATTTGTTCACGATCAACCATGAATATTTATCAAACATTACGTGAATTACCTTGGAATTGTTGATCTGAAATTGAGTTTATTGCTATTCATTAAAGTTCATTAACTGCAAACAAAGTTTTAAAGCCATTGGACCCTTTCGGTACAGAAAAAACAAAACAAGTTCACAGATTTACAAACAATTTACAGTGTTTACAGAAGGTAATGATGAAAGACTTCTCTTGAAATATTAGTCCATGAAATGCTTTACTTTTTTATAGTCCATGAAATGCTTTACTTTTTGAGAAAACGGTAAAACAATATAAATTCTCGTTAGCGAGAATTACGGATTTATTTTAAACACATGTCATGACACGGCGAAACGCGCGGAAACAAGAGTGGGTTTTCCCGTTATTTTCTCCCGACTCCGATGACTGATTGAGCCTAAATTTTCACAGGTTTGTTGTTTTATATATAAGTTGTGATACACGAAGTGTGGGACTTGGACAATACTGTTTACCGAAAGTGTATAATGGCTTTAATGGACTTTCATGAAATTTCATGAAATTCATGAAAGTCCACTAAATGTTCATTAAATGAATGGATGGACAGTTCATGAACTTGAACTGCTGTGATGAACAGTTTTGAACTGTTGATGAATGTTCATGAACTGATCATGAGCATTCTTGATACTTCATCTCAAAGGGGCAGGAATAACACAGAATGGAGTATGCATGCACAGAACTGTCGCCGAGCCGTCCCCTTTTCGGCAAATCACGCTCTGTTAAAAAGCAAAAATCCATTTAAAACCCTAAACCAAACGCAACATTTTACAAAGCCCAAAACATCAAAAATAGCTCCGCACTTTAACCTACATATGGATGCAATTCATCCGTAGGCCTAAACAACTTTTTAAAAACTTGTTGACTAACTTTCTACTCCATGACTGAAAATGGATGATAAATTTCCCGGGTGCCCCAATTTTCTGGAAAGTTCGGAAGTGGTCAATTCTTATCAGCTAACATAACTAGTGATTTCGCCATTAACAGCGTTTACAATGCTACTAGCCTATTAACTATCAAACAATTTTTTATTGTGTAATTACATGTACGTTACTTTTTTTTTTAACCACTTGACTCTTCGAGATGATATTGTTTGGTGCCGAGTTTGTTAGTCAAAAAAGGCCGATGCGAGTATGTATGGTGCCGACATTCTTGGTGCCTGGTGGGTGCCGCGTTTGCAAGGTGCCAAGTTTGAGATGCTGAAGTGTCCGGTATTGGATTTCAATACATTATGTTGTAAATCATATACAGACAATGTACAGTACATGTACATATGCCAACAAAAGTCATTCAAAGTTGGTACAATATAGCAAACAACACTTCATTATAAAACAATTTTGTGTGTGAAATAAGGAACTACATTATATTGGCTCTTGTAATGGTACAGTGATGGCAATGTCAGTCAATACTCATCGTTTCTATTAAGGTGTCTGTTTGTAGGAAGGTTAGGGTTTTAGCTAAACAAGTAAGGGATGGGGCAGACTATTAGATGACATGCTTACAAAAGAGTTATAAACTTGATGATATCCATGTTTGTATACCAATTGTACACAGATGAGCTTTTGAAAGTTTGAATAAGAGGGTTCAAGTTAAAAAAATTTCTAAAAAATCTGTCTTTTTTAAAGCTAATACAAACCCCCCCCCCCAACAAACAACAACTTTTTCCTCATTAAACCTCATTTTTGCATCCTGGAAAACCTAAAGGCTAAAGGCTTTTCCAAAACCAAAAATACATTCACATGTTCATTTTGTGGTAGTTAATATTATACAAATATAACATGGTTTGAGGGTGACTAGTCGATATTAGCTCCCCGAGGTATTGGAAGTTGACAAACTAGTTCGCCTCGGGAACTAGTTTGTCAACTTCCAGTACCAAGGGGAGCTAATATCGACTAGTCACCCGAAATAAACCATGTTATATTTGTTTTACTATACTTCATACATATTCAGGTACCGGAACATGAGTTTTGAGCAAGAGAAAATGATGACTGTGAAACAAAATGCACATGATAAGTTTGTTCATGTGTTGGATGTCGCTGTGATCAAGAGAGCGCTGTTCATGCGTGTATACAAAATAGTGCCACGATCAATAGCGCCCTTGATGTTACTTGTCATTCGCATTTACCACTTGTGTGAATACTCACGTGCGCGCTTGGTAGTTAGCAAAATTAACACCTGGCATGTGGTGATGAATGGACCAATGAGAACTCTACTCGGTCATCAATATATTTATGAGGTATAGTAAAATGTAATATCATCAGTTCACTGAAACAATTCCATACCCCATACACTGAGTATTCGTTTTCCTTTGAAAATATCGTTGCTACAATGGAACGCTGACTTCACAAAGGAAATAAAACTTTATTAGCACTGGGATGTGTGGTCTTTGAGAAAATATGAGTAGGCACTCAGTGTGATTCACAGAGCAATGATAGCTGATCTGCCATGGTATGCTGAAATCTCAAAGTATTGGGACCTTCTCAATACAATACAAACAATAGTGGCAATCCTTTGTTGTATGAACCATTTTTTACCACAAAAAGGTCTGGAGTCTGGGATTACACAATAACTAATTGCTGGGGTATTCAAATCAAAACAGTTGATTGTTCCCAATTTAACAGACCAATTCAAACGTCACATTATGGCTACAAGCAATCTAAATCTTTCTTATATATAAATAATCAACCTCGTCCATTACAACATTGCTAATGACCATTTCACGTCTTTGAGCCAACCACTTTTAATATGTCACTATTTGAAGAAGTGATAGAGAGAATTTGCCTGAAGTGTATTTTCCTGAAAATTCTGGGCGATACCTCTGTACAAATTTAATCAGGATTTTCATTTGTGTCACTCATGTAGCTTTAGAAGAACAATCAAACAGTCATCACTTGTTTTTCACCTGAAAACAAAGCAACTTTGTGTGATTATGATATGTTGACATGTTTTGACACTATCTAACCCCCCCTCCCCCAATAATTTTTTTAAAAGATAAAACGGGGAAAAAAGACAATATGTCATATAGTTGCTAACTTTTCTGGAAATCTGTTCAGTTGAATTGGTCTTTTTACCACAGCCTGTATGTATTTTTTTGTTTCGAGACACTAGACACTATTGGTAATTCTCAAAGACAAGTCTTCTCACTTGGTGTATCTCAACATACATGTATGCACAAAATAACAAACCTGTGAAAATTTGAACTTACCTGGTCGTCGAAGTTGCAATATAACAATGGAAGAAAAACACCCTTGTCAAACGAAGTTTGTGTGCTTTCAGATCCTTGAATTCGGGAACCAAAAATCTAATTCTGAGGTCTCGAAATCAAATTCAAATATTATAGTTTTCTTACTCAAAAACTACATATGTGAACATTTCTTCAGAGGGAGCCGTTTCTCACAATTTTGTATACTATCCACAGCTCTCCATTGCTTGTTACCAAGTAAGTTTTTATGCTAACAATTAGTTTGAGTAACAACCAATAGTGTCGACTGCCTTTAAAGGTTGTGTAGTTGCATTGCATTGTAATATATTTGTTCTGTGAACCCGACATTTGTACTATGTTACCGACATGTCATTTCCTAATAACATGAGAAATGTATTTGACCTACATGTATAACAAAATATAGTGCAGTGGTAATGAAATTAAGCTTGTTTTGTCAGTGAATTCCATGTTATTTGCCCAAAAAACTTGTGCACTAAAATGTGATGAAACATTCCGTAATGTCTTGCTTAACACAACTTAAATAACACAAACTTTCTTTCATTTCACCAATTCCATATAACTGTATCAAGGTTTACTTTGTAGTACCATTGCAAATAATTGACCATACCATAAAAAAAAACTACCAACATTTCTATTTCACCATACCATACCTTAAGAACAATTAAAATGTTCCAACATCTTCATAGCCATGATGAAAGGATGACCCTGAATTGTGAAACTACCTGTAGCTTAAAGATAATGGACACTATTGGTAATTGTCAAAGACCAGTCTTCCCAGTTGGTGTATCTCAACATATGCATAAAATAACAAACCTGTGAAAATTTGAGCTTGATTGGTTGTCAAAGTCACGAGATATTAATGAAAGAAAAAAACACCCTTGTCGTACGAAGTTGTGTGCTTTCAGATGCTTGATTTCGAGACCTCAAATTCTAAACTTGAGGTCTCGAAATCAATTTCGTGGAAAATTACTTCTTTCTCGAAAACTACGTTACTTCAGAGGGAGCAATGTCTCACAATGTTTTATACTATCAACCTCTCCCCATTACTCGTAACCAAGTGAGGTTTTATGCTAATAATTATTTTGAGTAATTACCAATAGTGTCCCCTTTTCTTGGTATAAGCCCTGTATAAAATGGAGCTTATTTGATAATAACATCTGCTGTATTTAACTTTTAAGCCACTACAGGATTGTTGGCCCAAATAATGTTGTCCTTTTTGCAAATTTGTTTGCCCAATATTGTTATAAATGTAGGTGTAATAATCAAGTGTTTTGCATTTGATTGTATGGTACTGAAATTGACTTCAAACTACAAATATTTCATGGGACACGTATCAATTAAATGACAGTTTGTTCTAACAAAATTTAATGGACTACTGGGATTTCTTAAAAAGAGATGTTAATTAAGTAATTTGTAAATGGTGATTATTACCAGTTAATCTGTACAAACTATAGTATACTTTAGTGATAATGTAAGTGCATTCAGCGATTTAAGTAGTGTTTCATAATTTATAATGAAATTTAGCTTGCTTTCTCCACACATACATGTTTCTGCATTTGTCTTACAACTTATATGTATATATAATGTACATGTATGTGACAAAGAAATAATGAGCATAATATGGGCAAACATTTAAAGCATACTCAGTCTAGTCCTTTAATTTGCAAATAACGCACTTTCAGTGAAAAAAATTGTCTTATCAGGAAATTTACCAGTTAGTTTGTTTTTTTAATTTGTGAACAGGTTCCCAATGAAGTTGTACTCCCTGATATTTTGAATAATTCCCAGGGCCACCGGCTTCCAGTCATTGTGTGTGCCTTCACTTTTATCTGTAGATCTCTGTTTACTTACATATACTTGAACATGTACATGTCAATGATTTCAACTACATGTACATAGTTATACTTTGTTTGAATTTGATGTAACTTTATGTTTGTTTTGTTTTTACAGTTATATTGATAATTATTAGCTATAAGACAACCTCACCAGTATAACTTGTCACCAGGTTAATATTTGTGTATCTTTCAACTTTATTGTAAACATTTTGATTTCTTGGTGTTAAGTTTTTTAAATGACACTTTGTCAATCCACACAATGCTAGTATTTTGTTTAAATTACAGACATCCTTTAATTTTTAGTGATTTAAATCTTTATAAAGTGTTAAAATTTATTTACAAACAAAAACTTAATAAATCAAAGCCATAAGCTCTTGCAAATTTCAGAGTGATGAATGGTGGCTGTTAATTTCACACTGGTAGAAAGGCATTCAGTCTGATAAGAGTTGGACCGAGTTGAAAATAAACCAAAGCAAATGGAAAAACAAGTATAATTCTATATTTAAACGTTTACTATTTGTTTTGATTTGACAAAACAAACAGGCTTTTGCACCGGTTAGTTTATGTTTTTTAATTTGTGAACAGGTTCCCAATGAAGTTGTACAACTTCCTGATATTTGAAAAATGCAAATGTTTTGAAATTGCCTTCATCTAATAGTATCAGAGAGTGAGTAGAGAAGTCTTTAGTTGTTTTGAGCGCAGGGAAACAGCTCTGGTTTTCGTTAAAGTGTTTTTTGGGTGGTTTTTTTTCAGAACCCAAAATGTTGTTCGCGCTGTTTTGCAATGTTGCCATTGAGCGATTGCAATGAAACTTTCAGTGCAATGATGCAAAGATCCTCACAAGACAAGTATGTCATTATGGCGTCATCACATGTCACGGGACTTCATCTTAAAGTTTAAAATTTTAAATATTTGAAAATCTATATCAATTCAGCCACAAGAGACCGTAGACAGAAGTGTGCGCGATTGGGTAGGGATAAATCAGGTCTTCATTTTCTTTTGTGTACGTGACCTCACGTGACGTCACTTCCGGTCAAAACCGGAAGTGCCCTCTAATTCAAAAGTGGGGAAAGTTATGAAGTTGCGTTCAACAATGTTCGTGCCTGGCAAGGGTGGGCAGTTCAAAAAACATGTCAATGACATCACAAAGTGCAACAGTGCCCTCCAGGTTGGAAACTCGGTAAAATGAACTTTTAGAAGATGTTTGTGGTGAAGTTATGTGTAATCACCTCAAAATTTTCACACATGTTGATCGTCAGGCAGCTGTCATATGTGTTAAGTTACAGATCGATGACGTCACCAGAGGTCACGTGACGTGGCATTAAAGGTGCACTTTTTGAAATCGTATATCTCCCGAAGTAATTATGCGATCAAGTTGAAACTGATAGAATGTTAAATACTAGCAAGTTCTTGTAAATTGTGAAGTGACGTCATGATGACGTCATCACATGATTTTGTATGATTTTTCTTTCAGTTTGGACCTTTAAGTCATTAGTTGCTATCTAAACATGGTATAATCCAAAAAAAAAAAATTGAAATAGGTTGGATTGGTCATAACTGCTTTGATGCCAGAAGAATTTCAAATTCAAAACAGCTCTGCATTTGTGCACAAATGCAGTTATGTCTAGTTAATTATTTTTTAGCTGTGTCGTCGCGCAGCGAAACAGCTCTTGTTTTTGTTAAAGTTTTTTATTTTTATTTTATTTGACATCTCAAGAAGTTTTTTTATAAGTGCTAATTTGCAATGTTCCTTAAGAGCAATTGCGAAGAAACTTTCAGTGATGAAAGGTATTGGTGCAATGATGTGTCTCAATCAAGGATCATCACAAAGACCAACTGGACCGATCCAAGGCAACGTGTTCCTTCAAAGGTGCACTTTTTGAAGTCGTATAATTTCCGAAGTAATGATGCTATTAAGTTGAAACTTTGTAGGTTGTTAGATATTGGCAAGTTCTTGTGAATTGTGAAATGACGTCATGATGGCATCATCACATGACGACATCATCACAGCTATGCTTTGTGCACAAATGCAATCATGTCTAGTTATAAATTTTGGTTTTGACATACACCGAGATGCTTGTTAGTACTGTATACTCAGTACTTACATTGTACCGTCACATAACCAGACACACCTTAGGGACCATCTTCTCATGTCCCACTACTAGGAATAGATGCCTTTTGTTTTCAAATTCATGCACCCATTACTTTCTTGTATATACAATAACTTGAACTTGGATTTTTCCCCCCTCCTTTGCATCTGATAAAGTACATGTAGCTTTTGATACGAAAGCTCTGTTTTGCAGCTTCTTTATGTACTTAGTCTTGAGGTGCTACCGCTACTTTCTTTGTTATATTTATCAGACTAACACAATTCTTTTTTGAGTATTACATTAGAGAGAGTATCTGCTGAGATGTTCTTTGATGATACTGTTACTAAGGTCCCACAAGGCAGCAGCTAGATCCTCATTCTCTGCCTCTTCTGATGCTTGGCATAATTGACAATGGTTGAAGTACATACCTCCTTTGCCTTCTAACTCCCTAGATGTAGCACAATATACAGTGGTAGCTGCTCCTTGTTGCTATAATAAAACAAAAATTAAAGAAATCCATTCAGCTGAAATTGGACAAGTCTAGACAAAAACAAAACCTGTGTAACATGCCTGTGATATTTTTTCACAGGACTAGGGGAAAGTACCGAGTATACAGTGCTAACACACATCGGTGTATGGGCAGATGGGTAAAAACCAAAATTAATAAAACAAAACCCTTAAACGATCAACTTGAATGCAATGACTGAAACTAATTTGACCCTTAATATTTTTTTATTTTTTTATTTTGTTAACACTGGAAGGATTTCGATTATGAAAATGTTCAGAGCATTGTTGGGCGGCATTGTAGGGCGGCATTGTAGGGCGGCATTGTAGGGCAGCATTGTAGGGCTGCATTGTGGGGCGGCATTGTAGGGTACCATTGTATAGCGGCATTGTTGGGCGGCATTGTAGGGCGGCATTGTAGGGCGGCATTGTAGGATGGCATTGTGGGGTGGCATTGTAGGGTGGCATTGTAGAGCGGCGTTGTAGAGTGGCGTTGTAGGCGCAAGTAGGGCGACATTGTGGGGTGGCATGGTAGGGCGGCATTTAAGGGCGCATGGTAGAGCGGCATTGTAGGGTGGCATTGTAGGGTGGCATTGAAGGGCAACATTGTAGGGTGACACTGTACGGCAACATTGTAGGATGGCATTGTAGGGCGGCATTGTAGGGTGGCATTATAGGGCAGCATTGTAGGGCGGCATTGTAGGGCGGCATTATAGGGTGGCATTGTAGGGCGTCATTGTAGGGCGTCATTGTAGGACGTCATTGATGGGCGTCAATGTAGGGCGGCATTGAAGGGCAGCATTGAAGGGTGGCATTGAAGGGCAACATTGTAGGGCAGCTTTGTAGGGCAATATTGAAGGGTGGAATTGTAGGGCGGCATTGTAGGGCGGCATTATAGGGCAGCATTGTAGGGTGGCATTGTAGGTTGGCATTGTAGGGCGGCATTGTAGGGCGGCATTGTAGGGGGGCATTGTAGGGCGGCATTGTAGGGCAACATTGTAGGGTAGCTTTGTAGGGCAACATTGAAGGGTGGAATTGTAGGGTGGCATTGTAGGGCGGCTTTGTGGGGCGGCATTGTAGGGTGGCATTGTACATGTAGGGCGGCATTGTAGGGCGGCATTGTAGGGCGGCATTGTAGGGCGGCATTGCAGGGTGGCATTGTAGGGTGGCATTATAGGGCAGCATTGTAGGGCGGCATTATAGGGTGGCATTGTAGGGCGTCATTGGAGGGCGTCATTGATGGGCGTCAATGTAGGGCGGCATTGTGGGGCGGCATTGTGGGGCGGCATTGAAGGGCAGCATTGAAGGGTGGCATTGAAGGGCAACATTGTAGAGCAGCTTTGTAGGGCAATATTGAAGGGTGGAATTGTAGGGCGGCATTGTAGGGCGGCATTGTGGGGCGGCATTGTGGGGTGGCATTGTAGGGTGGCATTGTAGGGCAGCATTGTAGGGTGGCATTGTAGGGCGGCATTGTTGGGTGGCATTGTAGGTTGGCATTGTAGGGCAGCATTGTAGGGTGGCATTGTAGGGCGGCATTGTAGGGTGGCATTGTAGGTTGGCATTGTAGGGCAGCATTGAAGGGATGCATTGAAGGGCAACGTTGTAGGGCAGCTTTGTAGGGCAACATTGAAGGGTAGAATTGTAGGGTGGCTATGTAGGGCGCGGCAGCATCGTAGGGCGGCATTGTAGGGCAGCATTGTAGGGCGGCATTGTAGGGCACCATTGTACATGTAGAGTGGCATTGTAGGGCACCATTGTACATGTAGAGCGGCATTGTAGGGCGTCATTGTAGGGTGGCATTGTAGGGTGGCATTGAAGGGCGGCATTGTAGGGCGGCAGGGTAGGGCGTCATTGTAGGGAGTCATTGTAGGGCGGCATTGTAGGGTTGCCATGTAGGGCGGCATTGTAGGGTAGCATTGAAGGGCAACGTTGTAGGGCAGCTTTGTAGGGCAACATTGAAGGGTGGAATTGTAGGATGGCATTTTAGAGCGCCGCAGCATTGTAGGGCAGCATTGAAGGGTTGAATTGTAGGGCGACATTGTACGGGCGGAATTGAAGGGCAGCATTTTAGGACGGCATTGTAGGGCGGCATTGTAGAGTGGCATTGTAGGGCAGCATTGTAGGGCGACGTTGTAGGGCAGCATTGTAGCGCAGCATTGAAGGGTGGAATTTTAGGGCAGCATTGTAGGGCGTCATTTTAGGATGGCATTGTAGGGCAGCATTTAGGGTGGCATTTTAGGGCGACATTGTAGTGTGACATTGTACATGTAGGGCGGCATTGTTGGGTGGCATTGTGGGGTGTCATGAGAAGGTGGCAAAACGCAGATTGCTCACAAGTTTGTCCCAAGTCGTTAAGCAAATTCCTTGAATGAGCTCCATGAGCGTCAGACACAAAATTGATTTATTTAAGACCATTCAAAATGGTACAACAAACTTTCACCATTTTAAACATATATATTATATTTATTAGTTGAAATAACCCAAATTTTGTCATGTCATAATTTTTATGTTCCTGACAAAAAATTATGGAAAATTGCTTTGGGTCTGCCTGCACGCAGCAAAAACTCAAACAAGCTGTCGGGTGCATTTTGAGAAAGGCTCTGAAGGTGATGTCACTGGACGTGGGAGATAACCAAAGGACTGTTTACTGCGCCGCGGACCTGCCGTGTAGCACTAGCGGACATGTCACGATCGCGCACCACACACACACATACAACAACAACACACAGCCACAGTAAAAATAAGGAAGCATGACAATGTCTGAAAGCGACCTCGATTATATAGAAGTATCAAATGCAAGCTGTGAACAGTTGTATTGTTAATCATCTCCACTTGATGAGGATGACTCTGAAGTGGAATCC
Source organism: Asterias amurensis (assembly GCF_032118995.1). NCBI lineage: Eukaryota > Metazoa > Echinodermata > Asteroidea > Forcipulatida > Asteriidae > Asterias > Asterias amurensis. Next base: position 9,702,026 of record NC_092650.1, on the reverse strand, counting down.
AAGGATATTCGGGGGTTGGTTGAGCCAGATTTGGCCGACGACGACAAACGTGTGGGCGCAAAGACACTGATAATAAATTTTTAACATCTTGAACACTGCGGGACAACACAGAGGGTATGTTCAGACAGCGTACTAAGTTAGACCCGAACCGGTTTAACTTCTACGAGCAGCAGGGGGTGGCCGTTAAAATAAACCCCCTTGCGTTCAGACAGCACTGAGTTAAACCCGATATGGTTTATCTTTGGTTTTAAGAGGTCAAAAAAAACGCGACCCCGTTACTCTAACATCCTGTTTATTGGCCTGTTCATTGGTCACCGTGTGTTTACAGAATGATTACGGAGGTCAATGGGTCGTCTGTTGTGAGTTAAACTGGATGAGGTCTTTCTTATTCTGTCCACACACAGCGTTAAAAGATAAACCCGAAGCGGTCTAAAGATAAATCCCCTCCCTGGATGGTTTATCTTTTGTGGGTTGAACTCGATTCGGACTAACTTTAGAACCGTTCAGACACACAGAGTTGAACTCGATCGGGTTGAACCATGAGTTAAACCAACTTTAGTGCTGTGTCTGAACGACCTCAGAATGGTGTACATTTACCTCACCTTTATGTTAGATTCTTACGAATAAACTTGTAAAACAGACACCGTGAAATTTTGCAAACATGACTACAAATTTAGCAATACGGTAAGGTACTAATGAAACATGATGTTTCAAATGCAGAAGGTTAGTTGGGAGCATTTTGTTTGTTCTTTAATTTTGTTTCTTTTTTACTGACAATCAATTTTATTTTAGGCGATGATTCTGTAATCCAGGTTTTGAAAAAGTTTCTGAAAAATCTCACGCCTAGCTGCCTCTGAACTTTGCATCTCCTAGAAGTAAAGGTCAAGATGGGGTCACGGTAAAGATTTATGTTCCAAGGAGAGCCATAACTATTGAAAAGCCCTATATAGGACTCTTCCTCTGTACACAGATACAGAGTCCTAACTATTAAGGCCCGTTTCTAGGCAGAAAGATTTCAAAGCCTCGTAACTCAAATCTTACCTGCAACAAGCCACAAATTTTAACAGATTCACACTCCATGGCGGCATACATTTTTCTCACAAATCCGTCATTTTCATGAGATAATGCAGCTCCCAACGTTAAAAAATTCCTGTTTTGATCGTTTTCTCAGTGTTGTCTGTTGTCGTGCGTACGCGTATACATTCGCGTGCAAAACGCATGATGAAAGCTTAGACGCATTAATTCTTGGTCACCGTATCTTGACTGCACAGCGTTAACACGCATCACACTTCAAAATTTGCGCGTCGTACGTCTTGCGTACACACGGCAGACTGTGAGAATACGAACAAAAATGGGAATTCCTTAGGTTGGGAGCTGCATTATTTCTTGAAAATGACGGATTTGTGAAGAATATATTATGATCAAAACCCACCGCAGAAAAAACATATGCTGCCATGGAATGTGAATCTGTTGAAATTGGTGCTTTCTTGCAGGTAAGATTTGAGTTATGAAGCTGTGCAAATTTTCCGCCCCAGAAATGTACCCTGATGTCCAGGACATCATTGTAGTACAATACTAAAGTGGAAGGCCGCCAGGGCTAACTGTTGAACAGACTCATGCACAATGATCCTTTTACATAGCATCATGTAATGGTTTACACGTTGCTGTAGACAATTTGCTGCCATCAAACCAGGAACAACGGAACCAACCCTTTCTTTCCAATAAGTGCACTGGTTCTTTTAAATGGGTTACACAACACACAGGCTTTACATCCTATCCGAATGGTTAAGTGTCTTCTTGCTGAAAGGCAGTGGACACTTTTGGTAATTACTCAAAATAATTATTAGCATAAAACCTTACTTGGTAATGAGGAGAGGTTGTTAGTACAAAACATTGTGAGAAACGGCTCCCTCTGAAATGACGTAATTTTCCACGAATTTGATTTCGAGACCTCAAGTTTAGAATTTGAGGTCTCGAAATCAAGCATCTGAAAGCACACAACTTCGGTGACAAGGGTGTTTTTTTTTTCATTATTATCTTGCAAATTCGATGACCAATTGAGCTCAAATTTTCACAGGTTTGTTATTTTATGCATATGTTGAGATACACTGAGAAGACTGGTCTTCGACAATTACCAATAGTGTCCAGTGTCTTTAAGGACACTGGCGTATGACTGGGACTCAAACCCACACTCTGCTAATCAGAAACACTGAGTTTGAATCTAGTGCTCTTAACCGCTAGGCCGTGACAGGCCAATTCATTGAGGAATTTTCTTCTGGGCTCTATCTTTACTTTCTACAGTGAATGTACAAAGTCAACCTATTTCAATCTATTGTTTGATACTGAATGATAATTACCTTGGATTTTGTAAATGGTCTTGCCAGCAAAAATAGCAATTGCCATCCCCACCAACTATGTTGTAGGTTTGTGTAGATCATATTTCCTGGATGAACCGAATTAGATGTTACTCCATTGTTCATTAGGCGTCTATTTAATTCAGAGCTCAAGAGGATCATGCATAATTTGGATCGTCCATAAGCATATAAGGATTGATAATCTGCCTTTGGCATTGAAAGTTTATTCAGGTCCAAACTGGTAGATGATGCATCAAGGAACCTTGAGAAAAACACAATAACAAAATGAAAACATTTTAATTTAAACGACTACATGTAACTTGTTATGAGAAACAAGTTTTTTTTTTTTAAGGGGCCGTTTATGACGAAATGAGCAAAACCATAAGGGCAAAACCATATTATAAAAGCAAAACCATATTTACAAAAGCAAAACCATATATACATGTATAAGAGCAACACCTTATATTTATGAAAAAAACACATATAAAAGAGCAAAAGCTATATTGTCTCAGGTTGGTTGGGTAGTATATTGTCTCAGGTTGGTTGGGTAGTATATTGTCTCAGGTTGGTTGGGTAGTATATTGTCTCAGGTTGGTTGGGTAGTATATTGTCTCAGGTTGGTTGGTTGGGTAGATGTTAGAAACAAGAGGATGTTATATAATCAATGTACTCCTTCCAAATCATATGTATGGTACCTTAAAAAAGACTTACCTATGAGACTCACATGACAATAAAATCACTCTTGATGGAGAGGACCTGATAAGAACATCTTGAAGTTGATTTACAAGATAAAAATGGGATAGATAGTTGACCTGAAAAGTCTTCTCTAAGCCATCTTCTGTAAGCTGCCACTTAATACCAAATACTGCTGCATTACAAATTAACATGTGTAAAGGCCTGCAAAAAAAAGAAGAGAAAGTAAATAAATTTAAAAAAAAAATCAAATTATTTTTCTACATGTATGTAAACAAAAACCAGGGGTGGATTGCACCAAGCGGTCTTAAACCGGTCTATGTGCTATAGCCAGCTAACTTGAAACGCGCTTAGACAGTCTTTAATTATAGACCAATTGCAATAGCGTGGTCTTTATTTATAGCCAGTCTTAAATCTTAAGCCTGCTCTGAGCTGGCTATAATCGGTCTTTGTTTTGGTTTTTAAAGATGGTGCTGCATTTATTAGTTGCAGATGATTTGATACAAAGAGCTCTACGATGAGATTTTATTTTAGAAATAGATAACACCCATTGGTGATACTTTGTATCGTAAATGTAAAAACTATGTTCCTTAGAGTAAAAATGATACAACTCACAGATTGGATATCCGATGATTCAAACCAAAGCAATGCCATACCGCCAGTGCCTGCAGAAGTGCTTATGGGGACATTGTTCGTATTCATTACTTTTCGCCGACTTATCTAAGACCGGCTTATGGCAACAGGCTTAATGACTGACTAAGCTAAGACCGTCTAAGGCAGATAGCCGACCCTAACTGACTGGTCTTAGACCACTTACTTGGACCGTTTTATTGCAATCCGCCCCAGGTGTTCAGCTTTTTGAGTTATTATGAAAAGAATGTTGTTAATAGCTCGTCAAAATGCAAAGAAATCAGAATAAATATGTATTCTTGATGTGTAATATGGTACAGCATCAAAAGGTGTACATTTCAACCTAGAATCCATTTAATAATGCCTTCCCAAAGCATTTTTTTATAGGCACTTCCAGTTTAGACAGGTCAAAAGGGAAATGTATGTTGTAAGGCAGAAGATCAAAAAGTTAATGGATGTCGTTTATGGTAAAGGTTAAGCATCTTAAAGGTTAAATTTCAACCTAAAAAGCCATAAAATAACACTTTTGCCAAAGCATTTTACAGGCACTTCCAGTTTAGACAGGTCAAAAGGTCAAGAGATTGTCACCAACTAATCAATTTTTGGGAAGTTCATAAAGCCCTTTCATTCGATGTACAGATTGTCAAAATACCTAAATGTTGTTGAGGAAATATGAACTTATGATATATTGACGACTGTAGAAGAGACTAACTACATGTAACCGAAAGGGAAATGTATGTTGAAAATGCCTTGAACACAGACTATACATGAAGCTACATAGCACCCTCTAAGGATGAGCACAGGAGCATAAATCTGCACCGCATAAACTACACGTGTTTATACATACATGTACATGTAAAATGCACGACCAATGGGGGGAAATTTGTAGTTCTTGACATACATTTTTTAATTTTCAACTTTGGCAATTCCACACTAATAGTAGTAATAAAATGGAGTATGTTATCATGTATTTTTGTCTGTGTACCTTCACAAGCACATGAGGATTGTGGTAAAAAAAAAATTTAAAAAGTTAAACGACCGAGTATTTAAGAAACTGGAGGAGATAAGTCTTCAAGATTTATACATACGTAACGGGTCATACACTTTGGTTATCATTTGAAGTTATACTAAAACAAAAGTATTGTCCAATGATGTCCAAATACCAATTCTATAAACCCTTAGGGATAGTTACCAGCCAAAATTAAGAACTTTTCTTCCCTGGTATTTAAGAAATTTAAGTTTTTAAAACAAATGTGTGCGTACAAACACGGACAGAATTTTGTCACAAAAGTGTCTGTCATTGTTCATACGTGACTATTGCTCATTTTTATTTCCGTAATAACCACAGCAACACCTCAGTTTTATTGCTTACAATCTTTAAAGGCAGTGGACACTATTTGTAATTACTCCAAATCAATTTTTAGCAAAAACACTTTCTTGGTAACAAGCAATGGAGAGCTTCGATAGTATACAACATTGAGAGAAACAGCTCCTACTGAAGTGACGTGTATTTTTCGAGAAAGAATTAATTTTCCACGAATTTGATTTTGAGACCTCAGAATTAGATTTTGTGGTCTCAAAATCAAGCATCTGAAAGCACACAACTTCATGTGACAAGGGTGTTTTTTCTTCCATTATCTCGCAACATCGACGACCAATTGAGCTCAAATTTTCACAGGTTTGTTATTTTATGCATATGTTGAGATACATCAAGTGACAATTACAAACAGCGTCCAGTATCTTTCACTCTCGACAAAGCAGTCACATTAATCAGGGCATCCACAACGGCCTCTGCTCAACTCAGCAACATGGCGGCAATTAATCCTTCCCCTGTAGTGCTATTCGTTGTCACCCAGGACAATAACAAAACAATATACATGTAAAATCAGGGCATCCACAACGGCCTTTGCTCAACTCAGCAACATGGCGGCAATTAATCCTTCCCCTGTAGTGCTATTCGTTGTCACCCAGAACAATCACGAAACAATATACATGTAATAAAAGCCCTCCAATCGACCATCTAACCAGTGGAATTCCGGTGTTACATGTACATGTACATCTGTTCCTGAACACAAGCAAAGCCAAAGGGCATTTGTGGCTACTGCAGCGGCAGTGACCCCCATCATCCCAAGGTGCTTGCCCAGCATCAGGAAAGACCAGTGGTTATTGCCAAATTGTTAACCATTTTGCGAAAATGTGCAGGTCTAAGAAGACACAAAAATCTACTGTACATGTACAATATGCAGTGGATCTGCAGGAACCTGATTTTCCAGGGCAAGCTCCACATTCATCAGATGATGAATATGCCTTCATGCTTCATAGCTCACACACTAAACAGATTCTTATTAATCAACCCAATAATGATGCATTTATCGATACATGTGCATCTGTGGATGTAATGGGTCGCTCTACATTTGACAGTATTTTAACGCAGAGATTTAGATGATAATATTGGCAAGACTCTGGTTAACTATTACTTGAAGAAATGTGTTCCAAGTGGACTGGAGTAGAGAGTGGTGACGACGACCGAAGAAAACACTTCAGACAATTGTCTGGGTCCGGTCTTGGTTTATTTACAAGTTGACTTATACCAGTACAATTGTTACAGAGGTGCTGGACCTAGCTCGTAGGTTGGAGAGACAAGTCTCTTGTATAGAGAAAGTTGAAGGAGTAGTCGAGGCCCAGAGTGAAAGTTGGGCAGAGGTTATATAGGATTTTGGTGGTGGGGGGAACTCTTAATTTAGAAATGATGTCACACAGAAATAACATAATATTGGTGACATCATTACCAGCATCAGGAAAGACCTGTGGTTATTGCCAAATTGGCACATTCATAGTGAGATGATGTAATGTTCAACAGAGGGGGGGGGGGTATGAGTGGGTGGTCAGGAATGTGAGTGGTGGCTAATTACTGGACATGGGCTAACCTAACAGAGGATATGGGCCACCTGTTGAGGTGGGAACAACTATTTGGGAATTCAAGAGATAACCGTGGGAATCATCCTTACAGTATCAACAAACGCTCGCACACCATGCTGCAATCCGTGGATACTAAACTCTTTGCATTTGGCTCACCCCATCAGTTACCGATATTGGGTACAACACGCTTGGCGGCTTGCTACAAGGACGTCAGTCATGTCCAACTTCTTCATCTTTGAAGGAACTTGTGATCACTACTCAGTTTTGGCACTGCCTCCTCTATTTGGGAATTCTAGAGATAACCGTGGGAATCATCCTTACATTACTTTTATCTGGGGAAAAGAAAATGTCCCCATTTTCAAGGTATCAATTAAAAGAAACCATAATTATCGAAAGAAAACCAAATACAAGTATAGAATGAATTTGGAAATTTAAGTAAGCACCCCACAAAACATTGGTAAAGCATTCAAACTTTGTAAACATTTGAACATGAAAAATAATAATGGCAAGATAACACCTGGATAATTATATCAAGTAAAAGTTGATAAATGAGTAGAAGTGCTTAGAATGAAATTATGTATGAACGGCAAAGAATATCGCAATTACATTAAGTTATTGAAATTAAAATTATGGTCATAGGCAATGGTGGGCCTACGATACAATTTACCAAGTTTATACAATGGAAAGTTAATTGTGGCATTAATCAGAACAAAGATCTTATCAGAAAGACAAGTTGTTGCAATCAAATTATCAACTGCGGTCAGAAGGCAAATGAATTGGGGTTGGAGGAAATTTGTATGATGGAGTTGGGCGTAGGGTTATGGGCAGAGAGTTGGGAGGGTAGATAGAGGTAGAGTGGTTGATGGTTGGGGCTGTAGGGGAATGGAGAAAAACAACAACAGGAGAGAGGTGTTGTTTTGGAATGGGCAGCAAACCCGATCCAAACCCGGAGAATAGAGCTTGGGTTGTGCACAATGCTTTGATTTGGTAGGAGTACTTGTGCGAACCTTAGGCTGAGAAAGGGAGGTATATGTACTTGTAATCTCAGTTTGGTGGAAAGTTTGGCAATACTTTGTTACATCATTACGAATGGATGGGCCATGTGGACACTTTGTTTGCAAGAGGAGTTACCATGTGAATAGGCAAGGACTGTGGCCTGTAGGGAGGTGGGGATAATTACTTGATTGACACGCTTAGCAGCAAAAGAAGGCTGATAGCGTCGGCATAGAATACCATCGACTAGGTGGAGTTTATGGAAATCCAACCATAGGCGACGTGAGACATGCGGTTGCTTGGGTAATGTGGAACGTTGGGGACGGGATCCATTTTCGACCCAAGAAATACATGTAACCAATGAAAGGTCTGGGTCATCTTGTTGACATTGCTAAATGTTGTAACCCTCGGTGGAAAGAGTACAAATAAGGTGTGCATCAATAATAAATGATGAAGGTTGAAAGTTGCAAGCTTTAGTGGGAGGAGCTGTTGTAGTTTTTATGGGGGTCTGGGTGAAAATACTATTAACATATACAGGCTTGGTGACAGGGGGCTCAGACACTGAAGGTGTGGAGCGCTTCTCGGGTGGAAGAGAAGGTGGGGAGGGGTCACAAGGTTGTGATCGGTCATCTCGACTGTGTGGTCTGGTATGACTGTGACGACCTCTATAAGGGGACTCAGGACGGCGGGTACTACTGGAGTAATGGTCGTCATGGCAGCTACGGTCATAGCGACTGGGATGGGGACTGGGTGATCTGTGACGGGTGTCTGAGAGTGGCTACATGCGGTAAGCACAGAATTCCCTGCTTCCGCAAGTGCCGATTCTTTTACAGTAAGCAGATCCATGAAATTGGGCCCTAGCCTCTACACATTGATGTTTTTTTTTTTTTGGGGGGGGGGGGTTGCCAGGGTAGTAGAATCAACTTTGTTTGAAGACAGAATGACATGGTCTGTACACATTGATTTTATTATATTCTTTTATTGTACAATTTACAGTTTACAAAAGAACCACAGCTAACTTGGTACATGGCTTAGGTTGTTTTTTAGGGGGGGGGGGGGTGGGGGCGTTGACAGGGTTGTACAGTTAACTTTATTTGAAGACAGAATGTTCAGATGATTTCGCTATCACTAGGCAACCTTTTTTCAATTTTGATATTTTAAACTCAAAAATAAACTCTATTGTTGTTTGCAAATACATACATTTTTTGTGTTGTCATTATTATGGAAGTGTACATGTAGGCTACTGTTTTTTTTTCATATTTCTGCTCACCAAGTTGAATGATGTTACCATGTTAATCATAGTGTATTGTTGACAACATGGGACAAGTTTATTGCACACAAGTGCTAAGTTAATCAATTTGAACCACCCACCCCTCTGAAAGACACAAAATGAAATAATATATGCGTAACTTATGGCTTATAAAATTATTTGTAACTCCCTCCGGAACATTAAAACTAGGAAAATTGTTACGACTTACATTGTAAGACAAATAAACCCAAGCAAAGCTGCCTAATCCGTTGGTGGATACGAAAATCCTTCCACTGTACTGTACATCAGGGTTTGGAAACGTCCTTCGTGTTGCTGCCATCAAACATGATGTCAGTGGCAGCGGTTGAACGGACAAGATAGTCCTAAGCTCACCACTTGCTGATGTTCAACATTGCAATATTTTCTGTAAAACAAAACAAGAGAATTCATACAAAATTATTAACAAAAGATTTGTGGTTTGCTTGGTGAAGTGTCGATATTGTATGTGTGTACCTGAATTGCTTTAAAACTATACCCATGCCAGAAGGCAATCATAATCCAAAGTAAAAGTTACATACATGTACATTTACATGTACATGTATGTAATGAATGCTGTGAGATATTTGTGTAGATGCACATGTGTCAACCACCACGCAGTTACTTGGTGGAGAAAAACAACATAGCTTTATCTACATTATCAGTTTAAATTGATAATGTATGGATTTTGCCAATAAGTTATAAAACGCAAGACATAAATTACCCCTCCCCTCACATTTCTACTGACTAAGTGCATGTGTTGTTCACATACATGTATTATAACGTGAATGGAGGTAAAAAATAAACCTTGTCCATCATGTTCGTTCATGTTTTAATTTAGTCAAGGATGCCTTCAACTATTTTTGGCAGCAGAAATAAACTGATCAAACGAAGCATCATTCAGTATATTTCATGAATCATTTTGTGGCCTTACCTGTCTGTCTTTAGCTGTCAATCATCAGGATTTGGCTCATCCTCTTTGGCCTGACGATCACCGTTCCCGGGCTGGTTAACTACATGCACCGCAAATGGCTCGAACCGGTATGGCTCATCAACGGTAACGCCACGTACTCTTTCTTCGTAACACGTCTTCGGCTTCTCTCTCGTCTGGTGAGCTCCCCTCATCGCTAGAGCCCTCACTTTCCTCTCAAGTGCCTCCCGGAAATGCCTTTTCCTCATCTTTATTGTGGTTTTCCCAATACCGCTACCATCGGACATTTTCGCTGGGTTTTTTTTGGTCGAAAAAAAATGCAGCCTATTAGTGTCCGATGTTATTCCGCATTCAATGTACATGTACATGTATATATAAAAATGCACGCACACGATTGACCCGATACACTGTGTACAGAGCTTCCGTACGTGGTGTGACGTCACACACAGAGTATGAATGGTTCGTGGGTCACCAGCTTTTGCCGAAACTGAGGTTTTCTGGGTCGGAGTACGCCACGCAAATTTGTGTTTTTTTGCATGAAGGAAAAGGTTTTATTGAATAGTACTCAAATATCAGTCCTTATTTTACATTTCTTGAACAAAAATAGCAATATAGGCTATATCAATAATCCGTTCTACTCTACTAGATCTTTAACCCTTCTACATGTAGCAAGATGATTTCATTGTACCATGGAATTTTGGGGCGTACAATTCTACTACGGGTGTTGACAGGACAGTAATTGTCCAGAACCGCTTGAATAGTATTCTCATAAAACTATACCTGGTCATCAACATTACCAATACTCATCACAGGAACTAGATTGGATTCCAAATCCTTCATCATATTATTAAACAGACCTGTAATCCCGACAATGAGTATATGATCTGGGTAACTGAGGCTTCTTGCGATTAAGTTTGATATGAACAGAGTGGTGATCAGACAATAGATTTTTATGAACTTTGCAATCCTTCACCAAATGGTCTTCAACAATAGCAATGACAAAATCCAGCTGGTGACCTAATTTGTGAGTAGGGCCCTCAACAAAATTATGGAGGTTGGCACTGAAGAGAATGTTAACAAATTCAGACAATTCATCCATGTATGTACATGTACAGCTGGTCTGTTTGTACAATCTCTTTGCAGCTTTAAATTGTGCATACTCCTATTGTATATTTTATACCTTTCCATTGTATATTGTTAATTTCTTTAATTGCTTGTCATTGTTCGCTTGATTTTAAACTTATTTTTATATCTTGTTGTTTTTGCTGATTATCTATATTTTAAATGTTTCTCTGTATTAGCGCCATGGAGCATTGTTTTCGATGGATATGGCGCTATATAAATGTTTACTATTATTATTATTATTATTATTATTATTACATTAAAATCACCTAGGTAGATAGGTTTACCAGGGAACAACGAAATTTCACAAATAAAGTTTTCAAATTCAACAAGGAATTCAGATGTTTTAATCTATTGGCTTGAGATGGTGGCGGTCTGTAGATGACAATGAACAGTATGGATCTAGATTAATAATAATAATAATAATAATAACAAAACAATAACAATAACAATAACAATAACAATAACAATAACAATAACAATAACAATAACAATAACAATAACAATAACAATAACAATAACAATAACAATAACAATAACAATAACAATAACAATAACAATAACAATAACAATAACAATAACAATAACAATAACAATAACAATAACAATAACAATAACAATAACAATAACAATAACAATAACAATAACAATAACAATAACAATAACAATAACAATAACAATAACAATAACAATAACAATAACAATAACAATAACAATAACAATAACAATAACAATAACAATAACAATAACAATAACAATAACAATAACAATAACAATAACAATAACAATAACAATAACAATAACAATAACAATAACAATAACAATAACAATAACAATAACAATAACAATAACAATAACAATAACAATAACAATAACAATAACAATAACAATAACAATAACAATAACAATAACAATAACAATAACAATAACAATAACAATAACAATAACAATAACAATAACAATAACAATAACAATAACAATAACAATAACAATAACAATAACAATAACAATAACAATAACAATAACAATAACAATAACAATAACAATAACAATAACAATAACAATAACAATAACAATAACAATAACAATAACAATAACAATAACAATAACAATAACAATAACAATAACAATAACAATAACAATAACAATAACAATAACAATAACAATAACAATAACAATAACAATAACAATAACAATAACAATAACAATAACAATAACAATAACAATAACAATAACAATAACAATAACAATAACAATAACAATAACAATAACAATAACAATAACAATAACAATAACAATAACAATAACAATAACAATAATAATAATAATAATAATAATAATAATAATAAACTCTTCACCAGTATGATTGCAGAAGACCTGTACCGCCATATGGATGACCAACAGTTGTTTCCGGAGGAGCAGAAAGGCTGTAAGAAGCGGTCCAGAGGTACGAAGGATCAACTTATCATCGATAAGGCTGTACTGAAGGACTGCAGGAGCAGAAAGACTAATTTGGCAATGGCATGGATTGACTACAAGAAGGCGTATGACATGGTATCGCACACATGGATAATGGAATGTCTGGATATGGTTGGAGTGGCTGATGCAGTAAAACGTCTTTTAGGTGAGAGCATGAAGACGTGGCGAACAAATCTGACAGCCAACGATGATAATCTGGGCAAGGTATGCATAAGAAGAGGTATCTTCCAAGGGGACTCTCTGTCTCCGCTGCTGTTTGTTCTTGCACTGATGACCCTGTCGATGATTCTAAGGAAGGTGAGTGCAGGTTATGTAATGAAGAAGGACGGATGCAAGATCAACCATCTGCTTTTTATGGACGATTTGAAGTTGTTTGCGAAGAATGAGGCCGAGATCGACTCTTTGGTGCAAACCGTCAGGATTTTCAGTGATGACATTGGGATGCAGTTCAGTCTGGAGAGATGTGCTTCAATGAACATGAAGAGGGGGAAGAGGGTACATTCCGATGGCATTGCTCTGCCTGATGGTGCACAGTTGAGGGCTTTGGGTGAGGAGGAGAGTTATCGGTATCTTGGTGTTCTTGAATCGGAACATGTCCTTCACGAGGAATCAAAGGTAAGGCTGAAGGCAGAATACATCAGGCGTGTAAAAAAATGTTTGAAGTCTAAACTAAACGGGGGGAACATGATTAAGTCGATTAACACATGGGCCGTGTCTTTGATGAGGTACAGTGCGGGTATTGTCGAGTGGACTAAGGAAGATCTAGATGTCACTGACAGGAGGACAAGAAAACTAATGACCATGCATGGCATGCTACACCCGCGGTCAAATGTTAGTAGACTCTATCTTCCGAGGTCAGAGGGCGGAAGGGGGTTGTTTAGCGTGGCGGACAGTGTTAACATCGAGCTCAGAAGCTTGCATTGTCATGTCAGGAGGACCGAGGAGAGCCTGTTGAAAGTTGGACAAAGGTACACGAGGGCAGACGAAGTTGGGCCGAAGGAATACAAGAGAGAAAGGAAGGAGAAAAGACATAAAGATTGGAGGAACGAACCACTTCATGGCCGGTTCTTGAGGTGTACTGAGGAAGTGGCCAGCAGCAAGTCATGGAATTGGTTAAAGAGTGGAGAACTAAAGAAGGAAACAGAGGGCTTGATTACTGCGGCGCAAGACCAGTCTCTAAGGACAAATGTAATGAAGGCAAGGATAGAGAAAGCAAACGTCTCTCCTATGTGTAGAATGTGCAATAAAGCAGAGGAGACTGTATTTCATATTGTTAGCGAATGCAGTAAGATGGCCCAAACGGAGTACAAAGGAAGACATGACAAGCTGGCCAAGGTGATTCACTGGGATCTGTGTAAGAAGTATGGTGTCAAAGTGCTTGCGAAATGGTACGAACATGTTCCGGAAAAAGTTGTAGAGACCGACCAGGTCAAGATCCTTTGGGACTTTAACATTCAGACCGATCATGTTATACCACATAGGCGTCCGGATGTTGTGCTATTAGATAAGACGAAGAAGATGTGTCATCTCATTGACATAGCTGTGCCAGGTGATATAAGGGTAGCTTCGAAGGAGATGGAAAAGATCGAGAAGTATTTGGTTGTGTAGTTCTGTAGATATGGTCACACTTCCGGTTGACCCGGAAGTAAAGGTCAACATGGGGTCACGGCAAGCCAATGCGAATGTCCAATGTCAAAGGAGTTAATAACCAAAACAAAATTGAAAATCGGTAGTGTAGTTCTTAAGATATGGTCCCACTTCCGGTTGACCCGGAAGAAAAGGTCAACATGGGGGTCATGGTTTTCAAAGTTAATATTTTAATGCCTAAGGAGTCTATAACTGAAAAGGTTTGAAAATCGGTTGTATAGTTCTTGAGAAATGATCCCACTTCCGGTTGACCCGGAAATAAAGGTCAACACAAGGTCACAGTTTTCAAAGTTAATATTTAATGTCTAAGTAGTCTATAACTGAAAAAAGTTTGAAAATCGGTTGTGTAGTTCTTGAGATATGGTCCCACTTCCGGTTGACCCGGAAAAAGAGGTCAAATTGGGGTCACGAATTTTCCCCAACAAAATTTAATGCCTAAGGAGTCTATAACTGAAGAAAAACATTAAATCGGTTGTGTAACTCTTGAGATATGGTCCCACTTCCGGTTGACCCGGAAGTAGAGGTCAAATAAGGGTCACGGTTAGCCAATGCAAATCTATCATGCCTAAGGAGTCTATTACTGAAAACAACTTTGAGTTCGGCCGTTCACTTCTTGAGATATAGTGCTGCAAAGAAAAACTCATTAAAGCTTCTAATTATAATAAATTATCACGTGATGACGTCACAGTTTTAAAATTATGTTTTTCGTACTAACAAATTTCATAAGGTACACGATGGTGTGTAACTTACCCCAATCCAATGCCTTTTACAAAAAACCTATTAGAACGTACATTCGTTTTAACGAAAACCCTGAACCATCGTAGGATTCCAATGTGTGCCTATTGGTTGTGTACAAATCCAATGGAGTATGTCCAGAACACGATTAGAAAAAAAAATACAATGATGCCAACATCAGGACAGCGTGGTAGACTCCCCTCAAGTAAGTCCTCAATCCAAACAGGTCCACACTGTATTGCAAACACCCATAGAGAAAGTGTACAGCCACATGTAAATGACCGCACCCAGTTTAGTGACTACATCCAGAAGTACTACGTTGTAACCATGACGCCAAGATTTTAATTTATTCGTTAATGATAGACATCCCTTGATTGGTTTTAATGGACGGAAACCATTATTTTTTGAATCAGTATTATTTTTGACACAAAATATCAAATTTAGGAAACAAACAGATGAATAATTTTGAAGTTATTAAGTTTTTGACCATTTAAATGTTGACATTTGAAGAGCCATTGTGTTTGTGCACAGACACAAAACGTGCAATACATGACGTCATGGTGACGTCGTCCGGATTTTAAGGCCATGGAATAGTTATACAGTACCCAAAAAGTACAAAATTGAAAAAAAAATTGCGATCGGACGTATAGTTTGTGAGATATGGCAGTCTAAAGATTGGCTAATTAAATATTCATGTCGTTATAACTTAGTTAATTAATTATTTAATTTATGCAAATTACATTTAACTGCAACTTCAAGACCTAAGCTTTAATATGATATAGGGTCTGACTCTTTTATACTAAGCCAAGTATGATTTTTGGCTTTCACAAAATGCCCTGGTTAAACCTATGGGCTTTTGACGGAAACAAATAATAATAATAACAAATAAAAATCTTGACGATTTCAATAGCTGTTCCGACTGAAGTTCGGAACAGCTAATAATATCGAAGTCTTATATAGCGCACGTATCTACATGTACCAAACAAGGTACTCAAGGCGCTGAGTATGTACAAACAAACTTTCAGAAAGATATGTTATTGAAGTGATGAATTACATGTATGAGACCCAATTATAAAGTAGCACCTTATAAGGGTTTACAAGGTGCTACGGCGCATTTAGCAGCCACAGCCAGGAACACCAGGGCAAACCCCTTCTCTTTTGGTTGATCAGTAACCAGGGTGTGCTCAAATGTAGTGGTAGCAATAGGACTACTTAAAGACATGCAGTTTAATTGAGTCTTATACTTTATAGAGCACTCCAATGCCACCCCCTAGTGTCTCCTTACCACCACGTGGAAAATTGAGGAAAGAGCTGTACATTCCCCCAATTACAACATTGTCATTATCAAACAGCTGCTCAAGTCTAACATCCATGGCAGGGAGGCCAAGCTGGGAATAAATTTCAGCAAAAGACTTAGTTTCACAGTAATCGTAGGACAAGATAATACAAAGAGCCTTGCGCTGCAAATTTTCAAGGCATCCAAGTTGAGACTTCATGAGGCTTGAATACCAGACTGGGCAAGCATATTCAATAGTTGGTCTAACATACATAATATGTACACTCAACAAATCATCAATAGAAGTGCAGCACCGTTTTAATTGGCGCAGAAGGTACAATTTATAGTTGAAGGCTTTGCACATTGAACTTATCTGGGTATCCCATTTAAGATTACTCTGTAGATGAACCCCAAGAATTTTCATACAGCTGTTAGTGATGGCTGAATTACCAATATGGAAACTAGGTGGTACAGCTGGGGTGCGTTGGAAACAAATACTCAAAGCTTGACACTTGGGAGGATTGATTTTCATGTTGTTAGTGTCAGCCCACTGTTGGAGACAGTCTAATTCGTTTTGCAAACCAATACATGTAGCATTCTCAGAGTTTTTAAAAGACTGGCTAAGGGTCATGTCATCTACATACTTATAGTGAGTAACCTCTTGATGATCAGTGACAAAATCATTAAACATGACCAAAAAGGCAATCAGTCCAATTTTGGTACCTTGTGGGACACCGGCTTTGACGGTTTCCCAGTTTGAAAGTGTCCCATTATACCGCACTGCTTGTGAACAAGAAGATAAAAAACTACAAATCCATGGTAAAATGGAGGTTCTCACACCTAAATGAATGAACTTTTCAATTAAAATGTGATGGTCAATACGATCAAAAGCTTTATTAAAATCAGTAGTGATCAAGGCAGCAGAATGCTTAGGAAAATCAACGGCCTTTTGAATGTCATCCAAAAGTTTGACTAAATAATGTGTAGTTGAAGAACCTTTCAGTGACCCAAACTGATGTTTGTCAATAAGCATTCTGATGTCTTCAAGTATCCAATCAACCACAAAGTCTTCAAATATTTTGGCAAAAATACATGTGAGTGAAATTGGGCGTAAATTGTTCAATGTGGGAGGATTAGACTTAGGTATAGGAATGATGTAAGACATTTTCCAGATGTCAGGAACAATTCCCTCACGCATTGAACAGTTAAAAATATTTGTTAATGGAAAACAAAGTTTGTATGCAAAGTCTTTGATGAGATGGGGAGGAAAGCAGTCAGGACCTCCACTCTTGCCAATTTTGATTTGAGTTTCTTGTAGACTTCCTCAGGGGTGATGGTAGGAGGTGGTGAGTCTGAAGGCAAGTATGCAGGTAAACGAGCATGATCCAGAGCCGGAATGTCTTTTGTAGCCGCGATAAAGGTATTATTGATCTCATTGGCTATGTCCAATGGGGAGGAACCGGGCAGAATCAAGTTTTTGCGTGAATTGAGGCCACTCATTTTCTGGATAACACGGTGCCATTGTCTTGGGTTGGTGGATTAAAGTCTAGCCACACTGCAGTTATAAAAAGCAAGTTTGGATTGTTTAATGAGTCTAACCACCTTGTTGCGTAGTAACCTCCTCAAGGAAAGTTTGCCACTGTTAAAGGCTTTCTGTCGTTTAACTATGAGCGACTTGAGTTCAGGTGTTATCCACAGCTTGTCATTACAATGGACTGAGACATTCTTTGTTGGGAGAAACTGATCCAAGGCACTTTGAACAGTTTGGTAAACGGTAAAAGGCGTCAGTTTTAGTAGATGTAGATGGTGCCGATTGGACATCATTCCAATCGCATTCAGTGATCCATTGTCCGAAGTTCCTTTTGTCAGATTCTCTAATTGGACGAACAATCTTCTGATGAAAGGCGTTTTGTTTCTTGTCAGCTTCCAATGGAATCCAGAGAACTCAGTTGTGGTCACTTAAACCAATTGGTGAAGTTATTTGCGGAATACGGTAGTGGTGTTGCATGTTCGTTAGGATTTTGTCCAAAATGGCTTGACCTCGGGTTGGGGTGTTAACCGTCTGAACAAGACCAGTTAAACGACACAATTGATCTGTATTTAGTTGATTGAAATCCCCAAGGATTACAACACCCGACGATGGATATTTGGCTTGTAGGGATCCCCGTGAGGTAGAAAAATGATCAATTAGCAGAGCATCATGTGGTGATGATGGCGGATGATACACGACACATATTAGTAGTCCACTCACTGTTCTGGGAAGACTGGCTGGGCGGGCCCAGACCCACAATGCCTCAAGTTCCTCGGGAACATCTATGTATGTGAGGTTTCTAAACTGAATACAGTCATGTAGGTAAAGGGCGACACCACCCCCTCGTTTGGTCCTCCGGGGTTTACTGACTAAGGTGTAGCCTGGAACATCAAAATAACATGGGTTGACACTTGGTGGAAACCATGTTTCGGTGATAGCAGCGATCTCGGTATGATTGGAATTAAGAATCATTTGGAGTTCATCAATGCGTTGAACAAGGGATCTTGTGTTGATCAGAATAAAACTGGGTGTTTTTATTGGTTGCACTTGTCGATATTCTTGGGCTAGTGGGATCAAATTAGACGGGCAAGAACCGTAAGATCGTCCATCGTCATAGTTTTTCACAAGTAGTCGACGTTTGTTATCAATTGTGACGTTTATTCCACGGGGTCGGCGAGTACCACGCCTACCCGCTCTCGTCCCCCGTTTAGTTCTTCTTCGTTTAATTTTACAAATGTTGAGAGGCTCCAATGTACACAATAATTCATGGGTTAATTCAGTTGATTGTTTACCTGTGTGCGTCCTGAGTTTGAAGAGTTCAGAACAGGAATATTGATGACGGTCACGGTGATTCTGTGGTCCTTTATTGCAGCGGCCATATAGGACTGGTACACGATGATGGTCACTTGCTGCATCGTATTGCTGGGTACCAGCTAAACTGTTCAATACGCAAGTACAGTGTTGTACACATGGTGAAAAACGTGGAGGTGCATTTCGATGACTGAAGATTACAAAATTTATTCGAAAAGTCAGTAGTCTTTCTATAATTCACCCAGCGGCACACTCGAAGTAAACACTGACGATAATACTTGATGATGGAATGCAAAACAACGTGGAACTAGGACAGGAACGGACGTTAAAAGAAGGAAATGTCGGAGCAAGGGCCGCTGCGTGTCATCGCGCCGGTCCAAAGGCCCACGGTCATATGATTATAAATAGATTTTAAATGTGTAAAAAAAAACTATCATTTTGAATACCATTATCCAGCTTTTCTAAGAGATTTGCGAAAAGCTCTGTTACGTACATGTAATCACTCTCAAAACGTCATAGTTGGGAGCTCCAATTTGTAATAATAATAATAATAAATAATAAACAAGACTTATAAAGCGCATTTTACAAAATTCAATGCGCTGGAAGAGTGCTACGGAAAAGACGATTATGAGAATAGATGTGTTTTTAGTTTACTCTTGAATGTCTGGAGTGTGTTGGTGTTCCGAATATGACTTGGTAGGGCGTTCCAGCACCGGGGACCAGCGACTGAAAAGGACCGGTCCCCTCCTCTTTTGTGTGTGCGAGGGATTGTTAGATTCTGGCTGGAGCGGAGCCCACTTCGGCCAGGTTTGTTGAAATTTAGCGACTCTGTAAGGTATTGTGGAAGTACGTTAGAGAGTGCTTTGTGCATGTTCACTGATGTTTTGAAGGTGATGCATTGTTTAACTGGTAACCAGTGTAATTGTTTGAGAAGAGTGGATGCGTGTGTGTGTTTGGGTTGCGAGAAAATGATACGTGCAGCATTGTTTTGGAGCCTTTGTAGACGGTCAATGTCAGCTTGCTTAATACCATTGAGGAGAGTTACAGTCGCATCAGACCAATCACCTGCCTACCCACAATGTACACATAAGAAAACACAAGGGAAAATGAATGTGTAAATTGGAAATAATTTGGTGTTGAACTTTGACTAGAGTGAGAGATCAATAATAATGTGCTGGCACTCTCTGAGACATCTAGCCAATGTTGGCGCTTTCCATTTTGTTAAAACCCCAACCAGGTTTAACTTTCAATGCATATTTGCCAAACCAGACTATGAGCTTTGAAAATAAATATCAACGTAATAACAGAAATACTTTGGTTGGTGTTCAGCTTTATGCTTTACATTATGTTGTGTTTATATGCCAACCAGCTAGCAACCTTAAACTGATACTTGTTTTATCGATTGGACGCCATAGAGTGGGGGAAACAAGCGAAAAAAGTAACCTAATAAATAAAACAAAATAAAAATCAGATTCAGAATGGATGACATGGACCAGACATTTCTAGATAATGTTCCTTCTTTACATATGTACGGTCTTTAAAAAACCGAACTGCCACTGTGGTGCTGGATATCAAATCATAAAAATTGACGAACAAGAAGTCATGGGGATATGATGAAATGGTAATCCTGATCACCTTGATGGGAAAAGATAGCACCCAGATTAAGATGGATGGCCGCCATGCATACGCTGTACGGGCTGTTTCACCTCGGGCACGTTAATTAAACAAGGGTTCCCTTCACACAATGATTTCGCGCCTCAGACAAAATGTAACAAGGTTTACAAGGAAGACAAGGAACCCTGGACACTACAAAAATTATTGTCATTTCACACGAGATACACGAGATACATTTTGTAAAAAATGTACAAACATGGTACAATATACATGTAGCAAGGAACCCTTACTATAAGTTCCTCACATGTGAAAGGGGCTATAGTAAACACAATCTCCTCATACTGTTATTTTATCAAGTGCTACACTTACCAACCCTGAAGTTTATAGCTGTCAGCAAATTCTTTAACACTTCTGAAAGACGCCAAGTCAAGAATCATAGTACTGACTTCAGCCAGTGAAAGTTCCTCTTTGATTTTGCCTGCAGCAGTATTGGCACTCTTCAGGTTGTGACTGGCTATGACTACATGAACACCATGTAGTGCAAGTGACCTGGCAGTTTCAAATCCTGTAAGTTGACAAACAATTTTGTATTCATAAATACCTCAGACAGTTTCGCTATTCCTATTGGTGGAGAGCACGTCACGTGGGGGTGTTTAAACCTTTGATAATGACCAGTGTTTATAATCGGTTGTGATGCAAGACGTTTCTTGTTATGGGCAATGCAGGCGCTGTCCATGAGTTGGCCGTGCTGTGTGTGAAAGGAAAACCAGCGAATGTGCACCAAGACTATACACGCATGCGCACGAACGGAACCGGAAAACACACGCGTACGGACGTCGTACATGTATACTGAACATACCATGGAGGTGGAAACATACAGAGCTCAAGCACTCGGAAACAGATTAGTTTTACAGAGGTTCTTACTTTATTGTGCCTTTTAACCAAAAAGGTATTTATGAATGGGAATAATAGGGTAGCTACTAGTTCTTTCACAGCCGTTTAAAACCATGCATGGTCGAATCGCCATGTGATAAAGGCCCTCGCGGCGAGGGCCTTTATATCATACGGCAATTCGACCATGAAAGAACTAGTAGCTACCCTATTATTCCCTTATTTAAATTTCAACCTCAGTAACAAAACTACTAGTGTTTTTCCTTGTTTGGTAAATTTACGCCTTTATATTAAAGGCGCTTTATAAATGTTATTATTTGTTGTTATTATTATTATTACTTGTTTTACGACACTTGTTTACGACACTTTTTTTTTTCAATATGCACAAGATTTGATACTTATGAATCCTTTCATTCTGACCAATTTACATTTCGCTTTTTTTTTATTCAACACTCATACGGTCTGTTCGACCAAATTGCTCGGTCTGATCCAGCATTGCGTTTACACTGGCCTTGATTATTATTTGATTCACCTAGAGGTTGTTCACACGCCGTACTAAAGTTGGTCTAACTCAACTTAGACTGGTTCGGGTTCAGCTTTTCTGCATCTGAATGCAAAAAAATATAGAACAGATCAGGTCTAAACCCAAAAATTTAGACCGTCCAGAGGGGCGGTCTTAAGTCTAAACCTGTTCGGGTTTATCTTTTAAAGGCAGTGGACACTTTTGGTAATTACTCAAAATAATTATTAGCATAAAACCTTACTTGGTAACGAGTAGTAGGGAGAGGTTGATAGCATAAAACATTGAGACAAACGGCTCCCTCTGAAGTGAAGTAGTTTTCCAGAAAGAAGTATTTGTCAACAAATTTGATTTTGAGACCTCAGATTTAGAATTTGAGGTCTCGAAATCAAGCATCCGAAAGCACACAACTCGAGCGACAAGGGTGTCTTTTCTTTCATAGTTATATCGCAACTTTACCGCAACTTCATTGGCCAAATTCATAAAAACTAGCAATTACTTACAAGCACAGGCACCGAGCAAAAGTAAAATGTCCTTCAGCAGAAGCTGAAGCAAAAGTAATTGCTTAAAAATGTATACATAACCTTATGCTTTGACTAATTGCTTTTTTTCAAGCTAGCCCAGCAATTGCTTGGAGGTTCTTAATAACGGGCTATTCATGTGCGATGAAGCATGCAATAAATGTGGAGCTTAATGAACAACAGAAGTGCTATCGTCTCATTGCACTATCGTCTCAATGCGCTATCGTCTCATTGAGCTATCGTCTCATTGCGCTTTCGTCTCATTGCCCTATTGTCTCATTGCGCTATCGTCTCATTGAGCTATCGTCTCATTCAGATATCGTCTCATTGAGCTATCGTCTCATTGCGCTATCGTCTCATTGCGCTACCGCCTCATTGCGCTACCGCCTCATTGCGCTACCGCCTCATTGCGCTACCGCCTCATTGCGCTATCGTCTCATTGCCCTATCGTCTCATTGCCCTATCGTCTCATTGAGCTATCGTCTCATTGCACTATCGTCTCATTGCCTTATCGTCTCATTGAGCTTTTGTCTCGTTGAGCTATCGTCTCATTGAGCTATCGCCTCACTGAGCTATCGTCTCATTGCACTATGGTCTTATTGAGCTATGGTCTCATTGTGCTATCGTCTCATTGAGCTATCGTCTCATTGTGCTATCGTCTCATTGCGCTATCAGCTCATTGCGCTATCGTCTCATTGAGCTATCGTCTCATTGCGCTATCGTCTCATTGAGCTATCGTCTCATTGCGCTATCGTCTCATTGAGCTATTGTCTCATTGAGCTATTGTCTCATTGAGCTATCGTCTCATTGCGCTATCGTCTCATTGAGCTATCGTCTCATTACGCTATAGTCTCATTGAGCAATCTTCTCATTGCGCTATCGTCTCATTGCGCTATCGTCTCATTGAGCTATCGTCTCATTGAGCTATCAGCTCATTGCGCTATCGTCTCATTGAGCTATCGTCTCATTGCGCTATCGTCTCATTGAGCTATCCTCTCAAACCTCATAGTTCTTGGACCTCAAGTGCTGAAATTTGATTTAAAACATCTAACGTTTTGGGGTAAAATCAAATGATTTTCGAGAGTGATTTTTCAAAGTATCTCAACAATCTTGATGACTTGCTCAGAAAGGAGTACTGCACAAGTTCTCATATTTACGTTCAAAGATTGCTTCTCAAGGTTAACGTACTGTATAAATGGGGTCTAGCATCTTGACTTACTTGCCTCTATGCTTGCATCATGCGTTTTTCCTTGAGTGCACACGTGGTACATGTAAGCTCCAACAGCTCGCACAGACAATCATGGTATATTGTTCACAACGTTGTGTTCTTTTTCCGCTGGTCTTGACCGTGGTCTTAAAAAAAAATGGACCTGTATAAATGTACTGTATAAATGGGGTCTAGCATCTTGACTTACTTGCCTCTATGCTTGCATCATGCGTTTTTCCTTGAGTGCACACGTGGTACATGTAAGCTCCAACAGCTCGCACAGACAATCATGGTATATTGTTCACAACGTTGTGTTCTTTTTCCGCTGGTCTTGACCGTGGTCTTAAAAAAAATGGACCTCTGCTAATGGAGAGTAGAGGTACACTTTTCTCACGAGACTGACTTAACAACATAGTATTCTTTAGGCCCAAGGACCCCCTGTTTATTTTCCTTGTGTGAAAAGGCCTTAAGAGTCACCTACCAATTCCTGTAGTTGCCCCTGTTACCACTGCATACTTGTCAGAGAGATCTCTGCCCTGTAACACACCAAGTGCTGAACTGTAAGCATCAAACCGTTGGGATATAACGTCAGGTCTCCCACAATCTTCATGAGCAAAAGCAAGACGAGGGTCTGTATAGGTTGTTCGCTTATTCACATGGCTACAGGAAATAAATTGCATACAAACAATTAAAACCAAGAGCACAATGCCTTTATACAGCGCCAATCCATACTTCAAATTAAAGCTCCCAAGCACTGTGAAAACAAAAAAAGGTAAAGTAGACATGGTACACTAACTTAATTAATCAAAGAAAAGAAAACACAAGAATAATTGAAACTAGACATTAGGTGTTTGAGGACAAACACAAATCTGTTCCGTGTTGTTTTGCTTGGATTTTGTGCCAAGGAGTCTAAAACCGAAGAACAGTTTGAAAAATAATGTATAGTTCTTTATTAATGTATAGTACCTATGTATAGTTTGAAAATCGGTTGTATAGTACTTGAGATATGGTCCCACTTCCAGTTGACCCGGAAGTAGGGGTCAATAAGGGGTCATGGTTTTTAAAGTCAATATTAATGTCTAAGGAGTCTATAACTGAAAAAAAGTTTGAATATCGGTTGTGTAGTTCTTGAGATATGGCCCCTCTTACGGTTGACCTGGAAGTAGAGGTCAATTTGGGGTCACAGTTTTTCAAAATTTATTTTATACGCATAAGAGGTCTAAAACTGAGAAAGTTTGAAAATAAGTTGTATAGTACTTGAGATATGGTCCCACTTCCGGTTGACCCGAAAGTATAGGTCAACTTGAGGTCACGGTTTTCAAAAACCTCCAATCCCCAAGGAGTTTATAACTACAAACAGTATAAAAATCGGCCCTGTACTTCTTGAGATATGGTCCAACTTCCGGTTGACCCGGAAGTAGAGGTCATTTTGAAGTCATGGTTTTTCAAAATTAACCTTCAATCACCAAGGAGCCAATAACTACAAACAGTTTAAAAATCGCCTGAGCACTTTTGAGATATGGTGCTACAAAGATTTCCTAATTAAATATGCAAATGAGGGTCATGTAGTTAATTAATTAATTAAGAACTTGAAAAAAAATTACATTAAAGAGTAAAGCTTATGTTCTAAGCTTCAATTTGGTATATGATTTAACTCTCTTGAATTTATGGTTTGGGAGATTAGGCTTAAAGGGAAGGTACATGTTTGGTAGTTACTCAAAACAAATATTAACTTTAAAACTGACTTAGTAACGAGCATTGGAGAGCTGTCGATAGTATAAAACATTGTGGGAAATGACTCCCTCTGAAGTAACATAGTTTTTGAGAAGGAGGTAATTTCTCACTAAAATAATAAAAGACTTCTAGTTGGAAGTCTTTTATTCCTATCTGAAAGCACACAAATTCGTTCAACAAGGGCTGTTTTTCTTTCATCATTTTCTCGCAACTTCGATGACCTATTGCGCCCAAATTTTCACAGGCTTGTTATTTTATGCTTATGATGGGATATACCAAGTGAGAACACTGGTCTTTGACAATAACCAAATGTGTACAGTGCCTTTAAACAAAAAACATGTACAAATGCAATGGGGTTTTAGGCAGAAACAAAAAATAACAATAAAAACAACTAGAAATAGTGATTGTAAACAATCACACAGCTGTTCCGCTAATTAATTGTTTTCTAATCTCCAATAAAACACACACATTACAACTTTATGACATGTCGTTAACATTGTCTTGATTCCGATACTCAATCGACAGGAGTTTAAAAACAATAATAAAAGGTCAACATGAGGTCATGGCCATCATTTTCAATAAATTTAACCCAGGCTCGATTTTGAAAGCCCAAGGAGTCTAAATCTGAAAAAAGGCCCCAAAAAGGTCCCACTTCCGGTTGAACAGGAAGTAGAGGTTAACTTGAGGTCACATTTTTTTAAAATTAGTCTCTAACCCCCCAAGGAGTCTATAACTACAAACAGTTTATAAATCGGCTGTGTAGTTGGTGAGATATGATGCTGCAAAGATTTCCTAATTAAATAAGCGAATGTGGGTCACATGGTTAATTAATAAAGAATGTTAATATTTTTTACGATACGAATTAAGCTGACGTCCTAAGCTTCCATTTGATTATACGTGTTTAAAAACACATAATTTTGTAGGGTACTCCTTTCCTGCTCCTGCCAATAGGTGCGCTCTTATGAGAGATTTCAATTGCACGATTTCTGCACAATGTCTGTATCTGACTCTGTATTTGTACGTGTACATCGCAGAGACCAAATCTGGCATAAAATGTCAAGCTATAACTTCCCCTCATATACATGTAGGCCCCCTATAGAACACATACGGCCCAGTTTTATGGCTCTGTTTCAACCAAACTCTGCCCATACAACCACCATTCTTCGTTACTGTGCAAGCGCTGAAATATCTGTGCAAGTTCGAATCAAAGATTACATATGATGAGTTTCCCCGCGCACACGCAAAAATATCCCTGCTCATCTGTGAAATATGCTTTATGTACAATGTAAGCGCGTAATATCCATGCTTCAATTCAATTCAAGTGTCAATTCCTTGCTTACGCAGTGAAACAGCGTCAAATTGGACCAGTCTCACAAGATTTCCCCTCATGTACTAATTTTTTTCTTCTTCACTTTTACATGTTGGAAGTGTAGGCCTTACCAAACCTACTTACAGGGCAAAATTTCATGGTTCTGATAAACACAAAACTCTGCGCTTACAATCACCATTTTCCGATAACTTTGCAAGCGGGGAATATAATGTTTGCACACAAACAAAAGACGGCCCTGCTAAGCAGTCTATTTTGCTTGACGTAAGCACAGAATTCACTGCCTCTGCTAAGCACTGAGCAGAGCATGACATTGGGCCCATTCGCACAAGATTTTTCATTAAGCAAGTTCCCATCATGATAGGCCTGGGTGACTAGTGAAATTTACTACTCGACTAGTCGCACCTCAAACCCAACTACGACACTTGTCGAGATAAATTACGGATTCTCAAGATTTGTGCAGCAATGTGCCGCAAGCGCAATATCAATTATATTTATTTATTTATTTATTTATTTATTTCTTGTTTATCCTGGGAGATTTCATTCAGTAAGAAAAACTCACTGATTTCCCATGGATCCCAGCTAAAAACAAACTACAGAAGTGAACTTAAGATAAAAATATTACAAATTTACACCGAAAAACATTGCACATTCATTTAAAAAAAGCACAAGATCCAAGCACACATACATTTTGAAAACTACAAAAAAACGTTTTTAAAAAGGACGAAGAAATTCAAAGGGGGAAAAATACACATCCATTAAAAACACAGAACCAAATACAAAAAAACAAACAGATGAACCTCAATGGAGTAAAAACAAAAGCCTGTAAAATTGGGATTAAGAAAGTCAGTAAAAATGGGATAAACTGAGCTGTTTGAGTCGAGTTAAAAATTGATTGAGCTCTTTTGGCTGTAGAGATTTCAGATTATGCGGCAAGTTGTTCCAAGCCTGGGCACCCCTAAAATTAAACGTTCTTCTCCCACTTTCTGTTCTAGGGGGCAGGAGGGTCACATTACCAACAGTGCTATTCCTAGTTTGGTGACGGTGTAATTCACTGACTGGAACAAAAACACTGTTAAGATAACTTGGAACAGTGCCTGTCAAACACTTAAAAACCATGGTATTTAAATGAACGGCTCTTCTTTCTTCAAGAGTTTTCCAGCCTAGTTCATTATGACAACTGAAGTTGATGTTCTAGATGGGACCTTAAGAATAGTCCGTCCTGCTCTATTCAAAAGAACATCAAGCCGCTGTAACAGGGTTTTGGATGCATTACTCCAAACAATATCACAGTAATCAAACTGAGGTAATATAAGACTTTTTACAATAAGGTTAAGGGTATGCATAGGCAAGACATTTTTAAGTCTGTTTAAGATACCTGTTCTTTTGGAGACAGAGGATGCTACATGGTCAATATGTTCTGTCCATTTCAATTTACAATCAATATGAACACCAAGTTATTTATAACTGGTGATTTGCTCCAGGCAATTATCATTCACAAAAATATCAAGATTGGGATGTTCACATCTGGCAAGTTTTTGGGCTGAACCAATCAACATGCTCTTAGACTTGATAGTATTCAATTTTAATCTATTGTAGTTGAGCTAGTTAGATATTTTCTGCAGATCATGGTTTAGATATAAATTAATCTGATGGATATCTTTACTTTAATAATAAAATAGAAGTGTCATCGGCATAAAGAACAACTTTAGTATGCTCAGTCACAGAGGTGATATCATTAATAAAAATAGAAAATAATAATGGGCCAAAGATAGTTCCTTGAGGGACTATCGCTTGTTGCGAATAGTAGTAAGCAACACAACTGTTTCACCACACAGGTAGTCGGGTCAATTTTTGTAGTCAACGTGTGGGCACGATTATAACGCCGTAGAGAAAAACAGTAGTCGCGACTCGAATAATAGTTTGTAGTCGCGTCTTTAACACTAAAGCACACTAGTCGCCCCGGCGTACTTTTGCACAAGTAAAGCACGGTTATCTTGCGAATGCAAATCAAATTATTAAGTCACTGTTTTCTCAGTGAAAGTTTCGCAGGAGTTGAGCACAATTAGTCGAACTGTAGCAATTTTGTTGTTGCGAATTGTGACGCTCAAGAACACAATCCCGACTAAGCTGATACGCTAAGCATAAGAACAATTCCCTGATTACGTAAGCACTGCGATTATTTTCTTTAAAAGCCATTGGCCCAGGACCAAACCACATATAGCTTTTTAAACAAAAAGCAGCTAACCACAGCAAATACCATGCCTCATGTACAAGTTGTGAATCCAGGTACTCTGCTCAATTTCTGCAATTTTTTAAAGCAAAATTTTTTGCCTATTTGTTATAAACAGCTCTATAAAATTTAGCCACTCAACCATCAGAGAATCGTAAGCATAATAAAATCTCTGCTTTTTTACTCCTGACAAAGAGCTTTTGTTTGTCATGGTCTAATTTCCGAAAGTAAAGCGAAATACTGGAATTAGTTTAGGCAAAAGGTCCCCGGCGCAAACATGGTGACTTTACCCGTAAATCATTCGAAATCCCAGGCGGTCTATTTTCGACGTCCACGCTTGTCGCCTGAAACGAACCCGGTCATTCGACGCACCACGCTCAGAGCTTGTCAAATTTTGGGAACAAGTTTAGACTTGTGCTAGTCGGTGACCATAAGAAATGTATGTACATGTACATTGAACAAAAAAACGCAATAACATCGGTCATAAATGGAATAAGGACTTGATCAAGTTAACAATTTTACAATTTTGACAATTCAAATAAAGTTTTACGCCGTACCCAAGATCTTTAAAAAAATTCCCTGGGAATCTCCCAAAATCCGCAGGGATTTTCTATTCTATATAAAAAAATACTCACCTCAGATACCTACAAATGCATTTACAATGCGCAAGCGCAAGCGACTCCGCTGAACAAAAACAAAGCACCCCTCCTTGCACTGCAGGTGCCGTGTGTACACACAAATAACGCCCTTCTTTTTACCTGAGCCTTTTCTGTGTTAAGTCCCTGGACCCTTTTTAAACCTTTTTGGAGGGAAGGTATCGGAGCTGAGTATTTTCTTATATAGAATAGAAAATCCCTGCAGATTTTGGGAGATTTTATTACAGAAAATAGCTCACCTCCGATACCTACAAATACAGAGTAGCACCGTTAAGCCGCAAGATAGGGAGGGAACAGGACATGCAGTGTAGTGCCCAGAGAGTACATATCTTAACTAATTATGCCTGAAACAATGAAAAACAGGAGATGTTAAGACATACCAGTATGCTGTACTTGAGGTGCTCTTAAGAGGTCAAGTCGGCAATTCTACTGTGTCTCCGGGTTGTTGACTGTGCTGCTGAGCGTTGAACTTGTCTGTCCATGCGACTGTCTGACTGCAGCACATCTTGCAGGTTGCAGGAAGTGAATGTTGAGGGATTTTCTTAGCAGGCTGCATGCACAATCCCTGGAATAGTCACCCTCCGAAAGAGAGCTAAGATGTAGTCACACTTCCTGCTTAGTGAGCTCGGATCGGAACCCTGTTTGCCTTTGGCGCTTGGTTCGGAGCCTTGATGCCTTTCACATCATCTTTGATGTACTCGAGGCTTGCAGAGAGGATTTACCCATAGCCAGCGGAGATGCCATTCGCATCTGTGGTGGCTGAGATTGAACCTGGGAAAGATATTCATGCCATTCGCATCTGTGGCGACTTTTGATGAACCTGAGATGCTATTTGCAACGCTAGCGGTTTTTTCTGGCAAAGCTGATGCTGGCCGGTTTTCATATGCTCTACTTGGAGAACCGGACGTTGACCCAGGTTGGGCTTGCAGAGAGGGTCTACCCATAGCCAGCTGAGCTGTCTATTCGCATCTGTGGTGGCCTTCAGGAAAATTGGTAGAATAGGTACGACCTAGAAGATGTCTTAGCATCTGTGGCGGCCTATGATGAACCTGAGACGCGCCGTTAACGGTTGCCTGGCAGAGCTGACGCTGGTTGGCTTTCATATGCTCTACTTGGACGACTGTTTGGCCAAACCCCTGTTTGGCTTGCAGAGAGGGTCTACCCACAGCCAGCTGAGATGTGATCCACATCTGTGGTGGCTGAGATTGAACCTGGGCGGAAATTCAAGGCCGTAAACGGTTCTTCCTGAGCTGGTAGAATGGGTATGGCCTAATAGATGCATGTCGCACCTGTGGCGGCCTTGTTGAACCTGAGACGCTTTGCACCATTAACGGTTCACCTGGCAGAGCTGATGCTGGCTGGTTTTCATATGCTCTACTTGGAGGACCAGGCATAGACCCAAGTGACTGAGTAGCGGCTCTGCGGCAGGCTGTTGTAGTTTATGTTGGGCTCATAGCTTCAACAATCCACATAGCAGAAGTAGCTGCAGAGGCTGCATGGTATGGCAGAACTGTCATGATGAATAGAGCTCTGCATTGCGTCACCCCACAGCCCTTTCGTCCGAACAAAATAAAATATTTTAGAATGTGGACAGGGCAGCTTGTCATCCTAGATGTTTGAAACGCGTGTTTAACTACGACAAAGATATCTGGGGTTGAAAAATTTGGCGACTGGTTCTTAGTCAAGAAGCCCAAGTGTGGAATTTGTTGAATGCCCCCTGGTTCCCAGCGCAAGTGTGGTTTTAGGAACAGGGCGTGAAATTTACTTCTGGGACGGGCCATGGAAGCTGCTAGCGGGAAGACTGTTTTGACTGTCAGCAAATGAAGGAACAGGATCCCGCAGGGTCCGAGGGAGACTTTGACCACTGAGAAGTACGCTGCAGAGGTCCCATGAAGGGGTAAGCTTTTTGGTGCGTGGTATGTCATCGAACATGCCCCCCAAACGGTGTAAAATGGAAGTGGTGTTTATATAGGTTTGAGTTATAGCCCAGCCCTCCGAGTAAGACACCAATGACAGATCTGTTGTCAAGAATGGTTGTAATTTGAAAGTCTGAGTGAAACAGGTGAAGAAGAAGAATCCCCATCCCCTTTTAAGATGCTAATCCAACAGTCATTGCTCATAGCGCCGAACAGTTAGCTTTGAAAAGGATGATTGAGATTTTACAGATGCAGAATGGGGGCTGAATACTTTCTAGCTGCACCATTTGATCCAATGTTGCAAGGTCCCTTGCAGATCTGTTGTTTGATCCTTTGTAGTACTCAATGTAGCAGGGAAAATGGGAAAAAAGGAGGCCTGTCAGGGAAAAGCGTGTTGTGTACGAGAGTTGGCAGCTTGTGATTGAGAGGGTAGTGGGGGGACCACTCCGTAAAACTGCTTACCCGTTGGGAATGCACCACTTTGGGAGTTCCCACGTGTGCATGCAGAGGGAAGGTGAGTGGGTACCCTCTTAGCAGATTTCTGTAGGAACCCTGTGGAATTGTCTGTCTTTATAAGGACTGTACGATTGTTTTTATTTTATTTTATGCTGAAGAGCCCCTTGAAATGGTAGAAGCAGGTAGATGTGAAGTATCTTTTCTGTAGGTGACCAAGTTCCCGCCACTGAAGAATTCATCTAGGCGTGCTCCACAACATGACAGTGAGGCATCTGTATTGAGAGTCACTGATGGAGTGGGTGGCAGGAATGTTGTAGCGCAGGGGAGATTCTAATGAAGAATGTACCATTTGAGATGGGATTGGATGAGAGAGCTGACCAGAACTGGTTTGGTTATGTCTGTTTGGGGTCAGTTAAGAAAGAAAAAAGAAAATCAGAAAAAGCTGAAGATGGCGCATGAGCATTCTGCACGACAGTACTGGGTCTTCAAGACTGGCCAAATTCAAAAGACGAAGTCAGACCCTGGCTGGGAAAATTGACGGAGTAAGGAATATTTGAACTAATGCCGCTCTGGTGAGGCCACATTAACCTTCCCGGTCGTCATGTTGAGGGATGCCCCAAGAAATGTTAGGCTTTGAGATGGGACCAGAGAAGACCTCCCTACGTTGATAATGAGCCTTAGGTTCGTTAAAGAGCTTTGACAAGTGTCCGAATAGTGGATCAGCCAGTCGACCAGGTACCTAGAAAGTGATTCTGGTAAAGACCCTTGGAGGCATCGGGACTGGTAGGTCTTGTGTCGGTAATTGACTGGAGGTATCTCCGGTGATATGTATGACTCTTAAGGACAGCTCCTAGCGTTTTCATCAGGAAATGCCTGGTTCAAAAAAGGCACTGAGGGGCCGAAGATTGATGATCGGTCGCCACTGGTTGAAAAAACTTGGGAGCCAGAAGGAAGGAGATGAAGCCCGATCTAGTATTCAGGAAGAGGGACTGAAGCGTTTTGGGGGTTTGTTTTTTTGAGAATCTGTTGCGATTGAAGTCCCAACGTCTGACAACCGACCACCCACCGATCCCGGAGCAGGTGAGACATGAGGTAAGCGGTTATGTTGGAGTCATTGTCTCTTGGGTCCTCGTGACCGCTGCGTCTTGAAGGAGTGGGTTGAGCTAGAGGGTGTTGCCTCAGCTGCAGAGAATTGGGAGCGATAACCTGGTTTGGCTGCTGAGCAAGAAAAGTTGGCCCTTGGTCGACGAAAATTGGACTGGTAGGGGCGACGAAGAGGCCATTTGTCGCTTTTCCTGCCCTTATTATTGGTGCGTGGGGGCATTGAAATAGAAGATTTATTCGAGGGTCGACACAGGTTGATCTTCCCGTCAGTCTTAAGAAGCTTGGCCTCTTGAAGCATAGTATCGTTGAATTCATTTGCGAAGAGATCACTCCCGAGCAAAGGTAATTTTCCATCTGTTCTCTGGAGCACTGTGAGGGCCAGTAGAGCTGATCGAGAATGAGCGACCTACGCAGGGAAGTAGCCATAGCCGAACTGGTAGTAATTGACTGTAAACATGAACCGGGGCAGTCATCAAGAAAACTAAACATGACTGGCAGGAGCTCTGGATCCACTGTCGCAGGGTCCTTTGAAGCCCGAGCGAGAGTATCGGACAATAATACAGACATGTTCGAAACCTTGGCCCCATAGCATAAATGACGGTCTTGCTTCTCAAGAGAACTGTTGAGGTCTTTAGTGTGTTTATCCGGGAAGATATTTTTTCGGGTAGGTTTATCAGACCGAAGCTTATCGCGGTGGTGGGCGGACGTCCAAGCGAGAAAGATCCTCGTAATTCGGTGGCTGTTCCTGCGGGAAGTAGCCAGCAAAATACCAAAGGGTGTTGACTGAAATCTGCAAGGATCGCCAGGGAAGAAAGACCATTTTGAGGGCCGGAAGTTGGCGGTGCGGTGTGAAGGGAATGCCCGCAACTCCTTCGCTGGAACCCGGTGTAGATGAGACTGTCCGGCAGAGGCGGGGAACGGACAAAAAAAAAACATGACTGGGGAAAGACAAATCTTCCAAAGCTCCACAGTTCGCCGTTGACGAGTTGACCTCCAGCGGGGGAGCTGGTGAAAACATCGTTTGGATTGAAGAAGAAGTCTCCGACAAAACCTGGAAACCTTCCCGTTGGGTACAAGTAGGCATGGCCAGACTATCCTGCCAGGCCGTAAAATATCTCCAATCCGCGGAAGACCAGCCGGAGCAGACCCCGCACATTTTTTTCGGCGAACAAACGCGACATCTCTGACATGTTGCATACACGTCGAACTTATGCTTTGAGAGAATTTTTTTTCAACCTTTTAATACAAAATTATTATTCACCTGTTGTTTTTTTTTCGATCGGGGGCTCCGTTTTTTTAATCCTTTTTTTCTTTTTCATAAAACATTTTTAAAGCTACTCACAGAATAACACTGTCAATAACAAAATGCGGTATTTCTACATTTTGACATCAATCTTTTTTTATTGTTACCTGAAAACTCCTAGCAAAAAGAAATTAGGAGCCATGAAACAAAACAGAGCATATTATTGGAACGTTGTGATCATAAGAAATAACGGATTCGACACGAGGTGTACCGACTGACAAACCCACGATGACAAACGTGTACTCCCAACCCCTCCCAAGCTCACAGCGAGACCCGCAAGCGAGGAGTTCATAGCGCCCGGGATTACACCTCCAGCCCCCGTGAGACACAGCGTGTGTGGTACGTGATATGCCCCGAGGCTTACGTTCCAATTGCCGTGGGGCCATATAACAAGCTTCCGTTTCACGGACTCTTTGAATGAGAATCTTACGTTAGATTTTTTCACCATTATTTACATTTTGTAGCGGTAATTTGAATACATGATCTTTTTCGTCAATTACTCGTTAATAATTTTGTAAAAAAAAAGATTTAAATTTGGTTTGGTAAGTTACTTTTTGACGGCTGGAAGACAAACTAGCCCGGAAGCAGGTAGATGTGATTGTTTGTACCACTTTTTGGTGAGAACAATCACGTGACCTTCGTTTTTGTTTTAAAATGCCCAAAAACGGCCAAATTTTATGATTTTTTTAGAGACTGTTCTTCTTCATTCCTGGAAGACCGTTGAATTCATTTCTTAGTCTGTTTTGTAGCCCAAATAGCCAAATTCGGCCGGTGTGTCCCTTTAACAAAAAATCGAGACGATATGGTAATCGTTTAAGAAATGGTATCGCGATTTTCGATAATATCGAGATATGGCCCAAGGGCGCTCGTTTGGAGCATCTCATATTAACGATAATATGTTTTGAAAGCGCCCTCGAGCGTTCGTATGTGTATTGTTAATGCCCCCAAGTATTGAGCGAAGACTAGACTTTTCTGTTGAATGTGTGCGTGTGTGCATGTATCACTGATGTAAACTGCGCCCATAAAGTATCTAAACATTTACAAGTGGTCAGATATGCAACAAAATAATTAGTTAATTCGATTCACAATATCTTCTACGCATTTTGACCCCTATTGTGTCGAACGTCAAAAGTTGCAAAAGCCCCTATTCACCCCAATTCTAGTCTTGGCCCAAGACGATGGTGCTTGATTCTGGATAGTGTACTACGCGCGGTTGAATCGCCAAAGCGCGCCCGCCACGGTATGATTTAGTTACGTGGACGGCTCTAAATCTAGACTACACTCTGCAAGCTACCATCGTCTTGGCAATCCTGCAGCGCTGCGTGCACTGTGGGCGTTGCCGTATTATGTAAATAAGGCCGTTGTCAAGGTTGTGTAATGCATATTCAATATGTGAACAACATGGCAGCGCCCAGCAGCATGAAATGAAGTCGGGCCACGGTCGGACGTACGTACGGGACGAACGAGTGATACTATAGTATGGTTTGCCTAGCCATACTAAACGAACGCAATGCAGGGATTTAAATTCTACATCCCCTTTTCCCAGAAAACCAAATAATAATTATTGTCGTTATTCTGAAGAATAGCTGACTACAGAATGTCTGAGAGAAAACTGACTAAGGAGGAATTAAGAAACAAAATGCTTGCATCTTCGTTACGTGTCGTGTTTGTTTTATGGTTTTATACTTCCCGAATGATTTGTCGTGGGCAGATCACATGAACCACAGACAGACGAACTACCCGCAGTGCATATATTATACCATGGAGGTACCTCCATGATTATACTCACATGGAGGTAGAAACCTCCATGATACTACCGTATATAGTAGTTTTACTACAGCAAACACTATTCACTGTACATGTACAATTTAATTGTCGTTCAGGCATCGACTCATATGACTTTGCACATGTATTAAACTTTAGGGCTACTAATTGTGTCACAATCACATGAATACCTAATAGTCAGTATGTTATAATGTCTAAAAACAATTGATACAGTTTAATTAAAATTATTTCTAAATAAAGGCCAACACAAATTACTTGTTCATAAAATTGATTTCTTTATTGCCAAACACAAATTCTTCACAGAACAGTGGCTATTAAAATGATCAGGTTTGTAAACAGGCTATAACAACGATACCCCACAATTAAAGCCTGAGCGACTAGTGAAATTTGCTTCTCAACTATTCGTGCCTCAAATAGTCGCAACTTCAATACACTAGTCATTTTTCATGCCCCAAAATGCATTGCGACGTATTATTTGCTGCAGGTGCAATAGAGTAAAACTCACGCTGAAAGGATTTAAGGATTGTGTCACTTTATGTCTAGGGCTGGGCGACTAGTGCGACACAGTGTCAAACTTGTCGCACAGTCGAGATTATTAAAATCACTAGTCGTGTTGCGACTACTTTTTTTAAATTCCTAATTGAATAATCGTGTACTACAAAAATAGTAACAACTTCCTGTTTGGTGAACTGTCTATTGTATCGCTCACGACTATTCATGGCAACATAATTTACTTACGAAACACAGTCGGTGACACCAGTGACAATCCTTCAATCCTCTAAGCACGAAATTTACCATATTGCCCCTGCGGCAAACAAGTCGTGACTAGTGTCGTAGTCATGACTTTTTGAGGTGTGACTAGTCGAGTAGTAACTTACACTAGTGGCCCAGGCTAAATGATGTCTGGTTGTGTTTCATAGGTAAATTATGTTGTCATGAAAAGTCGTGACTGTGAGCGACACAATTTTTTCAGCAAGCAGGAATAGTCGCAACTATTTTAGTTGTTGTGGTGGCTCGATTTACGGAGTAGGTGAATAATGGCAGTCGCAACTCGACTAAGCAATAACTAGTTGCGATTTCGACATCAATCGTAGTGCGTACCACTAGTCGCCAATCACAGGCTTTCCCACAGCAGCATTTAAAGTGCACAGGTATCACAGCAGTTATACACAATACTGTTTGTACTATGTACCTGTATGAGCGGCTGAGCCTACGACCACTCTTCTACATTGTGGGGTACAATGCAGTTTTCATCTGATTCTCTGTGTCTTAGATAGTTTATGGCAGTTGAAAGACCATGTTGCTCATCTCGCCCAACTCTTCCACTTAGTTGTACATTTTCATCTTGGTGTTCAAAATAATGACAAACATCAACCCCAGTCCAAAAGCATCGGTTGCTAAGAGTATGCACACAGTTCCCCCAGTGTTGAAAAAGCTATGTAAACTCATCTTGAAAGTCAATCTCTGTATTGGTATGGTATGATACATGTCGACAATAAATTGTGATACAGTGGTGGAACTTTGCAGCAAAATGTAGAGTACAGTTCTTCACATACGTCTTTCTTGATTGACAGTTAATATGATGTTCCATCTTTTCCTTTTCTCTTGAGACTTCCTCTGCAGCAAAATATCTCTTCCACAATTATATACGCTTGAATCTTGATTCTGTCACAGATTTGTCTCTCTTGAATCAAGAACTCCATTCCTTAATTGCAGAGCAGTCGACTACCCATTCATCTGACAAGACGAGGCCTAAAAAGTATCAGTACTCCAAGGTGGGCATGCAGCAGTTCTCTAAAAGCAGACTCCTTTCCTGGAAATGTGCCCTATCAGAAGAATGAAACAAATACAAATCATAGAATAAGTTCAGTGATTATATTGGGTCTCATTGTGCTAAACTTTTTCTGCATCAAGCTTAATGTAAAATGTATATCTGTTTTGATTATTAATATTAAACCGTTGACCAGCGAGGGTTACGATCATCAATCAACCCAACTATAGCAATTGCAAACAAGTGTTAATTGCTTGTGCACAGAAGAAAAATGTAAGTTAAAAAAAAAAAATGTCAGCCAATGAGCCATTTTCAAATCGAGGGATATGTATCTGTGTGCATTGAAGTGTTGGTGACTCGAGTCAGACAAATCCAATCTCACATAAAGCTGGGCTATGTTCGTTCCAAACCGAAACAAAACCAAGGAGTAGGCTCATACTTCCTTCGAATGCGAATGCGAAGTGGATTTTGGTGAGGCAATACTTTTACGAGCTGCCCTTCCATAAGTGAGACACAAGAAAATTGTGCTTCGCATGATGAAATAGCACTGCTATTTAGCAGGAAGGAGGTCTACCTACATAAATAACAACAAGTTTTGAAGTATTCAAACATGACAAACAATGACTACTTACAAATGTATGACTTTACGTTTTCTAATTCTATACAGATTCGATCAATATAAACAAGATTCTCTCCACTCACCACTTTGTGACACTGACAGTTACATAATGACTTGGGATCCATGACTTGCTCAGTTGCAAACGTTGGTCGTATGTGGTATCATGCTCTAGTTCCCTATAGTTTATTCACACCCGGACATCCTACCTCCATGGTCCAACTGCTGCCTGCATGCAGCAGACGAAGCACACGAGAACTGACGGAGTTTATCGCAAAACCAGACCGTCCGCAGAGAGGGCACTAGCTGGTATATTTTGACATAGTCGTTCATTAATTGCCATCTAGATAGCAGATCAATATAGCTTCGGCTCACTTGTTCATCTTTAGCATTCATAATCGTGAATATTTCCTATTTTCTTACGATTTTTCCTCCACGACAAACACGCAGCTGCCAATGCCGTGTAATCATAACATGAATGACCCCGGGGTCAACTAATACATTATGTTAATTTATTACAACGATCGCACGCTGATTGGTTCTACACAAAGCTGTAGAAGAAAACAATGAAAAAGTTAACACAGCGCTGCAGGATTGCCAAGACGATGGTAGCTTGCAGAGTGTAGTCTAGATTTCGAGCCGTCCACGTAACTAAATCATACAGTGGCGGGCGCGCTTTGGCGATTCAACCGCGCGTAGTACACTATCCAGAATCAAGCACCATCGTCTTGGGCCAAGACTACCCCAATTCCAGAAGGGAACTCGCACAGACAAAATCAAGACAAAAGACACCAATTTGTTCTGTTCACTTAACGATGAAATTTTGTGCAGTACGTGTAGCTCCTCAGACTTCTAACTTCACTGCTTAAAGGTACTCTCTGCTTTTATCTTACAAACTCTGACTGCTGACTGAAGACAGTCCTCAATACTTAGTGCGTCCTCCATCACTGTCCTGAGCAACAAGGATACATACGTCTTCTCATACTCTCAATACCTCTGATCTGTTTGGTCAGTTCAGCCGACGCATCGTTGCTTTGTATCTCGAACCACATTTCTACTATGTCTTGCCAGGGAATCTCGCTTCAAACCCATTGGTTTATGCCTTCCATCTCTGACCCCTTTGCTATGTTATTGACAATAAGTGCTGATGTTCATGGCAATCGAATTATCCAAACCGCGACAAACAAATCATTTATAAAAGGCTGGCAAAAAAATGCTCATCTACTTCGTCACAGTACATCGCTCTTGCTTGAATAGGGGCTTTTGCAACTTTTGAAATTTGGCCTTAAGCCACTCAAGTACCCATAAATCCCCCAAACAACATCATAACGCAACAAAAGTGAAATCAAAATATGCAGAAGATAACTGTGCATCGGATTAACTACTTAATTTGGTGCATACTATTTGAGGTTGCGATATATCTGACCATTTGTAAGTGTTTAGATACTTTATTGGTGCAGTTTATTTTCTGCGTACATCCATACACATCATTGGACCGTACATGAAATTGCTCTCAGAATGTTGTTTTGCGGACAATTTGCGTTACCATTGAGACATACCGACTGAGTTTTTGGCGCTAACCAGTGAGTCATTATGGATGATGAAAGAGAAGCTAATTTGAAACAAATTGATCGAGGTAAAGAAAAGGTTTAATTGGCGGTGGCTGAAGTCGAAAGACAGTGGGGTAATGTTTTGGAAAGATTTGTGGGGAAAGATTTTTATTTAGTGTTTCAGCCTGGTAGCTTAAACCACCTTTGTTTTCCTCAAAGATTTTTATTTAGTGTTTCAGCCTGGTAGCTGAGACCACCTTTGTTTTCCTCAAAGATTTTTATTTAGTGTTTCAGCCTGGTAGCTTAAACCACCTTTGTTTTCCTCAAAGATTTTTATTAAGTGTTTCAGCCTGGTAGCTGAAACCACCTTTGTTTTAGATTTTTATTTAGTGTTTCGGCCTGGTAGCTGCAACCACCTTTGTTTTCCTCAAAGATTTTTATTTAGTGTTTCAGCCTGGTAGCTGAAACCACCTTTGGTTTCCTCAAAGATTTTTACTTAGTGTTTCAGCCTGGTAGCTGAGACCACCTTTGTTTTCCTCAAAGATTTTTATTTAGTGTTTCAGCCTGGTAGCTGAAACCACCTTTGTTTTCCTCAAAAGATTTTTATTTTATTTAGTGTTTCAGCCTGGTAGCTGAAACCACCTTTGTTTTCCTCAAAGATTTTTATTTAGTGTTTCAGCCTGGTAGCTGAGACCACCTTTGTTTTCCTCAAAGATTTTTATTTAGTGTTTCAGCCTGGTAGCTGAGACCACCTTTGTTTTCCTCAAAGATTTTTATTTAGTGTTTCAGCCTGGTAGCTGAAACCACCTTTGTTTTCCTCAAAAGATTTTTTATTTTATTTAGTGTTTCAGCCTGGTAGCTGAGACCACCTTTGTTTTCCTCAAAGATTTTTATTTAGTGTTTCAGCCTGGTAGCTGAGACCACCTTTGTTTTCCTCAAAGATTTTTATTTAGTGTTTCAGCCTGGTAGCTGAGACCACCTTTGTTTTCCTCAAAGATTTTTATTTAGTGTTTCAGCCTGGTAGCTGAGACCACCTTTGTTTTCCTCAAAGATTTTTATTAAGTGTTTCAGCCTGGTAGCTGAAACCACCTTTGTTTTAGATTTTTATTTAGTGTTTCGGCCTGGTAGCTGCAACCACCTTTGTTTTCCTCAAAGATTTTTATTTAGTGTTTCAGCCTGGTAGCTGAGACCACCTTTGTTTTCCTCAAAGATTTTTATTTAGTGTTTCAGCCTGGTAGCTGAAACCACCTTTGTTTTCCTCAAAAGATTTTTATTTTATTTAGTGTTTCAGCCTGGTAGCTGAGACCACCTTTGTTTTCCTCAAAGATTTTTATTTAGTGTTTCAGCCTGGTAGCTGAGACCACCTTTGTTTTCCTCAAAGATTTTTATTTAGTGTTTCAGCCTGGTAGCTGAGACCACCTTTGTTTTCCTCAAAGATTTTTATTTAGTGTTTCAGCCTGGTAGCTGAAACCACCTTTGTTTTCCTCAAAAGATTTTTATTTTATTTAGTGTTTCAGCCTGGTAGCTGAGACCACCTTTGTTTTCCTCAAAGATTTTTATTTAGTGTTTCAGCCTGGTAGCTGAGACCACCTTTGTTTTCCTCAAAGATTTTTATTTAGTGTTTCAGCCTGGTAGCTGAA
Organism: Asterias amurensis; assembly: GCF_032118995.1. Classification (NCBI taxonomy): domain Eukaryota; kingdom Metazoa; phylum Echinodermata; class Asteroidea; order Forcipulatida; family Asteriidae; genus Asterias; species Asterias amurensis. The sequence goes on along the minus strand of NC_092650.1, from coordinate 9,660,276 downwards.
ACCACCTTTGTTTTCCTCAAAGATTTTTATTTAGTGTTTCAGCCTGGTAGCTGAAACCACCTTTGTTTTCCTCAAAAGATTTTTATTTTATTTAGTGTTTCAGCCTGGTAGCTGAGACCACCTTTGTTTTCCTCAAAGATTTTTATTTAGTGTTTCGGCCTGGTAGATGAAACCACCTTTGTTTTCCTAAAGATTTTTAGATGTTCAGAGCAGAGCAGAGCATAGCTCCGAACACCTCTTGTTAGGTGTTCGGGCCAACAGCCCGGAACACCCAGCCCGAAACACCTCTTATATTTTTTTCTTTATTTTTGTTCTTCTTAATACTTCTTCTTCTCAAGTTCATACCAGTTTGGGAAAGGTGCTTTTGTCCATTCCTGTATTATGAAAATTCCAAAAATTTCAAAAAGTCATAACTTTTGACCCACATGATGGATTCTTACAATCGATACATCATTGGAAAGGTCATTAAAAACTCTGTAATTGCCTCGCAGACATGACCTATTTTGACCTTGTCTTCCGGTTCAAAGTTGAGGTTGAAAAATTCAAAACCTAATGTCCCATTGGTCGCGTGTACAGATTTTACATGTACAACATATGTATTGTAAGCGGTGCACAGTCACGCTCCAGTGCTCATCCATAGAGCGTGATGCTTTGGGTATAATAGTCTTTGTTCAAGGCGTTTAAAACAAATATGTCCCTTACGATTAGTTAGTCTCTTCAACAGTCGTCAATATTTCATAAGTTCATATTTCCTAAACCACTATATTTAAATAAATGGCTTTTATTAGGTTGAAATGTACAGCTTTTGATGCTTTACCATCACAAAATACAAGTCTGGCAAAGGTCTGGTTAAAAAAATATATACCGATGCGTCAACAAATATAAGTGCGCCCTCTAGCGGCAAATTAAAAACATCTTAATATACACCTTAACTAGATGTCTGTGTCAGAGTTTATGATAATTGTTTCAAAATTGGTATAAATAATTTCCTTCATAACAGCAACATATCTGTGGACTCATAGCTTAATGACATGTCATGTGGCATGTGGTATGCTGTCAAGGTTCACTTTTCAAAGCTGTTTGTCTGCCAAATCAAAAGTTCGACTGAGGTGAAACTTGGTGTATTGTGAGGATATTAACTTCTTGAACTCGAAAGGACGTCATGATGACGTTTAAGTTTAAGTTGTTAATAGGTGTACTTCTTATGTTTGCTTGTTTGTTATTTTGTGTTGTTCTGGTCGAATAAATAATAATAATAATAATCATGTTGTTTTGACAATTTTTGCAAGTTTGATCACTACCTCAATCCATTTCAATATCTGTGTGGTATAGTTTATTAGTAATATAGCCTTGGCATAGCAGTTAAATTTATTCATTTATTAGTTTGTGGGATTGAGTAGGGATAAATTAGGTCCTCATCTTATTTTGTGTGCATGAAATCACATGACCTCTACTTCCGATCGAAACCAGAAGTGCCCTCTAATTCATAAGTGGGAATAGTTATAAAGTTACTTTCAACGATGTTAGTGCCTGGCAAGGGTGTGCAGTTAAAAAAGTACAGATGACATCACGAAACAAGAGAACCCTCTAGCTGCAGGTAAAAAACAGTTCAAGGTGGATTTTCTTTTTAAGATGTGTGTGCTGAAGTTTTGTGTCATCACTTCTAAATTGCCACACATGTTGATCGTCAGGCAGCCATCATATGTGTGAAGTTTCAGATGATGTCATTGAGGGTCACGTGACGTGGCATTATAGGTGCACTTTTTGAAGTCGTGTAACTCCCAAAGTATTAGTGCGATCATGTTGAAAATTGGTAGATTGTTAGGTATTGGCAAATTCCGGTAAATTAAGAAATGACGTCATGATGATGCCATCACAAAACAAACTATGATTTTTTTTTTTACTTTTTGCACCTTAAGTCATTAATTGCTAATCGAACATGGTATAATCAAAATTCTTTTTTCAAACAGGGTTGTCATAACAGCTTGGAATACAGACAGATTTTTATATTGAGTCGGTGAAATAATGAAATACTAATTGCTCCTTGATATCGATGTTAAAGTTTAGTGGTGGACAATGTTATATGCCTAAGGCCTTTTTTAGTTTTGTGTATTTCCTTTTTTTTGTGGATTTGTGTGTCTCTTCATTTCGTTCTGTTAGACTAATAAATTGTTGATTATGTAATAATAATTTTATTGCAACAGGGGTGTGAGTGTGTCACGAGACAGTTTTTCAATTGTGTATTACCTTTATTTTGCCTTATTATGCTTAAGATTGGATAGGAGTACATTACAATTTAGGAGAAAAATATTTAGGGGAAATAATACTATGAGGCCATGTCAATCTATAAAAAAAGACGTGGATGAAGACAAAGTATGCAAAATCCGTAAACCGGTAAATGTAGATTATTTCGTCCCTCATTTTAGCATAGTTTTAACTCAATCGGCTCTGTCATTGTTGTATTAATTTTGTTTACTACACGTTTTCCCTCTAAGTTGACTCCAAGGGTAATTACCCAGTTGAATAAAAATATAGCACACACTTATTTTATTATATTGAGTGCATGGGTAAATTCAAACAAGTCTGATAAGCACATCTGGCGGGACGTTGTGAAAGGAATCTCGTTGCGACCGTAAAAATGGTAATGATGGGTATAATTCACTTACAAGTGTTATAATAGTTGTCGACCAATCATGAGGTCATACTCAAAGAGCCAATCAGACAATATTTTAATATAAAACAATGAATTTGGCATCAGCAGTGGTATTTTGGTCCCCTCCTTAACAAATCCCTAATCACTGTCAATTAGTTACGCGACCAAAGGCTCATTAGAGTCTGGTACCCTCCTCAACAATTATCACCATCAGTAATGGCAGCGGAGATATCCGATTAAAAAGGCTTGTAAGATTACGGCCAGTAGCCACGAAATATATATATTCTTCAACCCCGATGCAAATTTAACATCTATTATATCATTGCGGTACCCGCTGCCAAAACATAAGACACTGCTCTAGAATTGCACGGGTCATGGGTTCGAATCCCATCCGAGTACTATTACTCTGTGATATTTCTTCCACAGGACTCAGGAAAGTACTGAGTATACAGTGCTAACACGTGTATGGGTAAAAACAAAAATAAATATTCTTTATCCCCAATGCAAACTTAACATCTATAATAGCCAAGTTTATGAAAAAGAAGATGTCGGTAAACACTTAGCACACCGCGCCGAATGGTATGGACGGCTGTTCAATCAGGTTGAACAGATGCTAACGACAAAGTTCCACATTTCCACAAAATTTGATCAAAAATAAATACTCTCAAAGGCAGTGGACACTATTGGTAAAAGCTCAAAATTATTATTAGCATAAAACTTTACTTGGTAACGAGTAATGGGGACAGGTTGATAGTATAAAACATTGTGAGAAACGGCTCCCTCTGAAGTGGAGCAGTTTTTGAGAAAGAAGTAACTTTCCACGAATTTGATTTTGAGACCTCAGATTTAGAACTTGAGGTCTCGAAATCAAGCATCTGAAAGCACACAACTTCATGTGACCATGGTGCGACATAGGGTGTTTTTTTCTTTCATTAATATCTCGCAATTGCAACGACCGTTTGAGCTCAACTTTTTACAGGTTTGTTATTTTATGCATATGTTGAGATACACGAACTGTGAATTAACAATAGTGTCCAGTGTCTTTAATGATTGGTTGCTTTGTTGAATGATTTGTTACTTTGTTTCCTTTAATGTTTACACGATTTTAGAATCTTGAGCTATTTATCTAATTCATTTTGATTTATTCGAGCGTCACATTCCAAGCTGCATAAAAACATTGTCAGAGCAAAAAATAAAGCGAATTATATGAACATGCAGTGCAGCAGATATATCTATCCACTATTTTTTACCACCGAGTGTCCGCCTCATTAATTTTGTACATTATTCTCAAATAATTTGTCATGTAAACTTTCTGGACAGTACATCCTTCCGGGACGCGCACCCTAGGATCATGTAAAAAAATTTAAAAACATAGAGTTTTTTTTTTTTTAAACAATATATTTCAAAACCTTAAGACTTTAGTTTGAGTTTTGTTTTTTTTTTAATCCAGGAGAGGTCAATGTTTGAGCCTGGAAAAAAAAATTAAACAAATTATTGACAAACTTAGTTGAAAATTACAAAAAAATACTTGCAAGTATATAACAATCTCACTTTAGCTTGTACACTCATGTACATGAACATGACATATACATGTACCAAAAGGGGTTCATGCCTTTAGAATTGTTCTTGCATCACACAATTAGTTGAATTCACGAACAATCTTGGTTCTAATTACGACAGGGGGTGTGACACTGATGTGGTATACCTGGACTTCTCAAAGGCTTTTGACTCCGTCAATCATTCTTAATAAGCTTATTGAGAAGCTCGGGTGTGCTGGTATCGATGGCACACTCCTTGCCTGGTTCCATAATAAGCTCATCAGACTGGTTTCCAGTCACCTCTGGTGTTCCGCAGGGCTCAATCCTATGACCAATGCTGTTTGTTGTTTTTATTAATGATATGCCTACTTGTGTCTCGCAAGTATACAAATAACGACTGTTTATGAGTGCAATTGTATAACATTCGTTATTTGTACACTATTAAAGCCCTAACCTGCGCATCGATTTTAGATTACGATTAGAACCTCCTACATATTGTTTTTTTTGGGGGGGTATGGCATCTTCAATGTAGTTTCCACGGTTATGTCATTTGAGACGTTTAGGTCTCCGACTTTGTGGACGGTCATCCAAACTCCCTGGCATGCCTGGTATGTTTTTCAATGTTTACCCCTTGCTTCTTGTGTGCTTTCTGCCTCCCCCCTCTCTCTCTCTCTCTCTCTCCCTGTTTATACATTTCAACTTGACTGCTTCTATTACAGTGTTCAATGTATGACTAGTTTATGTGTATGTGTGTTGTGTTGTATTGTGTTGTATTGTCATTTAGCCTTTGAAAAAGACTGTTGGGGTTGAAATGCCAGGCCATTGTCAATTTTGTGCAAGAATTCAAACCAGTTTCCCTCATAGTTTTTTATTTATTTTATACAGTTAAAATATTTTAAACACAAAGCAAACTTACTCAACAAAAACTCTCCTGTTCTGGCCATCTGTTTCCGTACTCCAACCATATGGAAGCTCTATAAAACATCAATAAAAATCCAAAAATATTATACACATATACATGTATTAGAACATAATATTTGGTCAAAAAATCATGGGCCATCTGTTTCCGTACTCCAACCATATGGAAGCTCTATAAACATCAATAAAAATCCAAAAATATTATGATGAGAAGTACAGGATATTGTGTCATACAAACCCCAACCAAAATCCCTAGATAAATCTTGTTTTGTTATCAATGTTGTGTGTTAAAAACTCAAAGACATTGTTTACCAATGTTTACCAAGGACACACATGCAGGCCTTTTTCTTCATAACTTATTACTTACCCCCTGTAATCCTTTTCTTTTTGCCTGTTGTAGGGTGTTCCCACTGTGTTTCACAACTCTGGTGGCTGAAATTTTCAACAAACATATAAAGCAAATCAAAGAATATTAAACCATACATTCTAAAAACAATTGTCATCTGAAAGCAAAAACCGTTACACTAGCGGGATGCTACGCGAAGCGCGACACCTGCTAAAAATCATTGCATATAGAATGCTGCAAGTGTCGCGTGGTGTACGGGGGATGGGGGCAAATGGAGGGACCCTCGGAGTCACAATACAAATCATTGTGGCAAGCAACCAATCCTAAAATAAGATGAATATTTGTGCTTTGTGAAACCGTACACTTCCCATTTTTTTTGTTCCACTGTTTCTCACTATTTGAGAGGGTCCCGCTAGTGCTTTTTTTCCCAGTCCCGTATACTCTGTTTCATTTATTTTTTTCACAGTTTAGTTTAATAAGCCTCTTTTCTTTTTCCTTTCCCGTATTATATCCCCAGCCACTTCATTTGTTCTCATCATTTTTGTTTTTTAGCCATTCCCCCGTCCCCTGTCCCATCGTGTGCCCCTTCCCTCTCCTGTCCCATATTTAACACGCGACCTGTGCATTGCATTGTTCTTTGCCTGCCAATGTTTGCACATTATTTTTATTATTATTATTATTATTATTATTACTGGTTTATTGTAAAAAACATCTGTTTGTCGCAGTCCAAAGAATGAATTAAAATACAAATACATGTGCATTAAAATGCACATAATGTAACTCATGTTTCCAGTTTTGCAAGGGTCCAGTTAGTGATTCTTTACCATTCCCGTTTATACCCGCTTCGTTTTTTGTTGCCTCCCGTGTGTTGTTATTTGCTTGCACTGTACGCACAAAGTTACTGGATGCTTGCGCTATGACTTTGACATCACAAAGGGCGCCTAGCGGCATGAGCGGGTATGAAACAATGGAGAACCCTGAAAGCTTGTATACAGCTGTAGGCTAAATGTACACAGAGTGTGCAACATGGGCAAAAAGTAGGCTAAATATTTACAATCCACTGTGAAAATCCATTCAAAAACAAATACTTATCACAAAAGTACTGTGAAACAAAATCCACAGGCATACTAATTGGGTTTTTTGGGGGCAAGAACCGATGGTGCTGCGAAAGCCACACATTTACAGAATACACAAACGTTCACGTACAAGGCAAATGTTTTTTATAAAGAAGAAGATGCCATACTTATTTTGAACACTGCATGTCTCGGTTTATAACTGAATGTTTTTGTACACAAAGCAATATGTAAGAACACATGGTTAAAAAAAATGTGTGAATACAAGCGGAAGTTACTTTGGTCTAGATCAGTTCTTTGTGCTCAAAATTAGGGTTTTCTTTTCATTACCATTACAATTGTATTTTGAGGTACATGAATGCACTTTCTTTAAAATGTTTCATGTAATGGTAAGTTATTGTAATATCTGTTGTGTTTTATGTTTGAGAACCAGATTGATAAAAAGGCAAAGTTACACACATACTTTGCATAAAACACTTTTCCATCTGTGGTGCTTCTTTCTTCCCATCCAGCTGGTAACTCCTCCTCACTGTCAGTGTCGAACAAACCTCTAGCTGACATTTTACGATCTTAAAATGATAAAAAAATAATAATATATAATATTATTTTCAGATTTCTTTTTAAGATTTAAAGCCATTGGACACTTTCGGTACAGAAAAAAAAAAAAAGTTCACAGATTTACAAATAACTACAGGGTTTACAGAAGGTAATGGTGAAAGACTTCTCTTGAATTATTATTCCATGAAATGCTTTACTTTTTGAGAAAACATTAAAACAATATCAATTCTCGATAACGAGAATTACGGAATTTGTTGTTGTTGTTGTTGCTGTTGCTGTTGCTGTTGCTGTTGCTGTTGCTGTTGCTGTTGCTGTTGCTGTTGCTGTTGCTGTTGCTGTTGCTGTTGCTGTTGCTGTTGCTGTTGCTGTTGCTGTTGCTGTTGCTGTTGCTGTTGCTGTTGCTGTTGCTGTTGCTGTTGCTGTTGCTGTTGCTGTTGCTGTTGCTGTTGCTGTTGCTGTTGCTGTTGCTGTTGCTGTTGCTGTTGCTGTTGCTGTTGCTGTTGCTGTTGCTGTTGCTGTTGCTGTTGCTGTTGCTGTTGCTGTTGCTGTTGCTGTTGCTGTTGCTGTTGCTGTTGCTGTTGCTGTTGCTGTTGCTGTTGCTGTTGTTGTTGTTGTTGTTGTTGTTGTTGTTGTTGTTGTTGTTGTTGTTGTTGTTGTTTTCAAAGACCAATTGAATAATTTACATAAAATATTGCATAAAAAGTCATTACAAGATCTGAGAAGTCGTGGGGTGATGCCGTCTGGTCCAGGTGCCTTGTTGAGTTTTAGCTGACGTAGGACACGACAAGTGTCTGTGAGTGTTATTTCAAATGGGGGAGGTAGCGTTTCACTCCTATCCGGTAAACGGTCTTTTGGACGATCAAAGCGTGTAAAAAAGTCATTCAGTTGATCCATTCAGTTGATCCTTGAATTAGTCGCAGAGATGTCATCTTCGAGTTTATTGCGAAACCTTAGTTTTGCATTCCGGATTGCCTTTTGAACGGCGTATTTAGCTTTTTGGATGGCTGGAGCATCGCCGGATCTAAATGCTTGCTCCTTAGCAAGAAGTTCGGTACGAACGGAACGGTCAAACCAGGGTTTGTCATTAGGGAACCTCTTCACTGTTTTCTTGGGAATGCATAACTCTTCGCAAAATTTGATGTACTCCATCGTTACGTCAGTGCACTCATCAAGATCAGCTGAACTTTCAATAAACATATCCCAGTCCGTGCATGCAAAACACCCTTGAAGTCGCTCTGTGGCCGCATCCGTCCATTGCGAGACAGTGTTTACTGTGGGCTTCTCGCGTTTCAGTTGCTGACGGTATGTGGGAATTAAATGCACCATATTGTGATCAGAGTTGCCCAGTGGAGCACGCTTTAGAGATCGATAAGCACCCTTTATTGTAGTATAACAGTGGTCAATAGTATTGTCAAGGCGAGTGGCACAACTAACATGTTGGTAGAACTTGGGCAGGCCCTTCTTCAGATTGGTGTGGTTAAAGTCACCGAGGACAATGCTGATCGATCCAGGGTTCTTGTTTTCATGTTGCGTAATAATACGAGAAAGTTGATCAATAGCGGATTTAGCATTAGCATCCGGAGGCACATATGTAGCACATAGTAGAATAGAACCAAACTCACGGGGTAAATTACTTTAAATAACAGTCCTAACTTTAGGCACACACAACCCGTTACTCTCTGCATTTCTGGTGGAATAGTTATGCCTTGAAGCCGTACGGGAAAATAAGTCTTGTTGATAAAGGGGTGAGTTACCATTGATGGCGTTGTAAACTAATTTGATTTGAAAGAAACCCGATAGAAACCCATCTTAATTTCGATAATACAACATCAGTAGGGGTCCAAGGGTCAGCTTGCAGTAATTGCGTCCCATTTTCTTTTGCAGTTTGACAAGACTATCTCTGAGGTTGGCATTACAATTTGATCAGGCAGAACTACAATAATCAAAGTGTGGTTGAACTACATGTAGGGAGTTAGCGAGCAGTCTAGAGCTTTGTTCAGTAAGAAAGGGTCGTAGATGCCTTAATACAGCAAGCTTAGAATTAATCTTCCTACTATGATTGTTCCAGTCTAGAGATTGATTCAGGTGAATGCCCAAGTATTTAAAGCAGTCAACACATTCCAGAATGTCATTATTAACTATGATTTCCATAGTTGCGACAAAGCTTTCCGGTTTCGCGAACAGAATAAGTGACACACAAAAAGTAATCTTCGAGAGCCAGTTTGGTAAAAATACAACAGAACATTCTGTGAAACGACAGCTAAATGTAGGCCTTAGGCCTATATCTTCAAACACAAAAGCTGTGAATACTAGTATAAGTTTAATGTAAGCTAGCAACCAAGCTTACAGACGCAGAGATAAATGTCACGGGGATGTTGCCTAAGCTTCAAAGGACATTGCTGAAACATTTGTCCCAGAATGCTTTCACAACCATAATTCTCCAATAGTTTACTTATTGGAACAGTACACAACCCATCATAATTCCAGCAGCTTATAGGCCTACTGGAAGAATACACAATCCATCATACTCCAACGGTTCAGTGCTGTTGGACTATGATTGAGTGGGTTCTTAGGTAATGTCTGTACACTGTAGCTTGACTATTTTAGCCTCCAGTACCAAACCTATCAATATCCAACAATTACTTGTACAGATCTGATTGCTTTTAGGCACTGCATTTATCCAATGGTATTAGGCCTGGGCGAATTATTCGAATATCCGGTTAATGGCGAATAGGTTTTCCTATCCGTAACTGCGAATGCCTTTTTTTTCTTAACCGGATATCCACATAAGGCGCGAATAGCTATTTATAAACCGGATAATTCTGTAATTACGACCAAGCAACCGGATATTCTTTAATATCCGAATATCCGCGGACGTCGGGCGACAACTGACATGAATGTTTTGTCTGAATTCCTTATGAAACTTCTATTAAGACAGCATAAAATAGCATTAATTAAGTATTTAACTATGCTCACCTCCGTGAAGAGTTAAAACAATGACCTTTCTGACGTATTTTGGTCAAAGATTACATAAGTTTTCCTTCACGTTGAGTCAATCACGATCAGAAGAAAAAGCAAATCGCCATCTTTAAATTAGATCCGGTCATTTTTATGAATGAACCGAGTGACACTGTCTGAAACTAATATCAATCCGCCCATAAGATCTCATTCACAAACAAACAGCGCCCTTTCTTTTATTTTTTTAATAATTATTTTTTTAATAGCGCCCTCTACCGCTAAAATCTTTTCTTTTTTTTTATAATTATTTTTTAAATAGCGCCCTCTAGCGGCGAAAAAACTATTCGAATATCCGGTTAATTTCGGATAGTTGGCCAGCGGTATCCGAATAACAAAATTTCACTATTCGCCCAGCACTAAATGGTATCATAATCACTGGATCTGAATAGGTACCTACCTGTCTTTAGGGCCTATCCTTTTTTGCGGATAAAGACAGGGGCCTAGTCTAGCATTTCCATTATTTAAGCGCATTTTTTTAGGTGTTAGAAACAAATATTGAAGGCGCCCTCTGCAAAGCGGTTACCGCTCGATAGTCCGAAGGTTCGATGGTTCGAAGGTTCAATAGTTCGAAGGTCCGATTGTCTGAAGGTTCGTTAGTCCGAAGGTTAAATAGTTCGAAGGTCCGACAGTCCGAAGGTTCGATAGTCCGAATGGCCTGTTAGTCCGAAAATAGGATAAGGGTAAATATTTCGAAGGTCCGATAGTCCGAATTGACAATAAGGTCCGATAGTCCGAATTGACAATAAAGTTCGATAGTCCGAATCAAAAACAATAAGGTTCGACAGTCCGAATCGACAATAAGGTTCGAAAGTCCGAATCGACAATAAGTTTCGACAGTCCGAATCGACAATAAGGTTCGAAAGTCCGAATCGACAATAAGGTTCGATAGTCCGAATCGACAATAAGGTTCGATAGTCCGAATCGACACTAAGGTTCGATGAAGTCCGAATTTACATGAAAAGTCCAAATTAAAGAAGTCACAACCCTCATTTCGAAGCAATATTCGCAAGTGAGTCGAGCAGATTTCAACTGCTGCGAACTATTCGTTGCGAATTGTGACGTCAACATTCGCTTCGCATTCGAATTCGCAGGAAGTATGAACCAGGCTTAGCCATAAATACATTAACATGTAGGACTCTTTCTCTGTACACAGGAACAGAGTCCTAACTATTTAGGCCCGTTTCTGGGGCGGAAAAATTTCACAGCTTCATAACTCAAATCTTACCTGCAACAAGCCACTAATTTCAACAGATTCACATTCCATGGTGGCATACATTTTTCTGCGGTGGGTTTCGGTCCTCATATTTTCCTCACAAATCCGTCATTTTCGTAAAATAATGCAGCTTCCAACGTTAAAAAATTCCCGTTTCGATCGTTTTCTCACAGTGTTGTCTGTTGTCGTGTGTACGCGTATACATTCGCGTGCAAGACGCATGATGCAAGCTCAGACGCATGAATTCTTGATCACCGTATCTTGACTGCACAGCGTTAACACGCCACACATTTCAAAATTTGTGCGTCGTGCGTCTTGCGTACACACGGCAGACTGTGAGAGTGCGGACAAAAATGGTAATTCCTTAACGTTAGGAGCTGCATTATTTCATGAAAATGACGGATTTGTGAAGAATAACTGCTGATCAAAACCTACCGCAGAAAAACATATGCTGCCATGGAATGTGAATCTGTTGAAATTGGTGCTTTCTTGCAGGTAAGATTTGAGTTATGAAGCTGTGAAAGTTTGCCGCCCCAGAAATGTACCCTGATGTCCAGGATGTCACTGTATTACAATACAAAAGTGTAAGGCTGCCAGGGCTAGAACCGGGCTATACCATAGATATAGAATGGACCCTTCCCATGAAATATGCTAATCACATTCACGCATGCGTACAGACCCTGTTGGTTGGCAAACGCCATAGAGTTGTGCACTAAGCAGACGCGCAATCGCGTCTGCATCACGCACCCATTAGCCGTGTACAAAACAGCGCGATGTTCCCTTATTTTGCCAACCAAAACGTTAGTGCACACGCGCTTTGTGCAATTTACATATTTCATGGGAAGGGTCTATTAAAATAACATGAACGGCCGCGCGTACACACGCGCCATTGCCTGTGTAGAAAATGTTTTGGTTCGCCATGGACGCGGTAACGATTTCACGTTCGAAAGCCGACGCGCAGAAAATGCACACGGGAGATAGGCTTTGGACGCGCTAAATGTCACGTGCCGACGGCAACAAGTCACGTGACCACGGCAACGCACAGAAAATGAACAGGGGAGATAGGCCATTGGCGGACCCATGCCAGAACCCGATCTAGTTATATCTATGAACAAAACGAACTTCTTATTAAAATTTTCCTTTGGTGTGCGTCTTAAGACGCACCGTTGAAAGGCCTTCTTTCGTTGATTACTTGATAGCTTGCAAGAAAGATTAATCACAGTGAGTTTAGTCCACTTTACTATCTTTCAACTAAGTGTGTTTTTTCATTATTAATACGCTCGTTACTTGGCTGCAAATGGACTATAGCTTTAAGGCACCTAGGCAGTCTTTATCGTTGTAGACCGTATTGAATATGACGTCACCATTAAAATATCTGCCCTACAACATGGCGTCTGTGAGCGTGTGCGTGAGCCTGTTCGTACGTGTGCCGTAAATTCTATTCTATATCTATGGTGCCGTAGAAATCAAACCGGGAACGCTGCATGCTGCATTGACGTACGCGTTGAGACGCGCATACGGTCTGCCCTACAATATGGCGACTTTCATCTGCTTGGGTCTGCTTTTTATCTCATTAACGTGTAAAAAAAAAAAAATGATGCGCAAAACGGTCAGTTAAAAAGCAAGGAAAAGTGAAAAACTATACGAGAAGAAGGGTGATTGGGTGAACACTAATGTTTATTGAAATGTAACAACCTCTCATTAATTTTTACATCGTCAATGAAGCATACAAAGGATGTGGTCTGTTATATCATTTTTAATTTTTTTTGCAAATTATTCACAGGGTCATTTACCAAGCACAGCACATTATGCAATATGCTATTCCATTCATTATTCATAGCGATTTATATGCGCGACCGACAACACCAGTCCTCGTAGCAGGCGCACCTTGGTGTTCTCTGAGAAACTGAGTATAGTGACTATCACACCCCAAAGGCCCGTTTCCCAACAACTTTTTCCTAGGAATTGTTGACATTGTTGACCCCAACATTAAGTACTTTGGAAATACTATTGATGTAGGAAAAGCTGTTTTGTTTTCTTGTATTTTCTTTTTGTACACTTATAAACTAGTATATCGACTGTGTAACTGTCACACGAATTCTTATTACCTGTAAAAAGTACTATGATATTGACACTAATATAAACTTAATTTACAATTGTATTGATGTCGACTGTACAATGCTGCGGCAGCTGTGACCGATTAGTGATTAGAAACGGAGAAATCAAAGACACACTTGTGTCAGTTCAGCTACATAATTATAGAAATATTTCCTCAAAACTACATTTGACCTGGGGCCTTATTCATGAAGCCCTCGTAAATTGGTCACTTACGTGGCTCTAAGTAAGACTTTAGTAAGCCCTTACATGTTATTCACTAAGCATTCTTATCGCTTATTAAGCGGGAACGCGCTTGAGCTGAACAGTCATGCATTTGTTATGTAATTCACTGGAGCGTGATCTCATTGTCCAGAACGAGTATTTATACAGTGACTGGACTGGCTAAAGTCATTTAGAAGATATTTGTCACCCTGCAAACATGGAGAGCCAGACTAAAGCAAGGAGGAAGACCATGGTCCGCAACGCGAGGAGGAGGCAAAGAGGGGATCATTGGAAGGCGAAGTTTCTCGCCTGCTGAGATTTCGCAAGCTTTCACACGACGCAAATATGCATTGAGAGTACAAAATGTAGTTGGTTACCCCTAAACTAAAAATATAAAATAAATAAATAAACGAAGTAAATAAACGAAGTAAATAAAGTAAATGAAGTAAATACTACAGAGCAACTCGTTCGCACCTTTGTAACCTCCCGACTTGACATGGGAAACTCTCTCCTCTCTGGACTGCATAATAATCAAATTTACCGCTTGTCTCGCCTTCAAAATATTGCTGTCAGAATTGTAACCCGGTCCAACACTAGAGTCACATATCACACCTATCCTACAAGATCTACATTGGCTACCCATTAAGGATAGAATCATCTTCAAGATCCTTGTGTATGTCTATCGCTCATATCAAAAGGCACTGTATCACCATACATGTATCTCTCAGAAGGACTCCAACCACATACTTCCAACCGCCAGTCTATATGCGATCTAATAACAAACATCTTTTAAGGAAACCCCTGGCCAAAACATCATGGGGTGAAAGATCAATTACTTCTGCTGCCCCTTCATTATGGAACGACTTGCCGGATCATGTTAAACTTTCTCCATCGATAGCTTTGTTCAAAACTTCCCTCAAGCCTCATCTAATGAGGACTTCATAACTTTTTCCCGTTTAATGTGTCACTGCGCGATGAGCATATTTAGACGGATACCCACGCATTATTAATTCCCACTGACATTATTACTATTAACTAAATAAATAAACATAAATAATTATTTAATGATGAAATAAAATAACAAAATCATGAAAAATTTACTAAAAAGTGAGAAAAAATAGGTTAGTTAATATTCAAAAATTTTGAGAAAGTTTGAGAAAATGTCGCAAGGATTGTAGTACATATAAAAAGTTGTTGTTATTGACATAAAGCTCAATTCGCCCAGAAATATTGGCCAGGAATGTTTAAAAAGGGCTTAAGAAAACCCTACAAAGCCGAAAACACCCCACGTAGCACTAGTAAGGACACTACGCACTCGATTGAAGTTACGAGTGCTTCGTGAATATGACGCAACTAGCTAAGAACGAACTATTAACTGGTAAGTGCTTACTAAGGCCTAAGAAGGCTTCATGAATAAGGCCCCAGGTATAAATGGTAAAGCATCAAAATGTGTATATCAACCTACAATCAATTAAATCACGCCTTTTCAAAGTATGTTACAGGTAATTCCAGTTTGGACAGTTCAAAAGGTAACGAGAAGGTCACCAACATATCCATTTTTGTAAAGTATGTAAAGCCCTTTAATATGATGTATAGATTGTCAAAATCGCTTGTGTGGTTGAGGAAATAATACGAACTTATGAAATATTGACGACTTCAGAAGAGACTATACCGTAAGGGAACTGTATGTTGAACACGCCTTGAACGAAGACTATTAATTATACGCGAAGCATTGCGCTCTATGGATGAGCACTGGAGCGTGACTCAACACGTGTTGACTCAACACGTGTTTTATGTGTTAAATCTGTACGCAAGACCAATGGTGGAATTCTTCAACCTCAATTTTGAACTGGAAGACAAGGTCAAAATGGGGTCATGTCTGTGAGGCGTTTACGGAGTTTTTAATTGCCTTTCTGATGATGTATCGATTGTAGGAATCCGTCATGTGGATCAAAAGTTATGATTTTTTGAAATAATAAACTTTGAATTTTCATAACTCAAGAATGGATGACGTCATCATGACGTAACTTATGCATTTTTCCTCTCCTAGTGAATTTAAACAATGTTCGAAGTTTCAAGTTCATACTAGTTTGGGAAAGTTGTTTCTGTTAGCAGACAAGGGACGTTGAGAAGATGAAGAAATAAGTATGAAGAAGAAAAAAAGAAAAAGAAAAAAACGAACAAAAATAATAGGTTTTCCGGGCCGTTGCCCCGAACACCAAAAAAGAAGAAGAAAAACACCGAACAAAAATAAGAGGTGTTCCGGGCCGTTGCCCCGAACACATAAAAAGAAGAAGAAAAAAACGAACAAAAATAAGGTGTTGTGGGCCGTTGCCCTGAACACCTAAAAAGAAGAGAAAAAAAATGAACAAAAATAAGAGGTGATCCGGGCCGTTGCCCCGAACACCTAAAAAAACGAACAAAAATAATAGGTGTTCCGGGCTGTTGCCCCGAACACCTAAAAATGTAAAAAACTACTTAAAAAAAACACAATATTTCAGATATTATCTTTTTACCAGATCGGTAAAGGATTCTCAGCTACCAATTAGCCGTATAAAAAATGTCTAGGTGACGTATTCAGTATTGACAACAAATTCTGGCCCCACGGAATTATGAGAACTATGAGACATGTTTACCCCTGTAACATGTTTACACAACAGCCACAGAGCCTGGACTTCCTGTACTTCCAGAAACTATTAAGCCTCCCCACTCACCAGTACAGAGTCTATAACCCGTATTTCCGTTATTTAGTGCATTGTTGTTTTTCGTAGAATTGTCAGAGTTTGTACGCACCGGTCTTCTCAGCGTTCGTCATGTTACAGCGCTGCGTCAATGAAAACAACATGTGGACACAGACTACCTTGGTTCGCTTGGTTAGACATAAATTATTTGCCAAGTCATCAAGTTTAAAAAAAGTTAACTGAGTATCATGACTATGTGCGCCGGCACGTTAAACCGGAGGTCGTTGGTTCAAATCCCGCTCTAGTCAATTTTTCTTTGTTCAACCCAAAATCATTTTAAAATTTACCCAGTCAGTTTCCCTTGTGGTTTATTATTCAAAATTTATTTATTCAGCAATTTATTTTCCATTGAAAATATCAGCGAAACTACGACTAAATCAAATAATCAAATTAGCACCTGTCGGTAGCAATTTTAAAAATTCAGCAACTTAGGCCTTTAGGGAGTCTTTGTGTGTAGATCATTTATAGACACGTTTACAAGTCCCGCGGGTAAGGCGTTTAGGGCTATAGTTTTAGCTACCGTAGTTTTCAATTCGTGCCATGGCAGGAACTTCTAGCTATGCACTGAAAATAAAATCTGGCAACGGCGCGAATTCGTGCTATAACGGAACAGGTTAGACTCTGTACTGCTCACAGTGGAGCCTTATAGTTATAGTTTCTAGAAGTAGACTTCCTTGTACACAGCAATGGATGAAAACATAATAAAATCTAATATTTTATGGAGATTGCACTGTCTAATTCTTATCAACTTTTTATAAAATGAAGAAAGGGGCACATCTAAAACTTGTCCAGCTTTTGCTTTTGGAAATTATGACACCAGCCTTGTTGAGTTGTAAATAAATGTCTCTCTTTGAACATCGGCCTCCTTGTTGAGCTGTAAATAAATGTCTCTCTTTGAACATCGGTCTCATCATAATCGCCATTACGGCCCACCTTAAATACATGTGTCTAAAATAAAACGCTAAGTTTTCAAAAGGTCGCAAAATCATTTTTAAAAAAGCGTGGTTGTTTGATGGCAATTTTCTCTCTTTCAATTAGAAAAATCATATAAAATAGCCTTATAGGGCCTACTACTCCAACGTACCTCATTTTATTCCTTACATTTGTGGAATTCATATGACACATAACAGGGCTTACCAAATGATGACTTTGTCCAGCTGTGATGACTTGAAGGTTGAAACAAAAATTCATTTAACGTGACTCTTTCATGGGCGCCGCCATCTTTGAATGACTAGCGGGATGCCGCGCGAAGCGCGGCAACCCCACTAGAAAACTATGAGTATAAAATGCTGCAGATGTAGCGTCGTGTTGGGGAGGCTGAGTTGAGGGGCAGGGTCACAATACAAATCACTGTGGCAAACCATAGAGCAAGGAACAGAAGGAGTTACAACTAGTCGTCTTCAAAGGTTCCATGTGTGTTACCGCGGGCGTATAACGACCAGCGCTAATCGGCAGAAACATCTGTGGGCGCATTTCCTAACGAGCGAAGTATAAAGAACTAGCTACCCAGTACGCCACAGAAAAATACACAGATTGCATTGCGTTCAAGCGTCCTTCTCAACCAACGACATAAGGCAAGGATTATTTTAGCTATGAATAACGACATTTCAATGACTTTGGCAAAAGAAAATGCAATAGGAATTACCTCTTTGTAGTATTCTTATTAAACAAACACAAAATCAGTTGAATAATTACGGCTCTCTCAATCTTCTTAACCAAAAATATCCTACGCGAAATTGTATAAAAGAAAAGAAGAAAAGAAAAAAAGAGAAAAAAAAAACCTTTTATATTCCCCTTTTTCAGTTTGTGTCTAATTGTGTCTACCGTTCAAATGCATATCCCCCTCTAGGAAAAGCGTTTGCAAACAATCTCAGTTCGTTTCCAACGGCCGGAGACCACCGACATTCTTTTCATGATAAAACAATCAATACCACATTTTTCATAATTTTCCCGATCAGCAAAACCTAACAAATGTCATAATTCATCACAGGAAAGGCCGATTTGTTTGCTTCAAAATTCAGTAAAGAAGTATGGGGCGCCGTTTGTCCATTAATTGTTTGACAATTTTAAGGCATGTTTTTACCATGGTTTACAGCAATTAGATGTAAACCATAAAAACTGTTGCCACATCCTGTTATGGTTTACATACCAGTAAAGTATTTGTTGCGTCTAAGTTTATGGTTTACAAACCATGAACATACAAAAAACATTTACAAATCGTGGTTCATAAACCAAGAAAATTTACGCATCTTAAAAACATGTTTTATAAACCATAAAAAATAAAGCATCAAATTCATGGTTTACAAATCATGGTTTACAAACCATGAAAATTGAGACATCTAAAAACATGGTTTACAAACCATGAAAATTTAAGATATCGTGGTTTACAAATCATGGTTTATAAACCATAACAAATGAACCATAAAATCATGGTTTGTGACAATGGTTTATAAACCATGAAAATCGAGACTTCTAAAAAAACATGGTTTATAAACCATGAAAATTGAGACTTCTTAAAAAACATGGTTTACAAACCATGAAAATTTACACATCTCAAAAACGTTGTTTGTAAACCATAAAAAAAAAGTGCACTTACAAATCATGGTTTACAAACCATAAAAAATGTGCACTACAGAAATCATGGTTTATAAACCATAAAAACGTGCACTCAAAAATCATGGTTTATAAACCATAAAAACGTGCACTCACAAATTATGGTTTACAAACCATAAAAAATGTGCACTCAGAAATCATGGTTTATAAACCATAAAAACGTGCACTCACAAATCATGGTTTACAAACCATAAAAAATGTGCACTCAAAAATCATGGTTTATAAACCATAAAAACGTGCACTCACAAATCATGGTTTATAAACCATGAAAACGTGCACTCACAAATCATGGTTTACAAACCATAAAAACGTGCACTCACAAATCATAGTTTACAAACCATAAAAAAAACTCCACTCACAAATCATGGTTTACAAACCATAAAAGCGTGCACTCACAAATCATGGTTTACAAACCATAAAAAATGTGCTCTCAGAAATCATGGTTTACAAACCATAAAAACGTGCACTCACAAATCATGGTTTACAAACCATAAAAAAACTTCCACTCACAAATCATGGTTTACAAACCATTAAAAAAATGTGCACTCACACAAATCATGGTTTACAAACCATAAAAAAGTTGCGTACACAAATCATGGTTTACAAACCATAAAATTCTATTACGATCAGCTCTAAAACCTCCTTCCCAACTCTGATCGGTTCCCATTTCACCCCCATTTCCCCCCATGCCACGTGCGAGCCAGCAATATGCAATTCACCGTGTGTGTCAATGCTGTGATCAATGCACCGTGTGTGTAATGCTGATGCAATAATTATGGTGGCCCTGAAGGGACATCGCATATCGTAAACGTGTGCGCATACGTATGCAATGTTGTGAAACAATTCGCGAATATGTGCGCACACGTATGCAATGTCGTGAAACAATTCGCGAATATGTGCGCACACGTATGCAATATCGTTAAACAATTCGCAAATATGTGCGCACACGTATGCAATGTCGTGAAACAATTCGCGAATATGTGCGCACACGTCTGCGAATATTATTTGCGATGTCGTGAATTTTATTGCATACCATGTTGCATTTGAATAAAATATCTAATAATCTGGGGGGTTTCTTTCCAACAGTGAGATAAGCGGTAGTCATTGAAGCAGTAGTCTTTGTTGTGAGGCAAGCGAGGCGGATGGTCTTCCTTGGCCTGGTGCCAAGTTCCTGGGTATACACATGCTTTACAGAGGGAGCCTGCTGTAGCGCCACAGTACTCCCTAGATCGGTAACAAATTATCCACAACTATGACATCATCCTAATGGTATGCAACATGGTATGCAATAAAATTCACGACATTGCAAAACAAATCGCATTCGTGTGCGCACATATTCACGATTTGGTTCACGAGATTGCATACGTGTGCGCACATATTTGCGATTTGTTTCACGACATTGCATACGTATGCGCACACGTTTACGATATGCGATGTCCCTTCAGGGCCACCATAATTATTGCATCAGCATTACACACACGGTGCATTGATCACAGCAATGACACACACGGTGAATTGCATATTGCTGGCTCGCACGTTGCATATGGCGTGTCAAACGTTGCATTATTCGATAATGTACAATATATGTGCGATGTTTCTCATATATATGCGATAATTCTCACATATGTGCGATATTCATTTAATGTATGTAATAAATGTAATATATATGCAATAAATGTAATATATATGCAATAAATGTAACATATATGCAATAAATTGTAATATATGTGCGATAAATTGTAATATATGTGCGATAAATTGTAATATATGTGCGATAAATTGTAATATATGTGCGATAAATTGTAATATATGTGCGATAAATTGTAATATATGTGCGATAAATTGTAATATATGTGCGATAAATTGTAATATATGTGCAATAATTTGCAATATATGTGCGATAATTTGCAATATATATGCGATAATTTTTAATATTATGTTTGATAATTTTGTAGTATATTATATGCGATCATTTGTATGCGATGTTTTGTGACGGTATACATATGCGATAATTTAATATACATGTGCGATGTTCGTTCTTATATATGTGCGAAAACGGAATTGTGGGATATAGTATGGCTTCCTGTCTACTTGATCCCCGTATCCGTAATGTTTATCGGGCCAGACTATACTCTGAACGGTATAGTATGGTTCCTATGGTTAAATGAGATTGGCGTAGGGTTTATAGTGATGGTCAGGGTACGAGACTCGAGCAGCGTATTTCCGAAATAGCCAGCCAGGCGCGTATTCGGATAATAGAACACATACAGTACAGGGAGGTGACAAAATGTTGCATTTTGCTCAAATCTGAAGGTGAAGATCTGTTTTACTCGAACGAATTCTGCAATATTAGCATAATTTAGATATGTTAATTGATAATATGTCAATTTCATAGCTTCACATGATTAAAAAATAATTTATAAAAAGTGAAAAACATTAACAAAACGTCAAAAGATGACCCGCAAACAAAAAGGCAAAAATTTTTATTTCGTATTTTTTGCATTTTTTAATATGTCAAAAAAACATCACTGTGAAATACAAAACCATAACTTGAAAAGAATTTATACCCTTCGTTAAAACAAAACATTTAATTTGTAATCCAGAACTTTCAAGACTAATTTAGTGGGCGTATCAAATTTTGGAGCTGGGTAAATTTGGTTCACTATCTAGTGGTTAATTAACCACAGTTATTCTGACGCCATTGTCAATGTACATTCCGCCCAATTACATAGACGGTGCACTTAAACACAATTTGAAAAGAATTTGAACCCTTCGTTAAGACAAAAAGTTGCTTTCTTGTTCCAGAATCTTGAAGGAAGATAGACTGGACGTATAAAATTTTGAGCTGGCTAAATTGGTCAACTATTATTGATTCTGCAATAAAAAGAAAATGTTTAAAGAAAATGTTTGTCTTATCGAAGGGTGTCACCACCTTTTGCTCGCGGCTGACATAACTATAAATGTGGTGACTAAGATTCCAAAAATTTGAAAAATGATTTTGCACACAAGACACAGTTGAATTTTTATAGCACAAGAACTTTTAAATTTTATTGACAACAATCAAAATAATCAATCATGAGTGTTTCAGATATAGCTCGGTAATTTACTAACTTAAACTGTTCTACAATTTAAAGTCACCTGGAAATAGAAGTGTTTTTCTTTCAAACATAAAAATATATGCTTACGAACAATAAAACAATTTATTTAGTAATTGATAAGACAAACATTTTCTTTTTATGGCAAAATCAATAATAGTTGACCAATTTAGCCAGCTCAAAATTTGATACGTCCAGTCTATCTTCCTTCAAGATTCTGGAACAAGAAAGCAACTTTTTGTCTAAACGAAGGGTTCAAATTCTTTTCAAATTGTGTTTAAGTCCACCGTCTATGTAATTGGGCGGAATGTACATTGACAATGGCGTCAGAATAACTGTGGTTAATTAACCACTAGATAGTGAACCAAATTTACCCAGCTCCAAAATTTGATACGCCCATTATATTAGTCTTGAAAGTTCTGGATTACAAATTAAATGTTTTGTTTTAACGAAGGGTATAAATTCTTTTCAAGTTATGGTTTTGTATTTCACAGTGATGATTTTTTGACATATTAAAAAATGCAAAAAATACGAAATAAAAATGTTTGCCTTTTTGTTTGCGGGTCATTTTTTGACGTTTTGTTAATGTTTTTCACTTTTTATAAATTATTTTTTAATCATGTGAAGCTATGAAATTGACATATTATCAATTAACAATTCTAAACTATGCTAATATTGCAGAATTCGTTCGAGTAAAACAGATCTTCACCTTAAGATTTGAGCAAAATGCAATATTTTGTCACCTCCCTGTACTGTATGTGTTCTATTATCCGAATACGCGGCTGGCTGACTATTTCGGGGGCCTTTCTCAAACCACGGCTTGGGCTCCGGCTCAGGCTCCGCGTGCTGATATCCGTGCAATACGCGCTGCTCCATAATGCAGGTTATATGCAAGCTGCGTACACAGCACGCGGAGCCTAAGCCTGAGCCGGAGCCCAAGCCGTGGTTTGAGAAAGGCCCCAGAAATACGCTGCTCGAGTCTCGTACCCTGACCATAACTATAAACCCTACGCCAATCTCATTGAACCATAGGAACCATACTATACCGTCCAGAGTATAGTCTGGCCCGATCTAAAACATTACGGATACGGGGATCAAGTGGACAGGAAGCCATACTATATCCCACAATTCCGTTTTCGCACATATATAAGAACGAACATTGCACATGTATATTAAATTATCGCATGTATACCGTCACAAAACATCGCATACAAATGATCGCATATAATATACTACAAAATTATCAAACATATATTAAAAATTATCTCATATATATTGCAAATTATCGCACATATATTGCAAATTATTGCACATATATTACAATTTATCGCACATATATTACAATTTATCGCACATATATTACAATTTATCGCACATATATTACATTTTATCGCACATATATTACAATTTATCGCACATATATTACAATTTATCGCACATATATTACAATTTATCGCACATATATTACAATTTATCGCACATATATTACAATTTATTGCATATATATTACATTTATTGCATATATATTACATTTATTGCATATATATTACATTTATTGCATACATCAAATGAATATCGCACATATGTGACAATTATCGCATATATATGAGAAACATCGCACATATATTGTACATTATCGAATAATGCAACGTTTGACACGCCATAGTTGCATGGGGGGAAATGGGGGTGAAATGGGGGTGAAATGGGAACCGATCAGAGTTGGGAAGGAGGTTTTAGAGACGATCGTAATAGAATTTTATGGTTTGTAAACCATGATTTGTGTACGCAACTTTTTTTTATGGTTTGTAAACCATGATTTGTGTGAGTGCACATTTTTTTAATGGTTTGTAAACCATGATTTGTGAGTGGAAGTTTTTTTATGGTTTGTAAACCATGATTTCTGAGAGCAAATTTTTTATGGTTTGTAAACCATGATTTGTGAGTGCACGCTTTTATGGTTTGTAAACCATGATTTGTGAGTGGAGTTTTTGTTATGGTTTGTAAACCATGATTTGTGAGTGCACGTTTTTATGGTTTGTAAACCATGATTTGTGAGTGCACGCTTTTATGGTTTGTAAACCATGATTTGTGAGTGGAGTTTTTTTTATGGTTTGTAAACCATGATTTGTGAGTGCACGTTTTTATGGTTTGTAAACTATGATTTGTGAGTGCACGTTTTCATGGTTTATAAACCATGATTTGTGAGTGCACGTTTTTATGGTTTATAAACCATGATTTTTGAGTGCACATTTTTTATGGTTTGTAAACCATGATTTGTGAGTGCACGTTTTTATGGTTTATAAACCATGATTTCTGAGTGCACATTTTTTATGGTTTGTAAACCATGATTTGTGAGTGCACGTTTTTATGGTTTATAAACCATGATTTTTGAGTGCACATTTTTTATGGTTTGTAAACCATGATTTGTGAGTGCACATTTTTATGGTTTATAAACCATGATTTTTGAGTGCACGTTTTTATGGTTTATAAACCATGATTTCTGTAGTGCACATTTTTTATGGTTTGTAAACCATGATTTGTAAGTGCACTTTTTTTTTATGGTTTACAAACAACGTTTTTGAGATGTGTAAATTTTCATGGTTTGTAAACCATGTTTTTTAAGAAGTCTCAATTTTCATGGTTTATAAACCATGTTTTTTTAGAAGTCTCGATTTTCATGGTTTATAAACCATTGTCACAAACCATGATTTTATGGTTCATTTGTTATGGTTTATAAACCATGATTTGTAAACCACGATTTTTATCTTAAATTTTCATGGTTTGTAAACCATGTTTTTAGATGTCTCAATTTTCATGGTTTGTAAACCATGATTTGTAAACCATGAATTTGATGCTTTATTTTTTATGGTTTATAAAACATGTTTTTAAGATGCGTAAATTTTCTTGGTTTATGAACCACGATTTGTAAATGTTTTTTGTATGTTCATGGTTTGTAAACCATAAACTTAGACACAACAAATACTTTACTGGTATGTAAACCATAACAGGATGTGGCAACAGTTTTTATGGTTTACATATAATTGCTGTAAACCATGGTAAAAACATGCCTTAAAATTGTCAAACAATTAATGGACAAACGGCGCCCCATACTTCTTTACCACTCCAATATGAATGGAAAACGACGTGATACCAGCGACGGCAGCGAAAGGCGGTATAACACACATGGGGTACAAAGAGCTAGCTGCGGTCAGAATGTGGGCAGCCTTTTACAGGCGATGCGGTTCACATCCATAGTGTTTCCACTATTGATTTGATTAATTTGAGCTTCGGTGATTAAGACCGGAGTTGTAACTCCTTCTGTTCCTTGCTCTATGGTGTCACATCGTTTGTCACCAATAATGGAAATGAAGTCCCTCATGGTCTCAACGATGCGAGAGCCATCCTTTCGTCAGCAGTGAAATTGTCACTACGTTGCTTTTATTCCATGGCTGTAGAGTGTCGAAGTAACGACCTGCTGAAGATTTCTCTATACTGAGGCCTATCATATGGTCATGTTGTTGCGCAATCCTCTATCTACATTTCAATGTATTATACAATAGGGACCTCGGTCAATAAGTTTAGACTGTCCTATCCTCGTGTAACTAGCTAGTTACACAAGGTTAACCCACACCTGTGACGTCATGCTATTGTTAAATCGCTCCATTATTTTGCACGAATGGCGCGATGGGTACATCTATTCACCCATTGTGCATAAAAGAGTTAGGGAACAAAGTAAATCAAGTCAATGACGCCATGGACCATATATTATTTTGTTTTTAATGGTTTTTAACACAGGTTAATAGAGCTACACATGTATTGCAAAATGATCGTTGACACACAAGTGAACAACTATATTATTAAATTATTATTTAGCTGAGATGTTAAAAAATAATTATAGAACTACAACAGCAATTTAAGCAGGTCTTAAAGTCAGATAAATCAATTTCATTTTAACCAGTATTTTTGTTTTTTGTTTTTGTTAATACATAACTAAGCAACTATTTAAGATATTTCGTAAGACTTGTTTAATTCAGTTGTTTAGGAAGACGCGTGTAACTTGGATTTATCCACGTCTACATAATAATAATACAGCATTTATAAAGCGCACTAAATCTGTAGAACATTCAAAGGCGCTGGTCAAAGAACAAGAAGAAAATTTCACTCTATATCTGCAAAGGCTAATCTGAAGAGATGGGTTTTGAGAGAATGTTGGAATCGAGAAATGTCATGTGTGTCCTTGAGATGTTGATATACTACACTTGTATAAAGATAAACGGCTTTCGTAGTTACAGCCCATAGTGACGCCCAAGTAGTACGTGTTCAGTGACCCTATTTAATGGGCCACCAAGCATTGAGTACTGGGCCCAATTTCATGGCTCTGCTTACCGCCGAATTCTGCGCTTACGATCACGATTCCCTGCTTACGTGCAAGCGCCGAATTTCTGTGCTAGCCATGTAAGCGTAGAATGCCTAGTACGTGGAGTACACACACGCAGAAGCCCAAATTCGCCGCTAACCCGTGAAATACGCTTGCCGTTAGCACAGAATTCCCTGCTTCCGTAAGCGCCGATTCCGTGCTTACGGTAAGCAGAGCCATGAAATTGGGCCCTGGTAAATACTCGGTTTTCTCTTACGGGTGATTGAGAGAGTGGCACATTTGGTGATATTGAAGGACATCAGCCACGATCAGACCACACAGCAAGGGTGTCCAGGTCTTGTTGGAGAATTATGTGGTCTTCTTGTGAGCAGATCTCCCTGTATAGGAGGCTTTCATCGGCAAAGAGACGAACAGTGGATTTTGTTGAATGTTGAATATCGTTAAGTGTAAAGCAGGAATTAAGACTGGTCCCAGCAATGATCCTTGCATGGGGGACCCCAGATGTGACATTTTTATCCAAGTGTGCGTTATTCAAGATGAGTGGTCACCGTTGACAAAGACTGCTTGGGAGCGATCTGCATGGAAGGCCTTTAAACCCATCCTAGTGTTGGTCCTCTGATGCCATAGACGCCTGTGTGGAACTTCATCGAATGGATGCCTTATAAAAGTAAGGCTACACTGCAAATCCCGTTGGTCAAAAATTGCCCAACTTTTTTTGCCCAACGTTGGTTCAAATATCAACTGACTACATAATTGAGCAAAACTTAACCAACAGTGGTTGGGCAATAACGTTTATCCAATAGTTGGGCAAACAGTTTGACAAAACAAGTTGGTCAAATCATTTTACCCAACTGTTGCGTAATAACTTTTGACCAATAGCTGGGCAAGTTTGTTTAGCAAAGGTTGCTACCCAACAAAAATAGCAATGATTGATCATGTGTTGGTTACTCCTTTATTCAATTGTTGGTTAGGCAAAAAAAAAAGTTGATCGTCCGGATTTTTCCAAAAAGGTAGAATGAGGTCCTTTTTTTATATTTTTTTTTTTAACGTAAAATATGATTGCTGCAACACTCCAATTCGGAAAGGGCATCTAATTTGCGGTACTCTTTCCACACTGGATCAATCTGGTTGTGCAGTCTATAATGATGTTTTTGGCTAGCCATTCTTCCCGACTCTGCTCCAACTTCTGCTTTGTTGTTGTAACTGCTGGAAACTGGGCAGCGTAGTATTTTTTAAATCTGATGAGGTAAATAAAATGTATAATGTCAAAAGTAACCTGGTAAAAGAGTCAGCAATCAACAGTGTTCATTGCAATTTTTTTATATATTTTTTTGCTTTATTAAAGTTACCATTTTCGAAGCACATTGGGTCTATATAATTATGTCGAGATAACTTAGCCAGATCAAAAAGTCTGGAACACAACGTATTCAATACTCGCCTCTTGAATTGTTAACGACTGTGAACGGACTGTTCAGCCATTTCCAACACGGGAGCATTGTTGTGCACACTAACAATGCATCACTTTCATCAAACTATGCACGGTGGACTTCGTCCTACTTAACTATATACTCTATTTTTCTGAAAACTAAACTGTGTGTCACTACACATGAATCAGTATATTCTATGGGTAAACCTTGAAATATTGGTTGTTGTTAGCATCTTACCTATAATGTTTCAGAGAAGCACTCCTGTCTCCATTCCCCAATTTCAAAGAGTATTTTTGACAGCCAGCCGCCATGATGTTGCTTGTGTACAATATATGCGCACCGGGAACTTTGCCCAACAACCAGAAAGCTTTGTGCACAACACAATTGGTTACTACTGTCGTAATTTTGACCAACTTCTCGGGCAAATCTTGCCCAATATACATTTGACCAACCAGTTAACCAATAATTTTGTCAACTTTGCCCAAGCGTGTTGGGCAACGGTTTTGTTTAACCAACGTCCATTATTTGTGACCAACAAATTAGTAATGCATTTACCCAACACATTTTTTACCAACAAATTTGCAGTGTATACGTCAGTTTGGCTTCGTTTGTTTAGAACGTTGGCCCAGTCATCTGTGGCTGTTATGAGTTGTGTTGCATGAGTTGACAGGCATTGACGGAAGCTCATGTTGGTTGTCTATCAGGATGTCGTGGGTATTGAGATGTTTAGATATGTGACTCAGGATGACATGCTCCATGATCTTACAAAGGAGACAAGTGAGTGATATAGGTCTATAGTTTGACGGGTTGACTTTGAACCCTTCTTGTAGATGGATTTTACAAGGGCTTGGCTCCACTGCTGGTAGTTTGCCACTGTCATAAGACTGCTGAAACAAGAATCTCAATGCAGGGGCTAAATCATTTGCAACGATCTTTAAAAACCTTGCTGCCAGCTCATCTGGCCCTCCAGACTTTGTTGGGTTTAGGTTCGAGAGTTGTTAGCAATACCAGCAGTGTGAATCTTTAGGCTTGGTATACTTGGGTACGGTGAGGTGCCTTTGGAGGGGACTGCAGAGTCAGGTTCCTTAGTAAACACAGATTTGAAATGAGTGTTGAGTGCGTTGGCTTTTTTTTTTTATTTGTGGTGAACAGTCTGTTGTCTTTCCTCAGTGGTGGGATACCAAGGTTTTCAGTGCGCTTGAGTCGCACAGAGTTCCAGAAAGTTTTGGGGTTTTCATTAAAACTATCACCAACGACGTTGTTGATATATAAGTTTGTGAGCTTGATCAACAATCTTTGCGACATAGTTTCTTTGCTTAGGGAAGGCATTCTCTATAGCATGAAGGTTGTCTCTATAGTACACCAGTTGAAGTCCACAGTGTTGTTCCCTGGGTTAGAGGCTTGAAAGTCGTGAACAAAATGAGGACACTTTAAATCGTAGTAAGAGAGGGTCTGACTTTTTGTAAATATAGACTTGGTGAGGTGCTTTGTTCTGGAAATTTGGTCTAGTGTTGATTTCGAATAGAACAGTGATGTGATCGGAGATGCCTGGTAGGACTTCTACGTTGTTCACAAGTACCGGAGCATGAAGTAAAGTCAACTTGAAATCGGTCTGGTAATTTGTCTGACCATTTGGGAGAGTGAGTTCTCAAATAGCAGCGATAGAAGTTTGTGATGAATTGAGGCTGTGAGATGAATTTGTAGTTTGTCTTGTGTCCCAGTTTATGTCTGGTGCATTAAAATCACCCCAATGATTATGTTAGGATGTTGGCGTGGATGTTTGGACATAAGTTTGGAGATGGAATTGTTTAGTTCCTCTAGCGAGACAGAACTTGCCGTCTGTAAAAGCTTGCAATGTAGAGCGGCTTTGAGTTGCTAAACTGGAGATAGGGCCATACAGATGACTTCGCAGTTGATGTCCATGCTCGGGGTGTCAGTTGAAACAAAGGTGACCTTTGTTGCTACAAAGACCCATCCTCCATTTAAATTCCTGTCTTTGCGATATACAGTAAAGTTGGGTGGAAACAGTGAGTAAGTTCCTAATTATTCACTTGTTTGAATGTACACAAACTGCCCACAGCAAAAGAGGCAATAAACTCAGTTTGTGATGCTTTGGAACAAGCAAAACCAGATTCTGCATACCCTGAGTCTGTATACCCAGTTCCCAAGCCGCCGTCGGACCGCCAGTGGCAAGTGGTGGCTGATGAGCGGCCGGTCGGCATCGGCAAGCCGACCTAATACCGACAGCGGTCCGCTAATGGTCGCCAAGCGGCTTACGCCTGGCGGTACGCCGACCAAAAACCAACCACGGTCCGCGACTGGTAGCCAAGTGGCAGACAGCTGCGGCGTGCCGCTTCGAAACCTCTAGCGGACCGACATCGGCAACCACGCGGCATACCACCAGAGGCATGCCGCCCACCGACAGCGGACCGACATCGGTAACCACTGGTATACCACCAGAGGCATGCCGTTCAAGAACCGACAGCGGACCGACATCGGCAACCACTGACAAACCACCAGAGGCATGCCGCCCAAGAACCGACAGCGGACCGACCTCGGCAACCACTAGTATACCACCAGAGGCATGCCGACAAAGAACCGACAACGGACCGATATCGGGAACCACTGGTATACCACCAGAGGCATGCCGCTCAAGAACCGACAGCGGACCGACATCGGCAACCACTGGTATACCAGCCGAGGCATGCCGCCAAAGAACCGACAGCTGACCCACCTCGGCAACCACTGGTATACCAGCAGAGGCATGCCGCCCAAGAACCGACAGTGGACCGACATTAGCAACCACTGGCATACCACCAGAGGCATGCTGCTCAAGAACCGACAGCGGACCGACATTGGCAACCAGTGGCATACCACCAGAGGCATGCCGTCCAAGAACTGACAGCGGACCGACATCCGCAACCTCTGGTATACCACCAGAGGCACATGCCGCTCAAGAACCGACAGCGGACCGACATCCGCAACCTCTGGTATACCACCAGAGGCATGCCGCTCAAGAACCGACAGCGGACCGATATCGGCAACCACTGGTCATACCACCAGAGGCATGCCGCCCAAGAACCGACAGCGGACCGATATCGGGAACCACTGGTATACCACCAGAGGCATGCCGCTCGAAAACCGACAGCAGACCGACATTGACAACCACTGGCATACCACTTGAGGCATGCCGCCCAAGAACCGACAGCGGACCGACATCCGCAACCACTGGTATACCATCACAGGCATGCCGCTCAGGAGCCGACAGCGGACCGACATCGGGAACCACTGTCATACCATCAGAGGCATTTGACCTGCCTCTAGCTACCGGGTGGGCAAAAATATAGGTCTAGTTGGTATCACACTGCTCTGGAGTTGCTGAGGTCTTGGCATCGAATCCCAACCCTATATGCCTGTGACTGTGTTTTCACACATCATAGGAAAGTACCTGAGTATACAGTGCAAATACACATCGTATGATTATATGGGTAAAACCAAAATGAATACATTATTGTTTTCAATGTTTGTTTTTACTTTTAGAAATAATAGAGAGTGGGTCCTGCACCGACACGAAGCTTAGTGCATCATGCTGCCCTCTTAAATTAGTGTCCCGTTTCCATGGGAATCCAACGAGAATCCATAAGGGTTTCCATTAGGCTAATGTGGCAGGATGATCTGTCCTCCAGAGCTGCCCCACCACCCTTCTCTCTCATGGTGAACTTTGTACAAACTATTTTTTTAAGACACTGATCATTTTGTCAAAGTCCTCACACCAAGTACTTGTGCATGGTTATCTTGAAAATTGTTTAATTGCACAACAATTACCTGTGAAAATTTAAACCCAAATCATTGGTCGTGCGAAGTTGCGAGATAATAATGAAATACTTTTAACACCATTGCCACACGAAGTTGTGTGCTTTCAGCTCAGATGCTTGATTTCGAGACCCACGCGTGACTGCAGGCCTCGATATCAATTCAAACAAATATTTTAGTGAGAAATTACTAATTCTTTCTATAAAAAAAAAACGTGCCTTCTGATGAGGGAGCCGTTCCTCACAATGTTTTCTATCTTTGCTTATTATCAAGTTTTTATGCTAACAATAATTGTGTTGAGTTATTACCAATAGTGTCCAGTGCCTTAAAGGAACACGTTGCCTTGGATCGGTCGAGTTTGTCTTTGAAAAGCGTTTGTAACCGTTTTTTATAAAATGCATATGGGTAGAAAGATGTTGTAAAAGTAGAATACAATGATCCACACAAACATGCCTCGAAATTGCGTGGTTTGCCTTTTACCTCGTCGACTAACACGTCGGCCATTTATGGGGGTCAAAATTTTGACTCCCATAAATGGCCGACCATGTTAGTTCGCGCAGTAGAAGGAAAACCACGCAATTTCGAGGCAAACTTGTGTGGATCATTGTATTCTACTTTTAAAACATCTTTCCAACCATATGCATTTTATAAAAAACGGTTACAAACGCTTTTGTTTTGACCAACTCGTCCGATCCAAGGCAACGTGTTCCTTTAAATGAACCTCCTGTTCCAGCCAATTATTATTATTGACTAGCGGGTCCCGCAAGATTTCCGCGCTTTTTCAATTTCACAAAGCACTAAGATTGATCTTAACTTTGTGTGACAGGTATAAAGTAATACCCCCACAAAACTATTTTCTTATGCATTCAATTCTCTTTTGAATGAATATTCATATCCTCGGGCGCCACCAACGGCGACCCCTCCGTCATTATTCTCTGCGTCGAAGACGAACGAACATTAAATATTCTCTTCGTCTTCTTTTACAGGTAAAACAACATTCCATTCTTTTATTTTACTTTGCTATCACATTTTATAATTATATTAAATAGTACTCAACCAGTTTGTCTCTTTTCGTACCTAAACTTTACTTGACCGAGTTTGGTAAAAATGTATTATTTCCGATGTTTTACTAGTACCGTATACATCATGGTGCTATTTGATTTTTGTAGAAGTGAAACGAAGGTTTATGCTTTGTAAATACTTGTTGCCTTTGAGTTACCATTTCATTGTTTAAATATCTAAATCAATTGAGGTTCAAAGAAACCCTCGATTAGTTATTCCTAAGGTTTTTTATTTATTAATTAATTTATTTATTTATTAATTAATTAATTTATTTATTTATTTATTTATTTCCAGGCAAACAGTAAATACAAAGAATAGGCAATAAAGGTTTATTCTTTTCCATACAATTAATTCGTTAGAAGGGTTCGGTCGCAAGATGGCGACCGACCAGGAGTTTTGGCGGGAAATACGGTCTGTTTCAGAGTTAATGGGTTATTATTTCCTTTGGAGCACATTGTTAGTGTTGATGTTCCTTTCTAGTACAATTTATACGTGAACACAAGGGATAAGTCATTCAATTGTTCACGGTATTTTCCTTTAATAGATTGGTTCATTCTGTAATAGTGTAGTTATTTAATTTGTAAATATTATTGTGCTTTAATTTATTTTATTATTATTATCAATTGTCATTATTCTCTGCGTCGAAGACGAACGAACATTGAATATTCTCTTCGTCTTCTTTTACAGAATAAACGTTATAACTGCAGCCAAAGTGTCCTCGTATCCCTCATTTTGACCTCAAAGTTGGAGTGTCACATTTGTATCAATCTTAATTGCTAAGAAAAGAGTGACGTCACAATACCAATTACCCTGTCCTTGGTTGTACTCTGTTTCTTTTTTTTTTTTCCCGTTCAGTTTATTTTTATTCCTGTCCCGTATCATTTATTAGTCCATTTTCTGTTTTCTGTTTCCGTATTATTTCCCCACCCCCGTAATTTGGGTTTCTTCCTGCGTCCTGATCATTATTTTATCGTCCTGTTTTTCCCGTCTGTGTTATTTGTCAGTCGAATTAATTTTGTTAACCAAAGCTTAAAAATAATTTGTCATGTGCAATGAATGTTCAAAATGCGTAGTGTTAAGGCATGTTTTACTACCCAAAAAGTCGTGTGTTTGTGGGGGGGGGGGGGGGGAGGGGTAACAAAAGAGGTGTAGATGTCGCGAGTTTTAAAATAAAAATGAATGTCCCCATGTGTAAACTTTTAATGTATGGCGTGTTCTATTCAGTTTGCTTGAGGACGGATGCATGTGTCCTGAAAAAATGGAGCTGCGTGATAGGTGCCGTTCCCCCGTCCCCCTGCCTCTCCCTGTCCCACGTGCTCTAAAGCCCGTCTCCGATCTCCATGATCCCGTCCCGTAGCAAAAGTTTAATAAAAGGTGCCGTTCCCCCGTCCCCTTCCCTCTCCCTGTCCCACGTGCTCTAAAGCCCGCCTCCGATCTCCATGATCCCGTCCCGTAACAGTTAAATAAAAGGTGCCGTTCCTCAGTCCCACTGTCCCTCCCTCTCCCAGTTCCACGTGCTAAAGGTGCCGTTCCCCCGTCCCCCTGCCTCTCCCGGTCCCACGTGCTCTTATGAAAGAAATAGATTCTCCATGATCCCGTCCCATAGCAAAAGTTTAATGTAAGGTGCCGTGTCCCCGTCCCCCTTCCCCTTCTCTTTCCCCGACCCACGTGCTCTAATGTCTGACTCCGTTCTCAATGATCCCGTCCCATAGCAACAGTTAAATAAAAGGTGCCGTTCCCCCGTCCCCCTGCCCTTTCCTCTCCCTGTCCCAGTTAAATAAAGGTGCCGTCCCCCCGTCCCCCTGCCCTTTCCTCTCCCTGTCCTAGTTAAATAAAAGGTGCCGTTCCCCCGTTCCCCTACTTCCTCTCCCCGTCCCACGTGCTCTAATGTCTGACTCCGTTCTCCATGATCCCGTCCCATAGCAACAGTTTAAAAAAAGGTGCCGTTTCCCCGCCCCCTTCCCCTTCCCTCTCCCCGTCCCACGTGCTCTTAAGCCTGCCTCCGTTCTCCATGATCCCGTCCCATAAACTGGGCTCATTTAAAACCGCTCTAAAAACACACTTATTTAAATCCACTAGTCTGTTCAGTTTCTGCTATTTCATCCCACTTTTAATTGTCATTTTTTGTTATCATACACTTCTTGTTCAGCGCTTAGAAACCTGGTATTAAAGGAACACGTTGCCTTGGATCGGTCGAGTTGGTGTTTGAAAAGCGTTTGTAACCGTTTTTTATAAATTACATATGGGTAGAAAGATGTTGTAAAAGTAGAATACAATGATCCACACAAACATGCCTCGAAATTGCGTGGTTTTCCTTTTACATCGTCGACTAACACGTCGGCCATTTATGGGGGTCAAAATTTTGACCCCCATAAATGGCCGACCATGTTAGTTCGCACAGTAGAAGGAAAACCACGCAATTTTGAGGCAAACTTGTGTGGATCATTGTATTATACTTTTAAAACATCTTTCCAACCATATGCATTTTATAAAAAACGGTTACAAACGCTTTTGTTTTGACCAACTCGTCCGATCCAAGGCAACGTGTTCCTTTAAGTGCTATAAAAATGCATGTTATTATTATTATTTTGATAAATAAAAAGGCGCAGTTCCCCCGCCGCCCCGCCCCCCTCCTTCCCTCTCCCCGTCCCACGTGAAGCCTGCCTCCGTTCTCCATGATCCCGTCCCATATACGCCTCTCTTAATATTTATGCATGACGTCATAATTCTTACCCAAAATGAGGCTATGGGCGCGCGCAGCCACTGTACTGTACGCGCGCTTGCATTGTACGCGCGCGCTGCCCATAGCAACAGTTACAACGGCGCGCAAAACCCCACCAATTTTGGTGTTTTTTTGCTCATAAATCTGTCAATTTTCAACGGATTTTGTTCAAAAATAGATGAGTGTCAAGAC
This sequence comes from Asterias amurensis, assembly GCF_032118995.1. Lineage (NCBI taxonomy): Eukaryota > Metazoa > Echinodermata > Asteroidea > Forcipulatida > Asteriidae > Asterias > Asterias amurensis. The sequence goes on along the minus strand of NC_092650.1, from coordinate 9,624,597 downwards.
GTAGTCAGCTCCTTTCTTCCGTGTAAATTTGGCGAGGTTTGATGCGGTATCCAGGGAGGAGATCCAATAACATACACACACACACACACACACACACACCCACACACACACGAATCGGCTATTTTAATTATAAAGAGATATAAAGAGATCATTTTATTTTCCATAAAATGGATGGGGGACAGACTGACAGAATTTCCGGCAGACTGGGACTCCACGATTCTTGTTTTAACTTCCAATCTGATCAAACGATGATCCATAACTAATGTTACTGTACTTTTAACTGTTATACTTGCAAATAAAGCATTCAAAATAAAATTCAGTAGGCCTGTAACTAAACAAATTATGATCGAGTTCCGTCGATTTCACGAAAGTTACGCCACGTCTTATAGTGGCGCAAGTCTGAAAGTTGAAAATGGTGCAACTTACGCACTTGATTTTGACGGCGCAAAGGAAAACCACGCAATTTCAAGGCCTGTTCGACATTTTTCTGTCTGCCATGCATTTTATAACAAACGGTTACAAACGCCTTTCAAAGGCCAACTCGACCGATCCAAGGCAACGTGTTCCTTTAAAAGATATCGGCCAAAATTCATCCACATGTTCGTAGGCCTATCATCTGTAACTATAGTAACCTGCGTAATAATTTTGTGAAACAATGTTTTTTTTGCGACTGGACTGTCTATTTGCATGAGCGCCCTCTCTAAATTCAGTGTTCACACACGTGGATTATAATTTTGTGATGTTGCGTCGCGTGTGTGTGGGACACACCAAATATCTATCCACACGCACGTACACACCATGCCATACAAAAGAGCTGTAAAGCTATGATCCGTGGTCTTTTCAATCCTCTGGCGGCAGCAGCTAGCTAGCTGGCGAGGCAAGTTTGATCTTTACTTATACAGCTGGTGTATATATGTAGTGTAAACGACGCACAAGAGGAGGGGACTGGAACTGGGAGCTCTACAATGTGCAAGTGATGAGACGACTTAAAATCAAGCTTCTTACTTAGATCATGGACTAAGATCTAAGTTAGATATAAAAACCATGAACATCCGGCTAGATCCCACTTCCAGTGTACTGTTTGACGGTTTATTCGTAGAGTTTTTGACTTTATGTACGTGATGTTTGGTGAATGACAGCACCACCTTCGATCAGTATTCGGTAGCACTACACGCTGGACCTCGCTGCTCAGCTTTTGCGTGTGTTGTGTTGTTGTTCAAACATCAGCTGTTCGTCGGAAACAGGGAGCTGTACATAACAATTACAATTGCAACAGCAATGACCTGATGTTGAAAAGTAATCAAGTGAACGTGAAACTGAAATTAGTTTGTTAAAGTATCCTGCTGTCTGAGTGCCAGTGCCCACAAAGTCACAACGTTACAAAGAATAGATTACAGTGCGGTAATCTTCAAATTTTCTGAAGCAGCACTTTAAAAAAAAATTAAGGAAGAAGAAGAAAAAGGGGACCCAAGAAAAAGAGTCTTAGCCTTCAAAACTCGCACGACCGTCACTAGGACTTGGGATTTTTTATGTATTTTGTTTTTAATAACAAACGGTATGGCATAGTGTTTTTATAAACTTCAAGAGGTTAAAGATGCTTCAGCAGAGGTCTTACTCCGTGGTTTTGGCGTAGCACTATGTGGTTTATAATACCCACATAGCATGCCTACTGATGAATCGATTTAACCACCCTGCCAGGCTGCACTAACTTGGATTTGCTTACTCATTTGTGATGATGAAATTAAATACTATTTAAAGGTGTAGTGACTGTCTGTCCGATGCCATGAGAGGCCTACATGTACAACGAGAGAATTAAAGTTATACTCAACAGCACACTACTTACAAGTTACATCCAAACAATGACTAGTATAACAGATGGAATGATGCAAGTTGGAACATGGAGACAGAATGTAAAGACTAGAAAGAAATGTGGGCATGCCATGATGACCACAGGCCTATATTTTCTTTCTTTTGTGCATTTCTGTTACACCACAAGTACACAATTTGAAAACTTACAGGTATGTTATTTAAATTAAAATTTCTTGTTGGCCACTTGATTGTTTGTGAGACTTTGTAATGCTTTGTGAGACTTTGTCCATGTTTCATCTATGGTAGGGCCTACATACGTGCAATATAAATTATTCCTTGTGGATGCTAAAGAAGAAACAACAAGAAACTCATAAGATCTATCCAAAGTGGGTCCTCACTTTTCCGAAGGGAAAATGTCAGGTTTTGTGTTGATTATTTAAGATAAAACATCAACTAAAAATTTTATGGATGGCCTTAAAGGGAAGGTACACATTGGTAATTGCCAAAGACCAGTGTTTTCACTTGGTGTATCCCAACATAACCATAAAATAACAAGCCTGTGAAAACTTGGACTCATTTGGTCATCGAAGTTGCGAGAAAATGATGAAAGAAATTACCTCTTAAAAGAAATTACCTCTTTCTCAAAAACTATGTTACTTCATCAGAGGGAGTCATTTCCCACAATGTTTTATACTATCAACAGCTCTCCAATGCTCGTTACCAAGTCAGTTTTTAAGTTGATATTTGTTTTGAGTAATTTACCAAACATGTGCCGGCCCTTTAAGTATCACAAAATGTTGAATTGCCCATTTTAGTATTTCTGGATTGGCGTTAATCCAGAGGTCACATGTTCAAGTTCTGCTCTAGTTTACTTTTCTGTGTTCAACCAAACTTATTTGAAATTTGAAATTTACTAGGCAGTATTGCTTGTATTTATTATTATTTGATGTTTTTTAATAAAACATAGATGTGTGTGTTATTAATTGACGTCTTTTAATAAAACACAATTGTGTAAGTGCGTGTGTTTGTGAACATTGTTTTTACAATAATAATAATAATAATGGAAATTTATATAGCGCCTATACATGTAAACATGCTCCTGGGCGCTGAACAATTAAAAGAAAACATTAAAATTCATACAATTAAAACACCCAATAGAAAATACAGTTAACATGTATTATGCAGAATTTGTACACAACAATCAATAATTAAAAAACACTGAGAATAAACCCTAGTTAAACAAAGGGAATTGCTACAGAGAATACAAAAATACATATATATGTACTTGTACTTAGTGGTTTAAAAAAGCACGCTTAAAAAGATTTGTCTTAAGGCCAGCCTTGAATTTATAAACATTACTGGCTTCCCTAAGTTGCTTAGGAAGCTGGTTCCACAGTTCAGGACCAATTACAGAAAACATCCTATCACCTGCAGAAACCAGCTTCGCTCTGGGGCGGATCAACAGAGTAACATCACTAGCAGAACGAGTAGATCTAACAACAGGCCTAGTAGCAACAAGATCGTACAGATACAAAGGGCAAAGACCATTTTAAGCATTTGTTCGTAATGTTCGTAAAATTTGTTCGTAATGGTTCTGTTGATGAGCCCCAGGGCTCTGTTTGCGCTTTTGACTGCCTTCGCACAGTGGGTACTTGCATTTAGTGACTGATGGATGATTACCCCAAGATCTCTTTCTTCACTTACTGTCTGAATTATACTATATGGGTGCTTCAATGACCAAGGAGTTTATTAACTGTAAAAAAAGATTGTAAAATTGCTGTGTCGTTCTTTAGATGTGGTCACACTTCTGGTTGACCCAGAAGTAGGTCAACACCTGGTCATGGTATTCCAAGCTCAATTTTCAATGCCCAAGGAGTTAATAACTGAAAAAAGTTTGAAAATCGGTTACACGTGTAGATCTTGAGATAAGGTCCCATCTCCGGTTGACCTGGAAGTAGAGGTCAACATGGGGTCACAGTTTTTCAAAATTAATATTTAATGCCTAAAGAGTATATTTATTACTGAAAAAAAGTTTTGAAATCGGTTCTTGAGATATTTATGGTGCTACAAAGAAAAAAAATAATTAAAGCTTATACTACCTTCGACACCTGATGACGTCACAGTAACAAAAATGTGTTTTCATACTAGTAACTTTGGTACATGATGGTACATGATGCCTTCTACAAAAACCCTATTAAAATAGGTGTTGGTTTTAACGGAAAGCCTAGAAACCTTTGTAGGAATCTAATGTATTATGTTGTGTACAAATCCAATTGTGTTACGTACAAAGCAGTGGGTCCAGAACGCGGTTAGAAGAAAAGAGAGATCCCTAAAGAGTATTACTGAAAACAGTTTTGAAATTGGTTCTTGAGATATCTATGGTGCTACAAAGAAAAAAAAAACTCATTGAAGCTTACTACCTGTCGTAGACTCCCCTTAAGTTGTCCACAACTCGTAGATTCCCCTGAATTGCATTTACCATAGAAAAGGTTTAACAATCACATGAATTGCATCCACTTTATGAAGTACTACGATGTCCCACTACGCCAAGATTTTCAATTAATTGTTAATTATAGACGTATTTGATTGCTTTTAGTGGACTAAAAAGTTTCATTTTGTTAGGAAACGAACAAATCAATTATTTTGAAGTTGTGTTTTTGACCAGTTAAACTTTTGCACAGACACAAAACGTGCAATACATGATGTCATAGTGATGTGATGAAGTCGGGAACTGTAGGCTATCAACTTGTTATACAGTAGAGTAAGAATTTGTTATTATTATGGATACCAGCGCTATAAAATGATTGACTGATTGATAGATTAAGATTTCTTTTTTGATCGTTATAATCGTTGCTCATGATACCTAGGATTTTGTTTTATAAAAACGCTAACCAAGCACAGATTTTGTTTGATAAAACTAGAAATGATTGTCAATGAAGCATATATATAAATGTAGCCTCAGGAGGGTTTCGGCTTTATTAAGTTTAGGAAAGTCTATGGTTCTAAAAGTATTGCTTTGGAAATTTGTTTACAGTATTTTTTATGTTTTTCAGTTTAGCCATGGAAAAAGACACCATAACCTGTCCTTTTGGGTGGTACATGTAATTCAGCTCATTCTCATGTCTCATTTTATCAAATTTTGCTTATTTCCAGGGGAATGCTTTAGGAACCACAAACCAACCAACCATCAAGCTGCACAAGGCATTTGATCACAGTTCGTATGGAGGTAAAGTTGATTTGCTCTAAAAGAAAGAACTGCACTTTTGTTAATTTGTGTTATTTATATCGTCGTAATGTCATACATGTAAGCCTTTTTCAAACTTGATAATTGTAACAGTATATATGGTCAATAAGCCTTTTTTTTTTTTTTTTAATAAGCCTTCAATTAGCCTTCTTGAGAATGGCGGACACAATGCTACAACACTATAAGGTTTGGCTAAATTTGTCTTTAACACCCAAACCAAACAACACGCTCCTACATGTATCACGTACGTGATGCCTCCAAAAGGCTTATTGCAAGGTTCTGATGCAATATTTCTATTTGAGTCGGACTGTGAATCTTACAAATTATGGCACAGACACTGACACATTGATAGCTGGGTAGCCATAAACATTTCAGAACTCCATAATTCAAAAGTAACCTGTGTGAAAAGAAGTTACAAATCTCCATTCTTGGGCGGTTGGTGGTTGGAAGTCGGATAGCCTATTCCTCATAAACCTGCTTTTTTTTCATGGAATATTATTTAACAGCTCTCGGTGTAAAAGTTTTCACAAAAATGACAGATTTATGAAGCAAATAATAACATCCTAAAATCCAAATGAGAAAAAGCAATTAGTCAAAGCAAAAGGTTATGTATACATTTTTTATTCAATTGCTTTTGCTTCAGCTTCTGCTGTCAATGAACTTTTGGTTTTGCTCGGTGCCTGTGCTTATAAGCAATTGATAGTTTTTATGAATTTGGCCCATTGTCTAGTCTGCAGTCAGTAGGCCTACAACTTGAAAAAAATCTACCAAAATGTAGTGGTAGAAAATAATTTATTTTGTTAAAGAACCTATAGATGATCGTTTGTAGTTTTACATACATGGTAGATGTGTGATTTAAGCAGTGTACACTTGGCACTTTCCTGAGTGAGTCTTATCCCCCCTCCCCCATGATGCAATTATTGATTCTACTTTAAAACAAAATGATCAAATGCTTTATTGACCCAATTCACCTGACGTCATCATCAGAAAAATCTTGAATGCGCCATACTGGTGGGCAATTTCACTGTGCATTTTTATAATATAACTCTATGCTGTGCGTTATGCAGTGAAGTGGGCATTTAAGGCGACGCGTCGTTAATACACATAAACCTAACTGCCCACCAGCATGGTGAGCGTGGCATCAGTCACCGCGTGTGACGCGCGTGCAAGGGGTCAATACTCTGCATATCATATGACATTTTTTCCTTTGTCTGCACTTTGCGGTGGTTGCTGTGCTATGAATCAAGCTTGATTGGTTAGGCCTATTAATTTGCATACCGGATCTATAAGGCAATTTTGTAGGGCGGATCCATAGGATCAAGCTTGCAACCAATCAGCAATGTTCTAGTGTCAGCCAATTAGTGCACAATAATGGCATGGCATTTGTTACATTTTTGGGGGAATTGCTCTTGATTAGCGCCACTTTGCCGCATCTTGTAAATTAAAAGAGTACACAATTGGTAAGAAACAAAAAATGTGAAGATCACAGATTTACATAAAACTTACACGGTCTAAGATGATAGCTGAAAACAACCCTCGAAATATTTCTGTATTTTTCAGGGTTGTCCACAGTTTTTGAAGTAGCAGGTGAAAAATCATAAGTAGTCGGTTTTTGTCTAAGTACTTAGCAAGCGCGCAAGCGGAATTCTTTTAGGTCGTAGATGCTCTCTGGTGCAATCTAGGGAGTCTGAGGGGTTTTGTGCCCCCCTCTCAGATGTTAGAGTTTAAGGCCTATTTCAAGGTTTGATACACCATTTTTTTGCTATTGGTGATGTGCCCCCTCTCAGATATTGGAATTTGAGGCATATTCCAAGTTATGATGACCATTTTAGATGCTATGTGGGGCAATCGTAGGCCAATAACAGGCATAATAAATGAAACAGAACATAAAGCCTTTAAAATAAGTGGGCATCAGTAGCTCGCTATTTGGTTAACAGCATCTTCAGGTGTGGATCTTTGACACCAACTTTAGGGGCAAATCTGTCAAGAGTGAACATGCAAGTGTGAAGGCTTTACGGCGTGGGTCTGGGCCCGCTTAAGGGCCCGGAAAATCTTTCCATTTTAGATGCTCTGTGGTGCAATCTTAGGCCAATTTTGAGGAGGGACATCTGGGGGGACATTTGATATTTGTATTTGTATTTGTATTTGCACACATTTATTTCATTGCTGCCCTACATTTACACTTACACATTTTACAAAGTTTTATAAATGTATTCAAATTATGAGTAGTTTAGAGTATTTTAGGATATGAAAGTTTACAATGATTTAGATAGTTATATATTAGGAAGCTTTTAAAGTAGGACAACAATTAGGTTAGGGTGAAGCAGGGGCTTTTGTGCCTTAACCTATGGACAGACAAACAACATAAAATACTATACAAAAGAAAGAAAACACAAGACAGACTAAACAAACAGAATACACGACAGAGGCTAATATATGATGGTGAGTAAGTTAACAATATACTTAAATAAACCTACGAATAAGCATCAAGAAGTTTTTTTAATTAATTTTCTTGTGAATGCAGGAAGAGTGATTGAAGATTTAATTGAGTAACTCAAATTATTCCAAAACATAATGCCACGTTGAACAAGACTATTTTGGTATAATGTTGTTCTCTGGCGGGAAACGAACAGGTTTTTCTTGGCAGTGCTACGAGTATAGTGAGAATGGATGTTTGAAGTTAGTGTGAAAAGTGAATTAATGCAACTTGGCAATGCGATATTCATAGCTTTATAAATACATAAATTTACCCAAATTCAGTTGGTAAAGGTCAATAATTTGTAGTAATCTAAGATTACAAAATAATGGAGCCGTATGGTCACGGGCACCAGCATTATAAATAATACGAACAGCTCTCTTTTGCAAGGTGAGAAGTCTACTGCTTTGTGTTAAGGAACCACCCCAAGTAAGAATGGAATAATTTAAATACGGAAGAACCAAAGAGCTATACAGGGTCAGCAAAATAAACCCAGGTACGAATTTTCTTAGACGGTAATTATACCAATATTTTTAGCTACTTTATTGGTAACATCTCTTAAGTGATTCTTCCAGGATAAATTCTCATCAATTTCTACACCAACTTGGTATGTGTCACTTGTTAATTGAGCACTACACCATACAAAACTAGGGGTACAGATTGAATATATAGACGTTGAGCTTGACAGAATATAATATAATTGGATTTTAGCAATATAGTGTTCCCCACCCATCAGAAAGTAGCTGTCATCCGTTTCCCCCAGGATTGATGCCCATTGGCGGGACACAGTGCAAAGTTGAGCTGGTCAAAAACATGGGGGAATCAATTTCTGTTTTGTTACATGGACTCCTGAACCCGTCATAGATTTTGATTCCATTCAAGTATTTGTTTTGGATGTCATTGTGAAGGGTTGTTTGACAAATGGTAGAAAGGTTTCTTTTATTTAAAACAGGTTTTTGAGGCTTTGACAGGAAAAAGCTTGGGGGGAAATGGAGGAGGCCAAAAAGAAAAGAAAAAAAAGTAGCCGGCGGCAAAGGACCCAGTAGGCGGCGAAATCGTAGGCTGCCGGCACTACAATGTGAGAAATGAGACGTCAATATGTTGCGTGAAATTTCAGTGCATCTCTTTTTGGCGGTAACATCTTCAGACACTTCTTCGCCCTATTTACGAAAGAGTTGGAGCCTGACATGGTTGATGATTTTTACCAAGGTGCACAAGTGATACACAAACTGCTCAATGAGAGAAGGTTCTCCATTACGGCCGATTCCCTTGACATATATATTAACTTTGCTTCTCAGAGACTTTCTTTTCCCAATGGTCATGTAGGAGAGGCTGTGTCGCATCATGTAAAAATGTAAGAGTATAGAAGCTGCCTCACAGGTTGTGCAAGTCTTTCAGCTAAAGTAGGCTTTGCCTTGAATGGCTTCATTAACACCCGCCTCTGTCCACAAGTAGGCCTAACCAAGCCCAGCACTTTCCATGTGTTGGCAATTAGCCTTCAGAAAGTTGAAGCAGACGTATAGTCCACCCTTGAGAAAAATTTAAATCTCAAACTTTGGACTTGTCCGTATAAGTTCTTTGCCTCTGCTGTGTAGTGGCCAGGCAACTGTGATGATGGTATGTTTCTGACCTGTGTTATGTCCACAAAGTGATTGATCAAAGTGATGAGAGTGTCGTTGTTGTCTGCTAGTGCCTCCTGAAGAGTAGGCCTATAGTGAGAATTCTTTCATCAAAGAAACTTGGCATAAAAGTATGTCAAGCTGTATAGTGGTTTTGGTGTGCCTGGTTACATGTAGCTCTGGCGGAGTTAGCTTTGAATAATGGCACTCCAAAAACTGCCTGGGTATATTATTTACCTTTCAAAAAAAGTTGTTTGAAACAAATATATGCACCATTGAGGATGGGGAATGCAAAAACAATCTAAAAATATACCCCACTTATCACTTTGTTTTGCTATACATTGGGGAACAAGGTAAAAGTTTATCCGTTAATTACATAGGTTTGTAATATCAACATAAATTGGTTAGATCTATCAAATGTGATTAAATTTGACACAAATTTTGTAAATATTGTTTTTTGACCTTTTGACCTCAAATTGACCTTGAAATTCAAAATCAAGCTTGGCATCCACCCTATTTGTCTTCCTGAGCCCGTGATCCATACATCTAGCATGGATGCCAGCCATTAACAAACTATGCCATGTTTTTTTTTCTGGAGCACTTTTTTAAGTTTGGCTGGTCTACTATAGCAATATGGTTGTTTTTGACTTGGAAATTACTTTGATCCCCATGGGTTTTTGATTTAGTCTTTTTTGTCCAATTGATATTTTGCAGGTCATGAATTAGTACTTCCATACCAGGCAGATTCCCAAGGAGGCTTCATATCCAACAGTTTCAGTCCACACAGACACAGAAGAAGCAATGATACCCGTTTTGTACCAGAAGTTGCCCATTTTAAGTTTAGAGGATACAAGAAAGATTTCCATCTTGAAGTCACTTCAAATGAAGCTCTTATTGCATCAGGATTTTCTATTCAGTCTTGGAAAAATGGAAAGATAGAGACACAGAAGCTTACTCCTCATCATAAGCATTGTCACTATCATGGCAGTCTGAGATCACATGCTAATTCAAATGTAGCTATCAGCTTGTGTAACAATGGATTGGTAAGTATACATTTAAAACACAACATTCAGTTTAGCAGTTTAACAGCCATTTGCTAAGGAGCAAAGTAAGAATTTGACAGAAAAAACATTCCGTTAGTGCCGTGGCTTGGGGGTACTAATTTTGACATGAGAGGCCTTTGTGGTTTGCATTGCAAACATGTAAGTACAGGAAAATGCAAGATTATGTTTAACTTCATCATGGTATTGATATTTGAAACAGCGCAATGGTGCAAAGAAGACCTGTGATTGTTCAGGACAGAGACTTAGAGGTAACGGCCAGATGAAGGCCTTAGTTCTATGAATGAAGTTTCAGAGAAAAACCTCAAGTTCTTGTTTATAGTAACAAGTAAAACTAAAAATCAGAATTAGAATAATAAAGCTACAACTTGTGCTTTGTACATCACACCAGAGGGCTTCTCAAAGCACTCATCCAGCGAGGTCCGTTAACAGCGCCAGCCACCAACCAAATTTTGTGACTTTTTTTCTCAGCGATACTTCCAAACATGTTCTGGGGCCATATTTTAGCTTTTGATGGTTCACATCTCTTTTGTGCGTTAATCACATTATTGATACTTTGAGACCAGTGACTCTTTAAAAGAATGGTCTGTTAAGTGCCCTCACTGGGGTCAAAGGAGGCAAATGATTGGGCAATAGCTGTTCTTTGTGTGTTAAAATGCACGCATGAGCTCAGCGTCCATGTAGCATGTCGCTGTAAACAATACTATTGGACAATATGAGTTTATACGCGCACACCTGTTACAGGGTCATTCGGTGTCAAATCACCCCAAAAAAAGACAATTTTAAACCTAACCCTCTTCAGAAGAAAGCTTTTCAATTCATTAGAACTGGATACTTGGAACACACTACGCTACTGTATCTAGCATTTTATTTAAAGGTTCTTAAATTTGACGATTTGTACAATTTCAGTTTAGGTAAATTCATGTATAAATACAAAAGTGGTTATTTGCCTGACAAATTCAATGATCTTTTTACACTGTGTTCATCAATCCATACTTACTCAACAAAATTCAACCGAACCACGTTTTCCAAAAAAAATATTGTGTCTTGTAGCACCCTATTCTGGAACAACCTTTACTCTGATATTAAAAAGTCTCGTTCACTTAATTCATTCTCAAAGAAATTGAAACTCTTGAATATGTATTTTTAACTGTATATAGTAACACTAATTGTACAAAGACTGTGGTGTCGATAATTATTTTTATTGATTAGTCTGGTCCGTGTCATTGTTTGTTTTTTGTTTTTGTTTTTTAGTTTCTTTGTTCTGTTTTTGGTTGCTTTTGTTTTTTTGTCCGAGTCCTTGTCTGTCTCAGGGAAATATACAAAAGCATTATGCTTAAACTTTTTCCCTGCATGTTGACTATAACGTTAATTTCTGTAGTTATTATCTTCTATACATTGCATCCGTCCTTCATTATTATTCATGGATTTTTGTTTCCTAGTGTTGCTTTTAAAATTGTTATTGTCAACATGAAAAATAAATGTTCATTGATTGAAATTTGCTCAAAATGGCTCAACAAGCTCAAATTCCAAATTTCAGCTCAATCCGATAAACAAACGGTTTCCGTGCTTTGGCATGCTCTTTCTCGTAGGTCTTTCTTGTTGATTTCAGGCAAAATGCGCCCAACTGCCGATATTCAAACGACTATAAATCGGTAACCATCAGGTCAAATTGGTGTCTTTGGAAAGGAAATTGCATAATAAGCTTTCCAAATCTGCCAATCCTTTTTTGTAGGAACATGGTTAGGTTTAGTAACCTTTTGACCTTTACTTTGACCTTGGATTTTACCTTGTGGATCACATGATCTGGAGATGAACTTCAGTGAAAAATTACCACCATATATTTTTTTCTCCAGAACATAAATTTTTTGGCTCGCTTTCAAGCTCCTCTCAAAGTTGCCCTACTTGCCTATTTCCTGTGAAAAGTGCATATTACATACATATCCATGTATACGTAAATATTATGATTTTGTTAGGGGATCATAGCCTCACTTGGGCAAAAATAAATTGAGCAAATTTGAAGAGGGTAGGGTTTAACCTATTGGGTGATTTGACACGAAATTACCCTACATCAAAATTGATACATTTTTAGCGCGAATGCACATGTGCGCGAAGCTGCAAAGAAACTAAGATGAATAAGCATGTGATACAGTGCGAAGTGCAACCGATTGGTACACAATGTATGCTGGTTTAGGGGCCATTTATTCGCTAGGTTCCATAGCCGGTCCTTTATCATCCGATAATACATCCCCACGTGATCGGGTTTTGACCAATCACAGTCTGGAAACTGTCCAAGGTATTTATTAATTATTGTTTCTACAAGGTGTGTGGAGCCATGTTCCATAAGACCCAATTATAAACGTACTGCAGCACCATGCAATGGATACTTGGAATTAGATGCTGTGGCGTAATCTGTAGCCAAACATATAAAAAACACTGGACAGCTGCTGTGCACGTTTGTTTCTCTCTATTGTCCTAATTTGGGTTTTAGCAGTGTTTATTCTAGCACTTTCATAGGAAAATATTTTTTTTAATCTTATTTTGTTCAAATCACACCTGAAACATATTGTGCAATACACTGTAAATCAGATACTTCTTTGTAGTAAGCAGCTGTTTCCATTCAAGATAGATTTCTTATTAAGGTCCTGATTGACTTTAAATAAAACAATTTATGAAATGGGTTTAATGAATCAGAATTACTGGCAAGTTGCTTGCATAATGAACTTTAAAATTATGCCTTAATAAAAAAACATTTTGTATTATTAGTATAAACTCAGGAGTAACTGTTTTGTGTGAGTTTTAAACTTACCTACTTTGTGGATTTGTAAAAAGGTCTGAACAATAACAAGTAAAACTGGTCTGGTCCTGGTCCAAGACCAAAACTATTGTGTGTCAAGGCTGATGGAAAGTGAAAAGTGATCTCTAAACCAGTCTCAAAACTAGAAACAGTAAAAGAGAGACTCAGTGTCACTATTGGTGCTGCATGTCGATGGTGTTTTCACGAACCAGCGAATCCGCATGTGCGGCTTAAACAACACTTTTAGAAAAACACTTTTGAAGTTATTCAAATTTTAAAAAATGTTGGTCTTTTAAGTGTAAAATATTTTCTAGTGACATAACTAGATACTAATTTCTTTGTACGGATGCTCTTTTAGAAAGCTGTTTGGTTCCAAAAATATTCGCCAGTTCGTAAAAAAAAAAAACCAAAACCAGCATCCTGCATTTGCCACACATAAAAGGCACCTGGATTCGCCAGTTCGTGAAAGCGCAAAATGTAATTATAAACAACAGATTTGCCACACACAGCTAACCTTTAGACAGGGCATGCGCCCCTTGACTAAAGACTACTGCATGTGATGTGTTGCTTTATACACGCCCCATTGTGGAACAAGGTGACAACTACAGCAAGCGTCATCAGTATACATGTAGTATACAATTTAACCCTGGGGAAAAGGTTATTCGCTGGTTTGTGAAAAGTATAATAACAGTGAGTGCAGACAATTCACCGTTTTGGTAATTTGTGTAATTAGAAAACTATACATTCTCAAGACTTAAAATTTTGCAGAAATATTAAGGACACCAAATCCATTAAGAGAATGTAAAGAAACAAAAATGCCCCAATGCATCATTTTGGACCGATTCACCACTTTGTGAAAACGGCGTCGATATATACATGGTCATGGAGGTAAAAAATTAGTGCAAGTGTACCTAAAAATGTGACATGTTTTTATGAAAATTAAATCAGAATGCAATCATACAATCGTCAAATTTTGGGCGCAAACGATAAGTTTCTTTAAATTTTTATATTATAAGTTAATTTGTTCTGAAATCAACTGTTCAATTTAAAGGTAAACATGTTAAATATGAGGGAATGAGTCATGCTTAGTCTAGTCAATCTAAGCAAAAATATGGCTTGACCTAGACAAAATTGCAACATAAATGATTTTTTGTGCAAGTGTCTCCATGAATGTGAAAAAAATAAAATTTCTACTTTGTATAGGGTGTGCATACATATTTTAGGGGGAAAACAGTAATTTTTAATTTATGCAAATTATGCATATTTCCCCTGCTTACTTTTTTCTACTTTTTGGATATGATGTTGTTTAAGAGGGTTTCATTAGACACTTGCAAAAGAAACCTATTTCTGTTGCAATTTTGTCTAGAGCCCTGTTCGCATTGGACTTAATTTGGGTAAACTAACCGAGCCAATGGGTAACTTACCCATTTTAAGTCCAATGCGAACAGCCCAGGAAGTTTACTTACCCGACCCGAATGGGTAGTTTAACCGAGCCAAAGGTGCCCAGGAAGATTGACCAGGTCAGTTTAACCGAGCCAGAAAGTCACATGCGGACGCGACGACTCGGTTAAATCTCCCATCCGTCCGTGACCCGAAGAAGCTGACATGTTTTGTCATGGAAGAATAAGATTTTCGTGATTATCGAACTATTCAATGTTACGCAGGGGGCCAGAGCGGTTAGTTTACCCACGGTCTCTGTAAGTTTAGCCGAGTCAAATAAATCCAATTGCGGACGGTGGGAAAGTTAACCCGTCGGAATGTTACCCAGCGTCATGGTTAAGTTACCCAAAATATTAGTCCAGTGCGAACACGGCTTTAGTCAAACCATAGATTGACTAGACTATAAGTCACAGTACACACTGTAGAGTTTATAACATTGTTAGGACTAAAGGCCACCCACCCACACAGCTAACAGACACTGACAGGTTTGCATTTTATATCCACTTCAATACTAATGCTTATTGTTCAGTTAAACAAAGACTACAAAAGATCTATTTCCAGAAGCTCTGTGGGTGAATCTGCTTTGAAAGCTCTTTATTAAGTACAATAGTTTGAGTGGTTGTCCCAACAATGTGCTCTATGTATAACAGAAAAAGACCTAGTAATAGGCCATACATATACACATGTGTCAAATCATGGGATTGAACTCCTACATGTAGGTCAGGCCACTCTGTCTGTAGGAAACATGGCCTACACATGTATGAGAGCAAAGTAGCATTACGCTGCATGGGGGCTGAAAAGCATCTGCGGCTGCTTGGTTTATTTTAATGGAAAAGTTATACTTTTTGGTAAATAAAAATACTTTATTAGGAACATCAAAGTCAAGGTACAAGGTTCTTGAAAGCTACTTTATTGAAATTCTTCTATATGTGGCCTGGCCTTCTACAACAAGTTACATGTGGCCTTAAAAGTTTAGTAAAAGTTCAGTAACCAGTTCCACTGCAATTGACAATGATGGGGACTATCAAATGTAGATCAAACATGTAGTTTTGTGTTCTGAACTTAAACTTTTTATAGGCTAGGGGAACTTGGTGTCAAATTACACAAAACTTGTGAAGCAGGGTAGACAAATTTGTTGTTGTTAATTCCATCTACATGTTATTACCAAACACAAAAAAAACCACTAGAGAACCAAATTCCTATGTAAAAGATTGTTGTTTTTCTCTGTTTTTGTCTTATAAATTGTAATATAAGATTTTAGTTGAAAACAGATTTGTACCTTTAGAATTATTAATTTGACTAGTCCCAGGAACTTGTTATAATAAGATTGGACTGTGAATTTGCGAAACTCGACTTGAGCAGTGGTAATTATTTCCTGGGAGTTGCCTTTGATAAAAGTTTTATAAAAGTTTCCTGGATTTCCCAAATAAGTGTTATACTTGTATGGGTACTCATAGTCATTACTACTCCAATGTTGTTATCTGTATTTGTACACTTGTACTTGCACTCAGCTTGTAAAAGTACTGTGACTTGATGTTCGCACTCCATTGATTATTACAGCAATATGAATTATGATCCATTAGTTGATGTTTCTTTAAAATTTGAGAATCGTACTTGATGAAAGTACTCAAAGGTTCAATAATATTTTCATTGAAAACTAAAGAAAGCTGAATGAATGTACATTTCCAAAGTACTTGTATCATACCTTTAAGATGGAGCTGATATGAGTGATCAGTATTTGCAGATGTTAAGGATATTTACTACTGAAGGTCCTCTGGAAGCAAATTGAATATCATGTATAAATAGAATTTGGTGAATGTTTGTGAAATGTCATCTGCTCCCCTTCTCTGCTCCAAAATATCAAAAGTAAGCAGTGCATTAGAACAGTATTTGCATTGGAAATAATCACCTAAGAGACTTTTGGTGTCCCTAAGAATGTTAAAGACATTATCTAGACATACTTATTGTTGGTAAACATTTTTGTTGTTGAATTACTTTTAAAAATTCCTTTAATTTTGTATTTCACATTATGGTGTGCTTAATTTTGCCTTGCAGAGTGGATTTTTAAGAACTGAACTGGATGATTATCTGATTGAACCGCTGGATACAAACCAACATGGACAAAAAGTTCATATTTTATACAAGAGATCGAATGCTGATTTTGTGGACAGGAGCAAGGAACGGAACCGAGGCAAACGCAGCTCAAGGCAAGATGGACATGGGACATCAAATAATAAAACTAAACAGCACTACTGTGGCTCAAAAAGAAAATGTAAGTTGAAATATCAATCTTCATGTTCATATAGCTGAGAAAGTACCTGTACATGTAAAAAACAGATACTTTAAGGCACTGGACAACATTTGGTAATTACTCAAAATAATTGTTAGCATAAAAACTTACTTAGAAATAAGCTATGGAGAGCTGTTGGAGTGCGGACAACTTGCCGTTTTGGTAAGTCGGAAAGAAGAATCTCATCCCTGCTCGATCTCGCCGGAATTGCAACTTTTTATAAAAACTGTTTTGCTTGCCATTTTCATTGCTGATTAAACTACAAAGTTGTTTGTTTAAGCCAGGATCAGCTATTAAAAACTACTGATGTTGGAGACCTTTGACCTCAAATATCTGCATCACTTGAGGTTATTACTTTGTTCTTCAGTGTATAGATTATTATTGTGAAGTAAATCAATATTAAAAAATCGGAATTTGGGGTAGGTCACAGGTCAGAACAATTTTGAAAAGAAATCGATTGACTAAATTATGAATGGCCCCTTATGTTTGAATTTTTGTTGACAAGTGTTTTTGAATGAGGTCCCAGTCTTGGTCTTTTGACTTGGACACCGAGTGCTTGTACAAAGAATAATCCCATACCTTTAAGATTTTTGGAGCACAAATCTTTGCATTAATGCAGTAGTTATGATAAAAAAATGATCAAAATGCAATGATGTCTGACATTCTGTAAGTTTTGCCTCCTTGTAACCTTGAATAGTTTAACCCTTGCTCTATGGTTTTAACAAACCAAACAACTAGTATTCTTGTGTGGCAACTTTTTCTCAAGGTTTATGTACTGGAGACAATATTGGACCATTATTAAAATGCAATTAGGTCTAAAATCTAAAGTACAAAACACTACTACACATTGCAAGCATTAAGAGTAGGTTAAAAATATACATAGATTATTGACAATTAAAAATTACTAAACCATTCAGTGAAAATATTCAATTTTAAATAGATGAGTTTTCAGTGCGCTCCTAAATTTGTTCAGTTCTGTTAAGTCTCTTAGGGATGTGGGCAGAGAGTTCCAGAGTGTAGCAGCTGCCTTTCCAAACTGCCTATCACCATATGTGGAAGTTTTAGTGAGAGTTACTCTTAAAGAGGTAGTGCGTTCAGATCTCAATGACCTGCCTTGTCTGTATTTGTCGATCAAGTCACAGATGTACACAGGTGATCCTCCATGCAGAGCATTGAAAGTGTGCACGATCACTTTGTACTCAAGACGATATTTACTGGCAACCAGTGTAACTCGATTAGGACAGGGGTTATATGTTCACGTCGTCGTGTCTTGGCTATGATCCTTGCTCCACTGTTTTGTACCCGTTGTAGTTTTTTTGTGAGAACAGCCGGAAGTCCATGGAGGAGTGCGTTACAATAGTCTACCCGCGATGTTACAAGACCATGAACCAATGATTTTGTTGCTTCAGATCTTGTCGCTTTGCATAGAAAGCACAAACAATGTGTTATTCTCAAATCACAGTCAATTAGTGCTTTATGACTTGACTTACTGTAGTGATTAACTTTTTAGGTGTTCGGGCCAACAGCCCGAAACACCTCTTATTTTTTTATTTTTTTTCCTTCTTTTTCTTCATACTTCTTCTTCTTCTTCTTCTTCTTCTTCTTCTCAGCGTCCCTTGTCCCCTAACAAAAGCACTTTTTCCAAACTCGTATGAACTTAAAACTTCACACACAGTAAAATATTCATTAGGAGAAGAAACCGTTGAAATCACGTCATGATGACGTCATCCTTTCTTGAGTTATAAACATTCAAAGTTTATTTTTTCAAAAAATCGTAACTCTTGATCTACGTGATGGATTCTTACAATAAATACATCATCGGAATCGTCATTGAAAACTCCGTAAACGCCTCAAAGACATGACCCCATTTTGACCTTGTCTTCCGGCTCAAAAGAGAGGTTGAAAATTTCAAAAATCGTGTCTTAAGAACTACGTAAATACCCCATTGGTATACATGTGCATACACATTTTACACGTATGCCTACACCACGTGTATTGAACTAGTGGTGCAGCAGAGTCACGCTTCAGTGATCACCCATAGAGCGCGAAAAAGCTTCGCGTACAATAGTCTTCGTTCAAGGCGTTTAAAATATGCATGTCCCTTACTGTTAGTTAGTCTACTCTACAGTCGTCAATATTTCATAAGTTCATATTTCCTCAACCACATCAGCTATTTTGACAATCTATACATTTTATGAAAGGGCTTTACAAACTTCACAAAAATGGATATGTTGGTGACCTTTTTTTTTATTTGATCAGTCTAAACCGGAAGTGACTGTAAAACGCTTTGAAAAGGCTTTATTTAATTGCTTTTTAGGTTGAAATGTACTCCTTTTGATGGTTTACAATCACATAATACAATTTTGCAAAGGTCTGGTTAAAAAAAATAATACCGATGACGTCACCAAAAATTAGTGCGCTCTCTAGCGGCAGATTTAAAACATCTAAAAACACACTTTTACTAGATGTTTGTGTCAGAGTTTATGACAATTGTTTCAAAATTGGTAAACATAATCTCCTTCATATTAGCAACATATCTGTGGAGTCTTTGCTTCATGATGTCATCATGTGTCACCTGGTGTTGCTTTAAAGGTGCACTTTTCAAAGCTGTGTGTCTGCCAAACCAAAAGTTTGACTGAGGTGAAACTTGGTGCATTGTTAGTCAAGGACATTAACTTCCTGAACTCAAAATGACGTCATGATGATGTCATTGTGTTGTTTTGACAATTTTTGCAATTTTGATAATTTATTACAAATCTTGAGCACAAAGCAATGTGCAATATTTGTTGTTTTACATCAGGCTTTTACTCCCGGAAACCAAACACCTAGAGTTTGTTCACAAACTCTCAATGTCTAGTTACAGTCTGTTTCTTTCTCCCAGAAAATTTCCTGTTGATGGGCAAATACATTTACAGTGTTGTTGATACTTTCAAATTTTATGTTATTTTTGGTTGGATCGGTGTCATACATTTAATGAATAAAAAGAATCATTGACACAAAGCAAAGTAGTTTCTGTGTCTGGGACACTTTGCCCTATAGAGGGCTATTCAAGTACTTGTCCTTACTCTTTCACTTCAGTACAATGTGTTCTTTTCTTGATTAACACCCTCAACACTATACATACATGTAGAAACCCAGGCACGGAACATGTTAACAATAGCTGTATTCTTTATGATAGCAAACAGCCTGCAGGTGAGGAAACTAGCTTGTGTTATCGCTTGACAGTTTCTACAAAGGCGGAATAATACAAAGTTAATTCTACCCAGTGTGCTATCCAGTGAGTTTTTTCTTTAATCCGGACCACACTTGGTGGAACCTATTTCATAATGATTCTCCAACCACTGAATCTCTTGTGGGAGATACAGAGAGAAGTTGCATACAGTAGGCGTTATGAGGAGGGGGGGGGGGGAAACATGTATAATGGATTGTTTATCAAGTGCATGCTATTGCCATTTTTTTAAGTGAAATTTGTGCCAGGTGTTGACTTTTTTTGTATCTGATTCCCTTTGCTTTGACAAAAAAACAAAAAAAAACACTACATACGTGTGTTTATTAGATGTTAATTTTTAGATGTGTTTGTTGTTTAAAGCCATTGGACCCTTTCGGTACAGAAAAAAAAGTTCACAGATTTACAAATAATTTACAGGGTTTACAGAAGGTAATGGTGAAAGACTTCTCTTGAAATATTACTTTTTGAGAAAACTGTAAAACAATATAAATTCTCGTTAGCGAGAATTACGGATTTATTTTAAACACATGTCATGACACGGCGAAACGCGCGGAAACAAGAGTGGGTTTTCCCGTTATTTTCTCCCGACTCCGATGACCGATTGAGCCTAAATTTTCACAGGTTTGTTGTTTTATATATAAGTTGTGATACACGAAGTGTGGGACTTGGACAATACTGTTTACCGAATGTGTATAATGGCTTTAAAGAAACACTGGGGTTTATAAATAGCAATATCATTCTACTGAATTCAAAGTTGTTAATTTAACTTCCTGTGTGAACGATATCAAAGGGTAGGGTGAGGTCTGACACTTACATGTATGCTATGTTGCAAAACTATAAATTTATGACGTCCGGATTAAATATCCCACTGACAAACAATTAAGCCGTCCTATCCATTGATTTAGTGTAGGTTGACACTCGATGACATAGTGATGATGTCATATTTTTGTTTTTTGGTGCATGACTGTACGTGGGGGAACAATACTCTTTAAACATTCGGTGGTTGACTGAATGAAAAGATCAAATTTTGTGTAATAATGAGTGCATACTACACAGTTCAAAGGTTTATCACACCTGGAGGGTGTCTCCAGGCGAAACATGTTTCCTCAAGGTATGTGAAGCTACAGTGTACACGCATGTTCAAAATTTAAACAAGTTGTTTTGTGCTTTGGCACAATGTGCAGGCAACTATACTGTACCAACAAAACTCCCTTCTAACGATCCTATCCAGGTGTACAACTTTGTAAGAGCAACAGTTTATTTTTGTATAATGCCATGCTGTTCAATCTCCCAGAGGGCGCTATAATAATAGTAATAATAATAATAGCAGGGCTCAAAATAAACACTGGATCACAAGCCAGAGGCCAGTGTCAGGCCTGTAAAATAAATCACCGGACAATCTCTATGGTCTTGTGTTTTTTTATATTAAGGGAATCAGTGTGTGGTGAAGAGGTTTTCAACTAGTGGTTTAATCCCAACGAGGCCTGGTTCTTGATAATTTTACCGAGATGAAGTCGAGGTAAATTATCAAGGACCAGGCCTCGGCGGATTTAAACCACTAGTTGAAAACCGATTCAACACACTTTGATTCCCATTCAGTGGGTGCGTTCGGTTAGCTTCCCTGGGTCGACCCCGGTGTGCAGCGTTTTTTTTTCTTCCAGGATGAACGTGGGTAATTATCTGCACACATTCGTGCTTGTTGAAAAAAACGTCACACACCGGGGTCGACCCAGGGAAGCTAAACGAACGCACCCATAAATACCTTTTCGGTAAAAAAACATCAACACTTTTGGTCAAAAAGTAAAATAAATGCAAAAATTATAATTGTTCAATGATTTCTTTCAACACAACACCCCTCCAACTATGAAATGGTAAGGCCCTCTGCCGCCCTCGGGTAAACAACTCCTTATAAGGGAATGCTGTGCGCGTCGCGAGTATCGCGTGATGTGGCACAACTGCCCCGGCCGTTGCTCTCGACCAATAGGAATGAAGAAACTGTCTTATAAGCACAGGTGCAAACTCGCGTGTCACGCCTATGTTTCAACACTTTTTACCGGTCATAAACAAAGGTTTATACACACCCACGTGACGCGCTCTCCACCTCAATAGGAATAGCGAAACTGTCCGAGGTATTTATGAATGAATAATAATGTGCTACCTCATTGTGAAATATTTTTGTGAATATCATGAGTCTGATAATTATCTCTCAATTCTCTTCCGTAATTAATTTTCTACACAGAGTATCAAGTAGATTTTCTCTTAGTGCTTGTTCAACACTCTTCCGATCAGAACCCCCAGATTTTGAATTTTTCGCTAGGCCTATTAACCGCTCAGCCACGACACTTCCATTACTTCCATTTATTAAGTAAATTCTAAGTTGTTTAATAGGGGATTCTGCCAAAGCAATCAATGAATGAAAGGTCCAAGGGTCTGAGCAACAGTTGCATAGGACACAATGTGGTGGGTTGACTACGCTTGTTTCACCATATATTTGTAAGTGTTTTTGTTATTGGTAATATTGTTGATAAAGGAATCAAAAATACCTGATTGAACTGTTTCTGGATCTAGTCAGAGCACAGGCTTTCATTCAATGTATCTTTTTTTTTAACACTGTAGTTTCTGAGATCAAACGATAACAACTTTCAAATTTGTGTGGACATGTATGAGAGTTCTTCAGACGAAAGAAGTAAAAAAGAAAACAAAACATGTTCAGGGGTTTGCCAAAACCCCAAATAATGTAACAGAGTTTACCCCCCACCCAATTTTCAACATGGATTTGGGTAAAGTATCAGTTTCTCTTTATAATATCATGTGGAGGTTGGCAGGTTATTTTGGTCCTAGTGCTAAACTAATTGGCTCCTGCTGAGATCTTGAAGCCAGTGACCTTGTATGTAAAGGGAATAGAGGTCATGTCCACTCTCCTAATGTATTGTTGTGGCATTTAAGGTCAGACATTATGGATATAGACTAAACACTTTTTGACAAGCTGGCTGGTTGGTTAGCCACTACTAATGTCTACTTTGATATGTGTTTATGATCACCCCATAAATGAAGGACATTCATTACATATCTGTGACCAGGGCTGGATCAGAAACATGTACACCGTACATGCAATGCATGTAGTCCCCATAGAGGCCCCTGACATGCCTCAACTGTATTTATGGGTTGGCCTGTGTTTGTTGTATAGTTCAATGCCATGTTTCCAGTGTTATTACCTTACCAGATGGTAAATGCTCTAGTCTTTTAAAAGTTGTCATTGGAAGTATCATGAGGAGATAAAGTACATTACAATGAGACAAATATGAAAAAAAAGAAAAAAAAAGTTGGAGCTTGTTGTACTTAAGGCCTTCCAGTCTCCCATATTTGAGGAATTGCAGTCAAATTATAGGTCATTTTCTAGACCAGCTTTGGCTAACAATGTATACTGCATTTAAATAGGCTCTGTCTTGGGCTCAGCCGGCAAGTTTTTACGGCAAGTTTTTACGATATACATGTAGGGCCATACTCTTTGGACTGGGCTCGTAAAATCTTGACCCAAAAGCCTACAAAAACAATAGAAGTACTTCTTTTGTTCTATACAGAGTGAAAATAAGACAGTAACATTTTATCTTATTTGTGGCCTCAAACAACAGGGAGGGTCAGAAGATTAAATAAGGGAATCAATGTGTGGTGAAGAGGTTTTCAACTAGTGGTTTAATCCCAACGAGGCCTGGTTCTTGATAATTTTACCGAGACGAAGTCGAGGTAAATTATCAAGAACCAGGCATCGACGGGTTTAAACCACTAGTTGAAAACCGATTCAACACACTTTGATTCCCATTCATAATACCTTTTTGGTTAAAAGGCGTAATAAAGTAAGAAACTCTGTAAAACTTATCCGTTTCCGAGTGCTTGAGCTCTGTATGTTTCCACCTCCATGGTATGTTCAATATACGTGTTGAATGTACATGTACGATGTCCGTATGCGTGTGTTTTCGGTTTCGTGGTGCATATTCGCTGGTTTTCCTTTCACACATAGCGCGGCCAAATCACCGACAGCGCTTGCATCGCCCGTAACAAGAAACATTTTGCATCAAGATTAGTGTGGACAACTGGTTATAAACACTGGTCATTATCAACTGTTTAAACACCCCCACGTGACGCGCTCTCCACCAACAGGAATAGCGAAACTGTCTGAGGTATTTATGAAAATATGAGATTTTGCTTCCTTGCACATGAAGGCAAGTCACTGTTTTGCATATTTCAATAAATAAATAAAAATGTTATTGATTTTATTACAGTGATATTTCATTTGTGCAGTTTTTCATGGAAGTGTCGTGGCCGAGCGGTTAAGACAACTTAATTCAAACTCTGCTGTTTCTGATCAGCAGAGTGTGGGTTCGAATCCCTGACCCACACTTCTGTCTTTCAGCAAGACACTGTTGCTTTGTCCTTTTGGATGGGACATAAAGCCGTTGGTCCCATGTGTTGTGTAACGCATTTAAAAGAACCCAGTGCACTTATCGAAAAGAGAAGGGTTCGCCCCGGTGTTCCTGGCTGTGTCTGCTGTATGCACCATAGCACCTTGTAAATCCTTATAGAGTGCTAAATATTTGGGTCTCGGCAGAATTCATCACTGAAATAAACAATCTTTCTGTATAATGTATATACTCAGCCCCTTGAGTACGTTGTTTGGTAGATACGTGCGCTATATAAGACTTTGATATTATTGTTATTATTATTATTAAATGTACTTTTAACATCTTTTATGTGTAATTTAAAATCTGTAGGATATTGCATTTGAATGAAAACACAGTGTGGGAGATCCACGTTTGTTAAGATGAGGCAAATCTAAGTCAGGTACATGTACAACTTTTTAAAATCCAGAATGAATTTTAATTTGTGTTGCTCATTAAGCAATATGTGAGTGTACTTGTTGGAGCTTCAACAGGGTGTAATGCGACTGACCGAGAGATAAAGTTATTTCAATTGCGTGATAAATCCACTGACTATCTTCAGGGCGTTTCAAAATATGCTTCAACCCTTATTACCAAGTCTGAAATGAGTAAAGAAATCAACACTCTAGTTGGTATATTTTAATAACGAGCCATCAAAAAGTGTAATGCAACTTACCGGTAATGCGACTGACCATGCAATGTAATGCAACTGACCAAATCTTTTTGGTAGAAGAGACAGTCCTAGTATAAGAGAGGTGTTCTAATTACCTATTCTTCTGGTTTTACTCCAAATCTATGGGGTATCAGCTAGCAAATACATCGCGATATTTAATCGATATATCGATGTATCGCAATTATCGCGATTATCGCGATATATCACGATATATCGCGATATATCGATATTTCGATTAAAACCAAATCCATCCGATATCGAAATCGTGTCCAAATTAATATCGTGATATTCGATAATATCGTGATATCGCCCAAGCTTAATGTATGTGCCATTCCAATCTGTCACTTCTAGTTTCATCATTTAAACAGAATATGAAATAAAATAAAGAAAAGCAACAGTTCGCAGATAAAAGGAAAACCACGCATTTTCGAGGCAAATTTGTGTGGATCATTGTATTCTACTTTTAAAGCATCTTGTAAAGCATGGTGCTATCAGAATTAGGTCTCATAATTCAAACGTAGTCCCACATCAGGCAGGAAATACTGTATGTTACAGCACCAGGAGCGTCACTGGGTGACGGACATGTGCGCTTTATTTTTTATAAGAAGCCACAATTATTATTATTAATATTATTTCCAACCATATGCATTTTATAACAAACGGTTACACACATTTTTTATAGACCAACTCGCCCGATCCAAGGCAACGTGTTCCTTTAAATCTGCAATTTCATTTTTGTTCAATAACATACTCAGAAAGATATTTAACATTTTATGTTAAATGCACAACTCTGAAAATAAAGTTGGTCAGTACATGGTCAGTAAAATGGGAAATAATATTTCCCAAAAATGAAAATTTGCTTAAATTCACCTGGAAATGGAATTTTTATTTTTTCAAACATAACAGTATATTATGTTTAGGAACAATAAAACAATGTTTTTTAGTAATTGTTTGTCATGAAAAATAGCTTAAGTTGTTTAGGGGGTTGACTCCGCCTACCCCTTTTGTGACGTCAATTGAGGCAGACTTTGCCTTGATGCGTATAGTAAACACACGTGCAAATTACATGCAAGTCCAAGTCGTTGGTTTGTACGTTGCGAAATAGCTGTTTTCTTGCATGTTTCCAGCAATGCCGACCAAGGATATTGCTGCTGGATGCAGCAAAACAAAAGATGGGGTCAGTCTGCATGGCTGGTCAGACTCACAGGAGCAATAGTGCCTAGTGTGGTCCGGTCTGACGCCTTTTTCAGCATTGTGCAGCATTTTCTCTTCAAATATCGCACCTCGATTGACGTCACGAACAACGCCCTCTCGGGTCGGGGCCTACTCTTAAATTTGTAAATAAGATAAGAGCAAATTTTTTAGAACCTTGGTTAACTATTTATTCACATTCCACTCATCAAAACACTAGTGACAAAAGCTTTATTTTGACAAAATACCAGTTCCAGGTGACTTTAACTCTAAAAATACATATTTCAGCCTTGTTTCTATGATTTTTAAGAGAAAAGGTGTGATTATTTTAGTAAAAACCAGTGAAATTAGTTTATTTAACTTGTAAAAGGAATGAACCCAATTTTGCCAAATAAGAACTCAGTTGGGCTCCATTTGGGCTTGGCTAAAGTGACCGGACAAACTGTAATGCGACTGACTGTAACGCGACTGACCATGGTTTTGCCATGTTAAAAGTTCAAGTTGCTGACTATTTATAAGTAGCCTATCCTGTTGGACACTCATGTATAAGAGTTGTGTGTTAAATGTAGTAAAACATTTGCAAGTTTTTTAGTTTGAGGAAACTTTTGAATTGTGACAAGTGTATTTTTTACCATGTCCTAGCTAGTCCATGTCCCATTTTCCCATAAACTTAGTGGAACAAATTTCTCACATAGAACTACTACATGTAGCACTAAGATCAAGAAATGACACAGAAAACTGTAAATGCGACTGACCATGGAATTTCCCATTTGCATTGATGAAACGAACCTGCCCCTTAAACTTGATTATCAGGTCGTACATAAAAATAAACAAATAAATAATAAATAAATAAGTGAATAACAAAATGCCCTGTTCAAGGAGTAAATGGCTCTTGGATTTTTTAAAGGGGAGTGGCTTATTATGCATTGTGCATTCTGATTACAATGTTAAATACTGTGCAGAATAAACAACTAGTTCACAGGTATTTTAAGAGCAAGTACTTGGAACTGGTATTGGGTGTATATCCACTTCAAAACTGGTTGAAATTCCATTTACTGAAAGGTTGCATGCTGCAAAAATGATAACAACTTAACAAGGAGGTTTTTTATTTACTTATAATTCTTTCAAAATTATTAAAGCGTACTTGAGCGAATTTATTTTTGATGGGAATGCTATTTAAACATTTTTATTGTGTTTGTTCACCATTTAAATGTAATTTTGATATTTATAAACTTCTGAATTTGTTGTAGTTGTCGAGTTAAAAAATCAGGCCCCAACCAGTTACCCAACCTCAAGGTTTTGAAAATCTACACTTTTGTTGACGGGGTGATGCTTGGGAGTTTGCTTTGTTATACATGTACCTCCACGCTATAACAGAGCGGCTATACAAATTGGAGCTCCCAAAATGTAAAGTGACATGAGTGATGGCTAACTGAGCTTTTCATGAATCTTTGAACTAGATAAGGGTATTCAAATTTTTTTTTTTTTACACAATCAAGTTCTATTTATACCCATATGACTCAGTTTCCTTATTGATTGACAGTATCTAAAATGAAATTCCGCAAAGATCACTACTTGCCATTTTCATTCAAGTAGGTCTTTAAATATTAGCATGGGCTTGGAATTTTGTGTAAAAAAGTATATAAAATAATGTAATGGCACACCTAGGGTTCAAAATCTTTCAAAACATTTACATGCAGGATCATGATGCATGTAAAATTGTCACTTAATTTTGATGCAAGTCATAAAAATTGTTTTTTTTTATGAACAATACAGGACAATGGTTGAATATAGATTTCTTTCAAAGCACTTGAATAGAAAGAGAGAGAGAGACAGACTTGTATAGAAAGGGTACTGTGGATTTAAAGAGAGAGAGAGACAGACTTGTACATGTATAGAAAGGGTACTGTGGATTTTAGTGGAGAGGCTGTTTGGGTTGTAGGATGGGCTACCTGTCTCATGGTGTTATATTAAAGGGAGACATTGTAGAGTGCAACGTCAATACGGTACATACATTCTGTCATTAGAAATAATAAACTCTCACAGACATGTTGACTACTTCAACAGAAGGACTATTAAAACATGTATTGAAACAGTGAAGTATATTAACTCTTCATGCAATGCTATCTTTTCCTGAACTACATACAAATGTTTATAATATCCTAAGAAGTAGATGGTTAACAGTTATATTAGCTTGTTTTGTCATATCATTATGTTTCAATCCTTAAGTTCAATATTGACTGTCTTCATTAAAGCATAGAGCTATCAAAGTGATGTACAGTGTTCTTTGATAGTGCCGATTTATGGCCATTCTACTGTTAAATTACAGGCTGCGTTTGGCATATGTTTGGCTCCCATGTGTTGTGTAACGCATGTAAAAGAACCCAGTTGTTTATTGAAAAGAGAAGGGGTTTAGCCCTGGTGTAGGCTGTGGCTGCTGTATGCGCCATAGCACCTTAAAAACCCTTATAAGGTGCTACATAGTTGGGCCTCAGAATTTATCACTTCAATTACCTATCTTTCTGAAGGTTTGTAGAGCGCCTTGAGTACCTTGTTGGCAGATACGTGCGCTATTATATGTAAGAGACTTCAATATTATTATTATTATTATTATTATTATGATTTGTTCAACTATAATTCAACATCTAATGACATTGTTTTGACACCTGCAGCTTTGAGATGCACTCAATCCTGGCCAAAAATTTGAAGAGTAGATGATTGACTCGAAAGAGAATGTTCTATTACAAAAAATAGCTCACCTTCGATACCTACAAATGCATTTATAATGCGCAAGCGCAAGCGACTCCGCTGAACAAAAACAAAGCAGGTCCCGTGTGTACACACAAATAACGCCCTTCTTTTTACAGCGGCCATAGTGTCAAGTCGTTTTTTCCCAAGCTCTCTGAAAACAACGTAGCGTTACACACCGATGTCGGTCACTTCCTACCCAAGTCACTTTGTACCCAAGTTGTCGTACCCAAGTCACTTCGTACCCAAGTCATTTTGTACCCAAGTCACTTCGTACCCCAATTGTCTGACTCTGACAGAAGTGGCCGGCCTTCATTATTTTCTTTCATGTGGACATTGACATTGATTATATGTCATGGTAAATAAAAATGACCTGCAGGAAGATCAGAATAAATGATCCTCACTAACCTTTGTATAAAAAGTGTCCAATTATTATTATTATTGCTGAATTAATGTTCTTCACTTTGATGCGATTTTCTCATGGAGTCCGTTTCTGACTTGTCGGACGGAGATTTTTACACAAGTTTTCCCTCCGTAAATTACTACGTTTGCTGTTTTAAAAACTCTCCTAAAAAATTTCATCCAGAGTTGAAGATAACCTTTGGTCTGATAAACCTACCCGAAAAAATATCTACACGGATAAACGCACTAAAGACCTCAACTCAACAGTTCTCTCGAGAAGCTAGACCGTCATTTACGATATGGGGCCAAGGTTTCCAACATGTCTGTATTATTGTCCGATACTCTCGCTCGGGCTTCAAAGGACCCTGCATCAGTGGATCCAGAGCTCCTGCCAGTCATGTTTAGTTTTCTTGATGACTGTCTCGGTTCATGTTTACAGTCAATTACTACCAGTTCGGCTATGGCTACTTCCCTGCGTAGGTAGCTCATCCTCGATCAGCTCTACTGGCCCTCACAGTGCTCCAGAGAACAGATGGAAAAATTACCTTTGCTCGAGAGTGTTCTCTTTGCAAATTAATTTGACGATACTATGCTTCAAGAGGCCAAGCTTCTTAAGACTGACTGGAAGAGCAACCTCATCGACCCTCGAATAAATCTTCTTCTTCACTGCCCCCACACACCAACGACAAGGGCAGGAAAAGCAACAAATGGCCTCTTCGTCGCCCCTACCAGTCCAATTTTCGTCATTCAAGGGCCAACTTTTCACGCTCAGCAGCCAAACCAGGTTATCGTTCCCAATCCTCTGCAGCTGAGGCAACACCCTCTAGCTCAAACCACTCCTTCAAGACGCAGCGGTCTCGAGGACCCAAGAGACAATGACTCCACATAACCGCTTACCTCATGTCTCACCGGCTCCGGGACCAGTGGGTGGTCGGTTACTAGACGTTGGGACTTCAATCACAACAGATTCTCAAAACAAAAGTCCCATCATCTCCTTCCTTCTGGCTTCCAAGATTTTTCAACCAGTGGCGACCGATCATCAATCATCGGCCCCTCAGTGCCTTATTCGAACCAGGCATTTCCTGATGAAAACGCTAGGAGCTGTCCTTAAGAGTCATACATATCACCGGAGATACCTCAAGTCAATAACCGACACAAGACCTACCAGTCCCGATGCCTCCAAGGGTCTTTACCAGAATCACTTTCTAGGTACCTGGTCGACTGGCTGATCCTCTATTCGGACACTTGTCAAAGCTCTTTAACGAACCTAAGGCTCATTATCAACGTAGGGAGGTCTTCTCTAGTCCCATCTCAAAGCCAAACATTTCTCGGGGCATCCCTCAACATGACGACCAGGAAGGTTAATGTGGCCTCACCAGAGCTGATTTGTTCAAATATTCCTTACTCCGTCAATTCTCCCACCCAGGGTCTGACTTCGTCTTTTTGGATTTAGGGCCAGTCTTGAAGACCCAGTACAGGGTGCAGAATGCTCATGTGCCATCTTCAGCTTTTTCTGATTTTTTCTTTACTGACCCCGAACAGGCATAACCAAACCAGTTCCGGTCAGCTCTCTCATCCAATCCCATCTCAAATAGTACATTTTTCACGGGAATTTTCCCTGCAGTACAACATTCCCGCCACCCACTCCATCCGTGACTCTCAATACAGATGCCTCACTGTCATGTTGTGGGGCCCACCTAGACAAATTTTTCAGTGGCGGGAACTTATATACTTCACATCTACCTGCTTCTACCAATTCAAGGGGCTCTTCAGCATTAGAAGAACAGAGTCATATCGTACAGTCCTTATAAAGACAGACAATTCCACAGGAGGTTCCTACAGAAATCTGCTAAGGGGGTACCCACTCTCCTTCCCTCTGCATGCACACGTGGGAACTCCTGAAGTGGTGCATTCCCATCGGACCTTACTACCGGTACACCACCCGTTGGGTAAGCAGTTTTACAGAGTGGTCCCTCCACCACCCCACAGTTTGACAAAGTTTTCAATAATATGGACACGCCTCACATAGACCGGTTTGCATCCCACCTCAATCACAAGCTTCCAATGCTGCTTTGTACACGACATGCCCATCCCTGAGCTTGATTGGACAGTCCTCCTGGGGTACATCTTTTTCCCATTTTCCCTGCTACCTTGAGTACTACAAAGGATCAAACAACAGCCTTGCAACATTGCATCAAATGGTGCAGCTAGAAAGTATTCAGCCCCCATTCTGCATCTCTAAAATCTCGTCCTTTTTCAAAAGCTTACTGGTTGGCGCTATGAGCAAAGACTGTTGGATTAGCGTCTTATAAATTTAACGATTGATTGACCAATATAACAGTGGATGGGGATTCTTCTTCTTCACCTGTTTCACTCAGACCTTCAAATTACAACCATTCTTGACAACAGATCTGTCATTGGTGTCATACTCGGAGGGCTGGGCTATAACTCAAACCCTCATAAACAACACTTTCTTTTCACACCTTTTTGAGGATAGTTCAATGACAGACCACGCACCAAAAGGCTTACTCCTTTGTGGGATTTCTGCAGTGGTCAAAGTCTCCCTCGGAACCAGCTGGATCCTGTTCCTTCATTTGCTGACAGTCAAAACAGTCTTTCCTCTTGCGGCCTCCATGGTCCATCCTAGAAGTAAATTTCACGCTCTGTTTCTAAAACCAGGCCACTTGCGCTGGGAACCAGGGGGCGTTCAACTAATTCCACACTTAATTTTCTTGACTAAGAACCAGTTGCCAAAATTTTCAACCCCAGATATCTTTGTCAAAGTTTAACACACTTTTTAAGCATCTAGGATGACAAGCTGCCCTGTCCACATTCTTAATTTGTTATATTGATCGGACGAAAGGGCTGTTGGGTGACACATAGCAGCTATATATTCATCACGACAGTTCCGCCATACCAGCATGCAGCCTCTGCAGCTACTTCTCTATGAGCCTAACATAAACTACAACAGCCTGGTGCTACTCAGTCACTTGAGTCTATGCCTGGTCCTCCAAGTAAAACCAGCCAGCGTCAGCTCTGCCATTAACGACGCAAAGTGTCTCAAGTTCAACATGGGTCGCCACAGGTGCGACATGCATCTCCTAGGCCATACCCATTCTACCAGCTCAGGAAGAACCGTTGATGGCGTTGAATTTCCGCCCAGGTTCAATCTCAGCCACCACAGATGTGGATCACATCTCAGCTGGCTTTGGGTAGACCCCCTCTGCAAGCCAAACTGGGGTCGGTGCCTGGTCGTCCAAGTAGAGCAAAGAATTCTCGGTAAAATATCAAGAACCAGGCCTCGTTGGGTTTAAACCACTAGTTGAAAACCTCTTCACCACATATTGATTCCCTTATTTAAACACTCCCACTTGAAAAACTGTCTGGGGTATTTATGAATAGATAATAATTGCACCTGCAACTTATCTCTTTATACCCAGTTTCAACGATCAATCTCTGCCTGCTCAGGTAGCTGCTCAGCTTGTAGTTTTCAATGTCTCATAACCATTGCTATTTCACATCAGACCCTCACCAGATAACAGCAAACTTTCTTATGTTCGTAGAATTTACAGATTTAGTAGGAAAAGTATTATCTTGATTGATTTCCAAAGTGCCTGATGGGGAACACATTGGCGGCAAGCATGAGGCCTTTTGGGACGCAGGACCTAGATGTTTGTGCACCAACTTGTGGTCAACATAATTACATGTCCCTGGACAGTTTATTGTGTAGCTGATACAGGCATGCACCTATCATGCTATGCTTCATCTCCATCGTACTGTAACTTCCTGCACAAAAGGTGCGTGAAGGTCCAGCTAAACCAAGGTCCTTGACTATGGGAAAACAGCTTCTTGTACAGTAAAGACTAGTGTTACGGATATGTCACTGGTGCGCTTTAGCAGTGTGCTGCATGCAGCATTGGTCCTGACGCTGGTTCGCGTCTGTGTTATTGTTAGCATGGCCAGTGACTTTATTCTTCTGTCGGTATGTGAACGGTTAGGTTTTATTTAAAGAAAAAATAATGATAACAAGTAGAATAACTTTGTGTCGAAATAAAGAATTTATTTAACAGTATAAATAAAAGATTTCACAGAGTAATCGTCATAGAGAAATAATCGATACAGGATAAGGCACATTAGTAGATAAGACAATAAGACGCAGTGATCATGTTGGCCCTTTCAAAGTAAAATTAGACTCGTGAATAACTATAATTTGAGTAACTATAAATATAACTATGAATAGTAAACTTGCACCTACAACCATGAGTAAAATCTCTTTTAAAGGACTGGTGGCTCTGAACAGAGCCGGTTTGGTCTCAACGTTTGAACAGTATACTCTGCTCGACTTCAGGAGAATGGCCGAGACGTCGGGACCAAACCGGCTCTTTTCAGAGCCAACACTCCTTCAAAAGAGATTTTACTCATGGTTGTACCATGGAGGAAGGAAGAGAAGGAGTGCAAACGAAGGGACTTCAAAAGCCGAACCTGTGGTGCCACGATCATTTAACGACAACTCATAATCATCCACATACCTTACACAAACAATGGGCGATCTAGCGTATGTAAGTTTGCACGTGCACACTTGGTTCTTCACGCAACTATGGCATTGTATGTCGTATGGATATAATAAAGAAAAAAATACTTTTTTGAGACCTGATAAATTTTGGGTACACTTTCGCCCACCAAAATAAAAAACACAATCGATACCAACCATGCTTTCTACTATCATTATCTTCAAACTGTGTAAGATTAATATAGATCCTGTGGACATTGTGTTTTGTGTTAGAAAAAAAAATACATAGACTCGATTAGAAATAATTAGAAGTAGAAATAATAAGCAACAAAAGACCCGCACACTGAAAAAATGCACCAGCCAAAACCAGCCAAAAAAAATGCACCAGCCAAAACAACACCAACCGGTCATCATGACAACAAAGGCTTGAAGACACACCCAGCCTTCCTACCCCCGTAGCCACCCGTGACCAGCGACCAGCTAACGCTGCCCCGACCAATCCATTCCAACAGTGTTATGCGAACAATACAAGACCATGGTAAGAAGTGCTAACAACCCTTTTTAGTTACTGTTTTGTTGAACATGTGAATAGCATTAGGAACAAATGATCGTCTGGCCCGGCATAGTGAAGTCCTAGGAACAGAAAGACAAATACCCGACCTTATTGAATGTAAAACAACTGTTTTATTTGCATTATTTTGTGTACTTTAAAGGCAGTGGACACTATTGGTAATTGTCAAAGACCAGTCTTCTCACTTGGTGTATCTCAACATATGCATAAAATAACAAACCTGTGAAAATTTGAGCTCAATTTGTCGTTGAAGTTTAGAGATAATAATGAAAGAAAAAACACCCTTGTCACACGGAGTGGTGTGTTTTCAGATGTTTGATTTCGAGACCTCAAATTCTAAACCTGAGGTCTCGAAATAAAATTCATGGAAAATTACTTCTTTCTCGAAAACTACATTACTTCAGAGGGAGCCGTTGCTCAAAATGTTTTATACTATCAACCTCTCCCCAATACTTGTTATGAAGTAAGGTTTTATGCTAATAATTATTTTTAATAATTACCAATAGTGTCCTCTGCCTTTAAGAGTATTTATTTCATACAGTGAACCAATTGAACCCAGATCAGTACCAATTAAATGCTTAGCGATTTTCCTTGGTCTCTCCAGTTTCTCAACATTTCGTTTAGACAGATGATCACAATTACAGATCAAACAAAAAGTGAGAATACTTTGAATCAGTGACTGGTTAAAAAAGATTTAAGATCCATTGTCAACGTGGAGCTCTTTTACACCCTTTAAGTCAGGGTTTCACTGTAAAACAATGTTCTCAATACAACAAATTTATTCTGAAAGTCTAAAAACTTCCAAAAATAAAGACCAGGCAGAGTCTTGGTAAAGAAAATGTGAAGTTGTGAATGCACACTATGTACACTACATGTATGTACGTCATGCATGTACTGGTTTTTAGAAACCCACTTTCTTACAATCCTTTTGCACGTAATGAATACATCAGTAAAACTATGAATAAAGGTTTATTGTCATGTTTTCCATAAAATAAATGTTTTTGTCAAGGATTGTTGTGCCTGTTCATTATGCAAATTGTGTAAACTTACAAGTTTTGAAAAGAAACCACCCTGGAGTCTTGCACAGTTTGCAGAACCATTGTTTTGTTAGTGAGCTATTAAATTACTTTCCAAAGACATGTCCCAGCCACATAATATGGGGCTTTCCAGTTATAGCCCAGCAGGTGCCTTGAGTCTAGACTAGAGAGCTGTCCATGTCTGGATCATGATATTGATTGATTGAGGATTTGATTTCATTAAGGAGGGAGGAGAAAGGGGCAGTGTACAGTCTGTATCTCAACAAACTCCTTACAGGATAAATAAGTTGCAGGTGTGATGTGGCTAGTGGACAAAAATTAGTGATGAGCTCCCCTTATGAAAGTGGTCGTTTGGATTTTATCCAGCCTAGTTTTGAATGAGTCTATTGAAGGTGCTTCTCAATCTCTTATACATACTGGTAGGCGGTTCCATTCATCAACAAGTGTCACAGCGAGCAACAATTGTTTTGTTATACCTTTGTAAAATTGTTATTCCCTTGAACATGTGGTTGTTTCGTATACAGCACTGGAAATCGACCAACGCTGGGAACGATTAAGGTGATGTACACCGGTGTACATCACTTGTCATGTTACCCGGCCCGTCAAGCCATGTAACATGTGTTTTTGTTGCGCGTCATATGATTGGTTCTCGACCAATCAAACTTCACAGTTTGTTACCTAGGTATAACAAGCGTTTTTGTTGCACGTCACATGATTGGATCTCGACCAATCGAACTTCACAGTTGGTTACGGAGGTATAACAATACAACTTGTTGAGACCTTTTAGTAAGGAAATTACTGGCCTACTTATGAAGTGTACCATCAATTCCAGCTTGAAAGAGTTTGTGTGGGAGTGTCTCTGATGAGGAACAACGTTGAACGCCTTTTTCGTTGAAGTCCATGTTTATAACGTCTGCTTGACCTCTGCTGTCTAGGATTTTGGTAAGGTCGTTGACAGCCATGCTTGTTGAGTCTCTCAAGATCGACCTTTGCGAAAACCATGCTGCTGGTTGTTGAGGACATTATGCTGTTTGAGATGGGTCGTGGCTTTTGAATGGATTATGTGTTCAAGTATGTAGTTTGCAAGGAATTGAAGTGGCAGGTAATGGTCGTGTACAGATGGTATACAAAATAATATTGACTGCTTCGAGTGCTATGGTTTAAACTATGACTCCCGAGGTGATCCCCGGAGCGTTCTATTTTCCCTCGGCTCAGCCGTGACGTCATGTAATGCAGTCGGAGGGAGTCGGGAGTTTTTACCATAGCACGAGTAAAAGCAGTCAATACTAGTTTTTTTATAACACCCCAACAGACAATTTATCATCCTCGTACACGTAACGTTCATACGGGCGTTTCAGATTCAGAGATACACAACTGATTGGGTTCGAGGGTGGGTAAAAAGACGTCTGGGTGTACTGCACTCCGTGTGATAGTCGTTGGGCAAACGAGGCACTATCACACGGCCACCGTTTCTAACAAAGATATTGACAAAATAGGGACACCGCCAACATAGGGCTAGATAGCTCAATTGGTAGAGCGTCGGCACGTTAATCCGGAGGTCGTTGGTGCGAATCCCACTTTAGTCAATTCTTTGTTCAACCCCAAAAATCATTTTAAAATTTACCTAGTCAGTATCCCTTGTGGTTTATTGACATCTGAAACAAAAAGTTGCATCCCCTTAAGGTGATCCCCTGACTGCCGCTTCCCAGGTTGTGTCGTAATTTGGGTGTGATCCCTGGCTACACGGCAGTTAAACGGTTGTATGGCTTCTGACTGGCACCCCGAACAAAGATATTGACAAAATAGGGACACCGCCAATATAGGGCTAGATAGCTCAGTTGGTAGAGCACCAACATGTTAATCCAGAGGTCGCTGGTTCGAATCCCACTCTAGTCAATTCTTTGTTCAACCCCAAAAATCGTTTCTAGTAAAACTAAGACATATCATGTGATGCGCTCTAAACAAATGAAAAAGCAGAATATTTGTAAGGGGTGTTAAAATTATTATTACCCCACTCTGCACTGACACAAGTAACAAGTCAATTGTTTATTAAA
Organism: Asterias amurensis; assembly: GCF_032118995.1. Taxonomy (NCBI): domain Eukaryota; kingdom Metazoa; phylum Echinodermata; class Asteroidea; order Forcipulatida; family Asteriidae; genus Asterias; species Asterias amurensis. Next base: position 9,587,010 of record NC_092650.1, on the reverse strand, counting down.
CAAATAAAAAGCCATTTCCTTTTGAACTCTTCTTAGTCAAGACGCTCTTGAAGGTTGTTGGAAAGTGTTTACACTTTCACTTCCTATAATTGGAATAATGGTTGCCAACCATAATGTCCAATGTAGCATGTAAGCCCTTTAATGGAAGTATTGTTTACAAACCATAGTGGAAGAGTAGTCATACATAAACCTGTGCTTTCTAAACTTGTTGTGTGTTGCCATTGATTACATGCAGTACCTGTATGTCAGTGCTTTAGTCAAGTTCATGCCCCCCCCCCCACCCCCACTCTGAGTCACTGTTGTCCAAGTAAAGTTAGTTGTGATATATCCATAATTGTCAATTCTCCTGATGATTGTTGACCGAAAGGTTCTGAGCTGCATTGAATAAATTTTCTAGCATTTTGGGCATTTCTGTCAGACAATGATCCGATTTGAAGATAAAGATAGTAGAAAGCTTACCTTTAAATGTTACTTACTGAGGTGCTGTAGTTTTTGAGAAATGAGTAAAATAATGTCACAAAATAATTTCCTCTCAGTTTTAGCATGTTTTAACGTATTTACAAGTTATGGTATTTTACCTTGACTGTTAAATACACTTTAAAACAGATGATACAAGTTGCGGTATTTTACCCTGGTAAATACATTTTACATGCTAGAACGCCTCTGCTCATGGATCTCCACTGGCTTCCAGTCAAACAGCGGATCACTTTTAAAACAGCACTGAACATGTTCAAAACTGTATCCAATACTTTCCAATCAAACTTTTGAGACACATTTGTTTTCAACAAACCCAAACTCGAAGGCCTTCGATCTCAATCCAATCTGGTGGTACATGTACCTCGATCTGCCAGGAAGTTTGGAGACCAGTCATTTTCCATTGCTGGTCCCCATAGCTGGAACTCGCATTACTACAGAGATGCCAAGTTCAGAAGAGACCAGCTAGGCATGAGATTTGCCGGACCCCTCTCCCCTTAAAAAGGAATCGTTCACTTTGATCAGGGCATTTTTTTGTTTTACTTGGATTAGGAATGGCCGATTGAACAATTGTGTATTTGAAAACAAAACAACAAAATTTCAAAATGCATCAAAGACCTCTTCAGTTTACTTCAAACTCACATTAGGTAGGCAGGATACGGGTGTGTCAGAGATATTCCCCCAAAAGACAAAGATAAATTTCAGTCTAAAATGATGTCAAAAATCCTCCCTCTGCTCACGACTTGTGCCTGTCGAGTCTACGCTCGTGGAGGGCATTCAATGAATTGCTAAATGAATTGGGACAAGCGCAAACCTTCAAACTAAGTTTTGCGCTCTACCAAATCGTCAGCTGAATTTGCTGAGAGAGCAAAAGTGGCGCAAGCTGCAATTTTGCGCTTTGTTTGTATGGCAGCTAGCTAAAGCTGATGATGATTCAGAAAAACTGTGCAATCTGCAGATTGTGCAAATTTTGTAGAATGCACTTTTGTTCATGCGCTTTTTATACATATCTTTAATTTTTTCTTCGTCTGGCCCTAACAGCGTTAGGAAATGGTTACGGGACATGTGAGCGTGAGACAGACCCCTAAGGTGTGAGTTTCACCCCTTACATGTATGCGTGAGACTTTGTAGGTCCGTTACAATCCGGAACGCTTCTTTTGTAGAGCAGTTAATTGATTCTTAAAAACACATCTGTTTAATCGTACCATCTAATTTGTGTTTGATCCTGTTGCATTAAGTATTTTTACGCTGTTATATTGGATATTCTCTTTTTGGCTTTTGGTTTTGTTCTCCTATAGCGCTTTGTATCCTTGGCAAAGAAGAAGAAAACAACAAAATAAGAAGAAGAAAAAAACAAGAAAAAAAAAACACGACAGCAATATAAGCTAGCAAGGCTTGACTGGGGAATGGTGTGAATATTATAAGTAAAATGAAGCCTGAACTTAAAATAACACATTTAGGAATTAAGAATTTAGGAATTGTTACCTTGTTTTATTTTCCCCTGTAAGTTAAATATTGACAAAACACTATACTGGGATTTGTTTTTGGATGATAGAAAAACTTAGACTTGTTATTGAAAGTGCCCAAGTTTTATAGTGTTTACCTTGTCCTTCCTTGTGGCTGGGTGTGCGTGGGTATGGGTGAGTATTATTATTAATATTATTTATTCGACCAATACATACAACAAACAAGTTACAATAGCACAAGACAGAACATTAACGGAAAAAAAAAAACAATTGTAAGAAAGCAAGAAATAAGGAAAATAAATACAGAATTAAATAAATAATAAATAAGGTTAAATTAAATTAACTTAAATAAATTATTTGAAAAAGAAAACAAAAGCAAACAAAAAAACACAATAAGAAGGCGGCTGAGGGCGGAGCATGCAGGAGGAAAACAGAACCAAATGGGAACGACAACCAGAAGGGATAAAAAACAAGGACAAATCATGCGGGTCACGGGTAACAAAAGTAAAACAAACGAGACATGTTTGCATTTCTGCACAAATGCATCTATAGCTGTTTCGTCAAAATGTTTTGAAATTTCTCAACTGATTTTGAAATTTGTTGTGTATTCAAAGCAATTTGCCTAATATGGCATAAAAAAAAAAATTTACACCGTGTCCAAATTTATGACTTATATAGGTCAAAAAATATAAAAAAATCATAAACGTTTCCAAATTTCTCAACTGAATTTGAAATTCTCTTGGCATCAAAGCAGTTTGACTAACCCAGCCTATTTAAAAAAAATGTTTTGGATTATACCATGTTCAGATAGCATTTTATGACTTCAAGGTGCAAATAATTAAAATAATCTTAAAAAATCATGTGATGACGTCATCATGACGTCATTTCACAATTCACAAGAACTTGTCAATATCCAACAACCTACTAAGTTTCAACATGATCGCATTATTACTTAGGGAGTTATATTAGTTCAAAAAGTGCACCTTTAAGGCCGCGTCACGTGACCCCCGATGACGTCATTGATCTGAAACTTCACACGTATGATGGCTGCCTGACAGTTAACGTGTGTGTAAAATTTGAAGTGATTACAAAAAACTTCACCACACACATCTTCAAAAAGTCCATTTTGACAAGTTTTCAACCTGCCGCTAGAGGGCGCTGTTGCATTTTGTGGCGTCATTGGTATTTTTTTGAACTGCCCACCCTTGCCAGGCACTAACATCGTTAAAAGCAACTTCATATCTTTTGCCAATTTTGAATTAGAGGGCCACTTCCGGTTTCGACAGGAAGTAGAGGTCATGTGAGGTCACGCACACGAAACAAAATGAAGACCTAATTTATCCCTACCCAATCCCGCAAACAGAAACCTACGGTCTCTTGTGGCTGATTTGTTATAAATTTTCAAACATTTAAAACACAACACCTTTAAGATGTCGTCACGTGACTTGTGATGATGTCATAATGACATCCTTGTTTTGCAATAATCATTGCCCCAATACATTTCATCCCTGAAAGTTTCATTGCAATTGCTCTTCGGGAACATTGCAAAACAGCACTTATAAAAATTATTTCTGAAGATGACAAATAAAAAAATAAAATAAAAAAACTGTAACAAAAACAAGAGCTGTTTTGCTGCGCTTCGCTACGAAACAGCTTATAAAAAAAAAATTAACAAAAACAAGAGCTGTTTCGCTGCGCTTCGCTACGAAACAGCTAATAAAATTTTTTTTAAAACAAAAACAAGAGCTGTTTCGCTGCGCTTCGCTACGAAACAGCTAATTACTGTTGCTCAGAAGCATGCTGCCCCAGGCATGACCAACAAACACAATGAACTCAGAAACAACAATAGGGAAGGGAAACCAAACAGGGGATCGTTCACGACCTGCATGCAAACAATTTGAACATCTATTACGCTGTGTGGTTTAAACAATGTATGTATGCACATTCAAACCGGGGACCTATAACCATAGAGCAAGGAACAGAAGGAGTTACAACTCCGGTCTTAATCACCGAAGCTCAAATCAATCCGATTAGCGCTGCGCCCACCTCCACTGGAAACACTATGGATGTGAACCGCATCGCCTGTAAAAGGCTGTACACATTCCGACCGCAGCTAGCTCTTTGTACCCCATGTGTGTTACCGCCTTTCGCTTCCGTCGCTGGTATCACATCGTTTTCCATTCATAATTATTGGAGTGGTAAAGTAGCAACAAACAAGCTCAACGCGTGCGCAGTAGACAATATTAGCCACGTTGCATGCGCACAGTGCTACATTAGAAACTGTCAACTTTGAGCTTTCTACTGAATATTGAAGCAAACAAATCAGCCTTTCCTGTGATGAGTTGTGACACTTGTTAAGTTTTGCTGATCGGAAAAATAATGAAATATGTAATGTCGGTGGTCTCCGGCCGTTGAAAACGAATTGTGATTTTTTGCAAACGTTTTTCCTATCGGGGGATGTGCATTTGAACGGTAGACATAATTAGACACGAACTAAAAAAAGGGAATATAAAATGGATTTTTTTTTATTACTTTTAGACAATTTGGGGTGAGATATTTTTGGTTAAGAAAACTGAGAGAGCTGTAAGTATTCAACTGATTTTGTGTTTGTTTTATAAGAATATTACAAAGAGATAATTCCTATTGCAATTTCTTTTGCTAAAATCATTGAAATGTCGTTATTCTTAGCTCAAATCATCCTTGCCGTATGCCGTTTGGTTGAGAAGGACGCTTGAACGCAATGCAATCTGTGTATTTTTCTGTGACGTAACCACAGACGTATAATACCTAGTTTTTTATATTAGGAAATGCGCCCGCAGATGTTTCTGCCGTGTAGCGCTGGTCGTTTGTGACCGCGGTAACGCACATGGAACCTTTGAAGACGACTAGTTGTAACTCCTTCTGTTCCTTGCTCTATGCTATAACATAAGAGGAAAAAAGGGTCCATGGTTCGGGAAAGGTCCACAGTTGGAAAACGTGGACAAAACCAACGGGAGCTGTTGCAGAGAGGGACAGTAGGAGGTCCACAATTGCAGGCATTACACACACTTGTGTCCGTCAGGTGTGCATAATCATTGTCCGAGCATAGAGTTACTTCCTTGCTCTATGTTCCGAGTGATAACTCAAGAAGCACTTAGCATATCAACTCCAAACTTGGTTTGTGGACTGGTCTAGGGATCCCACTGGAGCCTATTCTTTTGGACCCCAAAGGTCAAATGTAAAGGTCATAATGGCTAAAACAAAAGAAATGTTGTCCGAGCAATAACTTTAAATGGATTTGGCGTATCAACACCTAACTCAGTTTGTGGACTGGTCCTATGATCCCCCAGAAGCCTATTGTTTTTAGAAATGGATTAATGGCTTAAACAAAAGAAATGTTGTCCAATCAATAACTCAAGAAAGAGATTAATCTCAGTGAGGCAATTGTAATTGTTAACAGACCATTCTTGTTTATTCAATAAATGTATGCCTATTATTAATATTATTATTAAAACTTCCTTTAACATCGATTTTGAACCACATAACACTCTCAGGCCTGTACATGTGTAATTAAACATTTCATGCATGGAAGCCAGCATCAGTGCCCTGGTCTTCGCCTTGGTGCCGCTTAAGAAGTTTTTGATGTAAAGCATTTCTACCTTCATGGACAAAATGTTGGACTGAAAAGGTCATTAATTGCTGTTACAGGTACTATTTATTAGTAAGGGAATAAAAGGGTAGCTACAAGTTCTTTCACGGCCGTTAAAAAACCGGCAGGGTCGAATTGCTGTGTGAAAGGCATGAGCCGAAGGCCAGGGCCTTTATCACGTGGCAATTCGACCATGCAATGTTTTACCTGCCGTGAAAGAACTAGTAGCTACCCCTTTATTCCCATTCATAAATACCTTTTTGGTAAAAAGGCGTAATTAAGAAACTTTGTTAAAACTTATCCGTTTTCGCATGGTTTCCGACGTGCTTGTTTCTACCCGTGGTATGTGGTACATGTACATGTTACATGTTCCGTTCGTGTGCATACGTTCTGGTTTTCCTTTCACACACATCGCGGCCAACTCACCGACAGCGCCTGCATTGCCCGTAACAAGAAACGTCTTGCATCAAGACTAGCGCGGAGTACCCGCTCACAACCGGTTATAAACACTGGTCAAAGGTTTAAACATCAGCACGTGATGCGCTCTCCACCAATAGGAATAGCGAAACTGTCAGAGGTATTTATGAATATGATTTAAATATTACTTTATGTTAATGTTTGGTATGATTCTTTTTTTTGTAGTTCAGCCACATGAGTCGAAAGAAGACATCTTCCTTGCTGATGAATTCCCTTCACATGTACACAAACGTGCTATTGAAGGTAATATGCACAGGAATCGTTATGTAGAGACCTTGGTAGTAGTAGACAGGAAGATGATCAGAAATCATGGCGAGGAGAAGATAACTCCATATGTGCTGACAGTACTCAACATGGTAGGTGCAATCCATCTCTTCATTAGGCTTACACACATGTAGATACATTTCTTGTAATGTCCTCCAGTTTGGGGCTTAGCTGACACAGTATATAGTGACATTGAATGCATTTTCTTTGGTTCCATGTAAAGGTGTTGCATGAAATGCATACTAGGGTCTCTCATGGTCAAGTCAATGGTCTGCCTTTTGTAGTGTTTTCCACAGATTTTTTTGGGGGGAGGGCGCCATGACATCATCGGATGAGCACCCGTCTGACGTCATCATCGACTGCTAGTTTGTGCGTGACAGTCATGATAATTGCGAGGGGTGGGGTGGGGGGGGGGGTTGGTTGTTTGGTTGGGGTCTGAATTTGGGGGATTTAAAGGCAGTGGACACTATTGGTAATTACTCAAAATAGTTATTACCATAAAACATTACTTGATTACGAGTAATGGGGAGAGGTTGATAGTTTAAAACATTGTGAGAAGCGGCTCCCTCTGAAGTGGCTTAGTTTTCGAGAAAGAAGTAATTTTCCACGTATTTGATTTCGAGACCTCAGATTTAGAATTTGAGGTCTCGAAATCAAGCATCTGAAAGCACACAACTTGGTGTGACAAGGGTGTTTTTTTCTTTCATTATTATCTCCCAACATCCAGGACCGATTGAGCTCAAATTTCACAGGATTGTTATTACATGCATATGTTGAGACACACCAACTATGAAGACTAGCCTTTGACAATTACCAATAGTATCCACTGTCTTTAAGGCCTATTTAAATTTAATTCACCCCCAGGTGTCAAGTTACAAGGGTTTTAATCGTTAATATTTTAAATCTTTGACAATCAGTATCAAATCATTGATAAGACCTTGGGGCTGCTTTTTGCGTAATTATACAACAGTAATATAGGTCTTAATTTTGTTGTGTGCATGACCTTGTGTGCCTTCTACTTCTGGCTGAAACTGGAAGTGCCTTGTAATTTAAACTGCCAATATATTTTGAGTTGTTTTAAATGATGTTGTAGTCTGACAAGGGTCTGGTTTAAAAAAAAACAAGATAGATGAAGTCACCAAATTTAAGAGCGCGCTCTAGCGACAGACTTACAACATTTCAAAATATACTTTTACTAAAGGTTTGTGGCAGAGTTTATGATAATGTTTTCCATACATATTGTCCTGGATGGTAGCAACATGTCTGTGGAGTCTTAAGGCCCGGTCCCACTGCAGCGATAACGATAACGATAACGATAACGATGCCAAGAGAACGCATTCTATTGGTTGAATGAGTGTGTGCGTATTCTGCGTGGAGGAATTCAACCAATAGAACGCGTTCTTTTTACGTCGTGATCGTTATCGTTCTCGTTATCGCTGCAGTGGGACCGGGCCTTTAGCTTGATGATGTCATTATGTGTCATGTGGCTGTGCAATTTTTTGTGCACAGCCACATGACACAAAAAGTATCTCCAAAACCAGAAGTCTGACTGAGTTGTTAATTGGTGTATTGGTAGTCTTTAAAAGACATTACTTAAATTTGTAGTGATGTCGTGATGACGTGTTCATGTTGTTTTTTTGAAATTTTTTGCACTTTCGACCATTTGTTACCCGTTCGTTCAAATTGAGGTACATCAAGTAATTTTCCTTTTGGAGTTTTATCATAATAAATCCCAACAAGCAAATCTCAACATTGTAAATAAAATAAAAATTATGATCATACAACCTTCCTGTCCGAAATAATGTGGAATTGTTGATGACCTTGACGCTAAGTTTAACGACCCATTTTTGATAACATAAACGTCAGAATTTTTTTATAAAAACACGGCGCCTTACAATGTACATACTCATTAAAATAATATTTTTACGTAAGGAAAACATAGGTTTTCATCCCCCCGTAGTCAGACAGAAAATAGGACCAAAACGTACAAACAAAAATGAGAAGGTAGTAATAATGTGTAGTCAACTTGAGCAATAAATTTGACAATTTTTATTTTTTTATTTAAGAGCAATTTGCATTGTTATTTCCAACTTGAAATGTGAGTTTCGTTCCGTCAAAGTGTGAGACAGTACAGTGCAATGCATCACGTAACCCCCAAGCTTTACAGCAAACATCACCTGCGTCTTGTGCATAGCGCTTGTGGATCAGGCTGTACATTGACTCTGCTTGAAGACCAGGGAACATTCACAATTTTTCCATGCATGTTTCTCATGATTTGAGCGATGTTTCATACCCAACACAGTTTAACTGAAAGGTTATTCCTATAGTTAATTCAAATAATCATATCTCAAGAACCATATCACATGAACCTACATACATGATCTTTGCACCATATAAACATTATTGAGGTAATAAACAAATTTACACATTTGACTTTTACTTCCGGTTAAACTGGATGTTGAAATTTTGTATATAAAAATTAATTTCTTGTTAACTTTAATTTATATTAACAAGATGTTTAGACCAGAAGTATAAAGTGGCACATACAAAAATGTGATTCTTATCGATAAACAATAAGTTTTTTTAAAAGTATTTTCAAGTGGCTTGAACCGCATGTTGTAATCATTTGACAGCCCATTACAAATGTTTATCAAGCAGGAGTTTGCAAAGAGAATGCATTTGGTTCTCACAGTTTGTTTAGTGCCGACATTGAGCATAATCTTCAGCGACTTTAAAGTGAATTTAGTCTTTACTTAGGAAACATCTGGTTTATGACTCACCTATAGATGAATTTGATACTGTCATAACTGTTAAAACTTACCCTTGAGCACAGTCCCAAACTAATCAGAATAACTGAACTGTCTGGGGCATTCATGAATGAAAGTTATTGAAGACTAGCTTTAAAAAGTGAGTGGATGGAGAGCATGAGTCACCCATAAGTTTACTTGTTAATCCAGCTGCCAGAGCTGTTTAGAGAAGTCAACATTTTAAAATAGTTTCAAAGAGTTGGTTTATACAGAATTATATTTGACAGATCTTTGCATTTATAATGGCAAGTAATTGAAATTTGGACATTTAGAAACACTTGAAGGGGCACACTGGCTAAATTGGGCTATTTGGGCAACAAAATAGACTAAGATATGACTTCAAAGGTCTTCCAGGAATCGAGAAGAGCAGTTCCTAAAATAAATCATCAAATTTAGCTTGTTTTGAGCATTTTTAAAAGAAACGTAGAGTCGCGTGATAGTTAGAACCACAAAGTGGTTAGAATAATCATGTGATCTTCAGAGTTAGTTTTACTTCCAGTCGTAGAAAAGCAAATTCGCTGAACCAAATTTAAATTATTTTGTTTACAATTATTCAGTCCGTGTAATGGAAGCTTGTTCTTTGGCCCCACGGCGTCGAGCAATCGGAACGTTAGACTTGATTCAAGTCCCGTTCTCGTGCAGGAGGTCCCTACGCATACCCGTCGCCGTAGCTATTGTGGTCCCAAAATAGGACTGGACGAGGTCGTTTCTTACTCTATACGTTGTTATTGACAAATCTCCCCAATTAGGGAGATGTACAAAACTAATGGGAGTGTGGAAGCGCTGTACAGTCGATAAAATTTTCATTACACTCTGTGACATCACAGTGGAAGACACTGTACATCACAGTGCAAGACACTGTGAAGTGCACGCATCAAGAAGCGGCGCGCGTGGGGCGGGTGAACTCATCAGCAGGCAAGGGGGTGTGGCTAATATAAGTCGTTGGATTGCACTTCCCAAATATTCAAGGTTCAAATGTTGCAAACAATACCGACCCATATGTATGTTACAACGTACACTACCGTGCAAATGTTATGGCGCACATGTACTAATGATACAATTAATTGTTCATACTACGTTTATAATATTGTGGAAATGTAAATAAAAACTGTACCTGTGTGTTCTCTGAACTCTCCAACTACATAAATTCATGTTTCATTCAGTTAATTAATGTTCCAATGTCATTAAAAGGGCAGTAAACGGACGTCATGTTTTTCCCCGTGCACAAAGTTAACGGAAGAGTATCCTCATTATAATATCATTATGGGAAAATACAAGATGGCGGCGCCCTGTTGTGATGCAAAACACGGAGGATGACATGAGTTTAGTACCGCGTAAAAGCTCCGCCAGCATCGATGACAGCTTGGCATCTCCAATTGGCTGTGAAGCCAAGAGATTTGTGATGGTCTGGAGATCCAGTCCTTCCCAAATCCGATTGAGACTCTGGTACAGTTGATCTTTATTTTGGGGCCGCGCTTCGCGCTGAAGGCGCCTTTCCATTTCGCTCCACAGATTCTCAATCGGGTTAAGGTCAGGACTCTGGGCCGGCCAAACCATCACCTCAAACTCCCAACTGCCCCCCATATCTTTGATAAAATCTGGGGTTGGATCGTCCATGAATTCACGAGTAATTCCAGCAGTATGCGGAGGGGCATTATCGTGCTGAAAGATGAATTCATGGTCGATCAAACCATGGGCAGATGGCAGCATGTGGTCACGAAGAATACCAATATAAACAACGGCATTTATATTCTCTGTGACCCGAACCAGCTCTCCGACACCAGCGGAGCTGATGCGGCCCCAAACCATGATTCCAGAGCCCCGTATTTCATCTAGTGAACAACACAGTTCTCGTGGTAGTCTTCCCCCACCGCACGTCTCACAAAAATGCGACCCTCACTCTAAAATAACTGGAACCGTGATTTGTCACTCCAGATGACCCGGCTCCAGTCATTGGCCGTTCAGTCGCGATGCTGTCGGGCGGGGCTTATGCCTAGCGACACGTCCATTAAGCCCCACCTCCGCTAGATGACGGGAGACTGTCGATCTGTGCACACTCACGCCGTAGGCGGCAGCTAAGTCCACTGTGAGCTCGGGGGCGGTCAAGAACCTGTTGCGCCTTGAGGTGCGGACAAGGAGCCGGTCATCCCTTTCACTGGTGGATCTTGAGCGACCACATTTGGGCCGAGATTTCATCGAGCCATGGTCAGCCAGCTTCTGTAAATTACGTCTGACGGTAGCATCACTTATACCAAGACGCCTGGCAATTTCACGGCAAGAAATCCCCTCCCGGTGCCAAGCCTCAAGCATCCCTTTTTCGTGGTCGGTGAGCGGCGTTTTGGTCGCCATTGTTCTCGTTCCAAAGGTCAAGGAGAGAGTATTCACATGCAAAGCAAGGTCCTTTTATAGGCTGGGGGTCGTCTAATAGCCATTTTGATGAATGGGGGTCTAAGATTGGCGTTATAAATATTCATATGCTACATGTAGCTTTTCCCGCTGCGCTGTTTGTTGTCATTGGTTTAAATGCCCGATAATAATATTAATGAGTTCATGAATATTTAAGTAGGCCATCCAAGATGGCGATTTAGCACAGTGAAAAAACATCGTCGGGAAATCCGTCTTTTGGTGAATTAATCAACGATCATGGAACTATAGAAACATGAATTTATTAGATTAAAATAATGACTCAACACACAGGTAGAATAGTTTATTGACAATGACATTTGCACGGTAGTGTACTACCTTGAATTCAAATGAACGATCGCTTTTTGTTATTGTAATTAATTGGCAATTCATAAATACCTCAGACAGTTTCGCTATTCCTATTGGTGGAGAGCGCGTCACGTGAGTGTGTATAAACCTTTGTTTATGACCAGTAAAAAGTGTTGAAACATGGGCGTGACACGCGAGCTTGCACCTGTGCTCAGAAGGCAGTTTCTTCATTCCTATTGGTCGAGAGCAAATGCTGAAACAGTTGTGCCACATCACGCTAAGCTTGGGCGATATCACGATATTATCGAATATCGCGATATTAATTTGGAAACGATTTTGATATCGGATGGATTTGGTTTTAGTCGAAATATCGATATATTGCGATATATCGCGATAATCGCGATATCGATTAAATATCGCGATGTATTTGCTAGCTGAGACATCTCGCACCCCATAGGTTTGGAGTAAAACCAGAAGAATAGGTCATTAGAACACCTCTCTTATGCTATGACTGTCTCTTCTACAACTTTCACTTGGAGTTTGAAGACTGATGATGTCAAATTTAATTAATCGCGATTATATCGAATATCGCGATATATTGTCAGCGATATATCGTGAATAAAATAAATCGATATCGCCCAAGCTTACATCACGCGATACGCACGACGCGCACAGCATTCCCTTTTAAGGAGTTGTTAACCCGAAGGCCTTACCATTTCATAGCTAGAGGGGTGTTGTGTTGAAAGAAATCATTGAACAATTAAAATGTTTGCATTTATTTTACTACGTCTCGGTAATTTATCAAGAACCAGGCCTCGTTGGGATTAAACCACTAGTTGAAAACCTCTTCACCACACATTGATTCCCTTATTCAAAAATGTGTTTAAATCCTTAACTAAAGTACTTAACCCCACAAATAACAAATGAATGAATCTTCTTTTTGAAAGCGTTTGATTGGACAAGACGTATTACGAAGCAATGTTACATTCATAAGTGAACACATTTACATATCAGGCAACTGAGGCAATATCAACTCCCTGTCCCGCGTGCGGAACAGGTTTGGGAATGCAGAGCATCACAACACAGTAGTTTTCTGAGACTGGCACGGGATTGGGACTTGAGTCAAGTCTATTGGAACGTAAGCCTTGGGGCATATCATGTACTGCCCATGTCGCGTCTCGTGGGGGCTGGATTGATGTAATCCCGGGCGCTATGAACTCCCAGCTTGTGGGTCTCGCCGTGAGCTTGGGAGCGAGACATCGCGGTTTGTCATCGCGGGTTTGTCGATCGGTACACCTCCCTTGTCGAATCCGTTATTTCTTAAGATCGCAACGTTCCAACGCTTCGTTTTGTGTTTTGTTTCCTTCCCCCTAATATTTTTTAAAGGAGTTTTCAGGTAATTAAAAAGGCATTAATGTTGTCAAAACGTAGGAATACCGCATTGTGTTATATTGACGGTGTTATTGTGTGAGTAGCACAAAAAACCAAAAAACCAAAACGGAGACCCTCGATCGTGAAAGGACAGGTGAATAAGAATTTTTTAGAAATTATTTTGCTGTGGCAAATCAATTTATGAAGATAACAGGTAAAGTATTCAAGTATTTATTACAATTTTTATAATTTGAAATACTGTGTACTTGTGTGTTTCTGAACACTCAATGTTTTTCAAATGACAGGCTTAATGCTTCATCATAGAGTGGATCAAGGGTCAGGATTTAAATGAAAATTAAGTTTCTTGGTTCAGTTGTAAAGGGCAAGTGCAATCACACAACCACAAAAACACCACAAACCCCACTCTGTGTTAACAATACTACAAATAGTACACAATAAACCCATCTCATAGGAGGGTTAAAGGGCGGCTACAGAATGCTCTGAAATATATAGTTATTACATTTTTCCAGTAGATGGAGTCCATAGAATACAAGAAAAAAATATAATGAGTCTCTTACCTCATGTTAAAACATGGTAAAAATGTTTTTTTCTCCAAAACACTTCAAGCCAAAATTCTGAAACCGCAAGGTCAAATAAACCCGCGCGACAAAGGTATTGTGACTTTATCAGCGCTATTTGATATACGTGTAGAAAAGAGCTCCCTCAGTTGGCAACAACTTGAGAACTGTGCACAAACCCTGAGGTGCATTTTTATCTTGAATTATTTGTTCCTTAATGTAATTTTTAAGCGTAATATGGCAGTAAACCGTTATCTACTATTTCTATTTGGGCAAAAAATGGTATTAGTTAAAATATTGAGATTATCCTGTAGCCGCTGTTTAAATAATATCATTTCTAAGTTGGATGTTAACTTTTGATATTGAAATTCTGGAAAGGTTCTGGTTTGCACATCAATATACCACAGAGTTGACCTAGATTACCAAATAACGACCCATTGGGAAATGTTCACTGAAGTCAAGCCAATTGGAATTTGAGTTATTTTGCAGTCACTTATAATGCTTGAGTTATCGGATATGAATGCTTGGGAATAGAAAGGGTTCTTTGGGGAAATGATGTTTAAAATACCTCAAGTAATTCAGGAAATGGTGATAGTTTTCACTCTCTAATCCAAGGGCACTTAGTTTTTGTTCTAACACTAAATTTTCTTTGGGTGATACAGGTTTATTAGCAGTGAATTTGGGCAGGTCAGGTTGAACTTCATACCATGACTTATTGTGGTCAGGTGTAAGTTCAGGAAAACAGGTGAACACATTAAATAAGACTGGCCTTGGAATAATGACATGCAATCCCAATTGTATCATACAAGAGGCTAAGTAGAGAAAGTGTTGGTGTTGAGCAGAAGGTGATGTATTCCCTGGGTACATGGCTTGTTTAGAAGCAGAGTTACTGTCATCATTGATATGATGTATTATTGAAATGAAAACTCAGTTGAACTGCTTTAACTTCAGAAAATGAATGGCAAAAAAACCAAAACAGCTTTAACTTCAAAAAAATTATTGGTAATATTTACACATAAGGGAAGGTATTTCTAATTAATGTTAACAAAAACTTTAGGTTGTTTGCCTACAACAACTTTCAATGAGATAGCATTTTGAGAATTAGTTCACTTCCTGTAAAAAGATGTAATTTTTTATGCAAAAAATCTGAGAAATTAGGAGTTATTTTCCTGGGTAGACCTATTCCCTCTGGATTTTTGACGATATCTCAAAAACGCTACCAACTTTTGAAATGAAGTGTTCACGTCAGTTTTATGGTATACACCTACATTTAATATACAGTAGTAGGATTACAAACAATTGAACTGTTCCAAAAACCAAAGGTGTCAGTAATACCAGTATTCAGCACAGGAACAAGTATTTAAAAACAATCAGAACATTAGAGGATTGAGTGAGTCAACATTTTGTCATGTAGATGATGGCATTAGGATAGGAAATGGGTTGATTCGTGTCAGCGACATACAGTGTATTTATGTATAATAAGTTTCCTTATTGTGTTTCCCTATTGTCAAGTCATACTCTTCTGAACAATGTCTTATTTCCTGAGTGTATTCACTCTTGAAAAAATGCCAAGGGCATAGGGAGATAATAATGTCTCAGAATATTTGTGATGATGAAATCATCAATTTTGAACCCTGAAATGTTTGTGAATTATTTGTTTTCATAACGTTTTGGTTTTCATCCATTGAGTGTGACTTTTCATACTATACAAGTCCAGTAAGTTCTAGCAACAGACTGTAACTTGTCCATGTAGAGCCACAAGATCAATGGGTCTAACTAACATGAGTTTGTTTGTGGTGTGATAAGTAGTTTTAATTCTGACATTACTAGATATAATTTTGTCTGGCAGACGGTTCCAGTCCCTACTTGCCCCTGAAAGGAATGAATATTTGTATGCCTCAGTCCTACAATTCGCTGGAGCAAGGCTGGTTACTTTGCTGATGCACCAAATTTGAACAGCGGGATCTTTTTTTTGTAGTGAGACTTGTTAACTTACTGAACTTGGTACACTTGGTGTGTAAAGCGTAAATCCCCAATTGAAAAGATTTCGTAAGAACAGATCTACCTGCCTCATGTCTGTGATCCAGAGTGTCCCATTTAGGGGTTTTATTCATATTGGAGACACGTCCCTGGCCGTTCATAGTTGTTGCTCATAAACCAATTGCAGCCTGTTGCTTATTACTATTTGAGATTGTTGATATACTTGGACTCATAAGTGTCAGGGTCACACAAGTGGCAAGTAAGCAGTACTCTTCATATGGTTTGAGCATCCCCGCAGATTTCTTCTCAACTTGTCAAGAATGTTCTTTTCCTTCTTAGCCATGTAGTTGTATTGAAAGTCCCACTTACATACGTTTATTTAGTTCCTTGGTCAAATGGTCTGTTGATATCCTCATGTAGTTTCTCACAGACAGACGTGACAGAAGAATTTTAAAGTATCTTGCATACACTGCTAAACATGGTATTCTTGAAATCAGAAAAAACATCTTCTAACGGAAAATGCAATTGAACTTATACATCTACATAAAATCTACTATTACAAATACCGTTACTTGTAATGTTTGAGCAAGAATAATAAATAGATAAATAATTAAACTTGTCACTTATTAATTTCAAAATGAGATTTTGACCTTCATATTGTTATTATAAGTCACTACATCTACATCTGGATCACATATGCAATCTTCCTTAATACAAGACTTTAATCTCCAGAAAGAACTTTTACCACAACTTTTTTGCATTGGTGGTTTTCCACCTCCCATGTTGCATTATGAGATCTTCTGTTTGCTAAATGCGTTGCTCCCCCGGACCTCATACTATGAAGTCCATAATTGGTTGGTTTGTCTTTTCCTACTTGCTTGAGTGCATCTAAAAACATTTCTCTGCATCTTGTGTAACTAAGAGGTCTGACTAAGGGGTATGAGATGAGACGTGCTTGAATGGAAGGACATAGCTGTGAATAGATAGACATCTTGGCCGATTTTAATGTTACACTTAGCCATGAAACACTTCAGAATTTTTACGGGAGAATATTTGTCTCCAGAGTCTGTTAAGAAAGTGGTATTACCGTCCCTAAAAATGTCCGTTTTAGAGTGAGGAATAAAGATGCTAAGGCAATTTTCTGCTGGGGGTGCCAGAATGTGGCTAGCTTTAATTTGTGCCATCTCGGCGTGCCTAAAAAAGAAGAGTAAATTTAAAGGGTATATGTACTTTTTCCTAACAAAAAACACAATATCCACAGATTTACATTAAACTTACACAGTTTGAAGATTATGACAGTAGAAAACTTCCCTTGTAATTTTACTTACTGAGGTGCTGTAGTTTTTAAGAAATGAGTAAAAGTAATAATTTTCGGCTCAGTTTTAACATGTAAAACGTATCAACGGGTTACGCTATGGTTTTGGTATAATATCATAACTGGTTAAGGGGATTTTACATGCTAAAATCATGTTGGTCTCATGAGCCGAAAATGATTTTGTGACTTGTTTTACTCATTTCTCAAAAACTACACAACCTTAGTTAGTAATATTTGAAGAGAAGCTGTCCACTATCATTATCTTCAAACCCTGTAAGTTTAATGTAGATCTGTGGACATTTTGAAAAAGTACCCGAATCCTTAAAGGGAGACATAGCATGCCGTCTTTAAATTGATCAGACTGCAATCAGATTGCCCAAATCTATCGATTATAGCTTTGACTAGACTGAATGGAAGGGGCTCTTTTTGCACGGGTGGTTTGTGTAACTTTCTTCTATTACTTATATTTAGTTGTTGCATTACTGGTGAGTCCAAGGGATTGGGTGTGATATTAACTATTGAGTGAAGCCATTTTATGGCAGCTGCAATTGACACTGTATATTGTACTGTCAGAATTTGCGAACTTACTTTTATGAACGATGAATGCGGCTATAGCATGTACTTTAATGGGAAATACGAGTGGAATTTTTTGTACCTTAAGCCAAGCTAAGAACTCCCTACACTTGTATAAGTAACCAGTTATGGTGACGTTCGCCTTGGCAAAAAGAACTTCAAAAAATATGTGCATCTTGGACTCCTCCATGCTGGTAGGGAAATCTGACCAAAAAGCCTGACTGTAAATGATCTGATACACATGGGGGAGAAAAATATATATACATGTAGCTTTAGTTGGTGCAATCAATATAAGCTACACATACAAGGCTCTTTAACTTATTGGAACCCAAAAGAGAATTCTTATTTCTTCCCAACTGCAGTGCACTAGATCCTTCAAATGTGATAAATCCTTTCATCCAAGTTCTATAACAAGACCAAAATAATGGCCAAAAAGGTGAAGATGGCCACCAGGGGAAAACTAAACTCCTTTACCGTTGCATAAATGTAAATGTTTTAGGACTGCTGGAATCAATACTACTGGAGGAACTAACAAACAACTTTCATTTGCCCACTTCTGTGCAAAAGCATCCACCGCGGATGACCCCGGGTTCCAAAACCCTGAGAAGAAACGGGGCAACTTGGAATTGTAAAAGCAAGCAAAAAAATCTACTGTAAATGGTCCACATGCATCATTAATAACTGTTTGAAAAATGCTGGGCTTTATTTCCCAGTCTTCCAAATCAATAAGCCTACTGACAAAATCTGCTTGTTCGTTACAAGTTCTAAGAATCCAGTCTACTTCTATTAACACATGGTTGTTGAGACAAGTACGGAATATATCTTGAGCCAATTGTTGCAATTCTAGATTCATACTTCCGACCTCTACTATGCGGACGGCGGACTGACTGTCCGTTAGAATTTTCAGTTGTGAATTGGAGATAATTGGCAGGAACGAGCACAATGCAAAATAAATGGTGTTTAATTCTCGCCACGTGGAGCTCTTTTTGGCTTCCAACTTCTGTCCAAAGTTTGTGGGCTGTATGGATATCATTACATATAATGGCTCCCGATCCTAATGCACTAGCATCACAACATGATATTTTGCTAATCTTATTGGCTGCAAACACCTTACGCACATTCAATCTTGGTAAATTAATATCCCAGAAATTAATCTCTGACGAGCAATGCTCATCCAATCTGACCCTGTTGTCTTCATGAGAAGCCTTAGCGATTTCTGTTTGACAATGGGCCAGATAAAAAAAAACTAGCATTTGCTTTTACTAGTCTTTTACTTAAATTATTATAAATAAAAGTAAGCCTTAATATTGCTAGTAATTGGTCGAACTAGTAGGTAAAATCAATGCTTGAGGGACTCTTCTTATTGAGATGTAAATAAAACCGACATTTTACTATTACCTGATAGTTTCACAAGATACTGGGCCGTGTAAAGGCCAGCATTAACAAAATGTCGATAAGTTTAAGATCAGGCATGAGAATTTGCTCAAATCTCTATAAATAACCTTTTACTGGAAAAACACCACTTACTTGAACGGATTAGTAAGTGGTCGGAGAAAAGCACAATAGCGGGGTATTCAGGAGTATAACAATAGAGGCATGGACTCGCAGATCAAAAGCGCTTAACTGAAATGCAGGCGGGGCAGTTTCCACTTAGTCAAGTTTTTGATGGCGGCAGTGGCTATGAGGAAACAGCCAGCCTCTCCACGCCAGCGCTCCAGAGATTGGTTCTTTTAGAGCAATTAAAGTACACAACAAATTTATAAGTAACATTATAGTTGGATCATTAGGTCAAGGGAAAAATAACCCTTTAATACTGACGCGATACCGAGCCATATATGCAACACTGTTGTTCAAGTAAAATCTCAAGCTCCTCATGTAGTAGCTTGTAAAAATATTAGTAATTGCTACAGTATGTTAGTAAAATGTCGTTTTTATTTATATGTCTATAAGTGAAAGGTAATCCAGCGAGCAAAATGTTCATGCCTGATCTTTTACTTTTCAGTCTTCTTGCTAATGCTGAACCTTTTACTTGATAAGTAATTGCTAGTTTTTATTTATCCGGCCCAATGTCTTGCCGTTAACCTGCTTAAATTACCAACTACGGGACTAAGGGAAATAACCTGGCCTACCAAGGAGTGCAATTTTTTAATTGCGGTAACATTTGAAGATTTCAAAACTTGGATGGTACAGTATGGCAAATTTTATCTATTCTTCTCTGTACAACCTGCAAAGTGCCAGCTACTGTGTCCCAGGTCATACCCAGCCAGTCAATGCGGGTAGATGGGTTCCAAATTGATTTCTGAATGTTGTATATTAGCCCAGCCCTAAGGAGATCAACCTTAACATGTCTGGAAATTTCTCTAGCTATTAACATATTATAATCATGATTGGTAGTTGACTTTGGAACCACGCAAAAACCATCGTCTAGATACAAAGCAATTAGTATCCCGGACGCTCTCCAGTGTGTAGCGAGAGGTTTCATAATTTTGGTGAAGAGCAAGGGTGCGGAGGAGAGGCCAAAGGGAAGGAGGTTAAACTCAAAATATCTATGAACCCCTCCTCACTCCCATGAAAAACCTAAGTATTGTTGATGATCAGTGGCTACGTCAATGTGGTGATAACCAGATTTGAGGTCAAATGTGAATAGAAGTGATTAACTTGAAAGAAATTGCAAGCCTACTTCCAATCATCCATTTTGAAGTGAACTTTCGTGAGGCACTGGTTTAATTTACTTAGATCTAAAATCAGCCTCCTTTTCCCTGACACCTGTGTGGCAACTGTTAGAGGGCTAACTACATAAGAAGGCTCACTTCTTTCAGTAATCCTTCCAGATTTAAGCAATTTTAGTATCTCTTCTGATACGAATAAGCTTTCTAACAAAGATGATTAAGTTATTGTTTGAAAACATTGGAGGAGGTTGTTGATCAAATGGAATACGATAACCTTCACTAATAATTGACATTACTGTAGCGGATGCTCCAATATCATACCAAAACTGAGAATGCTCCTTTAATCTACCCTTTACGTTTACATCATCTGATATTAACTCGTTAACATTGTATGACTTAAAGTTACAATTCACCTCTAACACGTCACCGAACTTCTCTTGGAGTTCTGCCGCTTTAGGATGCCGCTTGGGTGGCTGTTGCGGGTAAGAGAGCTTGAACTGGTCTCTGAGCGGCTGGGACTTGCCATGGTGCAAATCGTGTGTGGTAGTTGTTGTAGCCGATGAAAGGTGCGGCTTGAGCTCTTGGCTTGACCCGTGGGGACTGGTAAAGGGTTTAAGCGAAGGGGCATTCTCTGGCCCAGTGACTGGCTGTCTTACAGTTGTAGCACACACCATTTGGCAAGCCTGTGTAAAGACAAAACAAATCAAAAACGGAAGAAAAATGAAAAATGAAGGGGCAATAGGGATATGTCGTAACAAACTAGATTAACTCTGATAAAATGTTTTAAAGTATACTCAGCGACTGAAAAAGACCTGAACTGGAGACTCAAAGATTCCTTTTTCTTATATACTATGTATACGCTTTAGCAGTTTGATCTTATGCTTCAATGAGTTTGGAATGTAATGGCACGATCGATCTCAGTATGGTGAAATCGATTGCCAGCGCCCTACGCACGTGACCCGGGGTGCTACACACACAATAATTTTGGTATTCAACCAGACAAAACTATATTTCTTGAGTATGGGCTGCCTGCATGGTGCCCCTATACTACAACACTTTCAGCAAAACTTGAACATGTCCAAAGGAGAGCTACGAGGATGTTCCTTAGGCAATGAGGTGCAATGTCGTACGAGGACAGACTCAAAACTCTAAACTAGCAAACGCTTGAATCCAGACGGATAATAATGACAACAATAATCTTCAAACGGTGTAAGTTAAGTTTAAATCTGTGGAAATTGTGTAGTGTGTTACAAAAGTACCCAAATCCTTTAATGTACATGTAAACATTCTGATATTAAACAATTTATTTTACATTGTTACCCTGAATTGTTTCCTATTTAATTTGCACAGGTCACCAGTTTATACAAAGATGCTTCATTGGGAAACACAATTAATATCGTTCTTGTTAGTTTGCTTCTACTACATGATGATCAGGTAAGCTGTAGTAAAAAGTGTAGTGTATAATCTTCTCAGTGGTTCATAGTATTAATTTGTCAATTAAATTACCAAACTTATCAAATGGATACGAATAACCATGGAGCAATTGCTACATGAACCAATACATGAGCTTATACTGATTGCAATGGTGATATTGACCAATCATGACCGCATCTGTTGATTGCATACTTGCATGAGAAGGTAGGAATGTTCATTCATATACAATGTACATCTATACTATTAAAAGCGTAACCGCGCCATCTTGGATTGAAATTAGAAGGTCCAGTGGCATGGCATCCTTGTAGAAATCAACACGGTTGTGTGTGTGGAATTCAACACGTTTGTGTGGTTTCAGACGTCGGGTTGCAAGACCCTACAAAACCCCAATTTGATTGGAGGAAGTTTGGGCGGCGACCGTGTGGCAGCCACTTGTCGATGTTGTTACCAGACCTCCTAGAAATCTTTCTGACAGGTGACTCATCAGACAGTGTTCCACGGGGGAAATACTTGTGCAGTTGAGTTAACAAAATTACTACAATAACAATAACAGAGCCGATTTATTTGTTATTGTTATTGTTATTGTTATTGTTATTGTTATTGTTATTGTTATTGTTATTGTTATTGTTATTGTTATTGTTATTGTTATTGTTATTGTTATTGTTATTGTTATTGTTATTGTTATTGTTATTGTTATTGTTATTGTTATTGTTATTGTTATTGTTATTGTTATTGTGATTGTTATTGTTATTGTTATTGTTATTGTTATTATTATTATGGGTATAATGTACTTCATATTTCAATCTTTAGCATAATAATACCCATAAAGGTAAATACACAAATAAACAACTATCTTGTGACAACCAATTACACCCCTAACACTACCATTTTTCTTACACTAATCAACAGTTTACAAAAAGAATGAAATGAAGAGACAAAAAAAAAATAAAATAAAAAAATAATAGTAATAATAATATGGGCCTACAACACTACATCCACAACCAAACTTTAAAGGAACACGTGGCCTTGGATCGGTCGAGTTGGTCTTTGAAAAGGGTTTGAAACCGTTTTTTTTTAAATAAAATGCATATGGATGGAAAGATGTTGTAAAAGTAGAATACAATGATCCACACAAACATGCCTCAAAATTGCACGGTTTTCCTTTTACCTCGTAGAGTAACACGGTCGGCCCGAGCGAAGCGCGGCATCCCGCTAGTGTACATGTATACCTCCATGATATAATCAACAGAGATTGAGTTTGATACTAGAGCCTTGTATATGCTGTATGGTTGACTGCAGTCTGTTACCTATATATTGTATAAGCTGTTAACAAAAGAGCTGCAGTCAAGTCTTCAATTGGCTTAGGGCAGACTAGCAGTAGTTTGATGAATGGTTTTGACAACCATGAAGAAAGAACACACAAAGGATGGTTGTAACCTATTTAAACTGTACAAATCCACCATGCTGGTAAACTTAAGCCTAAAGGGCTATTGATTTACAAATAAAGATTGGTGGCGCCTTACTTAACAAAGCATACATTCAATAACAATGTAAAGTTGTAACAGTAGATTTTATTATGGTATAAAGGACAGTTGTAAAGCATTTATTGAACAAGGCAGTCAACAACAAGGGTGTTTCTCACTTGATTTAGCAATGCATGTAGTCCATCACCTGATCTAGACTCTTCTTTTAATAGAGCTGCTTAAAAACAAAGTCATTTTTTTAGGAAGAAAAGTAGTTTCAATCTGAAAGCTGCTTTGGAAAAAAAGTAGTTTCAATCTGAAAGGTGACTGATACACCTGTAGATGTTTGTCACACCAGTACCAAAGTAGTTTTTAAGCTACTCGGTTAATCATACTGCCCTGCACTACCACAAATAAACTACCATTTATTCAGCCATTCAACAATACATGACAATACAAAAATACTTCCAAATGGGCAAGGAGAAACATAAGCAAATTAAATACAGTGGTCCATAGACCTGCCTCCCCACATCTGGTTGTAATAAACGTAATAAAAGTGTAATAAAATATGTATAAATCAATTTATGTACAAAAAGTTAGGAAAGTTAACTAAATAAAACATGTCTACATGTATGTACATCAAAATTTGATATTGGCGGTGTCCCTATTTTGTCAATATCTTTGTTCGGGGGTGCCAGTCAGAAGCCATACAACCGTTAACTGCCGTGTAGCCAGGGATCACACCCATATTACGATACAACCTGGGAAGCGGCAGCTAGGGGATCACCTTAAGGGGATGCGACTTTTTTGTTTCAGATATCAATATAAACCACAAGGGAAACTGACTGGGTAAATTTGTAAATGATTTTGAGGTTGAACAAAGAATTTACTAGAGTGGGATTCGAACCAACGACCTCCAGATTAACGTGCCGGCGCTCTACCAACTGAGCTATCTAGCCCTATATTGGCGGTGTCCCTATTTTGTCAATATCGTTGTTCAGGGGTGCCAGTCAGAAGCCATACAACCGTTAACTGCCGTGTAGCCAGGGATCACACCCAAATTACGATACAACCTGGGAAGCGGCAGCTAGGGGATCACCTTAAGGGGATGCAACTTTTTTGTTTCAGATATCAATATAAACCACAAGGGAAACTGACTGGGTAAATTTGTAAATGATTTTGAGGTTGAACAAAGAATTGACGTTGGTTCAAATCCCACTCTAGTGCTAGTCAAAAAATGTAAAAGAGTATCCAATTAGAATGCAAATTAAATTAAAGTGACCAAATCTATAAAGGGAAAAAAGGAAACAATTTATAAAAAATTATGTAAATGAATAGTTTAATGATTAAATAAACAAATAAATGAATAAAAAGAAAAACACACAAATAAATAAATGAATATATGAATAAATTTTATTGAGGACATGTGACATAGCTACATCAAGCGCCAGGAAATTGACAGAAATTTCACCTTCTGCGTTTTTGTGGAAGCTTTTTCTACTAGCAAGTGTCTCTCAAGTTGTACATAGAACACTTTCATTGAGGTAAGAGCGATTGAAACCAACCTTTTAGGGCCTTTTGGCTCTAAAAGCTCTCAAATCAACGGCGGTGCCGCTTGTTCGCCATGTTTTCTGCCATGGGTCTTAACAGACCAAACACCGTGAGGTTCAACACCCACCATCTTTCAAAAGGTGTCACACCCCGAGACGTCTACAAAGCTGTCAATCACGAGTTGGATTCAACTTCAACAATAGTATGCATTGCTGAACTGGAACATAACTGGTACAACGCCACCTTTGACAATGAACAGGATTGTGAGACTATAGCATCACAAGGCCTTCTAGTACATAATGCCCTAGTCCAGTGTGAAAGAGCTAACATTCGCAACTCTGTGATCGCGTACATCAAGGCACCATACGACATTCCGGACAATGCCATTACATCGCTCCTGTCTCGGTATGGAACTGTCGCCAACATCCGACGTCAATATCATGGTTTTGACGACAGCATTAAAATCGGTGTGAGAAGCTGTCTCGTCAAGAGCTTCAAGAGACCAATACCAAGCTTTCTCAAATTCAGCTTTACTTTAACAGTTAGATACAGGGGGCAACAGAAAACCTGCAAAATCTGTGAAGAAACAGGCCATCTAGCAAGAGACTGTCCGGCAAGAAACCGATGCTTTGTATGTAGAAGCTACGACCATAGGGCGGCTTGGCACGACAAATACGACAACACCGAACAAGATGAAATCTGTGACGACAATCCGGCAAATGAACATAAAGAAAATGAAGAGGACACTACTGGAGAGGAAGAAGATAAGGAGCCCCAAAATACAGAACCGCCAGCTGAAGATGAAACACACAGCTCCAAAGCAAAGAAAGGAGAAAAAAAGAAAGGTATGGATCAAACAGAGAACACAGAACAGCACCCACCAAAAGAAGCTGCCTCTAAACCTAAGCTATCATTCAAAGAAGTAGTTGCAGGAACAACCAGCAAGAAAACTCCCACAAAACCCCAAGGATTTTGGAACGACACCATGAACAGCCAAGCAGTTAGAAAGTTGTCGCGGAAAAGGAAATCCACTGAAGCTTCAACAGCATCATCTAAAGTAGCTCGTGATGAGTCAACACCAACAGATATGGAAACTTTGGCAGCCGAAAACCCAGTTGATGAGACACCAGAGAACATGCACGACCAGGAACATACGGATGAAAGATCCGACGATACATATTCGGAAGGATCGATCGACGAGGATAGTGGAAGACTCGTTGAATTTAATCCAAATGTAATATCGTTAATAAATAAGTTGAAGAGTAAGGGGTCGAGAACACTCCTTTGGGCTACATCTCAATGAACATTGGCCCATGTAGATGTTTCCCCAAGAAAGTGCACTTGTTGTTGACGGCTGACCAGAAAATCTTTGAGTCTACTTCACTCTACTTACCGGTAGAGTCGAATTACTAATTTGCATATTCCCTATGCCGCGAGGCAATAATGCTAAGACTTTCACACACAATAGCGCCCTCCACCGTCCTACCCACAACGCCCCGCGACATGCCTGCCACGGAGTCCTCCTCTTTTCTCTTAGCCGCGAGTGAGTGAGGTTGTGTATAAATCTGTTCCACAGTTCTCCGTCTTTCTATGTTAAAATAGTGATGCCTTATCCTCGCTAGAGTGCTTATAAGACTAGAAAAGATTGTAGAGTAATAGTTGTTGTAGTGAGTTGTGAAATAAACTATAGTTTGATTTCATTGATTAATAATGAGTAGCGTAAAGAAACTGGGGAGGGCTTCGGCTGTCATTACTGGGGTTACGTCCGTTTCCCTGGGACAGTCTGAGCTCTCGGGGGGGGGGGGGGGGGGGGTGGTGGTGTTTGGGGGGGGGGGGCTGCGCCGGTGACACTCCGTCGCCCGGCTTACAGTCCTCCAGCCGGCCTACACGGCCTCTGTCGGCTGGGGTACCCACCGATCAAAGAGGGGTTGCTTCCCGCTCCCCCTCCTTGGCCAGTGTGCATGGGTCGACCCAGTCTAAGGTCAAACGCCCCGGCAAGCCCAAGAAAACCGGTGCCGGGGGCAGCGACCCAGAGAGACAGGGCAAAAGGTGGCTTCGTTCCGGAGCGCAGCGCCCCCTCTCCCAGCACCGCCTTGGGGTCTCTGAAGACAGAGGGCATCCCCCCTCCGCACGGCTCAGAATACCAAGCCCGCACCGACCCCCGTGGATTCCCCCACGACGGTTGGTGACGGCCTTTTGCGAGGCTTTCCAACCCACAAGGCACCCGCCCACCCCATAGGCTGTGGGGCGCTGGCCATGGGGAGAAGGATTATGGGTGCTGAGTCGGGTACCTGGGACTCCCCCGGGACACCCCACTCACAGGGCCCGCCCTCGTCTTTGGGTTTCACCCGTTCGGGCATCCCTGTCACTCAGGTTTCCTCGGAAAGGGCCTAGGATTTGTCCGGTGAGCGGGTATCGAATGAGAGGCAGAATACCAGAAAAGACTGTCATCTGCGGTCATCTGACGACTCCTCACTGACGCCCATAGGAAACGTCATCAGGGTAACGACCTCAATATCGGCCTCAACATCCGGTCGGCGTGAGGTCCACGAATTTTCCCAGTTTTCAGGGCCGTTCACTCAGCCCGACCAGTCCGGTCATGGCTGGGTGCGCCAGGATCAAGGGGGCGTACCGCACAGGAGGTTGCATGGGGTGTGATGGATCAGGGTGATGTACCGTCACGCACGGGTGCACGTCCACAATCCCAGACGGGGATTAGCATA
Source organism: Asterias amurensis (assembly GCF_032118995.1). Lineage (NCBI taxonomy): Eukaryota > Metazoa > Echinodermata > Asteroidea > Forcipulatida > Asteriidae > Asterias > Asterias amurensis. The sequence goes on along the minus strand of NC_092650.1, from coordinate 9,559,525 downwards.
CACCCTTCGGGGTCCTTTGTATCCGATCGGGATGCAGAGCACCATGATTTGTTAGGCACAGCCCTACCTTTGGTTGAACAATTAGTAAGTGTATCCGACCCCCCCCCCCCCCCGTGTTCGGCGACTCGTCCCCGGAAGAGGTCGAGTTGGCCACAGTGGTTCAACGGCTCTCAATTGCCCAAACTGAATTGCGCCTTGTCCAAAGGGACATGGCCCGGGTGTTGGATCTCCCCGCTGAGAAAGCAGAGGATGCCCCCGCTGAACGGCGGTCTTTTAAGAGGAGGACTGGCCCGCTCAGAGGAGTGGGAATATTTTCCCGGCTATGCCACTCGACCGTGTATTCGCTTACCGGAGCGAGGGCATTATATCGGCTTCCTCTTGGACGGCCTACCCCAAGCGGGTGGGTTTTTATCACCGATTTCTCCCCGGGGATTTCGATAAATATTCTTCGACCCCGGTGCTGCCGGACTCCGCGGCAGACAAGCTGACCGTAGGCAGGGGGTCAACCTCCTCCAAACTTCTCTTCGCCGACAAAGCGCGGGGGAAGATGGAGGAAGTAATCAGGAAGATGGACTCAGCGTCTCGCTTCGGCATGCGCACATCGTTCTTTTTGCTTCAGGTGACACGGACGAGGTTGAGTATGCGTCTCCTGTGTGGCATGGTTGCATCAGTAAACAGCAAACTCATCAAATTGATAGAATTCAAAAAAGAGCGTGTCACGTGATCCTTGGGAACAACTATACTACATACACAGATGCTCTTGACCTCTTGAAGATAGACGTGATCAATTATGTACTAACTTTGCTGTTAAATGTAGTACCTCTGATAGATATGCTGGTTGGTTCCCTCATAACAACAACACTCACAGTATGGGTCTTCTGAATGCTACTAAATATACGGTGCCTAAACATAGGACTAAGCGTTATGGCAACAGTGCAATTCCATTCCTTACTAAACTTTTAAACCAATCCTCTTAGACTGGAGCTTCCATATTTGCTTTTGTTTTATTGGTGTGCGTGTGGGCTGTAAATTTTATTTTCAATGCTTTAGTATGGTCTCATAAATGAGGGTCTCCCACATCCAGTAACTGGTTGTCTTTCTTTTCTGTTTTATCAAATTTGTTGTCCCTTTTTTGCTATCATTGTTTTTGTCATCTGTTCAGTTTTTAACTGCTAGGGTTTCTCTTTTTTAGCTGGTTTATTCCATAGTGGGGTTTCAGTGTATAAGAGGGTTCCCCCAACACCCTGTGAATTTTTTTAGTGTCTTTTAGTGGTTTATCTAATATTTATTTTTTACTTTTGTCGTCTTCTTATATAATGTTCCTTTGTACCCCGCGGTGATGCAATTTTTTATTTTATTCTTTTGTCTATGCTATTTTTATCAATATTGTTATCTTGTAATGCCACATTATTCAGCTTTGTGCTGCCAGTTGGTTTTTTAATAAAAATGAATGAATGAATGAATGAGGTTCATGTCCACTTTCTTCTTAGTTTCCAAGAAGGAGGTGGACACTTGGCGGCCGATCCTGAATTTAAAGCCCTAAACCGATTTATCCGCCCAAAGCGCTTCCGTATGGAAACACTGCGGGCAATCCTCGAATCAATCAATACACCTGCGTGGGGGCTGAGCTTGGACCTTTGGGAAGCTTACCTACAGTACACGTTCCCTTCAGGGCCAAACACCGCAAATTTCTGCGCTTCCACCTCCTGGTGCGCTCCGACAACGCTACAGTGGTAGCGTATATCAATCACCAGGGGGGCACCCGGTCGGCCCGGCTGTGTGCACTAGCCTTGGACCTAATCCAGTGGTGCATACAGCAGGGGATCGCCCTGTTGGCGGTGTACATCCCGGGGAAGGAGAATGTCTCGGCAGAGTGGTCTCTCCGCCCCTGTGTGGCCCAGTCGCTTTTCCTGCTAATCGACCGGCCTCATGTGGATTTGTTCGCCTATCGGACGAACAATCAACTGCCGATCTACTGCGCCAGGGGTCCAGACCCCGGGGCATGGCGGATCGACGCTCTGACTATGCGATGGGATGGGCTGTTGGCATACGCCTACCCGCCCATCTACCTCATTCCACGGGTGCTGACAAAGATCGAGCAGGATCATTGCAAAGTTCCCTTGATCGCCTCTTTTTGGCTCCGACAGCCCTGGTTCCCACGGCTAGTCAGGCTCCTGGTGCACAGGCCGGTAGTTCTCCCGCAACGACCGGACCTCATATACCAGCCCGGGTCCGGAGTGGTTCATCCGACTCTGGGGGACCTGCACCCGACGTGCTGGGTGCTGTCACGAGATCCCTCAGAGCAGCGCGCTTTTCGAGACGGGCTGCGGAAGTTGCTGCCCAGTCCCGGAGGGCCTCAACCCAAAGAGTTTAGACTGCCGACTACGCCATTTCTTTAAATGGTGTAGGCGGCAAGCTATTCATTCCACCGATACTTCTGTAGAGGAAGCCAGGGATTTCCTCCTATATCTTAACAAGGGCGGCCTCCTGGAGGAGCCCGTCCACGTTCTCCGATTGCTACCTGAATAGCCTTGCGTTGAGGCAGTCGCATTATTGGCTCCAAAAAGATGCCGCTGTAACCCACTGCGTGGTGCGTGTGATCACACCGAATTACCCACCCGTATACACACTGTCACATCATACAACTACTGTGCACACAAGTCATCCGCACTCGTACCACTAACCCCATGCGAAAGGCCGTCAGGCCGACAGCCTTGTCGGGTCTGTAACTTCCGGGTTTAATGTGTTGTATTGAAACATTTTCATTAGTGGAAAAAATTGGGGGGCTCTCGGATATCCTAGTACATGTATGCAGCTTATGAATATGTATATCTTTCGTCAGACCTATCAGACAACACAGGATGTGAACCAAATGAATTATTAATTTTGACATCCAATCAGGCACGCCTATCATGCTCGCTGAGCGTCCATGGTGGTGGTGTGTGATGTAGACATGTGTCGTCTTTCGCGGGCATTATGGTAATGAGCTGACCGTGGAAACTCGGCGCTTATTATAGTAATGAGGTCAGTGGCTTCAACACAGACCCTACAAGGCTGTCGGCCTGACGGCCGACGCATGCGGATAGCGTACTGGGGCATCCTGTCGTGCGATGTTACGCACAGTGAAAAGAGGACGACTCCGTGGCAGGGATGTCGCGGGGTGTTGTGGGTAGGACGGTGGAGGGCGCTATTGTGTGTGAAAGTCTTAGCATTATTGCTTCGCGGCACAGGGAATATGCAAATAATTAATTCGACTCTACCAGTAAGTATTCGTTCGTAGACCCCATCCACACTTCTGGGGGGGGGGGGGAGACCCATTTCCAAAGAGGATCCATAGTGGTAAACAAGTGATGGTGAGGCATACGGTCAAAGGCTTTAGACATGTCTAGAAAGACAGCATCTATCCTGGGTGGACTACGCTGGTCAAGAATAGAAGCCCATGCATGGTGAACATTTAGAAGCTGGGTCACACATGATCTATGTTCAACAAAACCATGATGGCTTTCGTTGGCAGTGGACACTATTGGTAATTAATCAAAATAATTATTAGCATAATAACAGCTCTCTCTGAAGGGCCATAGTTTTCGAGAAAGAAGTAATTTTCCATGAATTTGATTTCGAGACCTCAGTTTTAGAACTTGAGGTCTCGGAATCAGCCATCTAATTGCTTACACCTTCGTGTGACAAGGGTGTTTCTTTCTTTCATTATTGTCTTGCAAGTTAAATGACTGATTGAGCTCAAATTTTCACAGGTTTGTTATTATATGCATATGTTGAGATACACCAACTGTGAAGGCTAGTCTTCCATGACAATTTGTATCAATAGTGGCCACTGCCTTTAAAATGCCTTTGTAGAGCGTTCATGCGCCTACCGTATTTTCCTGCGGATAAGATGCTCGGCGGACAAGGCGCAGGACGCTAAAATGACAAAAAAAAAATTCAAACGTCGGCAGACAAGGCGCACCGCCGCACAAGGCGCACGCATAACCACACACAAAAGAACACCTGGCGCCACCTGGTGTCGGTACATTCCCAGAAAAAAATTCCCATTGAATCCAATTGAGTCCCATTGATATTTTGAATGGGATTCAATGGGATCCTATTGTTTTATTAGGATTTAATGGGATTCAATGGGAATCAATGTGGATCCCATTGGATCCCATTGAATATGTCCCAAATTCCACACCAATCCCATTGAATCCCATTAATCCCATTCAAATTTTCAATGGGATCCCATTAAATCCCATTGACTCTTTTCAATGGGAATTTTTCCCTGGGTTGACACAAAGACGTAATTTGTTGCCTTTGAGAACCTACGTATATACCGACCTTTATCAAATCAGCCAACGCTGTATATTGTTAATAACACCAAGTTCGGCCCAATCAGCGGGCAGAAACCATGGTCCACGCACTGTCTGAAGTTAATTTTATTTGCAACGTGAACACAATGCCTCCCTGCTGGACATCTGACGTCCCACAACGAGGATCCTTGCTGATACACAGATACATTGCAACGACAGGACGGACGTAGCGTGTGTTTTGTAGTAATGTATCGTACGGCCGGGATGTCGCTGCATGCACATTAATATGCTCATGTACACTGTGCATTGCGCTGCTCAATCTCGAGATTGCACAACAGATGTTGGAGACACGTGGGCATCGTATTGAGCGATGTGCGCCGACGGGTTGCGCTACGCCCTCGCATTTGCGCTGCCTGTATACATACGCAGTCAAATTCCATTGCGGACTTGAGAGCAGTGACTATTTGGGCATCTATGTCACTGCACGTTCAGTGTATCCAATAGGAATCACTGGATCTAGTGGCAGGGACCCGTCTTTATCCTTGCGGATAAAGACAGGGGCCCAGTCTAGCCCAGACACGTCGAGTCTTGTCTCAATGCGTTTATTGCTGGTTCGCGTGATTTTTACAAATAGAGGGCGTTTAACCTCACGCTACTACATCGTTCCAAAACGCCCTCTAGCGTTCAATTTTTCTTGTATTTATTGTCACACGCACAGTAACAACGACTACAGGCGTGATATTTGCTTTTGTGTTGCGTGTTACATGTATATATCAACCCTCGGAGTTGCATTTTGGGGCTATTTTTCTGTGTCATTTTGAGAGATTTTCGAGTCTGAACTTGGACATCGTTGATTTTACAGGCAAGTTTCATGCAAGGGCAACCATGATTTTAACAACCGTTCCTACCCGAAGTTTTGAAGCAATAAAATAATTCAATAAAATAAATTCTTCCCTAATTTTTTTTGGGCTAGTGTTGTATTATTTTATTTGGCATTACAAACAAATACAAATCATATCCTAGTAAGATAATCCTATGTTCTCATAATACTTTTTAAAAGCAAACGTCTAAAAAGAGGCAATAAATATTCAGCCTAAAGCACACTTCAGAGAATAGCGGTCGGTGAATGACGTGTGAATGAAGTTATTGACAGTCAATCGTTTTCGGAACGAATACACGGCCACACAGAAAAACGTTTGTACGCCGCCGACGTCTGTTCCGAAAGCTAGACGCATTGCGGCATTAATGGAATAAAAGCACGGTCATGGGGAATAAACACGTTGCAGCATTGTTGGAATAACTGGACCGTCTGGGGGATTGCGGCATTGTTCGAACGAAAATACGGTCTCAGTGTCTGAATAGCCTTGTTCGACCGCATTATTGAGTAAGGATTCTTCACACAAAGATCGTTGACTTGAACTGGACATGAAGGTATTTTTTATTTCACGCAGTGATAATCAAAAAAATAATCAATCGTCAGCAGACAAGGCGCACCGAAAGATAAGACGCATCGATGTTTTTGCCCAGGAAAAAATTCCCATTGAAAAAAATCAATGGGATTTAATGGGATCCCATTGAAAATTTGAATGGGATTAATGGGATACAATGGGATTGGGGTGGAATTTGGGACATATTCAACCGGATCTAATGGGATCCACAGGGGATCCCATTGAATCCCATTGAAACAATGGGATCCCGTTGAATCCCATTCAAAATATCAATGGGACTCAATGGGAATTTTTTCCTGGGTGGGGTCAAAAAAGTCAGATAAGACGCGTCTTATCCGCAGGAAAATACGGTAATATCTTTACGCGACACAGAAACTAAATATATATGGCAGTCGTCAAGGACATACATGTACCTGTCTAAGGAATGCCACAAAAACATCTTGAAACTGAGGACGAACAAAAATTGTTACCAAGTAAGAATTGTGCCCGCCAAGCTCCGCCTGCCTCCATCAACCAGTCCTGTCAAACAGAACAGGTTGGTGAATGCTGTGGTAGTATAGCCCAGCAAAACAGAGATATGCTCTCAGTTTTGCTTGTGGAGGTTCAAATGCTACATGAGCAGTTGGGGTTAAAGACGGCTGGGAAAGGAGTACCAAACTACGTCGAGGTCGATGGTGGAGCAGATGGGGACATCTTAATCGAACATCCAGACATAGCCGCCTATGTGATGTCTAAAACTGTATATTTAGACATTTTTGAGAAGGTCGACAATCCGAAGGACATGTCTTGAAGTTGGTGTCCCGCCTGTTGACGGAAGACGAACTCGCTATCCACAACTACCATGGTGGTGAGGTACTGAGCAAGGGACGGGGAGTTCAAAAAATGGCGCTAAAAAGAAATCCTACTCTTCAGGCCATAGCGGCCCAAGCAGACATACAGTGGCCGGTTGCAATGGCACGGGACAGTTACACCAAAACACTGAAGGATGCATTGAACGGCAAGTGCCGAAAATTAGCTACGAAACTAGGCCTTTAAGTATTGCTATTTGTATTTGTATTTATATTTTCAGAACTTTTTTTTAAAGAAAAACTACTTAAATGGCCTTCATCAAGTTATATTTATTTATTTAAATGGTCTGATGTTTCGGTATAAGTTTTTGATAACTTTATTTGCATCTACCTTAGTTTCGGAATGTATGACCGGTTGGTAGCAAATGAACTCTCAATTAAGTTACAAATCTACTCTATTGTTCATTTTTATCACTCATTTCATGTTAAAAGGTCAGGTAGGTTCTGTCACATAAATAACTATTTATAAAAACGACTTGTTTGGCCTTCTAATTTATCAAATAATTTAATAATTAATAATTTATTGCAATTCTCTTATATTTTTTTGTTTTTTTGATATTTTAATACTAATTTTCAATAGTTTTCTATTATTTGCACGTACTTAATTTGGGAATGTTTAAACTTACGTGACGTACGGCAGCAAATAAACTCTCAAAAAATATACCTGTTGAATCACCGGTGTCAGAGTCCATCTATAAAGCTTTAATTAATGTTGGTAAAAGAATATTGTATTGATTCACTTGAAGGAAAGAAAAATAAAATAACAATGAAACAACTTGTAGTCTTATATGCACACAATAATAATAACAACAGTATTTATTGAGCACCTTTTCCAAATGGTACAAAGCACTAGGGAAACGCAACCAAAAACCCAAAAGAGAATGTGTGAATAGTAAGCAAACATACAAGTGTAGAAAATATTAGAAGAAAATTGTAGAAAATATCAGTTTAGTTTAAAAGATAAACCCCAAATTGCTGTCCTCATGAAACAATGCACACATGTGACTAGGCTGTGTCTTCAAACCATCATAGGGTGCGTTCGATTACATGTAGCTTTCCTGGGTCGACCCTGATTTGACGTGTTTTATTTTTTTCCAGGACGAACGTGGGGTAATTATGTGCCCATGTTCGTCCTGGAAAAAAATAAAATACGCCACATCAGGGTCGACCCAGGGAAGCTAATCGAACGCACCCATATGTCTGGGGGGGGGGGGGGATTAAACGAATGTTCAATAACAAAATGTCTTTTTGTCGGAAAAAAACCACACTTGTTTATTGATTGTTCTTGTTTTTACAAAGTTATAAAACAAGCAATTTCACATTCCTAACACCGCTGTCCCTTACCTACAGCTATTAAAGAGTTATGCAGAAAGTATATGATTTATTTTAATTTTATCCAGGTCATATGAAAGTATAGAGCTTAAAAAAACAATTCAAAAACAAAAAATCTCAAATTTTGGACTTTCATTTATTTCAGTGACTTATTTTGGTGTAGTAAAATGTCCTTCCGTTACCAAAGAAACGTCATATTTTAATTTTTGTTAAACTAGTTATAGGATAAATGCAGTGAATATTAATTTTTAAACCAAGTTTTAGTAGGCCTTTAAAATGGAATTGTGACTGATGTCCCAAAACTTTTTGATATTAATTATAATTGATTAAAACATGTCCTTCCGTTACCATGGTAGTGGAATGATGGTAACAGAAGGATAAGTTCAATTTTTATCAAACTTTATTTGAAAAATAAACAACCTGGTTAGCAATGTCTGTGTTGTGATACTGCAGCTTGTTGAAGTGTATAACATGTGACAACATCTTTTGTTGTATGCTACATGTAATAAGCCTTAAGATTAGCAGGAAAAGCAAAGGTCTTTAGAAACAATATGAACATCTTGAAAAGTGGTGTAAAAAAAAAAAACTCAGAATAATGATAAGCCTCTTGTGTGTGCACACCAATGAACCATAAACAGAGGCCATCGTCAAGTTTGTACTTTTTTAAGACACCAAGTTGCCCACTGACTGCTCTTCGTTAACAAACTGACTGCTCTTCGTTAACAAACTGACTGCTCTTCATTAACAAACTGACTGCAAATTAAGCTAACCCATGTATGGCATGTAGGCCTACATATAAGCTGGAAAAATTAGCATTTATTTGTTTTATTACCTACGGTTACATAGATCAACTTTGGTAGCGTTTATGGGTCAATTATAATCAGGAAAAATTGAGTGTTTTGTTTATCATTAGTTAGCGGGAAATATTTCTTACAATAAACATTTTCTTTATTAGAATTGTTTTAAAAAAAGGTCTAATTTTGAATAGATGCCACTTACACTGTGCATTTCAGCAAAATTCGTTCTGAAAATGTAATGTTAAATCACTTTTTGTACATGTTATAATTGAGTAAATTTGTTGTCCTTCCGTTACCGCCCTTCCATTACCAATTATGAATCCAATTAAGGCATTGTATTTATGTATAGGATAATGCCCGAGGTACGCACCATTCCTACCCACGAATGGCGTGTTCACCGAGGGCATTATTATGCAAAGTGGCAGCAGAAAAATGCTTAAAAAATTTGTTTTTTTCTGACTCAAAGTAAATTTAGTCAAGTGGTAGAAAGTGACTGTGACACATATGATGTTGTAGCCGACTTGCTCGGTCTACAAAAAAAAAAAAGTGTAGAAAGAAGTGACCTACCATACAGGCCTGTAGTTTAAGATATTTCTGACATAACTTTGATTAACTTGTGTTCAACAATTTCAGTTAAATTCCTGTTATTTATTAATGATACTGAAAGAAGTATCTTTGCAAACTTAATTTTGAGGAGTTTACAAATTACCTGTTTGTTTATGATAAATAAAGCAATTTAAGTTAATTTAAAAAGTACTGGTAAAAACGAAATTGATTTATCTGACTAAGACCTGCTTAAATAACTGTTAATGTATAGTAAACTAACATTTTTTAACATTTCAGCTAAATACAAATTTAACAATGTTGCTGTTCACTTGTGGAAAGTCTTTACAATCATTTTGTAGTTCATGCTTAGCTCTAACCTGTGTTCAAAACAAAATAAAGGTCTATGGCGTCACTAACGTCTTATACTGTATTCCTTAACTCTATTATGACAGTTTCATCCCTTTGCACAAAGGGTGAATAGTTGTACCCATTGTGCCATTCGTGCAAAATAATGGAGTGATTTAACAATATAGTACAGGTCCCTATGTCAGATTCGTGCCAAAATGAATTTTATTGGCTAAGAGCTTTTTTAGCAGGGGTCTTGTCAGCCAGTTGAGCGACAAGACCGAAGAAGGCGGAGCGGCGGCGTTGATTCAGTTGGTTGATTTTGTGGGGGGGGGGGGGGGCAGGCATGTTCTTTGGGTGTACTGATTGTTGTTGATGAAGTGGAACCACTGGATGCCGATAGTTGCTTGTTGACACCTCAGGTGGAAGGGTTCTAGGCGATTGGGGTGGGATTTGAGGAGGGTTTGTTTGAGCCATACAACAATTGTAGACATAAATGCGGCAATGCCTTTATGATATGGCCAGTTTAGTAGCAAAATTCAACCTCTTCAGCTTCCAGAATCTGTGCAGTTTGTTTATGGCAGATGAGGCAAGTCCAAGTCGTCTGAGGACATCAGGTTCGCAGCGTCCAAAGTTGGAGATTTGACTTTCAAGGTTTATGAAGTCCTCGAAAACGGCGACAGACTGCCCATTTACCATAAGTGGGGGGGGGGGGGGATAGGGCAAGTGCCATTGCCACTCTTGTTCAAAACTTGGATTTTCGGTTTCTGCCAGGAGAAAGTGAGGCCCAGATTTAAAGCCTCGCTCTGAAACGAATGGAGTGCATTTGTCAGATACTCAGCGTTGTTGCTAACCATGGCAGCGTCATCTGCGTCCATGTCTAAGGCCTTTGGCCGATTTATCCCTGTGTCTGTGGTCGCTCTATCGCGTATCCCGTCTATGGCACGGTAGAAGAGGGAAGGATGCTAGATGCAGCTCTGATCACGTGGGAAAGCATTCAGAGGTGCTCCTTCCTTGGCGTACCTTGGCAGAGGTATCGGTGTGAAGATCCTTAATGAGGGTGAGGAGGAGACGGTCGGAAAACCCGATGCCTTGGAGAGCGTTCCAGAGTGCGGTTCTATCGACAGAGTCAAAAGCAGCCTTCAGGTCAATGTTAGCCACAAACAAAGGTTGACAGAACTCGCGATGCAGCTCAGATAGGATGCAGGAGCGGCCAACTGTGAATCCGGATTGCTTAGGGCAACTGTGCTTGACAGGCAGAGGATTCAAACATGCCAGGAGAACATGGGCAAAGACTTTCCCCGGAACAGAGATGAGCGTGATGGGAAGATTGCTACTGCATTCAGTGTGGAGGCCCTTCCCTTTGTTAGAGTGTGACTCTAGCCCTCTTGAAGCCCTCTTTCCACTCTTTAGAAACTCTGCCTGATTGCCAGACCTGCAGAAAGAGCTTGTGGAGGGCAGCGCTGATCAGGTCGATGGCACACTCCAGGAGCTCAGGAGGGATGCTTCAGCTTTTTGATGGCTGATACCGCCTCCACGAGGGTTCACTGGTCTGGAGGAGGACTGGGCATGATGGAGCTGGTAAGTGGTTGAGGGCAGCTTTGAAATGGTCCTTCCATGTGTCTAGTGTCTCCATGTCTGAAAAACAGGAAGAAACCTTGATTTGTTGATGGTCAAACTCCTGATGGATTTTGGCCCGAGTGATGGATGACTTTGTAAGCGGATTTGAGGTTTTGGTGGGAGAAGTTGTTGACGATGCTCTTGAAGAGACTCTCAAGGTGAGCTTCCCTGTCCTGATTCGCCTTAGCTCTCAGAAGACTCCCTGCAGGCGTCTACACTCTGCGTGTTGGTTGTTAAGCCTGGCTTTTTAGTTTTCATCCAGAACTGGGAGGGTTTCCTCAGAGCCAAGGACGAAGTTTGAAGCGTTTCTTTTTCCCAATGACTTCCTCGGCTGTTTCGCAAACCTAATTTGGATTGTTGTTACAGGGCATTTGAATGCCAGGGTTTTCTCATTGGTGACTCGTTCCTCATACAGTGGGGTGGGGCTTCCTGGAGTGGAAGCGGGAGTAATTGCTAGGGATGCGATAAGCAGGCGGTGATCTGTGTTTATAGGGGCTTCAGCTCCTCTGTATGATTTTACCAGTGTTCCGGTTCTTGACGAAGATGTGGTGAAGTTACTTTCGTGCGTGGCTGTCGTTTGAGATCCAGGTGACTCTGTGGGTGTTGCGGCGGCGAAACCAGCTACCAGTTATTTGTATGTTCTTTGAGGCGCAGAAGGAGAGGAGCCTTACTGAGTTGTCATTGGTGGGGCCGGAGTTGAAGGAGCCTAGGATGGATTCAAAGCAGGTCCTCGAGCAGCAGGGGAAGGAGGCGCTCATGTCGCTATAAGTACGACGAGCTCATTGTGGGGGGGGGGGTTACTCTCAGCCACAGCTGTTAGTTGGTCGTAGAATATACTTCTTTGAGCTGCGGTCTGATACGTTTGTGCGAGCGTAAGCCACATTGATGGAGAGTTGACCATGGCGATGTTGTAATCTCACATAGAGTAGAGGGTCATAGATTGCTTGCCATTTGGAAATTAATCTGTTGAAAGGGGGACATACAAAGAGAGCAACACCGTTGGTCTGTGTAGGGTACCACGAGTGTATCAGATTGATAAAGGCCACTGTCCAGGAGTCTGGATTCGGTGATGCCCAATATTGTGAATGTTGTGAATGTGGGATTTTATTTGATGGATAATTGCTGCTGGATGACCTTTTTTTTCCATTGCTAGAAGTTGTTTTCATAGGAGATTGGTTGTTCCTTGGGAGCCACCGGGATGGGACAGTTTCTGCCAAGAAATGTTTTGAACTCAGTGCACCCCAGGCAGTTGTTGAACTTAAATGTGGATGTCACAGCAAATCACTAGTCATTGTTCCTGTCTCAATAATAACCTGCCGTGTACATGTACATCACTATGTAGTGACTGCAGTAACACAACAGATTATGTCAGTACAAGAAGACGACTTTGACCACCTGGTGAAGGCGCAGTAGACCCCACATGGAAACAGAATAGCCCTTCCTGCGAAAAGCCTGGTGTACTGACCAGGTGATTCAAGATAACAATCAGATGTTTGATGGATTTTAGGCTGCAATTTATGTAAACAAGGGCCTTTTGACAATGTGCTGGTGTCTATGTTACTCACATGCGAAGATATACAAATGTGTACTTAATATGGTGGCCATATTAAAAATTAAGATTACAGTCGAACCAAATTGGTTACAAGTAAAGTAAATGTGTTCCTAGAATGGAATCCTAGGTATCATAAACATGGGTGTTACCACCATTTTTACTTTTCTGCGTCGCTCACAAGTTGAAATATACACGTAAGTGTATTAAATATGGCCGCCATTTTGAAATACAAAATGGCGGATTAACCAAATTAGTCACAAGTAAAGTAAATATGTTAATGGAATCCTAGGTAGCATAAACATGGGTATAGCCACCATTTTTACTGTTCTACATTGCTCAGAAATTAGATATAGGCCAAAATACAATTCAAAATGGCGGCCGTTTTGAAATTCAAAATTGCGGCTGAAGACGCCATTAAAGAAAATGGTTCCATTTGTTTTCAAATGTTGTGCCACATCACGCGATATGTGCACACCATTCCCTTATAAGGAGTTGTTTACCCAAGGGCGGAGGAGGGCTATACCATTTCATAGCAATGGAGGGGTGCTGTGTTGAAAGAATTCATTGAAAAATTATAATTTTTGCATTTGTTTTACTTACTAGACCAAAAGTGTCGATGTTTTTGACCGAAAAGGTGTTTATGATTGGGAATCAAAGTGTGTTGAATCAGTTTTCAACTAGTGGTTAAAACCCGCCAAGGCCTGGTTCTTGATAATTTACCTCGACTTCATCTCGGTAAAATTATCGAGAACCAGGCCTCATTGGGTTTAAACCACTAGTTGAAAACCTCTTCACCACACATTGATTCCCTTAATAATAACAAACAATTTCAAATGAAGACTGGTATACAATGTAAACCAAACCCCTAAGTATTGCATTTCTATCCTTTGAAACAAAATCTTCTTTAAGAATTTACAGAAATTATGCAAAACACATGATAGATTGGAAATCATTTTTATTTTGTTGTCCTTCCGTCACGACCTTATTAATATTAATATTTTATAAACTAAAAGTATTTCAGCCAAAAAGAAGAGGCCATTTTGAAGGCAGTCATTAATAAAGCAAATTATGACATTTTCTTGATGTAACTAATTAAACTGTTAATGATATCAATGATAAAATGTTGTTTAATGAGCCAATACGGCTTTTCGTTACCGTGGAATTGCCCAGAAGTTGGTTACCGAGTGTGGGCCTGACACAAATTGGTCTTACACTTTCACACATTTCCCACTTGACATTGCAATTTAGGAATAAGTTGACTTATAGTAATCATAAGTCAACGTCTAAAAGGGAGAACACCAAACATCTTGAATTTTGTCAACAACAGACGTAAATCAGATGAGACTACTGTTTTTGTAAGAAATGGTGCGAGATAGGGTTTTTGCCATATATGATGGTTTTCACTTTACCATTCAACTTGAAGTCATCTAGGCAAATTGTCTCAGTCATTCCTGCAAATTGAACATGTTTGCCTCACCACAAATTTCAAATTTGTTGAAATGGTCAAGAGCAACGGCCGGGACAGTTGTGCCACATTATGCGATACGCACGACGCGCACAGCATTCCCTTATAAGGAGTTGTTTACCCGAGGGCGGCAGAGGGCCTTACCATTTTATAGCGGAAGGGGTGTTGTGTTGAAAGAAATCATTGAACAATTATAATTTTTGCATTTATCTTACTTTTTGACCAAAAGTGTTGATGTTTTTTGACCAAAAAGGTATTTGTGAATGGGAATCAATGTGTGGTGAAGAGGTTTTCAACTAGTGGTTTAATCCCATCGAGGCCTGGTTCTTGATAATTTTACCGAGATGAAAGGGGAACATGCAAATACACTCTTTTTTAACCCATACAGCGATGTGTGTGTTAGCACTGTGTACTCAGTACTTTCCCGAGTCCTGTGAAAAAAATGTCACAGGCGTGTTACACGGGTGGGATTCAAACCCACGACCCTTGCAATACCAGAGCAGTGTCCTACCAACCAGACCACCGAGGTTGCCCGGCAGCTAGAGGCAGTTAGAATCCTATGATTTGGCAGCGGGTACAAAATTAAAAACAAAATTAATATTCTTTATCCCTGATGCAAATTTGACATCTCTTATAAAGTTCATATTAACTTGAATTTTTGTCTGGCAGCCTGGATTGAACATTGATCATCATGCAGATCACTCTTTAAACAGCTTTTGTCAATGGCAGTCTACATTAACAACTCCTAACGGCACTCAACATGATCATGCTATACTCCTGACTGGAATGGATATCTGCTCCTGGAAGAATGAACCTTGTGATACACTTGGTATGTATTTTAACTTATCTGAGTTAACTTGTCTCTTGCTGAGATTGTAAGACAAGTCAGAAAATGATCAGTTTGTGTTTAAACAGCTATTACATAAAAAATAGTATTTAAACCAAAATCAAAATTATTTTCCGTGGAAAAAAAATGATACTTTATAACTAACACCCCTCTTTGCATTTGTGTAAGGCTAAATTAATTTTTCTGCAGAAGAAAACACCGCAATGGAATAGCAGAAACATATGCGCGTTCTGCAACTCGCGTTAGCAATGAACCATCTAGCATTACATCGTTGGATACCAATGAAAACTAAGATTCTTTTCACTTCGCAACCTCGCTAAACAAGCACAGCAAGTTAAAATGTCAGAAATTTTTTCAATCATGTAAAATGTAGATTAAGCCTGGAGGATATCATAATAATATCGTCACGATACGATTTTGAAATGATTGTAAATATTGATGATGGTTTTGAAAGTATCAAACAAACGTGACAGGGACAATATTTTTTTTACAAAGATATACTCAATTAATTCCAGAATATGTTTTTTAAAACTGCCATTGCAAGTTTCACTTATGATTTAAAACAACCCTCATAGAAAATTCAGCTTTGTTTGGGCAGATGCCGTATTTTTCCCGACGACTAAACTTAAATCTAGGCTTAACCATTATGCTTGTATATGTTCGTATTCACATCTAGCCATGGTGGTCTCTGTAGGCAGGACAAACGTTCTTGAAACGTTTTCTCAAGATCAGTGTGAATTTTTGAATTTATGACGTTGCACTATTTCTTACATACACCTCGATCCCACGGATATGCTAATACTTTATCATTAGAGGATGAATGAACTGCATATTGCTGTGGGTGTGAAGTAGTAGGGGAAATTCCCTTGGCCAGCAATCATCACGTTGTCGGGAAACGTCGACGCACTGAAAACAAGTACGGGTCCTACTACTTGCCGTCAACTCGCTTGAACTCCTCCAATAAACATTTAAAATCCTGAAAAGAGGCTTAGAACTGTAAAGTTTTAGGGGACATTTCAGTTATAAATATTGATTTTTCTTTTCCTTGTGAAAATAATTATCTCCAAGCAACAAAGCAGTCGCATCAGCTTTGCTGACGCGACAGCCGCCATCTTGCTTTTTCACAAAGTATGGACAACAGACTGCGGTTTCCTGCATATGGAATAATCTTATGTACTCTGCTTCTTGTTAATTGATCGCTGACATCTGCATTTTTGTTGTGTTGTACTAGTGATTGTGAACATTTACTTAGAGATTGCAACAAGGTACAAATAGAAATTAATTTAATCAGAACTGGTGATGTAAAACATGAAAATGTAACGTGTTCTGTTTCATGGAATATGGATGTTAATATAAAAATATGGACTGTTATGTTTTGCTTATTAGCTGTTCCTACATAGTGGTCGGAACAGCTATTGAAATCATCAAGATTTTTATTTGTTATTATTAGCTGTTCCGTTGTAGTTGTCGGAACAGCTATTGTTATTGTTAAGATTTTTATTTGTTATTATTATTTGTATCTGTCAAAAGCCCATAGGTTTAACCAGGGCATTTTGTTAAAGCCAAAAGACATACTTGGCTCGTATAAAAGAGTCAGCACTTATATCATATTATCATATTAAAGCTTAGTTCTTGAAGTTACAGTTAAATGTAATCACCTTAAATTAATTAGCCAATTAACTAGTTATAATGGCATGAATATTTAATTAGCCTACTTTTAGATCACCATATCTCAAAAAGTATACGTCCGATCATCGTACTCTTTTCCTTTTTACACTTGTTGGGTACTGTATAACAATATGAGGGCCTTAAAATCCGGACGACGTCGCCATGACGTCATGTATTGCCTGTTTTGTGTACAAACACAATGGCTCTTCAAATGTCAACATTTAAATGGTCAAAAACACAATACAATTTATCTGTTTGTGTCCTAAAGTTGATAATCTGTGTTAAAAAATATACTGATTCTAATAATAATGGTTTCCGTTCATTAAAACTAATCAAAGTATGTCTATAATTAACAAATAAATTAAAATAATGGCGTCATGGGTACAACGTACAAGTAGTACTTCTGGATGCAGTCACTAGACTGGATGCAGTCACTTTCATGGGGTTGTTATACCTTCTCATGGTTGGTGCAATACAGTGAGGACCTGTTTGGATTGAGGACTTACTTGAGGGAGTCTAAGACGCTGTCTTGATGTTGGCAACTATTTATTAGTTTTCTAACTGTGTTCTAGACCTATTACTTTGTACATACTCCAATGGATTTGTACACAACCAATAGGCCTACATTGGATTCGTACGGTTGTTCAGGGTTTTCGTTAAAACAAATGCTCGTTCTAATTGTTTTTTTTGTAAAAGGCATTGGGTTGGGGTAAGTTACATACCATCGTGTACCTTATAAAATTTGTTAGTACGAAAACATAATTTTAAAACTGTGAAGTCATCACGTGATAATTTATGGTAATTAGAAGCTTTAATGAGCTTTTCTTTGCAAGAAGTGAACGGCCGATTTCAAAGTTTTTTGTTTCAGTAATAGACTCCTTAGGCATGATAGATTTGCATTGGGTAACCGTGACCCAGATTTGACCTCTACGTTGAGGTCAACCAGAAGTGGGACTATATCTCCAGATTTTCAGTTTTGTTTCAGTTATGACTCCTTTGACATTGGCCATTGGCATTGGTAGGCGTGACCCCATGTTGACCTTTACTTTCATGTCAACCGGAAGTGGGACAATATCTCAAGAACTACACAATCATTTTCAATCTTTTTCAGTTTTAGACTCCTTTATAGGCGTTAAAAATAAATTTTGAAAAACCTTGACCCCCCCACTTGACCTCTTCTTCTGGGTCAACCGGAAGTGGGACCATGTCTTAAGAACTACACAACCGATTTTCTAATTTTTTTTTCAGTTATAGACTCCTAAGGCATTAAAAATAAACTTTGAAAAACCGTCACCCCAAGTTGAACTCTTCGTCTGGGTCAACCAGAAGTGGGACCATATCGCAAGAACTACACAGCCGATTTTCAATCTTTTTTAAAGTTATAGACTCCTTGGTCATTTTAGCTCATAACCCAATCAAAAGAACATGAAACAGCTTTGTGTTTGTTCACAAGCACCTAATGTCTAGTTGTCTTTGCTTCTCTGCGCCTTGAACATCCCTTAAAGGGAAGGTACACGTTTGATAGTTACTCAAAACAAATAGGAACTTAAAAACTGATTTGGTAATGAGAATTGGAGAGCTGTTGTTTGTATCAAACATTGTGGGAAACGACTCCCTCTGAAGTTATGTAGTTTTTGAGAAAGAGGTGATTTCTCACTAAAATAATAAAAGAATTATAGTCTTTTCTTCTGAAAGCACACAAATTCGTCCAACAAGGTTTTTTTTCTTACATCATTTTCTCGCGACTTCGTTGACCGATTAGGCCAAAACGTGTACCTTCCCTTTAAGATTGATATGGCGAACTACAATTGTGTCATTATTATTATTGATTAAAACAATCCTAACATTATACCCGTTCAGACACAGACCTTACTCATAGAGCAAGAAATGCACATTAAACTTATGTTACGTCAATAGCACTGGAATGTCAATAAATTGGGCTGTGACATGTTTATCTACCATCTGTAAAAATGACCAAAGAAATTGCTGAAACCATGGAATGAGTGAAAAGTACATGTAATGTATAAACAAAAACTGTTTTAGTCCCACATCTCTATTGTTCTATCATCAATATCTGACTGTGTGGTTAATGCCTAATGAAGCTTTTATCTCATTTCTGTTTGTCAGGATTTGCTCCTATTGGTGGCATGTGTAGCAAGTATCGAAGCTGTACTATTAATGAAGATACAGGCCTTGGTCTTGCCTTTACAGTAGCTCATGAATCAGGTCATAGGTAAGGTAGACATTTCAATGATACTCCTTCTGTATATTTAACCATCCTTGAGCAAAACATTTCACTATAATTGCTTCTCTCCACCTAGGGATAAATGGGTACCTATGAGGGCAGAGTTGGTTCTTGTGATTGATTAACCTTGATTGCGCTACATATTTTGCGGCACAGGCTGTAAACTCCAAAGGACCATTATGTCTGCTGCTGCCAGTTTTTCATTTTTTCCCCCCAAACCTTGATATTGAGATTTATTAAGCAAGCTAATTTTAACAACACTACATTCTTTGTTAAGATGCAGGGTAGCTTTGGAAAGCAGTGGTGGTAGGGTAGTGTTGGTGTGGTAGTTGTGGCAGGGTAGCGTTGGCAGGTCAGTGCAGGCAGGTTAGTAGGGGTACATGTCAGGAGTGGCAGCAGGGTAGCTTTGGCAGGTCAGTGGAGGCATTGTTTAAGTGGAGGCAGATTAGTGGTGGCAGGGTAATGTTGGCAGGGTAGCATTGGCGGTCATTGATGGTAGTAGTACTACCAGGGTAAAAGTGGTAGGGTAGGGGTGGTAGAAGTGCCAGGGTTGCATTGGTAGGGTAGTGTTGGAAGAAGTAGCAGGGTAATGGTGGTAGGGTAGCATGGTAGAAGTAACAGGGTTGCGGTGGTATGTTAGCCGTTGTAGAAGTGGCAGGGTACATGTAGCAATGGTCAGGTAGTGTGGGAAGAAGTAGCAGGGTAATGGTGGCAGGGTAATGGTGATAGGGTAGCATTGTAGAAGTAACAGGGTTGCGGCGGTATGTTAGCCGTTGTAGAAGTGCCAGGGTAGCATTGGTCGGGTAGTGTGGGAAAAAGTAGCAGGGTAATTGTGGCAGGGTAGCGGTGGTAGGGTAGCATGGTAGAAGTAACAGGGTTGCGGTGGTACGTTAGCCGTTGTAGAAGTGGCAGGATAGCAATGGAAGGGTAACGGTGGTAGAAGTGACAGGGTAGCATTGGTATAGTAGTGTTGCTAGAAGTAGCAAGGTTGCGGTGGTAGAGTAGCATGGTAGAAGTAACATGATTGCGGGGGTAGGGTATTATGGTAGAAGTGGCAGGGGAGCAATGGAAGTGTAGCGGTGGTAGAAGTGCTAGGGTAGTGGTGGTAAAAGTGACAGGTTACCATTGGTATAGTAGTGTTGCTAGAAGTAGCAGGGTTACGGTGGTAGGGTAGCGGTGGTAGGGTAGCATGGTAGAAGTAACGGGTTGTGCTGGTAGGTTAGTCGTTGTAGAAGTGGCAGTGTAGCAATGGAAGGGTAGCGGTGGTAGAAGTGACAGGGTAGCATTGGTAGGGTAGTGTTGCTAGAAGTAGCAGGGTAACAGTGGTAGGGTAGCGGTTTTAGGGTAGCATGGTAGAAGTAACAGGGTTGCGGTGGTGTAGGTTAGCCGTTGTAGAAGTGGTAGGGTAGCAGTGGAAAGGTAGTGATGGTAGAAGTGACAGGGTATTGGTGGTAGAAGCGACAGGGTAGCATTGGTAGGGTAGTGTTGCTAGAAGTAGCAGGGTAACAGTGGTAGGGTAGCAGGGTAGGGTAGCATGGTAGAAGTAACAGGGTTGCGGTGGTGTAGGTTAGCCGTTGTAGAAGTGGTAGGGTAATGGAAGTGTAGCGGTGGTAGAAGTGCTAGGGTAGTGGTGGTAAAAGTGACAGGTTACCATTGGTATAGTAGTGTTGCTAGAAGTAGCAGGGTTACGGTGGTAGGGTAGCGGTGGTAGGGTAGCATGGTAGAAGTAACGGGTTGTGCTGGTAGGTTAGTCGTTGTAGAAGTGGCAGTGTAGCAATGGAAGGGTAGCGGTGGTAGAAGTGACAGGGTAGCATTGGTAGGGTAGTGTTGCTAGAAGTAGCAGGGTAACAGTGGTAGGGTAGCGGTTTTAGGGTAGCATGGTAGAAGTAACAGGGTTGCGGTGGTGTAGGTTAGCCGTTGTAGAAGTGGTAGGGTAGCAGTGGAAAGGTAGTGATGGTAGAAGTGACAGGGTATTGGTGGTAGAAGCGACAGGGTAGCATTGGTAGGGTAGTGTTGCTAGAAGTAGCAGGGTAACAGTGGTAGGGTAGCAGGGTAGGGTAGCATGGTAGAAGTAACAGGGTTGCGGTGGTGTAGGTTAGCCGTTGTAGAAGTGGCAGGGTAGCAATGGAAGGGTAGCGGTGATAAAAGTGCCAGGGTATCGGTGGTAGAAGTGACAGGGTAGCATTGGTAGGGTGGTGTTGCTAGAAGTAGCAGGGTCTTAGTGGTAGGGTAGCGGTGGTAGGGTAGCATGGTAGAAGTAACAGGGTTGCGGTGGTGTAGGTTAGCCGTTGTAGAAGTGGCAGGGTAGCAATGGAAGGGTAGCGGTGATAAAAGTGCCAGGGTATCGGTGGTAGAAGTGACAGGGTAACATTGGTAGGGTAGTGTTGCTAGAAGTAGCAGGGTAACAGTGGTAGGGTAGCGGTTTTAGGGTAGCATGGTAGAAGTAACAGGGTTGCGGTGGTGTAGGTTAGCCGTTGTAGAAGTGGTAGGGTAGCAGTGGAAAGGTAGTGATGGTAGAAGTGACAGGGTATCGGTGGTAGAAGTGACAGGGTAACATTGGTAGGGTAGTGTTGCTAGAAGTAGCAGGGTAACAGTGGTAGGGTAGCGATGGTAGGGTAGCATGGTAGAAGTAACAGGGTTGCGGTGGTGTAGGTTAGCCGTTGTAGAAGTGGAAGGGTAGCAGTGGAAGGGTAGTGATGGTAGAAGTGACAGGGTAGCGGTGGTAGAAGTGACAGGGTTGCATTGGTAGGGTAGTGTTGCTAGAAGTAGCAGGGTAACAGTGGTAGGGTAGCGGTTTTAGGGTAGCATGGTAGAAGTAACAGGGTTGCGGTGGTGTAGGTTAGCCGTTGTAGAAGTGGTAGGGTAGCAGTGGAAAGGTAGTGATGGTAGAAGTGACAGGGTATCGGTGGTAGAAGCGACAGGGTAGCATTGGTAGGGTAGTGTTGCTAGAAGTAGCAGGGTAACAGTGGTAGGGTAGCGGTGGTAGGGTAGCATGGTAGAAGTAACAGGGTTGCGGTGGTGTAGGTTAGCCGTTGTAGAAGTGGCAGGGTAGCAATGGAAGGGTAGCGGTGATAAAAGTGCCAGGGTATCGGTGGTAGAAGTGACAGGGTAGCATTTGTAGGGTGGTGTTGCTAGAAGTAGCAGGGTCTTAGTGGTAGGGTAGCGGTGGTAGGGTAGCATGGTAGAAGTAACAGGGTTGCGGTGGTGTAGGTAAGCCGTTGTAGAAGTGGCAGGGTAGCAATGGAAGGGAAGCGGTGATAAAAGTGCCAGGGTATCGGTGGTAGAAGTGACAGGGTAGCATTGGTAGGGTAGTGTTGCTAGAAGTAGCAGGGTAACAGTGGTAGGGTAGCGGTTTTAGGGTAGCATGGTAGAAGTAACAGGGTTGCGGTGGTGTAGGTTAGCCGTTGTAGAAGTGGTAGGGTAGCAGTGGAAAGGTAGTGATGGTAGAAGTGACAGGGTATCGGTGGTAGAAGTGACAGGGTAACATTGGTAGGGTAGTGTTGCTAGAAGTAGCAGGGTAACAGTGGTAGGGTAGCGATGGTAGGGTAGCATGGTAGAAGTAACAAGGTTGCGGTGGTAGGTTAGCCGTTGTAGAAGTGGTAGGGTAGCAGTGGAAGGGTAGTGATGGTTGAAGTGACAGGGTATCGGTGGTAGAAGTGACAGGGTAGCATTGGTAGGGTAGTGTTGCTAGAAGTAGCAGGGTAACAGTGGTAGGGTAGCGGTTTTAGGGTAGCATGGTAGAAGTAACAGGGTTGCGGTGGTGTAGGTTAGCCGTTGTAGAAGTGGTAGGGTAGCAGTGGAAAGGTAGTGATGGTAGAAGTGACAGGGTATCGGTGGTAGAAGCGACAG
The DNA here is from genome assembly GCF_032118995.1 of Asterias amurensis. NCBI lineage: Eukaryota > Metazoa > Echinodermata > Asteroidea > Forcipulatida > Asteriidae > Asterias > Asterias amurensis. Next base: position 9,536,662 of record NC_092650.1, on the reverse strand, counting down.
GGTAGCATTGGTAGGGTAGTGTTGCTAGAAGTAGCAGGGTAACAGTGGTAGGGTAGCGGTGGTAGGGTAGCATGGTAGAAGTAACAGGGTTGCGGTGGTGTAGGTTAGCCGTTGTAGAAGTGGCAGGGTAGCAATGGAAGGGTAGCGGTGATAAAAGTGCCAGGGTATCGGTGGTAGAAGTGACAGGGTAGCATTGGTAGGGTGGTGTTGCTAGAAGTAGCAGGGTCTTAGTGGTAGGGTAGCGGTGGTAGGGTAGCATGGTAGAAGTAACAGGGTTGCGGTGGTGTAGGTTAGCCGTTGTAGAAGTGGCAGGGTAGCAATGGAAGGGTAGCGGTGATAGAAGTGCCAGGGTATCGGTGGTAGAAGTGACAGGGTAACATTGGTAGGGTAGTGTTGGTAGAAGTAGCAGGGTAACAGTGGTAGGGTAGCGGTGGTAGGGTAGCATGGTAGAAGTAACAGGGCTGCGGTGGTGTAGGTTAGCCGTTGTAGAAGTGGCAGGGTAGCAATGGAAGGGTAGCGGTGATAGAAGTGCCAGGGTATCGGTGGTAGAAGTGACAGGGTAACATTGGTAGGGTAGTGTTGCTAGAAGTAGCAGGGTAACAGTGGTAGGGTAGCGATGGTAGGGTAGCATGTTAAAAGTAACAGGATTGCGGTGGTAGGTTAGCCGTTGTAGAAGTGGCAGTGTAGCAATTGAAGGCTAGCGTCGGTAGAAGTGCCAGGGTATCGGTGGTAGAAGTGACAGGGTAGCATTGGTAGGGTAGTGTTGGTAGAAGTAGCAGGGTAACAGTGGTAGGGTAGCGGTGGTAGGGTAGCATGGTAGAAGTAACAGGGCTGCGGTGGTGTAGGTTAGCCGTTGTAGAAGTGGCAGGGTAGCAATGGAAGGGTAGCGGTGATAGAAGTGCCAGGGTATCGGTGGTAGAAGTGACAGGGTAACATTGGTAGGGTAGTGTTGCTAGAAGTAGCAGGGTAACAGTGGTAGGGTAGCGATGGTAGGGTAGCATGTTAAAAGTAACAGGATTGCGGTGGTAGGTTAGCCGTTGTAGAAGTGGCAGTGTAGCAATTGAAGGCTAGCGTCGGTAGAAGTGCCAGGGTATCGGTGGTAGAAGTGACAGGGTAGCATTGGTAGGGTAGTGTTGCTAGAAGTAGCAGGTTAATGGTGGTAGGGTAGCATATTTGACAGTGTAGTTTAAATGTTTATCATATAAGTAGGAAATTATTTATTACTAGTTAATAAACTGCAAATTGAGATTTGTTATAAGAGCCTCTCTTGTCATGTTGAAATAGACTATTTGAAAGAGAAAACAGCTCAGAGAGGTTGCAACAGAAAATACATCAAATAATACAGCAAAATTCTAAGTCCGTATAAAAAGTGAAAAGTTTCCTCCTATAGCATATTCCCAGTTCATAAAGGTTACCTGCCTATCCACGAATGGCAATGTTTTTGCGTCGCAGACAAATCTGTGGTTTTCAATTGTGCCATTATGTTCCACAAAAACGTTGGCTAATAAAAAAATGCATGCCTTAAAAATGTGCGCCAAAGTGTTGAACTGCATACTTAGATGAAATGATTTTTTGACACTCTCATCTATCACCCGATATTGACTACCAGCTTGAAAATAAAAGAGACAGCCTTGTATGTACAGTATACATTTCTCTTTAGTGAACAGTGGTTCATAGTTCTTTATTTACATTTATTCTCGTTATAAACAGCTTTGGCATGGTCCATGATGGAGATGGTAATGAGTGTAAGAAATCCAGTGGTCATGTCATGTCACCTACATTGTCTGGTAACAATGGACGTTTTGTGTGGTCATCTTGCAGTCAGGAGTATATTTCTGACTTCCTCAGGTTAGTAACAGGATGTTTAGTACCACGACCAAATATGTCATATTTAATTCTGGATTTTACTTTTAATGAAGGCCGCTCAACCAAATAAATCAAAGTAATTTCTTAAATAAAGTGGGACTCGATTTTTTCAGAAATCAATTGGTATTGAAAAGTATGTTGGTTGTTATGAAGACAATAATTGGTCAGGGATGTTTTTTAGTTCCAGTCGAGCCAGCTGCACTGAGGATGAGCCTAAAGGTATTACCAAGTATCAGTTTCCAAGTAAGCTCCCTGGGGAGCTGTATGATGCTGATAAACAGTGCCAGTGGCAGTTTGGACCTCGGGCTAGGCTCTGTTCGTTCAACTTTGGAAAGGTAAGTTTTATTACACATTTTCAACTCTATTGAATATTCTTTTAAAAAGCAAGATATATTTAATTTCATTCAACATCAACAAAGTAAGGTCAAGGATTGCTTTATACTGGCCAGAGTAATCAATTTGAGTTAGGCCAGTTTACTCGCAAACAACCAAGTAAGTTTCAACTTATTCTTTTGATTTACCATACACAGTGTTTTGCACATACAAGAAATTTAGCGTGAAGGTGTCTTCACTCTAAGGTACAGTTTAATTTTAAAGGAATTGTCTGGAGAAAAGTTGACAAGGAAAATAAAGAAGAAACCTTACCCCTCCCCAAAAACAACCACAACCCAACAACCAAAACAATAACAACAACCCCAAAGCAAACAAGAGGTGTTATGAGGCTGCAACCCAATCACCTAACAATAGGTGTAAGTGTAAGAAGCTGAAACACCATGTTATTTTTCAAACTTGCCACCAGTGAAATATCATGACCTATACATGTACGTATGTATGATCTCTTTTCTGTTTTTAAGATGACAAATTTATCTTGTTATTTGCCAGTCTTTATGCCAGTCTATATGGTGTCACCGTGATGAAAGAAGATGTGAAACTAAATTCCTACCAGCAGCTGATGGTACACCATGTGGTAATGAACAATGGTGTATACGCGGAGAATGTATAAATAGGCATCAAAGAGGACCTGAGCCTGTAGATGGAAGCTGGTCACAGTATGCAGACTATTCAAGCTGTTCCAGAACATGTGGTGGAGGGATACAGTATAAGCAAAGAGCTTGTGATAATCCTGCACCTGAGCATGGTGGCAAATACTGTGAGGGATCAAGTCATATCTACAGAATGTGTAACATACAGGTAGGACGATTTACTAACAAACATGTGTATAGGATTTGAGGCATTGCATGGTGAGGTATCAATATATATTTGGTTTGTGGTAACACCATGTGTGTATCTACTTGCCAGTTAGAGTTTGTTCTTAGAGAACTGTCTTGCAGTGGATCCACTGAACCCCTATAAATAAGCCCACTCTTCTCTCATTTTTCAGTCTCCTGACAATGACTAGAGCAGGCTAGTTGAAACGTTGAGACCAATTCAGAACTGACTCTGCGGCAGTACAGTTAATTACGATCCTAGTATAAGTAGTATTCCAAGTCTATTTTCTATACCATCTGCCCTCGTAATACATGTAGTTAAAAGCTGGACAGTTCTTTTCAGAACTGAGAAGTCTCCCGAACCCCCTATTATCTACTCCGCGACAGTAGAATAAAGCAAGACAGTTCTTTAAAGAACAAACTCTACCTGGCAAGTACATGTACATACACACAGGGTGTTACCGCAAACCAAATATATAACACATATGCAGTTTAGCAATAGTGTTTAAAGAAAACCACAATAATAATATAATATCGAAGTCTTATATAGCGCACGTATCTACCAAACAAGGTACTCAAGGCGCTGAGTATACACAAACTTTTCAGAATGATAGGTTATTGTAGTGATGGAATCTGAGACCCAATTATTACAAGTAGTAATGTAGTATAGAAGTTTAGTTCAGGCATGGAGCCAGGGGGGGGGGGGGCATTTGGGGAATTTAAATAATAAAACAAAACAAAAAAGAAAACACTAAGATAATTAGTAAAAGTTATAGTACTGTCACAACCCGAGTCCCCTGCAGATTCACACGCAAAGGGTCCTTGCCTTGCTACTTGGCAGTCATACACAATAAATCTATGACCCCTTGTTTTGTGACCAAGTGAAGGAACTTAATTTTATTTACACTATGTACATCCAAACAAAGAAACACTGAATATGAATCACAGTTATTGGTTGTGTTTCCACTACTTACAAAATTAACTAGACATGATTGCATTTGTGCACAAATGCATAGCTGTTTCGTTAATAACATTTTCAAATTTCTCAATTGAAGTTGGAAATCTTTTTGTTATCAAAGCAGGTGATGATCAATCCAGCATATCTGATAAAATAATTGAAGTTATACAATGTATTATTGTAACATTATGTTGAGCTAACAATTTTTGACTTGAAGTTGCAAAGTTGAAAAAATTATAACAAATCATGTGATTATGTCATCATGACATCATTTCACAAATCTTAAGAAACTGCCAATATCTATCTTAGGGATAACTTTATATTAGGCGTTATATAAGTCGCATATATTATTATTATACACATATTGACTGGCAGTAAGGTCACTAGTACACGTCTATTCTCCCGAGGGACTTTGAGTGACCAGAAGAGGGACCTATTTCCCGAGACTGAAGACCGAGAAAAATGGGTCCCTCTTCTGGTCACTTACAGGCCCGAGGGGGAATTGACGTACACTAGTCCTGAATTATGTCAACCAGAACACAGAACAAGCAAGAGGTGTGTTTTATCATTATATAGAAAACAAACTCCCACCCAACGGATTGGAGAATAACGCCCGTCGCTCGTTGAATATCTAACATAACCTACTTGATACATGTTCCAGGGATTGCCAGCTCTGCTGGATGACATAGGGCATGTAGGGAACAAGAACATAATTTTAAAAAATATCGCCCTCTTGTGACATCTACTACTTGTCAAATAAGCCAAAAGATCGCTGATTGTATTTTTCTTGAAACTCCCATGAGCCCCAAACTCTTTATTCCCTAGATTCATCCTCAAGGTTCCAGACACTAGAGATTTGTGGAATTACAATAAGACCGTTGACATTACAGAAATATGCAGAAAATGTTTGTAGTTTTTTTCTATATTTAAGCACATGGAAGCTTGACTTTTACCCCCAAAATGGCAAAAAGCTCAGAACATCCAGGGGCTTGGCCCCCAGGACACCCCCCCTCCCAGGGCTTGATTGCTGGACCCCAACTAAGCCTACATCCGTATGGAGTGTAAAAGGGGTTACCCTGTTTCAGCCCTATAGGTAGGTGGCAATGGCCTCTGGAAAAAAATAATTGTACCCCACACCTTAAAATGCCGTCGGGCCTTTTGTGTCTGGCGACTTGCATAAAAAAAAAAAAAAAATCAGCATGCACCCCACTTCTCATTGTAGGTTACAGTTCAAAATGCTAAATATTCAAAAATACACGACAATACTTAGAAGTCTCACAGCTTTTTAAAGTAAAGGGACAATTATTGATTGACTTGTGAACTTTAATCCTCTGCTCAATTTAGTATGGATCTTATAATATTGAACGATTACAACTACCATTTTTATAACTACCAGCTACCACTATAGGCTAATTTCTGATCACATTCTTTTGACGGCTTGTTGGTGTGAAGACCTGCTAGCATATGAAACGTCCATCCAAGGAAGGGTTGGAGCGTTTTTGTTGTTTGTAAATGGCCGAGCGATTTTAGGAAATGCAGTTACTAAAGGATTAATAAACACGTTCCAAGCCTAGAGAGGCGTATTAACACATTATATTATGTTATGTTTTATAGGAGTGTTCGACCGATGCAGTGGACTTTCGTGCGAAGCAGTGTGCTTCTTATAACAGCCGACCATTCAGAGGTTTCTACTATGAATGGCAACCATACGTACACACAGAAAGTATGTGCAGATACAGAACCAGCATTTGGATATTGCCTAGTTTAACCCAACTGGGGTACTTTAAACTGTATGTCGCTATCTTATACAGCAACAGGCAGGGCGGTTGTGGGTGGTTTGAAGAGTAATAGGCAGGGTGGTTGTGGTTGGGTGAGGAGTAACAGGCAGGGTGGTTGTGGGTGGGTGAGGAGTAACAGGCAGGGTGGTTGTGGGTGGTTCGAGGAGGAACAGGCAGGGCGGTTGTGGGTGGGTGAGGAGTAACAGGCAGGGTGGTTGTGGGTGGTTTGAGGAGGAACAGGCAGGGCGGTTGTGGGTGGGTGAGGAGTAACAGGCAGGGTGGTTGTGGGTGGGTGAGGAGTAACAGGCTATCACTCCACCAACCGCTATCACCCACGTTGATGGAGTGATAGCGCCCTCTATGGGCGGCGGAAATTTGTGGAAATACAAAACAGGGACGTCTTGCACCAAGACTAGGTGGTTGTGGGTGGTTTGAGCAGTAACAGGCCAGGGCGGTTGTGGGCAGTTTGAGCAGTAACGGGCACGGCGGTTGTGGGCAGTTTGAGCATTAACGGGCACGGCGGTTGTGGGTGGGTGAGGAGTAACAGGCAGGGCGGTTGTGGGCGCTTTGAGAAGTAACAGGCAGGGTGGTTATGGGACCCATGAAAACAAAGAACTAACTAGTGAGGACCTATTGTCCCTATTTAATAATGTCCCTGGAGGAGTAGGCCATACAAACCTACACTTGCACACATAATAGATAATTGTCAGGATAAATGGTCATTCATCAGGAGGTGACTGTCGTTCTTGAGGAACCTATAAGTGTCACATTTTGTTCGAAAACTAATAACATTTAGAACAAGAAGTAAAGTTTTATTTCTTACTCCATTCTTACGTTAGAAAATTATTTTCTTTTCTAAATTTACCTCATGTAAAGTTAAAGAATAGACAAAGAAAAACAACACAAACGTAATGTTTTGGTGAACATTGTAATGGCGGAGCTGCTCGCCTCGCATAGTATTTATTCATGACATTCACATACTTAATTCAACTCATTTAATTTAAATTTCATCATTATTCTCGTCGGCTTAACTAGCCAATTATTCACATAATCTCATTAAAATCAATTTCAAATTCCAAGTACAGATGAGGGGAGCAAACGTGTTTGCGGATCAGTTTTTATGTATGCATTTCTGGCCTTTTCGGTTTTCCATCTTCCGTGCATGGATATTAAGTGAGATGGGAGTAGGGCCTTTGAAGCTGCGGATGCACCGCCTGACCTCAGGCTATGGAGTCCGAACTTGTGAATATCTGGAACGAATGGTCGGAGGGCTTCTAGTACAATCTCTCTGGTTCTGGTGTAGCTTAACCCATGAGTAGTAGGAACGAGACCGGTTTTGGAACGTGTCATTCTGCGAAGTACCGGTAGAGGAGAAGTGTCAGGATCGCCCATTGCTTGGAAATATCGTTCTGTGATTACAACTGGACAGGTTGGCTGAAATGTTCTTGCAATTGTTATATTATTGCCCTGGCGGTATTGATCAGTTTTTGACTTGCATAAATGTATGACGAGACTGTCACTGAGTATACTACAGTCCGTTCGTCTTACATTACTGATGTCGTTGAAACGAAGGAAACCTGCGTAACAGACAAAGCATACGAATAGGATGCGTAAATCGCCTAATGCTGCACTAGGTTGACCGTGAGCATTATAAAGTTTTGCCATGATTTCAGGTGTTACCGGTTCCTTCCGATTTGGGGTAGAGGCTGTGAGTCTCTTGTAGCCTTGTATGGTTGTTTTGACCAATGGATCGTTTGTAGGTGACGGTAATCCAGCCAAGCTATGTGCCCAGGCAACAGCAGCTGCTGCAGAATCTGCTGCCGTTTTATGACCGGATGAATAAAATGAAGACAAATATAGGGTGAAATCTGTTGGGTTGACGGGAAATGATTTGACGCCGGTCTTGGATGAAGCCCATGATTCCCATCGTTTCCAACTATTGCTGTATTTTATCGTTGTTGAGTGTGCTCTTGATGACATTAATAGTTTTGGTAGGGCTCCAAGGGCAAGTTGCTTTAGTTCCGGGTCAGTTGCTGAATGAGAGAGTGCCAACCATCTATCTGAAACAGACAAAGTAAAAAGAGAGCAGCAAAAGTTGTGCTCCGTACCATAGCCTAAAAGCTATATATATGTATATGCAATAATTGCTAATTCATGGCTAAATTAGCCGGTCTGCAAAAATTCAGAGATAAGGAAAATTATCTGTCGTTTCAGAATATATAGAAGCAAGTGCGTGTAATATGCACTTAATTTGGTGTTGCTACTGAAAAACGTGCAACAAAAGCTCGGCGTCCAACACCAGGCTGAGTTATCAGCGCTCAGTGGCCACGTAAAACCCCCAACTTGTGGAGGAACCGTGGACGCGACCAGGATGTTGGACGTAGGTCGCGCTATCCTTTCTCCGAGCATTTTTTTTTTTTTTTTTTTTTTTTTTTTGATAGGGCGGGTTGCGGTGGGAAGCGAGGTAAGTTGCTCTACCGAGAGTGATTGCTAAGCTGAAAACGCCCCGTTTTAAGGGAGAATGTGAAAGGAAACCTTACGTAATCATGGCACGCTCTAACGAGCGTGCTGCACCTGTCGTGCAATAACGAAAAGAAAATTAACTTTCTTACTCCATTCTTACGTTAGAAAATTATTTTCTTTTCTAAATTTACCTCATGTAAAGTTAAAGAATAGACAAAGAAAAACAACACAAACGTAATGTTTTGGTGAACATTGTAATGGCGGAGCTGCTCGCCTCGCATAGTATTTAGAGAACGCCAAAGAAAGGGTAAAGCAAAAAGGCATGCATGCAATAATATCATCTGAGGAAAAATCGAAGGTGATTCCCATACTGGTTATAAAAAACCATCCATTACGGTGATGCACACAAATCGGCATCGGCTACAATTAGCCCAATTGCAATCAACTGCATTGTTATATACAATCATATCTTTCAATCATACGCAATCGTCGCTTCGTCAACAATTTTTGACCGACTGTTTATAAGAAAATATAAGTTTTTTATGCGTGAACGGCACATTCAGGGCAGATGCCGAGAGGAGAAAGACAAAACCCCATGTTCGAAGATCTGAACGATTGTGAAAAATCGTATCTCAAAGCTAAGCATGAAAAATTGGGATTATTTCGGAAAACTGTGCTCTTACCCAATGATGAAGGGCTGAATGACGTTTGCAATACTTTCCAATCTACAATTGAATAGTCTAGGTGTATGCCGTCTGGGCAGACGAAGGGCCAAAATGCTGATGTTGTCCATTTTGGGATTACTAGAGTGCCTGTTGCTTTGACCGCAACAATGCGTTTAATGACTTGTATAATAAGGGACACGGGGGGACAGAAATAGTTGTTTTCAGATGTCCAGCTTTGGCAAAAGGCATCTACGCCGCATACCGCTTTGCACCAAAATCTAGCGTTGAACCTGGGGAGTTTTGCGTTGTGAGGTGAGGCAAAGCGATCTATTGAGTGGGGTCCCCAAAGATTGTCTATGAGATTGAATGACACAGAATCAATTGCCCAATCATCAAAATCTTTAAATTTGCTTATCTTATCAGCGAGTTTGTTCTCATTTCTAGGTAACCACTCAGGAATTAGGATGAAATCGTGTTTCTTAGACAAAGTATATATTGACAATGCAATGTTATGTAGATCGGGTTTGACACTACCACGCGTGATTATCTTTGGCACGTTTGAATTGTCAGTACACCATTTGATAGTTTTGTGGGAAACCACGTGTTGAAGTTCTAAGAGTAAGTTAAGGACCGCTGCTAGTTCGCGCCAAGTTGAGCTTTTACGTTTTTCTGATTGTGACCAGTTTCCTTGAATCTTGAGATTTGGTTGGTTTTCAACATATCCGCCGTAACCTACATCACTGGCATCTGAATAAATGGTCATAGATGGGACAAGCCTGAGTCTGATGGAAAAGCCGTTAAGAGAAACGATGTTTTGGGCCCAGAATTCGAGTTCAGCTACAGTGTCGTTGCGTAACTTTATCGATTGATTCCAGGAATCACTTGATTCGATTGATCTATATGAGTCACGAGTCATTAATCTAGCAATGGGGCCCAATGCTAGGGACATCGAGATCACTTGACCCGTGAAACATGCCAGCTGTTTAACTGGTACACAATTGTTGGCTTTGTGTGCCGTAAAAATTGCAGAGATCGTTGACAGAAGTTTGTACAGTTTCTTCTGTGGTATGCGAAACAGCAAATTCCTGGAATCAATGATGAGACCCAAGTATTGTATTTCTTCGGTGGGTTCCCATATGCATTTTGTTTTACTAGGAACAAAGCCGCTATTGTTGATGGTATTTCGCACTATATTTTTGCTACTTTGCGCTGAAGCATGGTCTGATGAAATTATAAGACCGTCGTCAATGTACATGAAAGAAATAATACCCTGAGAGCGCCAAAAATACACTAGCGGCCTTGTTAGCTTAGTAAAAAGGTGGCATGCGCTGCTTAATCCAAATGGAAGGGCAGTAAACATGTAATATCTAACATGGTTATCGCAATGATGCCAGGAAAAACCCAAGTATTTTTGATGTGGCGGAAATATTTCTACGTGGTGATATCCAGATTCAAGGTCGAAAGAAAAATACACCTGGTTACTGTCAAGTGCTGGAGCGATATGGGCGAGGTCTTCGTACTTGAACTTTGATTTCCAAATGAAATGGTTCGGATGCCGCAAATCTAAAACCAAGCGCAGCTTTTTACCTTCTGCAACGGTTAAAGGGTTACAGCAATATGGCGGCGAGTCTAATTCTACAATGCATCTTTTTGTGATCAATTCGGAAATGGCGGTCTCAACAAACTGGGCGTGGTTTAGGCTGGACTTATTGTTTTTCAAAACAATGGGTGGTGGTTCTAAATAAAACGGAATCTTATAACCTGTTTCTATAACATCTAATACAAAGGGGCTTGCTTTGAGAACATTTCTCCAGAATGAAATACAAGGTTTAAGTTTACCTTTTACGCCTGTGGGCATGTGACCGGGTAAATCGCCTTCAGCCGATTCCCAGTTTCTAATGGCCGGATGTGTCTGAGAGTCCGGTGGCTGGAGTTTGCAGTCTTCGTGGTTGTCGTAGTGCACGTAGGGAAGGGCAACTGGTCCGGACGTGTCCAGTAATGCCGCACTGGAAGCAGGTGCGACTCTCTGGTCGGTATGGGCTGCTGAAATGACTGGGGGCGAAAGGACGAAAAGAATAAGGAGCACGAGATGAGGCTCCATGGCTGAACTGGGAAGGACGAGTGGGCTTCACCTTAGATTTCTTGAGCTCGGCCTTTTTGGATGCAGCAGACTTTTCGGCCTTTTTCAGTCTTTTTTCGTCTCCGGAGTCATCTGCCAACTCGTCCGTGATGTATTCTTTAACGGTTGCCCAGCCTTGTGTAGATCTATCTGCAACCTTGATAAGCTTCTGGCGTTGTTTATTCAGCTCTATAACTGAACTAAGTAGACCCAATCCGGAGTTAAGGTCTCCAACTTTTATTGATGCAATGGCCGATTCTACCAGAGCATTGAGTTTTTCAGTATGTCGAAACTGGTCTTTGTTTCCGATGCTCTTAAATTCATACTCAATTTCAGCTGATGTCCGTTGTTTCTTGATTGCAGACTCCACTTTGGTGTCTATACTGCTTGACAAGGTTTGTATTGCCAAAAGTATGTCTTCATTCGAAGCCTCAGGATTCATCTTCTAATTTGTTGTGTACGGTATTATAAGATTAGAGCATAGAGAACGGACGATTGAGTGTGTAGCGAGGTAAGTTGCTCTACCGAGAGTGATTGCTAAGCTGAAAACGCCCCGTTTTAAGGGAGAATGTGAAAGGAAACCTTACGTAATCATGGCACGCTCTAACGAGCGTGCTGCACCTGTCGTGCAATAACGAAAAGAAAATTAACAATCTTTAAGGCACTCAAGAGAAAATGAACAAATTCACTTTCTAAAACATTATTAGTGGGTGATCCATTTGTCCGCTTGAAAAACATTTTACTTGTACAAGCAAAACATGACAATGAAATTGGACCCAAAACAATATTTATTTGTATGAATTTTGATTATTTTGTGATTTTAATCTGATTTGATATGTCTTTTCACATGTTCTCTGCAGGAAAGGAAGCTTGTAAGCTTTATTGTATGGCTGATGGGTTTGATTTCTATTTTCCGCTAAGTTCCAAGGTGCATGATGGTACACAATGCAGTCGAAATGGGCCAGATGTATGTATCAATGGTGTTTGTCAGGTAAGTGTGATGCATTTAACTATACATGCACATGACTGATGGGTCATATATTGAATTGGGTCGTATTTTTTAACCATTGGCAATGACTCAAAAACTCATCCACTGATTTCCCCCCCTCAAAAAATAAAAATAATGGTAATGGTTAACAAAACATTAAGTTAAAAAATATACATAACTTAACTTAACTTAACTTAAATGCATTTATAAAGCGCTTTAACACTGTTTCAAAGCTCTGTACAGTCGAGAATAACATTAAAATGCAGGATTAAAAACATGAGCAAAAATAGCAATATAGTTTTTTTTTTAAATACACAGCAGTTAAAAAAGTAGCAATACAGTAAAAACCTTACATAACAAACATTCATATTATACAGAATAAAATACACAAAAAATAAGCGTCAACGGACCCAGAGTAAATCAACCCCACTATACTGATAAAAAAGGAGACAGAATTGAAAAGGGCAAGATCTCCTCTGCGATCGAAAAACGCACACTATGAAAAAAAAACAAAAAAAACAAACATGAGTACATCTATACTACAACATCCTTAACAGCCCTCTTGGATTGCTGGCGCCGCCATGTTTTCATGTCAAGGGGTGCCCGCCAGATGACCTTTGTGATGTCTCAGTCAAAGCGCAAGCATTGTTGTTTCATAATACCCGTCAGGTGCCCTTTGTGATGTCATAGGCATTTAATGGACTCGGGCATTCTGCAAAAAATCACAGTCATGTGTTGGCCGATTTAAAACCGCTTTCAAGAACCATCTTATCTCCGGTATATAGCATAGTTTGCATGTCTTTTTTTCTTTTCCTACATTCATACGATTTGCTTTAATTGTACTTTATTTTGCTTGCATTACCATTTAATTAACAGTGAGGTTGTTAACACGCCGTACTAAATGGCGTGTGGACAGAATGACATTTGGTTTAACTCATAATGGACAACCCAATTTGTGGTTCAATGCGTGGCCCATATCGCTGGAGTGGTATACATAGGGTCATTGTTAGCCCTGGTGGCCTTACACTTTTGTATTATACATGTGCTACAGTGACTACAGCACAGTCCTACATGTATACAGGGCTAGTACGAATGTTCTTGTAGCTTTTCGAGCTGGCAAAATGCTCTCGACTCAATAAATTCAAAACTGTTTTTCATGTGTATACTAAGAGCGCAGCGAAGGAGCATGAATTTGTTTTATGGCGTAGTCTCAGTGCTTCTCACATGCACAGCCCTGCCACCCATAGTTTTTAATCAATGATCACATTGATGTGCTTATTACCGTTACTAGCGTGCTAGCGGGAGAGGGAAGGGGCACACAGACGGGGAACAGGGGAATTGAAAAACAAAATGACGGGAAAAAATTAACGGGGCTAATAAACGATACGAGACAATGTTAAGCTAAATAGGAAAAAAAGAAAATGGGGGGGGGGGGGGTATAAATAAGACTGGGAAAGAACCATATAGTTTGGACCTGAGCGAAACTGGAAAACATTGATTGGATCAATGTACCCTGGCTTCAGTAGCCCTGTGTAACAGTTCTGCCAATGTATTATCATCATTATCTCAATTTATTTGTTAAATCTTCAATCCTCACTCAAGGCCATGGTTTTTCAATGCGTCGTCGTATTCTTGGGTTGTGCTTGCCCGAATACATGTGTCCGCTGGCTGGCGGCATTACCGCATTGAACGTTGAATGGTTTGCCTCAGTGGCTGAGTCCTCTGAGCTTCGTCTTTGGCATAAAAATGGTACATGTATGCCAACTGATGCACAAATCTGCCTCAGGAACATGCACTGGTTGGTGGCTAGAGCAGAACCTCACACACCCTCTCACTCTCAGGTTTTGATGTCAACTGACTTCACACAGCATTTGCACAATAGGTTCTTTCTCACTCACTTTCTTTGTATTCAGCCACACCCTAACTAATTATTCATGTTATTCTTCTACTATTCTATTGTTGCGTAGACGAGCAAACTGAGTCAGAGAGTGACTTTTATCAGAGTAAGAGTAACTTTTATTAGAGAGAAACAACAAGTACATGTAACATCAAACATGGTCTCTTATACACAAGTAGTAAACAAGGTCGCTTGAGGGCGCTATTAACTTTGTCTAAGTCCTCAACTCAACATCCTCCCTTTTTTTTTTTTTTTTTTTTTTTTAAGAACAGGGTGCATGAAACCTTTGGTAACCAAAACAAAAAATTATTTCATTGTCTTGACTCAAGTTAAAAAACAAAATTTGTTTCCATAACAAATCCAAATTTCTTGCTTTTCTTTTCTTTTTGAATAGTTTTGTTTTGCTTTGCTTGCTTATGAAAAGTTATTTCAAAATGAAATATTCAAAATGCTGAAATAAAATGATGTTTAAATCTGAGTCCCTACATGTCTTTTCCATATGAACTTCGTGTATCAGTCCAAATCTTACACAGTTCAGTTTTAAACAGTTCAAATCGTAAACAGTTCGGTTTCAAACAGTCCAAATATAAACAGTTTAGTTTCGCACATAGTCTTTCAGGTATCCTGGTTCCTTACGGATTCTGTCACTTTTGCAGATTGTCTGTTCGGGAATGGGTGGTGTTGTGTGAGGTCTGGGTCCTTGATCAGTGTTCGACATTGAGTTGACTTTGTCATTGGGGTCAAATCGTGGGTTTTGGCAAAGTATTGGTCTAGTCCCAGAGCTGGTGTGTGGCATCCATGGTGGTGGTTTGTGTTTTGGCATTTCCACCTCAGTAGGACGGATTTGCACCTGGTTTCAACGATACATGCCATTGTTTTGTCCTTCAATCATATAGGTGCGATCACCCACAACTTCAACGACTTTGCTAAGGATCCAGCGGTCATGTTCCTTAAGCTCAAAGTAAACTGTTTGGCCGGGATGTAGTTGCGGTAGATCATGAGCTCTGCGATCGTGGTATTGCTTCACAGCATTTCTGCGTTTTGCTTTTCGTCTCACGACTTCCGGTTCACGGTAATCCTTCTGAAAACGTGGAAGCATGGTACGGGGTTTATAGCCAAAAATCATCTTAGCTGGGCTCTTGCCAGTATCTTCACGGGGGGTATTGCGCTGTTCCAACAATGCGATGTTTGGATCAGTCCCATCTTTGCATACTTTCATGATCAGGTGTTTGGCTACTTTCACTGCTGCCTCAGCTTTCCCATTAGCACTGTGATGTCCCGGGGAGGATCGAACATAAATAATTCCCCAGTCCCTTAAGAAATTCTGGAATTCTCCTGATGTGAATTGCGAACCAGAGTCCGTTGTGAGCACAGTAGGAATACATGTACCTAATCGAGCAAACTGCTTTTTGTACACAGATATCAACTTGGTAGTAGTGGTTGTTTGCAAGTGATCAACTTCAATGAAGTTAAAGTAGAAGTCAACGGTTGCTTAGTATTGTCGGCCTTTTGCTTCAGAGATATCACTTGCGATTTTGTCCCATGGGCCATTGCCATCATCTTGTGGCTTAAGTGTCTCCCTCGGGTTACGAGGTCGCAGCTCCTGACAGGGTTCACATGTATCCACGAGCTGCTTGATGTCTTTGGCAATGTTGGGCCAAAAAACGAGGGATCGTGCTCGGCGTATCATACTGTTGTAAGCCCATGTGAGCGGAGTGCAATCTCTTCATAATGTCACTCCTCAGACATTTTGGAATGACGATAGATTCACCTTTAAGGATAACTCCATCCTCATAACAGAGTACATCCCTGATATCGTAGTAAGGACGTGCTTCATTTGGTACTTGGCACTTTGCATCGGGCCATCCATCAAGAATGAGTGATCGCAGAGTTTTTAATGACACGTACCTGGATGTAGCTTCCCTGACGTCTTGCAGTCTGACATCAGATATGTTAGGAAAGAAGTTGATTTTCATAATGCGAGGTTGGAGGTCAGGTGAGTCAATATAGGCACGGCTTAGGGTGTCGGCAATGATGAGCTCTGACCCCTTGAGAAAATGAAAATCCATATCATAACGATGGAGTCTCATCATGAGGGCTTGCAGTCGTTTAGGAGCCTGACTGAGTGGCTTTCTCATGATAGATGCAAGTGGCTTATGATCATTCTGGACTGTTACCTTGGTGCCATAGGTATACTGATCAAAACGCTCAAGCCCAAAAACTACAGCCAATAGTTCTTTCTCTATTTGTCCCCAGTTCCGTTCAGTAGTAGTGAGCGTACGAGATGCGTACTCTACAGGTTTCCCGTCCTGTAGCAGAACAGCTCCAATACCATCCTTGCTGCTGTCTACTTGGAGTACAATGTCTTTATTTGTGTCGAAGTATGCAAGTACTGGAGTGGCAGACAGCTTTTGTTTCACAGTTTCCAGTGCATTGTCACAAACAGTAGACCAATTCCACTCGGTGTCCTTTCTAGTAAGGGCTCTGATCGGCTCGAGATCGGCAGCAAGGTTGGGTAGGAATTTAGCCATATACTACACCATTCCACGCAAAAGTTTCACCCCTTGGATGTCTGTTGGGTGCGGCATATGTAGTATGGCCTCCACTTTGGACTTGTCAACCTTCACACCTTGATTCGTGAAGAGGTGACCATGAAACCGGATTTCAGACTTTCCAATTTCCTTTTTGGCCTCATTTATCATGATGTGCTGTTCTTTGCACCTCTGGTACAACTTTGCAAGTTTCACATCATTGTCTTTGACGGCTTCACTTTCTGTGCGTCCACATCCAGCAATGATGATGTCATCGGCAATCGTGAATGCGCATCAAGTCCACTCAGTGCATCCATGAGTTTGCGCTGAAAGATTTTGCTGCTTACCTTCAGTCCGAAAGGCAATCTGACCCAGCGAAAACGTCCAAATGTAGTGATCATTGTTGTAAGTTTACTGGATTCCTCATCCAGTCTTACATGCCAAAAAGCTTCCTTTACATCAAGTTTACTGAAAACTTTAGCATCATGTAGCATTGGCAGAACGTCATCAACAGTAGGCAACTTATAATGTTCTCTCATGAGTGCTTCATTGAGTGGTTGCGGGTCAATGCAAATGCGTAGTTTTCCATTCGATTTTCGGACAACAGCCATTTGACTTACCCACTGGGTAGGTTCGGTGACAGGGATGAGCACATCGGGTTCTACAAGATTGTTCAGTTCTGTGTGAATGTCTCCTCTGAGTGCAAGTGGTAATTTGCGACAAGGCAATGTTCGAGGTTTCATTGTCGGATCGACTTGTAGTTTAGCCAATCCAAGATCACCAAGAGGCTGGTTTTTCTGGCTGGTTATGCCCGCAATGAATCGATCTTTGTTCACAGTTATCAGGCGCATGTTAGTCAGTGTTTGCAAACCTAACAAGCAGTTCAGATCATTGGGCACAACAATAAAATCAGCAGTGTGTTGTTCTCCAGTCCGAACATTAGTTATGGGGATGATCGCTACCCCTAGAGGCTTGACCTTTGTGCCGTTCTACATTACTAGCCTCCTTTTAGTAGGCTGAACTTGTTCCTTATGAACAAATCTTCGACAGATAGTGTTGGCGTCTGCACCTGTATCCATTTGAAAGCGAATATGGCAGCCATTTACTTCTAATTTGGCTGTTAGGATTTTTCGCCTTTCACTGTTTACATTTGCGAGGTATGCATCATATTCGTCTTCAGAGTCAGAATAACAATCTGCATTGTCATTCACAGTGTGTACCTTTGTTTTCTTGCACTTGGCCTTGAAGTGATTTTTGCCTTTGCAATTGGTACATGTTTTGCCCCAGGCTGGACAGTCAGTCTTTTCATCACGTGAGTTAAACCACAGTAACTACACTCACGCTTTTGAGGCTCAGTAGAGTAGGTCTTTCTGTTGTCAGAGGTTGGCTGATCTTTAGCAGCAGCTTTCCGTGGTGCCTGCTTCGTAGTAGCTCTTTGTTGCGATCCACGGACTTTCTTTATTGAGGGAACATCCCTCGACTCAGGCCTCAATATTTTGCCTTGTGTGTTGGCATTCTCAGCTGCCTTGCAAATATTGATACACAGATCCAGAGTTAGTTTGGGCTCGCGTAGTAATAGCTTTTGTGTTTCCTGTTCACGGATTCCAAGCACAATGCGATCTCTTAGGACAGAATCTTGCGAGTCCATGTGATAACTGCAAGTTTTCATGAGGCTGCGAACTGCTGCAATGAAGGATTTAAATGATTCTCCCTCTTTTTGTTCCCTTTTATTAAGCAGGAACCTTTCGTAGGTCTCATTTACTTCACTGACTGCAAAAGAACTTTGCAAGAATTTCATCGGTAGTACGAACGTCTTCAGTAGTGTCGAATTGAAACCCATTATAGATTTTCAGTCCTGCATCAGCAAGTGTATGAGGCAAAAGTGCCACTAAGCTTGATCATGAGTAGCAAGCTTTGTGATCGCAGCTTAGTTCATCCACTTTTGCTTGAAAAGTCTCCAACTTTCCGAGAGGTGCCTCACAGTCCCAAAGTCTGGCGGCTGTGGTGGTTTTATTCCACTAACTGGAGGTGCTGTAGCCATGTTGGCACTAATTATGAACGTAGATAAGTTTAGAGTATCCACAGAGAAAGTTTGTGAACATAGTATTGATCGTTTAGCTTGATAGTTACACTGAATACGAGTAGCAAGCTTGCTACTTTGAATACGAAGGAAGAAACATGTATACAATACCGTACGCTAGTCCGGAAATTGGCATCGGCGGATTTCCAGACCGTGCAATTCTTCAGTCCGTTACACGAAAAGTTGGGGGAAGTCCGTAAATTGACGTCGGCGGATTTTCCAGACCGGCGACTTAGTCCTTTACTTATAAAGTGACCTCCAACGCTGCCACCATGTTGCGTAGACGAGCAAACTGAGTCAGAGAGTGACTTTTATCAGAGTAAGAGTAACTTTTATTAGAGAGAAACAACAAGTACATGTAACATCAAACATGGTCTCTTATACACAAGTAGTAAACAAGGTCGCTTGAGGGCGCTATTAACTTTGTCTAAGTCCTCAACTCAACATCTATCTACTACTAAACTGAAAATAAAGGGGCACTTACTATCAAAATTTTGTAGCCGATTGGCTAGGCTAGGCTTTTATTGTCATTTCTACGTGCTACATTAAAGGCAGTGGACACTATTGGTAATTACTCAAATTTATGGTTAGCATAAAATCTTTCTTGGTGACCAGTAATGGGGAGAGGTTGATGGTATAAAACATTGTGAGGAACGGCTCCCTCTGAAGTGACATAGTTTTTGAGAAAGAAGTAATTTTCCACGAATTTGATTTCGAGACCTCATATTTAGAACTTGAGGTCTCGAAATCAAACATCTAAACGCACACAACTTCATGTGACAAGGTATTTTTTTTCTTCAATTATTATCTCACAACTTCGATGACCGATTGAGCTCAAATTTTCATAGGTTAGTTATTTCTTGCATATGTTGAGATACACCAACTGTGAAGGCTATTTTTTGACAAATGCCAATAGTGTCCACTGCCTATAAGCCTAATGAAACCCTAGTTTAAGGTTTAAAAAACATTTCGCCATATGAACAAAGCAACTACCAATGGTACACCAACAAGTAGATTAGATTAGATTTATCTATTTGTCCACGTAAAAAACATAGAAACTTGACATCCACTGGCCAAATACAATAATAGACAAACAATATAAAAACTCTAAAAATTACAAAAGGTTAAGTTAGAAATACAAAGCAACAAGTGACAAAAAACCTGCACCCTATCTAAAATGCACCAGCCAAAACAACGCCACTCGGTCACATAAGGACATCAAGACAACAACGACTGCAGATGAGCGATGGAAGACAAAGATCATTTCCTTGATTTTGTTGACGTTAAGCACTAAATGATGGCGCTCACACCAGTCAACAAACTTTTGACAGCACTAATGTATTCAGTGGAATCATTGTTTAAGTAACTGCTAATAACTGTGTCGTCTGCATACTTAATTAAACTGCAGTTGGTACTAAGATTAACACAGCCACTTGTGTACAGAGAAAAGAAAACAGGTGAAACCATGCAGCCTTGGGGAGTGCCTATACTCAAATGTTTGACGCTAGACACCATATTATTACACTTTACCCTCTGTGGTCTGTCTAGAAGAAAATTGTGACTAACCAATGCAAGCTGTGGTGTAACATCAGACTCAATAACTTATCAATTTAAATATGAGGAACAATGGAGTTAAAAGCACTAGAAAAATCAATAAAAGTCGATCTAACAAAAGACTTGGGGGCATCTAAATGATTATACAATTTCTGAAGAAATATGGTCACAGCATCTTCAACACCCCTAATACTCCTGTAAGCAAACTGAGATGAATCAAAGTGTGAAACTTGGCTATTCAACATGTTTAAAAGAAGCCTTTCAAAACATTTCATTACATTGGATGTTAGTGCTATAGGGCAATAGTCATTCATTTCATGACATTGGATGTTAGTGCTGTAGGGCGATAGTCATTCATTTCATTACATTGGATGTTAGTGCTATAGGGCGATAGTCATTCATTTCATTACATTGGATGTTAGTGCTATAGGGCGATAGTCATTCATTTCATTACATTGGATGTTAGTGCTATAGGGCGATAGTCATTCATTTCATGACATTGGATGTTAGTGCTATAGGGCGATAGTCATTCATTTCATTACATTGGATGTTAGTGCTATAGGGTGATAGTCATTCATTTCATGACATTGGATGTTAGTGCTATAGGGCGAAGTCATTCATTTCCTTCGGGTTCCTAACCTTCGGTAGAGGGGTAATAAAAGAAGATTTCCAGCTCTTCAGAACAACTCCACTGTCTAGTATAAGGTTAAAAATATGAGTAAAAGTGGGCAAGTTGTTGGCTACACAGATTTAAAACCTTGTTAGGGAGGCCATCAGGGCCAGGAGCTTTTCTAACATTAGTCCTAGCAAAAACATTACGAACCTCATCAATATTTACAACAAGGGAGTCATTAGAGTCCTAAATCTTATCCTTAAAAATTGCACAGTGGTATTGTTTTCATTGTGAAAACTGTCAGAGTCAAACCTACAGTAAAAAGCATTTAATTCATCAACAAAGTCTTTATTACAGTCAGCTGAGTGTTTAGATTTGCTTTTGTAGCCTATCATTGTCTGTATGTTCTGCCACGCAGCTCTCGAGTTGTGACCATTAAAGTTTTGCTCCAGTTTTCTTTTGTAGTCTAACTTTGACCGTTTGACCTGTACGTTGATTTCTTTCTGAATTCCTTTGACCTCAGATTTATCTCCCTTGGCGAACGCTGCCCTTTTCCTTTTAAAAAGTGCATGCAGGTCTTTAGAAATCCATGGTTTATTGTTTGGATACACTTTTACTGTTTTGAGGGGGATAACAGAGTCAACACAAAACTTGATGTACTTGGACACTCCATCCACTATCTCCTCCAAAGACCCGGCAGAGTCTGTGAACACATTCCAATCAGTGTCATCAAAACATGATTGTAATGTCTCGGTAGCAGTAGAGCTCCAAACTTGGCGTTCCCTGGTGATCATTGCATCTTTTTAAATTCTGCTTATAAGATGGCAGTAAAAAAATGTTGTTGTGGTCGGACCTGCCAAGTGGAGGGCATACCATAGATGCATAAGCTTGTGGAACGTTGCAGTAGCAAAGGTCGAGGGTCGATTCATTCTGTGTGTGTTGCTGCACATACTGTTTATAGGTGGGCAATGATGTATCTAGCCTGCATTGGTTAGATTTTTGCAGAGTCGGGCGACATAGCCTCAAGATTGTGATCTTTGGTGGCAATAAAGTTGCTTGCTATTCCTACATCCGCTTGTGGGGGGATGTATGCTACTTAAACAAAAATCTGATTGAGTTCTCTTGGTAAATAAAATGGACGGAGACCAACAATGAGCAGTTCTTAATCGGGTGTGCATGAAGTATCCCTCACTGACCAGTTATTGCACCATTGATTGTTGATGTACATACACACCCACCCCCACGGGATTTTCCAGAAGCTTTAGTTCTATCTCCTCTCACAAGTGAAAAATTATCCAAGTTTATTGCACTGCCACTGTGAAGCCATGTTTCAGTGAAAGTCAAAAGGCATGATTTTCTATACTCGTGTAGAAATCTGATATTAGCACGTAACTCATCCATTTTATTTTGTAGTGACCGAACATTACCCATAACAATAGTAGGCAGTGGTGGTCTGAATCCTCGCTTCCGAACACGTTGACGAATCCACTTTTCATGCCCCTTTTACTTCCTTGGTTGAATATCTCGAGGAAATGCCTCATACATGTAGTCTGCTTGTTTGGGGTACACCCTTTCACGTATTCCCAGTAACTGCTCACATGTATAACTTAGCAGGTGATCGTGGTTGCGGGGTTGGGTATTCACCATGACGAAAAACCGTGAAATAAGTCCAATTATCAATAAAAACAGGAATGAAGATGAACTTAACATTAGCGGTGACATATTAAAGACAAAAACAGCAACCAAGACGAACAGAAAAAGTGAAAAAAAGGTGCAAAGTAAAAATATTACGGGGCACAAAATAAATGGCCATTGTGTGTACAACAAAGGTTAGTTCCAACAAAAGGAACATTCTAATAATAATAATAATAACAAATGAGACTTATAAAGCGCATTTTACAAAATTCAATGCGCTGGAAGAGTGCCACGGAAAAGGACCGGTCCCCTGCCATTTTGTGTGTGCGAGGGATTGTAAGATTCTGGACAGAATGACAATGGACGACCCATTGTGTGGTTCAATGCACACGCCCCGAATCCGGAGTGCTTGGTTTTTAATTTTTTGTATACGATCTCTGTCATCTCTGGTGCGGAAAAGCACTGATTATTTATATTACGTTTTGCTGCTTACTGAGTTGGCGAAACTCTCTCGATCGGTGTATGCAGTTTAACAACGGCTCACGCCCATGATTTATTAAATTCTGAAACAAAATTATATTTTCTAAGCTTGTTTTGTTGTGTGTCCTACAATAAATTGAAACTGTTTTTCATGTGTAGGCCTACATGTATCTATGAATGAGTAGCGAAGGAGCATGATAGCGCTGCCATTCTATAGTGATGAATCTCTGATATCCCTTAGTTATACTCAGACACAATATGCTACAGACACCATTACTGAGATTTAGGTCACAGCCCTAAAGCTTGGTTTATTTGCCAGCCAGAAAGACTGTCATAAAACATATAATCTGGCAAGGAGCCGGATGCCAAACACAGGGCAAACCGACTGAACATACACACAACCACCTGCACGTGGACAAACAAAACATACATAAAATACAACTTTTCACATTTAAAATGGACGCCTTCACCCACCCAACCACCCTAAATTGTGGCCATCCAAAGAACAAACCTTGTCCTTCCAATATGGATTTAATTTTCCATATCCCATAAAACAAAACATACCACGATAGGTCACATGACCATATTAGACTGAACATTACATGACCTCCACAGAAAACCACACACACATAACGCACCTTGCCTAAAACTACCAACAAACAATTCAAATATATATACCCTAAATTCCCCCAAAGTGGAACGCCTGAGGGGATAAACTTGACTTATTATTAATCTACATGTAAGTTGGTACAGATTACACTCCTATTAACTATACAAAGTTAACAATTAAAAGTTTCCCCACGTTGGAACGCCCGAGGGGATAAACGAGCCCTAACAAAAACGAAAGGCGCCATTTACTAATAAAATCCCAATTGATGAATTACCTACTGTATTACCTACTGTATCTGTAACAAAAAGTCGCATCCCCTTAAGGTGATCCCCTCGCTGCCGCTTCCCAGGTTGTATCGTAATTGGGTGTGATCCCTGGCTACACGGCAGTCAACGGTTGTATGGCTTCTGACTGGCACCCCCGAACAAAGATATTGACAAAATAGGGACACCGCCAGCATAGGGCTAGATAGCTCAGTTGGTAGAGCGCCGGCACGTTAATCCGGAGGTCGTTGGTTCGAATCCCACTCTAGTCAATTCTTTGTTCAACCCCCAAAATCATTTCAAAATTTACCCAGTCAGTTTCCCTTGTGGTTTATATTGAAAGAAGAAACCTAACAGAAAATTTAAATGTAGATCCTGCGGTGGTCTTCCCTCAACCTTAGAGTTCGACGTCCATGTCAGAGATGCCGCGTTTGTTCGCAGGAAAAACAGTGGTCTGCTCCGGCTGGTCTACTGCGGATTGGAGATATGCTACGGCTTGGCAGAATAGCCTGGCATGCAAGTCACCTACATGTACCCAATGGGAAAGTTTCCAGGTACAACTTCTTCTTCTAACCAAACGATGTTTTCACCACCTCCCCTGCTGGATGTCAACTTGTCAATGGCGAACTGTGGCGCTTTGGAAGATTTGTCATCCTCCAGTCATGTTTTTGATCGTCTATTCCCCGCCTCTGCCAGACAGTCTCATCTACACCGGGTTCCGGCGAAAGAGTTCCGGGCATTTCCTTCACACCGCACCGCCAACTTCCAGCCCTCAAAATGGTCTTTCTTCCCTGGTGATCCTTGCAGACTTCAGTCAACACCTCACAACACCTTTTCGGCGCCCATTGGTATTTTTGCTGGCTACTTCCCACAGGAACAGCAACCGGCCTACAAAAGTTTTTCTTGCTTGGACGTCCGCCCGCATCGCGTAGCGCGGGTTTTTCTTGGCGTCACTTCCTTGACGGCATTGGGGATCGGTCCGAGTTTCGCCGCTCCCGTTCTAGAGGGTACCGTTCACCGATTCTACTTCACTGTGGATCACTTGTGGACGATCTCTGCTCACCAAGACGACATTCTCTTGGTCACTACTCCCGATTTATATCCTCCCCAAGGAGCTCAGTTGGGCCAGATTTTGATTTGATGGATCCTGGTACTACTTCCATGTTCCACAGAGGGAAAGTTGTCATCTCTGAAGTGAGTAATATTTTGCAGTTTCCCTCTCCTTCTCCCAAAGAGGCTCCCCGCTTGTCTTTTTGCAGGGGTTCTGCCCAACTCACTCCTCCACCAAAGTATACCATTCCTGTTGACAGCTTCTGCTCTGAGAATATTGAAAAGGCTTTCTCAATCTTTCAAAAGAAAAAGCATGTGAGAATTCCTGCTTGTGAATCATCTCTCATCAATACGGATACTAAAGCTACTGATGAAGTTTTCACGATGCCAAAAATTTCATCTAAAGTTGAAGATAAGCTTTGATATTATTGTCCGATATTCTCGCTCGGGCTTCAAAGGACCCTGCATCAGTGGACCCAGAGCTCCTGCCAGTCGTGTGTAGTTTTCTTGATGACTGTCTCGGTTCATATTTACAGTCAATTACTACCAGTTCAGAAATGCATTTGTAGGTATCTGAGGTGAGTATTTTCTTGTGTAGAATAGAAAACCCCTGCGGATTTTGGGAGAATTTATATTTCCCTCCTAAATTTACATGATAGGGAGGAGTATGGTGATTACCACTTGATTACATAAGAATAAACCAGTCAGGCATGACGGCATGAGTGACCAGCTCGCAAGCTGGCCACAAGGCTGTCAGTCTGAATCCTGCACCCAAAATTGAACGTATAGGTAACAGAATGATAAAGGTCAGCGATCACTGAATACTTGATTGACCTAACAATGATTGTTAGCTACAGTGCTGTAGATGAGTACTAATAAAATGTTGGTTGTATTGTTCCCTAAATAGAAAGTTGGATGTGATCATGTACTTGGGTCTGATGCTAAACCGGATGCCTGTGGGGTTTGTCAAGGAAATAACGCTACATGTGATTTTGTAAAAGGACTCTTCACAGAACAACACACAGATAATGGTTAGTACCTTTTAATTTACAATAGACACATCACATCAAGTTCATGTCACCAACAACCCTGCTTTCATCAGAGGTCTTGTGAGAAACTTTGAACCTACTCTAATAGAGGCTAAGCCGGAGGCTCAGCCATGGTTTGGATGAGGGCCTTTCACTTTTTAATGAAAAAGAATTTCCAAAGCCGTTAATATTACTTAACTTTTTTTTTTTTTTTTTTTGGGGGGGGGGGGGGGCTTTTCAAACGCACTCCATAAATCGGCATTATAAAGCTTTTTTTTTCATTTTTTGCTACTTTCCGGTAACTGGCAGTGGTTCAAAATTTGGGTATTAGCACATGAGGGTGGTCTGTATTCAATTTTATTATCATTATTAGTACTACGCATTAAGGTACGCTATTCAGTAAAACCATATTACAGCGCTTACAATAAAAAGAGTAATATATTAAACATTTGCCAAACAAAACAACAATAGAAAATCAATTCGGAAAGAGGTTCGTTTTGAGAACCTTCTTAAACACATCCACTGATGGAGCAGATTTAATATAGGAGGATAGTTCATTCCACTCTTAAGCTGCTGGAACAGTGAATGTACGATCTCCCGCCTTACTACGAGTCATGGGAAAAGTAAGGCGAAATGAACCTGCATAATTGGAGTGAAGATTTGCACGCAAAGGTCGATACAACTCAAGACATTCATTAAAATACACTGGTGCCTGATTGTGAAAGAATTTGTAAACAAATAAAAGAATCTTAAATACAATCCTCTGTTTAATTGGTAGCCAATGAAGCGATCTTAGAAGAGGCATGGCATCATGACGGCGATCTAACCTAAAGATAACACGAGCAGCCCAGTTCTGCAAACTTTGAAGTCTCTTAATATGCAGCTGACGGACTTCTGTAAGCAACCCGTTACAATAGTCTAACCGGGAAAGAACATGGCTGCGAATCACATGATGACATGCCTCTTCAGACACATTTTTAAACTGAAATCGAACATACTTTCAAAGCTGGTTTATTTGGTTAGACATAGACATATTGCAATCAAAGTATACACCAAGGTACTTGACTGATGTTGATGGTGAAATCTGAGTGGTGTTGTGTTCAATTGTGTTTTTCGTTTTGGTGGGCGAAAGCGTCCAATAATTTTATCACGTCTCAAAACAGTAGTTTTTTCTTCATTATATCCATGCGACATACATCGCCATAGTTGCGTGAAGAACCAAGTGCGCACGCGCAAACACACAGTCGCCAGGTCGCCCATTGTTTGTAGTATGTGAAATTCTTTTATTTCCTTCCTCCATGGTGTAACTGACCTTCGTCTCTGTCCTTCATCAGGTCCATAATCCTGCCTGTTTTTTTTTCTTTATGGTCGCTTACATCTGCCGACCTTTGTCAAAATCCGTATGTGAAAAAATTCTACAAACGCTGACATACAGATTTGTTTGTACAAGTTGTTTTGCCTTTTTGTTCTTCATAGTTTAACCCCTTTTGACCAGAAATGTATTTCACGATCCTTTGCTTCAACACACAGAATAGTCACACACACGTTTCGCTGAGTTTCATGATGATTTTGATCAATTTTGTTGGCTGGAAAATCACCTTTTTTGGCAGTCTTAATTTTCAGAGGAAAAATTACGTGTGTTCACAGCACACAGGTTTGAACTGTCTTTATGGGAATTTATGCTGTTTAGTCAGAGAAAAATCGTCAGATGAAAATGCTACGTAGTTGACTGTTGTACGTTAGAATGATACATGTCAACAAGTTATATATCGTTTGGTTTGTGTTAGTTTTCCCTGTTTAATTATGAAATGATTCCCTTTTTGTAATTTTCGCTGTCGAACCACCTTATTTGGTAAATTTCTAAATGAGTTGAATGTACATAGCAAGATGTTTGGCCATTAGTGAAAACTCTTAAGATGAGGTGAAATATGGATTTTCAAAAAGGGTTCTGAATGAATTTGCTATGTTTTATGTTTGAATGCAGATTATTACGTGATTGTGAATATACCAGCCTATGCCAGACATATCAGGATAGCTGAAGTGTCACCATCAACCAGTTATCTAGCCCTACGTAATGCAAGATTCAAGTATTACCTGACAGGAGCATGGACTGTAGATTGGCCTGGTAATTTTGACATTGCTGGTACCACATTTGCATACAGGCGACCCTACAATATGCCCGAATATCTGGAGGCTATTGGACCTACTAATCAAGAATTAGTTGTTGAGGTATGAAGAGTTTCTTTCTTGCCAGGGTTGAGGGCTCTTGATTTAAGGCAAGATGCTTGTCAACTTACACCAAAGAGTTATTTTAGGATTTTAGTTAGGTGTTAACAGATTTTTCTAGTTGTTATTTTGTATTTACTGTAGATATCAGGGGGTTGCATTATGCAATTGTTGTACAATGTGACAGGCATCCATGATGTACAAAACCCATGGAACCCGGTCACAGCATGCAACAATTGTTTTGTTATACCTTGGTATTATTATTTTGCCTCTTTCAAAGTTCTGTTGTCATATTTATGTTTAGTATAAATGTTGGAAATCGAACAACGGTGGGAATGATCAAGATAATTTACATCGACCGGTAAACAAAATGCATGTACCCTCCGCGCTTTGCAGCCATGGAACATGCGTCTTTGTATCACATCACAAGTGGTTGGTTCTGGACCAATAAAGCTTCACAAGTGGTTACCGAGCTGTAACAATATTGTTGGTTCATTTGTTCGGTCATTCCTCTGGTGTCTAAATAATCTTGCAAACCAGAACTCAAACCACCAGTAATAGATTTTTTAATTACTATTTAAGTTTAAATCTTGTGTGATCCTTTGGTGATCCTGACTAAAACATTTTTAATCTCTAGTCATTTGTTTTACAGTTTCCTGAGTTTGTTTGTGCCATGGTGTTGTAGCTGTTCCAACCAAAAATTGTCATGACTTGTTGCTTCAGTTTTGCTTACTTTTAAGGTTTTTGACTTCTGAAGCACACCAGTGGTAATACAATTCTAAGGACTCACGATCCCTAGAGTGAAACAATTAACATTAAATGTCATGAGATGTTCAAACTGTTTCTAGTCATCCACCCATTTTCCTGTATCTCACAAAATGTCTTGGGCAATGAATGTTACTTACAATGTCAGGATTGTAGATATATCTGTACTGAGATTGATTATTGGTATATTTCCTTAGTACATGAATATGTTCATTTCTTACCATGCAGATATTATTACAGGGTATAAACCCTGGCGTTACCTATGAGTACACGGTGGAAAGAGATGACCTAAAGTCAATAGAGCCATTACATGACTACACATGGAATGTAACAGAGTCAGAATGTTCAACTTCATGTGCTGGAGGTATGTCAGTTATTACAGCCACTATGTAATTTTAAAGGGTCTATGTACTTTTTGTAAGACAAAAAACACAATGTCTACAGATTTACACTAAACTTACACAGTTTGAAGATAATGATAGTAGAAAGCTTCCCTGAAAATATTATTTGCTGAGGTGCTATACTGTTTGAGAAATGAGTAAAACAATGTCATGAAAATAATTTTTGTCTCAGTGATCGTGAGACGAAAATTATTTTAGCATGTAAAAACGTACTATCATGTCATTGTTTGAATCATTTCTCAAAAACTATAGCACCTCAGCAACTAATATTGTAAGGTACGCTTTCTACTATCAGTATCTTCAAACGGTGTAAGTTCAATCTAAATCTGTGGACACGTGTTTTGGGTTAAAAAAAGTACCCAAATCCTTTAAGGAGCTGAAAGTTACATTTGCATAAAGAAAGTCTGCCAATTAACATTGAAACTTAAAAGTGATGGGACATGACCTCTTGAACAAGAAAGAATATAACTTTTCCGGTGAGTTCTGATTTGTACCTTTTGGTGGGGGCAATGCAAAGTAACAAGAACATGCACTATACATTACGTGTTTTGTTTTTCACGAGACGGGGCTAGCCTACACTATTGGTAATTACTCAAAATAATTGTGGGCATAAAAACTTACTTGGTCACAGGCCATGGAGAGCTATTTATAGTATTATAAACACTATGTTTATAGTAGTCGGACCTTTGCTATTCACTTTGTATTCTTCTCCATTGGAAGACGTCATTAACCATCATAGCATCGGCAGCATGATGTATGCTGACGACACTCAAATATACATCACCTTCAAGCAAAGGGAAAAATTTTCAAGCATCTTAGATATACAAAATTGCTTGAAAGACATCAAAATTTGGTCAAACAACAATGGTCTGAAACTCAACGATAACAAAACTGAATTCATTCATGTCACCAGTCGCCATAGATCCTGCTCTCCAATTAGCAATATTGCCTTAGATAATATCTCCATTTCCTCCGTTCCTAGGGCTCGCAACCTAGGAGTGACCTTCGATGCTCATCTTTCTATGAATGATCATATTAATAATTAGTTGGTAAGACACTGCTCTAGAATTGCAAGGGTCGTGGGTTCGAATCCCACCCGAGTAACATGCCTGTGATATTTTTTCACAGGACTCGGGAAAGTACTGAGTATACAGTGCTAACACACATCGGTGTATGGGTAAAAACCAAAATTAACATATTAATAATGTTTGCCGGGCTGCTTCATTTGCCCTTCACAAAATTGGTAGCATTAGACATTATCTAGATCAGAAATCTGCTGAAAAACTGATCCATTCATTAGTTATGTGCCGTATTGATTCTTGTAATAGTTTATTGTATGGTTTACCTGATCTTCAAATTGGTAAATTACAACGGATTCAAAATACTGCTGCTAGGCTTGTCACTCGTTCTCGCACTCATGATCATATCACCCCTATACTGCAGAATTTACACTGGCTTCCAATTAGGTCTCGTATTGCATTTAAGATATTGGTGTTAACTTATCATTGTCTTCATGGTACAGCCCCTGCTTATCTCCAGGATTTAATTCAACAGTATCAACCGGCTAGAAACCTACGTTCAAAGAACAAACATCTTCTCTCAGCCCCGGCTATCACATCAACATCCTATGGTTCTCGCTCTTTTCAGAACGCTGCTGTACATCTTTGGAACAGTTTACCCAACAATGTCAAGCTGGCTGAAACTACTGATCTATTTAAAACCCGGGTTAAGACACATTTGTTCAATCAATGTTATCACAGTTAATTTATTCTTTTTCGCCTTTTCAAGTTATTTCATTCTCTTTCTAATATATAAGAACCGTCTATTATTATTATTAAACATTGTGGGAAACGGCTCCCTCTGAAGTATTTTAGTTTTCATGGAAGGAGTAATTTTCCACAAATTTTATTTCAAGACCTCAGAATTAGATTTTGAGGTCCGAAAGCTTCGTGTGACAAGGGTGTTTTTTCTTCCATTATTTGGTTTGTTATTTTGTGCATAGTTGAGCTACACCAAGTGAGAATACTGGTCTTTGACAATTACCAATAGTGTCCAGTATCTTTAGCATAAGTAAGGACTTCCCAAAATCAAGGTGATTTGGGAGTCCACAAATGGACGACACTTATCTGTTAAACCTTCCTTCCTCCTCTCCTTGGTGGCTCGCCTTACTTAAGGTTCTTTTTGAGGGTTTGGACGCGCCAGAACCGGCAGCCCCTCGCGATTTGGTCTCCTCAAATTTCCTCATTTCACCGGATTTGGCCTTCTGTCGATCTTCTAACTCTAACAGTAGTTGTGCTTCACACCTACGGTGAAACTGATAAACCTTTTGGATCCAGTATTGCTCAAGATCACTGTGTATTCTGCTTGCATTTTTCTTATCGTCATACAAACATGCAAGGACCGCCATGACACACCTTGTGCATGTATTGTGGAGCTGCAGTCTGCTTGCACTTGCAGCTATTTGTACTGAGCCAGTCATGTCAAACTCACTGCAGCACATACT
Source organism: Asterias amurensis (assembly GCF_032118995.1). NCBI lineage: Eukaryota > Metazoa > Echinodermata > Asteroidea > Forcipulatida > Asteriidae > Asterias > Asterias amurensis. The sequence continues at coordinate 9,504,981 of NC_092650.1, read as the reverse complement.
GCACTATGACAGCAACAGCCTAAGGGATATCAGAGCCAACATGACTCCTCAACAGCTAACATTACCCAGAGACGTGTTTGCTTCTATCAAGAGCCATGGAATCGGTAAGTGGCGTTGTGTTCACAGGGGTTGTCGGGCTGATAAGCAAAAAGTCAGAGGATATTCTACAATTGATATTCATAATCAGCGTCACAGTTGTAATGCACTTATGACAAAACTTGGTTTGCTGCATTGCCAGTCGGCATCTAATAAAGCTAGCTTGATCAAGGACCACATTATAGACCACGACATTGATATATTGGCTCTCACGGAAACCTGGTTTAAATCCGAGAATGACCAAAACAGTGCAAACTTATCCCCCAAGGGTTACAACCTTGTCCACGCCCACAGAAAAGGCAGGAGAGGAGGTGGTGTTGCCCTGCTGTGTAAATCGGGACTCACCGCGTCTGTTTCTAAGCAACCACCTGACAACCAGACGCTATCCCCTTCTTCCTTTGAACACATCACAGTTGACATTATCCACAACAATCACCACTTAAGTGTCACTGTTCTTTACAAACCCCCATCTTCACAGCGACGTCGAGTCCCATTCAGTTGGTTCATAGAAGAAATCACTGAGCTACTGATTCAGCAGGTGCTCTTCAACGGAGTTCCCATTATTCTGGGTGATTTTAACATTCACTTGGACAACAATACATTCGAAACTAATCACTTCCGAGACCTTCCTCAGCACTATGGTATGCAGCAATTGGTGAATTTCAAAACACACAACTCTGGCCATACCATTGATCTCGTTATTGTTCGCCAATCAGACAACCTCTTCAAGTCAATTCTTTCATCTGAGTTTGTGTCTGACCACTGTGCAGTCCACTGCCTCCTGGATCTCCACAAACCGCAGCACACTAAAAGACTGGTATCCTACCGCAAAATCAAATCCATTAACTTGGAAAGCTTTAGGAATGACGTCATCGCCTCTTCCATTTGTACTGATCCCGCCGCCACACTTGATGACCTCACTGATCAGTATAATTCCATCCTTGCCCAACTTGTCAACTCCCATGCGCCAATAAAGACATGTCAGATCGTCGAACGGCCCGCAGTCCCGTGGTACAACAAAGATATCGCTATTGCCAAGCAACGGCGCCGCCAACTGGAAAGAAAGTGGCGAATAACCAACCTCAAGATTTACCATGATATGTTCAAGTCACAGCGGGATAAGGTCAAACATATTTTTACTGCTGCTAAGTCAAAATACTATCATGGACAAATCCGCGACTGTCAGGGTAACCGGAAATCCCTATTTCAGATAACAAACCGCCTCATGAACAGGAAACCAACACCCAAGCTACCTGTTCATTCATCCCTCAAAGAACTCGTGACCAGGTTCTCCGGCTATTTTACCAACAAGATCCAGCAAATTAGAGACTTGAACAATTATTGTCCTATATCCAACCTGTCTTTTGTGTCAAAGGTCGTCGAGAAGGTAGTAGCAAGCAGGTTAAATGCACATGTAGATCGACATGAGTTGCACGAGAGCCAACAATCTGCTTACAAGCAATTTCATCGTGTCGAGACTGCCCTCTTAAAGTCCACAACGACATCATGCGTGCAGTTGACAACAAAAAGGTTGTACTGCTAGTCTTGCTCGATCTCTCGTTGGCCTTTGACACAATTGACCACAAATTATTGCTTCATAGATTGTATAATTATTTTGGCATCCAAGGCTCTGCCCTATCCTGGTTTAAGTCTTATCTACATGATCGTTCTCAGATCATCAATACAAGACGAGGCTTCGGCTGTGGCCAAGGTTCCTTACGGAATACCTCAGGGCTCTGTCCTCAGCCCGGTGCTTTTCACACTTAACACTTCGCCTCTTGGTCAAATTGCTTGTAACCATGGTTTACAATATCACTTTAACGCAGACGACTCTCAATTATACACTACATTCTGCCCCACTGTCACAGGTGATGGTTCCAAAGTGCTTGATGTACTCACTAACTGCCTCACTGATATCCAAACATGGATGTCAGTTAATTTTCTCAAATTCAATCCTCACAAGACTGAGTTTCTTGTCATATCTTCCCCTCACTTCCGACACAAGGTACAAATACAGGACATACAGGTTGGGGATGCTCATGTTCAACCAAGCTCAGATGCCCGAAACCTAGGCGTGCTTTTTGACCAAAGCATGGACCTCAAGAAGCACGTCTCTAATACCTGTCGGACCTCTTACATGTTCCTTAGGCGTATAGCTGCAATTCGACACTTACTCACTACTAGCGCAGCAGAACAGCTTATTCATGCTTTCATCACTAGTAGGCTTGACTTCTGCAATAGTCTCCTTGCCGGGCTTCCTAAAAACACTCTTCATCGCCTACAATCTGTCCAAAATGCCGCAGCAAGATTACTGATCGGTACCAAAATATCTTCACACACTTCTCCTATTTTACACAATCTCCACTGGTTACCCATTCATTCCAGAATCCAATACAAGATCATCCTTCTGACATTCAAGGCTCTCCATGGACTATCCCCTACCTACATACAGAACATGATTCGGCCCCATAGTGCCAGGCCGGGTCTGAGGTCATCTGGCAGCATGCTCTATGTTCCTCTGACCCGTTTATCCAGCTATGGGGACAGGGCATTCAGTAACATTTTACCCCGCCTCTGGAACTCTCTGCCTCAACATCTCAAGGACACACATGACATCTCTCGATTCCAACATTCTCTCAAAACCCATCTCTTCAGATTAGCCTTTGCAGATATTGAGTGAAGTTTTCTTCTTGTTCTTTGACCATTGCTTTGAATGTTCCACAGATTTAGTGCGCTTTATAAATGCTGTATTATTATTATTATTGTTATTATTATTATTATTATTATTATTATTATTATTATTATTATTATTATTATTATTATTATTATTATTGTTATTGTTATTGTTATTGTTATTGTTATTGTTATTGTTATTGTTATTGTTATTGTTATTGTTATTGTTATTGTTATTGTTATTGTTATTGTTATTGTTATTATTATGGTTTTAATCTAAGTGTGGAAGCTTAAACGTTAGAGAAATATACAAGTTGTAAGTTTAACAGGTAAGTATCGTTCCTTTGCAGACTCTCAAATCACCTTGATTTGGGGGATTCATTTGATTGTAGCACATTGAAGTATATTGGTATGGAGTGGATTGGATTATAACAAAACAACTCAAGTTTCTAAAGTAATGTTCATTTTCTCCTGATAATGTTTAGGTGTATTAACATCAGATGTATATTGTTTGCAAGATAACACAACAGAAGTGGACAATTCCTTTTGTGATAATGCAACAATGCCAAGAAGTGGTGTTTTCGACTGTAATTTGGGACCATGTCCAGCAAGGTAAGGACTAAAATTATCAAATATATAATTTTCAATTAAAAAAAACCTCTAACATGTTTTCCATTTTGTTGAACAAAAAGTTGTTTTTTAAAAGTGAATCACGCACCAATACTCTAACAGTAGGAGATTATTCCAAATTTCTGCCAAATTATAAAAATCCATAAAACATTTCAAACTATTGTGCGTGTTCTACCGAGCTAAATAAAACACTTGAATTGAAAAACTATTTTGTTAAAAGCATGTTCATAGAGCACTGGGATTCATACAATAAATCCCTAACTCCGTGCCCATAGAGGGCTTCTAATTGCTTCAGGCTGCTGGTAGTTGACCTGAACAATATTGTGGAAATTCACATTAGCACCGTCAGACACACAGAGTTAAAGTCGATCGGGTTATACCATGAGCTAAACCAACTTTAGTAATGTGTCTGAATGACCTTATAGATCAAGCTATCAGTCTTGTGAGTACATACATGTATAAAGTAAAGTATGGAGTCACTCTATCAATTATTTGACCTCAAAATAGTGCGTTACCGTTTTATAGATAATAATGGATCTTGCAAAAGCCCATTTTGTAAACCAAGACCCATTCTCAGATGTTTGTGTACCTGCAGGTGGGTTGCATCTAGTTGGATGGAATGTAGCAAGTCATGTGGCTCAGGGCGCCAGAAACGACGTGTCAAGTGCATGAGACTTCTAAGAGATGACTTTGATAAAAGTGTAAAGGAAAGCTTCTGTGTAGGTTCCAAACCAAGAAGAAGAAGAAACTGTAATATGCACGACTGTCCTGCTCGTTGGATACCATCAGCTTGGTCAGATGTAAGTACACACAAACCATCCAAAAATGTACACTAATGCCACCAACAGTTATTTCCCAAATTTGTACGTTTATTCAGTCTACAATATTTGGTAGAGTTACTCTACTTATAGATTTTTCAAAAAGGAAATACATCATTGTACAGGTGAGTTGAAGCTACAGGCATCTGGTGCTATGAGGTTCAATCATTGAATCATTAAGGGTGGATTCACACATTGCAACCAAACAGCTGAACTGAGTGAATTCAAGAGAACAAATTGGGGGGGGGGGGGGCCACACGGAAAAAGAAAAAGGCACCATCAACATTGATACTCATCTCTTTTCCGAGCATGCCTTATATGCACACAGTCATTCAGACACGGCACACGTATGTTCTGAGGTGAAGTTTAGTTTGTGCGCTTGCGCGATCTGTACAGTTCACGGTTTGTCACCCTGACTGCTCGGTGTACCATTCCAACACACACAAACTCCGGATGCCGACTGGTCCACACATGAAACCGATTACGGAAGTAATTATTTCATTTGAACGCCACAACTTGAAAATAATAAAATCGATTGGGTAGAATGGGTGATATTTTTTTTAAACTTCACAATGTTAGAAAACTATATTTAAACAAGAACTTGAAAAATCTCAGGGTAGAATGGTTAAATTTTTCACTTTCCTCGCGTTTTGTGACACTGTTTTAGGGGTGTCGAAATTTGCGATCAAAGCAATATTATACATTGTTTAAAGTTATGGTGCTGCTGCCTGGCCATGCGCCTGATGATGTTGGAGAAACGAATGCATTTTCAAAATAGTCTTAAATCTAAGTATTTGTCAAATATTTGCATTATCCCACTCCAAAAACCTGACAAACTTATATAATTGGTAAAATACTGCCCTACTTTGATCTAAATTAATTCTTTCGCATTAGTGTAAAAATTAAACCCTCCTATTTTTGTAATGGTACATCCACACAGCATCGGGAAAATTTTTGCGCATAAATATATGACTTAGTGGGTATGATATTTAGCTGCTTTAAACTTATAAAAAAATGTCACTAGAATCTAAGAACGATCAAGTTCGGTTCATTGGTTCATTAGTTAATCAAACTTGTAACTTTTCTTTGATATGTTGCTAACTATTTTCAGTCATTGATTTGCACATCTACCAACAGTGTTCAACGTCTTGTGGTGATGGTTTCATGACACGATCTGTTGATTGTCAGAGTATCACCAGAAATGGTCACCATAAAGTCAAGCCGATAGCCTCGTGTAGGGGAACGAAGCAACCAGCTGTACACAAAGCTTGCAACCTTAAAACGTGCCCACGGATAGTTCAGTGGTATATTTCTGCTTGGAGCGAGGTTTGCTTATTTTCTTTGCTCTTTTTGTTGTTGTTTTTAGATAAATGTCTGTCCAAAGTTTGATTGAGCACCATAGCAGTTTTGTTATGCCCCACGGTTGGTGAAGCCACGGAAGGGGTATACTGTTTCCGACATGTCCTTCTAATTGTGTTTGTGGGTTTGTATCCACATTCAAACCAGGGACCTATAACAAAATGGACAATAGGTGCACGGGGCTGTTACAAAGGAATACAATTGGATCCACAGTTGCTATCACTAAGAGTTGCACAAAGGAGGGTCCACAATTTTAGGTTTTTACACACTTGTGTGTTTGTGCGGGTCGGTAGGTATCTGCATTCGAACCGGGGACCTATAACAAAAAGGACTATTAGGTCCACGGTTGCTATCACAAAGGAAATCATTTTGGTCCATGGTTGCTATATCACAAGGAGTTGAACAAAGGAGGGTTCACGATTGCAGATGTTTACACATTTGTGCGCTTGCATGCAAGTTTTAACTCAATGAGGACTCAAATGTCAAAGTAAAACTTGGTGTGTGAGTTAGTCATTGGGTTCCCCCCGGAACCCTGCTGTTATTTACCCCTTTGGTCACAATGTAAGCTCGTTGTGGTTAAAACAACAAATTTTTGTTAATGTTTGCAGTGCTGAGTCATGCTCCAGTGCCCATGCTTAGATTGTGCTACATGTACAACATGTATGTAGCTTTGTGCAGATGTTCTCAAGGGATTTTCAAGATTCAATTCCCTTTCAGTGGTCTCTTCATCAGTCTTCAATATTCCATAAGTTCATATTTCTTCAATGACTTTGTTATTTTGACAATCTTTACATTGAATGAAATGGTTGATGCTTTTTGATGCTTGTAAGCTAATTGATGGTTAAAACTATACTGTTCATCAATTAACTGTTTTAAACTATCAATGTCTAGTTCATTTATCTATTTATTTACTTATTTATTTATTATAATTATTGTTATAACTATTATTATTATTATCATCATTATTATAGTAATAATTTTTTTTTGGTGGGGGGACACACATAGCTTTGTCAATTAATGGGAATTTTGTATGCCCTTGGAAAAGATAAGAATATAAATATAAATATTACATGTGTAAAGTAAAAAGAAGTTAAAAACCCAATTGATTGTGTTTTGGTTTGCAGTGTACAGTAACATGTGGTATGGGACGCCGTTCACGTATGATCAGTTGTAGCTTCATGAACAGACAGGGTCAATTTCGAGAGATTGATGACAAAGAGTGTAGTCATCTTAAAAAACCACATGTAGCTTCCACGAAACCTTGTCATAGAGGCATATGTGAATCACATTCAGGAAAATGGCAAACATCACATTGGTCACAGGTTAGTATAACCTTTCTTTGCAGCTCAATTACACATCAAATAAACTGTTCTATTTGAACAATAACTAAGATAACTGGGAGTTTTGTATGCCCTTGGAAAAGATGAGAATGTAAATATAAATATTACGTCTTCTTTGTCTTATCTAATACTAAAACAATCGGACGCCCCTGTGCTATTCTGCACATAGGAGAGACGTTTACTTTCTCTATTCTTGCCTTCATTACATTTGTCCTCAGAGACTGGTCTTGCACTGATCAAGCCCTCGGTTTTCTTCTTCAACTCTCCGCTCTTTAGCCAATTCCAGGACTTGTTGCAGGTGTTACGTACGGCCAACTCACAAGGTTAAACCTCTTAAGTTGGTACGCGCGGCAGACTAATAAAACAATGGAATTACCAAAACAATTAAAGAAAGGGAAAACCAGCAACTGACAAAGGCAACGGTTGAAACATTTTGTGTACAGTAACAATTATTTAAGTAATTTATTTACGAAAATCAAAGCTTACAAAGGGTGATGACAAAGTGAAGTTAGATATGGCATAAATCAAGGCATAATTCGTAAATGAACTGAATCAGTATAACAAAGTAAGAATTCGGCCAAATATCAAGGAAATCAGAATATTTTTAAGTGCTCAATCGACCCAGGAGTGCTCGGGAACGGGGAGTCCGGCACTCACCATCGGTAGGGAGCCCGGCACTCACCACCGGTAGGTAGCCTTCGGTAGTACGGTAGAACATCACAGTTACGGTAGTCCAAGACCCTCAGTACTATGCCCAAAGAATTCCCGTCCAGTCAGTTGCGCCGTCAGACCCCACGGTAGAAGTAGTGAACATCACATCCCCGAGGTTTGCACCGGTCAGCATCCCGTCCCGAGCTTCCCAGAATCGAAAGAGGGTGCGGCTATGGCATGCATTACCTTTTATACCGCACAATTTCTCAAGCATGACGACATCTTTAAAGGAATAATTGTGCCATTACAGGTGGGGAAAGTAAAGAAAGGAAGATATGGCTCAGCAAACACACACGCTGGCTACAGGTTTAAAGTTACAAACTGTGACCATGTAACACAGGTCACTCATTTTTTCTATAGTACACTTAATAAGAACCTGCCATGAAGTGGTTTGTTCTGCCAATCTTGATGTCTTTCCTGTTTTCTTTCCCTCTTGTACTCCTTTACTTCACCCGCTCATATATTTCTGTGCAATCTTCAACAAGTTCTCATCAGTCCTCTATTACTTATACAAGTAGTATTACAATTATTGTTGAAACTGGAAAGAAACAAAAAGGAAAGAAAACTAAGGTTTGACATTTGGGTATCTGTATCTGTCGTGTCTGTTTAACTTGTGTTAACAGTACTGACCGGAGTAACAACACAAAGCCAAGTTAACAAGTAATTCAATGCCATGCAGTGATGCCCCTTGTGTACAATTTTGTTTACTTTTATCTTATATAGTGTTCACAGACATGTGGTGGTGGTACCAAGTCTCGTCAAGTCCAGTGCTTGAAGTCTCAGGAAACTGCAGATGATTGTAATACAAAGAACAAACCTGCTGCAAGCCAGAGCTGCAGCTCTGAACCATGTCCATGGAATGGTAAGTCAGCAGTGTCTGAGCAGTCAGGACTGGCCATGATGCCTGTGTTCTTAGCAAGACATAAACTGCTCACAAAAAGTAAGGAAACTTTTTTCAATCCAGTATATTTGTTAGTATTTATTACTCTCTTTGTATATGGTATATATCAATGCAAAGCTGAACTGTTCCTCTTTAAAATGATACCACATTTGCAATGATTACATGTTGCTGAACTTGGCTACACGAATAACAATGAGGCAAAGTCACAAATCAAATGTGCCAAAATTACCGTTGTGTGTGAATGGTCAATGCTCAATAATCAAACCGATCAAGCTTTTCAGAACCATTAGTGGTTTACACAAAGATTTGCACCAGTGAGCTCATCAGAAACAATTAACCCTCATCTCTTGAAAAAACACCTTGTTTGGTGGGTATTTGCAAGACGATATTCTACAGCCGATTGCAGTCCCATACTTGCAGACTCTTAGACCAAAATGCCATCTTTCAAGATGACAACGCTCGCCCCCATCGAGCCCGACTGGTGACTACCTGAACAAGGTTGGGGTGCACCGGATGGATTTGCCCGCTAACAGTCCAGACCTGAACCCCATGGAACATCTGTGGGACCAGCTTGGCCTCGCTGTCCGCACCAGAACCACCAACACATCAACTTTGGCTGACCTAACCAGGTTCCTTAATGAAGAATGGAACGCCATCCCTCATCATCAGCGCATCACAAGACTTTTGTGCAGCATGAGAAGAAGGTGCCAGGCTGTCATCAACGCCTTCGGATCATCCACTCGTTACTGAACTTCTATCAATTAAGTGTATCAAGATCAGTAAGTTGTCTTGCTCTATACCAAACTTCTTGTCTCAATAAAGTGGATTAAGATCAGTAAGTTGTCTTGCTTGTTTCAATTACAGTGTCAATTTGATTGTTCACACGGTAACACAAAACTGCTAATTTTGGCACATTTGATTTGTGACTTTGTCTCATTCTCATTAACGTGGTCAAGTCCAGCAACATGTAATCATTGCAAGTTTGATATCATTTTGAAGAGGAACATGTCAGCTTTGCAATGATATATACCATACACAAATAGAGTATTAAATAATAACAAATATACTGGATTGAAAAAAGTTTCCTTACTTTTTGTGAGCAGTTTAGATTTATGAATCGGGACTCATGAGGGCTTATGATGTTTTGTTCAATTAGATTAACATGATCATACATGTAAAAGGCAGATTGACATGAACTCAGCAGGAAGTTGAGGATGTATTTGTTATTGTTTAAATAGACCTACAGTGTACAAGGACTAGGGATGGTTGTTCTTTATTGTAGTTACAATCCAATTATTTTCCGAGGGTCTTTTGGTCAATTTTCTTTTTGGATATGTCAAAGAATGGCCAAACTCAATGTATAAACAGTTGCATTTTGAAATATAAACCTACAAGTAAAGTGCTATTTTCAAATGTAAAATGGAACATGAAAGATGTTTTGGCTTTCGCGTCTAAAGTCCATCAAGATTTTCCTACAAGAGAAATTCAGACTCAGACAAATCAGATATCAGAAAACATGAAGAGGGCCTAGTGTTTTATTAAAATATCTGCACACAAACAAAGGGCAAAAATCACAAATGAAATTAAAGGGTCTGTGTACTTTTTTTGTAGGACAAAAGCACAATGTCCACAGATTTACATTAAACTTACACACTTAGAAGATAATGATAGTAGAAAGCTTCCCTGAAAATATTACTTGCTGAGATGCTGCAGTTTTTTAGAATTGAGTAAAACAATGTAATGAAAATTATTTTAGCATATAAAAACGTATTTTTATGACATCGTTTACTCATTTCTCAAAAACTACATCACCACAGCAACTAATTTGTGTTTTGTGTTACAAAAAGTACCCAAATCCTTGAAATGAAATTATACCACATATTTACATTTAGGGCGGGTAGTTCTTCCACCTACATGAAAGATCAAACAAGCAAGGTTTTTTAATCTTATACATGTACATCTTGCTTCAAGCGCTCTTTTTGCTTCTTTATTTTGGCAAATTCCTTCAAAAACAATTTCCAAGAGTAATTTTATGCATGATATTTTTCTTGCGTTCAATAAACGAGCAATATCAATGTGGGCATTACTGACAACAGCGCCCTCTGTTGTTCAATTGATTGTTAGACTGGTTCCTTGTAAAATCGTGACGTCAGATAAACGGGCCTGTGGATTGATATGTGACACAGGTTTGCCCAATCCCTAGCGTGCAATGACCATGCGAGGGAAATTGATCTCTGTGCGCTTGTTGTGAACATTGAATACCGCGACTGCTGAATAGAGTTCACTGTAAAATTATTGTTGACCGTAAGAAGTCGGCCAAAAACAAATGTTTTTGTCAAAAACATGGGTTAAAAAAAGGGCATGATGGCCAACGGGGAGAAAGGGCACGGCATAATAATGATGTATGGCTAATATGTGTCTGTCATCTATATCTAAACAGTGGGCAACCATATTTACCATTTTGAAAGCATAAATGAATTCCACTAGTCGCCCACTTAATCATTACCTCGAAAGTCTCAAAGTAACATTCCTATCACAGAATTTAAAAATAATATTTTTTCCCCACAAAAATACACTTTGAGGGTGATTTTGTATTTTTGTTCAATAGATTGTTTAGCTATTAACACAACAACACCATCAATTGTAGTTAAATTATCGTCTAAAAGCCTTTCTACAAACGCTTTAACACTGTAGGTATATATATGTCCATAGACAATGCATCATAAACTGTAAACCATTAGTAACATGCCAACTTCATTTGAAACGTTGGGTCCCAAAGGCATGCAGTATGCTAATAAGGAAAAGTCCTATGATCTGTTTCACAAACACATGTTGAGCCTAGTTCATACTTCCTGCTATGTGAATGTGAAGCAAACTTGGAGCTAGTACATGTACATGTACATTACAACTCTTTTCTGCAAATGCTTTGCACCAGTATGAGCACAGATCAATTAACTGGAGTGAACTGTGAGCTGCAAATTTGTGGCGTCAACTGGGCTTAAGGGTATACAGTATCAGTGTTGTATACTTTCTAATAAGAAATAAGTTATTGCTTATTGCTTGGCAGTTGAATGTATATTCAATTTTTGGGGGTTGACAATTTAAGGAATATTTGTTTGCATTGCAGCAACACCTGTTTGCATTGATTCATACAACTGGTGTTACCTTGTGCCACAACATCAAATGTGCGGACACCACTTCTATGGACCCAAATGCTGCTACTCCTGCAAACACAGTACCTGATGTCTTCTGCCTGTATGGACTAGATGGAGGGCAACACAGTAGTTTATTATTGCTAGACACACAAATGGTCAGATGTCTATTAAATGCCTAAAATTTGTCACCTATTTACAATCCATGTCACAGCATTGTACTCTACTAAACATGTCTGTACAATCCCTAGGAAAACCAATACCACCCCTAGAAAAACCAATGGACATACATGTAGTCAAGACACTTGATGCTATCTTGTAGGTCTCAGACCTGTGTCAAGTCACATGTTGTAATTGTGGGATGTAGCTGATTTGCATTTATCTTCCAAATAGTAATAAAAAATAATTGTTGCAAAGATCTGTGGCCTGGTTGCTGGAGCTGTGTGTTTTTCCATGCATGGTAATGGAGCTGTGTGTTTTTCCAGGCATGGTAAATGCAAGTACATTGTTTGAAGATCAGTTCTATGATTGCCTTGCAAGACCTGTGATTTTGCATTTCAGTTTTGCTCCATTGTTCATGAGTATAGTACAGTCCCAACCGGAACGCTCAAAATACATGTAGATTTATTTTTTTAATCCATGTTGGTTTTATTCTTTCGTAAATTATTGACTTACATCAATTCTATGCATACTACTGCCTTAAGAACCTTTTAACTGTAAATACTTGATATGGTAGGTTTGTGTATTTGTGGTATTCAGGGTATAAGTGATGATGTATGAGAACATAAACTTCAATCATTGTCTTCCATTTTGCATATCTAAAGAGTTTCTCCACTGTATGTATTCGTGTAAAGCAGGGTCAAATTCAACTTATTTATTGGTATTGGTCGATGTACATTAGGAAGTTATATTTTTATTGTGTGATAGAGTATCTTTTATTTAATTGTGTGTGAAACTGATCATTGAATGAATTTGTATTGTTTAAAAGCTTTTTGAAAATTGAAAACCATGCCCACCGGTATATTTTCTTATGAATGAAGAAAAAATAGTGTAAAGAAATCATGAAATGCTTTGTAATGCTGTCTTGTAATAATGTGATCAGAAAGATTAATATCAACAAAAAATAGCACAAATTGTATTAAATAGCATTATTGATTGATTGTAAGTGAATTAAGATTTAAAGTTGTGCACTACATCTTAGATACACAGTGTGCTCAGTGGTTGCTTGGCAATCAATCAAATGAGTCCAATTAATCATTTTTACCGGACAGCATACAAACAGTTTGTATTCAGTTATACTGTGTATCAAACAAATATTTTTTCATACGAATTGCTAGTTTTAGATGAAAAGATCATTCATGTATTTTTATAACAAATAAAATTAGAAAAAGTTTAATGGAGTTTTAGCAACCTACTTTAAAGGCAGTGGACACTATTGGAAATTGTCAAAGACTAGCCTTCACAGTTGGTGTATCTCAACATATGCAAAAAATGACAAACCTGTGAAAATTTGAGCTCAATCGGTCATCAAACTTGCGAGATAATAATAAAAGAAGAAAACACCCTTGTCACACGAAGTTGTGTACGTTTAGATTGTTGATTTCAAGACCTCAAATTCTAAATCTGAGGTCTAGAAATCGAATTCATGGAAAAATACTTCTTTCTCAAAAACTATGGTACTTCAGAGGGAGCCGTTTCTCACAATGTTTTATACCATCAACCTCTCCCCATTACTCGTCACCAAGAAAGGTTTTATGCTAATAATTACTTTGAGTAATTACCAATAGTGTCCACTGCCTTTAAGATGGACAGATTGTTAGTAGAATGAAGTAATTCATTTTATGGAGGCTTGTTCACAAATGCTGGTCTCTATTGAAGAGTTGTTGTTTGTGCTTTTATAAAAGAACTTTACAAGAATTTAACAGGACATTTGCTTTTGTTTTCAGTGATGTCTTTCACCTTTCCAAAGTGAATTGACTGATCTCTCATCCAACGTACATTATCATCTGTAAGCATTTACTACCTCCTTTAGTTTCTGATCAAAATAAGGTTAACAGGGTTCCAAATGTTGCAGGAATTGTGGAGTTTTCCTTAAATGCTGATGGCTGACAATAATGAACGACTTGTTAGACAATTATTCTCAAAGGAATACGTTGCCTTGGATTGGTCGAGTTGGTCTTTGAAAAGCATTTGTAACCGTTTGATATAAAATGAATATGGGGTGAAAGATGTTATAAAAGTAGAATACAATGATCCACACAAACATGCCTCGAAATTGCACGGTTTTCTTTTCTACCTCGTCGACTAACACAGTCGGCCATTTATGGGAGTCAAATTTTTTACTCCTATAAATGGCCGACCGTGTTAGTTCGCAAAGTAAAAGGGAAACCGTGCAGTTTCGAGGCAAATTTGTGTGGATCATTTTATTCTACTTTAAAAACATCTTTCTAACCATATGTATTTCATAAGAATTGTTATAGACCAACTCGTCCGACCCAAGGTAATGTGTTCCTTTAATCAAGTTAGAAACAGTTGTGTATCATTACAAATATGTTCCATACACAGTAATTATTCATGCTAGAGGTATATCTCAATGCTTGTTATCTAATTAGTTGACTGCCTCTGTCTGGCAATTTTAAACAGTTAATTTAAAGGCTTATAAAATTGATACTAGTACCATTTTTTAAAGAAACAATTTCTTCTGAAATACTGAATTGTGTGAGAAAATTGTCTCACAAAACTAATTTTCATATTTTCAGTTTGCTTTTAAAATAAGAGACTGGATTCTAGAGTAGTACATAATATATATGGAAGTACTTCGAGGACTCAGCAAGCTATCTGATCCTATATAAAGATTATTTAGTTTAATGGTGTAATTTAATTCACCATTGGCTGCACCACTGTACTGACAGTTATGCTAGCAAATGCACACAATTTCCTTCCCCCAAGTAATGTAATGCAATATGAAATAATAATGAAGTATTCTTGATGTGGTTTCCTTAGCTGCCAATGTATCACAATAGCCATTTCCCAAACACAGGGAACACTACTGTTGTTTCCTTCAAGTGTTTGAATATGAGAAAACAGCATCAACATAAATGACTCTGTATGCGTAATTAAAATGTCTTTCCTTATTGACTTGTACCCCATTGAATCTTTCAATTGACATTACTTTTTGTAACAGTAATATTTAGATTAATTGTCATGTGCTTCATAGTGTCTGCAACTTTCAATTGAGTTATTCAACTTTTCCCTTGCCATTGTTGAATAAACTTCTAAATGTTAAGACTAAATGTTTACCCTAAAATATTTGTAATGTATTAACATTCTGTTCTAGCAGAAAACTGGAAATATTACTTGACATTGGTTAAGAAGCATGAAAATCGATTATCAAATATTTGAGGGAAATGATTGCAAACTGCTGGCAATATGAATGAAGACTCTGTAAGCTCAGGCAATTGCTCTTCTGACATTTCAGGGTGAAACTAAAATAATGGTATGCAAATTTATTTAAATTTCACCTCGTAATCATCACCCACATATACCTTATACAAACAATGGGCGACCTGGCGTCTGTGAGTTTGGGCGTGCGCACTTGGTTCTTCACTCAACTATGGTGTCGTATGTCGTATGGATATAATAAAGAAAGAAAAAACATTTTTTTGAGACCTGATAAAATTTGTGTACACTTTCGCCCACCAACCAACCATCCTCGTGTGCTAATACCCACATTTTGAACCACCGCTTAGTGACAGGAAAGTCACAAAAAATGTAAAAATATGCTATGATATTTCCATGTAAACACCTCAAATGGTAAATGAAAACGTGTATATTCACAATTCTTGTCTTCAATGATTCAACTTTACACAAAGGCAAAGGTGCAGAGTGGCGGTACCACACCTTCTGTACAAAGAGATCTAATCGCGCTCACTAATCGGCCGTCCAGCAGGAGGTCTCCTTTTTTTTTCACTGGTCAGACAGGGGCATTGTCAGGGTATTCTTTTGTTACTCTGCGGTTTTGCGGGTCGTTTGAATTCCTTCTCTTCCTTCCTCCACGCTGTCACTTAGTTTGTCAAGTCATAGAGGAGTCTCTTTGGTCTTTCATTGGTTAGAACAAAAGGTGACTTTTGAAAAATGGTGTTGGTTTGACGTTTCAATTTAATCCATGCAAAATTGATAGGACCTTCTATCCCAGGTGTTACACTATTCATCATTTTAATATTGGTATTAACGATTGAACAACATAATAACCTTAGGATGAATATGTTAATTGTGCTATATAATAAAGAATTGGGTTGAAATCAAATTTGTGGGTTTATTATGGGACGAGTGTTGTGTAAGCAAGAGCAATGAAGGGATTTCTGAAGTTAAATGGAAAAGTGAGATGTAATCAAGTGTCAAACAATCATTCAGAAACAAGCTTTAGAAAAGTTATATATATATTTATCAAACACACAGTTGTTTACAATGCTTGTGTGTTGAGAACTACACTCATTTTGTTGATCATGTTCTTGGTTGCTATCAGTTGGTGCTAAGCTGAATTTTAGCTTTAATCGGTGCTAAGCTCCCTTTTAAATCAAATGCCATTAACTGCAAATGAAATTCAGATATATTATGAATTACAAGTACTAAAACCTACAATGTAAATGGATACATAACAGTTGTTAGTCATTTAAATTGTTGTAATGGACATTATGTAAGATGGTTACATGTATTTTATTATAATGACAGGGTCTTGGTATGTTTGTCAACCTGATTAATGCTGATTGCAGTTATCACTGTTTGCCCACTCAAGGATTGTTTACAAGTATTGACTGCTTCGAGTGCTATGGTTAAAACTATGACTCCTAGGTGATCCCCGGAGCATTCTATTTTCCCGGGGCGCGGAGCATTCTATTTTGCCGAGGCGAAGCCGAGGGAAAATAGAATGCTCCGGGGATCACCAAGGGAGTCATAGTTCTAACCATTGCGCGAGTAAAAGCACTCGATATTTGTTTTATAACACCCCAAACATTTCTAAATACTGTACTATTATAAAGTTACAGACCTGAACGCTACAATCCACGGACGACGCGAATACAGATTGCGAAAACTTTTCCGGTGCTGCATGTACATGTAGTGTCTAATAATCCAAAATGGTTACAGACTATTAATTTATCATCCTCGTACACGCAACGGACGTCTGGGTACTGCACGCCGTGTGATAGTCTTCGGACTATCGCACGGCAAACCGATGCACTATCACACGGCCGTCGTCTAGTAAAACTAAGACATATCATGTGACGCGCTCTAAACATTGGTTTAGAGCAATGAAGGCAGAATATTGGTAAGGGGTGTTATAATACATATTACCTCAACCCACCACATTATGTACACATGTATGTCCAATAATATTATCCACCTAATTCTTGGTCAAGTTTCAAAAACTACAAAAATAAGAGCAAATGAAGTTGAGGTTAGTTTTTGTTTTCAAATATCTAATCTCAAGATGATTGGTGTTTTGAACAACTCCGCAAAAAGATTAGAACTTCTTTATGCCTCATTATTACCGTCTTGATGGTGACTTGCGATGTGACCATCTTGATGCCTACATGTACTTGGGATGTTACCATCTGGATGGCTACTTGGGATGTTACCATCTTGATGCCTACTTGGGATGAAACCATCTTGATGGCTACTTGGGATGTTGCCATCTTGATGGCTAATTGGGATGTTACCATATTGATGCCTACTTGGGATGATACCATCTTGATGGCTACTTGGGATGTGACCATCTTGATGCCTACATGTACTTGGGATGTTACCATCTGGATGGCTACTTGGGATGTTACCATCTTGATGGCTACTTGGGATGTTGCCATCTTGATGGCTAATTGGGATGTTACCATCTTGATGGCTACTTGGGATGTTACCATCTTGATGGCTGCTTGGGATGTTACCATCTTGATGGCTACTTAGGATGTTACCATCTTGAAGGCTACTTGGGATGTTACCACCTTGATAGCTACTTGGGATGTTAC
Source organism: Asterias amurensis (assembly GCF_032118995.1). Lineage (NCBI taxonomy): Eukaryota > Metazoa > Echinodermata > Asteroidea > Forcipulatida > Asteriidae > Asterias > Asterias amurensis. Next base: position 9,487,281 of record NC_092650.1, on the reverse strand, counting down.
CACCTTGATGGCTGCTTGGGATGTTACCATCTTGATGGCTACTTGGGATGTTACCATCTTGATGGCTACTTGGGATGTTACCATCTTGATGGCTACTTGGGATGTTACCATCTTGATGGCTACTTGGGATGTTACCATCTTGATGGCTACTTGGGATGTTACCATCTTGATGGCTACTTGGGATGTTACCACCTTGATGGCTGCTTGGGATGTTACCATCTTGAAGGCTACTTGGGATGTTGCCATCTTGATGGCTACTTAGGATGTTACCGTCTTGATGGCTACTTGGGATGTTACCACCTTGATGGCTACTTATGATGTTACCATCTTGATGCCTACTTAAAATGTTACCATCTTGATGCCTACTTAAAATGTTACCATATTGATGCCTACTTAGGATGTTACCATCTTGAAGGCTACTTGGGATGTTACCACCTTGATAGCTACTTGGGATGTTGCATCTTGATGCCTACTTAGGATGTTACCATCTTGATGCCTACTTTGGATATTGACATCTTGATGCCTACTTGGGATGTTACCATCTTGATGGCTACTTGGGATGTTACCATCTTGATGGCTACTTGGGATGTTACCATCTTGATGGCTGCTTGGGATGTTACCATCTTGATGGCTGCTTGGGATGTTACCATCTTGATGGCTGCTTGGGATGTTACCATCTTGATGGCTACTTGGGATGTTACCATCTTGATGGCTGCTTGGTATGTTACCATCTTGATGGCTGCTTGGGATGTTGCCATCTTGATGGCTATTTGGGATGTTGCCATCTTGATGGCTACTTGGGATGTTACCATCTTGATGGCTGCTTGGGATGTTACCATCTTGATGGCTGCTTGGGATGTTACCATCTTGATGGCTGCTTGGGATGTTACCATCTTGATGGCTGCTTGGGATGTTGCCATCTTGATGGCTATTTGGGATGTTGCCATCTTGATGGCTAATTGGGATGTTACCATCTTGATGGCTACTTGGGATGTTAACACCTTGATGTTTCACTATGGATACTAGCAAGTTTAACTGCATGTAAAAGCATGATATCTTATTGCATTCATGTACTACTCCTTCATGTACACATTTAATTCTCTGAACAAAAGCTACACTTACAATGAATCTGTAGTTACAGTGTAGACTTGATCTGCCTGTACACATTCAACCTGATCATACTTGCTTTTTTTTTTTACAGTTAAGTAAGAGGGGTACACTTTTGGTGTTGTCAATTACATACATTCCATTATGAATCTGAGAGAACACATATCTTAGTTTCGAAATTTATAGCCGCGGCACATGAATGATGGAAAGCTTTTTACATCTTCATTATCTTTTATCCGAGTTGTTCATTCAGAAGAAATACATACTTCAGGTATCAATAAATGTCATTAAAATCTTGAGCACTCAATGGAACAAGCAAGGAATGGAATGATTTAAGATGGCTAGTGATAAGCATCAGCATTGAACAGGTTTACAGAAGCATGGTAATGTGTATTTATTAGCCTAAGTATTTATTAAGTAGAATTCAGATTCACTGATAAAGTTGCTTCACATCATACAAAAGTGTACTTTGTAAGCTATAGTTGGTGTGTTCGGTTTTATAAATTGATATCTAAAATAAAATAAAATAATCTCCATTTGAGAGTCAATCAGTAGTATAATTCAAGGTATTTTATTTACAATTGTTGTTTATTTAAGGATTAACAAAATTACACAGATCTTTGCCCTCTTCCATTGTTAATGGAATAGTTGAGAAATGCGTATATGAAATGGTTTCTGGCAATGGTCAATGTGCCTTCCTTCCCCTAGATATTATACCAATTTTATAACAAGATTCAATTCAATTCAATTCAATTTAATAATTTATTTGTCCATCATTAAAAAGATCAAAATGGAAAATTTACATGTCAAAACATTGATAAAAAGCTCCAAGACAGAGAACAAAAAATACATAAAACTATGATTTAAATATACACTGATAAAAGAAAAAGAAAAACAAGAAAAAACCCCATATGTGAACAAAAACAACACATAAGCAAAAACTGTCCCAAACCACTTCGCTCCCACAAGCCACAGGATAAAAATAATAAAACCCCACTAAGAATCATTACAAACTCCAACTGACAAAGGCACAAATGAATAAAGAAAGTGTGTGCTTCTACATTGGATACTATGGAGTCTTTTCCCTGACTTCACAAAATAAGAACAGTGGTGCAAGGTACATGTATGGTCCTTATTTTTCATGATTTCACCAGCCTTTGTTAAAACACACCTGACATGTTTTTCATAAAGGTCTATTTTCCCACCAAACATTTTACCAGCTTGGTTAGCTATCCTGTATAGCTTGATCATGTTGGCTTTCTTTAGACTTTGGAACCACACAAAACAGCCGTAGAGAATGACACTTTCAATCACAGAAATGTAAAATAGCTTCTTAATTGTTTTGTCCACATTGAAAGTTCTGAGCTTTCTTTAAGGAACGTTACAGAATTGGTAAGAAACAAAAATCGTGAAGATCACAGATTTACATAAAACTTACACGGTCTAATGATAATGATAGTAGAAAACATTCCTTAAAATATTTCTGTCTGAAGTTTCATATTTAATGAGAGATAAACAATCTAATTTCGCTTTGGAGTTTATCGCTCAATTTTCGCGTTTGGAGTTTATCGCTCAGTGAGCGTTTTATTCATTTTGTTATGCAAAATTTGTTATCGGTTTTTCACTATTCTCTCAGGACCCAGATGGCCGATCGATCTCAAACTTCTACAGGTTTGTCAGTTTATGTAGATGGTGGATTACATAAAGTGCTTACACTGCCAGCAACTGTTTTGTTTAATAGCAAAAACCAATTCTTTAATGTTCCTTTAAGAAGTACATGTGTTGATTGCCTTTTGAAACAATTAAAGGCAGTGGACACTATTGGTAATTGTCAAAGACTAGCTAGCCTTCACAGTTGGTGTATCTCAACATATGCATAAAATAACAAACCTGTGAAAATTTTAGCTCAATCGGCCATCAAACTTGCGAGATATTAATGAAAGAAAAAATACCCTTGTCACACGAAGTTGTGTGCGTTTAGATAGTTGATTTTGAGACCTCAAGTTCTAAACTTGAGGTCTCGAAATCAAATTTGTGGAAAATTACTTCTTTCTCGAAAACTATGGCACTTCAGAGGGAGCCACTTCTTACAATGTTTTATACCATCAACCTCTCCCCATTACTCGTGATCAAGAAAGGTTTTACGCTAATGATTATTTTGAGTAATTACCAATAGTGTCCACTGCCTTTAAGTGCCCTACACTGTTCAGTCCAAGTTAATTTGTTATCAATGATGGTGCCCAGATATTTATATGATTGAACAATTTCAATCAGAATTTCCAACACTTCAGGTTGTTGACCTGTTTTCCTACTAAACAAATAAGTTCTTTTGTTTTAGTAGCATTGAGATGTAAGTAGTTTTCATCACACCATAAATCGAAGTGTCTAATACACTCTCTGTAATCAACTTCATCATTAATTACCTCTGATAAATCCAACAATCACTGTTTTATCTGCATATTTCAGAATGTTGACATTATCTTGGTTAGATACTAGCCTTGCTCAAGGTAGTCGCATTATTCGCTCCGAAAAGACGCCGCTGTAAACCCACCGCATGACCCACCCGTATACACACTGTCACATCGTACGACTACTGTGCACACAAGTCATCCGCACTCGTACCACTAACCGCATGCGGAGGCCGCGTATAGTATACGGGGGCATCGTGTCGTGCGATGTTACGCACAATGAACACGGGTGGGTTTTTATACAGCAGCGGTCTTTTTTCTGAGTGAATAATTCGACTGCCTTGAGCAAGGCTAGTTAGATACACGATCATTGGTATAAAGAATGAACAATAGCGGTGACAGGACACAGCCTTGTGGTGTGCCAGTGTTAACGATCAAACGTTCAGATAAACAGTTCTTGACTTTACTTGCTGTGTACGATCCTGCAGAAAGTTAACAATCCATGAAATCAAAGATGACCTAATCCCTAGGTTTTGAAGCTTCGAATGAGGCAATGCATAAGAGTCGTATTGAATGCCGATGAAAAGTCAATGAAAATTGCTTGTGCGTAGCAGCCACTCCTGTCAGTGTGTTGTTGAATACCATTCACCAGTAAGACAGCGTCATGAACAGATTTTTATGGTTGATATGCAAACTGATATTTGTCAATGTACATGTACTTTGAAGCTGGCTCAAGAATTTGTTTCATTATGATCTTCTCAAAGCATTTCATAGCAACAGCACTTAGTGCGACAGGTAGAAAGTCATTTAACTGCTTGGGATGAGGGTTTCTTCGACACAGGGACAATGATGGCCGACTCCCAGCAGGATGGAACTGTATGAGAGGGAACTGCTAATTGAGGTGCGCATTCTCTAAGGATTCTTCCGTCGGTCCCATCTGGTCCTGCAGCTTTACGTGGGTTAAGTTTTTTGAAAAGCTTAACCACCTCCGAAGTATTAATGATAATTGGCTGCTTGGCAGTAGCGATAATTGCTCAGTTATCTCATCTCTTTGATCCTCAGTATCAAAGTGCCCAAAAAAGGTGTTCAGTTCCGAGGTTGCTGTGTGATGATCCAAGTTGAGAGAGCTAAAATCCTTTCCCTTTTTGGAGAACCCTGTCATATTTTGAATATAGTGCCAGGTATCTCTTTAGTTATTAGTGCGACAGACTATTTGTCATCCTCGTATACAACCTCGTCCCAGAGCTACCATGTATGTACCTTGTTTTTATGTCCCAAAGAGAGACATCACTGAAATACTGTACAGACTCATGCACAGTGTTTCACAACAGAAACAATACACACAAACTCACATGGCTTTTACACAAATTTGTTTATTTTTATGCTGAGGATAACATCAAACCATTTGGGTTTTGTTTTAATAAAGCAAGCTTTTTTAAAGATTTAACAAAGCATTTTTCTTCTCAGAAATGTATGCCTCGATCATTATTATAGGCAGTGGACACTATTGGTAATTACTCAAAATAGTTATTATCATAAAACCTTTCTTGATTATGAGTAATGGGGAGAGGTTGATAGTATAAAACATTGTGAGAAACAGTTCCCTCTGAAGTGACGTAGTTTTTGAGAAAGAAGTAATTTTCCACAAATTTTATTTTGAGACCTCAGATGTAGAATTCGAGGTCTCGAAATCGAGCATCTGGAAGCACACAACTTTGTGTGACCATGGTGCGACAGTGTTTTTTTTTTTCTATCATTAATATCTAACAACTTCGACGATTGAGGCAAAATTTTCACAGGTTTGTTATTTTATGCATATATTGAGATACACCAACTGTGAAGACTAGTCTTTGACAATTACCAATAGTGTCAAGTGTCTTTAAAGGCAGTGGACACTATTGGTAATTACTCAAAATAATTATCGGCATAAAACCTCAATTGGTAATGAGTAATGGGGAGAGGTTGATAGTATAAAACATTGTGAGAAACGGCTCCCTCTGAAGTGACATAGTTTTCGAGAAAGAAGTAATTTTCCACGAATTTGATTTCGAGACCTCAAGTTTAGAATTTGAGGTCTCTAAATCAAACATCTAAAAGCACACAACTTCGTGTGACAAGGGTTTTTTCTTCTTTCATATTTATCGCGCAACTCCGACGACCAGTTGAGCTCAAATTTTCACAGTTTTGTTATTTTATGCATATGTTGATATACACCAAGTGAGAAGACTGGTCTTTGACAATTACCAATATTGTCCACCGTCTTTAAGTAGAATCTTTAACACCTTTAACTAAAGAGGATTCTTAAGAGAGAAATATAGAGCTCAAGAAGCATTGAGAATGGTGTAGTAATAATCGTTTAGAGAAATGTTTCCGTTATCTAAGAGACATCATCTGGAGAGGTGAGGACTACTTTCAATTTGGCCACAAAACAAGAGCGGGAATTTGGGTTAAATATGTGGTTTTTTTTTTGAATTATTAAGAAAGTTTAATAAGAAGTTTGTTTTAACACAGAAACATTCAACTCTCATTGGAGACTTGCTATTTAACAGCATAACTCTATAATCCAATTTAAGTTGATAAAATAAATGTTTAAATATTACATCAGCAACATTCCCCCACACGAAAAAATGCCTAGTTTGCCCAGTATTAGTATCAGCTAAAGATGGTGTTGCTAAATATCAAATGTTGTAAATGTTTGTGTTTTTTAACAGATGTAAAATTTGCATCAGGGATGAAGAAAACTATTTGTTTTTTTAATGACTGTACATCTCAGTACTTTCCACAAGTCACAAGACATATCACTTGGATGGGATTGGAGCCCACGACCTTTTGCCATTCTAGAGCAGATGTCTTACCACTAGACCGCCAAGATGCCAAATAACTGTAGGCAGTGAGCATCAGGTACAATTTGCACCAGGATAAAGAATGATATCTACAATATTTTAAAGAGAACACAGGGAAAGCAGCGAGTATACAGTGCGTAACACAGATCAGTGAATGGGTAAAATACAACTAATATTTGTGTGTACTCAGACCCTGGCCTTGGGGCCTTGGACTCGGACCCCATACTCAGCATCCTGAATGAACTTGGATACTTTCAACTCACACTCATTTAAAGGCTTCTTGGACTCTGTCTATAAAATACTGAACTCGGTACTAGAATACTGCATCAAACAAATACAATCAATAACAACTGGAAAGCCCTTTAATTACAAAGGGAGTATCTCCAGCCTCACTTGGGCTGGCAGCAAATATTAATCAAGTGATTTGATAAACGTGTTAGGAAAAGTTTTTGTAGGTTCTGATATGGACCCTGCACCTGTTAACTGCAGCTGTTGCAAATAAATTAAGATATTTGATCATTAAGTTTACTGAAACTTTCAATTTAGAGTAAAAAACTATGCTTCATTGTTTTATCTTGAGTCTTATTAAAGGCAGTGGACACTATTGGTAATTTTCAAAGACTAGCCTTCACAGTTGGTGTATCTCAACATGTGCATAAAATAACAAACCTGTGAAAATTTGAGCTCAGTCTGTCATCGCACTTGCGAGACAATAATGAAAGAAAAAAACACTCTTGTCACACAAAGTTGTGTGCATTTAGATGGTTGATTTCGCGACCTCAAGTTCTAAATCCGAGTTCTCAAAATCAAATTCGTGGAAAATTACTTCTTTCTCGAAAACTATGGCACTTCAGAGGGTGCCGTTTCTCACAATGTTTTATACCATCAACCTCTCCCCATTACTTGTCACCAAAAAAGGTTTTATGCTAATAATTATTTTGAGTAATTACCAATAGTCTCCACTGCCTTTAAGTTTGAAAGCATAAATGTTTGATATTTTGTTTAGATTTAGCGAAGTCTAAGTATCTCTTCTGTTGCTATTTGTAGTAGTTTGTTGAAGTCAAAGTCAAGATGCCCTCTCCAGAATCTTCTATCACGTCCCCAGACCTGAGCTGGGTAACATGGGCTAGATATACCATGGAAGACACGAGCAACAGCACGCCCAGAGAAACTCCTATCAGTATGCATACTAATAAACTGACGTACATCACCCCGCACACGATGCTCTTTGCTTGATGTATCCTGAGTCAAAACACAAAAAAACAAATATATGATAACACACAGCTATATCATGATTGATTTCAAGATGACTTACAAAAAAGGCTGCACAAGTTATCATAATGTTATTGATATACCACTCTTTATGATCTCTTATGTCATTGTAATCCAGCTATTGTTTGTACATGATCTGTGTCATTCTTATCTTCTGTGCTTTCCATATTTCCATATATCTGCTTCATCACTTGGTAAACACTTCATTCACATAAAAGCAATTGACTATATCCAAGAATGTAACATTATCCAGTATACAACTGTTGCACGCTGTGACGGGATCCATGGCGTTTTGTACACCCGAGGGGGCAAATGGTACCCGAGACCGAGCCGAGGGTGCCAATTGCCACAGAGGGTGTACAAAACCCATATACCCCAGTCACAGCTTGCAACAATTGTTTTGTTATACCTTGGTAACAATGTTATTATTCCTCTTCTTGAAGTTCTGTTGTCATCTTCAAACATTATTATGACCGAGTATGCATAGTTTATTAAAGCAGACAAACAGTTCAAATAAGAAACAATTCTTCACTGTTCCCTCAAACCCGTGATTGTTTCTCACACTGCTGGAAATCAACCAACGGTTGGACCGATCACTTTCTATGTTACCCAACCCCCAAGCCATGTAACATTCGTCTATGTGTTATATCACATGATTGTTCTCGACTAATCAAACTTCACACTTTGTTACCGAGGTACAACAATTTCCATTGTCTACATGAGCCTATTTAATGTCCAATGAGTTGCACTTGTTATAAACACTAACCCTTATACTCATTAGATTTCTTTGGCTAATCTAGCTTTGCATAGTACCGTGTACATCACCTTGATCCAATATTACTTGTTCGGGAATTACAATAGTAAGAGTTCTATAGAACAGGCCTGGATGTTTCGCTTTTAAAAGGGCAAGGGCACCAAGGCACTTTCTCCATGGTAAAGGGCACCCTATGAGGAAATTGTTAATTTCTACTGGAGCATTTCAAGGGCACCAACAGTCCATGGGAGTTTGCGAGAGGTAGTTGTGGAATCGGTGTGGCATTACCTACCCCTTCCAACCTACCGTCATGGTTCTCAATTAAATTTAATTCAATTCAATTCAATTTATTTATTTCATCACAGATTACAAGTAAAAAGTGAAAATTGATTTCCCTGTGTGCACTAAAAAGATTCAAATTTGATACAAAAAAACATTACATTTTAAAAACACAGAATTAATTACAACAATTTAGTATAAGCAATAAATAGGCTAGTTCAAGTTTTACAAAGAGAGAAACGTTATCAAAATCTCACCATCACTGATTAAAATGAAAAAAAAAAAAAAAAAAAAACTACTACTAAGTTACCTTATAAAAAGTGAGTTAAAAAGATGAATAGCACTGGGTAAGAAAGATAGTCTGAACCAGTTTGTGCGAGTAGAGAGAGAACGGTACCTTCCTGATGGGAGAATGTGAATGAATGTGTAAAATTGAATCACGGACATTGAAAGATCGTAATTTCCTTAAAAAATAAAGCCTCTGATTTGCCTTGGCACACATTTTTTGAGTATTTTTGTTCCAATCCAGTTTGTTATCTATAATTGTTCCAAGATATTTATATTCACTGACAATTTCGACTTCGTTATTCTTTATACAAACCGGATGAATACCTTGACGGATCTTACAAAAATCAAAAACAAGTTCTTTGGTTTTGGTTATATTCAAAGTGAGAAAGTTGTCATCACACCACTGGACAAAGCGCTCCATTTCAAGCCTATAATTAGTCTCATTGTTTTTGAGGATCAGACCAGTCAAGGAAGTGTCATCGGCGTACTTAAAAAGAGAGCAAGATTCACTGTTACTATTAAAGTCACCGGTGTACAAAGTAAAGAGGACTGGTGATAGTACACTACCCTGTGGCGCTACAGTATTTGTGAAGATCAAGTCAGAGAAAGAAGTTCTGATCTTTACACGTTGGGGTCTAGCTCTCATGAAGTCACTGATCCACAGGCACAAGTGTGGATTGACAGGCATGTTCTGTAGCTTCTGAACCAACTGGAACACGTCCCAGTCAGTACATTCTAAACATGCTCTCAAGGTGTCAGTGTTTTCCTTTGTCCATTGTTTTACTTTAATAAGGGAAGGCTTCTTTTGTTTAAGTTTTTGTTTGTATTTGGGCTTCAGATGCACCATATCGTGATCAGACAGTCCAATGCCTTATAGCCATCTGCAACGTTGCCATAGCATTTGTCCAATGTCCTATCTCCCCTTGTAGGAATGTTCACATATTGATGGTAATGTGGAAGGGTGGACTCCAATTGACAATTATTGAAATCTCCAAGTAACAGTTTCAAAGAGTCTGGCGATTTCAGTTCAAGGTCTTGCGTAATCTCAGCAATTTTAGAAGAGGCAATGTTTACGTCAGCTTTAGGCTGAATGTCATTTAACCCCCCCCCCCCAACTTTAAACGGCTGTTACAGCACATGGTCAACATGTCAGTTTTAAGGCTGTTGTCCAGTCTTTTTTTTGATTTAGCCTGCTTTCTCCCTATGGCTCTCGTCCACTTGGCCCTGTCCGTCAGGTCCCTTGCATTGACTCCAAGAAGTTTCATGTCATTTGACACATCAAAGCTTTGCCACACCTTGAAATTCTTCAACATGGTGTGGCCCCCTTCCCTGACCATCAAGAAGTCGATAGCATCCATAGGAACTGTAAATAACCAGCTGGTTGGAGGTCTTCCTGAAAAATGTGTTACAACTCACCAGCCAGAACGTGTCACCAAACTCGAGAATCCACTCTCCCTTGACCATCTGATTCCAGAAGGAATCATTCTCTTTCTTTGACCTACCGACCTGGATGTGGGGCAATAGGCCGAGAACGTTGACCACTCCCCCCCCCCCCCCTGACTAGTAGCTTCACCAACAGAATCCGTTCACTGACTCGCTGAAACCGCCAGCAACATCCCGTCTCCTCTGCTCCCATCATCAGTGCCCATCAGAAAGAACTTGTACTGCTCAATCCTCCTAGCAAGCCACCTTGCACTACCTCCCTTCAACCTTGACTCCTGCATACAGCACACATCCACTCTCCTCCTCACCATCGCATCAACCACCTCCCCAGATCTCCTCGACATGCTGCCAATGGTCCATGTTGCCACCCTCAAACTCTGACCTCCCCTCCTGCTCTGACTTCCCTGGAAGACATCGGGTGAATAACCGTCATACATTTTACTGCGGCGTGGCCTCCTGTATTTGTATCCTCAGTTTGAACATTGAAGCGAAGTTTCACAGCCAGATGACCTGCTCCTGCCCTGCTGACGCCAACCACATGACAGCACCTACTGCACGCTGTGGGGAGAAATGGTTAGGTATTCTGATCCGTGACCATGCAGACATAAGCAGGCCAGTACTGCCCAGGTTTGAAGTAAGATGTTTGCTTCACCTAGGTGGGATGCCTTCCAAGGTTAACGAGCCCCACCAATTAAGGTTTGAAATCAGAGTTCTCCTTCTCCTACACTTCCATCCAGGGCCTCATCACCAACCTGAGTTTGAAATCAGTGGCTGTCTCCTTGGTGGACTACCTTCCAAGGTAATTGAGCGTCAACTGCACGGAGCGATCTGGTTTTAAGGCACCAGAAACCCGCTTCATACTTTTGCACACCGTTTGCAACAGGGATCGGCACTCAATAGTGCTACTAGAGCTTCTTCCATTTTTTATGGCCACAGATCTTTTTCTTACGCCGCACCGTTTCTTTGGAATAGTCTTCCTGTGCATATTCGCCAAGCTAATACTTTACAATGTTTTAAGTCCCTGTTGAAAACTCATTTGTTTAAAGCTTCTTTTTTTGTAATTTGCCTATTTGTATCTTGTATCTTTCTCTAATTGTTTATTTTATTGTTTCTTTTATGCGCTTAGAGGCTTTTGCATTAGGCGCTTTACATATGTCTTATAATTATTATTATTATTATTAATAGGAGCTCAATCCACCTCTTCTTTGATCCATATGATAACATTTCTTCATAAAAGTTCAATAATGTACATTTTAATTAAACTGTGTTCACCTTGAATCAATAAGTTCAACCAGATAGGGCATCAGTTTAAATGAAATACATCAAGAGCAATAGCGAGAATTGATTAGGTTTGTTTGCAAGACATACATGTATCACTGTTTTACCCCTCCCCCCCTCACCCCCACATCCCAGAAAACTAACTTTATAGAAACAATCACTTACTGGCATTGGTTTGATTTTATTCCAGCTGCCTGTTATAATTTTTTTGCCATAATCACCTTCTATACCAGCATAAATGAGTTTATGCCAACCCATATGCTAAGGAATGTACTTATACTGCAATTATCATGTAACCTTATGGGAAAACACAAAACTAAGAAAAACAGAGACTAAGCTACTCATTTGGAGTTACTATCACATTTTTTTGAACTTAGGGTGATCCTATAAAGCATTTGGCACCATTTATGTGTTGCCACCTCAGGTGGTACCAATATCTGGTCTAGCCCATGGCCTACAAGGCAATGACCAAGGGGCACAGAGGCAATTGCCTTTGTTGCCTCCGTGAAGTATCACGCTTGATAGAACAACATGCATGTCATTTGCTCTTTACAAAATGTAATAGTGGAAATTAGACAGGTGCTCTAGAATTGCAAGGGTCGTGGGTTCGAATCCCACCCGAGTAACATGCCTGTGATATTTTTTTCTTCACAGGAAGTACCGAGTAGACAGTGCTAACACACATCGGTGTATGGGTAAAACAACCAAATTAATATTCTTTATCCCCGATGCAAATTTAACATACTCTTAAATGTTATACAAACGTGTAGCAAGGCAAATGGCCAGGATGCAACGTCAGCTTGTATGATTTTTTTGAATTGATTTAATAATAGCAATCAACTATGTGAAGGTAGTATTTGCCATGTGAAGGCAATATTTGCCATGTGAAGGCAGTATTTGCCATGTGAAGGCAGTATTTGCCATGTAAAGGCAGTATTTGCCATGTGAAGGCAGTATTTGCCATGTGAAGGCAGTATTTGCCATGTAAAGGCAGTATTTGCCATATAAAGGCAGTATTTGCCATGTGAAGGCAGTATTTGCCATGTAAAAGCAGTATTTGCCATGAGAAGGCAGTATTTGCCATGTAAAGGCAGTATTTGCCATGTGAAGGCAGTATTTGCCATGTGAAGGCAGTATTTGCCATGTGAAGGCAGTATTTGCCATGTGAAGGCAGTATTTGCCATGTGAAGGCAGTATTTGCCATGTGAAGGCAGTATTTGCCATGTAAAGGCAGTATTTGCCATGTGAAGGCAGTATTTGCCATGTAAAGGCAGTATTTGCCATGTGAAGGCAGTATTTGCCATGTGAAGGCAGTATTTGCCATGTAAAAGCAGTATTTGCCATGTAAAGGCAGTATTTGCCATGTGAAGGCAGAGTTTGCCATGTAAAGGCAGTATTTACCATGTACAGGCAGTATTTGCCATGTGATTTAAATCTAATAACAAGAAAAGATACAAAGTGAACTAACCTCCTGTATTTGCTGATCGCCATCTTGCTCCCGATTCAAGCTACTGCTTAAAGGTCTAGCAAAGTAAGCCTTTAAAATCATCTTGAGTTTGTTACTGCACTCAACATCCACAACATCATTGCAGTCCATGTAATTAGCATGAGATATACTATGACAAAATGATCATGGAGTGTGTAAGTTACTAAGTACATTTATATTTATTAACAAAAAAAAAGAATATTAAATGTGTATAGTAACGATACATGTATCCAGCAGAGCAAGCAATTTTGTGTTGTATTACTAGTTCAAGATCAAGAGAAGATTTTGGTGTTGAGTCATACTATGCCTGTGTCTAGGTCTTGAAACTGTCTCAAGACCCTTTTTTACTGTCTCGGTCTTGGTCTTCCAGTGCCTCGTCCATTCGTACTTGTCATAGTTATTTAGTTTCTCACATGCTCCATTTTAGTCATCGTTACCGTAGCGTAAAATAAATCAGCTGTTTTGTTTGGTTTTAAAAATCACAAAGAACTTCAAGGAAGTGGCAAATTGGGGAATAACAACAAACATTGTGCCGAGTGTAAATTTTGTTCAAAAACTATATCAGAAACATGCAGAACAACTTTGACCTTCACATGCCAGATAAGCAGGTATAAGCAGTGGTAAATTAAGTTGAAGTTCAAACCCTCTATATCAAGGAAGGTAACCAAATCACACTGTTATTATCCTATTTCATGAGACCATGATTTGTATACAATTTTGATAACTTCAATCAGAATGAAAAATGGCAGTTTTGGAAGTGGATTTTCCCCCAAAACGCTGTTCGCCCGTTTGCAATAGCATGATGTGTGATCTTAACAGATTGATCAGCAAACTGAACATGTTTCAAGTGAATGCACTATGTGCATTACGGACCAGACAACGTTCAGTATTTGTGAGTGTGCTGCATGCAGGCTTTGTTGCTCTTCAGAAAGCGATAGGTCACAGCCTGGGCTTCCTGATGAGTCAATATAAAGATTTTATAAATGCCTTGAAATAAACAAGTGTGAAGTTTTGGGTGGAAACAAAACAAAATGTGACCGTGTGTTTTATTTATAGCAGTAATTATTTTTATGAGCTTGCATATTCAGTTTTTCTGTAGCTGATATCACCTTAATTCTTAAATTTGATACACAATTGTTTCTATGCATGAGGTACATGTACATGTAGGTCTAGTTCTTGTCAGGGCTGGTCTCGTCAGGGCTGGTCTTGGTTTTATATGTCAGGGTCTCAATCTTGGTGTCAGACTTCCTGGTCTCAACTACCACTCTGGACCAAGTTGCATCATGAACTCACACACAAAGCAAACACCTGCTGTAATATGCGGCTTCAAACAATCTAGTGACAAAAAAAAGTGAGACCTCCAACATAAGCCTAGATAGCTCAGACATTAGAGAGCCAACATATTACTCCAGACTGAGAGCTCAATGATTCAAATCCCCCTCTAGTAAATATTTCTTTGTTTTTCCCCTAGATTATTGAAAATTTACCTGGTTAGTTTCCCTTGTGGTTTATAACTTAATATTATTTGAAACAAACAAAAAAGTTTCATCCCTTATGGTGATCCCTGGCTTCACTGCAGTTAACGGTTGCATGGCTTCTGAATGAAACCCACAAACAAAGATATTGACAAAAATAGAGAGCCACCAACATAGGGCTGGATTTGTAGAAAACCGACGCGTTAAACTGGAGGTTGCAGGTTCAAATCCCACCCAACTCAAGTTTTCCTTATTCAAACCAAAGTTTTTATACAAATACAATTTTGTACTGACCAATTATAAAGATTGATCGACGGTCATAGACTTGAGTTTTTTTCTGAAGGGTTGGAACAACAAACATATGGATTCAAGTTGAATGTACAGTACATGTTGTGGTTTAATTATCATGTATGTCTCATTTTGTTTAAACAGACTAGCTGTACATACCTTTGTAGTGCTGAATACACAGCTTGTAGTTGATAGAGTTGTCTTCTTTCCTGTAAGCTGGATTTGCTTGTAAGTAGAGTAACTACTTCATCTAGTTCCTCATCAGTCAAGTCACCAGGTGATTGAACTAAGAAGGCTAGGTCAGAAAACTCTACAATAACTCCACTCTTGACCCAGCCTATGGATACA
Source organism: Asterias amurensis (assembly GCF_032118995.1). Taxonomy (NCBI): domain Eukaryota; kingdom Metazoa; phylum Echinodermata; class Asteroidea; order Forcipulatida; family Asteriidae; genus Asterias; species Asterias amurensis. The sequence goes on along the minus strand of NC_092650.1, from coordinate 9,472,012 downwards.
AATAAATCATAAACACTTTAACACTGCTGTGATATGCCCAACCAATACACGTGGGTGTGTATAAACCTTTGTTTATGACCAGTAAAAAGTGTTAAAACATGGGAGTGACACGCGAGCTTGCACCTGTGCTTATAAGACACTTTTACTTTTTGGCCATAAGTGTTGATGTTTTTTGGCCGAAAAGGTATTTATGAATGGGAATCAATGTGTGTTGAATCGTTTTTCAACTAGTGGTTTAAACCTGCCGAGGACTGGTTCTTGATAATTTACCTCGACTTCGTCTCGGTAAAATTATCAAGAACTAGGCCTCCTTGGGATTAAACAACTAGTTGAAAACCTCTTCACCACACATTGATTCCCTTATTAATGGGACACACAGTTGCTATGGTTGGTTGTCAATACAGCATTGTATCTATCCTGCACCTACGATAAAACAATGCATTACACACCAATTTTTACCCCATTGTTATCATAAATAGATCAATGGGATTGTTAACTACATGTATCTGCAAAATGGTTATCATATAAATTTGTAGGATCTTCAATGAGTTGCTCGGACTGTCAGATACACTGCGTCATGAAGCTTCTGTAATTGAATTTTTTTGAAATGTTGTCCCCCAGCTAGATCATCAGGAATTCTGGGCGGTAGCCTGTCCTTATGAGTCAGTGCAATTTATGCACTCAGCTGTGATTACATTTATATATAGTTCATTTTATTGAGTAAACAATTAAAAACTTTATACTTGGCACCTTTATCCCTTATAGTTTGCTCCTGGGTTGGCTCTCTTGGGGAAGACTGGTTATCCAGTCTAGGTTTTTCCCCCTATGGTTTACACTGTTGCATATTGTGTGTGTGATCTGTAATATTCAGCAAGTTGTTTGTAGTTATATACTTCTAAGTTGACCCCTTCTTCTGGGTCAACCGGAAGTGGGACCATAATATCTCAAGAACTCAACAACAAATTTTCTAACTTTTTTTTCAGTTTTAGACTCCTTAGGCATAAATATTTACTTTGAAAAACCGTGACCCCAAGTTGACCTCTATTTCCGGGTCAACCGAAAGTGGAACCATATCTCAAGAATTATACAACCAATTTTCAAACTTTTTTCAGTTAAAGACTCCTTGGGCAATTGGGGATTAGTATTTGGAAACTGATACCCCATAATGATCTCTACTTCCGGGTCAACTGGAAGTGGGACCATATATCAAGAACTACACAATCTATTTCCAAACTGTTTTCAATTAAAGACCTTCGGTCATTAAAGCACATAATCCAAGTAAAAACATCACGGAACAGCTCATTGTGTTTGTTAACAAACACCTAATGTCTTGTTTTATTATTATTCTTTGTTTCTCCCTAAATCCCAATAGCATTTGTACACGTTTTTGTGGCAGCCTAATCTCCTAAACCATAAAGTCGAAAGAGTTAAATCATATATCAAATGGAAGCTTATAACATAAGCTTAATTCCTACCGTAATTTTTTTTTTTAATTCTTCATTAATTAACCACGTGACCCTCATTTGCGTATTTAATTAGGAAACCTTTGTAGCACCATATCTCAAGAAGTACACGGCCGATTTTTAAACTGTTTGTAGTTAAAGACTCCTTGGAGTTGGAGATTAATTTTGAAAACCTGTGACCTCAAGTTGACCTCAAGTCCTGGGGCTGGTGTGCACCGCGGTGACCATTGCGCCCGGTGTGTGCGTTTGGTTTTGGGTCCCGGGGTGTCATGTATTGTTGTAGTGGTACAAAGTGTTTTATGTGGGCGTGGACAAATGAGTCCATATTATTTAAATGTTGGTGTGGAAGTCCATAAGTGATTTGGGAAGGTGGTACTTGTAGTCAAAATTTACGTCGCAATGCATTAATTGATGTGTGTCTGTTTAGCCAGTGCTCTATGTTTGGTGTCAGACTCCTCGCCTTCTACTAAGGGACCATGGATAAATTAAGAACGCAGCCGCCCGCGGTCAGACCTCGTTCTAGAACGAGTCTGTCCCAAAATTGTCACGTGCCCGTCCCAAGATGGATTAAGCGCTTCCTGATTTTTAAGGTCCCTCATTATCGAACTCTATTGTTGGTGCCTTTTGTTGTTCAGATTACATGGACAAGGCAGCTCGTAAGTAAGCCACGAAAGGGTGAAGGATTAGTGTTTGCAGTCTAGCTCAGGTATACACCAGACAATGGGTTGGAGATAATAATTATGTCCATGTACAGCCAACCCTCGAGTTTGCCAAAGCCAATACAATAATATGCTACTGCCATAACAAGTTGAAGTGGTGACTATTATTCTTAAATTTGAAATCATCGCCAACTTATTTTGTATCTACATCTAATTGTTACATTAGGACCCGTGTTTACAGAGATGATTACACTAACAAGATTCGTTCCGCAAAAGATACCGCGAAATCATGCTGACCGGCTTGCAATCACACAAAACACAACGCAAAATTACACAGTACACAAACGCGCTATCCAGCGACACACTCACAAAAAGTGTTTTCAATCTACAGGCCTAGTAGTCTTGTTACTTTGCGTGCAACAAACTATAATGCAAGAAACATTGAACGCTAGAGGGCTTTCCTAAACAATGTGATGGCGGGAGAGCCGCCCTCCGTTGGAAAAATCGCGCAACAGCTTACAAAATTAGTTACAACCGCCTTGAGATTAAGACTTTCGGGAGAATCTGGTGTCCGAAAGTTGCAATACTAACCAGCGTTGGTGCCCGCGCTAAACAACATTGGCGCCGTCGCTGGTACCTTGGGCATGTCAACAACGTGGTGAATTTTCAGCAGTTCCTTGGGAAATATTTAGTGTGTTTAAGAAAAACTACATAACATGTTGGCTTCATTGTTCAAACATGAAACATTTTGGATACCTTGGATGTACAAAAAAGAGTATAGTTTTACTGTTTAATGTAACATGTTTTCCTGTTGATTTTGTTTGATTCTGTTGTATTTTTGGGGATTATTTTGCATGGCGGTCGTGCAAAGACGCAGTGTTTTATATTTTTTAATCTACGGTTGTTTTGACTTACTGCGTGAAAAGGGCATGGGATTAATCTTTTTGTAACTACCCAGATAAGCCGATTAGAACTACACAGTGGTTTTCGGCCTACACCATTGTTCCTTTGTTATACAGTGGGTCTTCCTCGAGACCCGGTGGTTGAGGAGAACGCGTTGCACTCCGTAGATTTTCTTTTGTTCGGTTTGTCACGCGAAGGAACGCGTCGCGACCCGGTCGTTCCTGTGACATAATTTATCCATGGTCCCTAAATTTACTTAGGGGAACAAGAAAAAATCACATTGTTAGAACTAACCTTTACCAAGAACTTGTCTCCATTTTAACTGTCGTAGCTCTTTTTTTACAATGACCAAGTCCCATCCCATGCAGCGTGCTACCTCAACCACATCAAACTCCACACTACTGGCATGGCGATATGACTTCCCACGTGATTGATTCTTAGCAACAGCTACAGCAACAGGAGGACATGATTTGGCAAGTTGCTGGAGTTGTGAAGGTCCACCATAACATTGAATGGTACACTTTGCATAGGTCGGTGGTAAGTTGACTAACCAATGCTTGGCATGAAGCTCTAAGTAACACAATAGTGTTGAGATTCCTGTGTGGATACAGGTAGATCAGGAAAAATAATCAGTACGAAACCAGTCATATAACAAAACATATGCCATCAAGTCTCACTCTAAGTGATGTGTAAGGACTAGGAGTTTGTGTTCTGGGAACATATATTCGGTTAAAATTTATAATTAAGGGTGCATTAAATTCAGTAACAGTCACTTCTGCTGCCTTGCAAACCCTGCACCTACAAACTCAGCACCTTACAAACTCAGCACCTTACAAACTGGGCCCTTTGCAAACACAGCATCTTGCAAACTCAGCACCTTGCAAACTCAGCACCTTGCAAACTCAGCACCTTTCAAACTGGGCACCTTGCAAACTCGGCACTTTGCGACCTCAGCACCTTGCAAACTCAGCATCGTACAAACTTGGCACCTTGCAAACTCAGCACCTTGCAAACTCAGCACCTTGCAAACTCAGCACCTTGCAAACTCAGCACCGTGCAAACTCAGCACATTGCAAACTCAGCACATTGCAAACTCAGCACCTTGCAAACTCAGCACCTTGCAAACTCGGCACCTTGCAAACTGGGCACCTTGCAAACTGGGCACCTTGCAAACTCAGCATCTTTCAAACTCGGCACCTTGCAAACTCAGCACTTTGCAAACTCAGCACCTTGCAAACTGGGCACCTTGCAATCTTGGCACCTTGCAAATGCAGCACCTTGCAAATGCAGCACCTTGCAAACTCAGCACCTTGCAAACTCAGCACCTTTCAAACTGGGCACCTTGCAAACTCAGCACTTTGCGAACTCAGCACCTTGCAAACTCAGCATCGTACAAACTTGGCACCTTGCAAACTGGGCACCTTGCAAACTCAGCATCTTTCAAACTTGGCACCTTGCAAACTTAACACCTTGCAAACTCAGCACCTTGCAAATTGGGCACCTTGCAATCTCGGCACCTTGCAAACTCAGCACCTTGCAAACTTGGCACATTGCAAACTCAGCACCTTGCAAACTTGGCACCTTACAAACTCGGCACCTTGCAAACTCGGCACCTTGCAAACTCAGCACCTTGCAAACTCGGCACATTGCAAACTGGGCACCTTGCAAACTCAGCACTTTGCGAACTCAGCACCTTGCAAACTCGGCATCGTACAAACTTGGCACCTTGCAAACTCAGCACCTTGCAAACTCAGCACCTTGCAAACTCAGCACCTTGCAAACTCAGCACATTGCAAACTCAGCACATTGCAAACTCAGCACCTTGCAAACTCAGCACCTTGCAAACTCAGCACCTTGCAAACTCAGCACCTTGCAAACTTAGCACCTTGCAAACTGGGCACCTTGCAAACTCAGCATCTTTCAAACTCGGCACCTTGCAAACTTAGCACTTTGCAAACTCAGCACCTTGCAAACTGGGCACCTTGCAATCTCGGCACCTTGCAAATGCAGCACCTTGCAATCTCAGCACCTTGCAAACTCAGCACCTTGCAAACTTGGCACATTGCAAACTGGGCACCTTGCAAACTTGGCACCTTACAAACTCAATACCTTGCAAACTCAGCACCTTGCAAACTCGGCACCTTGCAAACTCGGCACCTTGCAAATGCAGCACCTTGCAATCTCAGCACCTTGCAAACTCAGCACCTTGCAAACTTGGCACCTTGCAAACTGGGCACCTTGCAAACTTGGCACCTTACAAACTCAATACCTTGCAAACTCAGCACCTTGCAAACTCGGCACCTTGCAAACTCGGCACCTTACAAACTCAGCACCTTGCAAACTGGGCACCTCACAAACTCAATACCTTGTAAACTCAATACCTTACAAACTCAATACCTTACAAACTCAATACCTTACAAACTCAGCACCTTGCAAACTCAATACCTTGTAAACTCAGCACCTTGCAAACTCAATACCTTGCAAACTCAGCACCTTGCAAACTCAATACCTTGTAAACTCAATACCTTGCAAACTCAGCACCTTGCAAACTCAGCACCTTGCAAACTCAATACCTTGCAAACTCAGCACCTTGCAAACTCAATACCTTGTAAACTCAATACCTTGCAAACTCAGCACCTTACAAACTCAATACCTTGCAAACTCAGCACCTTACAAACTCAATACCTTGTAAACTCAGCACCTTGCAAACTCAGCACCTTACAAACTCAATACCTTGTAAACTCAGCACCTTGCAAACTCAATACCTTGTAAACTCAGCACCTTGCAAACTCAGCACCTTACAAACTCAATACCTTGTAAACTCAGCACCTTACAAACTCAATACCTTGTAAACTCAGCACCTTGCAAACTCAATACCTTGTAAACTCAGCACCTTGCAAACTCAGCACCTTACAAACTCAATACCTTGTAAACTCAGCACCTTGCAAACTCAATACCTTGTAAACTCAGCACCTTGCAAACTCAGCACATTGCAAACTCAGCACCTTGCAAACTCAGCACCTTACAAACTCAATACCTTGCAAACTCAATACCTTGCAAACTCAATACCTTGCAAACTCAATACCTTGCAAACTCAATACCTTGCAAACTCAATACCTTGCAAACTCAGCACCTTACAAACTCAATACCTTGCAAACTCAATACCTTGTAAACTCAGCACCTTGCAAACTCAATACCTTGCAAACTCAGCACCTTGCAAACTCAATACCTTGTAAACTCAATACCTTGCAAACTCAGCACCTTGCAAACTCAGCACCTTGCAAACTCAATACCTTGCAAACTCAGCACCTTGCAAACTCAATACCTTGTAAACTCAATACCTTGCAAACTCAGCACCTTACAAACTCAATACCTTGCAAACTCAGCACCTTACAAACTCAATACCTTGTAAACTCAGCACCTTGCAAACTCAGCACCTTACAAACTCAATACCTTGTAAACTCAGCACCTTGCAAACTCAATACCTTGTAAACTCAGCACCTTGCAAACTCAGCACCTTACAAACTCAATACCTTGTAAACTCAGCACCTTACAAACTCAATACCTTGTAAACTCAGCACCTTGCAAACTCAATACCTTGTAAACTCAGCACCTTGCAAACTCAGCACCTTACAAACTCAATACCTTGTAAACTCAGCACCTTGCAAACTCAATACCTTGTAAACTCAGCACCTTGCAAACTCAGCACATTGCAAACTCAGCACCTTGCAAACTCAGCACCTTACAAACTCAATACCTTGCAAACTCAATACCTTGCAAACTCAATACCTTGCAAACTCAATACCTTGCAAACTCAATACCTTGCAAACTCAATACCTTGCAAACTCAGCACCTTACAAACTCAATACCTTGTAAACTCAGCACCTTGCTTTATGACATTGGGCCCTGGTTAGGAGTTAGTTGTTTCAACATTTGATCTCATCACTGGATTCTTGAATACCCAGTTTTGTTTGTATATATATCCTACAATTACCTTCCTCTTTGATATCCAAGTCTTGCACGGAGGACTCGATGGGAATAGCTACAAGATGTCCTTTACATAGTCGAGTCAGTAAAGGATCTTCCCTCTGGTTAGACTCTGTAGGATTCAGACTAGTCTCAAATGCCTCCATGGCTGTTATGGCCTGTTCATCTGATATCTCATAGTTTGTACCATCTGCTGTAGCAAGACTAGACTGGTTGACAATGGAAGGTGCACAACCTATGGCTTCCTACATTCAAGACATAAAACATTTTTGACTATTGATTTGTGACAGGACAGTCAAAATCTCAGATCATTTGGTTTCAAATTTCTAATTTGGGCATATTTCTTTCATTATTTTATTCACAAAATAGAATTATAATCTATTCCACAAAATATACTTCACAAATTCTGATACGTCAATAGCAGAAAATTGTAATTTTTTTAAGTTGCTTAATTCTGTGTCAGGTTTTCCAGTTGAAATGCCACATTTAAACATGAAACATTCCTTTCCTAATCAAATCCAGCATTAAATCAAAAGTAGATCCGGTTTTTGGATTTTTGAATTTGTGAAAAACATTGAGGATGTTTTTTGTAAAACGCCATAAGCACAAGAGATGTGCGCTATAGAAATAAAGTTGATTTAGTATTTGTTTTTGTGATACAAGGCCTGTATACATGTACATTTTCTTTATTACAAGTTTTCTGTACAAAAAAGTGCACTGACTTCTGCTCCCCGTTTACAGGTTGGTTAAAAATACACAGATGAGAATAGAGAGCAGGTACCAACAATAGCGGGTACCATGTGACCATAGTTCCAATTCTCAATCTGGATTGAAATCATGTGAAACATCAAAATAAAATTCCAAATTAATTACGAAAGGACTAACCTTGTGCAGCTGATGTGCTTGTTGACATTTACACGAAGGAAATAGCATTCTCACTAGTTTCTTAATACAGTATCTATCTACTGTGTTGGCATAGGTGTGACGACGCAACTCACAGAGATCTTTTCCCTACAAAGAATCATGTCTTATTGTAAGTTACACGCAGACACACACACAAGCAACCCACACAATCGGAAATGCCCCTAATGTGATTGTAACTAACAATCACAGAGCTGTTCCATTCTGTTGACCTAAAAAGTTAAACCTTCAATGCTCAAAGGGTCTATAACTGAAAACAAATTGAAAATTGGCTGTGGAAGTTCCTGAATCATGGTCCCACTTCCATTTGACCTCAAAGTAAAGGTCAACATCGAGTGACGGTAGCCCAACTTTGTTCTTTAATGCCCAAAGGATCTATAACTGAAAAGAAATTGAAAATCGGTTGTGTAATTCTTGAGATATGGTCCCACTTCCTGTTGACCCTAAAGTAAAGGTCAACATTGGGTCACGGTAACCCAAGGCTAATTTCCATTGCCCAAGGAGTCTATAACTGAAAACAGAAAATCTATCGCTGTACTTCTTGAGATAATTATGGTGCTGCAAAGATTTACGAGTTTGAATTACTGTAAATTGACAACAACGTCAAAGTAACAAAAATGTGTTTTTCATACACATAGTTTCTGGGTTAGGATTCATTTAATTCCTTAAACCATCTCAGCTCCCTGGGGATTATACAAGCCTGTGCAACAAATATGTGCTACTCAGCTAAATAGATGCAGTATTTGTTACTTGGACACTTGTACTAGTTCTCTCCGGCCATCGTAGTCAGACTCAAGTACTCCTCAGCCACACAAGTAGGCCTATTCATACTTAACTGAAATGTACTGGACTACAAGAGTGCAAAATGTCTGCGGCATAGGCCCCCTATAAATATTTAGTTGTCATAACGCTTCATTTCAGACAAGTCACACATTTTGCAGTCTACCAATGGGACGAAACAATGCATTGTGGTACTAGATTTAAAGTCAGGATCTTTTCCAATTTGTATTAAAAAAAATGGCTCAAGTACCTGTAGCTTTTTAAGTATTGGAAATTGGTGGTTTTGACACTGCTTTATAACACATGTGGTTGTGCGCTTTTCTGAATAAACCCGACTGATGTTCGTATATGAGGTAATCAGGTCAAACACTACATTAAAAACAACAATAGGTTTCCAGCTGAGGGCAGAACACATAATTAGGCCTCAAATATTAACTTGTGCAGGAAACAATATTTTTAGTTTTTTTAGTGACAAAATTGCAAGGATTTGATTATGGATGCTCAATATTTTAACCAATATTAAACACATTTATTTGTTTTTATCCTTACACCAATGTGTAATAAGCACAATATACTATCCCAAACAGTTTCACGAATTTCGTGAAAAAAAATCCCCAGAAAAGTCTCTCAGGTGGGATTCGAACCCACAACGTCTGCATTGCTAGAGCAGTCGCTTACCACTAGACTGCCGAGCTAAAACAAGTTTAACAATAATATTTAATGTCTTACCTGTGGCTCCAAGAAAACATGACATTGTGCTTCTTTCTGATCTCTACCAGCTCTGCCAATCTCTTGAACATAACTCTCAAAACTCTTTGGAAGATTGAAGTGGATAACTGCTCTTACATCCGATTTATCTAATCCCATGCCAAATGCTACTGTTGCTGTGACAATGCGTAGACGCCCAGTCATAAATTGATTCTGGACTCTTCGTCTGACTCCAGGTGGCATTCCTGCGTGATATGCTTCAACACTGTTAGCACTGGTAATCACTGACATACCTAGGAAGAAAGATTCAATCCAAATAATCGTATCAAGGCTGTCTCTTGATAACATAGTAAACCAACACATGTATGGAAAGAATCATTACCAACCAACAGACAAGACAAATCAATCGCCAGTTTCATCCATTTGTTTCCTAAAACTACTTGAAATGAGCAAAATAATCTCACTCATTTATCCCACATTTGGTTTCTGTCTATTGTACACTGATATAAGTATTCAAGTGTAACAAAGAACACTGGGTTTATAATTGTATTGAGAAAAACAATTTCAGTTGAAAAACACTTTACAGTTTGTTTTTAAAATGTTAGCAAACAAATTTTACTTACTCTCAACCTCTAAATAATAGTGAATGCCCAACTTTTGCCAAATAAAGATGTGCATTTCCGATTGAACACTGTATGGTAATAGATTGGCTAGTGGGATATCTTTATGGTTTTGAAGTTACCTTTAAGAGCTGCTTTACTTGTAATTCTAGCCCTCTTCTTCACAGCAGGTTTCTTGTTCTTATTTTTCTTCTTGCTTTTTGCTTTTTCTTTCTTAACATTTAAGTCATCTTCTTCAATGTAAGTGGACACATTATCTGCTTCACTTGTTTGTTTCCTTCGTTTCTTTCCTGTCAGTGCAATTCTATTTCCATCAGTCTTGCTTTCCTGTGAATCATCAGTTGCCTTCCTTTTACGACTCTTTCTAGAGGTTTTGTTCTTTGGCTGAGATTGATTCTTGTCATCAGTCAAGCTGACAACATTATTACTATTGTTGTAAGTTTGCTTCTCTTTGTCATTGTTCATCTGGGTATTATGGTTTTCACCGTGCTCATGAGCCCTCTGGCTTGTCTCGTGAGTAACCTGACTAATAATAGGTTTATCATCCATCTCTCTAATCACAGTTATCTCCTCTCGGTAGGACTCAACATCTTTCACCATTAGACTATCTTCTTCCTTATTTTCAGATGGATTGGATTCTAGCAAGTCCTCAGGGAGACCTGTCCTCAGCAGAGAGGCCACTCTTTCAGTGTCTTCTCGTCGGATACAGTAAATTATGATCGAGGGAAGGTGGCAAAACCGTGGGCTTTTAAGGAGTTCAACTAAAGCCTACACATACAAAAAAGCATTTGTCATAATGAGTTTCATTTTATATGATATAATTTATATGATAGAAATACTTGGCTACATATTAGAAGTTATCGAGTGGAAAAATATAGCCCCTCTGCGACCCATATCCAAAGTGGCCGTAGCTACCACAGTCCTACCCTGTTCCCTATAGACTGTGCAAGTCTCGCGCTCACCGGAGCGAGAAAACACTACAAACGAAAAACTTGTTTTTTAACAAATCAAATCTTTGCTTTATGTTATTCTAAATACCGAATTTGAACAACAAAAATACTCATTAGAGCTTGTTTAATATAGATTTAGCTTTTTAAACATTTATGCAATTCATTGTTTATAGTTTATGTATAGACAAAAGGAAACTTCTGGGTCAAGGCTGTTCATTTGATCTTAAATCTTTTGAAACCCCTGTTGCAAATCTACGCCAGATTGTGAGATTATCAAAAGCTGGGTTTTACCCGAACACACAATGTTCGCGAGGGCATTAGATTAATGCGTGACGCAGTTTTAAGAGGAAGCTGACGCTTAAATGACAAATGAAAAGGCTGTTCACCCTGCGCGAACAAAACAAGCATCTGCATAAGTTTCGTGATCGGAGATGTGCAAAAATTCTTAATTTTTTTCAAGTAACTTGACCTGAGGTCAAGTTTTCATATCGGCTTTTCTTCGTTATTTTGTTGAATTTTGTCATTTTATCTGTACTTTTATATATGTTATTAATTAGTATTACATTTTCAACAAAATATGTAATTTTGATGGTCATAAGGTACGTTATACTAAAATAACGGACGAAACAAAATCTCCCCAACGTAAAACTCCATAAGGTTGGGACCACAATGGTCCCGGAAGTTCAAATATGCGCGAGACTTGCACAGTCTATTTCAGTCTAACCCTGTTCCATATAGACTGTGCAAGTCTCGCGCAGATTTGAACTTCCGGGACCATTGTGGTCCCAACCTTATGGAGTTTTACGTTGGGGAGATTTTGTTTCGTCCATTACTTTAGTTTAATATAGTTTATGACCATAAAAATGACATATGTTGTTAAAAATGTAATACCAATTAAAAAGCTAAAACTAATTTAAACAAGCTCTTATGGGTATTTTTGTTGTTCAAATTCAGCATTAAGAAAAAATTAAAGCAAAGATTTGATTCATAAAAAAATTAAGTTCTTCAGTTGTTGTGTTTTCTTGCTCCGGTGCGCGCGAGACTTGCAGTCTATTCTGTCTCATCCTGTTCCCTTTTTCAGTCCAACCCTGTTCCCTTTTTCAGTCCAACCCTGTTCCCTATTGCAGTCTAACCCTGTTCCCTATTGCAGTCCAACCCTGTTCCCTATTTCAGTCCAACCCTGTTCCCTATTTCAGTCCAACCCTGTTCCCTATTTCAGTCCAACCCTGTTCCCTATTTCAGTCTAACCCTGTTCCCTATTGCAGTCTTACCCGTTCCCTATTTCAGTCTCACACTGTTCCCTATTTCAGTACAACCCTGTTCCCTTTTTCAGTCTTACCCGTTCCCTATTTCAGTCTAACCCTGTTCCCTATTGCAGTCTAATCCGTTCCCTATTTCAGTCCAACCCTGTTCCCTATTGCAGTCTTACCCGTTCCCCATTGCAGTCTAATCCGTTCCCTATTTCAGTCTAACCCTGTTCCCTATTGCAGTCTAATCCGTTCCCTATTTCAGTCCAACCCTGTTCCCTATTTCAGTCTAACCCTGTTCCCTATTGCAGTCTCACCCGTTCCCTATTGCAGTCTAACTCTGTTCCCTATTTCAGTCTTACCCGTTCCCTATTGCAGTCTCTTGATGATGATAACAATAGATTATCAGGTAAACACGTTCCTCTGATAATGGCTTCTTGATCATTGATGCCAAGATGTTGAGCTACACTCTGGGCTGTTGCCATGGTAGCAGTAGCTGTTAATCCAAGCAAGCATCTTACTCCCAGTCTGTCTCTCAATACCTTTATAAAGATCAGTCAAAATGGTAAACAACTGTCCAAGGTCACAGCTGTTTCACAAAGATACATGCAATGCAATTATTACAGCAAGATATCATACTTTTTATGAAATCTATTCGTCATCTTATAGGTTACTAAGGAAATAGAAAAGTGGTGACAAGTTCTTAAAGGGCAGTTTCAGACCCGCAAAATTGTGGCCATGCATTTAAAGGCAAGGTCCCTCATCACCCTGTCCATAACCCCATCGCATGGCCAGAAACTGGTCCTTATTGCATTGCACTCTATTTGCGCCAGCGTAAGACGGTTGAACACTACCACATGAATGCATAAACTCTCCCAAGGTATTCATGAATGAGATTTAAAGGTAGGGTCATTGTCTGGTTTTTGTCGACATAATGCTGATTTCTAGACATAGTTATCAAGAAAGATACAATGAAAGCCACCTTTGAAACTTTCAGCTGCATATTGCCCTTCTTGTTCAGAAAATTGCAAACAAATTTTACCACATTTTCATCAAGAATGTCAAAATCAACCACAATTCACTAGATAACAGCGAGTACCCACTGTTTTGAGGGCAGTATTCAAAAGGACACCAAGAAATTTCAAATGATGCCTGTAGGCAATTTTTGGAGATTCACATTCATTGACATGCTGTTATTGATTTATATTAAACAAGGGTATTTCAGATGAAAACATTTCGCAGGATGCTTACTGTCATTCTTTATAACACGTAGCTTTCAGGAATTACCAAACTACGACCCTAACTTTTATAGTGGACAACATCTCGGACTACAATATTGATCTTATTAATCCTTAGTGATACATAGTCAAAAATAATACAACTATAAATAATTTTTGGGGTTGAACAAAGAATTGACTTGAGTGGGATTCGAACCAACGACCTCCGGATTAACGTACCGGCGCTCTACCAACTGAGCTATCTAGCCCTATATTGGCCGTGTCCCTATTTTGTCAATATCTTTGTTCGGGGTGCCAGTCAGAAGCCATACAACCGTGTAGCCAGGGATCACACCCAAATTACGATACAACCTGGGAAGCGGCAGGTAGGGGATCACCTTAAGGAGATGCAACTTTTTGTTACAGATATCAATATAAACCACAAGGGAAACTGACTGGGTAAATTTGTAAATGATTTTTGGGGTTGAACAAAGAATTGACTAGAGTCAAATTTACCCAGTCAGTTTCCCTTGTGGTTTATATTGATAACTATAAATAATACAACAACTAACCTTGCACAGCATGAGATATGAGGGTCTGAAGTTATGAGACCATTCTGAGAGACAATGCACTTCATCAATACATGCAAATGCAATGGGAGGAAGAAGGTCAAGAGACGGCATACATCCTCCTCCTCTTCCTCCACCTCCTACTATTGCTTCTGGAGATACTAACAAGATATTCACTCCACCATTTTGTATATCTTTCACAACCTTCTCACGTTGAGGTTTGCTCATGTTACTATGAAGACGAACTCCTTTCAGACAATCTGGCAGTCCTAAAACCTATCAATGACAAGCATGTTATCAATAAGTAAATAGCAAAAAAGGTCTGTTTTGTCATTTCATTGCCAAAGCTTATCTGTAGAGTGTTATTTAATTGATATGTTGTATTTCCAGATCTTTGCTATCAATTTTAAAATACAAAACTAAACCAACAGTGTTAATATTAGCGTCTTGCGTCTTGCAATTGATTTGCTGGGGAAATCTCTGACTTAAAAGGATTACATTTGACTTGGATCGAACTCAGCCAGTCTTAATTGAACCCAAAACTTGGGCCAATAACTTAATTGAACTTCCATATTGTGTGGGATAAAATGAAACAATTGAATTTTGAGTTTATTAGTGTGTACATGTTTTGTATAAAATGTATATGGCTACCTGATCATCCATAAGAGCAACAAGAGGTGAAATGACAAGAGTTAAGCATGGAGCACGCTGACTATACATCACAGATGCTAACTGGTATATCAAAGATTTACCAGCACCAGTTGACAATACCACCAGTGTTGACAATCCTGAAATGCAAAGAACATTTGTTTTTAGGTGAAGATACACACATTATGATTCAATGTTTACATGCACCCCACATGAAATAAAAGTACATTTTATTACCAAACCCTTGATTCACAAGGGGATGACCTGATATCAAGTGCAAATGACCAAAGTGTTAAAAACTAAGAGAATAAAAGAGCCTATGTTTACACACTTCTAACTGTGTCAATATCATCCGTTTATAAACACCCTCGCGTGATGCCCTCTTGACCAATCAGAATGGATAAACTGTTCCGGGTATTTATGACTATCATTTAAAAGCTAATATAATTTGAAAGTGATGTCAAGAGAGAACCCTTGTGATTAACTACACTACATAGACTATAATAAGACTCAATATCGTTTTGGAGAGAACCCTTGTGATTAACAACACTACATAGACTATTGTCAGGGTGCATTCAGACGTGGTTCCATTGTTCTTTTCAACCAACCAAAGCAATGCATTTCGGGGAAAGGGTGCTTGTCTTTCTGGGATACGTCATTGAACATTCTGCCACCGAGGAGTTAAGATAGATTGTATAGTTTCGCAAAATTGTCCAGTCAAATGGCGCGGTCTCGAGGCGGAAATCGAAGGCGGGGTACAGGACGTGGCGGACAAGGAGTCCGCGGAAACTTAGTGACAGTGTCCAATGCAAAAAGAGGCCGGGTATGAGCACCAGCAGTGAGGGACGGACCAGAGCCCGGGCGAACACCAGGGGAGCACTTAGCTCTGCAAACACCGTCACAGTCACAGCAGACGTCCACACACGACCCCACAGTCAGGGCGGCACCCATAATCAGATATCACAGGAGGATCCCGGTGAGGAAATCCAAGTGGTGAAGCCGATTGCTTACTAGCCGGGCCATCTGTCCATCGGGTGAGTCGCTACATTTAGCATTCAGACCTAATGCTGGGGCAAGTACAGCCCCAACAGTAATGCTAGTAGGTAACACGAGTACCATGAGTACGGAAAGGTTTTAAAAATCAAGTGTGTATAAAGGTCCAATAATTGGGAACACCCCACAGATTAATAGTCACGATATTTCACGGCCTTTACATGTAACTCGGGGTATAACGACGGGCCAACATTCTCAAAGCATGAGTACAGGTACACAAGGACTAGAAAGGGTGAACAATCATAATTTTTCTGGCAGCTTGCCGTTTAATATGAAAGTTAGTCAGAGCTTGTGTCAGTCAGGCCAGTCAGGAATAAGTTACCCTAGTAGTTTAGTGTACAACTTGGCGAACTCTAGTCAATATTCAGGGTATTCCATACATAACAGGGATGGGGCATGTAGTAGGTTAGGAGGGACATCATCTTCAATAGGACAGGGTGGTGCCCAACTTTCAAATGCAGGGTGCAACACAAATACAGTAGGGAGCAGTAGCATGTTGGGGTCCATTAATTGCACAGCGGGCTCTGGAAGCATACTGATGGCGGATAACATGCAGCTATGAATTTGCCATCAACTCCCTTTAATCCATTGATATCGGTTCGTAGCGAATTGGGAGAGGGTCTATAACCGCTAACCTTAAAAGTTTAAGATTATTCATAGCGAGTTTGTGGATTTCGAAGTGATCTTATAAAGAAGAGTGACCCTATAGTAGTACAAATAGCGGTCAAGACATACAAGAATTTTCGCTGGCTGTAAACGAGGGGGGTTCTATAATATGGAAAGATAATAAACACAGGCGTCCAATTACTTCTATGCATACATGGACCTCTACATTTTTGACTTATGCAGCAGTGTATTTGCGAGCTCATCTCCATAGAACACCTAGAATTATTGAAATATTGTCAGATTGTACGCACAGAGAGCAGCAGCTCGTCCAATAAGGGGGATGGCGCACTTATGATTGTCAATTTAGAATGAGGCAGCAATTAACACCAGTTAGATCATGGGCATCAATTGATGGTGAGTTATGGGCATTGTACGTCACAGCACCATGAGTTAATCAAGCTCTAGAACAAAGTGTACATATAGAAGGGCAATAGCAAGTTTCATATAGCCTTTTGGAATGATTGATCATTAAGCACTAAATGGCCAGCTTCCATAAATCAAGTGGTAGCCTATTGCTTAATATTAAATTTAAAGACCTTTGTATCTTTTTTTATTGGTACATACGTATCAGGTTTTTCATATGTTTAATGAATAGGGTAGATGGCCTTAGCTTTCGATCCAAACCGGACCTAGTTCAGAGGCATAAAACAAGTACAAACAAATACATATCATATATAGAAAAAGAGAGGGGAAAGGGATTAAGGGAAGAAAGAAGCGGGAAAGAAAGAAACGGGAAAATAACAGCCAATCAAAGTTTCTATTTCAGAAACAATTGTTTCTATGAACAATACATGTATGAGTAAAGTGGCGAGGACAAAGGATGTTAAGTATGAAAGGATGGATTACTGGACCATAAAAGTGGTAAATGCATGAAAGGGTAGAATTAGAGAGCAAGTTGCATCATGATGCAACTAACAATGGTCAATTAATAGAGAAAAGCAAGATCAAAGGTAGGATGGTATTAAAAATAGGTATGAGGGACCTGTGGAAAAAAGGAGGGGGGGGGGTTACTTACATGAGATAGTTATAGTAACAAATATATAGGAACAACTTAAAAAAATTAATTTATACTTTATTTACAGAATATAAACAACATATAAGTTCTCAGGCAGAAGTGAAGTGGGGGGTAACGGGAAGTTATTTAACACCAGTGTTTATGTTAAGTCCAAAGGGTTTGACTGTCTTGAGTTGGTGAATCCAGTGTGATTCTCTATGCTTGCAGTTATATTTCATATGTTCATAAATTGCACAATTAGGAGGATCCCACGGGTAGTTTCATTGTTTCTAAGATGAAAGAGGATTGTAGACGCTTGGACCCTCGGCAAGATTCAAGATGTCCCATTACATTTCCAGTGCTGAGCAGTCTGGTTAGTATTTTACCGCCAGTCTGCAAAATATTGAATTATTCGGTTGAGTCCCGAGGCGAATTAGAATCAATCTGCTTTATACTTTTTGTAAAGAGTTACACGCTTCAATGGTTCGGCGGGAACATTTAATAGGACTGGGTGTGATACTCAGAGTAAAGCTTTAAGGTAGACACTTCACTCTTGCTATGCTATCAATATACACGTTAAAGTTTTGTTAATTTAGTCTTTTCTTAATCGTTATAGATTAAGTATCATCGGTAACAGTAGCAGCTACCATAGCTTAGCAGGGAGGGAGGTCAGTACTAGCTTGAGCCTGAAAGCGTTGATTTGCATATATCAGGTGTACGTTTCCAATATTGGTTGGTTTTTCGTATCTGGCGGTCAACACAGCACTGATGTTCCATGGCAATGACACGTTGTGTCGTAAAAATGTCGGTACAAAATGTAACGAACATTGTATGCGGGCTAAACTGTAAAGCTTACATACATGAAAAGCAAAGGTGCATGATTAAAAATGATCAGTTGATCCGGTTATTCAAGTTACAGGGTGTAATTATTGTCAGTGAAGACAAAAATTTGTAAAGTGGTTACAAAAAGTAACAAACATTATAATGTGGGACTAAACGTACAGAGTATGTGCATGAGATGAGAAGACGCATGATTAAAAATGATCGAGTGATCCGGTTATTCAAGTTACAGGGTGTAATTATTGGCAGTGAAGACAAACATTCGTAAAGTGGTTACAAAAAGTAACAAACATTATAATGTTGGATTAAAATGTAACAGAGCATACACATGAAATGACAAGATGCATGATTAAAAATAGGTTCAATTACAGGGTGTAATTTTTACAGTGAAGACAAATGTTCGATGCAAACGTAGAAGAGTATGAGGATGAAAAGAGAAGATGAATGATTAAAAAGGGATCAGTTGATCCGGTTGCAGCATACATGTGTGTGTAGCTTGCAGACATCTTCATCTGGTTGCAGCATAGCTTGCAGACATACCATATTTGACTTATATGACCTTTATTAAAGTAGCATAATTAATGTTTAAAGTATAATCAGCATATGAAGCTCTGCTTTTAAAAGCAGCATTCTTGGTTGCCCTTTTCGGTTATTCTGAGGGTGAGTGAGTTTACAACTCATGCTGGCAAATTCCCAGTCGTTGCGCATTGGTGATATTTCCTTTAATCAGGAAGGGAATTTGCAAGTAGTTCTAAGATATTCAAAAACGGATCAAGTGGGTAAAGCATCAGTCATTTCTATTGACAGGAATGCCAATACTTCACTGTTTGTACATTTCGGGGGACCCTTTGTCAGCCAGACAAGTTAATCATATCTTAAAGCAGAGATTAAGGCCAACAGGTAAACCCCACACCCTTTTTTCAGCTCATAGTTGCAGGATATGTGTGGGGTTCGGGAGGAACAAATCAAAAGTATGGGGAGATGGAAGTCTGGAGCACTTGCATCCTACATTAGGCAAGACGTAATGTTTTCAATTGTCTAAAAGGGGTTAGCTAGTAGTAAGGTTATAGATAAGCAGTGTAGTGCAACCGCTTCTTTAATTAGCATATTGCTGTTTAAGACAAATCATCATTTACAAGATTGGTGAATGTTGAGTTGGTTGTTAACAAATTGTGCACAACATTTTCAACTACTACATACAAGACTTTGACAAGATAAAATATTAGTCAGAACAGATTACCCAGGCTGTTTTTCTTTGATTTATTTATACAGATGCTTATCAATCCGAAGCAAGCGTGGGTACCGGGGGACAGTATCATTCGCCACAGCAGCGGCACGGTGGTGGTACAGTGACATGGAAACGCGTGTCTGGGGCACGCCTGGACGGCTGGGAATAGGCTCAGGATATACCTGGCAAAAGGCGAGGTCCCAACGACAATAGTGTAACATCTAGGTACCAAAGATATCTTGAAGGAAAATTCGGGACAGATTAGACATAGGGTAAAGAGAGCCTAAAGGTAATTAGGAATATCCTACCCAACACACGGTTAATTTGGTCAGACATTTTGTTACGGGCGAAGTATCAAGGTAAAGTTAAAGGAGGGCAGACAAACGCTGCACTTGGGATTTAAATATGTATGCAAAGAAGATACTTCGGGAGATGCAAAACGCACATGTTATAAAACACCCCCATCTCATTAACCCCTTCCCCGGAAGGTGCGTACTGGCAAGACATGATTCATTTGGTTCCATCAAAATTTATCAGACGGGTTGAGGTTCTCCACTTTACACTCGGACCAAGTTTTGTAAAAAAGAAGAAAAAAAGAAGAAAAAAAAAAAGAAAAAAAAGGGGGGGGGGGTGCTTTGGCATAAGTTTAGGTTGTTCCTATAAACAAGAAGCTAATAGGCATGGAGCCTGTGAGGAAGTGGTAAATTAATTTATGTGAATTGATATGGATAAATATGGTGTTAATAAAATGATGTGATTGTATATAAAGAAGTAAATTAATTTGGTACCTTCTTGGTAACTCGCTGGAAGTGGGAACCTCATTGACCCGGAGTTTCTCCAGTCAATGAGTGCATTTATAATTATAATAATTGTAAATGGTCTGGTACCTTCTTTGGCAAATCGCCGAGAAGTGGGAATCTTTGCGGATTGGAATTTTACCGTTCGCAAAGTGAGGCGTTGGGAACCTTTGCGGATTGGCCGCAAAGTGTATTTATAATTGGAACTGGTATACTTCTTTATGAGTGGATATCACTGGATGGAATTAAATAAAGGGAAATTCTCTTATATTATTAATAATTGGCGTTTTTGACTATAATAAGACTCAACATTGTTTTGGACCTTGCAAAGTTGACCAAGATGTCACTTTATGTTTATGTAGCACATCTTAATTTATGCTTTTTAAAAATGTGGGGTACAACCAAATCCAACAGATTCTCCTTGCCTCTTATAACTTTTACTCAGTAAATGGTTCCCAGTTATCATTTGGAATTATAACATTAAACAGTATTTAGCAAGAACTTGCATTTCTTCTCTCTCAACAAAAGTTGGTTTTGTTTTAACAATTGGAATGTTTTGAAATAAAATATTAATCTTCTCTTGAAAGAAGGAAAACCGACGGGGTAAATTTACTAATTCAATTTTGGGGTGACAAAGAGAGATTTACTATGGCTGAACTTGAACCAGCGACCTCCAGATGCACGTACAAGCACTCTATCAACTTGGCCCAACTTCAAAGAGAAACTTAAGCAGAAAGTAATGCTTAAGAATTTTCTTAAGGGGTGCCAGTCAGAAACGGGTCTTCTTTTCAATCTTGATTGTGTTTCAAGCGGTGATGTTGCACTGTCAACTAGGTTTGTTTGGGTTTGTTATTCATGCTCTTAGTGAATACCTTAATTAAAATATTCTGCTTGAAACTAAATGGCTTTGGGTGGATGATGCCAGAGAGTATTAACAAAAGACCCTTGTACATGTAAGCCATAAAACTGCAGAAGAAACATTATGGAAAAGGCACTTCACAGCATCAAGAAGTGTCAACATTCTGTATCATGAAAAATAAAAGATGAACAATCTGATTAAAGACAATGGACACCTTTGGTAATTGTCATAGACCAGTCTTCTCACTTGTTTTTCTCAATACATGTATATGCACAAAATAACAAAGCTGTGAAAATTTGAACTCAATTGGTTGTCGAAGTTGCGAGATAATAATGAAAGAAAAAACACCCTTGTCACACAGAGTTGTGTGCTTTCAGATGCTTGATTTCGAGACCTCAAAATCTAACTCTAAGGTCTCAAAATCAAATTTTTTAGTGGAAAATTACTTCTTTCTCGAAAAACTACGTTACTTCAGAGGGAGTCGTTTCTCACAATATTTTATACTATCAACAGCTCTCCATTATTCGTTAACAAGTAAGTTTTTATGCTAACAATTATTTTGAGTAATTACCCAAAAGCGTCCAGTGCCTTTAAAGAATTTGTCTACAAAAATTTGTTCAAAAACGTTAAGCATATATATATATTAACACAAGACAAATTATTATAAAACATACTTGTTTGAGGCCTGAGCATTATTGTAATTTTGGGATTAAAAACCGCCTGGCGTATAAACCCCACTTCCCAAAATATGGACAAAAATGTTCAGGTGTCGGCGGTTAAACCGCCTGGCATATAAACCGCAGTCTCGAGTGCACCAAGAGAGGGGCCGTGCGTGTTTGTGGTCCTTTGATGTGGCGATGTGCATCGACTGGCGGTAGGCACATAAGTCATTGTATGTCGCCACAAAGTGCGAGTTGCATTGCAATAAAGTCAAAATGTATTAAAATTAAATAGATCGTTTTTGTAATGGTCCATTAGGATAGTCTGCAGCAAATGGGCCTATGTTTAAAAATATTTATTGATATCATTACTGTGACAACTGATCAACGTTGTAGCTACACGGTCAATGCCGGACGGTCTTGACTGGCCCCAGCTTTAAAATTATATGACCGAGGATTGAATAAATTTAACAAACTCCGATCGGCATGAAATTAATTATAACTGAAAAATAAAGAAAAAACTTTGTTGTAAACTCCTTGTAACAAGTGATTTTGTTTCTGTTAAAACAATCAAAACAAATTTATTCTCCAAATCCCGCGATTATTGCTTACATGGGCCGCTTGAATGGTGTGCGTGGGTTGGCAGACGAGTCGATCGTATCAAAGTCTGCTCTAAAAAGCATGCACCCATCTGTACACGCATATGCTATGGCAGCCGGTACCCATAGGTAAGCAATTTGGCAATGACACTTTAGCGTGTGATTTTTCTCTGTGTGGAAGGGCAACCCGGCTATATTTCTTTTGCAGCTGTCTCGTACCTCGTACTCACGATCGTGCCTTTGCGATCGACACCATTATATTGTGACACATCACGGATTATATCATGGGTCCGAGGATGACAACTATTTCCATTTCGCCATTAAGAAAAGTCGCTGGACTAACATCATTTTGACGTTCAAAGTGTTCATAATTATGGACAAAAAAAACGGTCTTATGAACAGTTGAATTTCCTTAAATTAAACAAATATGGAGTAGAAATAGGACTCTTTGTGAACCATTCATCTGGGAATAAAAACGAGGTATGGCCTTGTAACGGCGGACAAGGTTGGTGGAGTCATCCACGTAGCCTAAAATAAATTCTTTTAAAAGAATTTTCAGAGTGAGTTTGGCACACCCGTGGATGATTTTTCCTGTCTGTTTTGTATTTGTTTTAAGTATATTTTTCAAAAGATCTTTCTTTAAAAAAAAATGTATGCCGTTTTTTTTCTTCACTTGATATTAATATGTCGCATATAAGCCGCTCGATGCATAAACCGCAGAAGTTTAAAAAAAAGGCCAAAATCAGTGTATAAACTGCGGTTTATAATCCGAAATTACGGTAGTAATGGCAAAAGTGATGTACATGTAACATGGGAACATGCGTTTCCAATTTAGTTAATAGAGTGTTTACCTGATAGAATTCTCATGATGGCTTGTTCTTGACCTTGCCTAAAGCCTTTATAACCCATTTGTTGCAATGCTGTGAAGACTGAACCTGGTGCCTCTGTAAGAAAAAAAAAATCACATTGGCTCACCATCAACTTGATTAACTTATGATTCAACAGCAAAGCCCAACTGAATCTCTAATATTGATCTTTTCTAACTAAATTGTTTGCAATGTCAAAGTTTGTCATCAACCAGGCATCATGACATTACACAAATTCACCTGCAATTTATCTTGTCCATCTAAAGGTTTTCTACCAACACTGACGTTTGCATGGAGATTGGGTTTGAAGTCTTGTGACAAATCTGTGCTTACAATAGTTTTAGGAAGTTGAATTTTACCAGCAGCTGCCCCACTTAAATAAGTGTACTTGTAGAATGCTCCGATATGCTTCAAGTAGCATTTAACTGACACACCACTGGTAAAGGGAACAACATTGAGCCTTATTCTACCATGTCTACTTACTAGGTCTCTGCTGCTCAGATAATCTGATGGATTTTCAGCCTTGTGCTCTTTAGTAAAGCATGTTGTGCAATGTTGCGAAAGGGCACAGAATCATCACAAATACCTGCTACATGTATGGTGTAGCATCAGTAATATAATGTACCTTTGTGATGCTAGGTGACCTACATGTACGTACCAGACCAATTTGATCGTTATACAAGCTAGGCTGACTTACCAATTGGTTTTCCATCTGTGCCTGGTTGAAACAAAGGTTGTATAGCAGGAGGTGGTTCAGGGAAATCATATAACGGCTCATTACTGACTTCTGGAATGTACTCCTCAGATGGTGTACCATCACATTCAGCTATACATACAATCAAGTTATACACAATATTCATTTACAAACACATTAACAGATGTAATCAACAAAAGTATTAAGAGGTCATAATTGCATCATTTGTTTTACTCACCCTACCCTGTACGTACCTTGGATCAGGTGAATTTGGTCTATGAAAAGCATCTGAAAACCCTTGTTATAAAATGCATATGGTTAGAAAGATGTTTTAAAAGTAGAATATAATGATCCAGACCAATATGCCTGGAATTGGCTTGGTTTACTTTATACAGAGCTCCTAACATTTGCATCTTGCAATCAGGGAGATTTTGTTCAACAATTAGGGAGATATTTAGAATTACATACTGTACATGTACATGCAACCTACAAATAGGCAAAATGTTCCCATAGTCAGGGAGATTGTCCAGTTTGTTCATCAGAACATGGAAAGATTAGTTCATTTTCAGTGAACATTCTGCAGAATCAGGTACAGTTGGAAGCTCTGCTTATACGTTGTGAACTAACATGGCATGCTAATTTTTGGAGTCAAATTTTTGACTGCCAAGTAAAAGGAAAACCATACAATTTCGAGACATATTTGTCTGGATCATTATATTCTACTTTAAAACATCTTTCTAACCATATGCATTTCATATCAAACGGTTTCAAATGCTTTTCATAGACCAACTCGCCCAATCCATGGCAATGTAATCCTTTAATTGAGTTCAGAGGAAAGTAGAAGTTAACAGTTTGGATTTAGATTTTTAAATTAATGAGGTGGTAATGAGGTGAGGGATGCTGCAGATCAACATGCCCCCTTCACTTGTTCTCTTTCCTCTATCCTCATGGGCTGTTTGCTGGTTCAAGTGTGAGATCCCTAGCTGTTATTGATTGTAATGTTGGAAACGCAGCAGGCCATGGCTGAGTAGCTGCATCTCATGAAAACCAATACAGATGTCCATTTCATTCAATAATAAGTTGCAGCGAATCTTGATCAAAATAGATTGCTGCTCATATTAGTTACGTTTACCACAGAATCACAACCAATCAACTTCATCAACTAATCAGGAACATCCATTCAATGCCAATGATTGTTAAATAAATCACTCCAGTTCTGAATTGTAATTATTGTCAGGTGTTGGCCCCTGTATGGTGTGGTGTTTGTATGGTGAACCGATGTATGTGCCGGGGGGTAGAATTCCCCCCAAAACGAGTCCACCCCTCAGGTCTCTGTTGTTAATGCTCGTCGCGGAGGCCGAAGTCCCCAACGACGCCGGGTGAATCCTTTAGGTTTGTTGTGTTGTTTTGCTTTACTATGAGCATTAAAAATATAAAAAAATAAAAAAGTACAACTAAAGCTATATTCAAAGTAATATTGAGAAACCTTAATAGAGGAGCTGTTGAGCTAGTTGATTTACCTGTTGTCTTGATACCACGAGCTGCCAATGCAGCTTCCTCTAGAGTAGGGAAATCTTCTTCTTTAACTTCTTTCTTCTCACTCTCTTGACTCGGGCCTATGAACATACGAACATGATGAACACACAATAATAATTACATCTACAAACAGTTCATATCAAACAATCTCAATACACTACAACAAGATAATTGGCTGACAAGATGTCTTCACAAGGCCCAATCCACAGAGCAGTGTACATGTATGCCATGTAAAAGCTTGTTATTAATCATGGGAGTAACAGTGTGATGACCCTGTCTTCACTGCATGGTAATGACCGAGTTGGTGGTTGGCCACTGTTACTGGACCAAGCCTGAGTCATTACTCCTTACATGTAATTAGTATTCAATATAAACCACAAGGGAAACTGACTGGGTAAATTTGTAAATGATTTTGGGGGTTGAACAAAGAATTGACTAGAGTGGGATTCGAACCAACGACCTCCGGATTAACGTGCCGGCGCTCTACCAACTGAGCTATCTAGCCCTATATTGGCGGTGTCCCTATTTAGTCAATATCTAAATTTACCCAGTCCGTTTCCCTTGTGGTTTATATTGATATCTGAAACAAAAAGTCGCATCCCCTTAAGGTGATCCCCTAGCTGCTGCTTCCCAGGTTGTATCGTAATTTGGGTGTGATCCCTGGCTACACCGCAGTTAACGGTTGTATGGCTTCTGACTGGCACCCCTGAACAAAGATATTGACAAAATAGGGACACAGCCAATATAGGGCTAGATAGCTCAGTTGGTAGAGCGCCGGCACGTTAATCCGGAGGTCGTTGGTTCGAATCCCACTCTAGTCAATTCTTTGTTCAACCCCAAAAAGTAATTAGTATTCATTACAAACTTTTACATGGCATATCAACAAGACGGCACACATTTTTGATGTCACAAAATAAATGACTGTAGTACTTATAAAATCTCATCTTAAGATCTTAAGTATAGTAAATCAAGCTAAATGCCATTGATTAAACAAGATACACAGTTCCACCCAGCTCCTTACAGGGCAGTAATGCCGGTATATGTACACAAACAGACTGTACTTAACATTAATTAAACCTGACATTGTAATGATATAAAACCTTCAAAGTCCTATATTGAATTGATAGATCAACTCATTGGATCATTTAATAACCTGCATGAACCCTTAAGTATAAATTAATGCATTAGTTACCATAACAAGTGGATGCCCAATGACCAGTTCGTCCACACTTGAAGCATTTGTCAGCAGGATTAGCCATGTTTATACCACCTCTTCCTCTCCCTCTTCCTCTCCATGCACCACGTTTTCCTCCATTTCCTAATCCAAGTCCTCCTCCACGACCATGCATCATCTGCTTCCATACCTGTCTCTTATAAGCCTCTCCCTTTATGTGAAATAATCCTTTCCGGGTATACCTCTTTTTCTTCAGTTCTAGTTTGACAAAGTTTTCATTCAGATTTTGTTTCTTCACAGTTGATGCTGATTTTCTGCTGAATAAAAAAAAACGCTGAGACATATTACTTCACTGTCGACAGCAGATAGTTGATTAGTAGATGTGAAATTAAAGACAATTTGAAAAGAAACTATACCATTCAATACACTCAAACATTTTGTTTAATTGAAGTACAGGGTGAGTCAAACAGAAGGTGATCAGGATTCATGATTTAGGAGATCTTGAGTTGGTGTGACAATTTTTAAATGGCTGATTAAATTGTTAGTTTGTACAACTGTACATATAAACAAATCACCTGGAACAAGTCCAAGTCTACAATTTAATGGACCTTTAAATAGGTAGGAACATCTCACCGAATACAGGGGCTAGCTTTTAAGCCCTGTAGAGACTAAAGCGCCCTCAAAACCAGTGTACCAACTAAAAGGCCTCTAGTAGCGGCCCCAAACGGCCACAAGATTTTAACCACTTCCACTCCAAAAATTTCCTTAAATTTTTCCTGAGTACAAGGGGGTCAAAAATCTCTAAGATAAGCAATGTTTGGCTGTAAAACAGAAATTAAATCTCTAAAGGGTAAACATTGCTATTTACATTGTACACATTTTCTGAAATCAGATTAAAATAGGTAGAATAATTTAAGTGTCAAACCTGCTTCATTTGTTAAAGTTCAACATTTGTTAAAAACAATGCTCTTGGTCTAATCAAAAAATGTTTGTTACCTCACCTTGAAGGCAAATGCTTAGGTAATTCAGCCCTTTGTTGTTTAGCATCATTTGTAGCTGGTTGTTCCTCAGGCCATTCATACAAGTCACCTTCCTTGGCAACACAATCATCCTTGGTTTTACTTGTGTCTTCTTGTTGTCCTTTATGCCCATGTGTAGAACACAATTCTTCACGTTCTTCTGAATCATGGCCTCTGTTTCTTTCCACATTATCTTCATTGGTGCAAATATTCTGAGTTGAATTCTGTGCAATTTTTATGTCCTCTTGATGCAGTGGTATTGAAGTAAATATATGTGCTGCAGATGTTGCGTCCTCATTTATGACTGTAATGTCATCATGGAGATGTTTGGCATGTGTTGAGATATCTATGGCAACATTATTTGTTGAGTTTACACTTCTTTTGCTATCTTTAGCCTTTTGTGATGTGTTTCCATCGCTTCCAGGCTTATATTCAGGTGTGTCATTTCCGAATGAATCAGCATGCATCCCATTTGTTGGATTCTGTTTTGCCAGCATAACTGTAGAATGTGTTAATTGAAGGTCTTTGCCAGGTTCTGCACAATGTGAACCATCCAGTGGTGTAAAGGTATGAGATTGAGGTTTGTGCTTCATAATGTCAGCATCCTTCATGACAGAAGATCTATATGTCTCTTGTATTTTTTGTGTGACTTGATTTACTTGAACTGCATCTGTTTTGAGTTGCTGTGTTTCTCTTGAGTCTGACTTACAACTGTCCAGCCATTCTGATGTCCAGTGATGCTTCTTGTGGACATTTGAATGTAGGAGTCCAGGTACACCATCAATCTTATCATGCTTCGTCTTCAAAGTGGAATGTGTCATTGAAATCTTGTTTTCTAGACAGTTAAAGATACTGCCTGGGAATGTGACAGGACCCTTTTCAGTGTGATGTTGTTCTTCATCTCTGTGTGTGCTTCCCTGCTGAATGGCATTATCGTCTGATGAAAGGTGGCTCTTTTTAGGTAACACAGACTCACTTTTCTTGTATTTTGGAGTTTTATAAGGCTGTCGATAACAAAATGGAAATAATCGTTCAAAGCACAACCAATCATGTATTTCATTTACGTAAATGTGTCAGCTTTTGGTATTTGCAAGGCATCAGAGTAATATTCAGCAAGTTGGACCAGATCTGATACACATAAGGTGCATGTAGACACTTAAAGAACGTTAAAGAGTTGCCAACAAAACAGTTGCTGGCAACGTAAGCACTTTATTTACATGTTATGCACAATATGCAAAAACTGACAAATCTGTAAAAGGTTTGGATAGATCGACCATCTGGATCACGAGAAAATAGTGAAAAACCGATTACACATTTTGCATGACATCAGTAAAAAAATAAAACTAAAAATAAAGGCTCTCACTCAGATAAACTCCAAATGAGAAAATATGACATTTCAGACAGAATTATTTCAAGAGATGCTTTCTAATTATATCATCATTAGACGGTTGAAGTTTAAAATGTAAATCTGTGATCTTAGACAGGTGTTTTTTTTACCAATTCTGTATTTTTCCTTTATGTAACATAAAACACATTGTACACAGATTTACGATTAAACTTACATGTACATGTACACCGTTTTCAGATAATGATAGTAGGAAGCTCACTAAAGCTTAACATAAAATATTACTTGCTGAGGTGCTAAAGTTTTTGAGAAATGAGTGAAAAATGTAATGAAAATAATTTTCGTCTTAGTTTTACCATGTAAAACGTTTTAACTAATTAAATGGTATATTACTGGCAATACGTTTTTTCAATATTGTTTTACTAATTCCTTAAAAACTTCAATACCTCAGCAAGTGAGAGGAAAGTACACGTTTGGTAGTTACTCAATATAAATATTACCTTAAAAACTGACTCGGTAATGAGCATTGGAGAGCTTTTGATAGTGTCAAACATGGTGGGAAACGACTCCCTCTAGAAACATAGTTTTTGAGAAAGAGGTAATTTCTCACTAAAATAATAAAAGACTTCTAGCTACATGTAGAAGTCTTTTATTCTTATCTGAAAGCACACAAATTCGTCCAACAAGGGTGTTTTTTCCATCATTTTCTCGCAACTCAGATGACCAATTGAGCTCAAATTTTCACAGGCTTGTTATTTTATGCTTAAATGATGGGGTGCTGTTCCAGAGAGCCTGCAGCATATACACATTTAGATGGGTTTGTTGTGGGTTTTCAAGTCACACATTACATGTTCCATTACCAGGCATGCAACTGCTCGTTGAAAAAAAAGAGGAAAATTTTCAAAGGCACTACGCAAGTGCGGAGCGAGGCAGCCGAAGCGCCACGGGACATGATACCCACAATGGTACCCTAGAAAATGTTGAGGTTTATTATGCTCTTAGGTGCATTTTTAGCATGTACTAGCCTTATTCTGCATGCTTGTAGTTGTACACTGTTAATGCCAGGCATATATTAGATATATATATTATATATATTTATTAGAGTGATGGGTGAGCTGGTGAGTGGTTAAGAGCATCAAATTCAAGTTTTGGTTGTTAAGTTACCGGAGGGTGGGTTTGAATCTTGCTTTTGACACTTGTGTCCATGGGAAAGATGCTTTTTAAATCCTATAATTTCTTTTTTCACCCAGGGGTATAAATAGGTACTGCGATTGTAGAGGTTGATATTGTGAATGAAAAACCTTCAGAGCGTCATGGCAGCTCAGAGCTGTATACTCCCCGGGGAGCTGAGAAAGATTAAAGGGATGTTATTGGCCCAATGACCAGGGGACTTAATGTAAAACGCATTGATACGGTTTATTGTGAAATGCGCTACATGTATATAAGAATTTGTTATTATTATTATTACTATATTAGAGAGGGGGGGGGGGGGGTTGTACAGAAACGGTTCATGTTGCTAGGCTTTACAAGGAGACATGATACATGTACATGGCAATAACAATAATGAAGATTGTACAAACCTTCAATGAAGAAGCACTCATTTTGAGTTTGTTACTGTAATGATGTAACATTGTTCCAGTTGTATCACTTCCAGTCTGGCCTTTCTCAGGGATGTTACAGCTACTTCTGTTCAAGTGAGTTCCCCATGTCCCTCCTGAGATCTCTGGGCCTTCACTAACACTGTTTGTAGAACACGCTGTTGTAGAGTCACCATGTTGGAGTCCTTTTTTAATGCTATTATACTCCTTATAAGCATCTGTTCAGTTTCAAAGAGGAATATTCCAGAAAAACAAGAAAGATTTCATAATCATCATCATTATTTTCAACATAGTTTTCACAGCACTCTTAATCAAGCAAACATTCTATCAGGTGACGTAAATTTTAGGATCTTGGAACCTTATTATAGAATAAAACATGTGACCAAGTCGTCCCCCAAACATGAGCAGTCATCCTTTCCACAAATTTGAAAACAATCATAAATTACATGTAGGTAACAGTGACACAATGTGGACGCCATGCTTTTGTATCAAAGTTATAGAGCATGATATGCTTTGTACAATTTTTTTATTTTTATTTTATGAATAAAGTTTCAAGTGTTGAAAAGGTTCATGAATCAATGAGTAAATCTTATTAAGAAAAAATGAGAAAAAAAATTGACGAAAAACAAAAGGTATTTCGTTTGTAGGGCAGAGACCCCTAATAATAGTTTGTACGTCTCAACGCTTAATTTGCACAATCTCCACTGGCTTTTAAAATGAACCTCCTCACTTAAAGACATTGGACAATTGGTAATTGTCAAAGACCAGTCTTCTCACTTGGTGTACTGCATAAAATAACAAACCTGTGAAAATTTGAGCTCAATTGGTCGTCGGAGTTGCGAGATAACAATGAAGGAAAAAAACACCCTTGTCACACGAAGTTGTGTGCTTTCAGATGCTTGATATCAAGACCTCAAAATCAAATTTTTAGGTTTGGAAATCAAATTCGTGGAAAATTACTTCTTCCACGAAAACTACATCAGAGGGAGCCGTTTCTCACAATGTTTTATACTATCAACCTCTCCCCATTACTTGTAAGGTTTTATGCTAATAACTATTTTGAGTAATTACCATTAGTGTCCACTGCCTTTAACATGTTTAAAATCACTGTACTCTTTTGGTAGCCTAATTGTCAAAGATCAGTATTCTCACTTAGTGTATCTCAGCATGTTCTTGTTTTGCCTAGGCCAACTGGTAATTTGTTTGCAAAATGTTTGCTATTTGTATCTTGTTCAGGAGTTATTATAGTGGCAATGGTTGAGAATGGTTTTATGAAACACATGCCAACATTTGATCAACACCTTGAAAGGGATATTGCTGCCAGACCATGCAAAAAAGATCTAGGCGAGCCACATTCTCTACACATCAAGCATGTGTCAATACTGGTTATTTCAGTGCAATACAAAACACACAGGTGCTAGGGTTTTAAAGTCCCTTCTGAAGACAAGTTAGGTTTTGGACACAGGAGCCTTGACTGGAAACACTTTGTTCTTACCTTGTATCCTTTGAGGTGCATTTCTGATATCCTGACTACTTGCTTTCCTCTCATGGGTTGTCTCAAAAGCTTTCTCCCATTTCTTCAGTGTCTTCTTAATGTCAACAATTCTGAATTCCATGCTGTGAAAACATACATGCGCCCAAACTATCAGAATACAGGTACATGTAGTACAAAAATGCAAGTATTTTTTTAATGTCAAAACCAATATTTGCTTTTCTGCAGATTGAAATTTATTTTATAGGGAAGGCCAGCAACTTATGACTTTCAAACAAAAAATGATGAGACAAATACAAATGTCCCTCAAGACTAGCAGAAAAAAATTTGCTTTAGCCATCTTGCGCATTCAGCTTTGATTTGCATTGTTACACCATTAATTTTCATATAGAAGTATCAGAAGAGATTGTCCCCCATTTACAGTGGTACTGCATGCACCCCATAGGAGCAACGTCATAAATGTTTCCAGTCCTTTTATTGGTTAGCATTGAATATTCAGAAGCTAGTACGGCGAGCAAAATAAATCTAAAATCTCATTTAATAAATTGTATAAGACATTTGGCTACTTCCTTAGAACCCTGAGATATCACAACAGTACCCCCCCCCCAGCACAAACACTTCATAATATTCTGGTTTCCGCCATGTTCGGTTTCATGAGAAAATAAACCCATTATTGCTTTTTTACATGTTTTAGTGTAGACTTAACATATTTGTTAATTTTTTCCCATATTGGCACGCCATAGAACCCCAAGTAGCAACCACATCCAGCCAATCTATCTACAATGTAGTGACTGGAGGGGAATGAAACTATACCAAAAATGCATCATTTTATAATTGTTTGAGCATAACCTACATGTATGACAGGAAACTTTATTCTCAGCACTAACGAAAGCATGGACCGTGAGTAAACAGCAGAGCTTCTGTCACCAGTGGATCACGCACAGTCTAGCAGTAAATGGGAATCAAAGTTGCGGGTTTTATGCTGACTCTTAACATGAAACTATTGCGGCACTATGGGAGTACTAGTTGGATGTCCAAACAAACACGATCAAAATAGAACTTGTTTTCATGAGAAACTACAGCTTTTAATACTGCCAACAGGTCAGGTATAATCACTAGCAATTACAGAGATGACATAATCAGAAGTGACATTAAGAGCGAACCTCAAAAGGGCACTGGACTGAACTGGTGTGACTCCTTCTATTACCACTTGTCCATAGTTCTAACATGTCTAAAGAGGAGAATGGAGACTCATCTAACAAACCAAATGTTCGATTGTGGAATGTCCAAGTAATAAAAAAAACAGTCAAATTGGTAGATTTCGGTAGGCAGCATCACCATTCTGGGCGTCATCGCGAGAGTATGGGTGGGAAGGTACAATCTAAATTGGAGGGAACTTTGTAGCACTCCAAGTTCTTGACACAGTACGAGGTGCTCCTGAGTTGGAAGCCAACAAATTTGCGGATGTTACACCACAGACAGTCGAAAGATGAGACGAGATAGCGATTTCGTGCGCAAGACTTGTTGCGGTCACTGTAGAGGCATACCAAGTCGCCATTTTCAACTGGAGTATCGGGTGGAAGAGACTTCAGAGGGACTTTGCTTTTTTCACTGTATGGGTGGTTGCGAGAGCGATGTTGGGGTTACATGCAAGTCTGGATCATGTTGAGGTCAGCAAACGGAATCTGCTGGTTGGTGAACTGATCGTGTTGGAATAACATTTCGCGTGCTGACAAACCGCAGTTACGGATACGAGAGTTCAGGACTGTGGTGGCGAGCGAAAGTGTGAGCGGTGTTGCTGGACTACCACTTGGGTCTTGGCATAGAAGCTTCTAATTCGGGAACTGCCTTCTCAGCTATTGGGTTTTTGTCAGGGTTCTTGATGCGGCCAATTTCGATACAAATGCGATGTTGTTGGAGGAGCTTGTCCTGGACCAGAGTAAAAGCCTGAGGCTGGGTTAGTGCAGATCTGGTTTTAGACACCAGTCATTCTGATGGCGTGGGTTCATATCCCATCGCTGCCAACCTGCCACTATGGGAGTATAGTTAAGTGTCCAAACATAAATGATCAAAATAGAACTTGTTTTCATGAGAAACTACATGGCTCTATGCAGTTTACTCACAGTCTGTATTTTCATCATGCTTAATCATGCTGAGAATAAAGTTTCCTGTCGTTGGTTATGCTCAAACATTTATAATGATTGATTTTTGGTACTAATCACTAGTGCATTATTATGGCAACATTAAAATGAGGCGAAGAAACATCATCCAACCTCGAAATTTTTTTTTGATTAACTGCTTACTTACTGTAATAAATTCTGATAGGCCTGAGCGAAATAAATATTAAGTCTACATTAAAGATAAAATATCATAGATTGGTTTCTTATCTCCTGAAACCAAACATTACTGGTCTGAAATGGGGGAAAACGGATTTGTATGAAGTGTATGTGTTTCAAGGGGGGGGGGGTGGGGTGTTTTATTTTCATGCCTTACGATATCTCTGGATTCTAATATACAGTAGCCAAAATGCCTTTGGACAAAAATGTAATTAAATTTGTTAAGTAGTAATTGAATAATATTTTTGATTTATTTTTCATTCCATACTAGCTTCTGAATATTCAATAAAATACCATCCATACCAACCAATGAAAGGTGTGAAAACATGTGACGTTGCTCCAATGTCCTGCATGCACAAGCACTGTTAGTGGCGGACTGTCTCTCGCAACATGAAACCAAAACTTGAAAAATTTCAACACACCATGAAGTGTAAGAGTTAAAGGAATACGTTGCCTTGGATCGGACGAGTTGGTCAAAACTAAAGCGTTTGTAACCGTTTTTTATAAAATGCATATGGTTGGAAAGATGTTTTAAAAGTAGAATACAATGATCCACATAAGTTTGCCTCGAAATTGCGTGGTTTTCCTTCTACTGTGCGAACTAATATGGTCGGCCATTTATGGGAGTCAAAATTTTGACCCCCATAATAAGGCATAAATGGCCGACGTGTTAGTCGACAAGGTAAAAGGAAAACCACGCAATTTCGAGGCATGTTTGTGTGGATCATTGTATTCTACTTTTACAACATCTTTCTACCCATATGCATTTTATAAAAAACGGTTACAAACGCTTTTCAAAGACCAACTCGACCGATCCAAGGCAACGTGTTCCTTTAATGTTAAAAAATTTGATAGATAATTTGAAAAAAATATTAGTTTAAATATTAGTTGTGAACAATTCAATACTGAAAACACGACACCAGCGACACCAGACCAGGATAGGCCTACAAATATATATTCATTCATGTTCATACAGACCTTGGCAGACCTTCCTTCGATCTGGAGTGGGCAATGATACCTTGCATTTTCAAATTAACCCCAGTCAATAGTCCATTTATCAAATAAATAAATGGAAATTATTAATTTGTCCAACCAAATTGTTTTGTAATCCGATGTACACTCACTCTCCGTAGGAAGTTAGAAAATGCGCGGTATCGAATGCTTAATTTAGAAAAGTGCGCCCTCAATAGTCTGGTATTACACACGACGTCGTACTACACACACACATTGGCGCCGGTTGTTTAACTGTAACTTGCGTGACTTGTCCGTCATGCATGTCATTGCGTGGTTTGCCGACACTAGCACTTACATGTAGTCATTGTAATTGTTGCATTAACCCCAGCAGAAATAAGGTATGTTGCAATATTGGTTTAGAAAGACATAGCCTAGTTTTATTCGAAGTTGAAACCACAAAATTAAAACTGAGTAAATCACAATAATAAGACCTAATTTGGAAAAGTTTCCGTAACCTGGTGTCATGTGTTTTCAGTACGATAACACTAACAGGAAAATTGTTCTTAATCAAAAACTATATTTTTTTTCGAATCATCTACCTAATTTGTTAACAATAACACTTTCACTTCATGGTGTGTTGAAATTTTGGATAACTTTCCATATGGCGCCACCACTTTTTCACTCATTTTTACAAAAATGGAAATCTCATTGAGGTAAATAAGAATAGATACTATTACTATCCTAATCCTGGTGTCACGTGTTTTCAGTAGGATAACAGGAAAATTGTTCACATTCAAAAACTAAATATTTTTTTTCAAAATCATCTATCCAATTTTTTACAAATAATACTTTCACTTCATGGTGTGTTGAAATTTTTAAAGTTTTGGTTTTTGCGTTGCGAGAGACAGTCCGCCATTAACACTAACAGTGCTTATAAAATGCATGCACGACATTGGACCAACGTCATATGTTTTCACACCTTTCATTGGTTGGTATTTTATTGAGTATTCAGAAGCTAGAGTGGCGTGCAAAATAAATCAAAAATATTATTCACTAGTACTTAACAAATTTAATTACATTTTTGTCCTAAGGCATTATGGCTACTATTAGAATCCAGAGATATCATAAGGCATGAAAGTAAAAACACCCACCCCCCTTGATGCACTCACACTTCATAACAATCCATGTTTCCCCATTTCAGACCAGTAATGTTTTGTTTCAGGAGATAAGAAACCAATCTATGATATTTTCTCTTTAATGTAGACTTAATATTTATTACGCTTATCGGAATTTATAACAGTTATGCAGTAAATAAATAAAAATTGTTGTCATTTTCGCTTTTAAAATATTTTAATGTTTTCCCCACATTTGCACACCATAGAATCCCAAATAGTAACCACCTCACATGATCCATCTATTCTAGTGACAAAAGCAGAATGAAACTCAACCTAGCAGATAGTAATTTTGTTTTGAACTTTCGAGGTTGGATGATGTTTCTTCGACTCATTTGAATGTTGCCATAACAATGCACTAGTGATTAGTACCAAAAATCAATCATTTTATAAATGTTTGAGCATAACCAACGACAGGAAACTTTATTCTCAGCATGATTAAGCCTGATGAAAATACAGACCGTGAGTAAACTGCATAGCTTCTGTCACCGATGCAGCTTGCACAACTTCGCGGTAAACGGGAATCAAAGTTTGGGACCAAAAACATATGAGGGTCGATAACGTATGGCGCTACGATGTATGGCGCCACCACTTTTTCATTCTTACTTACAGTTACACCATGGAGGTAGAATTCATGGTTACACGTACTTTTTTACAGTTACTTACGATTGATGGGAGAGAAGAGAAGGCAAGAGGGTGGCAATTGAAAGGGCATTGTTTAGGCTTATGCCTTTGTGAATTTCGCTTCCAATAGGCATCAAGCTCTTTCTTGAATGTTGACAACGGCATAACTAAAGAATACTAAATACAGAGCCACACACGGCTCCCTAAAAGTGTAACCCTAGGCCTAACCCTAACCCTAGTCACTTCGTACCCAAGTCACTTCGTACCCAAGTCACTTCGTACCCAAATTGTCATACCCAAGTCACTTTGTACCCAAGTCACTTTGTACTCCAATTGTCTGACCGTGGCAGAAGTGGCCAGCCTTCATTATTTTCTTTCATGTGGACATCGACATTGATTATATTTCAAGGTAATTAAAAACAACTTGCAGGAAGATCAGAATAAATGTTCCTGTAAAAGTAAAGTGTCCAGTTATTATTATTATTGGTGAATCAATGTTCTTCACTTTGACGGTATTATCTCATGGATCCTTGGGCTCCGTTTTTACTTGTCAGACGGAGAATGGCACGCATTGAGGGCATATTTTACACGAGCTTTTCCTCCGTAAACTAATACGTTTTTTGTTTTTTTAACTCTACTAAAAAGTGAATGTTTTATTTACTGATAAACCGTGCTAATAACAAAAACGATCCCCACTTTTGGTTTGAAAAAAAAAAACCCTGAGGGTTCGTTTCAATTGTGTCCTTCGTTTCAACTCCATGGTCTCAACAACCGTAACCAATTCATTGACTTGGCTAAGAAGTGACTTGGGTACAAAGTGACTTGGGTACAAAGTGACTTGGGTACGAAGTGACTTGGGTACAAAGTGACTTGGGTACGAAGTGACTTGGGTACAAAGTGACTTGGGTACAAGTGACTTGGGTACGAAGTAGGCCTGGGCGAATTATTCGAATATCCGGTTAATGGCGAATAGGTTTTCCTATCCGTAACCGCGAATGCCTTTTTTTTCTTAACCGGATATCCGCATAGGGCGCGAATAGCTATTTATAAACCGGATAATTCTGTAATTACGACCAAGCAACCGGATATTCTTTAATATCCGAATATCCGCGGACGTCGGGCGACAACTGACATGAATGTTTTGTCTGAATTCCTTATGAAACTTCTATTAAGACAGCATAAAATAGCATTAATTAAGTATTTAACTATGCTCACCTCCGTGAAGAGTTAAAACAATGACCTTTCTGACGTATTTTGGTCAAAGATTACATAAGTTTTCCTTCACGTTGAGTCAATCACGATCAGAAGAAAAAGCAAATCGCCATCTTTAAATTAGATCCGGTCATTTTTATGAATGAACCGAGTGACACTGTCTGAAACTAATATCAATCCGCCCATAAGATCTCATTCACAAACAAACAGCGCCCTTTCTTTTATTTTTTTAATAATTATTTTTTAAATAGCGCCCTCTAGCGGCGAAAAAAATATTCGAATATCCGGTTAATTTCGGATATTTGGCCAGCGGTATCCGAATAACAAAATTTCACTATTCGCCCAGCACTAGTACGAAGTGACAGACATTCACCCTAACACTACCCTGATTGCATTCATGTAGTGTGGATTAAGTGGAGTGGCCCTGTATTCTATTACCCACTACGGATTAACTACTTTGTGTGGGAGACTGATTAACTACTTTGTGTGGGAGACTGATTAACTACTTTGTGTGGGAGACTGTTCCAATCGTTAAACAGCCAATAAAGGATGATCTCAAATTGAGACCTTCCTTTATTGGCTGCAACTGGCATTACAACTATTACTGGCCACATTTGACATTGTAGATACCGGTAAATAATCATTTTACATCAAAAAAAGCATCACCTTCGTCCAGACTGTTTGTGATGTCTTCAAAAGTCTACAGTAGATTGGTAAGGCATGACTTGCCTTGCATAAAACCATGCCGACAATCTTCGAAAATATTTTGATTATTTGCGTGCTCTAACATTCCTTCACCTGTTATAGTTTCCAAAATCTTACAGGGAATGCAGGTGAGACTAACGGGTCTATATTTGCCAGCCTTGCTTCTAGAGCCCTTATATGGGACGCAGACACCCTATATTTTTTTGTATTCCACAAGTGCGTGTTATTCTGAATTTATCTTCCAGTTTTTATCTTCCATTATCTACATAGTTGGGACTGGTCCCAATTTGAATGTTAAAGTTGGGGGCGTCCCAACTGTAGTTGGGATTTCACATAGAGCTCAACAGGATCAGGATACCGTGCATGGATTACTGTACTGTCGGGACTGTGTAGACTTGATCAGCCACGCAGAATTGACTGCCGTGTCCCAACTGTACCAATGGTTTGACTGTCCCAACTCAGTGTAGTGGGGATATACATGTAGGCCTGGAATGATAGTATTTTAGTAGCTGAGTGGTAGGGATGGTCTCCTCATAGATGGGACAGTCCTTACTCTAGTTGAGACCCTAGTCCCAACTTAGTAGTAATGACTGTCCCAACTGTAGTGGGGATAGACCACATTTATTTTATGATATTTTATCTGAGAAAATAGAATTAGCTGTTGCAAACAACTTACCAACCAAATGGACCGAGAGTATAAATGCAAAAAATAGTTAATGGCCTGACGTTTCGACCCTAGCAGAGTCTTTCTCGAAGGCTAAATGACAACACAACAAACATGAACAGGTACATGTAACTAATTGAAACATAAGCAGTTAAGTGGAAATACATGAATGGGGTAGAAAGCGTACAGAAAAAAGCAGGGGGTAAAGAATGAATAGGGGGACAAAAAGGGGCAGGTGAAGGGAAGGGACTGGCTTGACCACAAGCAAGAGGATAGAAACATAAAGGACAACATCAAAGGTGTGGAGGTGGGGTAAAAAAGTAATTAATTAGTGAATGAGGCTCAGGCTGGAAGGCTATGGGGACAAAGGAGTCGGCAAAACAAAAGGTTTATTAGTCGTTTCCTTCTTTGATGATTAGACCGAGGGGTTGAATGGTCTGGAGGCGTCTAATCCAAAGTTTCTCCCTACTCAAACGCACAGTCTCTCTGTGGTTGCCTAGTGCCTCTATGCCCTGTAAAATCATGCCAGAAATGGAGTGATTACTGATTAGGAAGATTGAAGTGATGACCAACATGTACAGGTGTATCTAGCTTTTGGGTCTTGACTGTACATGTGTAGATCTGTGGGACAGTCATTGGTGCCTGTGGACAGTCATTACTCTAGTTGGGCCCAACAGTCCCAACTATAGTAATGACTGTCCCAAGTTGTGGGGATAGACCAAAAGTTAATCATTTTATCATGTTTATAAATGTTTGAGCATAACCTACAACAGGAAACTTTATTCTCAGGCTACCTCCATGGCACGATTAAGCCTGACGACGACTGGAAACTTTATTCTCAGCACTAACGAAAGTATGGACTGTGAGTAAACAGCAGACTGGCAGAGCTTTCACTGATGGAGCTTGCACAGTCTCGGGTAAAGCGGAATCAGAGTTTGGGGACAAAAACATATGAGGGTCGATAACATATGACCCTACGATACTTCAACACAGCACCTTAAACCAGCCAGAGACTTTTCACAATGCACAAAATCATCATGTAGGCCTACAACTTGGTCTGGAAGAACATCTAAACTTCAAGCTAAGAGACCCCACAGCTGTCATCACTAAAAATCACAACCCACTCACCCTTAGAATCCCTTCCTCTGCAACCAACGCCTCTCATAAGTCATACTTTCCCAATACTGCAAAAGACTCGAACTCACATCCCTACTTGAAGGCAGTGGACACAATTGGTATTTACTCAA
The DNA here is from genome assembly GCF_032118995.1 of Asterias amurensis. Classification (NCBI taxonomy): domain Eukaryota; kingdom Metazoa; phylum Echinodermata; class Asteroidea; order Forcipulatida; family Asteriidae; genus Asterias; species Asterias amurensis. The sequence continues at coordinate 9,431,007 of NC_092650.1, read as the reverse complement.
AATAATTATTAGCATGACATAGTTTTCGAGAAAGAAGTAATTTTCCGCAAATTTGATTTTGAGACCTCGTGTTTTAGAATTTGAGGTCTCGAAATCAATCATCTAAACGCACACAACTTTGTGTGACAAGGGTGTTTTTTTCCTTTCATCATTATCTCGCAACTTCAACATGTTCAACAACCAATTTCCACAGGTTATTATTTAATGTATATATGTTGAGATACACCAAGTGAGAAGACTGGTCTTTGACAATTACCAATAGTTTCCAGGGTGTTTAACAACCAGCATCACTAGCCCCATTATGTTTCGACGTTCACTCATAGGTACGCATAAAATCGACTAGGAGTTCCTCCCTCCTGACCTGACCTCATTGAGTGTTGTTCCTAGTACATGTAGTAAAGAGCTGATCAATCATTATCAAGATCAAGATTTAATCTTCTGTTTCAAATTAGGTTAGGGTTACTCCTATCCTAGAACTAAACTGCTCACAAAAAGTAAGGAAACTTTTTTCAATCCAGTATATTTGTTATTATTTATTACTCTCTTTGTATATGGTATATATCAATGCAAAGCTGAACTGTTCCTCTTGATATGTTTCTGAACTTGGCTACACGAATAACAATGAGGCAAAGTCACAAATCAAATGTGCCAAAATTACCGTTGTCTGTGCTAAATGGTCAATAGGTAATGCTCAATAATCAAACCGATCAAGCTTTTCAGAACCATTAATGGTTTACACAAAGATTTGCACCAGTGAGCTCATCAGACACAATTAACCCTCAACCCTTGAAAAACACCTTGTTTGATGGGTATTTGCAGGACGATATTCTACAGCCAATTGCAGTCCCAAACTTGCAGACTCTTGGACCAAAATGCCATCTTTCAAGATGACAACGCTTGCCCCCATCGAGCCCGACTGGTGACTGACTACCTGAACAATGTTGGGGTGCACCAGATGGATTGGCCCGCTAACAGTCCAGACCTGAATCCCATGGAACATCTGTGGGACCAGCTTGGCCTCGATGTCCGCGCCAGAACCACCAACCCATCAACTGTGGCTGACCTAACCAGGTTCCTTAATGAAGAATGGAACACCATCCCTCATCATCAGCGCATCACAAGACTTTTGTGCAGCATGAGAAGAAGGTGCCAGGCTGTCGTCAACGCCTTCGGATCATCCACTCGTTACTGAACTTCTTGTACCAATAAAGTGTATCAAGATCAGTAAGTTATCTTGCTCTATACCAAACTTCTTGTCTCGATAAAGTGGATTACTTGCTTGTTTTAATTACAGTGTCAATTTGATTGTTCACACGGTAACACAAAATTGCTAATTTTGGCACATTTGATTTGTCACTTTGTCTCATTCTCATTAACGTGGTCAAGTCCAGCAACATGTAATCATTGCAATTGTGGTATCATTTTGAAGAGGAACGGTTCAGCTTTGCAATGATATATACCATACATAAAGAGAGTAGTAAATAATAACAAATATACTGGATTGAAAAAAGTTTCCTTACTTTTTGTGAGAAGTTTATATGAGGTTGGATTCCGCTATCGTGGTGGCGATAGTGGAACGAACCTCATAGTTTCAGGAGTAGGTTAGGGTCGAACGATATCGACCCTCATATGTTTTCGTCCCCAAACTTTTATTCCTATTTATCGCGAGACTGTGCGAGATCCACCGGTGACAGAAGCTCTGCTGTTTACTCACGGTCCATGCTTTCATTTTTGCTGAGAATAAAGTTTCTAGTCGTAGGTTGCTCAAACGTTTATAACATGATGAATTTTTGGTATAAATCACCAGTGCATTATTATTATACCAACAATTAAATGAGTCAAAAAAAAACCATCCAACCTCGAAAATTCAAAACAAACTTATCATCTGCTAGATTGAGTTTCCTTCTCTGCCAGTCACTAGATAGATCACATGACGTGGTTGCTATGGGATTCTATGGCGTGCCAATATGGGAAAAAATTAAAATAATTGAAGTGAAATTGAAAAAATAAATTGTTTGATTAACTGCCACAGACGAATAAATGTTGATAAACGTAATAAATAATATGTCTACGTTAAAGACCACCATACATCTACAGGCCCATTCACCTGTGCTTTTATATACAACCAGCAGTCTTAACACCAACAGATCAGTGTATTCAAACCGTTGCAGCAATAGCCAATTTATTCTAGTCCATTCATCACCGAACGTGTACTTTGTGGTTTGTTAAAATTTTCCCTGCTCCCCCTTCTAAACCAAAAATCTTCATTCCCCCTTACCTATTTCAGAAATAAAAAAAGTCATACATAATGCATTTTCCAATCCAAAAGACACTCTCAAAGTTCAATGATTGTTTCTGGATTCTGGTTTTCAGATTGAATTTTCCTAAACTAGAAACTATCGGGTCAACTACGCAACTTAAGTTAAAGCCTTGACTGTTCACACCTACATGTAGGAATGACGGGAATAATTATTGTCATTTAATAAATCACCATGTTTTTTATATTTCAGGATCTGTTGTGATTTTGACTCCATACCCTCTTAAAGAAACAGTAATGGCAGGGAATATGTGCACAGAATCATTGCAAGCTGATCGGCAACTATTAGATCCACATTTTGATGGTTATAAGTTATCACTGGACACATTGCCAACTTATTCAGTTAATGTCATATCTGGTGAGTAACACTCAATCAAAACACTAAGTTATTTGTTTAGTTGAGATGACGGAGAACATGTAGTTATAAATGTGGCGGCTGATTATCTCCACCTGATAAGAACGTCTCCTGAAGTACTTATTATTATTGTTGTTATTATTATTATTATTATTATTATTACTAATACTATTGCTATTGCTATTGCTATTGCTATTGCTATTGCTATTGCTATTGCTATTGCTATTGCTATTGCTATTGCTATTGCTATTGCTATTGCTATTGCTATTGCTATTGCTACATGTATTGCTATTGCTATTGCTATTGCTATTGCTATTGCTATTGCTATTGCTATTGCTATTGCTATTGCTATTGCTATTGCTATTGCTATTGCTATTGCTATTGCTATTGCTATTGCTATTGCTATTGCTATTGCTATTGCTATTGCTATTGCTATTGCTATTGCTATTGCTATTGCTATTGCTATTGCTATTGCTATTGCTATTGCTATTGCTATTGCTATTGCTATTGCTATTGCTATTGCTATTGCTATTGCTATTGCTATTGCTATTGCTATTGCTATTGCTATTGCTATTGCTATTGCTATTGCTATTGCTATTGCTATTGCTATTGCTATTGCTATTATTATGACAAGTATATCAAGTAATAGGCTATCAATTGCATACATGTAGGAAACTAAACTTTGCAAGACGGCTAGATAACTAAGGTGAAATATTTTCCTTCCAGTTTCCAACAGAAATACAATAAATACTGGTTCATTTAAGATTCTTTCAAATAAAGATGTTAGAATTAGCAAATTTCACCTTCTCTTCAAATTCTACAATATTATGTATTTTAGAAAATATGGGCTAAGGCAGATAGTAAACTATTTGCATCACTGCATTCTTCTAGGGCTTAGGCTTCTACAGTTCATTCTTTCCCTCATGTTTGGTGCGGTCTGCCAACAAATATCTGCAACTCCCTCACCCTCGATTCATACAATTGTTTTAAAAGATACCTGTGTCAGCACTTCCAGAACCTGTAGAGTTTTTCCAAATTGTTTTTAATTTATCCTTTGTTCAAGATTAGCCCTTTTCATAATTTCTATTTTTTTTATTTCCTCATTTGTACATTGTTTCAGGTCAGGTTTTTCAAACTCAAATGTGCACTTCCAAATATTCTTGCTACATGTACATGTAAATATGTTTTTCTTAACACAAACATATTTATTTTTTTCTTCATATTTATTATTTTCCAAAGTTTATCTTCACTGTTTTTAAATGTTTGTTAAAGATTCTATTCCCATTTTAAGATTGGATTGAGAGGCTTTCGAGTCACAGTGGTTAGGTTCTCTGTTATTAATCCTGGCCATCTTAGAATTGGCTTGTCCTGTCTGTTTCTATAATTGTCTTGCTTGATTGCCAGTGCTCTGTCTCATTCAATCATTGGTTTACAATTGTTCTAGGCGTATTAAGTTTACACTCATTGTTTCTTATACTGTTATATTTCTTTAGTGCGGTAATACTGTATCTTGTACTGTTTGTTGAAATCGTGGCCGAATAAATAATAATAATAATAATAATAATAATACTGTTTTCCTGTATATATAGCCAATGGCGGGAGACGCCAAATTGAAAAGTATTGTTTTACTGTACAACGCTAATGGCCGGAGACCCCCAACCTTTAAATATTGTTTTCCTTTAAAATGTTACTTACCTTTGTAAATATGAGACACTCACAGTAGAAGACTCAACCAGTAAACATGTCGTTTTATTCCTCTCTATTACAGAATTGATGTCGGTGACAAATATAGAATCTTCTGACAAAAAGTAAAAGCCGTTTCCTCGCCATATTATTAACCCGGGTCACATCCGTATCTACATTAATAGAGTTGTAGACTTACAATCGCCCCTAATGTGTTTCAACCCACCTGGTCTCTTCCCTCTGCATTAATTGAATCCCAAAGCATCTGAACTGTGCCAGTACATGCGTCTCATTACCCGTTCCACTCCGTGTAATGTTTAAATGTCTGATGTACTGCCCACTTACATTTGCTCATAATTTGCTGTTTCGACGCTCCTAAACATCCTCAGAGTGCTGGCAACCCCAGCCCTGCCCCCATGGGCTCTCAAACCATGATCACTGCGGTCTGAAGATTTGGAGAAGTACAGTTTTAGCCGATTGTTGGGATTGTTCCTTGTAAATGCCTTATTTGCTAAAAGCTGCCTATCGGAAGTATGGGCGAAAGAGATACCCCCTGCTAAGTTAAATCCATACTCACAAGCCAGATCCACCATTGTATTGGTTGCCCGCGCCGGATCCATCTTCGCTTGGTCCAACTTTGGGATAATGATAAAGGAGGGCTCCCCCTATCTCATTGTCTTACCAATCGTTTGATTTAGGAGCAACTAACCATAACTCGTCCAAAAAATGGAGGGGCTTGTTTTGGAGGGACATGGGCCTCCGCTTGCTTCAATTGGATGGCTTTTATAAAATTCAGACATGATCTGATATATGCATGGGTTTCCTTCATCTGAACAGTGGGCAAGCTGAGTAAGACTTTGCGGAGTAGCACTAGGACACAGAACTTAACTCGTCCCAAGTGTTTTGTGATTTGGCCAGTGGTTGATATCAATTTTGCTTCTTTGACAACTGAGCCCAAACTGCTCCTATTGATTTTACTGAATTATGTGCCTTGTGTGATTGTAAAATAAAAAGTGAAAACATTTTGCACGCGCGTGCACACACAAACTTCCGGATGCATCGTGTACCGAAACATATCGTCTATTGTCTGTACTAAAGAAACGGAAATAGGCCCCCAAATACCATCCTGAGCGTGGTCCATCAGACACTGATCAGAATAAAGATGAAATTGAAGAAGACATTTCACCGTTTGCCCGTAATTCTTTTATTTGAACAAACATTGTAATAATATCAAGAAAATTATGTATATTTTATACTTTGTTGCATTTTTTCCATCAAAAAGTGGGGGGGGGGGGGACATCTGATATGCTGCCCCCCCCCCCCCAGTCTGAAAAGTGGGGGGGGGGGACACATGTCCCCCATCGACGCCCTTGGCCCCAGGTTTGAGTACACTGTACCTGCTGCCAAATACCTTTGAGACCCACAGTCATGTATTCCTTGTCTGTCTAGGTTAAGACACCCTAGGACGTGCACTTAGGGTTTTCTTCTACAATCTCGCTCTAATACATGTAAAACAAGAAGATGTCCTCTAGGTCACACAGGGAGGGGGATGGTTTGGCGTGGCAGCTACCCAAGAAGATCGGAGCAAGTTCTTGGGAAGGCTTGAAGCGTGATGCTACATGGAATACCTCCATCTTGTCATCATTGAGCACAAGCTGGTTTTCTTTCTTCCATGTGCAAATGTCTCGTAGACAGTGTTCAAGCTTGGAAACCAACCAATCCTTTCTGTTTTCCACATACGTTTGACAGGTATTGATGAAGTGAAACTGCGTGGTGACCAGTACACATTGCAGCATGTGAAAGCATTTGGTATACATAACCATTTAATTCTAGACCAATGGCATAATAACTGTGTATACTATGTCAACCAACAATGGAAGGTTATTCAACACAGAATCATATTGGTAAGTCAAATTTTGCATCAATCAATGCTTTTATGGTGGATCATGCATCAATACATGCTTATATGGTGGATTGTGCATCAATATATACATGCTTATATGGTGGATTGTGCATCAATCCATGCTTTATGGTGGATTGTGCATTAATTCATGAGCACTTATATTGTTTATTGTGCATCAATCCATGCTTACATTATGGTGGATTGTGCATCAATCCATGCTTAATGTGTATATTGCATCAATTTATGCTTTATGGTGGATTGTGCATCAATTCAAGCTTACATATGGTGGATTGTGCATCAATTCAAGCTTACATGTATATGGTGGATTGTGCATCAATTCATGCTTAATATGGTGGATTGTGCATCAATTCAAGCTTATATGGTGGATTGTGCATCAATTCAAGCTTATATGGTGGATTGTGCATCAATCCATGCTTAATATGGTGGATTGTGCATCAATTCATGCTTATACATGTATGGTGTATTGTACACCAATCCATTTTTTGTACAATACACCATACATGTATAAGCCTCGTTGGATATGGGATGCAGAAGCGCTATATTTTTCTGTATTCCACTCGCGCTTGTGTGATAACTTATATTATCTTCAAGTACGCGCTAATCCTCCAATCAGATTCGCAGAATGGAGTGGTGATAAAAACCTATATTGCACGGCTAATATCACTACCATGCGTCTTGTGTGTTCTATGGTCACGCGCCAAGTTTACTTGAAGATAAATACGTTATCACACGCGCGCTCGTGGAAATACGGAAAATATAGCGCGTCTGCGTCCCATATACAACTCGGCCTTCGGCCTCGTTGGATGTGGGACACAGAAGCGCTATATTTTTCCGTATTCCACTCGCGCTTGTGTGATAACTTACATGTATATTGTGCATCAATTCAAGCTTATACATGTATGGTGGATTGTGCATCAATTAATGCTTACATGGTGGATTGTGCATAAATCCATGCTTATATGGTGGATTGTGCATCAATTCATGCTTATATTGTGGATCCGTGGTGGATTCAAAGGTTCAAAATAAAAATCAAACATCCAAATCAAAGTACGATCTGTTGTGTTTGTGATTCACCGACCATTTCCTTCTGTTATATGGTCATTTTAACAATCACATCAGTATGAAAGATTTGTGAACAATTTATGTGAACAGATTATGTGAATAATTTTACTAACACAATGCACATGTCAATGATATTTATTAATTTTTTCTTAGAACTGTTACAATCAATCAAATTTAGTTAGGGTTACCTTGGTTAAAAGTTTTAGGTTACTTAAAGGCAATGGGTTCTTTGGTAAGTGCTTAAAAATTGTTAGCATAAAACCTTACTTGGTAACAAGCAATGGTGAGATGTTGATAGTATAAAACATTGTGTGAAAGGCTTCCTCTGAGGTGTTGTCGTTTTTGGGAAACAAGTTATTTCTCTCAAAATGTTTGAATTTGATTTCGAGACCTAAGAATTTGATTTTCATTTCATCTGAAAGCATGCAACTTGATTTGACAAGGGTATTTTTTCTTCCATTATTATCTTGTATCTTCGACGACCAATTGAGTTCAAATTTTCACAGGTTTGTTAATTTGAACATATGTTGAGCTACACCAAGTGAGAAGACTGGTCTATGACAATTACCAAAAGTCTCCAGTGTCTTTCAGTAGACACTACATGTAGACAGTGTACATTTAAGTGTTCGTCGTTCATGAATACACATTTTTGTCTTGATCTTACTAAGGAGTCACAACTGGAACCTGGTAATGAGGTGTTTGAGGTGACCGACAGAAGTGAAAGGTGTAATAAACCAAGGCACAATGTGACTCTAAACTTCCCTTCACCAGACCTGTGTGTTTTATCAGATGGGACAGGCTCTCTTTACTTATTGGCAACTGGGAATAGAGATTGTGCAGCAGTTCAACCATGGAAGGTTAGTTCTCTCATGGAGGAAGAAATAGAAGGAGCTCGAACGAAGTGACATCAAAAGTCGAACGTGCGGTACCGCAGTCGTTTAACAACACCTCGTAATCACCCACATACCTTATACAGACAAGGGGCGACCTGGCCTATGTGAGTTTGCGCACTTGGTTCTTCACTCAACCATGGTGTCGTATGTCGTATGGATATAATACAGAAAAACAACTTTTTTGAGACCTGATAAAAATTGTGTACACTTGTGCTCACCAAATCGAAAAACACAATTGAATACCAACCACCCTCGTGTGCTTATACCCAAATTTTGAACCGCTGCTAGTGACCGGAAAGTCACAAAAAATGAAAAAATATTCCATGATGTTTCAGTGAAACACCACAAATGGTAAATGAAAACGTGTGTATTCACAATTCTTGTCTCCAATGATTCAACTTTACACAAAGGCAACGGTGCAGAGCAGCGGTACCGCACGTTCTGTACAAAGAAATCTAATCCTGCTTGTTAATCGGCCGTCCAGCTGGAGGTCTCCTATCTTTTTCCACTAGTTAGACGGGGGCATTGTCAGTTACTCTGCGGTTTTGCGGTTCGTTGGAGCTCCTTCTATTCCTTCCTCCACGGTTCTCTTTACTTATTGGCAACTGGGATTGTGGGAATGGATATTGTGCAGCAGTTCAACCATAGCAGGTAATACATGTAGTATACACATACATGTATTGAATGGCAATGAGGGAACTAGTGTACGTCTATTCCCCCAAGGGACTTTGGGTGACCAGAAGAGGGACCTATTTTGCCAAAGGCCGAGGGAAATAGGTCCTTTTTCTGGTTATTCACAGGCCCGAGGGGGAATAGACGCACAATGTACACTAGTCACCGAATTAAGCCAGTCAATATGTGTTTTATAACACTTCTCGGTCTTAAATGTGAAATAAGAAAAGAAACTTTGAAAAAAAAGTTGCAGTTCACGGTTTACGTCAAGAGAGGGCACTGTAACATGTACTATTTTAAAAGACTGGTGGCCGATTCCCGCAAAATACGTGCGGCCGATCACAAGATTATGATACTTCACCCCACGTGACCATGTTTCAGCCAACAAGAATACAGAACAAGCAAGAGGTGTTATAATTCACTTTATTTTAAAGAAAATCTTAGGCTAGAAAAGTGAAACCTCTTAATGCCCTTAGACAAAGCTTCTATTAAACGTACACTGTAAGAACAGTTATTTACTCCTCCAATATAAAAATGTCAGTCCTTTTGCAACTATAAGTAGTAACTGTGCAATAAGTTTTTTTAAGAGTTGGTCATTAATTTGTTTCTTTAATTTAAAATACATACATGAACTAATATGTAAATGACCCTGTAACTATTTAACTGAGATAAATTTTTATTGTTTAGCTTTATGAAGACAATAGTTTTTACATGGATGTAGTTAATAAATTGGGCCAATATTAATATTGATCAAGCTTTGTCATTTTACAGACCCTTTTCAGAGAGGAAGTATGTGGTTTCTATAAGCCATTTGTTATACTACACTCCATGGTTCAGTCCTCATCAGCGCCTTGTATATCGGTTGATTGTCTACTCTTATGTATTGAAGAAGAATCAGCAGAAGAATCTCAATCGACTACGCCTAGTCATTTTACTGCCTTCCTAGATTGGGTTACCATCACAAAACCCAATGGTATGAATTATCTGTGTTTTTCACTCCATACGAAACTTAGTGTTATAAACCAATGCATTTGGCTGTTAAAGACAACTCGACAATATCTAGGTCATACTGTGTACAAAACAGCTGAGCACTTATTGTTGGCACCATTCCAGCACTCTGTTCCTAAATGAATGGTTGGCAAATTGAAGATAGGCTGTTCGTACAACCAAAACTAAAATCTTGTTATATTTTTCTCATTCTAAATTACCTAATTGTTGGTTTATTTTATGACTTTAAAGCCATTATACACTTTCGGTAAACAGTATTGTCCAAGTCCCACACTTCGTGTATCACAACTTATATAGAAAATAACAAACCTGTGAAAATTTAGGTTCAATCGGTCATCAGAGTCGGGAGAAAATAACGGGGAAAGCCCATTCTCGTTTCCGCGCGTTTCGCCGTGTCATGACATGTGTTTAAAATATATCCGTAATTCTCGCTAACGAGAATTTGTGTTGTTTTAATGTTTTCTCAAAAAGTAAAGCATTTCATGGAACAATATTTCAAAAGAAGTCTTTCACCATTACCTTCTGTAAACCCTGTAAATTATTTGTAAATCTGTGAACTTTTGTTTTCTGTACCGAAAGTGTATAATGGCTTTAAAATGGGGAAACTGTTGAAGTCGATGATGTTGCTGCCTTGATTGCATATTTTTTTCCCTATTATTTTCAGAGAGCACATCATTTGGAGTAAGTCGTAAAAGGAGACTGAGGAGCCAACTTGCACCATTTTATGCTGCTATTGAACAAAGAGGTCAAGCCTTGTTAATTGCAAGTGAATCAGAATATGAAGTCATTAATGATTCTGACCGTACTACAACAGAAGAAACAAAAGCAGAAGATTTATCAGCAAAACCAGATACTGCACATCCATGTAGGTTTATCAATGCTATCCTGCAAGGCCAAGAATTTATGTTTTTGTCACGTGTACAGACCTGCCAACATTCATTTCCCAGAACTAGAGACAAATCTGGACAGACCTTTTTTTGTCACAGTAGATGAACATCAGAAACTGCATACTTTACTATTTTGGGGGTAAAACTTTGGGTCGCCTGCAACTTTTTTTTACTATCCTACTTGTAACATTAATGAAAATGATTTTCAAAACGTATTTTTTTTTAATAGATGTCAAATTTGCATCGGGGATAAAGAATATTAAATTTTGGTTTTTACCCATATACACCGATGTGTGTAGCACTGTATACTCAGTACTTTCCCGAGTCCTGTGAAAAAAAGGATAGGATTCGAACTGCCTCTAGCTACCGGGCAATCTCGGTGGTCTAGTTGGTATGACACTGCTCTAGAATTGCAAAGGTCGTGGGTTCGAATCCCACCCGAGTAAAAATGCCTGTGAATTTTTTTTCACAGGACTCGGGAAAGTACTGAGTATACAGTGCTACACACATCATCGGTGTATATGGGTAAAAACCAAAAATTAATATTCTTTATCCCCGATGCAAATTTGACATCTATTAAATCGTTTGCAGTACCCGCTGCTAAAACATAGGATTCGAACTGCCTCTAGCTACCGGGCAATCTCGGTGGTCTAGTTGGTATGACACTGCTCTAGAATTGCAAAGGTCGTGGGTTCGAATCCCACTCGAGTAAAAATGCCTGTGAATTTTTTTTTTCACAGGACTCGGGAAAGTACTGAGTATACAGTGCTACACACATCGGTGTATATGGGTAAAAACCAAAAATTAGTATTTTTTTTTCCTTTTCATTGTTTTATGATTTTACTCGCTAGTTTCTGCCCTTGGTAATACTTTTTTTTTGTCAACAACCCTTTTTATGGTTTCGTAATTTGAGGATCAGTTGTATAAAAAACTCCTTTTCCAATAAAATATTTGTGGTTTATGATCGGTCAGCAACTAACATTGGGAAACAGGGTCCAACTACTCACCGCCAACTCGCCGTCAACTCGCTTGGTCCGTGAACTCGCTGTCAACTCCTCCAATATACATTTAAAATTCACAAAAGAGGCATAAAACTACAAAGTATTGGATTAAAGAGAATATTTAGTAAGTTTTAGATTACATTTAGAATAATTTTGTTTTGTTTTTTTCTCATTAAAAAATTATCTCTAAGATACAAAGCAATCAGTTGCCATCCAGCATTTTCAACAGGGCTTTATTATATATAACATCGACAACAGATTGCCCTTTCCTGCGTTTGGAATAGTCTTGGCCCAAGGCGTCAATGATCCTTACTGCATACATTATGTATTATGTACTGCACTTAATGTTTATTGAACGCTGACGTCTTGGGTCAAGACTAGTCCATACATGCTATCTGCATAGTGGTCGAGTTGACAGCACAAGCGAGTAGACGGTTATTTGACGGCAAATAAAAGGACTGGTGAATATGTTAAATTTCACGCGCGATCGCGGCCACATTATAGGCAGTGGACACTATTGGTAATTGTCAAAGACTAGCCTTCATAGTTGGTGTATCTCAACATATGCATAAAATAAGAAACCTTTGAAAATTTTAGCTCAATCAGTCATCGAACTTGCAAGATATGAATGAAAGAAAAAACACCCTTGTCACACGAAGGTGTGTGTATTTAGATGGTTGGTTTTGAGTACTCAAGTTCTAAATCTGAGGTCTCAAAATCAAATTCGTGGAAAATTACTTCTTTCTCGGAAACTATGGCACTTCAGAGGGTGCCTTTTCTCATGTTTTATACCGTCAACCTCTCCCTATTACTGGTCACCAAGAAAGGTTTTATGCTAATAATTATTTTGAGTAATTACCAATAGTGTCCCCTGCCTTTAAATATAGCGCAAATCAAGACTTGTCAAACCATTTTACGAACTTTAAAACATTAAGATTTTACCAGCATATCCCTCATTTATTGCAACAAGGAACCATTTTTTGACTCTGAGACACCACTTGACTTGTTCTCAGTTGTTCTACAGTAATTTGGTAAGTTTTTAATATTAAAATTGGGAAAGTTGGGAAATCGAGACCATCCTGATTTAGAGGGTCTTCAAAACTCAGAAAACTGGGATTGTCCTGGGAAAATGGGGACGGTTGGGAGGTCTGTGTGTACATGTACATTCATATCATCTATCAACCAATATATTTGTAATCTACAAGAATAGAGGTTGTTAGAGTGATGTGTGACTATGGTGATTTATTGACAATTCTGCATACTCTTAAGGAGTTGAGATTTAGTCTTTCTTTTGTCTGACGTATTAGTATCATGTTTTATGACAGTTCCGGGTAAATGTATAGTTCCATTCAATTGTATTGTACAAGGTTTTCTTGTGATGCAAGGTCTTTGGGCTGTCACAATGACTTGAGGGAGCATTGTGGATATTTCTTCAATATTTGGATCAAAAGCCCTCGATAAATAATGTATTTACCATAAGAATATTATAAGTGAATAGAAAATCGTGAGTGATACAAAGATAGATTAGCAAACTATTAATGATAACGAGTGTTCTACCTTTTTAAATTGCCCTTCAACATTAAAATCTGACGAGCAGTTGTCTAGACTTAGTTTTGTTAAATAAAATAAATAAAAACGAGTGTTATCATAATTATTATTACCAGAGCTCCCACACTCTTTGAAAGTTTTATTTTTGCATATATTATTGAGATTAGTTGAATAGTTGAATACAGTGTAGTAACACTCTTTGAACCCCTTTTTCAGTATTTACTTGGACTCAAACTTCCGAGGATGTGATTGTTACATTCATCCTGCTTCCTTCAACACCAAAAACTGATGTTCAGTTTCTACTCACGACCGAGACTATACACCTTGCTATCAATAGCAGTAGAGATCTACTGCTGGGCTCCTTCTATAGGCAGGTGGATGTACAGTGTAGTACTTGGACACTTGAAAATGGCAGGTAATTCGATCTGTTTTTACAAGTTTAAGGAAACTACGGATAACTCAATACATGTAGTAGGTTTTGGGCCTGAGATTTTTTTTTTCTCAATTTGCGTTCTCAAAATAATGCCTCTAACCACAGTGACAATCACACAGATACATGTACATGTCTGCCAACACAAGCTATATACATTCAAATTGTGTGCATGCTAAATACAACTATAAACAATGAACCCATATTTTTGCTACTCTTTAGATTCTCTAATTGTTGACTTGCAATCCTGTAGGAAAATTGGCTCAATCGCAGTTTTGTGAACACAATTATGTTGCCTGTTAATCGTAGATTGGAAGTGACTCTAGCAAAGAGTGAAGAGGGAGTTATGTGGCCTGAAGTGGTTGAAGGCAATCCAGATGGCCAGTATGTGGTAGATGCAGACCAAGCTAGGATTATTCATGAAAGACTTGCACACTTAACTTCACAACAATTGGTAAGATTTAGGATCAGTCTGTTTTCTTGCTCTGTAAACCAAAACTCCCATGAGTAACATCAAGGTAGTTTGTCAACTTCCGATACTGAGGGGAGCTCATATCGATTGTTCGCCTGAAAGAACCCATGTTTTACTATACTGGAACAATATTTATTTGGAGCAAGGGGAAATGACACCATAAGTTTGTTCATGTTGGATGTCGCTAGAGCGATGATCGCGCCTGTGTGCAACACCAAGGGAACAGTTCCAAGATCGTAAAATTAATCACAAGTAGACTAATGCCTGGCTGCCCGGGCACTATTCTATTTGTCATGCGTGTTGAGTATGTGTGTGAAACTCACATGAGCGCTTGGTAGATAGTAAAGATAGCAACTGTCACGTGATGTTGAATGGACCAGTGAGAACTCGACTCTTGGTCATGAATATGTATGAGGTATAGTAAATCAAACAATGTAGTGGTACTCCTTTCTGAGAGTCATATGTGATTTTTGAAATCCAATATGTTCATGAAATATGTTCATTTTACTCTATGTGCTGTATACTCGCACACATTCCGATGAGTACCCAATACCTTGGGAACATTATTATTCCTATTCTCAAAGTTCTGTTGTCATCTTCAAACATTATTACGACGGAGTATGCATAGTCTTATAAGCAGACAAACATTGTTCAAGAAAGAAAGTTATTCACTGTTCTCTAGAACCTGTGGCTGTATCGTACAAAGCACTGGAAATCAAACACTGGTGGGAACGATCTAAGTATATTTAATGTACACCGGTCAACAAAAACGCATCTAGCATGGCTAAGGATGCGTTTTTTATATCACATCAAGTGATTGGTTCTTGACCAATCAAAATTCATGATTTGTTACCAAGGTATAACAATCAGTTTTGTATCAATTTTAGAGCAGTGTCTTGATATCTTGCATTGATAGATTCAATGCTGGAAATGTTGCTCCATCTGCATATAGCTATCAATGTCACCCCATTTACATCCTGTGTCTGAACACAGTTTTTATCAGGTTCAAGTGTGACACATTCCTCAATCAATATGTTTTGATAAATAATCTCCAGCTTTTGAAACTCCTCTAAACCAATGCCCATGGTGCATACAATACGTACACATAGGCGCTCACATAAGGTTTACATGTAAGTGTAGGGTTTGCATGTATTTAATGTATCATAATTGTCTGTCATGACATACTGTACAAACATGAGTTGTAACATGTGTAATGTACTCTCTTACATGTACATTATTTTGCTTCTATTTAGAATCCTGATCCAGTTCCTGGAAGTACACAGTCAGGTATCGGACCTCACGACTTAGAAGAATGTGATGCTTTACCAGAGGGATATTCAACATTGGTTAGACTAGATGGAAATACTCATCAAGTCACTAACAGGGTAATGTTATTGTTTGGAATAGAAAACACATTGATGTACAGTTATGATAGCATTATGTACTACAATTTTATACTGAAACGTTTCAGTAAAAAGTAATTTGTAGAGTACAGTTACCTTAATGAAGGTTACATTTTCTGCACGCCACTTTGTTTAAATAAAAAGCCTCTTAACTATATCACAATATAATATTCATTTAAAAACTTTGCAAGGACTCATTATGCTTATTGGATATTTGATTGCTTTATTCTAGGTGAGTTTAAGCAGTCATCAGTTTCTGTTCAATGCACAGACTCATCCCAACAAACCACCGTGTATCTGCTTACGTCATGATGTAGATGGATTACTATGGCAACCAGATTTGAGTACTAAGGAACATACATCCCCATGGTATCATACTGCAACATATAATGCCCTTGGTTATGTACAAGCTTCTAAGATGGATCGTAAATACTCTAGCTGTCCTGCTAATTGTTCCTATGCAGTAATATGTGATAGCACCAGACATGTCTATGTTTATCGACAGCCAACACCAATCTCTACACCACTCAGGAATAGGAAGAGTGGCCGTGTTGTTGGTCAGATTGCAAAGCAGCAATTAATAAGTCTGGAGTCAATTGATGATATACTGGGTATAGCATGTGCTGATGAAAGAGTCTATGTATTGACCACCACCAAGCTATACATAATAAGAGTCACTTTGACATAGGGACTGAAAACAGGATCATTTCAAATTCCACAGGTATTTAGGATTTCCATTTATTTAATGCAGTTTTTGCATTTATGTTAAATTTTATTTTGTTTTAAATAAATTTTGTCACCAACGCTGGCTAACAACCATCATGTGAGGTTTTCTTCAATTTTAGTCTTTTGACCAAAGTAATGGGTTTACAGTAAGGTAGCTTCTCAGTGTGTTATCAATCCTTCCATTGGTATACTTCCCATTGGTATAACTTCCCTTGATGTTCAAAATATGTAGTCAGTATTATGTACATTTCAACCTGAAAGATGGAAATACATGTTCAATGTACTGATAAGTGTATACAATATTTTTCAGTGGATTTTTGTACAAACCAACATGACCAATAGTTCATGTGAATTGTTTGTACGAGGAGAAAAAGCCATGTAGTCAGTCCGCAGCTAGCCTTTAATCATGGCGACGGCACCCCCAGCAGTCATGCACGAAAAAAGACCAGCGTGAGCGGCTAAGCCGTGAAGCGCCATTTGCAACTCGTTTTGGGGCCTTATGTTTTTCTTTACTTTTTGCCACAGATTTTGGTGGGAGAAATGTAATGCAGTAGTGGCCAATAAGTAGACACAATTACCACTGATGACACGCCGCGTGCACGCCCCATGTCCCACACACATAACGGTGCACTAAAACTCACATGCTGAGGGCAACACACAGAAGGTGCATATATATATGAATAACTGATAAGATAAACGAGTTGCTAAAGGGCGCTTCGCCGCCTGCACTGGTCTTTTTTCGAGCGTGATATCTGGGGTTGTGCTTGACATCTGGGGGTGCCGCGTGCGCCTTGACTAATAAAGGCTAGTCTGCAGCGGACTGGTGGCCAAAATGGCGGGGTTAGTGTTTACAACAGGTTTTACTCTTGGTTTTTGTATTTTGTTCACGCCTTTTTTTGTCAAAAACTTAATGGATAATGTTGAAGGGTCTCATTTGAAGTGTATCCTGACTGGACTAGGTAAAAATGGAGTATAAGATTACAATGTTTACTGCTTTCATTTTGTGTGTGATGTGTGATGTGGGCATAATGCTCTTTAGCAATAGGTTTTTCACCGCATGTTTTCATTAAAAAAAAGAAAGTGGTTTCTTACAAGGCGACTAAAGCCGTGTTCGCATTGGATTAATGCTTTACCGAGACAGTGGTTAACATTCCTAAAGGGGAAACTTACCAGCGTCCGCACTTGGATTAAGGACGTGGGTAAACTAACTGACACGACAGGAAAACTAACCGACGACTTACCTAGACAAACACAAGAGGGCGCTACTCTGTGACCTTTGACTGGGTGTATGACACGGAGAGTGCAAATCCTATGGGAGCTTCCGTCGACTAATTACATGTGTGCGTGGGACATGTCAATGCTTACATAATACTACCTCTTGCGCGCCAAAATTAAAGAGGAAGGGACGCTATTTTATTGAACCGCTGACCGAAAATACCTATAAGCAGCAGAAAGACGGGGAAAAGTGGAGCTAGGAACCGAAACTGGAGCCATGATGAGACTGTCTCTTATTTCAACCTGGGGTGACCGAGATCACCAGCAAGGCTTCGAGGGCAGGTCGGGGCTTCGAGGGCAGGTCGGGGGACCGGATGCAGCTTTTTACCGAGACGGCTTTTACCCTGATCGCGTTCGCATTGTACTTTTTGGCTCGGTTAAACTGACCTGGTCAATTTAACCGGGCAGCCGCAGTCGGTTAAACTACCCATTCGGGTCAGGCAAGTTACCTGGGAGGTAAACTTCCTGGGCTGTTCGCATTGGACTTAAAATGGGTAAGTTACCCATTGGCTCGGTTAGTTTACCCAAATTAAGTCCAATGTGAACAGGGCTTTAAAATACATGTACATGTAATGCCTGACAAGTGATTAACAACAAGGGAAACTGACTAGGTACATTTTTATTTCATTTTGGGTTTTACCCATATTTAATGATTGTATATCATCAATACTTTCATATGTCACGACTTTCCAAATTGTCATAAATGAAGTCAGGAGAAGAATTTGTGTTACTCTCTACTTTTCCATTGTTCGTTTTTAGAAAGAATATAGACACATGTGGGCGTGGTGGGATATCATTTTCTAGGATTGTATTTGGAAAAGAAAAGTTAGTTGACTAATAGGATGAAACATGGCTCTTTCACAACAAGAATTCATGACAGTTAAAAGTTGTGACAGCTCAACTAGAACAGTGCATTTCTCCTCAACATTTACATATTCAGTTGTTGCTGCAAACGGTCCACCATTAACAAACAATGTCATGTGTAACTATAAGCTTAAACCTACTCCTTTGATGATAACTTGTATTTTCTGAATTCCTGTCCCTTTGCTTTGAGTTTGTGTTGGTTTCTTTCATCTTGCTTCCTTTGTCTTGTCCTTTCTTCGTTTTGTGTTATCTGAATTGCTGCAGTCATCTCACTAGCAAGTCGGTCAATACGCTCCTGATAAGTCAACAGACAATGTCATTTACTGAGATTGTTTTACACACTCATTAATAAATTCTCACTCTGAAATCATGTATTTTAATCAAATTCCAGGTACATGTAGTGGTTACAAATGTTCCAAAACGAGGGCATTTTGTAATTACAAAACTTAAATTGTAGTAAAGATTAACATAATTGAAAGAGTAGTGTGTACATACACTGTATTGTGTTGGACAAATGTCATTAAAACACCAAAGTACTAGTGCAATTTGTTTGTCAGTGTTATTTTCTTTTGAGGTCCCAAATACCACATATCCGAATTACTTTGAACCATCAACTATTCGATGAATAAATAAGAATTTTCAACAATGTAGTATCAGAATGTGCAAATGGTGTTCTATTGAACGGTTAGGGTACTTTTTGTAACACAAAACACAATATCCACATATTTACATTAAAATCATAGTTTGAAGAAAACGATGGTAGAAAGCTCTTACAATTTGCTGAGGTGCTATAGTTTTTGAGAAATGAATAAAACAAGTCACGAAAAACAAGTCAGCATGTAAAAGGGAAGCTTTCTACTATCATTATCATCAAACTGTGTAAGTTTAATGTAAATTTGTGGATATTGTGTTTTGTGTTACAAAAAGGAGCCAAAGCCTAGGCGATGAGGTTGCATGGCCATTTAAAATGGACAGAGCCAAGGCTATGAAAGGACAGAGCTGAAGGTGAAGACCTTGATCACATGAATACCAGACCCTAACCTGCAAACTAGGCACCTTGCAAACTCGGCACCCACTCGGCACCAAGAATGTCGGCATAATGCAAACTCGGCACCGGCCTATTTTTTTACTAACAAACTCGGCATAAGCAATACTACGTACTCAGTCAAGTGGTGGTTAAATAAAGTAACATACATTGTAATTGAAATGCTGTACTGGCAATCTTAACCGGTTTTGAACTTATGAGAAAATTGGCATCAGAGATTAATTTGACTGCGCACTTGTGTGGATAGTGTGTGTGTGAACGATGGTTACTAATAATAAGCCCTCCATCCCTTTTTTTCTAATAATATTTGAATATTCATGTTATTAGTTATTAACTAACAACTTTACAAGATCAAGCTGTTTACTTTTGAATTTGAAATACTTTGACCAGTGCCGAGTTTGTAGTGCGTGTGCCAAGTTTGTAGGTGCTGAGTTTGCAAGCTGCAGAGTTTGCAAGGTGCCGAAGTGACCGGTAACCGATCACATGGACATAACCCTCAGAGTGCAAGATTTTTAATAAGGGAATAAAAGAGTGGCGGCGAGACGGCCGTTTAAAACCGGCATGGCCGAGTGATTAAGGACCGAGCCGCATGGCCACGACCCTGCAAGGTTTTAAACAGCAGTTTAAGAACGAGCCACTACTCTTTCATTCCTATTCATACATGTAAATGACCCTTGTTAATTCCCATTCATAAAGTGCTAGTTTAACAACTAGAAAATCTGCCACCCGTTTCCTAAAAGAAATTTTGAAGTTTTCAACAACTTTTGTGGAAATGTTTTGTGCGTGTCGGGTGGTGTGTATACACAAGTGTACACCCACATTATACGCTGTTACTATATAGCTATGATCTGAGTTCAGCGTAAATTAAACTTGCATATACACTGTACATGAGCTTGTACGCCCAACACGCGAAACCAGCTGGTCTTAAACAGCTCCAGCTTTGTTTTTATCAACCGTTTAAACAACCCCACATGACACTCTCTCCAGCCTCCACCAATAGGAATAGTGAAACTGCCTGGTGTATTTATGAATGGCTGTGTTGACAAATGCTTTAATTTGAAAGTTGTGAATGCCTCTGCAAAGTTGCTTTACAAATTTAGGATTTTAGGCATACATGCAACACACAATGGCTAGATTAACTTACTGCTATTTGTCTTTGTTCCTGTTGTCTCTTGAGTTGCCCTGATCCTAGGGGAGCTGGTCGTCCATCTAAAAATTAATGCAGTTCAATAATCCACATTGAATGCACCTCAAAATAACAAGTTTTTTTCTGGCATCACTCAAATTAAAATTTCAAGTTAAATACTTAATTTGGGGTTCAAAGTACAAACTCAGTTTTCTATTCTGACATTTTACTTCATGAATGCAGCCTAAAAGAAGTTGTTGAAAAGATATAGGAGTTTATTACTTGTCCTACAGAAAAGCAGTATTTTTTCAATACATTGAATCTCTGGGAGATATCACAAAGGACAGAGATATGTACATACTTGTATTTGAACATCTCCCATGTAGGTCTATACAAACTTTTCTTGGTTTTACTACAGCAGCTTCAAGGTACCACTGTAATGAGTTTACATCACTGGTTTGTGGAAGGGTGCATTCATCCTTATCCACTACCATGACTTCTTTTCAACAAACATGTGGCATTTTATCAAATCAGGGTGGTCATGTTTTTGAGATTTATTTCCATCAATGCATCTGACTATGATGTTTATTTTATTTATTTATTTATTTATTTATTTATTCTTTTTTTTTTTTTTTTTTTTTTTTTTGGGGGGGGGCAAATTGAAATACATTTTAGAAACCTTATATTTGGTGACAAATCTTAAGATGTACCCAGCAGCAGTTTTTAATTGAAATTTATAAAAAGTAAGGTTTTTAGATTTAAAATCATGCATTTACTTTATTTGATCATACATGTACAATGTTATAGAAGTAAAACACTAGAGTTAGAGATATATATAAGTATGACACACATTACCTGCATATTTCCAGTCCGGTAAATCTACAAGTGGACCATAGTCACGACCTGATTGAGATTCCCCTTGACTAAAAAATAAAAGTAAATCAATAATCAATTCCCTTGTAAGTCAAACTGAAAAGAATTTATGACACACTAAGACTGCAATTTGTGAAGATTTCAAAAAGGAGAGAATATTATATAGGATTTGAGGCATTGCATGGTGAGGTATCAATATATATTTGGTTTGCAGTAAGACCATGTGTGTATCACTTGCCAGGTAGAGTTTGTTCTTAGACATGTTAGAGAACTGTCTTGCTTAATTCTACTACTAGCTTGCTCTAGTCATCGTCAGTCTCCTGACGATGACTAGAGCAAGCTAGTCAAAACATTGAGACCAACCCAAGAACTGACTCCACGGTAGTACAGTTAATTACGATCCTATAAGCTAAAGTAGCAGTCCCAGCCTATTTCTATACCATCCACCCAGGTAATAGTTAATAAGCAGGACAGTTCTTTTCAGAACTGCGAAGTCTCCCGAACACCTGAACAATCTACTCCGCGAAGAGAATATTCTTAGAAGTTGTTGCATGTAGAGCATGTAGAGTAAAGTAATAATTGGAAGTGCGTGGTCTTAGTATCAGACCTCCATCTTGGACCTTTGTGCCTAGTCTAAGTCTCAGACCCCCAAACCTCCATCTTTGACCCATTGGTGCCTAGTCTTAGTTTCAGTCTTGCAAGTGTCTGTCTTGGTCTTGGACGTTTGTGCCTAGTCTTAGTCTCAGACCCCAGACCTCCATCTTGGACCCTTTTGTGCATCTAGTCTTAGTCTCAGACTTGCAAGTGTCTGTCTAGGTCTTGGACCTTTGTGCCTAGTCTTAGTCTCAGACTTGCAAGTGTCTGTCTTGGTCTTGGACGTTTGTGCCTAGTCCTAGTCTCAGACCCCCAGACCTCCATCTTGGACCCTTTAGTGCATCTAGTCTTAGTCTCAGACTTGCAAGTGTCTGTCTTGGTCTTGGACCTTAAATGCCTAGTCTTAGTCTCAGACCTTTGCAAGTGTCTGTCTTGGTCTTGGACGTTTGTGCCTAGTCTTAGTCTCAGACCCCCAGACCTCCATCTTGGACCCTTTAGTGCATCTAGTCTTAGTCCCAGACTTGCAAGTGTCTGTCTTGGTCTTGGACCTTAAATGCCTAGTCTTAGTCTCAGACTTGCAAGTGGCTGTCTAGGTCTTGGACCTTTGTGGCTAGTCTTAGTCTCAGACTTGCAAGTGTCTGTCTTGGTCTTGGACGTTTGTGCCTAGTCTTAGTCTCAGACCCCCAGACTTCCATCTTGGACCCTTTAGTGCATCTAGTCTTAGTCTCAGACTTGCAAGTGTCTGTCTTGGTCTTGGACCTTAAATGCCTAGTCCTAGTCTCAGACCTTTGCAAGTGTCTGTCTTGGTCTTGGACGTTTGTGCCTAGTCTTAGTCTCAGACCCCCAGACCTCCATCTTGGACCCTTTAGTGCATCTAGTCTTAGTCTCAGACTTGCAAGTTGTCTAGGTCTTGGACCTTTAGTGCCTAGTCCTAGTCTAAGACCCCCAAGTCTCCGTCTTGGTTTGGAAATTTGAGCCTAGTCTCAGTTTAAAAAATGTATAATATACCCAAGTTATGTCTTGGTCTTTGACCTTGTTCTGATAAATTATATGACTGCTATGGTGTTGTTTTTAAACTAACATTGTGTATATAGGGCTTGGTCCTAGTTGCCATTTTGAGGAAGGCACTTCTAATTAATCAAAAACTATTTTATCTGTTTTCCCACAACACTTACCTGATTCTCCAGCTTTTACCAGCTTGCACATTACCACCAGTACTTATACTCCTGAAAAGTACCCAGGAACTGTTTCTTATACAGTAGACACAACACATTCCTAAAACAAAATGTTGTCAAAATCATTAATGTAAATTTACACGCATTGAAACTTAAGTACATATATTCCAATGCAATAGTGTTACTTTCTAGAGTGGAATAGACATGAAGGAAGAGTACATGTACAGTACTTCATGTATTTCATGAACTAATTTAGTATTCTCCGGGGATAGGGTGGGGGGGGGGAATGGGGACTGAAGAGGGGTATGGGTAAATATAGATTTATGGTGCTTGGGGCAATCTAATTTTAACCAATGCGTAACCGATATGTCGTAGTGCAATGTACGTACATGTATACATGTACCATACAATGTCGGGTACTGGGGTGTACTTAAAAACTCTCGCGCGTCTATGTGCGTCATCTGTTTTCATTAATAAGTTCTGTTTGGAGATGATTTGACCAAAGAAGTCAACAACTTAATATTGAGTTTAGCCTTGACTAAAGGCTGTTGGCGTAGTGTGCCCCAGCCCGGTGCGGCACGATTCGGGAGTCTGCACCCAGTGCATACACGAACAACATATTGTATACGTACAGTACTTGTACAGCGAGAACAATATAGCGAAGTCGTGAGTACAGTCGTGTCTTTCTACTTTCAACCTCGCACACGTGGCTCAAACAACAGCCTTGATGGGTTAGTACATTTTATCGGAAATCCAATAAAAGTGCTTATGCAGGATGTGGGCGTTTCATTCTAAACATTGGCCAATCACAGGCGCGATTGAGAATGACGTAGCAATCATGCCACGCCCATGTGTTTATAGGCCTACGCTGTAGCAGTGTCAGGAGTGTGGTATACATGTATGTACATGTAGCTTTGTATAAAGGGCCAGCTTTGTTGCACTGCCGGACAGTACGGCTACCGGTGCCGGACAAGCCTCGCTCGGTACGATGTTGAACCATGTAATGGTTGAACAACTGAGGAGGGGCTCCTTAGTCCATTGTCTTGCATTTCATTACAACACTAGGACTAGCATCAGAAGTACAAGCGGTAGATTTGTCCCTGAAGCTGAGGTACTAAGTGTAATGTTGTAGTAGTTGTTGTTGTAGTATGGCAAGAGTAAGTTTGATGAAATTGATGGTGTATAGTTGTTGTTCAGCAGCCACACGCCATCTTCTACCGTCTGGTATGCTTCAACCCTCACAATCACATTATTATTTTTGATCCCCAACTTTGATTCCCATTTACCAGGAGGAACGTTATATAAATCATACGTCTACATTAAAGACAAAATAAACAGCTGGGTTTCTTATCTCATAAACCAAGCATGGCTGGTGTGAAATGTGGAAAACAGATGAAGGGTTTGTGCTTCAAGGGAGTGGGGGTGTGGTGTACTGTCATGCCTTACATCTCAGAATTCTAACCAAGTAGCCATATCCTACCGGAAACCCATGGCACCTGGATACTTTTTGAACCTTTCTCAAACACATTTCACACACTTGATGCATGGTCTAATTTTCTACCTTCTATTTCTACATCCATGCATGATGCTTTAAACACGGAAGTCAAGCTTCTGTAGTTGTACTCGATGTACTGTTGTTGCAAATTATACACCATTGGTTTCCAGCGACTTACAATAAACAACCTACTGGACCGGGTAGGGATTTCTCTCTCGCCCGGCGCCATATAATTTTCAAGAAAATAATTTATTTTGATGATATTTGGCACCCTATTTTGAGTTTGTTGGTTTACATGGTTTTTTGTTGTTCAGATGCATCAACAGAAATCGTCAATAACCCGGAACTTGTGTAACGACTGTACCGCCCACACTGACTGTCCACTGCACTTCCCAGTTTGTGAGTTACTGGGGCATTGTGGCACCATTTGCGTGCGATTGTTGTAGCTCATGATATTTTTCCATTGTGCGCTCCATCTGCGACTGGTGTAATGTGGGAACTGTTACGGGGGTTGGCAAGATGGCTCATGTGAGCTGATCACATGTGTCTTAATAAATCATTTAAAATCATTGTTATATTTATTGTCTAATCCTGTGTCTCCTTGTTTTAAGTTTGCTTAGCTCAACATGTTGAGCTGTTAATGGCTCTCTTTTAACATCAGTCTCATCACAGCAATGGCAGAATGGCAACTGTGATGAGACCGATGTTAAAAGAGAGCCATTAGCAGCTCAACAAGGTGGGCTAACGTTTGCTGATCGACACAAATAAGTAATGCCATGAGCCATGGTGAACTCATATAGCTGTACTACTTTTTTCGAAATTTATCATCGGTCGATAATGACAATAATGACTATGACAAATTTAAAAAGGAGTACAGCGCCCAGTTACTGGGTCTCTGTAGGCCTACTTTCCTTCATTTACACAAATCGTAGCATGGAGGTACATCAATTAATAATCTATCTATATTCCAATTTAACTAGGAACAAAACTCACCCTACTAACAAAAATAAAACGCCCCTCGCTGGGGCGTTACACTTAATCCAGCATGGTAAAGATACTCCTACTGTCCCCTAGTCGAATACCGGACACTTCGGCACCATGCAAACCTGGCACCTTGCAAACTCGGCACCCACTCGGCACCAAGAATGTCGCACCATGCAAACTCGGCACCCACTCGGCACCAAGAATGTCGCACCATGCAAACTCGGCACCCACTCGGCACCAAGAATGTCGCACCATGCAAACTCGGCACCCACTTGGCACCAAGAATGTCGCACCATGCAAACTCGGCACCCACTCGGCACCAAGAATGTCGCACCATGCAAACTCGGCACCCACTCGGCACCAAGAATGTCGCACCATGCAAACTCGGCACCCACTCGGCACCAAGAATGTCGCACCATGCAAACTCGGCACCCACTCGGCACCAAGAATGTCGCACCATGCAAACTCGGCACCCACTCGGCACCAAGAATGTCACACCATGCAAACTCGGCACCCACTCGGCACCAAGAATATCGCACCATGCAAACTCGGCACCCACTCGGCACCAAGAATGTCGCACCATGCAAACTCGGCACCCACTCGGCACCAAGAATGTCGCACCATGCAAACTCGGCATCGGCGTTTTATTGACTACACAATACAAAATGGTTTGATAGTTAGTAGCTTTTGTAAACGCTGTTAATGGCAATCACTCCCTTAACAGTCCCTATATAAAAAAATTGTGGTTTTATTTGCCAAGCAAAAAGTCTCCTCTCCCTTGACCAAAACTTAGAAACACAAAAGGCTCCACTAGTTATTTGCACTTGTAAATCGCAAAGTTTGGTATTTTAGGCATTTCTACAAGGTACAAAATATGTCATAATGTTGAGGCCATATAAAAAAAAATTGCCACCAAAAAAGTTTCATCAAACACTGTTTCAACTTACAATTCACGATGATCAAATCATGTGACTGAACATTCTGCTGAGCATTCTGGAAAATAAATACAGAGGCCATGTGCCTTATACCATTTTCTTATACCATTTTTTGTGATTTTTTTTAAACCCCCATATCAATATTATTATTAATATTAAAATTTAAACATCGGCTTGGTGATTAAATTATCACTGTTTATTTATACGCTTTATTACAAATATTAGAGACACTGGACACTATTAGTAATTGTCAAAGACAAACCTAGCTCAATTGGTGTATATCAAATGCATAAAATAACAAACCTGTGACAATTTGAGCTCAATCAGTCATCGAAGTTGTGATATAATAATGAAAGAAAAAACACTCTTGTCACACAAACTTGTGTGCTTTCAGATGCTTGATTTTGAGACCTAAAATTCTAAATCTGAGTTCTCAGATCAAATTCTTGAAAAATTACTTCTTTCTCGAAAACTGCTCCACTTCAGAGGGAGCCGTTTCTCACAATGTTTTATACTACCAACCTGTCCCCATTACTCGTTACCAAGTAAGGTTTTATGCAATAATTATTTTGAGTAATTACCAATAGTGTCCACTGCCTTTAAGATAGAAAAAGAAAGAAAAAACTAAATAAAAAATCAGATTTGAAAGCCAATAATTATTCACACTTTTTTTTGCAAATTAGGGTACCACGGTAATTTTTTAAATGTCATTAAAAATGTTTTGAATAAAATGAAGATACAACTGTTGGCTATATATAGAGTCGTGTACACAGAGTCTCACAGAACACTTGTAGTCACTGCACCGAACTCAAGCTCTGATGCTTCTGTTCAACACAGTGTGGGTTCGAATCCAGGTCGTGACACTTGTGTCCCTGAGCAAGACACTTAACTATAATTGCTTCTCTCCACCCAGGGGTAAATGGGTACCTGTGAGGGCAGAGATGGTTCTTGTGATTGGTTTAGCCATGTAGCGCATATAATTGTCGCACAGGCTGTATACTCCCCAGGGAGCTGAGATGGTTTAAGGAATGATTTAAGGCCCAGTGACCAGGGGTAATAATGTCGAAAGCGCTTCGAGACACCCCGTGAAAAAGTGCTATATATATAAAAACCGTGTATTATTATTACTGCAGATGTTTCTCCCACGTATGGCTTCACTGGGAAACCATACTTTCTCGTTTGCCTTGAAAACAGGAAAAACTCAAAACAAATGGGACCAGTTGAAGTCATCGAAGATTGGTGTGTGGTGTGAAAATTTCAATGTCCATCAAGAGTTTTAATATGTTTGCATACTTCATATAAACAAATGAAGATAATTAGGGCATCGGTTGATGTATATATGGTGACTGCTCTATATTCCGACACCCCTATATTCTGACACCCTTATGTTCCGACACCCCTATGTTCCGACAATTCAACCTATATTCCGACATCCCTATGTTCCGACACCCCTATATTCCGACACCCCTATGTTCCGACACCCTTATATTCCAACGACCCAAACACCCCTATGTTCCGACACCCCTCTGTTCCGACAACCTGACATACCAATATTTTGTGTAAGCCATTTTTTTTTTAAAGAAAAACGGTGTGACTTGAAGAAACTACACATTACCGAGGGGTGTCAGAACATAGG
Organism: Asterias amurensis; assembly: GCF_032118995.1. Classification (NCBI taxonomy): domain Eukaryota; kingdom Metazoa; phylum Echinodermata; class Asteroidea; order Forcipulatida; family Asteriidae; genus Asterias; species Asterias amurensis. Next base: position 9,402,624 of record NC_092650.1, on the reverse strand, counting down.
GGTGTCGGAACATAGGGATGTCGGAATAGGTTCAGTTGTCGGAACATAGGGGTGTCGGAATATAGGGGTGTCGGAATATAGGGGTGTCGGAACATAGGGGTGTCGGAATACAGGCTGAGTTGTCGGAACATAGGGGTGTCGGAACATAGGGGTGTCGGAATATAGGTGTGTAACCGATATATATATATAACACCCCTTGCACGTCACATGACATGTCTTAGTTTTGCTAGACGACGGCCGTGTGATAGTGCGTCGGTTTGCCATGCGCTAGTCCGAAGACTAGCACACGGCGTGCAGTACCCAGTCGTCCGTTGCGTGTCTGAGGATGATAAATTAATAGTGATAAATGTAGATTGCGTTTTTTTTACACACGAGCGCGATTTGGCAATGCATGTCGTTAATGGTTGCTGTGCGTGTGAGCGTGAGACAGAACCCAAATGCGTGAGTCTCACGCCTAATGCGTGTTTGTGGGTGCCGAGTTTGCAAGGTGCCGAGGTAACCGGGTAGCATGCCTAGTCTTATAGTCCGTATAGAACAATGAATGAGGGTCGTTTCAGTCCACTATCGTACGTGAAGACGATAGCCGAAGGAACCTCAGCATGCTCATTCATAGGATGAGTAGGAGGTAGGAGGTACACCATTTCCAGAAAGTATTGGCTTCCCTCTCCTACTAAGGGCCAGGGTAGCCCACCTTGTTGAGCTGTTAATAACTCCGCTTTTAACATCGGTCTCATCACTGTCACCATTACAGCCCACCTTCAGTACATGTCTTAAACGCTAAGTTTTCAAAGGAGAATCATTAAAACATGGCGGCGCCCAAGAACATGTCACAATAAATGTAATTTTTGTACACGTTTTTTGGACCAATTTTCAAATCATCACATCTGGACAAAGTCATCATTTAGTAAGCCCTGTTATGTGTTATAGCAATGGTTGGAGTAGTATAGGACTTTTTTAAATGGGAGAAATTTGCAATCAAACTACCTCGCATTTTGCGACCTTTGAAAACTTAGCGTTTAAGACATGTATCGAAGGTAAGCTGTAATGGTGACAGTGATGAGACCGATGTTAAAAGCGGAGCCAAACAGCTCAACAAGGTGGGCTAGGGCATGGAGGTAGTAATTCTACCTCCATGGCTAGGGCCAGGGGGAGCCGTTGTTTCATAGAAAGAAGTCAAGTAAACTAGCCTAGAGTAGACTACTCCCACGACTCCTAGAACTATGCGGTTTCGTTCCGTTCCGGGAGACGATAGCGGAACGACGGGAGATCGGAGACGATAGCGGAACGAAACCGCATAGTTCCTAGTAACTAGACCCTAACCGGTCATTTAATTTTCAGAAGAAAAAAACACTTGACTTACTCTGTGCGTTGATCATGAGGCTGCCAGTAAAAAGATACATCATGCTTTGTTTATTAATTTAATGTTTTAATAGACAATGATCACTCATGAGGTGAACAATTTTGACTATTTATTTTATTTTGAGTGAAGCTTGAAGTGAAGTCTGTCACCTTTTCACATGCATCCTAAGACCACCATAGACTAAGAGTTCACTTTCTGAACTTTGTGTTTTTGTTGGGCGCTATCGGTCAATCTGCGCGATCAACCGATCGCGCTGCGCTATCGGTCGATCGCGCAACGATAGGTAGATCGCGCAACAATCGGTCGATCGCGCAACAATCGGTCGATCGCGCAACAATCCGTTGCTGCGCGACCATAGAGTTATACATAGAGTGCGCGACCAATTTGATCTTTCAAAAGCGCAGCGCGATTGACCGATCGCGCAGATTGACCGATCGCGCCCAACATTTTCTTTTAATTACTTCTTCATCATGACTAGCGGGATGCCGCGCTTCGCGCGGCACCCCGCTAGATGAGGAGGATTCTAGTATACAAAATATGTTGTAAAAGGTAATGTGGGGGCAAGGGAGGTTTCTTACAGGTAATAATAATTCAGTTACACTTGGCAAAATGTACATCCTGAGTCCCGCCCAAACTGCTTTCATTATAGTTACGAACTTTGTGAAACATTTGCCTTGTTATTTTGAGGGTCTGTACGTCCAGTTTGGTTAATTTATATGGAGAAGGGCCAATCGGACAATGTATAACACGCTGAATTCGGAATCAGCAGTGGTATTAGGTTCCCTTAGCAACAAATCCATAGTCACCGATAGCCACGGATTTGAGTGGTCTAAGTCTGGTCTCCCCCTCATCAATAATCACAGCTGCTATAATAGCAGAGGAGAAATCCGACTAAAAAGGCTTGTATGAAAGTGGTACCCTCTTTTAAAACAAACTCATAATCACAGCCACTAATAGCCGCGGAGTTTATCTGACTGAAAGGAAGCTTCGAAGAAGTTCTGGTATACAGTAGATATATAAAAAAAAAAAACGCGCCAGTTGGTATGGATTTTAACGACAAAGTCAATTTCTGCAAAATTGTATTGAAAATAAATATATTTAATGATTGGTTGCTATAACATTACTGTTGAATGATTTTTGCTTTGTTTCCAATGACGTGTACACGATTTTAGAATCTAAGGCGTACGTCCAACGACGCATACAAAGTTGTCTGAGCACCAAATTAAGCGAGTTTTCGGAACATGCTGTGCAACATCTAATCTACTGTTTTTACCACCGCTTTTGGGAGTAACAGAGCGTCGGCCTCATTAATTTTTAGTTCATTCTCATATCAATTAATTCTCATGTAAACTTTCTGGTCAACATCCGCCGGGGCGCGCGCCCCGCGTGACGAAGTCCCCTGATAGCATCCAATTTTATATGTTATCATAATTATCTGTGGAACCCTATACAAACTAAAATAATAGAAACGGTAATTTTATTGGTCTTTAATAACTACTCCTACATTCTCTCACTTAATTCACTTTCAGAAAACATTTGCCTAGTTATTTTGAGGGTTTGTATGCCAGCTACCCCTACATCCTCTCACTTTATTCACTTTCAGAAAACATTTGCCTTGTTGTTTTAATGGTTTGTAGGCCAGTTTGGTTAATTTTGTATGGAGAAATTCGTAAAAAGTACCCGATTCAGCTGGACATGAGGGCTCTTTCGATAACAAAACCTGACGGCCGATTGCTTAAAGGAAAACGTTGCCTTGGATCGGTCGAGTTGGTCTTTGAAAAGCGTTTTGTAACCGTTTGTTATAAAATGCATATGGTTAGAAAGATGTTGTAAAAGTAGAATACAATGATCTACACAAATATGCCTCGAAATTGCGTGGATTTCTTTTTACCTTGTCCAATAACACGGTCGGCCATTTATGGGAGTCAAAATTTTGACTCCCATAAATGGCCGACCGTGATAGTTCGCGACGTAAAAAGAAAACCGTGCAATTTTGAGTGATACTTGTGTGGATCATTATATTCTACTTTTAAAATATCTTTCTAACCATATGCATTTCATAACAAACGGTTTCAAACGCTTTTTATAGACCAACTCGTCCGATCCAAGGCAACGTGTTCCTTTAATACAAAACGGATTTGGCAAAATCTACATCCTGAGTCCGGACCAAACTGCGTTCTAACAATTTTGTTGCTTCAGAACTTTGAATGGAATGTTCGTTTACAGCTTCAAAACAGCCGTTGATGTTTCACAACTATGAAAGCATACTATTCTTAAATAGAATATTTAAAGGAACACGTTGCCTTGGATCGGTCGAGTTGGTCTTTGAAAAGCGTTTGTAACCGTTTTTTATAAAATGCATATGGGTAGAAAGATGTTGTAAAAGTAGAATACAATGATCCACACAAACATGCCTCGAAATTGCGTGGTTTTCCTTTTACCTCGTCGACTAACACGTCGGCCATTTATGGGGGTCAAAATTTTGACTCCCATAAATGGCCGACCATGTTAGTTCGCACAGTAGAAGGAAAACCACGCAATTTCGAGGCAAACTTGTGTGGATCATTGTATTCTACTTTTATAACATCTTTCCGACCATATGCATTTTATAAAAAACGGTTACAAACGCTTTTGTTTTGACCAACTCGTCCGATCCAAGGCAACGTGTTCCTTTAACGAACGACCCGCAAAACCGCAGAGTAACAAAAGAATACCCTGACAATTCCCCTGTCTGGCCAGTGGAAAAAGATAGGAGACCTCCAGCTGTACGGCCGATTAACGAGCAGGATTATATTTCTTTGTTCAGAACGTGCGGTACCGCCGCTCTGCACCGTTGCCTTCGTGTAAAGTTGAATCATTGGAGACAAGAATTGTGAATATACACGTTTTCATTTACCGTTTGTGGTGTTTCACTGAAACATCATGGCATATTTTTTCATTTTCTTTTACTTTCCGGTCACTAGCGGTGGTTCACAATTTGGGTATTAGCACACGAGGGTGGTTGGTATTCAATTGTGTTTTTCGATTTGGTGAGCACAAATGTACACAATTTTTATCAGGTCTCAAAAAAGTTGTTTTTCTGTTTTATATCCATACGACATACGACACCATGGTTGAGTGAAGAACCAAGTGCGCACGCGCAAACTCACATACGCCAGGTCGCCCATTGTCTGTATAAGGTATGTCGGTGATTACGAGGTGTCGTTAAGCAACCGCGGTACCGCAGGTTCGACTTTTGAAGTCCCTTCGTTCGAGCTCCTTCTATTCCTTCCTCCATGGTTTAACTGGCAAAACCTGTACAATGTATATGAAAAGAATCAGTAATGTATTTACTTTCTTTTTGAAAATGTTTCAACTTTTGCGTGTATACGTTCTGTGTGTGGGGGATGACATATGGACTGTATGACTAATGGTGCAGAGTTAAATGGAACAAATAAAGTTTCACAACAAATAAAGTTTGTGTGCAGCCTACGGCTTCCCCCTTCGACCAACAGGTGGCCCATATCAAAACCAGACAACCACACATGTTAGGAGATATCGCTCGTGACTCCAGCCAATCAGACAACTCGTAAGAGGGAGTTCGGTTCAGGGTTTTGTAGACTTGCAACCCGACGTCTGTAACGACACAACCGTGTTGGATTCCACAAGGATGCCATGCCACTGGACCTTCTAATTTTCAATCCAAGATGGCGCGGGTTACGCTTTTAATAGTATAGATGTGCGATGCTTTTTGTTAATTGAGAGTACGTGTGTGTGTACGACGTGTAGCGCCCCCTCGTGGCGCACAAAATTTCACAGTATGTCTATGAGCGCTCAGGCTCAGGCTTGGGCTTTCATAGACTTGATTCAAGTCCCAATCCCGTGCCATCGCACGGGATTGGGACTTGAGTCAAGTCTAGGGCTTTCAGACTGATGCAACCATTTTAAAGCCGCATACGAATAGACTGTGCAAGTCTCGCGAGAAATTGAACTTCCGCGGGACCATTGGGTGCGTTCGTTTAGCTTCCCTGGGTCATCCCCGGTCTGCCCCGATGCGTTCGAATAGCTTTTGACGTCATTCCAGGGGCTCACCCAGGTCAGCCCCCAGTGCCCTGCTTGTGGAGTGGGTCACTTTGGGTCTGGCCCCAGGTAAACGACGTCACTACGAGAGCGGTGATCTGAGTGGTCATTCGTTTAGCTCTTGTCAGGGGCTCACCCAAGTGAGCACCGCGGGGTAGACCCAGGGAAGCTGAACAAACGCACCCATAGTGGTCACAACCTTATGGAGTTTTACGTTGGGGAGATTTTGTTTCGGCCATTATTTTAGTTTAACGTACCTTATGACCTAGACTTGTGGACAAGTCGTTAAATCGGCCCACGCGCTGAGATAGTGCTCTCGTGAGATCACTGCTCTCGCGCGAACTGATGGCTCCCCGATTTCGACTTGTCCACAAGTCTACTTATGACCATACAAATTACATACTATGTTGTTGAAAATGTAATAATTAACAACATATTTATATAAAAGTAAAAATAAATTCAACAAAATAGCGGAGAAAAACAGATATTTAAACTTGACCTCAGGAGTCAGGTTTCTTGTAACAAATTGTATTTGTCCCCATCTCCGATCTAGCCTTGATCAAGAAGGCTGTGTTAGACACAAACTCGCTGCCATGGGCATGCAGCGCGCTAGCTCTGCAGTGATCTCGCGAGAGAGCACCGCTACAACTCGACTATCTTACCGCGTGGGGCCGATTTAACGACCTGTCCACAAATCTACGCACTCTCACGCACACACACACATCACCTTTACATGTACGCAGCCCCCACACTCACCGCTATTTTATTCCACACACCGCTACCGTTCACAATCCTAGCCCGTGATCGGAGCCGTCAGGCTCACAGCCTTGACGGTCTTGTGTTTCATTGTTTTTCTTCGCAAATCCGTGGAAAGGGGGGGGGGGGGTGAGTGGATATGCAAAGATTTATTTCATGAATACTAAATAATTCCTAATAACCAATCACACACCATTATTGTTAAACAATTAGACGGTGAGATAGTCGAGTTGTGGCGGTGCTCCCCCGAGATCACTGCTCTCGCGCGAACTGCTGGCTCCCCGATTTCTACCAATAAACAACGCGCACAATGTATTACTATTGGGTGCGTTCGTTTCGCTTCCCTGGGTCTACCCCGCGGTGCTCACTCGGGTGAGCCCCTGACAAGAGCTAATCGAACGATCACACTCGCCCTCTCGTGGTGACGGCATGCACCTCAGGTCACCCCCAAGTGACCCACTACACAAGCAGGGGTGGATTTCACAAAGAGTTAGGACTAGTCTTATCTCGAGTTAGGACGAGTTACTAGTTCTAACTTAGGACTAGCTGTACGTTGTCATATCTCTTAGGACTAGTCCTAAGTTAGGACTAGTCCTAGCTCTTTGTGAAATCGACCCCAGGACACTGGGGCTGACCCGGGTGCGCACGCGCGGGTGTCAACAAGTTCGTAAACAAAATAATCTCGCGCCCGGGGAATAAACTTTTCATTTTTTCGAGCCACCCCGAAAAGCCGAATTAGCGTCAGATTACTTCTTGCGGATACCCCACCCGAGTGTGCCGGTGCAAATTTGAACTCCGTCACTGTTATATTTTGGCGGTAATCGACGATTTTTGGTCAAATTATGACGTCACTTTTGCACCAAAAAGTTGTAATTCCCAAGGTTTTGCGAATTTTGCATGACTCCACACAGGAAAGTTGTTCGTGATGCTCAACTTGGTCGATTTGCACCGTCAAAACGCGATTTCCAGAGTTGACTATTAGAAAAACAAGATTGCCGCTCTTCCCTTTTCCCTGCCCGGGGAATAAACTTTTAAATTGCGAGCCACCCCGAAAAGCCGAATTAGCGTGATTACTTCTTGCGAATACCCCACCCGAGCGTGCCGGTGCAAATTTGAACTCCCTTACTGTTATATTTTGGCGGTAATCGACGATTGTTGGTCACATTAAGACGTCACTTTTGCACCAAAAAGTTGTAATTACCAAGGTTTTGCGAATTTTGCATGACTCCACACAGAAAAGTTGTTCAGGATGCTCAACTTGGTCGATTTACACCGTCAAAACGCGATTTCCAGAGTTGACTATTCGAAAAACAAGATTTGCCCGGGGAATAAACGTTTAAATTGCGAGCCACCCCGAAAAACCGACTTAGCGTGATTACTTCTTTCGGACACCCCACCCGAGCGTGCCGGCGCAAATTTGAACTCCGTCACTGTTATATTTTGGCTGTAATCGACGATTTTGGTATAATTGTGACGTCACTTTTGCACCAAAAACTGTAATTCCCAAGGTTTTGCGAATTTTGCATGACTCCACACAGGAAAGTTGTTCAGGATACTCAACTTGGTCGATGTGCACCGTCAAAACGTGATTTCCAGAGTTGACTATTAGAAAAACAAGATAGCCGCTCTTCCCTTTTCCCTGCCCGGGGAATAAACTTTTTAATTTTCGAGCCACCCCGAAAAGCCGAATTAGCGTGATTACCTCTAGCGGATACCCCACTCGAGTGTGCCGGTGCAAATTTGAACTCCGTCACTGTTATATTTTAGCGGTAATCGAAGATTTGTGTATAATTGTGACGTCACTTTTGCACCAAAAAGTTGTAATTCCCAAGGTTTTGCGAATTTTGCATGACTCCACACAGGAAAGTTGTTTGTGATGCTCAACTTGGTCGATTTGCACCGTCAAAACGCGATTTCCAGAGTTGACTATTAGAAAAACAAGATGGCTGCACTTCCCTTTTCCCTGCCCGGGGAGTAAACTTTTCATTTTTCGAGCCACCCCGAAAAGCCGAATAGTCGTTATTACTTCTTGCGGTTACCCCACCCGAGTGTGCCGGTGCAAATTTGAACTCCCTCACTGTTTTATTTTGGCGGGAATCGACGTTCTTTGGTCAAATTATGACGTCACTTTTGCACCAAAAAGTTGTAATTACCAAGGTTTTGCGAATTTTGCATGACTCCACACAGGAAAATTGTTCAGGATGCTCAACTTGGTCGATTTGCACCGTCAAAACGCGATTTCCAGAGTTGACTATTAGAAAAACAAGATTGCCGCTCTTCCCTTTTCCCTGCCCGGGGAAAAAACTTTTAAATATTGCGAGCCACCCCGAAAAGCCGAATTAGCGTGATTACTTCTTGCGGATACCCCACCCGAGCGTGCCGGTGCAAATTTGAACTCCCTTACTGTTATATTTTGGCGGTAATCGACGATTGTTGGTTACATTATGACGTCACTTTTGCACCAAAAAGTTGTAATTACCAAGGTTTTGCGAATTTTGCATGACTCCACACAGGAAAGTTGTTCAGGATGCTCAACTTGGTCGATTTGCACCGTCAAAACGCGATTTCCAGAGTTGACTATTAGAAAAACAAGATGCCCGCTTTTCCCTTTTACCTGCCCGGGGAACAAACTTTTAAATTGCGAGCCACCCCGAAAAGCCGACTTAGCGTGATTACTTCTTGCGGATACCCCACCCGAGCGTGCCGGTGCAAATTTGAACTCCGTCACTGTTATATTTTAGCGGTAATCGAAGATTTTTGTATAATTGTGACGTCACTTTTGCACAAAAAAGTTGTAATTCCCAAGGTTTTGCGAATTTTGCATGACTCCACACAAGAAAGTTGTTCGTGATGCTCAACTTGGTCGATTTGCACCGTCAAAACGCGATTTCCAGAGTTGACTATTAGAAAAACAAGATGGCTGCTCTTCCCTTTTCCCTGCCCGGGGAATAAACTTTTCATTTTTTCGAGCCACCCCGAAAAGCCGAATAATCGTTATTACTTCTTGCGGTTACCCCACCCGAGTGTGCCAGTGCAAATTTGAACTCCCTCACTGTTTTATTTTGGCGGGAATCGACGTTCTTTGGTCAAATTATGACGTCACTTTTGCACCAAAAAGTTGTAATTCCCAAGGTTTTGCGAATTTTGCATGACTCCACACAGGAAAGTTGTTCAGGATGATCAACTTGGTCGATTTGCAACGTCAAAACGCGATTTACAGAGTTGGCTGTTAGAAAAACAAGATGGCTGCTCTTCCCTTTTCCCTGCCCGGGGAATAAACTTTTTAATTTTCGAGCCACCCGAAAAGCCGAATTAGCGTGATTACAACTGTGAAGACTAGCCTTTGACAATAACCAATAGTGTTCAGTGTCTTTAAGTCGCACCGTTTTTCTTGAAAATTAGCTAGGTTGTCGGAACATAGGGGTGTCGGAAAATAGGGGTATTTGGTTTGTCGGAATATATGGGTGTCGGAACATAGGCGTGTCGGAATATACGGCTGTCGGAACATAGGGGTGTCGGAATATAGGCTAAATTGTCGGAACATAGGGGTGTCGGAATAGGGGTGTCGGCACATAGGGGTGTCGGAACATAGGGATGTCGAATATAGAGCAGACACCTTGGTGAAGTTGTAAGACGGGCAGTTCCTCAGCACTACGATATTAACACTCACTGCGTTCCCTTCTTTCGCTCTATTTTAACCGAGAGGGGACAATTCGAAGTTGCCGTGGAGCTTTCGAAAATTTAAAATCCTTTTTCACAATGATATCCGAGATCGAGCATTGAACTAGTTGACGTGTGAAATGTTTTAGATTCAGAAGTTCACGATCGAGATATCGAGGGCCCACAAACACAATGATGTGCTCCAGCCGGATCCCAGTGACATTTTGGGACTCACTGCACAATGCTAGTATAGCTGTACTTGGTTAATAGCGGGATTGTGGCAAGAGTTGACTAAACCTATGACGTTAATAAATGCCGTATAGTATATGTTAAGTTTAACCATGGATGATTCACGTCGTCAGGCTAAACGCCCAGATGGCCTCATTTTCCTTGATATGATTAAAAGCACGTATTTGACGTCATACTTTAAAATGTTAGTCCCCTAGATGACGTCACATGCTAGCGCTGACTGCTACAGCATGGTCGGCCTTGTGTGTATAGGTCACCTCCTTGTTCGGCTATTTTTACAAAACTATTCTGAAAAGTCTTCCCAAAAAGTGTTAAAAGTGCAATTATAAAACATTTGGTGACAAAAACAATTCCCGCACTCATTCCGGCAGGAAAATGTACAATTAATAAGAATAAATTACAGAAACTTAACATCTCTTAAATATCGTTATTATTATGAATATCAGTGTCCTGGGGTCGATTTCACAAAGAGTTAGGACTATTCCTAACTTATGACTAGTCCTAGGGGATGTTAAAAACCTAAGGCTAGTCCTAAGTTAGTAACTCGAGATAAGACTAGTCTTAACTCTTTGTGAAATCCACTCCTGGACTCAAATTATGTTGTCTTTGTTGTGAGGCTGAATGTTAAGACTAGTCTTAACTCTTTGTGAAATCCACTCCTGGACCCAAACAATGTTGTCTTTGTCGTGGGGCTGAATGTTAATGGCTTGGTGAAGTTGATCAGGAACCCTAAAACTACACAAGTTGTAATATCTCAATATCTGTTTATCATTTTTTTGGTGTCGTACAACGTGTTACATGTAATTTTAGTTTTACCATTAGCCCGACCTTAGCCTAGCCATACACCACCACCATATCAGCACTTATAAGTGACAACGACATTTGCAATCCGCAAATCCGCATGCAATCGTTCAACGACAAACATAAACACACAAAAAATACACACCCGACCCCCACACTTGAAATCGGGATCGGCCACACATGGTTATGACTCAAGCATTTCCTTCCGGTTCTTTTCGGGCTGCTGTTGCTTTAGTAACGGATAAAGGCGATTTTGTAAAGACTGACCACTTTTATGAGCAATGAAGGATTTTACGGTAATCATGATAAAGAACGACCGCGGTAGCGTGAAGAACGTCGTAATGTAAAAATGTTCCAGTGTTATTGTTTTAACTGCGATCCGAGTCGAGTTTAAAACGTTGAACTATGACCGTTGGGAAATATTGACTACTCCAATACGTCAGGAATTGTAATGAAGAAGCCGCACCGGTGGTATGGTGGCTAAGCAAGAGCGGTGGTGTATGTGCCTAATAAACTCCTTTTTAACATACAAATAAAGTAAAACAAATTATTCACAACAGAATGGCTTTCCAGTACCAACTTAGCACAGATGAGCAGATTTGGGTGATGATACGAGTCAAGCAAGGATTGATGACAATGGAGGAAGCTTTGGAATATGTTCGCAAACAGCACGAGGCAGCTGGGCTCCCACCAGTAGTAGCTCCATGCCATATGTATACTACTCCTAGATCCCCACCTACCTCGCCGAGAGCTACCAGGGCAAACTCACATAACCCGTCAAATCAGGTAAACATTTCAACATGAATAGGAAATGCCGGTTTTATTTGTTGGTATTTCAAAATAATGAGATATTCCTTTTTTAGAAAATGGATGAAAAACTAGTGGCAGGATGCAGAAATCCACCCTTTTTGGAATACAATTAAATAAATAAAAATGCGATCAAAAATAAAAACCTAAAAACATAACTGAAATTGAAATCTTATGACCATGACAACTTGTTCGTCTAGTTTGGTTTATATTTTGATGTACTGTACTAAACTTGTGTTTTAATTATTTGTAGTATGGCGCAGGGTAACGTCGGCTGTCATGTGTTATAGGCCTAGTTGAGTTTCTTTTCATGAAAAGTAAATAGTTTAAACAATCATTTGCATTCTAAAATTTGGGAACTCAAATTGTTCGCCAAAACTGGCAGCTATAATTATTTGATTATGAGTCATGTCAAAAGTTTGAATTTACATTTCAACTTTACGGAAAGATTATGACTTGAAACTAAAATAACTATTTGTTTCTTGTTTGAGTATTTAAGTTGGGTCGCATGGGGTTACCAGATGAGTTTTTATTTTATTTTTACATTTCTTGTTATGTTATTGGTAATGTCTTAATACCGAAGAAACACGTCATCAACACACTCTGATTATTGGTAAGTCTCAATGGTTGCACGAGATTTGAGTTTTGAATTCAATTTCAATTTCATAATGTTTAAGATTTAAAAAAACATCAAGGGCTTCCATATTTGGTGCACAATTAGAGCAGGAGCCCAGAACATTTATTCCAGCGAAAAGCGCCGAAGCAGTCGACCTCATTAGGTGAAAGGGTCTTTATTATCGGGACCTTACAAAAAAATGCATTGCTGCCGGTTTTGGGCGTGGCCTGAGGTCCCAAATGACGTAATTAGTGCCGCCATTACCAACAAGCGCGTTTCTAACGATATCTAGAAAACTACACTTAAAAACATCACAAATGCATCTTTACACACACCATGGTCAATCTTTACGATGAACACCTTTGTAGGGCCAGAAAATGTCTAGTTTGACAATGATTGCCTTAAAGGCAGTGGACACTATTGGTAATTACTCAAAACAATTATTAGCATAAAACCTTTCTTGGTGACGAGTAATGGTGAGAGATTGATGGTATAAAACATTGTGAGAAACAGCTCCCTCTGAAGTGCCATAGTTTTCGAGAAAGTAGTAATTTTCCACGAATTTGATTTCAAGACCTCAAGTTTAGAACTTGAGGTCTCGAAGTCAACCATCTAAAGGCACAGAACTTCGTGTGACAAGGGTTATTTTTCTTTCATTATTATCTCGCAAGTTCGATGTCCGATTGAGCTCAAATTTTCACAGGTTTGTTATGTTATGCATATGTTGAGATACATCAACTGTGAAGGCTAGTCTTTGACAATTACCAATAGTGTCCACTGGCTTTAATTTGAAACAACGTTACCGGAATTCTGTATCTTTTGACGATTTTTCGGAAAACAATTCATGTATTGTAGTTGCCACAGAAATTGCCTACAACTATGTTCAAATGTTACATTTACAACAATTGTATGGTGCCTATGTTTACGCCATAAAACCTTGGCAAATAGTGATTAAAGGTATTTAAATAAAGGTTATGTGTATATAACCTTATATTGTTCTGGAGCATCACTGTATTAAGCATCTTCTCAGCCCATCACTCATCACTCTGATCTTCACTTTCCTCACTCCAAGCGCTGTCACCATCAGAGTCGTCCTCGTCATGTGAGGGACTCTGGTACTGGACGAACTTCCTGGGTATCAGTCTAGTTCGAAGCTGTTTTGAGGAAAGCTTCCACCCCTTAGTCGACAGGACTTAAATCACCAGCTGCATTGACCTAATCAGCCCGCTTCCACATTCTGGCCAAATACTGGGTCATTTTGATGCGATTGCCAAGAGTCTTTACATGGTGAAAGAGAGGCAAAATTTTATCGTGTTTATATTTTTGTAAGGGGTTGCTTCTAATTACCGTCACTCATTCCTGTGAATGTCTTGTATCTCGCTTGTTTTTATGTCTGGTGTTTTGAAGCTACCACCGAGCAGACAAATGATGTAACAGCTGTACAGAACGTAAGCTGGATCAGATTCTAGCCGTTGTAAGACCTCGGTAATCTGTGGTTCGGCCCGTAATGTCCATGTAAGATATGTGCATGGTCTGACAACACCTGATCTGATGATGTCAGATCTGGGCCATGTTTGGCCAGAACAGGTCAAATGATGTCAGATCGCTGGCCAGGTCTGGCCAGTGGCCAGTAATCCAAATATTAGATCTGTGTCAGATCTGGTCACACCTCCAGGTTCGACCAGGCAGAGGAATCTTGAGGTTGTAATATATCTGTTCCAGGTATGGCCACACCTGGTCATATGTTGTCATATCTGGGCCAGATGTGGCCAAACCAGGAAGCCTAATAGTTAGATCTGTGCAAGACATGTCTACATCAGGTCAAATGATGTACTAGGTTTGGCCAGACCAGGAATTCAAACGCCAGATCTGTGCTAGGTCTGGGCACACTAGGACATATGAAGTAGTAGTATCTTACGAGGTCTGGCAACACTAGCCAGATGATGTTAGATCAGCAAGACTGGCCCACCAGACTATCATTAAGTCAGCGACGGGCCAGGTCTACGTCTAGAAACACCCGATTGTTATCCAATCTGGCTCTGTCTACACCAGCACATGACGACGGTGGATGTTTTAGAGGTGTGATCTCACCGGTGAGTCTAATGTTGGACCTGGTCTAGGTCTGGATATACACCCTGTGAGCCAACTGACTGATCTAGGCGTGCATGGTTTGGCAATTTCAAGTCAAATACCAGAGCCCTGGCCTGGGGCAGATCTGAGATTCACAAACATCTCTTTGACGTTATTTTTTGTGTATAAACATAAATAACACCTGGCCAAGATCTGAAATTATCAGACCAGGAGTTTCAAGACCTGGTACAGATCTTACATTAATTATCCGGGCTTGGGCATACCTGGCCAAGTTCTGATTCCATCCATTCTTGGCCCAGATCTGTCATTCTCTGAGTTGGAGTGGCAGTACCTGGCTGGGATTTGAAATGAGCTGACCAGGTGTGGCCAGACCAGGCACAAATCTTACATTGAGATTCCGGGTCTGGCCTATCCTGGCCCAGATCTAACATCCTCTAACCATGGAGTAATCTAACCCAATGTAGCCATACCTGACACATGTCTTAAGACTCAGGGTATGGGCACACACGGCCCCACGTGTCATCATCTGACCCAGCGTGGCCAGACTTGGCCCAGATCTTACATTAAGATTATGGGTCTGGGCACACACGGCCCACATGTGTCATCATCTGATCCAACAGCATCTGATCCGCTGTTGCCTATAACCAAGCCCAGATCTAACATCATCTGACCTGGTGAGGCCAGACCCAACATGCACAGGTCTTACATTAAGATTCTGCGTCTGGGCATATACGGCCCGTGTAATCATTAGAGCTGGTGTGGCCAAGATCTGCTACATCTGATCCGGTGTGGTCAGGTCTGGCCACCAACTGGCGGCCCAGACCAGTTACTGCTGGGTCAGATCTGGGCCAGTTTGTAAGGGTTAGCTAGAATTGATATGTTTTTATTGGATTTGTTAACACGTTAAACTTGCCCGAACATGTGTGCATTTCTATAGATCAAGATATGTAAAGCAAGTACATTTGATTATAGCGGCCATTTTGAAATCCAAGATAGCTCCTAAACCAAATGACAGTTTTTTTTAATATTAATGTTCTTATTATTGGGTTCATTGATCCTAAAAACATGAGTTTAGACACCAACACCGAGTTTCTGTGAGGCTCATAGGCCGAGATACGGGCAAAGTGCATTTGATTGGTGGCCTGTCACCTGCTTAACTAAAGCCTTTTTTTTGAAATCTGGTCTAGACTAAACTAGCCTATCTGCTAAAATTTGACAAGTTGGTGGATAATTGTGATAATAAAAAATTGCAGAAAGGTAGAATTTACAATCAATGGGCCAAAACGTAAAAAAGGAATTGTTACAGAGTATACAGACTGATATAAAGAAATGTGCTTGGCTTATCTAGAAGTATCACATTCCTAACACATGTCTACTACATGAAGCGTGTACAACAGACGGTGACCCTCTGTCACATGTCTACTACATGAAGCGTGTACAACAGACGGTGACCCTGTCACATGTCTACTACATGAAGCGTGTACAACAGAAGGTGACCCTCTGTCAGAATATGTTACAGAAAGCTTACCAAATGGTACGATCATATAGAGCATAAGAAAAAGTGTATACAGTTCACGTTCACCCATAAAGTAATTACGGTTTAATATTAGTACTGCATAAGCCTACTCGTCATAACATTTGTAATAAGAAATTACAACATTTAATAGGTCTGAATACTATTAATCCTTGCTTTATTACACCATAATAATTCATCATCTCTTCACACTAGCATGGTGTAATAAAGCAAGGATTAATAGTATTCAGACCTATTAAATGTTGTAATTTCTTATTACAAATGTTATGACGAGTAGGCCTATGCAGTACTAATATTAAACCGTAATTACTTTATGGGTGAACGTGAACTGTATACACTTTTTCTGATCAACATTTCCTAGCTAATTTAGGGTACCCACACCTGTACCAGTTCCCTTAACTTCAAATCAACCCGAGTGACTCGAGACTTGGACTGGGACTCAATCCAAGTGACTCGAGACTTGGACTGGGACTCAATCCAAGTGACTCGAGACTTGGACTGGGACTCAATCCAAGTGACTCGAGACTTGGACTGGGACTCAATCCAAGTGACTCGAGACTTGGACTGGGACTCAATCCAAGTGACTCGAGACTTGGACTCAATCCAAGTGACTCGAGACTTGGACTGGGACTCAATCCAAGTGACTCGAGACTTGGACTGGGACTCAATCCAAGTGACTCGAGACTTGGACTGGGACTCAATCCAAGTGACTCGAGACTTGGACTGGGACTCAATCCAAGTGACTCGAGAGTTGGACTCAATCCAAGTGACTCGAGACTTGGACTGGGACTCAATCCAAGTGACTCGAGACTTGGACTGGGACTCAATCCAAGTGACTCGAGACTTGGACTGGGACTCAATCCAAGTGACTCGAGACTTGGATTGGACCCTCAACAACACAAGGGTTAAAGGGAATTTGCTAAAGCAATTTTGTATGAACAGTAACATATCCTCACTACTAATTTTTAGGTGTGGGGAAATTTCAATACTTTCTACCTGAATTGGATTTGGATTTCATGTACTTTATGTTTCATTTACCCAGGAACGCTTTTCAAATCGGGCTAGAGGACGTAGCCTTCTCAAGCACTTCTCGCGTCAGCGCTCACCAGGGTCGCCAGGGAGGGAATTCGAGGAGTATGATTGTCAAAACCATCCTATGCGTCCCAAGTCTATTGGCACTCCTTATTCTATGGACAGGGAGTGGGATAAAACTGACGAACTTCTCGATTTGATGCTTGCTCAAGGTAAAATCTCTTGTGACGACCACAAAGAGTTGCTTCAAAAGTTTGCAACGGTGAAGAATTATAAAAATGGTGATGCACAGCGTATGATACTTGGGAATCTTGTCAAGGTAGGTTTATTTGTAAAACTAACTATTTTTTTCAGATACAGCATATTTCAGGTTTGCTTCTTTTACTTACGATAGCTTATTGGAAATAATATGTACCTCAAAGGCAATTTCTTAGAAATAATTGTGTGACCTTATAAGATGATTTAAAAAACTGTATATTCATTTAAAGACACTGAACACTATAAATTGGTAATTGTCACTTGGTGTATCTCAACATATGCACACAATAACAAACCTGTGCAAATTTGAACTCAATTGGTCGTCGAAGATGCGAGATAATAATGAGAAAAACACCTTTGACACACAAAGTTGTGTGCTTTCAGATCCTTGATTTCGAGACCTCAAAATCTAATTCTGAGGTCTCAAAATCAATTCGTGGAAAAGTTTTTATCGAAAACTACGTCACTTCAGAGGGAGCCGTTTCTCACGATGTGTTATGCTATCAACCTCTCCCATTACACGTTACCAAATAAGGTTTTATGCTAATAGTTATTTTGAGTAATTACCAATAGTGTCCACTGCCTTTAAAGGATTTGGGTACTTTTTCAAAATGTCCACAGATTTACATTAAACTTACAGGGTTTGGAGATAATGATAGTGGAAAGCTTTTCTTCAAATATTACTAACTGAGGTTCTGTAGTTTTTGAGAAATGGGTAAAAACAGTCACAGAAAGAGACGAAAATACAGCACCTCAGTAAGTATTTCAAGGGAAGCTTTCTACGTTCATAATCTTCAAACTGTTTATTGAAATCTGTGGGGACTGTGTTTTGTGTTAGAATAAGGTACATATAGACCCTTTAGGCACCAAAACGCTCATGTAAAGATAGTTCAGTAAGTTACTATCGTGCTGTAATCATTTAATAGTTAATAGCCTACATCAGTGAAACCAGTGGTCATCTAAATTGAACTTAAAGAATGCAGAAGCAAAGCACACGGAGCCAGCACCATTCTTTACTGTAGTGAAGCCCAACTGATGTACCATGATATAATCATGAAATAATCCAAAACTGTAACAATGGAGACAAGTCATTAATGTATCACAAACACAATTCAAGTCCTAGAAATAAACACCAAACAAAAACTGTCCCAATGTTAAACTCAATTTATCCCGGAAATTCGATTACGCGTGGGACTGGCACAGTTTATACCATCTAATACATTTCATTTCAGGTTCTAATTGATTGCTCTGCTTACATGCAAATAATCGACACTTAGTGCGCTTATACGTCAAGTGTAATCCACAGGTTATGCACATAATATGTCATCATTGCAACTAGCGCCCTTTGAACCCAAGGCTATAACGGGCTACAATCCTCTTACGGTATCGAAATAATAAGTGCCCAGGACTCAACTTCACAATCTCCAAGTTAACGTTTAATCACTCGAAAATCATAAGTCCTGAAACACACATTCGATTTTGCTATAAATAATTTAGCAAAGCATTTGATGAATTTCACATAACTACCGTACACAGATGGTGGGTCCCTTTGACCCTGCACTTTTACTCAAACTGTGGCCCGTGTGACGTTTACTTCCGGTCGCTCAACCGGAAAAGCCATACTGTACATTGTAGCTACATGCAACCGTACAAAACTCGAGGTTTACTTTTCGCGTCGCTGTTTGAACTATTTTGCCATAAATAAAAAACATTTAACCACGTGAAATGACGTCAACAGTTCATTTAACCACAATTTGATGACATCACTCACAAACACCTGTTTTTGTTTTTGTCAAGTACCGATCTGTCTAGTTTAATTATTGTCTTTACCTTGTGTGCGATTTCCGTTGTGACGTAACTATAGACTGATCACGAGGTAAACAAAATACCATACATTGTAAGTGCACTCTAAGAAAAAAATACCCAATGTTGCGTAAAATTTTACTCTTTGTGGTGTTCAAAAGGGAACATGGTCGTTTGGAGGGTAAAACGGTACGCAACAGGGGTTGCGTCGTAATTTACTCAATTTCTGTGTAAAACGGCTACCCAACTATGCGTCAAATTTCTTACCCAACTTTGTTGTGTCAAAATGTACCCAACAACCGACTACCCATTTACTCAGTAGTTGAGCACCAAAACCCCAAGTGTTGAGTAAAAAAGAAGTAGTGCATTTTGGCAGCAAAACGGACACTACTTAAAAATTAAATTATATTCATTGAATTGGACTGGACAGTATAATTTCCGATTAATATATGGTGATCACAACCCTATAACCACCTTGCATAAAACGACCGGAGTGTTTGTGTACATTCAGGGGGTGAAAACGGAAACAAAGTTCTCGCGAGCAGACTATAAGTAACAATCTCTTTTTAGAAGCGGTAAATTTAGATGCAGCAAATTTACTGTATGTAGCATCTATGGTTCTTAATATTTGAAATCTTCTGTCTTTAGTCTGGTACTTGCTCTATGGTTACACCGCAGTTTCTTTCATTTTTTTATATTCCTTTGGCTACCGTAACTTCTCTTCTCCATCCTAACTCCATCACTACTTGCGTACCTTTGTCACTAGCATATTATCTGAATACATGCGAACAAAACATAGATACCTTTGATAATCTGGGATTTGAAACTTTGCATGGTGGAAAATACGATATGGAAAGGTTTGCGGTAACACCATGTTATGACAATCTCTAAATTAGTTGGGGGTGGTTCTGAAAAGAACCGTTGGTTTCAACTCGACGTTTCGATTAGTATGCTGTGATCGTCTTCTGGAGAAATCCGGACCCTGATGCTGCATGCTGCATTAGTATAAGCTTGGTCATAAATGCAACAATGTCTGCAGATGTTTAAACTTATATTCAAGTTTCTGAAATGCTTGTTCACACTCATTTGTCCACTGAAACCCTACAAATACGTGAGTCATTAATTGATGACGCTATGTGTGTACAACTGTAAATAAAAATCTTCCATAGGCCTACCTTTAATCAGGGCGCAAGTTTGAGGCTGGTCTAGTAACACTTCTTTGCCAACAGGGAATTTCCTTTAAGGTACTTGAACGAATTTGCCAAGTTGTGATCTTTGCTGAACTTCATGTAAAACGTGTTCAATCAATAAGGAAGTTGAGTCATATGAGTTTAGATATAGAAATATTAATTGTAAAAAAAACAATCATTTCGAATACCCTTATCTGAAAGATTCGCGAAAAGCTCTATTACGTCATCACTCATGTTGCGTCATACTATTTTTTTGTGAGGTCAAATTTGTATAGCCGCTTTGTTCAGGTTTGTGAAATCTCCACTTTATAGGCAGTGGACACTATTAGTACTTACTCAAAATATATATTAGCATAAAACCTTACATGGTAACGAGGATATGGGGAGAGGTTGATAGTATAAAACATTGTGAGAAACGGCTCCTTCTGAAGTGACGTAGTTTTCGAGAAAGTTTCCACGAATTTGATTTTGAGACCTCCAGTTTAGAATTTGAGGTCTCGAAATCAAGCTTCTGAAAGCACACAACTTCGTGTGACAGGGGTGTTTTTTCTTCCATAGTTATCTCGCAACTTCGACGATCAATTGAGCTAAAATTGTCACAAGTTTGTTTTTAAGGATATGTTGAGATACACCAAGTGAGAAGACTGGTCATTGACAGTTACCAATAAAGCGGATATCCGGTTTTTTTTTACTGATCAGACCGATTTTTGTTATTTCCGTTTTATTTCCGGGTTTTTGTTTTAATCATTTTTTTACGATATTATTATATATCTTTTTCTTCATTATTAATATTGTTTTCTTTATAAAAGCTTGCCATGCCTTATTTAAGCTTGACAACAATAACGTACAGCTACAATAATGTGAGATTAAGGGCGGTTCATACTCGCTGCGACTGCGTTCACGCACCCGACATTTCGAATTTGGATTTAACGTTCATACTTCGTCAAAAAAAAAAAAAATTAAATAAAATGCCTTCCGTCCAAATCTTTATCGCAAATTTCCCCAATTTCCTTTCATGAAATCACTGTCCTTTTTACATCTCGGTATTCTTTCAAGCTTGTGTAACACATATTTGGAAAAAGAAGCACAGTTTTTATCTTTTCGTATCAGGTTCTTGCCATCATTCACTGAAATTGCGTCTACGCATCCGACAAAATGTTAAAATATTTCAATACGTCCGACTACGCATCCGATTAGTGTGTACGACCTAATTTTCATTTTGAAAAATTCATACACATTTGCGAAAAACGATTACGCACTGCGCATGATACGTTTGCCCATCCCAGCGCCTTTGGTTAAAGCAAGGCGCTGGGGACGAGCGAAATCGAACGCACCCATTATGTAGTGTTTCAGCTCTTTTTGGAGGGTCCACTCACAGGCCTGTTTGTTGCAGCGTGGAGGTATAACACAGCAAACTCACAAGCATAAAGTCAAAGTATTGTCATTTTGAAGCACGTCGTCAACGGCAGAAGTGTTTTGAGTTTTTCAAAACCTCGAGCTTGGGGCCTGAATTTTTATTCGATAAATACGAAAAATTCAGAAGTGTACTTATATCAAAATTACATTTAAATGGTAAACAAACGCGTTATAAACAATTTTAAAGCCATTGGACACTTTCGGTAAACAGTATTGTCCAAAGGCCCACACTTCGTGTATCACAACTTATATATAAAATAACAAACCTGTGAAAATTTAGGCTCAATCGGTCATCGGAGTCGGGAGAAAATAACGGGAAAACCCACCCTTGTTTCTGCTTGTTTCGCTGTGTCATGACATGTGTTTAAAATAAATCCGTAATTCTCGATATCGAGAATTGATGAGTGTTTTAATGTTTTCTCAAAAGTAAAGCGTTTCATGAAATAATATTTGAAGAGAAGTCTTTCACCATTATCTTCTGTAAACCCTGTAAGTTGTTTGTAAATCTGTGAACTTTTTTTTCTGTTTCGAAAGTGTATAATGGCT
This sequence comes from Asterias amurensis, assembly GCF_032118995.1. Lineage (NCBI taxonomy): Eukaryota > Metazoa > Echinodermata > Asteroidea > Forcipulatida > Asteriidae > Asterias > Asterias amurensis. The sequence goes on along the minus strand of NC_092650.1, from coordinate 9,380,446 downwards.
TTAAATGGCATTCCCGTCAAAAAATTTCGCTCTAGTACTTGTATAATTTGTTTCCAACTTCGAAATTAGCTTCAATAATTGTCCAAACTTTACAGAGTGTGGTGCGTTTGGGTTATTACTGTTTTCTGATGTTTTTCAAAGAGTGCTCATGCTAATATAAAGGATATAACAATCATTTTAGAAGACTCTTATTAAAGGCAGTGGACACTATTGGTAATTGTCAAAGACTAGCCTTCACAGTTGGTGCATAAAATAACAAACCTGTGAAAATTTGAGCTCAATCGGTCATCGAACTTGCGAGACAACAATGAAAGAAAAAACACCCTGGTCACACGAAGTTGTGTGCGTTTAGATAGTTGATTCGAGACCTCCAGTTCTAAATCTGAGGTCTCGAAATCAAATTCATGGAAAATTACTTCTTTCTCGAAAACTATGGCACTTCAGAGGGAGCTGTTTCATACAATGTTTTATACATCAACCTCTCCCCATTACCCATCACCAAGAAAGGTTTTATGCTAATAATTATTTTGAGTAATTGTTTTGAGTAATTACCAATAGTGTCCACTGCCTTTAAGCTAAACTTCTTTCAGAATTATTGGCGGTATATTTATCAGAAACACATAATATTTTAAAGTGCAAGTGCTTATCCACTGGGATATACATACATCAATAAATAAACTAAACAAATCAACGTTGCCTACTACATATTGGTAAAGACAAAGATTGCATAAAGTTGTGTACTTTATTTTTCATGGAAATGTCTGCAGACTGGAAGAATATCTATAGATGATGCTGTGCACTATTCAAGATTGCTTGGCATTGTGGCATCAGCAGAAACAGAAGCCCGCACGATAGCAGAAGTAAACAACGCCTTCAATGATAAAAGGGTGTATAACTTTGGTGTTTACAAGTACTACAGACATCGTTCCTGTCAAAGACGCATTTTGCAGGTAAGTGCAAAAATTGCAACATTTTAGGCAGCTTCCGATGCATTTGAAAATTTAAAATCTGTTACAATTGTGTATAACACTCAGATTAAAATGATAAAAAGAGAAACAAAGATGCTGAGAATTCATGCCAAAATAAAATTATTTTGTGCCATTACCATAAAAATATGTTTGGAAAAACTGGTCACCTACACTAAATCCTAAAGTCGGGTTTATCTGACCCTAAACCTGTGTTCATCAAACCCCCTCAAAAAGCTGGAAACGCTTTTCTGAAAGTTATTGGACATATTGACCGTACATGGCAAAATCAATTTGATTTCTGCCACAGCTTTAAAGCTGGATCTCCTGTCAATTAGGTCACGGCCAAGTCATCTCTGGAGCCTGCCCATTGATCTTGGTCCAGATCGGTCCTGTCCATGAACGCAGCCCCTCAGCACCTGCCACGCTTGTGGCCTGCTACATCTTCTTCCATAGCGAGTGATAGGCTACTTGATATAGCTTCAGGTGACATGCAGTGTCCTGCAAGCTTCATATGGCATCTGAGAATCATATTCCCCAAAGATCCTGCTACAAGATGTTTCGAGCCATGTAGCATCGTGGTGATACTCATCCACACTCTAAAAACGTTGTGTAACAATTATTGGGTAAAGTAATTTTGACCAATCGATTAGGATCCATTTATTGGTTTAAGTTTGAAATATTTACCCAACTTACATGAGCTGAGTTGGTTAATTTCATAATCCTGTTATTGGTTAATCTAAATCTAATATTGGGTGACTGCAATTAGCCCAATCACTTGGTCGGTTTTACCTCAACACCAACTCATTGTCTCTTGTTCTCCATTACATTGGTTTAAGTGTTTAACCAACATTTATGCTGGGTTTTTTTTTCACCTTAATTTTGGGTTAAAGCTCAACCCCAAAAATTGGGTGACTGCAAATAAGCCCAACCGTGATGGTTAATACTTTCCTGGTAATTGGTCATTTTGGAAAAACCTTTTACCCACATAACTTGGTAAAATATACTCGGTTTAAACTTACTACCAATAGATGGTCTCAACTGGTTTAAAAATGTTAACCAACATTTATTTTTGAGGCTTGATTTGAACGTTCATTTTGAGTAAGCTCAACCTAATCTGTAAAACCTTTCCAATCAAAATTAATTTGTGATTCATTGGCTGCTTGGATAAAGGCTTTGATAAAGGCTTCGGTGACTAGTAGGCCAGCCAAAGTGCATGTGAAATTAGGATTTGGACGGCATAGTTTGTTTAATGGCTGGCATCCATGCTAGATGTTTGGATCATGGGCTCGGGAACACTATTAGGGTGGATGCCAAGCTTGATTTTGAATTTCAAATACCGGAAAATATTCACATCTTCCAAATGGCAGCATTGAGCAATTGTTGCAGTAAATTTCTGTCAGTTTTGATAATATTTTGTACCCTACATATTCGTTTGATGAAAATTTTGTATTGTACAGGGCCCAATTTGTTAGAGCTGCTAAGCACAAAAATTTGCTAAGCATGAAATTTCTTCCTTGCTAAAAACAGGATTAACAACCAAATTTCCTCGTGATTGTAAGGATAAGCAAACAACATCTGATACAAGACACAAGCAATGTGCAACAAATGCAAATTTGGTTGGTAATCCTGATTTTAGCAACGAAGTAATCATGCTAAGCAAGTTGGTGTGCTTAGCAGCTCTATGAAATTGGGCCCTGATCAGTGTAAGTTTTTGAGCAATGTTTTTTTTCAGGGCGTCACTAAAACCAACAGTCTCTTCAAGCAGACGTTGCGTCCAGTTGGTCATCACCTGCTTTCTATGATCTTTAGGTGTTAGCAGAACACTTACCACATCAATGTGCAATGTCTTTGGTTGTCAAAGATACCAGTGGTATCTTTCTAACATCATCTGCCGTCGATTTCATCAAACTCTTCCTAACTTAAAGGATTAATCTTAGGACTTAAAACGAGTTCAGTTCCGTATCCAAAGGCGTAGGACGCATTGAACCCATCCTAAGTTAGGACGTGTTTTACTCGTCCTAACTCGAGTCTAATCTCGATTAATCCTAGCGTTAAATCCCTGGGTTTAGTCGGAACACATCAAATCTTAGTATACAGTGTAACTGTTTGGTATAAAAACTTCTAAACGCCATCAACATCTATGTATTCTTGGGGAGTTTCATATCTGCCAGATGAACACATCCCCCATGATCAAAGTTATGGTCATTTGATGGCGACATGGCAGCATTGCAGAAAAAGCTTCCAGATTGGGGCTCAAGTATCTGTCTTTCCGAGTCCTGGATCTCAATCTCCACCATCTCAATGTATTGAGACCACAGTTGGGAATTTGGAGAGTGCACGTGTTGAATTTGTTTTTGAGCTCATGACCATTGTCACTCCTTAGAAAATCTGACAGCTGGTCTACTGTGCTCCGGAGAGTTCTGCTGTGTTTGCCGCCCCTCTATTTGAACTGCTTTTAAGTTGGGCAAGTTTATGAACTTCCACATCTTCAACCGAGATTCAAGCACAGACCATTTAATGTACCACAGAGCCTCGCAGGTCAGTCGATGTCCTCAATTAAAGGCGCAAAAGTAGGCTTGGCCTTGAAGCATGGGCTCAGTCATTTTGGCTTCATAAACACCCGCCTCTGTTCACAAGTATTCAAGCCCAGCACTTTCCATGTGTTGGCCAATAGCCTTCAGAAAGTTGAAGGATACGTGTAGTCCTCCCCTGAGAAAAATTAAATTCCAATCTTTGGACTTGCCCGTATGATTATTATTTCCTCTGCTGTGTATTGGCCGGGCAACTGTGATGATGATGTTTCTGACCTTTGTTATGTCCACTTGATCATAGTGATGAGAGTGTCATTGTCGTCTGCTAGTGCCTGAAGAGTATAGTGAGAATTCTTTCATCAAAGAAACTTGGCAAAAACGTATGTCAAGCTGTATTGTGGTGGTTTTGGTGTGCCTGGTTACATGTAGCTCTGGCGGAGTTAGCTTTGAATAATGGCACTCCAGATAAGAACGCATACATTGTATCACTGCAGAATACCCCATTCCACAATGTAGCTACAATGTATAACTAGGATAAAACAAAATTTATTGCAACAAGAATGTTAATTCACTAATTACAGTTGAGTATTTACTGCGTACTTGGAAATGTTGAGAGTATCTTTGATATTAGACATACAGTTTTTGAGCACCATGTCAAACTATAAAACTACTGTTTCAAACTAATTGCATGAACAGCACACGCAGTTCTTGTTTCAATTTACCACTTCAGAAGGTGTAATATGAATTTTTTAAAATTAAAAACTGCCTCGGTATATTTACCTTTTAATAACAAATTGTTAAAACAATTATATGCAGTGCTGGGATAGGGTGTGCAAACAAAAAACTTGGTATGCTCAAGATATGTATTTTAGGAGAAAATCGCACCTTAAGATTTAATTTTCCTATACATTTATGAAAAAAAAACCATTAACTCATAATTTCAAAGACTTGGAATTTCATTATAATGGTGAAAATACGTTTTATGGATAGATCTGCCATCTGGGGTCAAATTTTGTGAAAAATTCAAAAATGTAAAATTTTTACCTTATTTGAAACTTTTGACCTAAAAATGACCTTACATGAAGGTGTTATTCGAAAAGAAAATCTCAAAAACTGCCTGGGTATATTTACCTTTCAAAAATAGTTGTTTAAAACAAATATATGCACCAATGAGGATGGGGAATGCAAAAACAACTGGTGTACTGAAAATATACACTTTTCAAGAAAATGACAGTTTTACACTCTGTTTTGCAATACAATTGTGTACAAGGTCAAAGTTTATCCGTTAATTACATAGGTTTGTGTAATATTAGCATAAAGTTAAAAATACAGTTTATGGATAGATATATCAAATGTGGTAAAATTTTATTCAAAGTTTGAAAATATTGTTTTTTGACTTTTGTTTACCTTTTGACCTTAAATTGACCTTGAAATTCCAAATCAAGCTTGGCATCCAACCTAATCGTCTTCCCGAGCCCATCATTCATACTTCTAGCTTTTTTTTAATCTAAATTTTTAATGTTTCTCTGTATTAGCGCCATGGAGCATTGTTTTCGATGGATATGGCGCTATATAAATTTTTACTATTATTATTATTTATTATTATTATTATTATTATTATTATTATTATTATCATGGATGCTAGCCATTATTAAAGGAACACGTTGCCTTGGATCGGACGAGTTGGTCAAAACAAAAGCGTTTGTAACCGTTTTTTATAAAATGCATATGGTTGGAAAGATGTTTTAAAAGTAGAATACAATGATCTACACAAGTTTGCCTCGAAATTGCGTGGTTTTCCTTCTACTGTGCGAACTGACATGGTCGGCCATTTATGGGGGTCAAAATTTTGACCCCCATAAATGGCCGACGTGTTAGTCGACGAGGTAAAAGGAAAATCATGCAATTTTGAGGCATGTTTGTGTGGATCATTATATTCTACTTTTACAACATCTTTCTACCCATATGCATTTTATAAAAAACGGTTACAAACGCTCTTCAAAGACCAACTCGACCGATCCAAGGCAACGTGTTCCTTTAACAAACTATGCCGTTTTCTCTTCTTTTCTATAGCACTTTTTTCAAGTTTAGCTGGTCAACATACGAACAACAAATTGCAAAAACAAGTTATGGGAGAAATGAACAGTGAGCAAGGTTTCGTGCACTCAAATTGTACCTTGCCAAGTATTAATGATTGTATCAAATTGTTTTGATAAAATCTGTTAATGATGAATGCAATTCTTATGTTCTCCATGGTTGATGCATGTTTATGGTACCATGTTACTCCATTTTCTACAGTAGTTTCTTGTTTATGTTTTTTTTTTCTTTTTTTTTCAGATAGACTTTCAATCATGTCAGATCTGCAACATACAGAAAGGAAACTTGAATCGCATATTTGCTTTTGCACAGGTTACGGATTACGAAAGCGAGGTAGGTAACATGAAGAGATGTTCAGTGCGTTTTCATCCACGCGTCATGTTGGATATTGTAAATCTACTCGTCAATGAAATTTGCAAAATAATAAATTTAAAAATAATACAATTTTGCAAAAGTATTTTTTACCTGATTAACATGACATTCTAAATAATAACAAGGTTTTGAAAAGAGTAGTTACATTTCTGCTGACAACTTATTTCATTGTTAAATTATATGTGTTGTCGTTGCAGGAAGGCTTGAGGTTTTTCATATATTTTAAAGGCCATCAAGAATATGAACTAGAAGCCGACAGCCAAGAGGAGAAACAGAAGGTACGAACATGTTTACATGCTTAGCTTTTTAATTTGTTGGTTAGTCGCCTTTTAATAAAACAAAATAATGCAAAAAGAACCGTTGGTTCATACACTGCATCTAAGATATATTCACACAATGCCTGCACACCTGGTTTATCACGTCATGGGTTCATTATGAGTGCGACAAGGAAGTACAGGTTTGTATACTTGTACTTAAACTATTTGGGTCATTCCCAGAAAGCTTATGTGGATGTTGTTTTATCCAACACTTGGTGTCTTACTAATAAAGGCTTGTGATTATAATGCGAGATACTGACCTTTAAACTGTGTGCATTTATAGATGGCCTCAGATCACTTAAATTGGTTTGTACGGCTGCTGGTACAATGTATGAAGAAAGATGGGGTGATCAGTCTTATGTGTGTAACATTAAACACCACTTAGAGAGCGATGGGATGATGCAATTCATTCCCATTATATACTCTTTTTTTAAAGCCATTATACACTTTCGGAACAGAAAACAAATAAAAGTTCACAGATTTACAAATAACTTACAGGGTTTACAGAAGGTAATTAAATGGTGAAAGACTTCTCTTGAAATGTTATTCCATGAAATGCTTTACTTTTCGAGAAAGCATTTAAACATTTATCAATTATCGCTAACGAGAATTACGGATTTATTTTGAACGCATGTCATGACACGGTGAAACGTGCGGAAACAAGGTTGGGTTTTCCCGTTATTTTCTCCCGACTCCGATGACCGATTGAGCCTACATTTTCACAGGTTTGTTATTTTATATAAAAGTTGTGATGCACACAGTGTGGGCCTTTTGACAATACTGTTTACCGAAAGTGTCCAATGGCTTTTAGATAAGAGATTAAAATGTTCTCAAAAGCTCAATTAAAAAGATATTTTTAACTTACTTAGAAATAGTTGGCTTTTGAGGGGTTATTTTTTGTTATGGCAACATTTGTGTCAATTGACAGCTTACCACGCTCAAGTTATTGGATAACGGTTAAATGGTTCATTTGGCATAAGTGGGTGTCGCTTAAATATTTTCATGGCTGGTTGGAAACTCTGCTAGGTTTTAACTGGACCCTGTTGTTTGTGTACATTTGAGTCAAGATCAAATTTTTCAAAATGTTAAACTTTGAATTTTTGTGAATCCACACAATGACATGATGATGATTGTAAACAAAACTAAGTTATCATGTACTGTATCGACCTTGATCTTAGCTAGAACGCAAAGAACCATAAAAGGGCGTGGCTCATTACTCGTGTGCTGTAGACAATTTGCCAAGAGTCATTCCTGCACTACATGAGCATGGAGCTATAAAAAAAGATAAGCCCCCATGGTATGAGCCATGTAAAAGAAGTCACATTTTATTGCTTGTTTGGCGTCAATTCTAGTTCTGCTCAATATCTTGACTATGAAATGCAATTGCTAGCATTTAATTAATCAATACACCTTACTTGTTGTTATTACTCCCTACCTATAGTTACCTTTCAGTCTTTTAAAGATGGAGCATGCTATAGGCGGAACGCCTAAGGGCCTGAGACAATTTTGCATTTTAGATGCTGTGTGGTGCAATCTTAGGCTAATAAGAGGCATAAAGAATGGAACAGAACGTAAGCCTTTGAAATGTGAGCAGTCGAACATTTTAGGTTACAGCATCTTCAGGTGCGGATCTATGACACTAGTTTTAGGGGGCAAATCTGTCAAAGAGTGAGCATGCGAGTGTGAAGCCTTTACGGCATGGGTCCGGGCCCGTTTAAGGGCCCGGGAAAGCTTTGCATTTTAGATTCTCTGTGGTGCAATCTTGGGCCATTTTTGTGGGGGGACATTTGATAAAGTGTCCACATCTTTCAAAACGTTGTGTCATCCTTTGCCCCCTGGATTAATGCACATGGCGGGACACATGGTTTGGTCTTAGACGGTGTAATACTTGGGCCTAATGATAAGGGTGGTAAAAAAGATGGAGGACATTCGATATGGTGTCCCCCGTCCCTCCCCTGATTGACGCCCATGTTAACTACAGGGTTCTGGGGTTCCCCTGACAGAATGTCAACCAGGGGTTGCGGGAGTTTTGTATACTTTTCTTGTTCTACTTTTTTTGAAGGTAGTGTTTTTTTTCCTTGTGCATTTTAGTTGTTATAATTATGTTCTAACTTATAATGTTCTAACTTATTCGTTTCCCTTTCCATGTGTTGTTGCGATGCAGCTTTATATGACCCAGTCCAATCCAACATTTCAGAACTGACAAATTTATTGGAACAAGAAAAGTAATATCAAAATGTATCCCTGTAATTGGTACCAACGTGTCATATTTTTTCCTCACCACTAGGATTGGTTGGTCATCCAATTCATTTTCAGTTGTTACCTAAAACTCAGAACAATGTGGGGACTGCTCATTTGCACATATGTTGGATCTTCTCTGTGGAACAGTTCCTCAAGATAGCCGTAAATTTACAGACTCCACTGTTCAAATTTACTCTCAAGATTAATCTTTCCGAGATAACATTCTAAAGTTTGTAGCTGGGTTGTTATTTATTGTTGATAGCTTTGCTTTTGTATGTGTATCCTACTTTGTAATTATTGCTTTTGATTTAACATGCCTAAAACGCTGTATAGTTCAAGTTAAGTTTGGTTTATTTTAAATAGATATGCAGACTTCTTAACCTGATATTGGAAAACAACAAGTCATCTGCTGAAGGACGTGTTCTCACACAAGCAGACTTTAGAGGGACTCTAATGCGATGTCAACAAGTTGTCAAGGAAGGTTTTCTTGAGAAGAAAAATCACAACCTTTACACCACATACACAAGGTTTGTTTGTCTTTGGTCCGTTTCTTTTTGCTCATGGACTGTGTATTCATTTTGTACACAACGTCCTAGAGGCTACAGAAAACAGCTTAGCGAAAAATTTGTCATATTTACATGTTTACCTCACTAACTTTACCCTAAATGCAACTGCCACGCCTAGTTCCTCAAGAACTTGAGCTACAATAGGGCCCTCTCTTGATCTCACATAATACTGTCTTGCATCTAGACTGGGCCCATGTCTTTCAGGTCGCTGCCGCTAGATCAAGTGATTCAAAATAATTATTGCTCCCAAGTCCGCAATGGAATTTTACTGCGTATCTAAATTATGTGAAATGACCGAGGTCAGAGGTCAAACTACACGCCGGTTTTGCAATTTTTTGAGGCCGGTCTCTGGCGTTATTCACGAGCCTCGAAGAATGACGTCTGGGCGGCACCTAATAGGGCTCGGGCTACATTAAGGCTGAGTTCGGGCGGTGTGTTCTTGGCCCGAGTGGGCTATTCTCACGCCCGAACGATGAGAACATGACCCGAGAATGATTCACTCGGAACAAGATCACACGCCACCTTTCATCGAGGGTTTCGAGAACAACACTTTACAAAATGGCAGCACAACACCAAGGAAATAAGTAATTTAGATGCAAAATGACTCTGAAATAGATTGTTAAAGTTGATATTGAAGTTGAAAGTTAATAGTCATCCCAAAGAAAATAATGAAAGTGTGGTCTCTTTTCTACTGTCGGGTTTCCAACTGTTAAAAAACATCCTATTTAACTGACGAACCACGTTGTCACATGACCAGTGCCGAACCTCTTTTCGTGGCGCTTTTATCACATCGTCGTTTGAGTGGATGAAAAAAGAACAGCGATCCGTCTTGTTCTCGAGCACCCAAGAACACACCGCCCGAACTCGGCCTTAGGTGCCGCACAGACGTTAGACATTCAGGCTACCTTGCATCTAGCCTGAACATCTGACGTCACATTTCGAGGCTCGTGAATAACGCCAGTGACCGGCATCAACACCGGCGCAAACCGGCGTGTGTTTTGACCTTTGACCCCGTACGTTTCAGATATACGCAGTCTAAATCTATTGCGGATGTGACAGGAATGACCTGTGAATCTATGGAAAGCTCACGTCACTGTGCACGTTTATCTAATATCATTGTATCCAATGGAATCACTGGATCCGAGAAGCATATGGGACCTGTCTTTATCCTTAAAGAGAGGGGCCCAGTCTACCTTGCATCCAGCCGATCTAACAGTATACTAGGCTCCTGTCTTTATAAGGACTAGCGGGATGCCGCGCTTCGCGCGGCACCCCGCTAGGATATAAAAATCCTTTACACAAATATTTCGAAATGTGGGTGAGGGTGTTATACGCCTCTCTCAATATTTATGCATGGTGTCATAATTTTAACCCCAAATGAAGCTATTTCGCACGTCCACCACTACTTGCAGTGGCTGTACCCACCTCGTTTTGGGTTAGACAACGTACCTTATGCATCTAGAAACTTTAAGGCTCCCCCGTGATCCTTATAGGGGTCTAATATGTTGGGCCTCTCTAACGTTACACGTTTTTCAAATCAGCGTTGATAGGTGAAACTGACCGTTAGCCAGCAATAACTAAAGTTTCTTTTGTACTACACTACCAAAACTTTCTCCACACACTCAATATACATTCATAATGCTTGCATTTCCTTTTTAAAAAAATCGTCAAAAATGACATTTTTACGTCCCACGATACATAGCGTTGCTACAGCACTATAAGTAAAGCGAGCTTTTGGAACATGCTGTGTGCCACAAATCTAATTTATCTACTGTTTTTTTTTTTTGGGGGGGGGCGGGGGCGGTAAGAGCGTAGGCCTCTTTTTAGTTTATTCTCATCTGAATTGGTCTTGTAAACTTTCTGGTCAATAGGCTGCATGTATAACGGGAGCACTTAACGTGAACGTCAAAAAAGTGTTTTGCAGGCAGAGATGCCAAGTCCAGAGGCTAGCTATGTGTGAGATTTTTCAAAGCTCAACCCCCATCCCCCAGGAAAAAAAATTGCCAGTTTAAGAAGGCCTTTTTAAATCGCCGCCCAACCTTTTTTTTTTTTTTTTTTTTATAAATAAATAAAACAATGTGAAATTTAATTGTGGACAAAAAGTGTTTCAAAATGCATCAAAAGCCTCCTCAGAATAATTAAAACTCACTTGAGGTACACAGGAGATGTTGATGGTTAATGTGGAGGTTCGATTGTGTCAGATTATATCCTTCCAAACTTGAACAAAATAGACTAAAAATGATGTCCAAAATCAATCGCTCACTTCTTCTGCCTGTTGTGTCTTCGCTAGTGGAGCGCATTTCAACGAATTTGCTAAAAGAGTCGGAACAAACTTGTGCGCAATAAGCGTTTTGCGCTCTGCCGAATTTGAGCTAAACCTACTGGATGAGCAAAAGCGTGCGCAATCTGCAAATTTGCGCTCTGTTTGTACAAATTTGGTACAAAAAATGTCGTTAATTTTTTTTTTCCGATCTCGCCCCAATAATGGTTGATGTGCGTGTGAGCGTGAGACAGAGCCCAAATGCGCGATTAGTGAGTCTCACGCCTAATGCGTGAGACTTGGCAGGTCTGGTTTTGTTTTATTGTCACTTTGGGCTTATTGCATCTCGCGAAATTTGAACGACAAACGACACAATTTCTGACCGTGTTCATGTTCACGCTGCTCTAGGAACAAACCTCCATACATCCCATATCTCTGGAACCCTATATCGTACAAACTAAATAAAAACGATAAACTCGTCCCCACTCCTTAATTTTCTCTAACTTATTTCACTTTCAGAAAGCATGTCAAGTCATGTTTAGGGTTTGTTACGTCCAGTTTGGGTCAATAGACAAACTCCTAAAAATGTACCCCATTCAGCCGCACGAGGTCTCTTTTGTTAATATTATCTCCATCAGTAACCAACCCGACGGGCCGATGGCTAAATTAGGGTTCAAAATGGATTTGGCAAAATGTATATTCTGAGACCTGACCGACACACTGCTCTAACCAATTTTGTGAATGGACTTATTCAAAAGGAAACTTAATGTCGTTTTGCTTAACAACTTTGACCAAATGCAAAGCAAAGTTCTTTTTTTACAGCTTCAAAACAGCCTTTGACGTGTGTGTATAAGTTTCACCATAGAGTAAGGAATGGTTTCACAATTCTACCTCCATGGTTAAACTCTGAAACTGCAACATTATACCTCCATGAACAGACCGTATTCTAAAACGGTATTCATGTACCCATTTGAGTTTACTGGCAAAAGTTCCAAGGTCGCCACCCACTGTCAACCTAAAGTGGTCCCACGGCGACCTTCTTCACCAAGCAACAGGTGGCCTGTCTCAAACCAGACAACACACCGCTCACAATACACTGACCAGAATGGCTCTTTGTGTAAGGCCCCACCCCCAAATGTTATTAATTGTAAAGTTCCCTTAGACACCTTCCAACCTATAGCCGGCCCTACCCAATGTTTCCAAATTATTAAGCTTCCGTTTGATCCCATCCTTGTTCATCATGATAATTCTCATGCCGTTTGGAAGTGAATGCTTTTTCATAAATATTCTCCATTTAATCTTTTCAACAAATGAGTCACCCGCAGAAGGATTTCTAGGAAGTCTGATAACAACGTCGACCAGTGGTTGACACATGGTCACCTGCGAAACATCAATCTACGGTATTTCATCCATTCAATGCAAATTCGGTCAAAGTCGTGAGATTGGTTTTGTCCTGGCACCCAGCCTCTTCGACCCTTTCGACCCTGCGCGGCAATGAATGAACCAATCCGGAGAACCATGCTTAGTACAACACGAAAGTAACCTGACCAAAAAGGGCGGATCGAATGGCGGGTGGGCGGGCAAGGGGCAATGAATGAACCAATCCGGAGCACCATCTGCGAAACACTGTCCAATGAGTCGCCTGTCAGAAAGATTTCTAGGAAGTCTGGTAACAACATCGACCAGTGGTTGACGCACGGTCGCCGCCCAAACTTCCTCCAATCACATGACTTGTAAGTGCGAGTTTGGATCCGGGTTTTGCAGACTTGCAACCCGACGTCTGAAACCACACAAACGTATTGAATTCCACACAAACAACCGTGTTGGATTCCACAAGGATGCCATACCACTGGACCTTCTAATTTTCAATCCAAGATGGCGCAGGTTACGCTTTTAATAGTATAGATAAAGATCCCAAAGGATAAAGACAGTATAAAGACATTTCCCTGCTCTCAGGTCCGTATCTGTATGTGAAATGAATGAAGGTCAAAGGTGAAAGTACACGCCGGTTTAGAGGCAGGTCTCTGGTGTTATTCACGAGCCTCGAAGTGTGACGTCAGATGTTCAGGCGTATTTAACAGCTTCCTCTTGTCTTTTCTAAGTGCCTGCGATGTTTGTTGTTTGCCTAAAGGAGAAACTGTTTTTTGCTAAATAGTTTTTGTTTTCGAAGATTTATAAGCGTTTGTTATGTTTGTTTTTTTGTTTTGTTTTTTTTTGCACTTTTGTGTAAGTTTTTCTTTTTGTTCTTGAAGTGTTGCTTTTGAGAAATGGGCAAGAAAGGGCTTTTAAAATAAACTTTCTACAGCAGCTTGCAACAGAGGATGATGCGTTCATCGCAGCACACAATGCATTAGTAGTGGCACTATGGGCAAGTTGATTGAAGTTGACATCCAATACTAACATATTTTGTTTAATGAATACTGTATAGCGTAGATGGGAAGAGCATCCCATCTTTTTCCAATCGCTGCCGCAGGGCAGTCCGGAGAGCTCACTATTTATGTATTAACAATAAAACTCGAACAAAACGCGACATTGCTTTAGAGATACATGTTAATGAACCTTTGGCTAATTGAGTGATGTTTTTAAAAGTAAGCACACACTTTGTAAATGTCTTGATTTGTCTGTTTCATTATGATGAAAGTGCACAAAATAATCAATTAAATGTCTCTTGACCCTGAATTATGCCAGTGTGTTTACAAACATTTTCCAAGTTCAGAAAGTACCGTGATGGTGCTCTTAAAGAAAGAATGTTTGAACTTTTGTGTACAGGAAGACATTGTTTCCATTTTATTTGTGTGTCAATTGTTTAATCGTGCCTTTCCTTAAATATAAATCATCAATGCTTCCAATAAGTGTATAAATGTTGTATCCATTCAAATTGAACGAGTACAAGTTCAGGAAACTCTCGGGTGTGATTTGAAATATTCCGAATCATCCAAATGGGAACATGTTGCATAATGTCTATGCTGTACTTTGCCTGGAATACAGAAATTGAATATGTTTTCAGGAGGTGGATTCGCATACGAGAGGGTGAATTATCATATTACAAACCAGATGAGGACAATCAGCAAGCTCTCAACATACTTCAACTTTCAGATGATGTTACTCTGGTCAAAAAGCTCAACTACAGTGGATTTAGCATAACAACAAGAAAGAAAGTGTACCTGTAAGTATTATGTGTTCACGTCTTTGACAAGCACCTTTAACAAATTTATCACTCAAACCAGTGTTGTAGGACTTGGGTCGTTCTTGGAATCGACTCCACGTTTACAGTCTCAAATTTACAGAACACAAACACAGATTTACAGGACACAGACAAACACATGTTTGTGAACCCCGCTAATCGAGGACATCTCTTTGTTACCCCACTGTTTGGAATTAGTTTTTTTTTTAGCGACGTCCCCAATGATATAATTGTACAAGAAAAAAGCGCAGCGATGACCTCCTCACTCTTTCAAACACCCTGATCCTGTTTGTTAAAGTCACCTAGAAATATAATGTTTTTTCTTTCAAACATAAGAGTATATGCTTACGAACAATTTTTTTTTTAGTAATTGTTTGTCACGATTTATATGTTTAAAAAATATATTAAGTTGTTTGGGGGGCTGATTCCGCCTACCCCTTTTGTGACGTCATTCAAGGCAGACTTTGCCTGCAATGCGTATAGTAAACACACGTGCAAACTACATGTACGTCCAAGTCGTGAGTTGGTACATTATAAAAAGTGTTTTTCTGCATTCAGCAGCAATACACCTGGTCGGCATTGCCGGAAAAACAATTTTGAAACGTACAAACTCACGACTTGGTCCGTACATGTACTTTGCAAATGTGTTTACTCTACGCATTACAGGCAAAGTCTGCCTCGATTGACGTCACGAACAGCGCCCTCTCGGGTCGGGGTGTACTCTTAAATTTGTAAATAACATAAGAGCTGATTTTTTAAAACCTTAAATAACTGTTTATTCACATTCCACTTATCAAAACACATATATTAGTAACAAAAGCTTTATTTTGAAAAAATACCACTTCCAGGTGACTTTAAAGTCCTTGATTTCAACGGGTAGACACGCTCAGATTTACAGGGCAAAGACTAGGAGCTTAGAGCCTTAAAACGAAGACAAACAACAAAGATTTATCACTCAGTGATGCTCAAGGCGCTTTAACAGTCATTATTTTCCTGCAAGGTATTTTGGACTTCGTTTGAATTATGAGACCTCCATTTTCCAAGCACCATGTAATGGTCAAGATGTGTGCACTGGGAGATTGTCTTACCTTGCACACAATACACGGGAGCATTGGCTTTACGTGTCATCCGAACGACAAAGAATCACGGTTAAGTGTCTTGTTTAGGGACACGAGTGTCATGACTGGGACGCAAACCAGCACTCTTTGAACAGAAACACCAGATTTTGAGTTAGGTGTGGCGGCCTTTGCGCTCCGGCGGTCTCAGTGCTCCGGGTGACGTCACCGGAGATTTTGGCACGCAGTAATCACGGTCTCAGATCTCTGGCGTGCCAAGCTCTCCGGGATGACGTAGCATGCTGTCGTTGCGGGCGTGAGTCCCCGCCCCCCCCATACCGCCACGAATAAATCTTCGAGACCTGTTTTGTTATCGTGTTTTGTTATTTTGCTCAAAATTTACATGGCGAAAATGGACAATGACGGTTGTTAAAAGTCATTAACAAATACCTTGGACGGTTCAAGTCTCTGATTGGTCAAAACCCGGTCACGTGTTGGAGTGTTAACGGCGGTATAAAGACCGGTGTGGCGGTCTCGGAGCTCCGGCGATCTCAGAGCTCCAGATTACCAAATACGGTAGTATTACGTCATGCCGTGCCTGCGCAGTAGACTTAGGCCGTGTCCGAATTGCCGACTTTGGCTACAGCTACGGTTAGATCAGCGCGTCTGTCTGTGTTGAAGAATAGCAGACGCGCGCGCCCTAGCCGTAGCTGTAGCCGAAGCCGCCAATTCGGGCACGGCCTTAGAGACAAGCGGCGCTCTCCGCGCTCGAACTGCTGGTTGCGCAACTACTGCGCTGCCCGACTCCAGGCAGCTCGTAGTAGTCGCGCAACCAGCAGTTCGCTGCAACTCGATCGACTATCTCACCGCGTGGGACCATAAACGACTAGTCTACTCTCGTAGCTGTCATGGTGGCGCCCATATCGTGTGGTGAACGCACTGTCGGTATATGGAGATCAGTGGGTGAACGAGTGGAGTGAATGCGACAGTATTGTGAAAAAAGTAATCACGTTTATATTTTAGGAGTGGGAACTACAAAGAAGGTTCTTCTGAAAGCCAGAAAAGGGTTTTGGGTTGCCCCTCGGAAAAGCACTTGTACGATAACAAAACAGGTCTCGAAGATTTATTCGTGGCGGTAGGGGGGGGGGGGGGAACGGGGGCTCACGCCCGCAACGACAGCATGCTATGTAATCCCGGAGAGCTTGGCACGCCAGAGATCTGAGACCGTGATTACTGTGTGCCGAAATCTCCGGTGACGTCACCCGGAGCTCTGAGACCGCCGGAGAGCTGAGGCCGCCACACCGGCTTTGGAAAATAGCGAATAAGTGGCCACTAAATCAGCACACATTGTGTAAACCTTGCACGTTGCACTGTACCACATGCTTATTTATATCCATGTTAGTTTCATTGCAACTTCGCGCACTTGCGCGTACGCTCGCTGAAAATGTATCAATTTTGAGTGCACGCGTGTAACCATAGATATGGAATAGAATAATTCTATATCTATGCGTGTAACAGGTGCGCACGTATAAACTGACGCTGAGCTCATGCACGCGGTTTAATGCACAAAGAACAGCTATCGTCAAATCGTTTGCCTCCTTTGACCCCAGTGAAGGCGCTGAACAGATCATTGTTTAAAAGAGTCACAGAGGCCTTTCTCAAACCACGGCTTGGGCTCCGGCTCAGGCTTAGGCTCCGCGTAAATTTAACCTGCATTTTGGAGCAGCGCGTATTGCACGGATATCAGCACGCGGAGCCTGAGTCGGAGCCCAAGCCGTGGTTTGAGAAAGGCCCCTGGTCTCAAAGATCAGTAATGTGATTAGTCTGGTTCCCAGACCCAAAAGTCTCCGACTAGGCTCTGTCGAATTTAGGGTCCGGTATCACCCAAAATCACGTGACCAAAAAGGAGGAATTCCTCCTTTTTCGAAGTTATCCGAAATGCTCCGAACGTGTTGTCGTCAACATTCGGACAGTGTCGTTGATGTTCGGTATGGAATCGTAATGTCAGTCCCGTCGGCCGTAGATCCAGGAGTTTTTATGCCAGCTATTGCCAATGCAGGCGTCGTGGCTAAATAAAGCGTTTGCAAAGCGATGCAAGTTCAAAATATATAAACCTGGGAAATCGCTCCGGGATCTGGTAAGTTTTTGTCCTTTACTTCAAAAATATTTTTTCAAAGGTGTTTTGACTTGAGTGTCCATTAGACATTGATTGAGGATTGGTTCATGATTTTTGAAAGTGGTAAAAATGGGGCTTATCTGGTGACTAGCTGTCGAAATTATACGTGTTGAACCAGATTGTCATTAATTGCCGATCAAAATAATCTCGTAACCCTCCGGCCTGGCGGCCGTCGGGAGGAGGGTTACGTTATCGCAACGAGTGCAGACATGGTTTCCCTGGAGATGACCCCGACCCTGACAAGTTGCGTTATGCTCTATTTTTAACCGTGGGTGATACCTGACCTAAGATTTTTAACAAGAGACGTCAAGGAATCTTTGGTCAGGGGACCAGACTATAATGTGATTAACGCACGAAAGAGATGGGAACCATCAAAAGCTAAAATATGGCCCCTGAACATGTCTGGAAGTATCGCCGAGAGAAAAGTAAAAAATTTGGACAATTTTAGCCGTTTAATTCGCTAAAAAAAGGTATTTATTAATGGGAATAACAGTGCGAGTACCCGGTCTTCACTGCGTGGTAATGACCTTGGTTGTTGGCTGGCGCTGTTACCGGACCGAGCCGGATTAATTATTCATTTGAATTGCAATGTGTTGCGAACTATTAATTCTTTGTTTTTATTTATTGAAAATTCTCTTTAAGCACAGGGATGGGTGCCCAAAATCTAATTCTGAGGTCTCAAAATCAAATTCGTGGATATTTACTTCTTTCTCGAAAACTACGTTACTTCAAAGGGAGCCGTTTCTCACAATGTTTTATACTATCAACCTCTCCCCATTACTCGTTACCAAATAAGTTGTTATGCTAATAACTACGTTGAGTAATTACTAATAGTGCCCACTGCTTCAAATCAGTACCTACACTTAAATAACTAAATGTTTTGATTCCAGTCAAGTTCAAGTAAGATATTTTTTAGGGGACATCAATTTACAAATACAGATGTTGTTCTCCTCATTTGAGTTTTTAATTGTTTTGATTTAATTTGTCGATAAGACACGTTTAGTCTCAAAATTTGACTTGGTATCCCCAAATGTTGGATTTAGCGCCCCAAAATTAGGTAAGTTGGGTGAGTTTCCAACTTTTACTCAAAAATGCCGCGCTCTCCCTTAAAGACACTGGACACTATTGGTAATTGTCAAAGACCAGTGTTCTCACTTGCTGTATCTCAACATATGCATAAAATAACACATGTGAACATTTGAGCTCAATCGGTCATCAAAGTTGCGAGATAATAATGAAAGAAAAGACACCCTTGTCACTCGAAATTGTCACGTGCGTTCTTATGCTTGATTTCGAGACCTCAAATTCTAAATCTGAGGTCTCGAAATCAAATTCGTGGAAAATTACTTCTTTCTCGATAACTACGTCACTTCAGATGGAGCCGTTTATCACAAGGTGTTATACCTCTCCCCATTACACGTTACCAAGTAAGGTTTTATGCAAATAAATATTTTGAGTATTTACCAATAGTGTCCACTGCCTTTAACATAGCCCTTTTTATAATGCTACTTGGCCGGGGACTGGTTGGCTAGCCATACATGGCCATCCAGCCAACCCCATTGAAAATGAATGGGGAAAAAGATGATGGTTAGTGTTGAGCATAATTTCATAAGCGAATAAATAATTTAAAATAACCATTAACATGGTTTTTAAATATTTGGCTCCAACATTATGAATCTGTAAACTTATGATTTTTTGTATGTGTTTTATTGGTTTAGTTTCCGAGTCATCCCATCTGGTAACGCAACCCAAGCAAGCATTGAGAAGGAACGTGATGAATGGTTCAGGGTAATTTTCTCATTTCCTTTTCAATGAACAATGAAACATCTGGTTAATTTCAAAGTCCATCGTCAAGAAAAGTCAACATTGTATAAAGTTGTTAGGTGTTTTTCCTTTTGAGAACTACAAATAATATACACCAGAACTACAAAGTTGTTCACAGTCATTGATAGTGTTTTTAAACTAAAGGTCATGCGGCCGTCAAAGTGTAAAAAGCGTCTCTATGCAAGCACAAACATTTTCTTGTTATATTCTTAGGGATGTATCATTTTCTTTTACTTGTCGTCATTACACATGATACCTGATGATGCCATAGTAAGTAACAGCAACATTGTGGATTGCCATTTGCCAAAGTAAGATTTTAAATTATAAGTCAATAAATGGTTAGAAATGTCACAAGTAATGATATCACCATACATCTGTTTAGCTTGGGTCTCACTGACAGGTTGCATGCATAAATAGACGCTTCGTGCAGATATTGTTACGTTGGCTTTAGACCTTTAAACAATTGGATATTTCAGTTTCTGTTTCTACTTGGAAGGGTTAAGTGTTTACAAAAATTCGCACTGTTATTTGGGCAGTAGAAATATTGAGTGTGGTTCAGGAGATATGTTTTCAACATTAATTTTAAAGAAGTACTTGAGCGAATTTGTTTTTGACGAAAATGACATCTAATCTTGTTTATAACGTGTTCTTTCACCATTTAAATATATTTTTTTTATTTGTACACTTGTCGATTAAAAGTCAGGCCCTAACCTCAAGGTTCAAAAATATTAGAAACACTTCTGCCGTTGACGACGACAATTACTATACTTTGACGTCATGTATGGGAGTTTGCTTTGTAATACCTCTACGCTCCAACAAAGCGGCTATACAAATTGGAGCTCCCACAATTGACGTTACATGACGTTACATGAGGGACGGAGCTTTTTGCGAATCTTTCTGAAAAGCACTGGATTTGGGTATTCGAAATTATTGTTTTTTGAAACAATTAAAATCTTTTTGTAGTCAAATGACCCAATTTCCTTATTGGTTGAAAATGGTTGAAAATGGTTGAAATGAAATTCAGCAAAGGTCACAACTTGCCACTTGTCTTTTAAACATGTGGACAGAGGTAACACAATCCCCATGATGATGTCAATATAAATATTTGTTGAGAGCTTGAGTCTCAATGATGATTCTATATACGCATATACACAAAACCCAAATATTTTAACAGTGGCTGTAGACCCTGTAGTAATAAACAGTTTGTATTTCAAATTCCTTTGTGGACCAAAAGGAAAGATTAAATGAGGCCAGAAACTTCCATAACATTGTTGATGTTATGCGGCTGGGGAGATGGTTTAAAGTAATAAGATATGAATTAAATTAACTTGATACCTGATGATGTTATGACTTTTTAGATGATTACCTTTATTGATAAGTAAATATCCTGAGCTTTAAAATGATACAGATATGACTCTTTCCTTTGAGATTTGTTATGAAAGTGAAGAATAAGTTCATTCTTGTGAGAAAGAGAAGTTTTTTTTAAAGTGTGCCGAAGTAGATCTCATTACCCCCAATTAATGGAAAAGCACTCCACACTAACCATTTAACTTTTGTTCAAACTACCTGGCTGTCAGACAAGCATTCCCCCACTCATGCAATCACCAAATCATTCACCAATTAAACTAAGCCTTGAAACTCAACAAGTGTTTTTAACTCGGCCGAAAGTCAAAAAGTGCCTATAATTATATGATAGTGATATGTATTAACCACGGTCCCATAATGCACCCATGGCTAGAAACGCACTTTCATCGTCCAACACACACAGAAGTGATCTATGCTTGAAAAACCCATAAATCTGACATTACACAGGACAGTAATCGTTCTGTCCATCAGAAACATGACCCACTTTCACATTTGGTTTGATTCCAAACAGGAAGTTCACACTGAACAAAAATCTAATTTTCTAACCATTATGTCATAAAGTCAGTCTTCTCGATT
Organism: Asterias amurensis; assembly: GCF_032118995.1. Classification (NCBI taxonomy): domain Eukaryota; kingdom Metazoa; phylum Echinodermata; class Asteroidea; order Forcipulatida; family Asteriidae; genus Asterias; species Asterias amurensis. The sequence goes on along the minus strand of NC_092650.1, from coordinate 9,358,914 downwards.
TGTGTACAATTAAATATCCCACTTTTATCCAAATAGCAAGTTCAAATAAATGTTTCTGCAATATCACACTGTGCAGCCAATATAAAAAATGGGATTTAGTTTGTAGGAATTAAATGATCAATATATATATATATATAATAAATATAAGACAAAAGCTTTAAAAACATTCAGATGACGTCAGTACTTGTTAAAGCAACATCTAAAGAGATCAAATAAGTCATATCTCCTGAACCACTTGGAATAGTTGTCTCGAAACTCAAAAAATAAAAAACAATTTAGACGTTTCTCCTTGAACCTAGCCACATACAACTGGGTGTTTTATTTTAAACGCAACTCAAAATTCGAAAATAAACTTATGAACAGTAAACCAAGATACACTGTCGACTCGGTGGCGCACCCGAAGGAAACAGACCACGAGTCAATGTTGAATTGGTGTTATATACTGATCTTATATACGCAACTTAATCATAACTTAGCCAGATGCACCTAATCACCATGTGGGCGGTGCAAACGTCATCACGGGCCGATCCAAGCTCTAAACCCTGTATAGTGGTATCAAAATACCTTATAGTGACAAGTTAGAATTAAAATGTGTACTTGAAATTATCCATTTTAAGCTGCCATGGTATACCCTAGGTGTGTAAACAGTATCGGAATAGCGCTATGTTTAATATCCAGTTGTTTTGTAGTTTTATTTTTGTTTGCGATATAAAAACATATTTCAATTTTGTAATTAACCAAGTATGTATAGGTTTATAATTGCTTATTTTATAGTCTAAAACCAATTTACATACCTATAATTTATAGCCCGGAATAATTAAAATTACAAACACTTTTTACCCCAAAACAGCACGCTGGTGATATTTTCAAGCAGACTTACACACCCCAAATCAGTGCTCAAATGTTCACATTTTAACAACTATGTTTCAACCTACCCTTTACAACTTATAAATCTACAGGCTCTAATTACTTAACTCCTAAATAATGAATAATATTCACATACTGCTCAATGTGGGGGTGAACAACTTATTCGTTTTCGATGCAGGTGTTGAACCAGTTTTGATTGGGCTAGTGATGTTACCTCTCTGCACAAAATTACTAATTTGCTAAGTTGCAGATGAATATATTGTGTGAAATCAAAGCAATGCCACCTTACAGCATAACTGACCAAAAGGATTCTTACAACACGTATAAGAAGTGACATAATAATAAAAATAATAATAATATTGAGTTTTTATAAAGCGCTTTTTTCACTCCCGAAAGGTGTCCCAAAGCGCTTCAAATTATTACCCCTGGTCACTGGGGCTGAAATCTTTCCTGAAACCATCTCAGCTCCCTCTCAGCCTTGTGTAACAAATGCGCTACTCGGCTAAACCAATCACAAGAGCCATCTCTGCACATCAGGTACCCATTTACCCCTGGGTGAAGAGAAGCAATTTTATGTTAAGTGTCTTGCTCAAGGACACAAGTGTCAAGACCGGGATTCAAACCCACACTCTGCTGAGCAGATCACCAGAGCTTGAATTCGGTGCCCTTATCCGCTCGGCCACGACACCCCTCGGCATCTGTATTGTTAATGATTTTGTGAAAAGTTTTGTTTATGATTGGGGAGCATGAAAACTCATTGAACTGTTTTTCATTTGTAGTTGAATTTTGGGGACAAAGCTTTAAAGGCAGTGGACACTATTGGTAATTACTCAAAATATTTCTTAGCATAAAACCTTTCTTGGTGCCATAGTTTTCGAGAAAGAAGTAAGTTCCGCAAATTTGATTTCGAGACCTCAGGTTTAGAACTTGAGGTCTCGAAATCAACCATCTAAACGCACACAACTTCGTGTGACAAGGGTGTTTTTTCTTTCATAATTATCTCACAAGTTCGATGACCGATTGAGCTCAAATTTTCACAGGTTTGTTATTGAATGCATATGTTGAGATAAACTAACTGTGAAGGCTAGTCTTTGACAATTACCAATAGTGTCCACTGCCTTTAACCATATTGATTCTACCAGAGTTTTATGTACAGTAAATATTGTACTGTCTGTCAACTTTTTTTTAAATATTTCACAATAACTAAATGTTATGCTGAAGCCCATTTTTGCTTGCCCTTTATGCACCTTTAGGCCATTCGTTTTGCCTGTGGAGACAGAAGAGAATCTGTGGCTAAATTTGGACTAGATGAGACTTTCAGCAAGAACGTCTCTGCATCATCAGATAATAAGCACAAGAGAGAAAGCATTTACCAAGCCTTCAGATTATTTCAAGAAGTAAGTATATGTAACTGTTGGCAAATTGCAGTAGGCAACGCTATCGGAGAGGTTCATAACGCATGGATCCATGGATGGATCATCAAACCACAGAGACTAACCTGAAGAAAGGCAGTGGGATCTTTGATCCGGTATCATGCTTCTCCTCAATGGACCCAAGTCTCGACACTCCATGCAGGGGTGACAGGTCTTTTTCTTCAGCCACGCATTTGGACCTCTCTACCACTTGCTCTTTGTCTTTGTACCACAACATTCAAATCTCTTCTCAAAACGTATCTTACGTCACAGTTTTCGAGGACTACGTGTCTGTCTGTCTGTCTTCTGTTTGTTTGTTTGTTTGTTTGTTTTTGGTTTGACTGCGCCTTGAACACCCAGCAGGGTGGATATGTGCCGATTCATCTTATCACAGCTTGCAAAAGAAAGTAAACGATTTCATTAGATCCGGTTAACGCCTCAAATCGGGCTACGTCCCTAAGGCTTAGATCTCTAGTTTTTTTTAAAGGATTCTTGCGCGTCAAGCCTAGCGGTTAAGTGCACCGGATTCCAACTCTAGTGTTTCTGATCAGCAAAGTGTGTGTTTGAGTCCCAGTCGTAAAGACACTTTAACCATGATGCTTCGTCCTTAGGATGGGTCGTAAAGCCGTTGGTCCCGTATGTTGTGTAACGCACGTTAATAACCCAGTGCAATTATCGAAAAGACATTATCGCGCCACAGCACCTTGTTAACCATATTGGTGCTATGTAAAATCATTAGGTCTCTTAAAGGCACTGGACTTATTGTTAATTACTCAAAATAATTGTTAGCATAAAAAGCTACTTGGAAACAAGATATGGAGAGCTGTTGATAGTATACAAATTGTGAGAAACGGCTCCCTCTTTCGGGAAAGAAGTAATTTTCAACTAAAATATTTGAATTTCATTTCGAGACCTCAGAATTAGATTTTAAGTCCCGAAATCAAGCATCTGAAAGTACACAACTTCGTTTGACATGGGTGTGTTTTCTTCCTTAATTATCTTGCAACTTCAACGACCAATTGAGCTAAAATTTTCACAGGTTTGTTTTTTGTGAAGTGGGAAGACTGATCTTTGACAATTACCAAAAGGTGTCCAGTGTTTTTAATTTAAACGAAGTTCACATTACCTTATAGGAAAATACTGTATGTTACGCCTTGAGCCATATGCACTCTATAAGAAGCCGTGTTATAAAGCGCCGCCTTCTGAAGCAGAAGCGCACTTTTCTAATAAACTAGAAGTAAATTTGTTTTGTTATTCCCTTATGGTTTTTAGACCACTGGGTCATCATTGTTATAAATTTTTGTGTTTTTTTTCTTTCTTTTTTTTTTTTAGGGGGGGGGGGGTAGTTCTCTGTCAAGTGAATCTCTATCGCTTTGAATTATACATGATTTGTTATACATTGTTAAGGCTGCTCCTTTTGCTTCAGGAATTGGAGAGATTTTCGTCAGTTATTTGCAGTATTGACAACAAGGGAGATGCTTCTAAAGCCTTACACCACCTTCAACAAAAAGCAAAGGTGATTGAGACATTATGTTCTCAAATGAGACCATCATCAGATACAAGGTATTCCAAGAACTTTTCATAAATATTTTTACTTTTGAGACTTTTTGTTATCATCCTAATTGAACAATGCATTGTCAAGTTTAAGTTTTTTTATTTTTTATTTCGAGTCACACATCACTTTCTGTTTAAATTTTACTATAAAAGTGACGTTTGCTAGTAAGACCGCCTTCCCCACATTGAGGACAACACTCAAAACCCTGTATATCCATTTTGCCACATGTAAAGCTATGACTGGTCATCAAATTCAAGTGTGATCTCCATTTAAGTACTCCGATTTTCCGTTATCATACAGAGTTCATTTCGATAAATAAGCAAGCTTATGAACCGTGACATTACATTAACCCTATCATGGGCACACTTTTCTGGTCAGATGTTTTAATGTTTTAATTTCACCTCATGTGGAAGATGAAATTAAGAAGCTTAGCTGATTTGAAAGATCGAAATTTGTACTTGACAGTAAGGAGTTATTACCAGCTATGGTGGAAATAACAGTAAGGTTACAGCAAGCTGTTCTAGCTCAATAACATCCACTCACAAGCTTATCTATGTTGTGCAGTAAGATGACAACTGCCGGTTTACAGTGGTTAGACTGCAGGACTTGCAATCACAAGCTTGTGGGTTCGAATCCTATGAAGCTAACCGCTGATGTTGCAATGACTAGAATAAGTATTGTCGTGTGGTTACTGAACCACCATTTCTCGGTTTTGCAATATTCATAATCATAGATGTTGAACCGATGTCTGTTGCCAGCTTTGTGTTTTGGGGGTAATTTAGTTTAATTAATTAATTAAAATGTAAGCATTCTTCCAAAGTGGGAGTGTGTACAAGAAAACGAGAGTACATTTTGTTATTTGAAATATGTGACAAAGTTGATATTTTACGAATAACAGGTTCATATTTAACTGTATTTTTTTTAGATTTGGTTATTTTTCAAATTTACAGCTTAAAATTGTCATTATGGTCTGTAAATTGCTCTCAAAACAGGATTTTAAAGCAACCCATTTTTGTTTTACCATTTTTTCCTCCAAATCGGGAAAAATATGCTGTAGATTTTACGGCTCAATCTAATTTTGCTATGCTAACTTTGTCAAAATGGATAAATCACACGTATTTGTTGCATTATATCACACTCGTTGTCGTGTTTTAGTTTCAAGGGATACAGCAATCTATCCCTTCCTCTTTTTCGGTTGGTTTTGAGCAGCAAAGGATAAACAAATCTACCCCTTCCACTTTCCAGCTTGATTTGAGCACCAAAGGATAAACAAATCTAACCCTCCTTTTTCTTGCTAAGTTTGTGCACCCGATATTGACTTTGTTCTCCCAAAAATATTTTACTGAGAAAAACAGCATAATTTCCACACTTTGAAAACATCTTCAAGAAAATTTGCTATTCATTACCGAAAAAGGCAAAAAATAAAAAATCATAGTTAATTGTGAACCTGTTGCATACTCTTTGGTAGGGAATTTATAAAGAAAACAACACTTAAAGTTTTAAATATCCAAAGCATTCACACCAACTGTTCAAAAGACATAACTAATAACTTTGTGACTTTCAATAAAAAAAATTAAACTGACTACATTTTGTTTATGAAGTTTCAGTGCCATTTCGACATCTATGGATACAGAAACCTCGTCACATGTTGACACACAGTCAAGTGGCATACTAGAGAGCAGTGACCATAGCTGTGATGACCAACTTCCACCTCTCCTTAAATCAGACCGTCATTCATTGATTATTGGCAACAGTTGGGCTCTTCACAATAATCAATCCAGCAATCCATCTACCAATGGCCTGTCTAATGGACACTCCTTGATTGTTGATCCACCTGGATGTGATATTGACAACCAAAATGGAAGTGAAGAAGTACTCCCTGTTACACATATGACCAACGGTCTTCCACAGAGAACAAGTATTATAATGAATTGCAACAAAGCAAGCGCACCAAGAAACCTCTCAACAGTGTTTGAACGTAAGTGTTTAAAAAACAATGAGGTCACAAGCAAAAATCTTCATAATAGTAACTTAAATGCTATTATGCAAAATCAAGGTTTACCAACTGACAATTCAACAATCAACAATCAGATGTCAGCCAACATGTTGATAGGATTTACATCAACCCGAATTGAAGATGAGTTACCCCCATTGCCTCCACCACCCCCTCCTATATTTGGTAAGTTATCTATCATTTGTCAAAGCCAGCATGGAAGTTTGTGACGTTGTTTCTGCAGAATGCCTGCCACTTTTTAGATCAAGACATTCTTGTTTGGTTGAGTTTTTTTTCTGGAAGAGAAATACTTTTCAGTTGTATCAACATTAATATTTGGTAAAAGTTAAAGAAACTAGTGTTGCAATCTAAAACCTCTCTTCGTCTTTCAAGAGCAATGATTTCAACAATCTTTTTTTGTCAAAATTTAATATTTTAAAGGATCCATGGTTTTGGGAATTGATCTTGATGTAAAAGGGTTAAGCACATTTTGAGAAACTGAGCATGACAGACTTTAGCATGAAAGATATTTATACGCTGCATGTCCATCTGTAGAGTAAACTGTTTACAATACTTCATTACTTGCAAACTTAATATTGCCGTCCACGCAGGCAGGGGACTTCGCGCTGTATTTTGTATGGTGATAGTGTGCCATATTAGTATATCTGTTAGCCCTATTATAATAGGACTCTTTCTCTGTACGTCACTGTTGTACAATACGAAGTGTAAGACCACCAGGGCTATATATCTGTGTAACCAGTCTCGATAAATCTGTCAGTCTTGTTTTACTGCAGTCTTAAAAGATGCAATCTGTCCACCTTTTAGGTTGTCTATGTGTCTCTTACCTCTGACCTTGCCCTTAACTGACATTTTGGGGTATCTTGTTGTTCACGTGTCCAAAATATTTGAGACTTTTGATGATTACTCCGTCTATCTTGGTACAGATGTAGTGAATCCTTGATATGTGTGTTTGTAATCTTGTCCAGTCGATTATCACCCAGTATCCAATGGGAGCATTTTATCTCAAACACATCAAGTCTAACTACGTCGTCCTTCTTGACTGTTGAGGTTCCAGCACCATATGACTGTATTGACAGGATGGAAGTTTGATGTTATATCTCTGCTATGTTTGATACATCTGGATTATTGTCAAGGTTCCAGCCTGTGTTTGGAATCTAGCTATGATCAATCTAGGGGATATGGTGTTATATAACACCCCTACACTATTCCCTTTTTTCATTGGTTTAGAGCGCGTCACATGTGTCTTAGTTTTACTAGACGGCGGCCGTGTGATAGTGCATCGTTTGCCGTGTGATAGTGCATCGTTTGCCGTGTGATAGTGCATCGTTTGCCGTGTGATAGTGCATCGTTTGTCGTGTGATAGTCCGACAACTATCACACGGCGTGCAGTACCCAGACGTCTTTTTACCCATCTCGAACCAAATCAGTTGTGCATCTGTGTATCTGAAACGCGCGTACGAACGTTACGTGTACGAAGATGATAAATAGTCTGTTGGCTGTTGTAAAACAAATATTGACTCTCCCAAGGTGATCCCACGACCGCTCCGGGAATCACCTCAGGAGTCGTAGTTTTAACCATAGCACTCTAAACAGTCAATGTTTGTATAATATCCTCCGAAGCAACGCCCCTCCTGTGTACTAGAGCATGGTATTTGATATTTTGGCATCCTCCTTTTGAGAAATCTCCCGTTTCTTTTCTATAAGTCTCTGAGATACCAACAATTTCCCGCAGTAAGCTTTTGCTCATGTAATTGAGTCTTTACTTACTCAGAAGAAGAAGAAGAAGAAGAAGAAGAAGAAGAAGAAGAAGTTTACCTAGTGGTTCAATAGACTACAAAGATTTCCATCTTGATTCAATGTCATCTTATTCCATGTGCAAATTCCTATTAATTTTCTCTGTAAGAAGTGTCATTTTCCCGTTACGTTTATCGACAGGGTCGCTTTTAATTTGTCTTGACATGGTGCCGATCATGCTTTAGGGACGTCATAATGTCTTCCAATTGGGTTTGTGGATAATGCATCATTATAACACCCATTACAAATATTCTGCCTTTTCATTGGTTTAGAGAGCGTCACATGGTATGTCTTAGCTTTGCCAGACGGCGACCGTGTGATAATGCGTCGTTTGCCGTGTGATAGTGCACCGTTTGCCGTGTGATAGTCCGACGACTATCACACGGCGTGCAGTACCCAGACGTCTTTTCCCACCTCGAACCCAATCAGTTGTGCATCTGTGTATCTGAAACACGCGTACGAACGTTACGTGTACGAAGATGATAAATAGTCTGTTGGGGTGTTATAAAACAAAATATTTACTGCTTTAACTCATGCTATGGTTTAAACTACGACTCCCTCGGGAGTCGTAGTTTTAACCATATCACTCGAAGCAGTCAACACTTGTATATAATGCACTGCTGCTTGTAGGCGCTGGCCCATTTGTTGAATTGACTCTGCTTGTAAGGGTTGTCATGGCTGTAACCCTGGTGCTGGTGTGGAGTTCCATCATTCATTTGGGGTGCGTGCGTTTAGCTTCCCTGGGTCGACCCGGTCTGACCCGGTACGTTCGAATAGCTTTTTCGGGACTCACCCGGGTGAGCCCCCAGTACCCTGCTTGTGGAGTGGGTCACTTGGGGGTGACCTGAGTTGCATGCCTTCCCCACAAGAGGGCGAGTGTGATCGTTCGATTAGCTCTTGTCAGGGGCTCACCCGAGTGAGCACCGCGGTGTAGACCCAGGGAAGCTAACGAACACACCTACATTTTCACTCGTATTGAGTTGACTCTGCTTGTTAAGAGTTGTCATGGCTCTAACCCTGGTGCTATTGTGGTGTTTCATCATTCATACAGTTTCACTCGGATTGAGTTGACTCTGCTGGTTAAGAGTTGTCATGGCTCTAACCCTGGTGCTATTGTGGTGTTCCATCATTCATACAGTTTCACTCGGATTGAGTTGACTCTGCTGGTTAAGGGTTGTCATGGCTCTAACCCTAGTGCGTTTGTGGTGTTCCATCATTCATACAGTTTCACTGAGCTACTGTATGAGTAGTTACTTTTCCATCTCCCTTTCCACATCGTTTTGGGGATAGTTGAACATTGCTTTTGCATGCAGTATGAGTTGGTTGTCTTAAAGTGGTCTGCTATGATAAGGCCATTAGGTGCAATGGGTATTTTGTCCTCAAACATTTCTTGGCATTCAATGTAAAATATTTAAAATTAAAGGATTTAAATCAAAGCCCGTGTTCAGGTGTAAGCAACCTTGTTGATTCTAGCGATTATGCCTCTGCCTTAAAGGAACACGTTGCCTTGGATCGGACGAGTTGGTCAAAACAAAAGCGTTTGTAACCGTTTTTTATAAAATGCACATGGTTGGAAAGATGTTTTAAAAGTAGAATACAATGATCCACACAATTTTGCCTCCAAATTGCGTGGTTTTCCTTCTACGGTGCGAACTAACATGGTCGGCCATTTATGGGAGTCAAAATTTTGACCCCCATAAATGGCCGACGTATTAGTCGACGAGGTAAAAGGAAAACCACGCAATTTCGAGGCATGTTTGTGTGGATCATTGTATTCTACTTTACAACATCTTTCTACCCATATGCATTTTATAAAAAACGGTTACAAACGCTTTTCAAAGACCAACTCGACCGATCCAAGGCAACGTGTTCCTTTAAGGCCCTGTCACACCTTGACGTTTTAGCTAGCGTATGCCGACGTGTGACAATTTTGACGAATACGCTGGCATACGTCGAATACGTTATGGGTAAGTTTTGTGAAAGTTACGAGCACGCTAAAGTACGCTGATATAATGTCGAAAAGGCGAGGTCGTGAAATTGTGTGCATGCACAAAAATTATCGACGTATGCCAGCGTGTGGCTCATGAGTTCCGCATAAGTTGTAGGTGCGTTATACGATCGTTGACACACGTTACTTGTAAGTTAATCATATGTCGACATACGTCGAGATAATATCTAGCGTGCCCAAAATTTATTACTCATCTATGATTAACGTGCTTTGAACCTACGTTGAACGTATTTGACGTGTTCCGGACGACCAGAGAACTTACTAAACGTGTTTATAACTTACAGCTACCGTATAATGGCGTATTGGCAGCGTTTATGTGAATCGATTTGTAAAAATTGGGTTCGCAGGAGAATTACTACAATGTCAAGTGCAGTTTTTTATTTCAATCGTCGAGAGGCACCCTCTTTATTATAGGCTTCTACATGTGATCTTCGGCAATACGCTCCCTCGCGCTATGCAGTAGTTGGACTATCGTAGGACAAAAGTTGTGAACGCCGGCAACACGCTAAAGATTCGTTATGTAAACGTTGTATGTAAGTTGCCAATACGGTATGCATAGGCCCACCTCCAACTCGTTATGAATACGCTTTGTATACCCTCAAAATTGAAAAATCCATAGATAGTTTAGTGTATGCCAACATTTTTAGAGAATTTTGCATACGTCAGCGGGGTGACAGGGTCTTTACATGCATGTAATTCATCGTTAGTTAATGCAACCTGCAGTGCCTTGAAAGCATTGTGCCTTGTCAATGTTCTCAGAATGAATTTACTTCATCCCAGTTACAAGAACTACAAAGTGTTTGAGACGGGTATGATTACTACCTTTCTATACCCAAAGTACAACCTGAAAAGTGCTGTCTAGAAGTGTCAGTATGCCTTTGAGCCTCAATCCCCTCCTCAAACGAGACCAATGGCAAGATATGCATTCTAATGTTTAACAAAATGCACCCAAGTTATCTTGTCTGTATAAGTTCATTGTAGCCAATGGGATTGTTGAGTAAGACTTGCATGCGTGGTGCTTGATGTCTTCCATCTACATGTATATTGCTAGCTTTTAACACATCTCAACTCCACCCTCCTTGACAGACAGAGGATTCGCACTCCGAGATAAGCTGCCACCCAAAGACCCTCCTCCACCACCACCCCAAACTCCTGGAATGGTACATAACGTTCAACAACACCAAATATGTACAAAAGACTCGACATTGACTCAGCAAGAACAATTAGATAATAAGTTATTTTCTACACCCCTTTCCCTTATTCAAAAGCGACATTTGTGGCAGGTATCCCAAACCAATCATATCTATCCTTATAAGAATCCTCCACCACTTCCTTTGAGGCATGTTGATTCAGTAGTAAAGAAAGTTGAAAATACTGGTCCGAAATACGAAGAACCTGGCAATGCACGTTCTGTTCTCCCCCCACCCTTACCTCCGAGGCAGAGTGCTGGCGATCGAGAGGGAGATACTAAACTTAAAGTTGCTGAGATGCGCCTCAATAAAACAAAAAATCAGCAAATGACGACGACCAAGAAAAGTAAGAATGGTGGGCAGTCATTTTGGCGAAATTTAAAACAGGCCAAAGTATTTTCTTCATCAACTTCAGTTAACAAGAACAAACCACCCCCTCCCTTACCTCCTCGTATTGCTGCAAATAATGACTACTCCAATGAGTTTCCAAGATGTACATCAGGTGATACAGACAATCATGAAAACAAGGACCAGACTGCAGAAGATGTGTCAGCAAGGCCTGGTAAGGTACTTTGTATATTGAGGAGCATGCTTAAAAAGTCTTCCTCAAAGGATGAAACTAAACTTGATTTGCTCTCTGGACCAAACAAACAAAGTATCAGTAAGACTTGGAACCTTGCATGGTTAAGAATACAACACTGTGAGGTTTGCAAAGACACTGTTTTTAGATATACATCTTTCTATAAGTTTCTGATGATAATGGTCAGATCATCTTTAAAACTTTACACATTTGGCAATTGTCAAAGACCAGTGTTCTCACTTAGTGTATCCCATCATAAGCATAAAATAACAAGCCTGTGAAAGTTTGGGCTCAATCGGTCATCGAAGTTGCGAGAAATTTATGAAAGAAAAAACGCCTTTGTTGGACGGATTTATGTGCTTTCAGATAGAAATAAAAGACTTTTAGTCTTTTAATATTTTAGTGAGAAATTACCTCTTTCTCAAAAACTACGTTACTTCAGAGGGAGTCGTTTCCTTCGATGTTTTATGCTATCAACAGCTCTTCAATGCTCGTTTATTTTTATACCGAGTCAGTTTTTAAGTTAATATGTGTTTTTAGTAATTACCAAACGTGTACCTTCCCTTTAAGTTTCGGTGCAACTCCAATTTTAAAAGAGAAATTTTTACGTAAAAAATGGCTTCAAAAACAGAGAAAACAAGTCACAAAAACCCGGAAAACGTTAACGTTATGAATGTCGGCAACAGTCCCCAATTAGTATTTCATATTCTACCTGAAAATGTTAAAAGCGAGACCGGATCGTACCTAGTCCAGTCAGGATACAGCGATTTCCACCGTTAATCCAAATCTCACATTACGAAAAAGTCAACAATTAGACAGAATGGTTGTCCTGCACGGGTGATTGGCTGACGATGACATCATCGACTGATTGGCAGCATGCTGTTTTTCGTTGGCATGGTACCCCGACCACCAAGCCCTCGGCCCATGGTGTAGACAGGCGCTTTTGTTGTTGACTAACTTAGGCTTGGTGGTCGGGGTACGTTGATAAAGCGTGCGTAAATGTTGGCAACATTCGTAAAGGGATTGTCAAGCGTTGGTAAGCATTCATAATATATCCGTAAGATATTGGTAATGAGAGGGCCGACCAAGGACGATCGAGGGTTGAGATCGAGATGAAAATACTCACTATTCAACCGCCATTGTGGACGAATTCAACGCGAAATTTAAATGTTCATCTTCGCAAGAACATTCGCCGCTTTGTGAGAGCAGCAATGCGAAGCGCTTCCTAATATTCAGCGAATATTGTGAAGACGGTAATTCGCCATTGATTTTCGTAAGCATTGGTAAGCCATTGGTAATGTTGGTAAAGCGTGCGTATTATGCGTAAGATATTGGTAAGAAGAGGTTTAAGGACGACCGAGAACATATTTACTATCAAATCGCAACTTTTTGGCGAATTCGTCGCGAATTTCAAAATATTCATATTCGCAAGAATATTCGCCCAAGTGTGAGAGTAGCATAAAGGGCTGCGATTCTCTTCGTTTAAATGTTAAGCATGGTGTTCCTCTAAGGGCTCAGTTCTTAGGGCCCGCTCCTATTTCTTCTGTACATTAATAATCTCTACTGCTCCTCCCACATTCTATCGTGCATATTGTTTGCTGATGATATAACTATTTTCTACTCTAACCGTCAACCATCCTCCTTATTTTACACACTCAACGCTGAATTTATTCAGGTCTTTTAGGATGTGGGTACTTTTAGTCACACAAAATACAATGTCCAGTTGTCCACAGATGTACATTAAAACTTTACACCGTTTAAAGATAATGGTTGTACTAAGCCTACCATAAAATATTACTAGCTGGGGTGTTTTATTTTTGAGAAATTAGAAATACATTAACACGAAACAACGCTTTACATGCCAAAATAATTGTCGTCTTTAGAGACGAACATTATTTTCGTGACTTGTTTTACTCATTTCCCCAAAACTACACCAACTCAGCTAGTCATATTTTAAGAGAAGCTTTCTGCCATCATTATGTTCAAACTGTGTGAGTTTGATGTAAATCTGTAGATATTGTGTTTTGTGTCCTACAAAAAGGACTCAGACCCTTTTAGGGAAACAAACTGTTCATAAGCCATGCTGTTGCTACTCTCCCCCTGTGGCGAATATGAGTATTTGAAATTCGCGATGAATTCGCCCCAAAGTTGCGATTTGATAGTGAATATGCTCTCGGTCGTCCATCAACCTCTCCTCTTCTTACGCATAATACGCACCCTTTACCAACAGTACCAATGGCTGGGCAATGCTTACGAAAGTCGACGGCGAATTACCATCTTCACAACATTCGCTGAAATTTAGAAAGCGGTCTTTAAATTGACCGATCTTCGTAAGGAGGTGGAGAATGACTTGCATTTTGTTACCAACGCTTATGAAGACACGGCGAATGTTGCGAAGTTTAAGCGATTGTTAAATATTTCCGTTCGTTAGCACATTCGCAAGAATACTCTCCACAGTGCGAGAAAAGCATAAAACAAAGTTCATCTTTTCTAAGTCTGCTCGCTCTGTAGACATCAATTTACATCTAGTGATCATTGACAAAAGGGCCCCAATTCTACTACTCAAGTTGTTTCGTTCGCCGTTAGGCCTCTAAATGGCCTAACATTGCATAAACTTACTTAACTTAAAAAATGCATTTAACTTAAATGCATCACAGAGTATCTAGAATGCTCACATTTTCAAGTGCCCTTAAGCGGGCCTTGACCCCGCCGTAAAGGCTTCACACTTGCATGATCACTCTTTGATAGACTTGCCCACTAAAATTAGATCCGCACCTGAAGATGATGTTAACCCAAAATGTTCTGCTGCTCACATTTTAAAGGTTTTATGTTCTGTTCCAGTCGTTATGCCTCTTATGGGCCTAACATTGCACCACAGAGCATCTAGAATGCAAATTTGTCCCGGGCCCTTAAGCGGGCCCGGACCCCACCGTAAATGCTTCACACTCGTATGCTCACTCTTTGACAGATTTGCTCCCTAAAACTCGCGATCCGCATCCGAAGATTCTGTTAACCCAAAATGTTCTACCGCTGCTCACATTTTAATGGCTTTATGTTCTGTTCCCTTCTTTATGCCTCTTACTGGCCTAAGGTTGCACAACAGAGTATCTAAAACGAACCAGGCCGTAAAAGGCTTCGCGTTCCGCACTATAGCATGTTCCATCTGCATCTTTAAAGTCACCTGGAAATATATTTTTTTTTTCTTTCAAACATAAGAGTATATGCTTACGAACAATAAAACAATTTTTTTAGTAATTATTTGTCACGATTTATATGTTTAAAAAACATATAAAGTTGTTTGGGGGCTGACTCCGCCTACCCCTTTTGTGACGTCAATCGAGGCAGACTTTGCCTGCAATGCGTATAGTAAACACACGTGCAAAGTAAATGTACGTCCAAGTCGTGAGTTGGTACATTTCAAAAAGTGTTTTTCTGCATTCAGCAGTAATACACCTGGTCAGCATTGCCGGAAAAAAACAAAAAACGTACAAACTCACGACTTGGTCCGTACATGTACTTTGCAATTGTGTTTACTCTACGCATTACAGGCAAAGTCTGCCTCGATTGACGTCACGAACAGCGCCCTCTCGGGTCGGGGTCTACTCTTAAATTTGTAAATAACATAAGAACTGATTTTTTAAAACCTTAGTTAACTGTTTATTCACATTCCACTCATCAAAACACATATATTAGTGACAAAAGCTTTATTTTGAAAAAATACCACTTCCAGGTGACTTTAATATATTTGACCCACTCACCCACCCCTTTAAATTTGTCTTGATCCACCATTGACGATGCTGGTGATGATAGGGATGAAACGCCGTCTGAGCATTATATGCAGAAATAATATGGATGATCAAGCTATAATTGAGTTTAGATACAATAACCATGAAAGCTACAAATTGTGCACCATAGCTTGAAATGGGCCTTAAATTACAACATCTGAGAGGGGGCACATCATCCCTCAGACTAACAATAGCGGTAGATGTTATGACTAACGATGTCCCCCCCCCCCCCCATCCTTCAAGACAGATTGACGCCCCTGGATATTTATGTTTAAATTAATTAATAATCTTCTTCCCAAAGTCATCCCTTCCTTCTTCACGTCTGTTTAAAAACTCACAGCCACTCCACTACATCCCGGAAAATAACATTTTCCCGGGAAATAATTTACCCAGTTAAAGGGGTAGGGTTAAAGGAGTTTAACCCCGGGAAAAACGTTTTTCCCGGGAAAAGCAGCTAGTGAGAACGAAAGCGGGTTTAACTCACCCCACCTTTTGCTTCCACTGTGTTGAGACGTCATTAATCTCGAAAGGTCACAGACGTCAAAAATAGCGCGCCATATAATGCGCGTGGTAACAATAGCCCTTTTTTGTTTTCTCCTTCTGAAAGTGTTTACGTTTAGGTACGAAAATAAAAGTGAATTACATCAGTAATTTAGAAATAAATATATGAATTAAAAAAATTTACCACGTGAATGGAATAGGAATAGAATAAATAGTTGGCGTGAACAAGCTTCCTTCTCGTACACACGCCATGTGTGTTTGGTATTTCTTATTTACATGTACTTGGCCGTTGGTGGACTTTTGTTGTCCAGAGACATGATTTGAGTTCTTCGATCGACATTGCTGTCTACAACCTGACAGTAAATATTTTAGTTCAATTTGTTGCTCAATTTCTTACGATGGGTAGAAGTGACCGATGGAGTGATGATAACACTTTGAAACTAGTTGCAATTTTGGCCGACGATGCAGTCCAAAAACAGCTAGATGGGCATATAGGCCTACAAGAAACGGGAAAAGTTTTCTCAAAATTGGCTGACTGCCTGCGTGAAGCTGCCCATTGCAGATAAAAACTGAAAACCTTGGAAAAAAGGACTATAGGTCGGTAGGACCTAGTTTTGTTTTTCAAGGCCTAAATATTTTCTAATGCACAAGTGTTCTCCTGCAAAAACATTTTTTTTAGAAGAAACATACATTTAAAAGTCTTTAGGAAGCCATGAAAAATGCTAGCCAATATAGGGTTAAAGCCTGTTCAGTGTTCTTTCTTTGCACAATGGGAAAACAGCACTGTTGATGTTAGAAGAGAAGAATGCTTCTTTTTTCTTTCTACTGCTGTTGTCAGATTGTGCAAAATCGACCATGCGGTATTTTTTCTATAAAACCTTTAATTACCTTGGCCCTAACATAATGGACATTATTATGCAATCCTTCGAAAATGTCATTCAGAATTTTACTAGGCCTTACCCCAGGGTTGAATCCCTTAACCCTGCCCCTGAGCTGGGTTAATTATTTCCTGGGAAAACGTCATTTCCCGGGAAATACCCGGGAGTGTTTTTGTAGTGTGAACAGATCAACCAGAAGTTCCCGGGAATTTCCCGGGAAATAACTATAGTGTGAACAGGCACAAATTGAGATGAATGCCAACACAAAACCTCTGGGTAAAACACGGACACAAAAGTCCATTCAATTACAGTTCTCAAAAGAAAAAAAAAGCTTTCGCAGAGTAGAGAGCTCCCTTTCGAATTTTCTAATAGCAACTTGCTCCCACCAGTGGCCGCTCTACTTGGTAGACCAGATTTACCTTTGACCAATACTTCCAGAAAGTGCCATGAAACCCGTCATTCGCACGACAAATTCCATCCGATTGTTATACCGATGTCACAGCAATCGTCTTCTCCTGACATGCCGTCAGCGACGTCTTCCCCGAACTGCAAGACTTCTTCTCCGCCGTAATCACAGAAATATTGGTATAACAAGAAAACGGTTGCTGGGGGTGGCGGTGGGGTTATTTCCCGGGAAATGGCTCTGTAGTGTGAAAAGGGCTATAGATGAACGCATAATATTGTAGCGGTTTCTTGGTCTTTTCAAGTCTTATTTCACCACAATCACCTCATCGATCTTTGTTATACTTAGGTATTATATTTATCTTCTGCTTTACTGTTCTGCCATCTTTACGCTAATATTATGAACTCGTTGTGTCTTGTCTTTATGTTCGTCTGTCCTTTTGTCTGCGTGTCTGTCTAAAATTAAAATCGTTCCGTAGTCACGCACCCCATCTAGCATGTCTGCGCCCGGGGAGGCTTCTAAACGGAAGTTAGCGATCTAGCCAATTGGTATATAGTTCTATGAATCCACCATAAACATAAACTGACAAACCTGTCGAAGTTTGAAATTTATGTAGAACCTGTAGAAAACATGACATTTCAGACAGAAATATACCAAGGGATGTTGTTCTCTACTATCATAATAATAAGACCGTTTTATTTAAATCTGTGATTTTAGAGGATTTTTGTTCTTACCAATGCTGCAATATTCCTTTAATTTTGTTTACACCTATTTACCGTGTATCGATACAATTTACATTTCTGTAAAAAAAGTCCTGACATCTTCACTAGTAATTATCAGACGAAAACATAATCATTATTTTAATCAAAATCAATTTAATTTGTACTTTTAAACTCTTCTGAAACAATCTGGTCTAAAATACTGTAATTTTGATGAGTTTGTTAAAATTGATCTGCCTGGACATTATAGGCAGTTTGAATGACTATTTTAACACATTTGCAAGGTTCATGAAGTTTACACATGTCTTTATTTACCGTTACATCCTCAAAATAACAATCAAAAACAAAGTTATTTGAAATGTGTCTTGCTATTCACACATGAGTATGTTTCTATAAATAAACATAGTAAGTGCAGCCTTTAAAACAATCTTGTCAAATTATTAATATCAATTCCATAAAATAATCTGATAACCTCTCAATTTTATAGGGTGGCAGAAAGTTTAATAGAAATTTTTATTTTTATTGCAGCATTTATCCCCCCTCCTCCAGCACCACCCCCACCACCAGAAATGGTAGCACCTGTCACAAGAAAGTTTGAAGTTACTTCTAAAGTGAAAATGAGACCATTCCATTGGAATAAAGTGTCAGCTCTTATGGTAAGTATAGTTCAAACACATCACGTACATAAAAACTTGGTATCATTAGGTACATTAGTTGCTATAAATGCATTGTAACTATTTAAATTTTATTAGAAGAAATCTGTGATCTCTTATAAATCGGCAAAGCTGACAACACCATGTGGTTTTGTTTCCTTAACAAAAAAAATCATTTTTTACTAAGAAATTTGATCTCGGGTAAAACAAATAAATATTTACTGCAACCAAATTTAATGCAACAACTTTCACGTGCAGGCGCTCTACAAACTGAGCTATTTAGCCTTATAAATCAGTCTCCCTTCTCAAACAGCAAGTTTTAAACCACAAGGAAAACTGACTTAGTAATGAAGTTGCTTCCGTAAACGCGGGAGAAAGAGGCATCCATACAGGAAGATGTGAGAAACACTGAACAAACTGCAAAAGGGGCACCACAGACTAAAACAACCAAGATGATCTTAGGATCGTGCAGAGTAGAGGGGACCATTCTCAAACAGTTTAATCTAGTAATAAAGTTTTACTCGAAAAAATAAGCTTAAGTGGACCAATTGGCTAAGACGAGATTACACTGTCATGCAATCATGTATGGTGGACCAATTGGCTATGACGAGATTACACTGTCCTGCAATCATGTATGAATTCTTGCCTCTCTGGTGCGTCTTGGACCAGGTTTTTATGACAAAATGAACAACAATTGTTCCGTACTTCCAGAACATTAACAATGCCAACAAATGGCATTCTTATCTAGTGTTACAACGATTTTAGTCACAAAGTTGCTACCATTCATCTTGATTGGAAGTGTCATGGCCGAGCGGTTAAGAACACCGAATTCAAGCTCTGGTGTTTCTGATCAGCAGAGTGTGGGTTCGAATCCCCAGCCGTGACACTTGTTTCCTTAAGCAAGACACATAACTATTGCCTCGTCCTTCGGGTGGGACGTAAAGCCGTTCGGTCCCATGTGTTGTGTAACGCACGTAAAAAAACCCAGTGCGCTTATCGAAAAGAGAAGGGGTTCACCCTAGTGTTCCTGGCTGTACCTTATAAGGTGCTACATAATTGGGTCTCAAAATTCATCTCTGCAATAACTTGTCTCTCTGAAAGTTTGTACATGTATATACTCATGATCAGCGCCTTGAATACCTTGTTTGGTAGATACGAGCGCTTATGAGACTTTGATATTATTATTACATCATGCTCACGTTCACGCTCCCAAAGTCTTCTTTGGTTTGGACCATGCAACAAGGTAAGTCAGTCATCCCAGAAGTGGGACGAACTTTAATAAACCCCTCCACCATGACCCAGAAGACGTTAATCGACCTTCCTTCCGGCCATGGATGAGACCTTCACAAAGTTCCATAAGAAGAAGAAGTTAACAGCTTTTCGGCATTTCGAATCCTGCTGTTTTTAACAAAGTAATTACTTGAGACAACAATTCCGACAGTTCCTCAAAAGCGCCATTCAAATGTTTGAGTAATTAGCGACCAAACATAATATTGCACTGGGCGCATTGCCATTTTTAAATTTGCGCGGTGTGCCATTTTTGTTAATTAAATGTGTAGCAAACCTTTTTCCCTGCATGGTTTTAAAATTTTCGCAGGATAGCTCGGGAGCAAACTTTGAACACTGCGCAATCTTTGTCGTCCATCCGCAATTTTCACCACTTGTTAACGCCTAGAAGTTAAAAGGGGAAGAGCGTTCTGCCTAATTTTAAATTCTGAAGAATGTCGAAAAACAGGTCTGCTCACGAACTGTATGCTTAAAATTTCTTGCGGCAAAGCGCGGGGACGACAAGATACACGAAAGTAGTGTAATTGGGGTCTACAAGCGCATACTTACCTGTATAGCATTATCTCCATCCCCACTACCCTTGATGTCTCGGACGTCCAATGCTAATGTTTGAAAACAAGGAGGGTAGATCATGTGGCAGGTATGCCGCAGGGAATCATGGGCTACGTCAGAAGGCGCAATTTGGTAAAACTCTTAGCTTATAATCATGCCTGTAACCTAGAGATATAATGCAATTGTAGTAATGCACTCTGTATGTTTCTCGTAGACCTCAACCACACTAAATGGGGAAATTTATCATTATACTAGTAAGCTGCAAGTAAAATTTCTTTAAAAAAATCTCTCATCCTAACAGATAAAGAAATCCATTTGGCAAAATGCACGTGACTTGACGAGAAAGATAGACACAGACTTTCTTCAGCAAATGTACTCCGAAAAACATGAAAAGGAAACGTCATCTGAAACAACAGAGAAAGGTAAAGTAAGTGCTTGAAGTCATCAAGTATGCTATGCGTATTTCCCTTAACTGGAAACTGCCTTTCAAGAAAGAAATTGTCATGTCACTTTCTGGGTCTTTTTGACATTGTACAGTGACAACTGCAACACTAAATGACTCAGAAATTTAATCTTACACAATATGATAGCTTACATGAACATCCTACCTTAGTTTGTCTAATTTTAGAAAGACATATTTAATGAAAGCTTAATAAGATGAACTTGGTTTTTGTTAGGGGTATCTTTTCTGGGTCAAACTGATCATAGATTCTGCTACAGAAAATATCTCACGTAAGCGCAGAATGGTGATCGTAAGCGTAGAATTCGGCGGTAAGCAGATACATGAAATTGGGCCCTGGGCGCTGGGGCCGAGCGAAGTGCAAGTGTCAAGTTGGTTAAATAAAACCGTATAACAGGGCGCGCTACAGCAATATACAATCTAAAGGCCGGTTTATAGTCGGTCGCGCGACAGTGATAGTGGATAGTCTACTAGTCTACTAAACTCAGGCTGCGTTTGTTTAGCTTCCCTGGGTCGACCCCGGTGTGTGGCGGGGTTTTTTTTCCCAGGAAGAACGTGGGTAGTTATCTGCACACGTTCGTCCTGGAAAAAACAACCGCCACACACCGGGGTCGACCCAGGGAAGCTAAACGAACGCAGCCTGAGTTTAGTAGACTAGTAGACTATCCACTATCACTGTCGTCTTGTGCCCAAGACTACACAAGCCCAGGACAAGGGACTTTAGACGAATATTACTTTCAAAATTACGTTTCTGAGTGTCTGAAAAGTTTACCCCAATCAATATTAATATACAAATGACCCTGCAGTTCCTGTTGTTTCTTTAGGGCTAGAAGTCGCAACAATCAAGTGTCCTGTAATATGCAGATCTAGCTATTATTCGAGGTAACTCTCCTGGATCACATCTGGCGTGCCTTTTCCTCACTAATTTTGAATTTATCTGATCCAGTAGTTCTACCATCGCTACGTCTGGTCTTCAAGGGAAGTAAATAACAGGCTTCTTTCTGGAGAGATTGTCCGGGGTCTTTGCTTGTCGTCTTGCTATTGCACATACTATCTTCTTCTATTTTTCCCAATTGTTTGACAGTCTCTTCTGGCTTTCAGTGGGCTCCATGGAATTAATTAAACATTTTGATTAATATCGTCTTCTTTTGCAAGCAATTTGAAGAAAATTTGATGAGAGAATTCATACCTTTAAAACAGATGACCAACTTTCAGTCCCGCTCTTCCTACTACATGAAGAAATTTAGTGGTAGCAGTGAGAAATTGGACATTGCTTTTGATCATCAAAAACTGTCCACTCGGTTCCATTTGGCAAAGGTTTTCGTTCCTCACTAATCATGAAATTCTCGACAATACTTTTGTTACTATTTCAAAAGAGGTGTTTTTGAATAAGGTGTTCAACTCTGAAGTACTAAATTTATTGATTTGTAATGTTTTTTTCATGATTGATTTCTAATGTTTTCTCATGATTTCTCATTGTTCAATAGCTGATACCAGCAAAAAGAAACTTAAAAGCTTTCTTGATCCGAAAGTTGCCCAAAATCTTGGAATTTTCCTTGCTGGCTTCAAGATGGACGCTGAGGAATTGAAGTTCAGATTAGCCATTCTTTCAGAGGATGATGGAGGTCTCAGTGCAGAACAGATTAACATTCTCAGAAGGTTACATTTAATATTTTGAATAAGCAAGCAATCTGAGTGCATTTGATAAGTGATGTGAATTTTAAATTGCCTAATCACAGCATCAAGTTTGGCAATCGGGGTGAGCACAAGTTATTTGATACATTGTTGAACTGATTTCATTTTCATATTCTTTATCAATTAGTATTACATTCCCAACATCGTACTTTGCATTTTCATCATCAACTGCGACAAACTATTAATGACCAAAAAGTCCCAGAAGTTTGAATGCGCGCGAGACTTGCATAGTCTATTGACCCTGGATCAAGCAGTCTGCTGTCAGTACAAAAGGCAAACAAAAACAATGCTTCAACCCCAAATCAGTTCTAACCTTGGGTAGCTACGAGGGTGTAGTGTTTGCATTTTTTTTTTCTTTTAGCGGAAACAAAAGTAACTCAAAAAGTTGCTCAACCATTATTTAAAAGTACATTTTTACCCTTAAAGAAACAATATACGTCTTCAAAGGAAATAACGGTTAAATCGGCTACGATTTGTATTTTATTTATTTATTTAATTATTTATTCATTTGTTGTTGTTTTTGTTTGTTTTACTTTGTTTTGTGGCGATTGGAGTTTGGAATTGCAATCATAAATGTTATTATTTATGTCAATCATTGAAGGTGTCCCTAAACTTCCCCATAAAGTGTGGGTTTTGTTTTGGTCATGGATTTAGGACTAATGATCATTGACAAAGGAAGTGAGTTTTATCAAATCAAACATGTATTTTGTTCATACAGATATCACCCAACAGCTGAAGATATTGAGACCTACAAAAAATTTAAAGACAGACAAGCAGAGCTGGAAAACACCGATCAATTCATGCTGCAATTGTGTGAGATACCATACCTTAAAACCAGATTAAATGTGTTGATGGTAGTCAACGAATTTCCTGTACAGTACGATGACCTTGCACCGGTTCGTGTTACTTTTGTAAATTTTCTTTTTCATTCACAAATAATTCACTTGTTCGTATTTTTCTACTTATGATTTTAAGTTATTGTTAAAGGAACACGTTGCCTTGGATCGGTCGAGTTGGTCTTTGAAAAGGGTTTGTAACCGTTTGTATATATAATGCATATGGTTGGAAAGATGTTTTATAAGTAGAATACAATAATCCACACAAATTTGCCTCGAAATTGCATGGTTTTCCTTTTACTTTTGCGAACCATAAATGGCCGACCGTGTTAGTCCACGAGTTAAAAGGAAAACCACGCAATTTCGATTGATACTTGTGTATACCATTATATTCTACTTTCAAAACATCTTTCTAATCATACTCGACCGATCCAAGGCAACGTGTTCCTTTAAGGTTTGCTTTGGACACAAAATGGGAAGAAACAAAATTCCAAAGTCAACCATGACCCTTACATTTTTTTTTTTTACGGAATGAAATAGGGGAAATTCATAATGTAGTGCGACCTCTTAAGTTCACCATGGAGAAGTAATTTTTGTTCGAAAAGCTGTCTTTTACAACTTAGTTCCTCTCTGTTAGGGGCTTTGAAATGACAAACACAAATATGAAAACATTCATCGGCCAGACAAAAAAAAACTATTGTTGCAATTAAGGATCTTGCTGTTTTATCTGAAATCAAACAAAAACAAACAAACAAACGACGATGCCTTGTCCCATCATGCTTGACTCCGCCTCTCTTATGTGAATTGTTGGGGGATGCTGTATTGCAAATCGGCAGTGTACTTTTTAGTATATTCAGTTTAACATTGTTGCAATCATTTTCAGGCAATATAGGAACTGATCTAATCATAAGTGTAAAATATTTGTATTATTTTCTGCAGACAGTTGACAGAGTTCATGATGCCTGTAAAGTTCTTTGCACCAGTGAAAAGTTTGTTTGTGTCCTTGAACATGTTCTGGCAGTCTGTAACTTTATAAACAGTGGATCGGCTCAAGGAGTAGCAATGGGGTTCAGACTTACAACTTTGCCAAAGGTAAAACTTTTAAGACAATACCAGTAGCACCTTTTAATACATGATTTAAAACATGTATGCATACAGTTGCCTTTGCAAGAAGACTGCCGTGAATATGTACATCACAAACTAGGGCACCCTGTGGCACCCGCAATGTTAATGTAATCTCTAAGAAGTATTCCTTCTGTCCCCTTTCTCTTAGTAATACAGGCATTTAAGATGTGATGGGTGTGGAACCTTCAGAAAGGTTTATAGCCCCTTATACTTTCTATGAAGCTGCCTGTGGGAGAGCTTCTTTAAACAGTTTTCCATTGCTGCTGACCTTTGTCTCAAGAGCAATAAACACAAAGAGCTATACTTTGAAGACTTTAAAGGAACACGCTGCCTTGGATCGGTCGAGTGGGTCTTTGAAAAGCATTTGTAACCGTTTTGTTATAAAATGCATATGGGTAGAAAGATGTTGTAAAAGTAGAATATAATGATCCACACAAAAGCCCTTTTCACACTACAGCGCCATTTCCCGGGAAATAAACTCCCGGGAAAATCCCGGGAGTTTTTAACCCCACCGCCACCCCAGCAACCGTTCTCACTATCCCAATTTAGTAACTCCCGGGAGTACTATTTCCTAGGAATATGCACGGTCGTTTCACACTTACGATCAAACCCCAGGAAATGTGGTAAACAGGTCAGCCCATGCGGAAGTTACAATGTTTGTGGACCGAAGTCCGTTCCCATAATGCCACGCGGCCGACTGCAAAATCCTTGCCACATGCGACCCAAATTGGCTGAACTTTAATTGTGTATTTGCGTGTTGATATACCAATATATTGTGTGATTACGGCGGAGAAGAAGTCTTGCAGTTCGGGGAAGACGTCACTGGCGTCTTGTCAGGAGAAGACGATTGCTGTGACAGTGTTTTAAAGACATGCGGTATAACAATCGGATGGAATTTGTCGTGCGATTGACGGGTTTCATGGCACTTGCTGGAAGTATTTATTGGTCAAAGGTCAATCTGGTCTACCATGAAGAGCGGCCACTGGTGGGAGCAAGTTGCTATTAGAAAAAGCGAAAGGGAGCTTTCCATCTGCGACAGCTTTTTTTCTTTTGAGAACTGTAATTGAATGGACTTTTGTGTCCGTGTTTTACCCAGAGGTTTTGTGTTGGCGTTCATCTCATTTTTTGCCTGTTCACACTATAGTTATTTCCCGGGAAATTCCCGGGAACTTTTGGTTGATCTGTTCACACTACAAAAATACTCCCGGGAATTTCCCGGTAAATGACGTTTTCCCAGGGTTAAGGGAATCAACCCTGGGGTAAGGCCTAGAAATTTTCTGAATGGCATTTTCGAATGATTGCATAATAATGTCCATGATGTTAGGGCCAAGATAGTTAAAGGTTTTATAGAAAAAAATACCGCATAGTCGATTTTGCACAATCTGACAATAGCAGAAGAAAGAAAAAGAAGCATTCTTCCCTTCCAACATCAACAGTGCTGTTTTCCCATCGTGCAAAGAAAGAACACGGAATAGGCTTTAGCCCTATATTGGCTAGCATTTTTTCATGGCTTCATACAGACTTTTAAATGTATGTTTCTTCACAAAAAATAATGTTTTTGCAGGAGAACACTTATGCAATAGAAAATATTTAGGCCTTGAAAAACAAAACTATTATCATACCGACCTATAGTCTTTTTTCCCAAGGTTGTCGGGTTTTATCTGCAATGGGCAGGGGTCCGTTAATATCCAGCTTCACGCAGGCAGAAAACTTTCCCGTTTCTTGTAGGCCTATATGCCCATCTAGCTGTTTTTTGGACGGCATCGTCGGCCAAAAATGCAACTAGTTTCAAAATTTCATCATCACTCCATCGGTCACTTTTACCCATCGCAAGAAATAATTGAGCAACAGATTGAACTAAAATATTTACTTTCAGGTGGTAGACAGCCATGTATATTAACTTTAATGATGTACACAAATGTAACTTTATGGCAACATTGAAATAAATGTATTGAAATGAGAACTCAAATCTGACTCTGGACAACAAAAGTCCATCAACGGCCAAGTATACATGCATTAAGAAATACCGTACACACATGGCGTATGTACAAGAAGGAAGCTTGTTCACGCCAACTATTTATTCTATTCCTATTCCATTCACGTGGTCAATTTTTGTAATTCATATATTTATTTTTAAATTACAGATGTAATTCACTTTTATTTTCGTACCTAAACGTAAACACTTTCAGAAGGAGAAAACAAAAAAGGGTTATTGTTACCACGCGAATTATTTGGCGCGCTATTTTTGACGTCTGTGACCTTTCGAGATTAATGACGTCTCAACACAGTAGAAGCAAAAGGTGGGGTAAGTAAAACCCGCTTTCGTTCTCACTAGCTGCTTTTCCCGGGAAAAACGTTTTTTTTCCCGGGGTTAACTCCTTTAACCCTACCCCTTAACTGGGTAAATTATTTCCCGGGAAAATGTTATTTCCCGGGAAATGCTTTGTAGTGTGAACAGATCGACTAACATTTCCCGGGAATTTCCCGGAAAATACCTGTAGTGTGAAAAGGGCTAAACATGCCTCAAAATTGCACGGTTTTCCTTTTACCCCGTCGACTAACACGGTCGGTCGTTTATGGGAGTCAGTTATTTGTTCGAACAATAAAAGTAAAAACACGCAATTTCGAGACAAATTTGTGTGGATCATTGTATTCTACTTTTAAAACATCTTTCCAACCATATGCATTTTATAAACGAAGGAACCGCTTTATAGACCAACTCGTCCGATCCAAGGCAACGTGTTCTTTAAAGGAACACGTTGCCTTGGATCGGACGAGTGGTCAAAACAAAAGCGTTTGTAACCGTTTTGTATACAATGCATATGGTTGGAAAGATGTTTTAAAGTAGAATACAATGATCCACACAAGTTTGCCTCGAAATTGCGTGGTTTTCCTTCTACTGTACGAACTAACACGGTCGGCCATTTATGGGAGTCAAATTTTGACCCCCATAAATGGCCGACGTGTTAGTCGACGAGGTAAAAGGAAAACCCACGCAATTTCGAGGCATGTTTGTGTGGATCATTGTATTCTACTTTTACAACATCTTTCTACCCATATGCATTTTATAAAAAACGGTTACAACGCTTTTCAAAGACCAACTCGACCGATCCAAAGGCAACGTGTTCCTTTTAATAACTGAATTGCAAGTGTCTAAATAATGCCCACCGTCCATGAAATTCATTTTACCAGAGCCCACATGTTAACAACCATGGAGGAAGGAAATCATCTATATATTACAACCATGTGTTTATTTCCGGTCCGGTAATGAAAAGGGCTATTTCTATTTGCCATGTATGTTACTACACAGGAACTATGTCTGAAATCCCTTCAAGTTTGATTGAGGTTTCTGTCAACTACAATTGTCGCTCTTGTTCACAACATCTCAAATTGTTTGTGTTTTTTTGTACAGTTGGCAGACATGCAGAGGCCGAGATAGAGCATGTACACTTTTAAAGTATGTCGTCCAGCAGATCCAGAAAAACTGTCCAGAACTTTTGGAATTTATTGATGAGCTCATGCCAATAACACTACTTGCTGATGGTAAGTTTCTATGTTACAAATGAGAGTGCAATGGAAGGAGATGGTATGGGAAAATATTCAAACTAACTTTGTACCGTATTTTTTTCAGGCATTAGTATTTTGTAGAGCGATATCTGAAGTAAACTTGGTAATTTTTACTAAAATTGAACTATATTCATTTGAATTTTTACAATATTTTTTAATAATTGTGGGAAAACACAAACACATTCATGTTTTTATACTCAGTACATTAACAGATCAATGTGTGGATTTTTTTACTGCTACAACATGGGCCTTATTCATGAAGCCTTCTTAGGCCTTAGTAAGCACTTACCAGTTACTAGTTCGTTCTTAGCGAGTTGCGATCATATTAACGAAGCACTCGTAACTTCAATCGAGTACGTAAGTCCTTGCTAGTGCTACGTGGGGTGTTTTCGCTTCGTACGCGTTTTCTTAAGCCCTTTTCAACATTCCTGGCCAACATTTTTGGGCGAATGAGCTTTATGTCAATAACAACAACTTTTAATATATTCTACAATCCTTGCGACATTTTCTCAAACATTGCGAAATTTTGGAGAAGTTACCAACCTATTTTTTATCACTTTTTAATAAATTCTTCTTGATTTTGTTATTTTATTTCATCATTATATATTTGTTTATTTATTTATTTAATAGTAATAATAATAATGGGCATTTATAATGCGCCGGTATCCATCTAAAGATGCTCATGGCGCAGTGACACAATAAACGGGAAAATGTTATGAAGTCCTCATTAGATGAGTCTTGAGGAAGTTTTGAACAAAACTATTGATGGAGAAAGTTAACATGATCCGGCAAGTCGTTCCATAATGAAGGAACAGCAGAAGTAAATGATCTTTCACCCCATGATGTTTTGGCCAAGGTTTCCTTGAAGATGTTTGTTATTAGATCGCATAGACTGGTAGCGGTTGGAAAATTATGGGTTGGAGTCCTTCTGAGAGATATGGTGGTAAAATGCCTTTTTGATGAGCGATAGACATACACAAAGGATCTCGAAGATGATTCTGTCCTTATAGATAGCTAATGTAGATCTTGTAGGATAGGTGTGATGTGTACTCTAGTGTTGGACCGGGTTACAATTCTGGCGGCAATATTTTGAAGGCGAGACACTGGTAAATTTGATATTAGGCAGATCCATAGATAGTTTCCCATGTCAAGTCGGGAGGCTTACAAAGGTGCGAACGAGTTGCTCTGTAGTATTTACTTCATTTACTGTATTTACTTCGTTTATTTACTTCGTTTATTTATTTATTTTATATTTTTAGTTTAGGGGTAACCAACTACATTTTGTACTCTCATTGCATGTTTGCGTCGTGTGAAAGCTTGCGAAATCTCTGACTGTCATCCCATTTGTGATGAACCACTTTGGTAGTTTCTGAGGACTTTTCCAACACAGTTGGTTTCTCTGCTATTTTTTTTTGCCCAGGTGTTAGCCTTGATCAAGGCTGTTGACGTACTGTTCCCCGGCCCGGTTCGCGGCACACGCATGCAGTACATTCACAAATGTACATTACCTATACATTGTACAGCGAGAACAGTATAGCGTAGTCGTGAGAACGGTCGTGTCTTTGTATTTTCAACCTCATACACGTGGCTCAAACAACAGCCTTGATGGGTTTGTAAAGCTTTATCGGAATTCGATAAACGGGTATTCATGATGTGGGCGTGTCATTCTAAACATTGGCCAATCACAGGCGCGATTGAGACATGACGTATTACTGCTAGCAATCATGCCACAATCCATGTGTGTGTACGCTGAACGCTAGCTGTATATGTACATGTACTGTACTACCGTGCTTTTTTATAGCAGTGTCGGGAGCGTGGTGTATATATAGCTATGATTGTAAGGGGTCTGAATGCGCTGCCGGACGGGTGAGCTGGACATGACTCGCCCGGTCGGTAATGGTATGGAACAACTTCGAACAACTTCCGTTGTCTTGCGTTTCATTATAACACGAGGACTATAATTACAACGTAGGTGGTAGATTTGTCCCCTGAATTGGAAGCCTGCTGTACTATATAAGTGTAACGTGTAGTGTAGTACTAGTAGTATGGCAAGAGTTAGTTTATGAAATTGAACTTTATTTAGTTGTTGTTCAGCCCACACGCCATCTTCTACGTCTGTCGACAACACATATTTTCGATCCCCAACTTTGATTTACCGCGAGAAACGTAATGAATAATATATTTCTACCTTAAGACAAAATAAACAGCTGGGTTTCTTATCTCATCTGGTCTGTGTTTATGCTTCAAGGGGATGGGGTGTGTTGTACTGTCATATGCCCAACACCTAAGAATTCTTACCAAGTAGCCATCTTGCCGGAAACCCATGACACCTGGATACTTTTTTAACCTTTCTCAAACACATTTCACATGGTCTAATTTCCTTCCTTCTATTTCTAAACCCATGATTGATGCATTAAACGCGGCTGTTATATTTTGTTGAAAGTTTCTGTAGTTGTGTTGCAAATTACACACCATTGATTTCCAGCGACTTACAGTTTTGTTTTACTAGTAGGGATTTCTCCCTCGCCCGCCGCCATTATTGCAACTATACTACAGCCACTGCTTGTTTACAATACGTCGACGAGCACATGTGTGCGAGTGCTTGCAGAACAACGTTGTGATTGACAGCGAGAGTTTATAGGTCAACCAACAACCAATGAGAACGGGTTGTTAGTAAACATTAGCATAATGAGCTCCGCCCTAAA
Source organism: Asterias amurensis (assembly GCF_032118995.1). Lineage (NCBI taxonomy): Eukaryota > Metazoa > Echinodermata > Asteroidea > Forcipulatida > Asteriidae > Asterias > Asterias amurensis. The sequence continues at coordinate 9,328,328 of NC_092650.1, read as the reverse complement.
TTTTGGCAGATACAAAACCATCAAGGCGCTACTTGGGAAGACCCATGTACCGTAAGTGTACCGTATACTGATGGTACATGTACATAGTACGTATGTGTACATACGCTGTACACGTATATGCACTGGGTTATGTATGGGGGTGCGCTGGCGGAATTCAGTGATGGGGACTGGGATTTTGCAGATCGCGGCTGGCTGTAGCGCCTTGATCAAGGCTACCCAGGTGTCGGCCTTTCCTTCAGCGTTAAAACATCTTTGTTTTAAGCACCTACCAATTCAATACAACAAGGTCAACTAACTTCACTATCTCAGTGGGCGAGAAACTTCACCTTCCAATGATTCCCCTTTCCTTTGCCTCCTCGCGTTGCGGGACAACGGTCTTTCTCCTTACTTTACTCTGGCGCTCCATGTTTGCAGGATGACAAATATCTCCAAAATGACGATAGCCAGTCTAGTCACTGGATAAATACTCGTTTTGGACAATGAGGTCACACTCCAGTGGGTTATAAAACAAATCCATGACTGTTCATCTCAAGCGCGTTCCCGCTTAAGAAGGCGTTACGAGAGGTTTAGTAAGTAACGCGGTAGTAAAGCGATACGAACGCTTCGTGAATAACACGTAAGGGCTTACTAAAGTCTTACTAAAGTCTTACTTAGAGCCACGTAAGTGGCTCGATTTACGAGGGCTTCATGAATAAGGCCCCTGGGAATTATACAGTGCTAGCGTGATTGCATGCACAACTTGCTGGTAAGGCTCGTATCGAAACACGTGGGCGTCAATCTGTCTTGAAAGATGGGGGATATCATTTGTCAAAGCATTCACGGCGTGGGGTAGGGGGCCCGCTTAAGGGCCCCTGTTGGTATGATCTTTGGTGAAATATGTATGACTTTTAACAGACATTGTTTGACCCTTTAAATTCATCTGAAATGATTTCAAACATAATACAAACAATGAAGTAAAGGTTAGTCAACAAAATATTTTGTGTGCCTTTGTGCAGTGATATGCCTAGTTATTTTCAAAATTAGGTACTGATAACACTTCCTAATTTATACGAGTTATTGAACTAAGGGTACCGGCGTACAGGTAGGGTAACATACGAGCGATGATCGTCGTTGTTAAAGCCATTGGACACTTTCGGTAAACAGTATTGTCCAAGGCCCACACTTCGGGTATCACAACCTCTATATAAAATAACGAATCTGTGAAAACTTAGGCTCAATCGGTCATCGGAGTCGGGAGAAAATAACGGGAAAGCCCACCCTTGTTTCCGCACGTTTCGCCGTGTTATGACATGGTGTTTAAAATAAATCCGTAATTCTTGATATCGAGAATTTATATTGTTTTAATGTTTTCTCAAAAAGTAAAGCATTTCATGGAATAATATCTCAAGAATAGTCTTTCACCATTACCTTCTGTAAACCCTGTAAGTTATTTGTAAATCTGTGAACTCGTCCGTCCGGCCGTCCTCGCCAGTTGTTAGCTGTTCTAGTTAAGGGGATGGAATTGCTTTCAATCCGTAGTGAGTTTTCAATTTTAAGTTGAAGCAAAATTTAAGTGAAACACAATTAGTTTCAAGAATTTAATTTGACTTTGGGGGTCTTGTTTCTTTGATACAGCTGGTCAAACATAGTGAGTGAATCAATCAAACTTTATTGTTATTTTGCAGTATCTATAAAGGCCTTGGAAGCTGAAGTTGAAGGTAAGAGTACAATATTTTCATTTTAAAATTCATTCAGGTAGTTCTTAACTTTTAGTGAACGTATTACAATGTTGAAAATCTTTTATTGATTAAATAAAAAACTTTTTACTACAAACTTTTTACATTTTTTTAACTTTCAATATATCACTGGTTTTTGGAAGTGTTTACTTCACTCCAATTCATTATTTTCAGATTTTCAAACTTTCAGTTTTTTGTGATTTTTTTTATTATTGATAAATTCTTTACTTTGCCTTAAGAATCATTCACAAATTCCAGGCAACAGTGTATCAACTCTGATTGGATGAGAGGAGATCACGTGGCCAAGTTTAACCGTGCGATATAAATTCAGTTAGAAATGCTTAAACATGACCTAACTTTCAGATGATAGTGTGGAGCCTGTAAATACACGTACAATTTGTGAAGCTTGACAAAATATTAACACCAATATTTGAACATCATATCGGCTAATTCCCCACTATCGATACTTTTATCAACCAAAAAGTTCAAAACAAAGCTCATGTCCTGAATTTACATTTTCCAAAGTTAGCATTGTTAGCAATGATAATTCATTCTAACCAAAGTCTGTTTTGTTATATTTTAACAATTCAGTCAAAAAATAAAAAAACATCAGCCATGCATGTGTTTAATGTGGCGGATATACAGAAATGAATTGTCTCTTTAGGGTTAATTTTACTGTCATTTAATGTTGCAGTGATGAAGAAAGACCTTAACAATATCAAGAAAAACACAGCAATGCTTCTGAAAGATGAAACGCCGCCTGACAGAGACATCGCATTTTGTGACGATGTTGCTGTAAGTTATTATTTTTTTTACAAGATCGGTTATTTTGAAGGACTAGATGGTTTTTTAATGTTATGCATTTAGAGTAGGAGCAGTACGTACACCTATCATGTACCACCACTGAACATAAAAAAAAAAAAAAAAAATAATAATAATAATAATAATAATAAACGTATTTATAACGCGCCTTTTGCCAAAGGATACAAAGCGCCAGGTATTATTACTGCAAGGAGTGGGCGAATTTTTGAGATAAGACCTAATGGTGAATCCTTAGAACCATGTAATGGTTTACAAGGTGCTGTGGCGCAATGGACCGATCCGGCCTATCAATCAAACTATGCGCGTTCACCCATTTGTCCAATCACAGCAATCATTGTGGTCGGACAAACTCGGTCATGCGTGCGCGTATATTCGGCACGCGCGGCAGAATCGTGCAGAATGTCATTGTAGACCATGGGATGGGTATAGACTGTGCAAGTCTCGCGAGAAATTGAACTTCCGGGACCATTGTAGTCCCAACCTAATGGAGTTTTACGTTGGGGAGATTTTGTTCTGCCAATAATTTTAGTTTAACATAAGTTATGACTCTAAAAAGTGAATATGTTCTTGGGAATGTAAAAATAAGTAATTAAAAACAGAAAAGTAAAATCAATTCAACAAATTAACGAAGAAAACTAAAGAAAAAAACTTGACCTCCAGTTTCCGGTTTACTCTAAACAATTAAGAATATTACCCAATTGACGTTCCCATTATCGCTGAACCTATGTGATGATCGCACCAATTGGACGTGATTCACAAACGGGGTGTATTCGAAAAACCGTCCAGGTCGATGTCGAACAGCGATCCTCGTCCCGATAAATGTATAATTTTTACGTTAATTTAAACAAAACAATTATTATGTACACGAATTAAAATAATAATTATACAAAAAGTACGTTAAAAATAATAATCTTTAAAAAAATTTTAACAAATAACAATTTCAATACAATTTGGTTTTGTACAAAAATATACTTTTTTCCGAATTAAGTTCTCGTTTTCGCTACGTGCGAGACTTGCACAGTCTATTGAAAAGGGGCCTATTTAGGGGGTTCCGTGGTCCCCATCTCCGGACCGCATGAAATTTGACGCACAAGGGTTTTCAATGGTACTGAATCCGAATTTGGTTGTTGCTAAGCTCTAAAACTGCACAGTTCGTGAACAGACCAATTTTTGGGTCATTTTAGGTCAAAAACAGTATTTTTTGACAACCTCTGTATACACTGGGACTATTGACCAATCGTTCACGGCAGTGAAAGAACCTTTTCCAAGTGTTTAATGCGAACGAAGTAAATTTTCCCCTTTTCTGTCGGATTACATGCAAAGGCCTACAACAAAAACCCATGATTTTTATTCATTGAACATCATCAAGTTCAAGTTGCCATTTGTTTTTCGTTGCTACGATGTGCGTGTGTTAAATTTTTATTATCAAACGCGCGGCCGAGTTATGGGACGCAGACGCACTATTTTGTTCGTATTTCCACTCGCGCTTGTGAGATAGTTTATAATTTTGTCGAACGAGCCTGTAAATCGGCATCCTTTTATTCAGGGGTTTGAATAATTACACTGTATGTTATAACGGTACAGTGTTGGAACGAAACACGATAATGCTTCGAATGACGTCAGCCACATCACAGGCTTCCGAGGATTTCTAGATCACTATTTGTCGCCGTAATTGTTTCTTTTCGCGATACGGTGCAGGTTTTTCGCCAAGCAACAGCAACAGCAAAATTGGATGTTCTGTATTTTATTTCATACCTATGTACATACTAGAATTGCGTGGTCCAAAAGTGGGGACTACGGTTTTGAACAATTCTAGCGATCATCCCATGGTCTATAGACTGTGCAAGTCTCGCGCAGATTTGGACTTCCGGGACCATTGTGGTCCCAACCTTATGGAGTTTTACGTTGGGGAGATTCTGTTTCGTCCATTACTTTAGTTTAATATAGTTTCTGACCGTAAAAATGACATATGTTGTTAAAAATGTAATACTAATTAACAACATATAAAAGTAAAAATAAAGTCATCATAAAAACGAAGAAAAACCGATGTTTAAACTTGACCTCAGGTCAGGTTACTTGTAAAAGATTAAAAAAAATTGTGTCCATCTCCGATCACGAAACTTACGCAGACGCTTGCTTTGGCAGCGCGGGGTGGAAAGCCTTTTCATTGGTCGCTTGGGCGTCGGCTTCCTCTTTAAAATGCGTCACGCGTTTATCTAACGCCCTTGCGACCATCGTGCGTCCGCGTGTAAACCAGCTTTCAGTAGTTTCACATTCGGGCGTAGATTTACAAAAGGGGGTTTCAAAACATTTAAGATCAAACAAACATCCTTGTCCCAGAGTTTTACTTTTGTCTATACATAGACTTTAACCGATAATTGTGTATTAGTTTAAAAAGCTAAAACTAATTTAAACAAACTCTAATGGGTATTTTTGTTGTTCAGATTCGGCATTAAGAACAAATTAAAGCAAAGATCTGATTCATAAAAAAATTAAGTTCTTCAGTTGTCGTGTTTTCTCGCTCCGGTGCGCGCGAGACTTGCACAGTCTATTGGGAGTGCTCGTACACGTGTCTTGCTCACGTGCGCGTTGGGCGGAGCTTAGTGGAAAGCCGGTGTGGCGGTTTCAACTTTCCGCTGTGTTCAGTTTTCCGAATGACCAAATACGGTAGCATTACGTCATGCGATGCCTGCGCACAGCAAGCGAAAGTAGTCCATTTTTAGTGCCGTATTGAGTCGTCCGTTACCCTCCGGTAGCTGTCATGGCGGCGTCCACGAGTCGAGTACAACTAGCGGCAAACGCGTGGATCGTATGAGTTGTTTTATATGCAAGCAGAGTGTGACCTGCCTAAAGTTGTACCCATGAATACATGTAAAGAGTGGGGCAAGAGATTATGTGACTACACAGAAAAGAATCGTAATATAAACAATTTGGGGTCACTGCTGAGAGAACTACAGTACTCGCCAGGGTACACGCGGCGGTATCTGACAGGTCACCCGGAAAACTGAACACGCCGGAAAGCTAAAACCGTTCGAACAACGTGATGATATGTCCGACTACGTCACCCGGAAACTGAACACGGCGGAAGACTGAAACCGCCACACCGGAACGGTCCATATGCTGCCAATCCAGCCAGGAACACCGGGGCGAACCCCTTCTCTTTTCGATAAGTGCACTGGGTTCTTTTACATGCGTTTACACAACACATGGGACCAACGGCTTTAAGTCCCATCCGAAGGACGAAGCAATGGTTATGTGTCTTGCTTAAGGACACAAGTGTCACGGCTGGGGATACGAACCCACACTCTGCTGATCAGAAACACCAGAGTTTGAATTCGGTGCTCTTAACCGTTTGGCCACGACACTCCCAAACATGACTACATTGACTGGCCTTTATTTAATATTAATAAATACCTTGGACGGTTTCAAGTCTCTGATTGGTCAAAACCCGGTCACGTGTGGGAGTGTTAACGGTGGTATAAAGACCGGCTTTGGAAAATAGCGAATAAGTGGCCACTAAATCAGCATACATTGTGTAAACCTTGTGCGTTGCACTGTATCGCACGCTTATTTATATCCCTGTTAGTTTCATTGCAATTTCGCGCAATTCGCGTACGCGCACTGAAAATGTATAAATTTTGAGTGCGCGCGTGTAACATGTGCGCGCGTATAAACTGACGACGTCGAGCTCGTGCGCGCGTTTTAATGCACAAGGAACAGCTATCGTCCAATCATTTGCCTCCTTTGAACCCAGTGAAGGCGCTGAACAGATCATTATTTCAAAGAGTCACTGGTCTCAAAGATCAGTAAAGAGATGGGAACCATCAAAAGCTCGAATATGGCCCCTGAACATGTCTGGAAGTGCCGCCGAGAGAAAAAATACAAAATTTGGAAAATTTTAGCCGTTTAATTCGCTAAAAAGGTATTTATTAATGGGAATAACAGTGTTCGTACCCGGTCTTCACTGCGTGGTAATGACCTTGGTTGGTGGCTGGCGCTGTTAACGGACCTCGCCTCCGGCTCGGTCCGTTATTAACAGCGCCAGCCACCAAACCGGTCATTACCACGCAGTGAAGACCGGGTACTCGCACTGTTATTCCCTAATTCATAAATACCTCGGACAGTTTCACTATTACTATTGGTGGAGAGCGCGTCACGTGGGTGTGTATAAACCTTTGTTTATGACCGGTAAAAATTGTTGGGCGTGACACGTGAGCTTGCACCTGTGCTTATAAGACAGTTTCTTCATTCCTATTGGTCGAGAGCAACGGCCGAGACACGGGACCGCGATACGCGCGACGCGCACAGCATTCCCTTATAAGGAGTTGTTTACCCGAGGGCGGCGGAGGGCCTTACCATTTCATAGCTGGAGGGGTGTTGTGTTGAAAGAAATCATTGAACGATTACAATTTTTGGATTTATTTAACTTTTTGACCAAAAGTGTTGATGTTTTTTGACCGAAAAGGTATTTATGAATGGGAATTAAAGTGTGTTGAATCGGTTTTCAACTAGTGGTTTAAACCCGCCGAGGCCTGGTTCTTGATAATTTACATCGGCTTCGTCTCGGTAAAATTATAAAGAACCAAGCCTCGTTGGGATTAAACCACTAGTTTAAAACCTCTTCACCACACATTGATTCCCTTAATAACCAGTGTCAATAGTTCTCTAAGCACCAGATCCAACCTAACCGGCTGGAGTATAGACATGTATGTTTATAACCTAAAGGATGTGTGCCGCACTACCTTGTCTATATGCAACGTAAAAGTTAGTAAACAATGAAGAAAACAGTTAGCCGAAAATATACACGTTGCAAGTCCCATGCTATTTCCAATTTATGTCATTTAAAACTTATTTATTTATTTATTTATTTATTTGAATTCTTCGGACAAAAAAAAACAAAACAATAAAACAAGCACAGGCCGTCCAGGGAAGGGCAAAAGTCCAAAAACTGTCATCAAAAAAGATGTGCTCTCCCAGACCTAGCTCATAAAAAATACACATTATATACTATACATTAAAAATTCTAAAATTGCAGTTAAAGTTTAAACAAAAGATGGCAAGTAAAAAGCAATAACACAAACGATATACACAAGGTACTTTTTCAAAATGTCCACAGATTCACAACAAACCTACAGGGCCTGAAGACAATGACAGTAGAAAGCCTCCCCCGAAACACCATACACCGAGGAATTGCAGCCCCCGAGAAATGAGCAAAACAAGCCACAAAACATATTTCGTCTCAGTGAGATGAACATTATTGAACAAAATCTAAGTTAGCAGACTTCTGTCGCGGACAATAATGTCAAGTTAAGATGCATCCATCAAGGACATCTTCCTCTCCTCATCTTGTTGTCAGTTTGTTGGTGATCGTGTCTCATCCCATTATGCAGCATATACCTCCAGCTGGAGCGGTGGCTAGCCAACGGAGGCCATGACCTGGTGGGGGTGTTAAAGTCTACCAAATCTCTCTTTAAGACATCTTTGAAACATAGTTTGGGACGTCTGACTGGTCGGCCTCCATTTTCGAGGACTCTGTAAAGTATGGAGCAGGGGATTTGATGCGATTCCATACGGGTCACATGACCAGCCCAGCGGAGACGGATGAACTTGAGCCTTGATGACAATGGCTGAGACGTGGTTATCCCATGGAGGAAGGAAGAGAAGGGGCTTTAACGACCCGCAAAACCGCAGAGTAACAAAAGAATACCCTGACAATGCCCCTGTCTGACCAAGGAAAAAAAATAGGAGACCTCCAGCTGTACGGCCGATTAATGAGCATGATTAGATATCTTTGTTCAGAAGGTGTGGTACCGCCAGACTGCGCCGTTGTAAAGTTGAATCATTGGAGACAAGAATTGTGAATGTACACGATTTCTTTTACCGTTTGTGGTGTTTCACGGAAACATCATGGCAAATTTTTACATTTTTTGTGACTTTCATGTCACTAGCGGTGGTTCAAAATTTGGGTATTTAGCACATGAGGGTGGTTGGATATTCAATTGTGTTTTTCGATTTGGTGGGCGAAAGTGTATACAATTTTTATCAGGTCTCAACAAGTTTTTTTTTCTTCTGTTTTATATCCATACGACACCATAGTTGAGTGAAGAACCAAGTGCGCAAGCGCAAACTCACATATGCCCGGTCCCCCATTGTCTGGATAAGGTATGTGGGTGATTACGAGGTGTCGTTAAGCGACCGCGGTACCACGGGTTCGACTTTTGAAGTCCCTTCGTTCATGCTCCTTCTCTTCCTTCCTCCATGGTTATCCTGAACAGTTCCTCATTTGGGTAGTTTGTCATTCCAGGTGACTCCCAGAATGGAACGGAGACATATTGTGTGGAATGCACTTAGTCTGCTTTCTTGTCTTCTCTATGTGGGCCAGGTTTCAGCACCGTAAAGCAGTACACTAAGCACACAGGCATCATAGATGCGGACTTTGGTACAGATGGAAATTTGTTGGTTGTTCCATACACGCTTAGAAAGGCGCCCAAGTAGAAGCAGCCTTTTAAAGCCGAACAGAGATTTCCGGGTCAAGAGTAGCGTTGGAAGTATTTGCAGAGCCGATGTATGCGAACTTGTTTACTCGGTCCAGTGTAGTGTCATTGACGGCGAACTGGAGAATCAAGTCCGTCTCATGGTGTGCTACCCGTGCTGTTGTATGTAGAAAAGAAAGTTTGAAGCTTTGCTTGTGCTACCACAACAGTACTTGCCTGCATGGTGGAAATGAAATTGAAGCATAGTGTGAGTTGTTTACTGTACAACAGGATTAAAAAGTATGCAAATGCAAAGTCTTTTGTGTACACTCTTACTATCACCCAAAATATTCACTGCAGTGAGGAAAAGGATTCCCAGGAAAACGCCAAAGGAGGAGAATTACTGACAAACGCTTCGCTGATGTTGTTGCTCTAACTATCTCTTCACTGAATAATGGCAAGCACAACCAAATTAATTAACAGCAAAAGTAAAAAAAACAAGCTTGATGATGCCCGAGGGAACCAAAGGACCAAATACAGTACATTACGTGATATGATCAGTAGGGTGACACAAAGGAAACGTTTCCGTAAGAATTAGGACTGGAGCTTCAGTAGGGTCACACAAAAGAAAAGTTTCCATAAGAATTAGGACCGGATGCTCAGTAGGGTGACACAAGAATTATGACCGGAGCTTCAGTAGGGTCACACAAAGGAAAAGTTTCCATAAGTATTAGGACCGGATGCTCAGTAGGGTGACACAAAGGCAAGGTTTCCGTAAGAATTAGGACCGGAGCTTCAATAGGGTCACACAAAAGAAAAGTTTCCATAAGAATTAAGAACAGATGCTCAGTGGGGTCACAGCTGAAGTTTCCATACGAATTAGAACCGGATGCTCAATGGGGTCACATATGAAGTTTCCATAAGATTTAGGACCGGATCTCAGTAGGGTCACACAAAGGAAAAGTTTCCGTAAGAATTAGGACTGGATGCTCAGTGGGGTCACAAAAAGAAATTTGTGATATGAATTACGACCGGAGGCTCAGCAGAGTCACGAAGAAGAAGTTTGTATAAGAATTAGGAACAGATGCCCAGTAGGGTCACAATGAGGAAGTTTCCATAACAATCACGATCGGATGTTCAGTGGGGTCACACGAATTAAGACCGGATGTCACAAAGGTGGAAGTTTCCATAAGAGTTAGGACCGGATGCCTAGCAGGGTCACGAAGAGGAAGTTTTCATAAGAACTAGGACAGGATGTTCAGTTGGTCTCACAAATGAGAAGTTTCCTGGAGAACTTAGACCAGATGCTCAGTAGGGTTACAGAAGAAGTTTCGATAAGAATTAGGAACGGATGCTCAGTAAGGTCACAAAGAAGAAGTTCCCTGGAGAATTAAGAACGGATGGTCAGTAGGGTCACAGATGAAGTTTCGATAAGAATTAGGACCGGATGCTCAGTAAGGTCACAAAGGAGAAGTTTTACTAAGAACTAAGACCGGATGCTCAGTAGGATCACAGATGAAGTTTCCTTAAGATTTCGGATCGTGTGCTTTGGACGGTGTTTATGGAGGGTGTCCATTCTTTTTGACAAGAATATACCAATACGGAGAAGAGTATTGATCAGTGTGTGCCAACTAAAGGGGCAACAATCAGACAAAATAAGCAGTGGACAGAAACATGATTCACATCCAAACGTACAGAAACATGATTCACATCCCAATGTAACTATCTCGGTGATAAATTGTGTAAAACAAAGACGATGGTTACAGATATTTTGTTTCATGAACTAACATATGTTATTCATACGCTCTTTTCTCTTATAGGCATTTGTTGAACAATATGAAGTTAAGCTCACACAGCTTCAGAAGAAGAGTGAAGTCATGAAGAAACTATACGAGCAAATGCTGGTGAGTTCCTTTTAACATGCCAAGCCACACAGTGTTCAGATTTACCAACTTAGCGGATTCCTTTTAAAATGCCCAGCCAGGCAGTATTTACATTTACCAACTTAGCGGATTCCTTTTAGCATGCCCAGACAGTACTTAGATTTACCAACTCAGCGGATTCCATTTAACATGCCCAAACAGTATTTAGATTTACCAACTTAGCGGATTCCTTTTAAAATGCCCAGCCAGGCAGTATTTAGATTTACCAACTTAGCGGATTCCTTTTAACATGCCCAGACAGTATTTAGATTTACCAACTTAGCGGATTCCTTTTAAAATGCCCAGCCAGACAGTATTTAGATTTACCAACTCAGCGGATTCCATTTAACATGCCCAAACAGTATTTAGATTTACCAACTTAGCGGATTCCTTTTAAAATGCCCAGCCAGGCAGTATTTAGATTTACCAACTTAGCGGATTCCTTTTAACATGCCCAGACAGTATTTAGATTTACCAACTTAGCGGATTCCTTTTAAAATGCCCAGCCAGGCAGTATTTAGATTTACCAACTTAGCAGATTCCTTTTAGCATGCCCAGACAGTATTTAGATTGACCAACTCAGCGGATTCCATTTAACATGCCCAAACAGTATTTAGATTTACCAACTTAGCGGATTCCTTTTAACATGCCCAGACAGTATTTAGATTTACCAACTTAGCGGATTCCTTTTAACATGCCCAGACAGTATTTAGATTTACCAACTTAGCGGATTCCTTTTAACATGCCCAAACAGTTTTTAGATTAACCAACTCAGTGGATTCCTTTTAGCATGCCCAGACAGTATTTAGATTTACCAACTTAGCGGATTCCTTTTAAAATGCCCAGCCAGGCAGTATTTAGATTTACCAACTTAGCAGATTCCTTTTAGCATGCCCAGACAGTATTTAGATTGACCAACTCAGCGGATTCCATTTAACATGCCCAAACAGTATTTAGATTTACCAACTTAGCGGATTCCTTTTAACATGCCCAGCCAGACAGTATTTAGATTTACCAACTCAGCGGATTCCTTTTAACATGCCCAGACAGTTTTTAGATTAACCAACTCAGTGGATTCCTTTTAGCATGCCCAGACAGTATTTAGATTTACCAACTTAGCGGATTCCTTTTAAAATGCCCAGCCAGGCAGTATTTAGATTTACCAACTTAGCAGATTCCTTTTAGCATGCCCAGACAGTATTTAGATTGACCAACTCAGCGGATTCCATTTAACATGCCCAAACAGTATTTAGATTTACCAACTTAGCGGATTCCTTTTAACATGCCCAGACAGTATTTAGATTTACCAACTTAGCGGATTCCTTTTAACATGCCCAGACAGTATTTAGATTTACCAACTTAGCGGATTCCTTTTAACATGCCCAGACAGTATTTAGATTTACCAACTTAGCGGATTCCTTTTAACATGCCCAGACAGTATTTAGATTTACCAACTCAGCGGATTCCTTTTAGCATGCCCAGACAGTATTTAGATTTACCAACTCAGCGGATTCCTTTTAACATGCCCAGACAGTTTTTAGATTAACCAACTCAGTGGATTCCTTTTAGCATGCCCAGACAGTATTTAGATTTACCAACTTAGCGGATTCCTTTTAGCATGCCCAGACAGTATTTAGATTTACCAACTTAGCGGATTCCTTTTAGCATGCCCAGACAGTATTTAGATTTACCAACTCAGCGGATTCCATTTAACATACCCAAACAGTATTTAGATTTACCACTTTAGCGGATTCCTTTTAACATGCCCAGACAGTATTTAGATTTACCAACTTAGCGGATTCCTTTTAACATGCCCAGCCAGACAGTATTTAGATTTACCAACTAAGCGGATTCCTTTTAGCATGCCCATGCTCAGTCTCTTTTCAAAAAACTTTACAATTACAATACAAAAATTCATTTATTTATACCGCTATTTTTAGATAACATAAGTTGGTGATACATAGTTATAACTCGAGACAAACTAGGCAAAAGTAATAAGTTGTTTGTGTGATCATAAATTGTCAATAGCTGCTCCTTTCTGTACAGAAAGTCTTTTGGAGATGTTTAGCAAGTGCATTTTGGAACAGTAATAAATGTGGTGTTTGTCTATTTAGGAGAGATTTGCTGAGCCGCCAGGTGTTGACTCTAGTGATACTTTCACAGCTATCAGTGACTTTGTCAAAGCTTTCAAACGGGAGACTGATCTCATCCTTGCTGCTGCGGGACTTGGAAGGCGAGTCATTCTGTATTTCTTTTCTTGTTTAATTTCATTTCATGTTCATCAAATTCTACAGCACACACTTGTCAAATTAGATTAGTAAATATAATACCAGAAATAAACTATACAAACTGCAGTACATTGCCAATATAATTAAAATCTGAAAACAAGAATAAAACAAAAGTAAGGTCATCACATGCGTGATGTGAGTTTATTCTTCTTTGTGAATGAATGCAGTTTAATCATAAAATATGAGTCAGATCTGTACACTTCAAGACAAGACAATAAAAGCAGCCTTCTGTTCAAAAGTCCCTTAGATAATGTGTCATTATATACCAATAACAAATGATAAATAGCAAAACTGAGTGACAGGCATGGGCGTCAGTTAGGGGGAGCTGGTCAGGGGGACATGTGTCCCCCCCCCCTTAATCGTTTGGAGGATGGGGGACACAATATCAAATGCCCCCCCCCCCCATCTTTTTGACCACCTTTATCACGAAGCCCAAGTTTTGCACTGTGTAATACCAAACTGTGTGTCCCCTCTTGGGCATTAACCTGGGGCCAAAGGATGGAACAACTTTTTAGAGGGTGGGGGACACCTACAAAATGTCCCCCCTCAAAATTGGCCCTAGATTGCATCACAGAGCATCTAAAATGCACAATTTTCCCGGGCCCTTAATCGGGCCCGCACCCCACGTCGAAAGGTTTCTCACACGCATGCTCCATCGTTGACATTATTTGCACCTCTCCTTGAAAGAGTGGCAGGGACGTGTCCCCCACCAACCCCTATCCCCCACCCCATGTTCGAAGGGTGGAGGACACAATATCAAATGTTCCCCGTGTCTTTTGACCACCTTTATCATGAAACTCATGTTTTGCAATGTATACAGTGCAAAACATGAGTTTCATGCGCTCCAAACCCTGTGTCCCGTCATTGCCATCGCCGAACCCCACGCCTTAAAAATGTTATGTCAACCCCCACCTTTCAAGAGAGATTGATGACGCCACTGGATACATGTGTTTGGCAATCCTGCACAGTTACATTAGTACTACATAGTAAATGTTGTTGCATACAACGCAGCCCCCAACACAACCCTTTGCTTGTAAAGTCAACATGGCTGTTCAGACTTCAGTTTCCTGACAAAAATCTGGATTCACCCCTGCAAACTATTATAAGATGAAAATTACATCATCAGATCAATGTACCTGGAAAACAAAGTAAATAATGCAGAAATAAAAAAGAAGAAAAAATGGAAGGGAAATAGCAATGCTGTATCACAGTTTTGTCAATTAAAATCACTTTCTTATTCACCTTTCTGTAGGAGAAAATCAAAGTCAAAGATTCAACAGTCATACTTGAAGAAAGAGAATAGTTCACAATTCGAAAAAGTTGAGCAGAAATTCATTTCAGACACTGATCCTGTTGTGAATACTGGAAGTGTAGATGACACATCTCCCAGCCATGTTGCTGCATTGAGAAAAGCATTCAGTGCTGAAGAAAACAGGGCATACAGTAGACATGGACGTGAAATACTAAAGGTTGGTGGCAATTTCTTCTTATATCACTTACCTTTTTGATTGTTAATTCAAAATTACTTTTCTAAAGTATTTAGAAAGAAAGCAGCATGAAATCACTTTAATCAGGTAAACAAACAATGCATTCTGTTTTTGTGCATTGTCAAAGAATATATAGTCACTTGGTGCAACGGGCTTCCATTCCTCAAGAACTGGAACAGTCCCGGTTTGCAACACTGCCCTACCCTTGACAGCTTTCCCTCTCCTCGCGTTTCACTCTTATCTCAGTGCATGCCTGGATAGCAATAAGTTTCTGAAGTGGCACTGTATACCGATTTGTTTTATTTTGATAACTACCTCTTAGTTGGTTATTGCCAGAATATTTGTATACGTTTCTCGGGCACGTAAACAG
This sequence comes from Asterias amurensis, assembly GCF_032118995.1. Taxonomy (NCBI): domain Eukaryota; kingdom Metazoa; phylum Echinodermata; class Asteroidea; order Forcipulatida; family Asteriidae; genus Asterias; species Asterias amurensis. Next base: position 9,313,251 of record NC_092650.1, on the reverse strand, counting down.
AAGCCTGAAAAATCATGTATAAAGTTGCACACAGGATGCTGCCATTAGTTGTGTATGCACACCAGAACTAAACTGCGCCAATAAAGTATCTAAACACTTGCAAATTGTCAGATATATCGGAACCTGAAATAGTATGCCAAAAAATAATTATTCATTTCGAGTCACCGTTAATTTCTGCACATTTTGACACATGTTGTGTTGCGTTACGATGTTGTTTAGTGGATTTATGGACACTTGAGTGGCTTAAGGTCGAATTTCAAAAGTTGTAAAAGCCCCTATTCAAGCTAAATCGTTGTATTGTGACGAGTAAGATCAGCGTTTCTTTTGCCCACCTTTTATAAACGTTTTTTTTGGTCGCTTGTTTGATAAATCGGTTGTGATGAACATCAGCAATAATTGTCAGTAACCAAGCAAAGGGGTCAAAGATGGGAGGCATACAACAATATGGGTCAGTAAATGATGAAATGGCTACAGTGTACCAAGCTCAGGGAAATGGGGACGACCTGTCAAGGAGTGGCCGGCCGAGGGTGACTTCTGCAGCAGAAGAAAGTGAACAAGTCCATAAAGCCTGACAGCACTCTCGAGGGATTGCGACGCATCCTGATCAGGAAATGGCAGGGGATTGACCAGGTACAGATCAGAGGTCTCATTGGCAGTATGAGAAGACGACTCCTTGGCGTTCAGGACAGTGATGGAGGACACACTAAGAACTGAGGACAGGATATCAGCAGTTTTAAAGTTAAAGATACGGCAATAAATTTCATGGTCAAGTAAACGAAACGAGTTTGTGTCTTTTGATTTTGTCTGTGTGTGGTGCTTGTGCGAGTTCCCTTCTGGAATTGGGGTGAATAGGGGCTTTTGCAACTTTTGAAATTCGACCTTAAGCCACTCAAGTGCCCATAAATCCACCCAACAACATCGTAGCGCAACACAAGATGTGTCAAAATGTGCAGAAGTTAACGGTGAATAGAAATGAATAATTATTTTTGTTTATGCTATTTCAGGTTCCGATAAATCTGACCATTTGTAAGTGTTTAGATACTTTATTGGCGCAGTTTATTTATGGGGGTATATGACTAAGGACATAAACTTGAACCGGTAAGAAACATCTTCACATCGTCACAGAGAAGGCGACCCTCGGTTCACGCTTGCCACCATTACCTGTACCACACCACATAAATCCCGACCACTCTCAGCTGTGCAGATGGTTGTTTTTTTTCCTCCCACAACTCACACGGCCTGAGGATGTCCTGAAAATCAGTTCTGCTGGCTTTACTCATTAATTCTCTTTAACTCGTTAACTCTCTGACTGGCACTACTACTAAAGGCTCAATAGTGTTCATATTTCCAGAAAACATGGTAAATCCATAACAACATTATTACACGGAACAAAAACACTTCTAAACGGTTTATATTTGTTTAAGTCCCGTTCCTTCATTAATCCCTGTTGTCTTTTCAGGCTTTCCAGGGGAAGAAACACGACAAGAGACAGGCTTTGAACCCTACAAAGGAAGGTTACTTGGACAAATTAAGCAACACTAAGTCACCTCTCACTTCCTCATGGAATAGACGTTTTTTTGAGCTAACCACCAAAGGCCACCTGTATTACAGTAAGCGAAAAAATGAAAAGAATGTGGAGTCAATCTACTTACGCGGAGTTCCAGTTGCACTTGAAGATGATAAAACTTTGGTATTACAAACGGAAGAAAGATGTTACAAACTTCGAGCCAATTCACACAAAGAGGCACAAGAGTGGCTGGAATGTCTTCTGTTCTACACACACAAACCGGCAAATATACCCAAACGATCACCAACACCAAAGTCATTTGAAGGACAGTAAGTTCGCATCAGTTGCAAATGAAATATTGAATTTCATGACAAATAAAAGTGTACGTCAGTATAAAAGCTTAAGCATGTAAATTTAATGCTAGTATTAATTAATGTAATCGACTGAGGTAACTGGGCTTTGACAATGACTTTCACATGATCACCATTCACAACATAGCATTGTTGGATATTTAGATAATATATTGTAACCAATTTGGCTGTGTTGTGTATCTCAAAGCCTGCTTTTCCTAGTCTTGATTGTTTTATTTGTTTTTTTATCAATACTAGTTAAAGGATTTGGGTACTTTTTCAAAATGTCCATAGATTTACATTAAACTTAGAGGGTTTGAAGATAATGATAGTGGAAAGCTTCCTATTATCAAATATTACTGTCATGAAAAAACGTTTGTAAATGCTTAAAGGAACACGTTGCCTTGGATCGGACGAGTTGGTCTTTGAAAAGCGTTTGTAACCGTTTGCTATAAAATGCATATGATTAGAAATATATTTTTAAAGTAGAATATAATGATCCACAGAAGTATCACTCGAAATTGCGTGGTTTTCCTTTTACCTCGTCGACTAACACGGTCGGCCATTTATGGGAGTCAAATTTTTGACTCCCATAAATGGCTGGCCGTGTTAGTTCGCAAAGTAAAAGGAAAACCACGCAATTTCGAGGCAAATTTGTATGGATCATTATATTTTACTTTTAAGACATCTTTCTAACCATATGCATTTTAAAACAAACGGTTACAAACGCTTTTCAAAGACCAACTCGACCGGTCCAAGGCAACGTGTTCCTTTAATAGACCAAAATTACTTTCATGACATTGATTTACTCATTTCCCAAAAACTACAGCACCTCAGCACGTAATATTTCATGGAAGCTTTCTACTATCATTATCTTCAAACTGTAAGTTTAGTGTAAATCTGTGGACATTGTGTTTTTTGTCCTACAAAAAGTACCTAGACCCTTTCAAGGCAGGTAATAAAATATATTATTTGTCTCAAGCCGAGACCTGAGATATTTTAAATATAATTAATAAACACATTCAACTTATTCTTACTTTTGTATTGTGCAGTGTTACAGCTCTATGCTTTGGTCTTGTTCACAAATCGTTTAGACCCCAACAACATCTTTTACACATTTAAGGAAAACATATTCTAATTCCTATCAGCTATCATATTATGGCCGTCTTCTGTACAAATGAGTAAAGAAAACTTACCTAAGTATTTATGCAAAATGCTTTACTATCAAGTATCATCTTCAACTTCCTTTTTTAGACCACAACACTTCAAAGTTTACTATTAGCATTGTATGCTGAAAGATCAAATATATAATGTCATACTTTGAGCGCTGTCAAACAATTATATAGTTATAGCCACTCTTTTTAAACATAATTAAATCAGTATTAAGTAATTGCAGGTTACTAAACATCTACATTTTCTTGGTGCGTTTTATAAAATTAATTAAAAGTCCCATGAAAGTTGTTTGTATTGTCAACAAAACAAAATTAAGATTGGAACATGTAGCCCTAAAAGGGGACAAACTGGCGACGCAGACCTAAAGGAATATGCCCTCAGTCAACGCGTTGTGATCAACACATAGGAAACTTATGTAACGTAAAGTTATGTTGAACATCTCCTGACGTTTGGCTTGTGTTGTGTGAAAAATGTTGTCAATGTGTGGGATGCTGTTATAACTTAAGATTGTGTAAGTATGTTAAAAAATACCACTACAGAACATTTGAACACATGTTTTTGTCTTAAAACAGTAGATGTTACAAAAAAAAGGTCAACTAATTGTTGATATAATGATGTCACGCAGAGAGCGACATGTGTTTGTGAGACATGAGATAGATCAACATACTTCAGCCACGGTTAGTATTTTGAACTTAGTAAACCAAATTACAATGTGATGTCGCTATAACCATATAATTGGAGTTCTCAGACCTGTGAAAATTGCAACCTGTTTGTTTGTGCATACGACGAGATACACCTTTAACAATTACCAATAGTGTCCAGTGTCTTTTATGTTGTACAGTGATGTGCATAACATTATTTATAGGGTCAAGAGAAATCATAACAAATCTAAAGAGATAAATGATGTTAAATTAGCATCGGGGATTAAAGAATAATTACTTTTGTTTTTTTACCCATACACCGGTATGTGTGTTAGCACTGTATACTCAGTACTTTTCCCGAGTCCTGTGAAAAAATATCACAGGCATGTTACTCGGGTGGGATTCGAACCCACGACCCTTGAAATTCTAGAGCAGTGTCTTACCAACTAGACTACCGAGGTTGCGGTACCCGCTGCCAAAAACATAGGATTCGAACTGCCTCTACTACCGGGCAACACACATCGGTGTATGGGTAAAAAAAAAAAAAAAAACTAAATCTAAAGATGCATAGATAAGTGTTTTGTAATAAATGATTATCATGAGAGAGTTGCTTTGGTTGTAATGAAGCAAACAAATATCACATTGCATTAAATTTAACTAAATTTCATACTAATGCCTTCGACTTTAAATCTTTTAAATAATTAATTTCAATAATTGTATTTTAAATATTAGCTTTGTTTTCAGTAGGCGCTGATGTTGTATTTAATATGGCCTGTATGAAGATCGTTCCATTGATAAATCAAACTGTAATGATTGAATTTTTAGAACTGAACAGATTTAATATTTTAATTCCTTATAGACAAGATTTCTCTTACCATCACCATCTGCCCAGACTATGATAATCTTTGTTCCGGTATTTTTTGGGAAACCATCAGGAAAATTAAGAAACATAAGCACATGGTTTTGGTTTTTTAATTGTTGATGTGTTGGCTATGTTTAACTGCTATGATAATGAGACAGGTGAAAACGCACGGTTTCAAGTTGCTCTTGCACTGATTTTACCTTTTACCATGATTTCTCTTTCTCATAAATATTGTCATTCATGCCATAATGCATTGCATTGCGTCGGAGGTAAATTTCTTGGACAAATTCTTAAATGCACCCTAGCCCTTTTCACTGCTATCATATTCCCCAATGTTGCCCCTGTGAAATAACGGCCGTCCTGTTCACACTATGATCGCTATACCCTTGATCTACCCCGGTAAATGAGCATACCCTGTGATTAGTCTCCTCTGCTTATGCAGTATAGGAATAGTAGCGCTAATTAAACCCTGGGGTGTTCTTCCAAAGTGCAGCTGGAACCATGTGGAAAAGGGACACAGTGTGAATGTGTGCCAGGGTAACTGTGGGGTTAAATAAAGTCACGTGCCTTCCCAGGGCTGTATTTCCCATGGATAAGAGATACGTTGTGAAAAGGGCTTTAGAGTCAAGAAACTACCAGTAGCACTAGACTCATTTTACATTATTCATTTGCATTGACAGTTGTAACATGTTTATTCATAAGCTAAGTCAGCACTGGTGCCGATTTCATAAATCCTAGCTCGGGTTAGGACGAGTAAAAATCCTAACTTGGGATGGGTTCATACATCTCGTCATGATTACAGAACACAACTCGTCCTAAGTCCTAAGATTAATCCTTAGTAAGGAAGAGTTTGGTGAAATCGATGGCAGGAATGCGGGGCATTTTTCAGTTCTTTATTGGTTTTCTAAAGATATCCTTCTGCTGAGAAGCAAAAGTGCCAAAATATTTAATTTTGTACTACACTGGCTGCGTGCGGTTTCCATGCACTGTGGAAATGTGGAAAAATAAAAAACATTGCCTGTTACGTTTAGATTCTGTTTTCCGATGTGTTGTTTTTTTAGCCTGTAAGAGTACTACATCAGCATGATGGTCCTATTGTTTAATAGCTTAAAAGCAGTGGTGGTGGCCATAATGCATTTCACTTTTACATCCATTGTCACTTGACTGATACAATTATGTCTGTTTATGACCATAAAGCTAGGACCATGTTAGGACATTATGACCACATCCATGTGTAAGGACACGTGGGTGGATGGAATACGGTGCCCTGCATGGGGGTAGAAGAATGATGAATCATACATAAGACATATTGACAAGCGCGTGTAATTGATGATAAAGAGACTGAAGTGCTTTCTGCTTAATACATACTGTTTATGGAAAGTTTTTAGAAACAAAAACGAATTAAACCAAATTATAGTCACTAGCGGGATGGCTCTACGTATAAAATGCTGTGTAGCGTTGTGTACAGTGGAGGGTTTAAAGTGGCTGGGCAGGGTCACAATGGAAAATCACTGTTGCAAACCACCCATCCAAAGTTAAGACAAATCTTAGTGCTTTGTGAAATCGTAAACTTACCAATGTCCGTCTTTTTTCCGTTTTGGCATTATTAATAATGTCAATCCCATCCCAGTGTTTTCCAGTTTCCAGCTGGTCCCGATAGTGGTTCTTTCCAAGTCCGGTTTAAATCCCGTTTCGTTTATTTTGTTCCCGTTCAGTTTATTATTTTCCTGTCCTGTATTGTTTTCAAGTCCCCCTCCCCCTCCCCCCCCCCTCACCAGCCTCGTTCATTTTTCCCCACTTGCTTTCCCACCGTGTGCCCCCTTCCGTATCCCATCCCATATCTTACCCACGCCTCCGCGCCTCCATCAAACCTAATTTAGAAGTCGGAGCTTAATACAGAATTGTGATGTTGGTGCTTTTTCTTTTGTGTTTAATTTTTTTTAGGGGTGGGGATTTTAAACAAAACCAATCCGAAACGTAATTTTATCAGGTGGCGATTCCGGTAATCCAAGTAATAAAATTAAAGAATGTGTTCAAAAGGTTGTTGTACTTATCTAGTCTAGACAACACAAGTTATAAATTATATGGAAACTGAACAATCATTGTTTAATTCAGTGTATTCTGGGAATTAGCCTATTCATTTAGCACGCATTTTCAACTTCGATCCCACGGTACGATTGTACAGCAGCTACAACACACTGTTAAGAGATGACCCAAGAGATGTTGGACAAGTTTCCGTATGGCGCCACCACTTTTTCATTCGATATGAAATAACATGTAATATAGTATCTTATTTACCTCAATGAGATATCCCTTTTTGTAAAAATGTGTGAAAAGGTGGTGGCGCCGTACGGAAAGTAATCCGAAATGCATTCCTTTTTATGAAAAAAACACCGTTCATTTTACATGTTTTAAGACATGAACTCATCAATTAACCTGACATCACATGCGTACGTCCGTAGGTAGCCCACCTTGTTGAGCTGTTATTATACTGGCTCCGCTTTTAACATCGGTCTCATCAATTGATCTCCACTATACTGACTACGCGATTTCCAGAGTTGACTATTAAAAAAAAAACAAGATGGCCGCTCTTCCCTTTTCCCTGCCCGGGGAATAAACTTTTTAATTTTCGAGCTCCCGAAAAGCCGAATTAGCGTGATTACTTCTTGCGGATACCCCACCCGAGTTTGCCGGTGCAAATATGAACCCAATCAATATTTTACTTTGGCGGTAATCGACGATTTTTGGTCAAATTATGACGTCACTTTTGCACCAAAAAGTTGTAATTCCCTAGGTTTTGCGAGTTTTGCATGACTCCACACAGGAAAGTTGTTCAGGATGCTCAACTTGATCGAGTTGCACCGTCAAAACGCGTTTTCCAGAGTTGACTATTAGAAAAACAAGATGGCCGCTCTTCCCTTTTCCCTGCCTGGGGAATAACCTTTTTAATTTTCGAGGCACCCCGAAAAGCCGAATTAGCGTGATTTCTTCTTGCGGATACCCCACTCGAGTGTGCCGGTGCAAATTTGAACCCCGTCAATATTTTACTTTGGCGGTAATCAACGATTTTTGGTCAAATTATGACGTCACTTTTGCACCAAAAAGTTGTAATTCCCTAGGTTTTTCGAATTTTGCATGTCTCCACACAGGAAAGTTGTTCAGGATGCTCAACTTGGTCGATTTGCACCGTCAAAACGCGATTTCCAGAGTTGACTATTAGAAAAACAAGATGGCCGCTCTTCCCTTTTCCCTGCCCGGGGAATAACCTTTTTAATTTTCGAGGCACCCCGAAAAGCCGAATTAGCGTGATTACTTCTTGCGGATACCCCACCCGAGTGTGCCGGTGCAAATTTGAAGCACGCCAATGTTTTACTTTGGCGGTAATCGACGATTTTTGGTCAAGTTATGACGTAACTTTTGCACAAAAAAGTTGTAATTCCCAAGGTTTTGCTAATTTTGCATGACTCCACACAGAAAAGTTGTTCAGGATGCTCAATTTGGTCGATTTGCACCGTCAAAACGCGATTTCCAGAGTTGACTATTAGAAAAACAAGATGGCCGCTCTTCCCTTTTACCTGGCCGGGGAATAACCTTTTTAATTTTCGAGGCACCCCGAAAAGCCGAATTAGCGTGATTTCTTCTTGCGGATACCCCACTCGAGTGTGCCGGTGCAAATTTGAACCCCGTCAATATTTTACTTTGGCGGTAATCAACGATTTTTGGTCAAATTATGACGTCACTTTTGCACCAAAAAGTTGTAATTCCCTAGGTTTTTCGAATTTTGCATGTCTCCACACAGGAAAGTTGTTCAGGATGCTCAACTTGGTCGATTTGCACCGTCAAAACGCGATTTCCAGAGTTGACTATTAGAAAAACAAGATGGCCGCTCTTCCCTTTTCCCTGCCCGGGGAATAACCTTTTTAATTTTCGAGGCACCCCGAAAAGCCGAATTAGCGTGATTACTTCTTGCGGATACCCCACCCGAGTGTGCCGCTGCAAATTTGAACCACGACACTGTTTTACTTTGGCGGTAATCGACGATTTTTGGTCAATATATGACGTAACTTTTGCACCAAAAGGTTGTAATTCCCAAGGTTTTGCGAATTTTGCATGACTCCACACAGGAAAGTTGTCAGGATGCTCAACTTGGTCGATTTGCACCGTCAAAACGCGATTTCCAGAGTTGATTATTAGAAAACAACAAGGCCGTTCTTCCCTTTTACTTGGCCGGGGAATAACCTTTTTAATTTTCGTGGCACCCCGAAAAGCCGAATTAGCGTGATTACTTCTTGCGGATACCCCACCCGAGCGTGACGGTGCAAATTTAAAGCACGCCAATGTTTTACTTTGGCGGTAATCGACGATTTTTGGTCATTATATGACGTCACTTTTGCACCAAAAAGTTGTAATTCCCTAGGTTTTGCGAATTTTGCATGACTCCACACAGGAAAGTTGTTCAGGATGCTCAACTTGATCGATTTGCACCGTCAAAACGCGATTTCCAGAGTTGACTATTAGAAAAACAAGATGGCCGCTCTTCCTTTTTCCCTGCCCAGGGAATAACCTTTTTAATTTTCGAGGCACCCCGAAAAGCCGAATTAGCGTGGTTACTTCTTGCGGATACCCCACTCGAGTGTGCCGGTGCAAATTTGAACCCAGTCAATGTTTTACTTTGGCGGTAATCGACGATTTTTGGTCAAATTATGACGTCACTTTTGCACCAAAAAGTTGTTATTCACTAGGTTTTGCGAATTTTGCATGACTCCACACAGGAAAGTTGTTCAAGATGCTCAACTTGGTCGATTTGCACCGTTAAAACGCGATTTCCAGAGTTGAATATTAGAAAAACAAGATGGCCGCTCTTACATTTTCCCTGACCGGAGAATAACTTTTTAATTTTCGAGCCACCCCGAAAAGCCGAATTAGCGTGATTACTTCTTGCGGATACCCCACCCGAGTGTGCCGGTGCAAATTTGAACCCCGTCAATGTTTTACTTTAGCGGTAATCGACGACTTTTGGTCAAACTATGACGTCACTTTTGCACCAAAAAGTTGGTATTCCCAAGGTTTTGCGAATTTTGCACGACTCCACACAGGAAAGTTGTTCAAGATGCTCAACTTGGTCGATTTGCACCGTCAAAACGCGATTTCCAGAGTTGACTATTAGAAAAACAAGATGGCCGCTCTTCCCTTTTCCCTACCCGGGGAATAAACTTTTTAATTTTCGAGATCCCGAAAAGCCGAAGTAGCGTGATTACTTCTTGCGGATACCCCACCCGAGTGTGCCGGTGCAAATTTGAACCCAGTCAATGTTTCACCTTGGCGGTAATCGACGATTTTTGGTCAAATTATGACGTCACTTTTGCACCAAAAAGTTGTAATTCCCAAGGTTTTGCGAATTTTGCATGTCTCCACACAGAAAAGTTGTTCAGGATGCTCAACTTGGTCGATTTGCACCGTCAAAACGCGATTTCCAGAGTTGAATTTAAAAAAACAAAGATGGCCGCTCTTCCCTTTTCCCTGCCCGGGGAATAAACTTTTGAATTTTCGAGCCACCCCGAAAAGCCGAATTAGCGTGATTACTTCTTGCGGATACCCCACCCGAGTGTGCCGGTGCAAATTTGCAAAAAAGGTTCTTTAAAAACCAAAACAACGGAAATTGTAGTGCACCTCGAGCTCTCTATGTTTTTCATTATAACTGTAATGGTCTGTTGTTGGGTTACCCGACTCTCTTCAATGGATTCAAAACTCTGCTGCAAGACTTGTTACTTATACTCGTTCACATGAACCCATTTCTAGAGCAACGTTTAGTGCAGGCCTAATTACCGAGATTACTATGAAATAGCTATGAAAGAAAAAACACCCTTGTCACACGAAGTTATGGCTTTCTGATGCTTGATTTCGAGACCTCAAATTCTAAACTGGAGGTCTCGAAATCAAATTTGTGGAAAATTACTTCTTTCTCGAAAACTACGTCACTTCAGAGGGAGCCGTTTCTCACAATGTTTTATACTATCAGCCTCTCCACATTACTCGTTACCAAGTAAGGTTTTATGCTAATAATTATTTTGAGTATTTACCAATAGTGTCCACTGCCTTTAAATAATGTTGAACAGTAATGTTATGTTGTGTTTATGTTTTATGTTGACGCAGTTTCCGTGTAGTGTTGAATAAATTCCGCTTTGGCGTGCCATACACGAGGGAACAAAATATTTATTTCGAGGAAACGAAATAATTATTTCGAAGGAACGAAATATTATTTCGCGGTAACGAAAAAATAAAGAAAAATAACTATGTCCCTTTAGGGGGTCCGGAAATATGTGGTTTATTTATTGAATAATTTAATTTAATAATTATTCATAACCTGACAAGTCAAGAAATACATTTAAAGGAAAAAAAACATCTATAACTTTAAAGTAAAAGTTCATAAAGCTCCTAGTTATCGTTAACTTTATAAAGAAGAAGTTGCTTTTTGTATTTCTTCTTACAAACTCTAATTGAGGTTAATGCTGGGCACGAAGATCAAATTTTATTCCAAAGGAGGGCGAGGTCCCTGATATCTTACAGTTGAAAGGTGGAGAGTTGTCCCATGGTTGTCCCAAATTTAATTAGATGAAGTTTATCTGAAGCCCTAGTGTTGTATGTATGAATGTCAGTGTTCCTTACAAACAGATTTCTAATATTCAACGGTAGAGATACAGTTTTTTCAAAGTTATACATTAAAGACTCACACATATGGTATTTACAGATAATGTGTTGAATTTGACAAAAAGCGGTCCAGAGTGATCTCTGGGGCCAGACCCATTAATTAATCTTAAGGATTTTTTTGTACAACAAACAACTTCTCAAGGAATGTTTTGTGGGTGTTACCCTAGGCAAGTATACAATACTGTAGACATGACAATATGGAAAGCAAAATATAAGGAGGAACATAATGTTTAAGCTTTCTAATGATGCCAAGGTTGCGGGAAATTAAAGGGAGAACTTTCCGACAATGATTTTTCCATGTAAGCTTATCGTCAATGACGACACCCAAGAATGTACATGAATTTACCTGTTCAATAACATTATTATTGAGGCGAATATTAACGTTTTTATCTATAGATTTATTTGTAAAAACCATCGCATGTGTTTTCTTTAAGTTCAACGATAATCTATTACACGTAAACCATTCACAAACGTTAGCTAATTCATTGTTCATAAGGGTAACCGCGTCATTTTTTTTGTCCACTATCAAAAATGTTTGTATCATCTGCAAATAGGATAAATTTCAAAAGTTGGGTAGAATTACAGATGTCATTATTAGAAATAATATGGGTCAGTGTCAACACCTCGAGTTTTGTGGCAAAGTCTGTATGTAGTTTCTCAAATTTAGTGTGTTTCCCATGCCATGCGGGCTTTCTCAGTTTGATAGATACATCTAATACAAACTTAACCAATACTATTTGAGGGAGATCCGAGCACAAAGTTTTGTTATGAAAATGGTATGAATATTTGAACCTTATTAAAGGCAGTGGATACTATTGGTAGGCTCTCCATGTTGTTCGTCCTCTTTAGGACGTCCTCTTTAGTGTCCTTCTGAAAACATCATTGTAACACAGAAGGGGGACGTGTATTATTTAGCCACAAAGTGTAAATAAGCATTTTTTTTGCGTCAAGAAATTGTTTTTTTATTTTTTATAGTGGTTTACAATAACTATCTCCATTTGCAGTGGTACGTAGTTACCCATTTTCCCCACAGGTTCCTCCACACCTATTTTTAATATCATCCTACCTTTGATCTTGTTATTCTTTAATTGACTTGCATCATGATGCAACTTGTTCTCTAATCCTACCCTTTCATGTTTCCCTGCATTGTTATACCATGGAGGAATAATACACAAGGAGTTTGAACAGCCCGCTAAGCCCCCACATATCAATGGATTGTCGTTGTCACCATGGATGATTAAGTTCTCTTGTGCACAGGGTCTGTTACCGCTTTGGACTGCACAGTGGAGAAATTACTCGTTTGTGTTTTTTAATAGTACATAATTCCGAACAAACGAACAAAACATTAATTGCATGCGCAGTAGCTCTATACCACATGTACATGTTAGCTTTATTGTCCGTTCGATGTGCAGTGAGATTCTGATTCTGCTTTCAGAAGGAAAGTTACGTTGATATTCTGGTAATACAATTATTGATATATGACTGAAATAGTGCTTAAATACTTCTTGGATTTTGATAACTTTGGGCCGATTTTGGCGGTTAAAAATGACGGTCTTTGCTCAGTGAGCCCTTTGTCTACGCATTCGTGCAGACATTTATGAGTTGCGTTGTGGAGCAATTTTTGTTGGGGTGCGAATGAAAATCTGACTTTTTCAAAAACATCGTACTACGCCACTACGGTCCTACTAAAAGCCGACAACAAGCCGACAACGCCGACAACAAGTCCAGAGCGCCGCCAACATGCAGCCAACAAGTTTTAAAAACCTAAAAAATGGTTCAAAAAACGTGTTTGGACAAGACCATTATGATACAGGTAGATTTAGCACTTGTCAACAACAGAGGGCGGGCTTCATGTGAAGACCCTCACTGCAGTGTGCACAGTGCATTACGCCCGCCCTCTATTGCTAAATCTGACTTACCCGCATCATAATGGACTGGTCTAGACACGATTTTAAGCCAAGATGGCGTCCGACTGTTTTCCGTGAAAGTGCAGGGTTTTTTTCTGGTTAAAAATTCACACTTTTCGTAAAGTTTTTCCATTAAATTTATGTTTATATTACAGAACACACATAGTTCTAGTATACATGTATCTATGGTTTATTTGCCATTTTTTAGGTATTTAAAACTTGTTGTCGGCTTGTTGTCGGCTTTTAGTAGGACCCGGCCGCTATGATGCACGCAATGCATGACGTAATCTTTTATTACATTTTGTGCAAGCGCAAACAGAGAGACAGCTTTTGTCGCATGCGGTTAGGAAATCTGTGGCGGTACCAGACCTTTGACGTTTGATCTTCTGTTCGTTGTAACTCCTTGTGTATTATTCCTCTATGGTTATACATCGGTGCATTTACCACTTTTATGGTCCAGTAATCCATCCTCTCATACCAAACATCCTTTATCACCACCACTTTACTCCTATTGGTTCATAGCCACCAATTGTTTCTAGAATAGAAACTTTGATTGGCTGTAATTTTCCAAATTTTTCTGGATCCTTCCCCTAATCCCTTAATCCCTTTCCCCTCTTTTTTCTATATATGGATATGTATTTGTTTGTACTTGTTCCATGCCTCTGAATAAGGTCCGGTTTGGATCGAAAGCTAAGACCATCTACCCTACTCATTATACATATATCTAACAGTAAAAAAAAAAAAATGTACAAATGATAATAAAATAAAGTAAATTAATAAATACAAAATGAAGTAAATCAATAAATTACAACCTTAAGACAGTTATTTTAGAACACAATTTAAATTCTAGACCCACTCCTGTTCTGTCAGAAGTTTGACTTCTTTCCCTTTACAAGTAATATACAATATAAACAATGTTATTAAAAATCAGATAACATAATACACATTATACAGTTTCATATAAGCCTTCACTTCTATTTTTCTATCTGGATTTTGTTAGGTGGGAAACAGAAGCGATAGGTTTGTGTACACTAATGGGAAATGTTTTACAAATGTTTTTAAGCGAACTTTGTTGTGAACAGTTTTTAGATATTTGCTCATTTTATTTATGTCCTATATGCATACTTGTTTGAGTTATGAGACCCATTTATACCTTGACTAAGGTTCACAAGGTGAAGAGTTGCAATCTGGAGCATTCAATGGCAAAAATATTCAAGCAAGTACATGTAGCCATTCAATGTTAAAAAGTTTTGATCTTTTTTCGAAATTGTGGGTGACTATTGACTATTATGAATTGACTATTATGAATGGCCCCCAAATAGCCAAGCATGCAACCCAACCACATGCTGGTAACACAATGACTGGAGGCTGGTGCACCACACCAAGCTACCAGGACACTTCCATGAAAAGAACAACTGTATACATTAAGAGGCAGTTATGTGGATAAAGTACTGTAGATCCAACTCCTTCACATACAAGTGTGGTTAGAATTCCTTTATTGACCAGTGTGGCTAACTCTGATATTAACGAGTGTGGCTAACTCCTTTATTACACTAGATCCCGAAAGCCGGATCAGACCCGGATCGAATCCGGCAAGGTGGATTAACGGCTAGTGTAAACGCAAAAATGCCGGGCCAGACCCGGGTCCGTATCCAGCAATTTCAATCCACCTTTCGAGGAGGGTTGAATCCAGCAATTGGTGGATTAAGGTCCGGCAATGTGGATTCAAATACAGGTGTAAAAGCAAAGGTGGCTTAGACACGGCAATTTGAGGTGGCCATTTCCGGTTTCGTTGGGAGTGGCGCGCTTTTCTCTTTGCCGAATATTATTTGTGAGCGTCTTCGTTGTTGTGATGGATGGCATGCACAGTGCACATGGACTATGCGTGTGTGAAACATTTTGTTGTTTTCAGTCTCCTAAATACATACATTGCTACCTTCTGAGCTTGCTTTGTTGCTGTATTTGGTTTAAGTTGCTATCTACATGTATTCTACCTCCATTGTCATTGTTGTCTGAAACATTTACACGTTTTAGAGGAGTAAATCAAATGATTTTCGAGAGTGAACTTTTCGAAATATCCCAACAATCTTGACAACTTTATCTCGTTTGAGAAGTTGTACACACGTTCTCATTATTGCGTTCGAACAAATAATTTGCAACGTTACCATATAACGAGATCGAGCACATGTACAAATGTTTGGGTACGAAAACTAGGTTTTGTCAGGTTCCCTGAACGACATTATAATAACATGTCTGATCAATTGCTACAACTGAATTGGTGCCAGACTGATTTACTCGACGCTCCGGCCGAGTACAAAAATCTTCACATAATACTTTTCGTTTTCGCCAATAATTACAGATCGCTCCGTCATTTATCTTTGTTGATGTACTTGTACCTTGAAGAAAATATGGCACTAAAATCGTGACCCTTGAGCTCTTTCCGAGGAACGGTGACGTCAGTGCCAATAAACATCCTGTTCAAAAGTGTAATCGGAGCCGGATTAAGCACTGGTGTAAATGCGACACTGGATCGTGATCTACGGTCGTAAAAAGATGCAGAATGTCAATCCACCTTTCTGGATCTAGTGTAAACGCGGTCTTACTCCTTTATTGACCAGTGAATACCAACTCTTTTATTGACCAGTGTTGCCTACTCTTTTATTAACCAGTGTTGCTAACTTTGACCAACTCATGTACTGACAAACTTACTATTCATATTTATATTTATAGTTACTCTACCAGTGGCCAATTTATTAACCGATCAGTGTGGCTACTTTCTGCATAAAGTGCATTAAACATCTTGATCAGTGTGATTGCATGCCAAGAATAGCTACATGTATGATAAATAACTTGAGTCTTTTATCCTGTTAATTTTAGTTGCTGTTTGAGCTTGAAAAAAAACTTGACTGCATCATGCTTGATGAAGGTTCTTCATGTCTGGCAGTACTGTACTTCGGTACTTCTTCTCAAGCTTGGTCATATAGTCAACATGCAGCCTGACATGAAAGCCTTCAATACTGTTTTCCTGTAATATTAACCAAATACCGTTTGTGTCAATGCCTTAGATTAAGTCGTGTAACCATAACTTCTGTGACTGAAACAATACAAATTAAAATATAAATTGCAGGTTCTTCAAAGTTATTTGAAAGGTTGACAAAAGGATATTGTGAGAAACGGCTCCCTCTGAAGTGCCATAGTTTTCAAGAAAGAAGTAATTTTCCATAAATTTGATTTCGAGACCTCAAGTTTAGAACTTGAGGTCTTGAAATCAACCATCTAAACGCACACAACTTCGTGTGACAAGGGTTATTTTTTTTTCATTATTATCTCGCAACTTCGATGACTGATCGAGCTCAATTTTTCACAGGTTTGTTATTTTATGCATATGTTGAGATACACCAACTGTGAAGGCTAATCTTTGACAATTACCAATAGTGTCCACTGCCTTTAAGACATTAAAATGTTTTGATTGATTGCTCACCTTCAAGAATACCTGCAGTTGTTGTGTCTGTGTATGCAACAAAAGTCTTTGCTGAAGAAAGTGTAGTACAGCAACACACATATACACTTGGTAATCGACACCCATCACAATGCAGAGTGCTATGTACTGGCTAATATCTGTCCAGTCCAAGTAGTTCCAGAAACATTGACGTAGCCATTGCTGGCAAATCTAAACATAAAAGTGACATACAAGTAAACAAGCAAGAGAATTGGAAGTTCAATCCACTGCAAGAGCACTACTTTGAAAGTCAAACTAACATGGGCCCAATTTCATGGCTCTGCTTATTGCGATATTATACGCTTATGATCACGATTCCCCGCTACGTGCAAGTGCCGAATTTCTGTGATAGCCCTGTAAGCGTAGAATACCTAGAAACGAACGCACAGAATTCCCTACTTCCGTAAGCGCCGATTCTGTGCTTCTGGTAAGCAGAGCCACAAAAGTGGCCCAAGATCTGCAGTAAATACAATGATTATGCTATGCGCATCCATGATTGAAACTACATATTGTGCAATACAAATTCATAAACCCTGTTAATGCAGGTACAAACTTCAAGACAAAAAGAAAGAGACAAAAAGAAGAGACAAAACAAGGGAGAAACCTACCTGTGAAGGAGTATAACCAGACATCCTGAAGGCTGTGTAGACATGTGGTACTTCAGTCTGCAAGATAAGCTCCACATTATGCCCTGTCCTTGAAAACACTGGATGAATACCACTGGATGCAATATCCAACTGAACATGTTCCTTCATTCACACACAAATAAAATAATGAAATTACTCAACATCTTATTTATATGAAATGATAACTTTGGTTAATTTAATCCCATGTTTGGAAGAAAAAAGAGATACAATAACATGCTAGCAGAGATTTAAGATCAGTCACAGGAATAAATGGATGTCTGAATTTCCAATAAAGAGTTGCATATCAACAAGCCTAACCACTCCCCCCCCCCACCCAAAAAAAAAGAGAAAAATTATACAAACATAATAGATATTAAAGTCGATATTAAAGCTGAATTGCGAAAGGCGCGGCTACATGATTCTGGACTAGACATGGAAGGGCAGCCAGCCACATTAACCCATTAAGAAAACAGAGCACAGCCAGAGATCGAAAGTGATTCTTCCGAGGGAGGAAAACCGCATGGTCTGGGAAACCTTCGTGGTACAGCAGAGAACCAACGCACATATCTCAACGCACAACTCAACTCACATACATGTATGGCCTCGAACCAGGGTCACCTTGCTTTCCGCACAAGCCAACCGTGCCCCCCCCCCATAATGATACTTCATTAGGCCAAACAAAATAATATGTGTGTTTCCTATTACACTGGCCAAAAAATTAGGGTCGGTAGGGACGAAAACACATTTTATTTTGTCAAATTATTTTATTGCTTCAAAACTTAGGGTAGGAACGAATGTTAAAAATATTTTTGCCCTTGCATGTAAATTTTCTGTAAATTCAACGATGTCCAAGTTCGCTCGAAAATTTCAAATTATGTTAAGGTACTTACCTGACATATAATTGGAATTATATGAAGCCGTAGGAGGAGAGACTCACCCTGTATTATGTTCCATTTAATACGGTCTGAACCACCCTTTAAATAAAGTGGAAAGTTCCTCCATTCATAAAAATGCAAATGAGCCCAGCCCCAGCACATAAATACCTCTCCAAACCATTGAAGCATGTCTCTTTGTAGGTAAGTGAAGGTAAGTAGCTGGCTGAGGTAGACTCATGGGTGGGCAAGAAGAAGATAATCTGAGATGCAGAGGGAGGGTGTGTGAGTCTCTCCTCCTACGGCTTCATATAATTCCAATTATATGTCAGGTAAGTACCTTAACATAATTTGAAATTATATTTCAGCCTAGTCGTCAGACTCACCCTGTATATTTCAACGCTTGACCGAAGCCAGGACAGCTGTCTGGAACTCTGATGTTGTAACATCTCTCCTGTAAAACCTTGTTAAGGTAGACTCTGATGACCAATCTGCAGCTTTCAGGATCTGTGCTGTAGATACCCCTGCTCGAGCAGCTGCCGAGGTGGCTGCTCCCCTAGTAGAATGTGCCCGATAATGAGACACATCTATACCAGATGAAGCCATGATGGTTCTCAACCACCGTGCCATAGTAGCGGACACCACAGCATGAACAGGTTTCACAAATGACAAGAACAGACTGGTAAGTTTGTCCTTACCCTGTCCTCGGGCAGGCTTTGTCCTCTGAAGATATACTTCCAAGGCTTTCACCACACAAAGTTTACTGTCGGGGGGGGGGGATAATGTGTTAAAGTCACTTTCTTGGCAGTCTTGCTGGCTGCAGAGCACTTCGTTGGTTTCACCAGGGTAAACACAAAAGCTGTTTTTGTTTTTTGCATAAACTGCAAGCCCAAAGCGATTAAGGAAGAACAGCGTCCCGCCGTAACAAGTGCAACCAGCATAGCTGTTTTCAAGGTCAGAAGCCTTAAACTTAGCTCTCTATTCCGAGGGAGTGAAAGGATGTACCGTAAGACCTTCCCGGTATCCCATGTTGTACAATATTTAGGCTGCGGTGGACGAATGTTGAAGATTCCTTTGAAAAATCTTGAAACCAGGGAATGTTGACCAACCGGAGCTCCTTCCACCGGAAAATGAGCTGAAGAAATTGCTGATCTATAAACACTGATCGTTCGATATTGTAGTCCTTGCTGGAACAGACTGTGCAAGAACTCGAGGATGTCAGCTAGAGGTGCTCGAACAGGATCAACTTGTCGTTGAACACACCAGCGACTCCATTGGTTCCATGCTGAATTGAACTGGGCATTAGTGCCATGGCGCCAGGATGATAGGATGACGGAGGACACTTGCTGCGAAATACCTCTTGCTGATAAGGATTGCCCGATAGCTTCCATGCGGCTAACTGCAAGGTTTTCCACATTGGATGATATTGGTTGTTGTGACACAACCTCAGTAGCTCCAATTGACGAGGCAATAAGACTGGAGTTCTCACTGTGAGTTCTAACAGACGTGGGTACCAGGGTTGCGTTTTCCACACAGGGGCTATCAGAAGAACTGTGGCCTCTTTTGCAAGGACCTTTTGAAGACATCTTGCGAGAAGTGCAAATGGTGGAAACAAGTAAACCTCTAGGTTTCCCCAGTTGATGGTGAATGCGTCCACTCTCCAGGCTAGAGGGTCGGGTAGCCATGACACGAATGGCGGAAGTTGTGTGTTGAGGCGGGATGCAAACAGATCTATTGACGGGCAGACACCCATCACCCGTGTCACTTTTCTGAAGACTTCGGGAAGAAGGTGCCATTCTGTTCTGTCGTTGAACATGCGAGACAGTTTGTCGGCTTCTGTGTTTTCTACCCTTGGCAGATATTCTGCTGTTAGTGTCATGTGTTTGGCTAAACACCATGTCCAAATCTGTACTGCTAGGCTTGATAGCTCGTGAGAGTGAGTGCCCCCTTTGTGATTGATATACGACAGGGCTGTCATGTTGTCTACCTGCACCCGGATGTGGATGTCCCGTCTCTGACTCACTAAGGACTTGAGGGCATACATGTGTAAAACACTGCCAGCAATTCGAGATGGTTGATGTGTAGAGATTGTTCCTGTAACGACCATCTGCCCTTGCACTGCAGCTTCCCTAGGCAGGCACCCCAACCCTGGAGTGATGCGTCTGTCTGAATTGTCAGATCTGGAGTTGGGTTGAGAAGGGTTTGACCGTTCCACACTCTGATGCAGCTTATCCAAGTTTCCAATTCCACTCGAGAGGCCGGGGAAAGTATCAACTCGGACTCGTACCAGTTTTCTCTGTGTAGGGCAATCACCTTGTCCTGTTGTAGGCTTCGGTAGAACAGCGGTGCCGGAAAGACTGCCTGAATACTCGAGGATAGGCGGCCGAGTAGTCGTGCAAGATCCCTCACCGTCAACTTTTTTGCTTGAAGAATGCTTAGGCAATGTTCTACAATCTTGTTTACTTTCTCCCCTGGCAGGGCCAAAGTCATTGTAGATGAATTGATGAGGAAACCAAGGTAAGTTAACTGGTGTGATGGGACAAAATGAGACTTGTCGTGATTTATCAAGAAACCCAACTTCTGAAGTAGGTTGGCGGTTATGTTCAAGTTTTCCTTGCATTCCTCTGACGTTTTGCCTAGAATGACAATGTCGTCTAGAGGTAAAACACACATCGAATTCCCCTCTGACGTAGATGTGCAGCGACTGGTTTGAGAACTTTCGTAAACGTTCTTGGAGCGCTTGATAGGCCGAAGGGGAGACAAGCAAACTGAAACAGACTGTCTTGCCAACGGAAACGGAGGTATTTGCGATGTTCCATGTGAATAGGAACCATGAGGTAGGCGTCCTTTAGGTCGATTGAGCCCAAGAAGTCGTCTTGATTTAACAAATCCTTTACTAGGTTTATTCCTTCCATCTTGAAGTGTTGATAAAGCACAAACTTGTTTAGCGGACGAAGATTTATGATCGGCCGAAGCTCTCCTGATTTCTTTGGAATTAAAAACAGAGAGGAAAAGAATTGGCCCTCCACTGGAACTTCCAGTGTGATGGCTTTTTTCTTCAATAACTTTTGAACTTCTGCTTGCACTAACTCTACTTGAGGTGCGGAGTCCATACGATTGGCAGGTACTCTTTCCTGCAACTGAAACGATGGACTTATAAATTCTATCTTGTGGCCACAAACTGACTGGAGAATCCAGCTGTCTTGCGTAAGAGTTCTCCAGTGTTGAACAAAAATACGAGATGACCTGTCTGAGGAAACTGATCTACTTTTTTGATTTGTCATCAGCATTCCGGTTGCCCTTGAATGTGTTGCTACGGGTAGACCATGATGACCTTCCATTCCCATAACTGGTGGAATTGTTGAATGATCGGCCACCTCGAAAAGTACGACCTCCTCTGAATTTTCTCGCGACTGCTAAAGAGTAAGGAGAAAATCTACTCTTTTTTGAAGAAAGAGATGTCGATCCCAAATTCCCTTGACGACCTTTGAGGCTAATTTATTAGCCTTTTCTGCCTCCTCTATATCTTTGACGAGATTACCACCGAAGAAGAAATCCATCGAGGGTGCTTTCTTTTTCAAAGAGTCGAAACGCTTGTCGAGTAGATCGTCAAAGGCATGTTGGCGAGCTACGGCAAGGCTCTGGCTAGCTGATCCCAGCAAGATAAGCGCAGTAGTAACATGTTCCTTCACCATGGTAGCATTGATAGCGTCAAGGCACAAGGGGTCCGCTAGATATCGAAAAGATGAACCAAGGGGAGGGCAGACTTGAGAACATGGCCATGAGAATCTTTAAGGCGGTCATCTTGTGACACCAAGGAGGATCGAGCTTCTTTAAAGGAAGACTTTACCTGGCTAGGAAGTTCTGGAGCTTTGAAGAATTTTTCTTGCTCTGTAGGGATGAGATTATTTGAAAGTTCTTCTTTAATCTCCTCATGTCCAAGCTTGTTGGTGCGAAGTTGTTCCCACCAAGAAAGAACCTTGTCAGTCACTGGAGTACCGATTGATTTGCAATGCGGGTTGCGGAAGCCATGACTGTCGGATCCGGACGTACCCGAGGCCGAAGCCCCATCGGTATCGGTGATAAAACGATCGGCGGCGTCGGAGTTTGCGGCAGAAACATCGTGACTAACCTGGTCAATAACTCCAGAACCCCAAGCGACGGGGTTCGGAAGAGCTAGGGAAGATGCAGGAGAAGCAGCGGGGTACTGCTGTCGCTGATTTTGTGGCCATTGGGCTGTCATAGGTTGTCCATATTGTCTGAACATGAACGGATTCATCCCACCGTAAAACGGGTACATGGGCGGCGCCATGTTGGTATACTGCCCTCTAGCGTCAGCAGGAAAATTCCACTGTTGTTGAGCGGTCCCTGTCGTGATGTTTCCGGTTGGAGGGGCAACCCAAGGCGAGGTAAAACCCGTACCGGTGTTTGCAACAAACTGTGCCTGTGGAACTCGAGAAACTCTCGGGGCCATGGACGGAGAATGTTGGGAAGAAGGGCAAGGCGACCCTTTCTCTGGCTCAAGGTTCTGTAACTGTGCCTTTGCACGTTCTCCTCCCGCCCAAGGCAAGGCGGGGTCGGTTTCTTTACTTCGCTCATCGACCCAAGGCGAGGTCGGAGCAGAAGAAATTGTAGCAGGTTTCTTGTTTTTCTCCCCAGCAGCAGGCGGAGGAGCCGTCTTACTGGATGTTTTTGTTTTCTTGGTCGTAGAAGACATGATGCACAGGAAACGTTGTCAAAACTTCGTTGTTAAATGTAGTAAGAATAAGTAGTAAGGTAACGTACGTAAAACTATAAGGACTAAGAGTGCGTGAATAACACGTGCACGCAGACCGTACCACTAAGAACAAAGACATGCTTCAATGGTTTGGAGAGGTATTTATGTGCTGGGGCATGGGCTCATTTGCATTTTTATGAATGGAGGAACTTTCCATTTTATTTAAAGGGTGGTTCAGACCGTATTAAATGGAACATAATACAGGGTGAGTCTGACGACTAGGCTGAAATATAATCTCTTAAAATGACACAGAAAATAAGCCCCAAAGAGCAACTGTCTGAGGTCTGTAAATTTCACGTAACACAAAAGCAGATTCTACGCCTGTAGTCGTTATTACTTTGCGTGCGGCAATAAAATACAAGAAACATTGAACGCTAGAGGTCGTTTCGGAACAATGCAATAGCGTGAGATAAACACCCTCTATTGGTAAAATCTACGCGAACCGGGCAATAAACACATTGAGACAAGACTCGACGTGTCACGTGGGAATTTTAGCGAGTTTCCAGGCGGCGCAAATGCGAGGGCGTAGCGCAGCCCGTCGGCGTACATCGCTCAATCAACATCTGTTGTGCAATCTCAAGATTGAGCAGCGCAATTAACAGATTGCTAGCATTACAAAATCGCACGTGTAAATGCATGCTGCGACCTCCCAACACACGCTACACGTCGTCCGTCCGTCGTTGCAATACTAGTACTTGATCAACCATGGATCAACGACGTCTTTTCTCGTAAGAAAATGTGTATTTTCTAATGCTTTATTTTAAATGTGAAAACATTTTAGAAAAAAGAAACATCAAATATACAAACGTTAAAATTGTGCAGTGTTTTGTCAAACGGGGAGTGGGATCGGGATTGTTTTATTTAATTTTGTCTGTAAATGTATAAAATTCCATAGGGTCGGCGTGTTTTTCTAAGGTCGGTCGGGTAACCGGAAACACACATATTATTTTGTTTGGCCTTATGTCAAATAAAATAAAAACAAAGAAGTCCGTTGGTGCAGAACCATACCAGTTCGATCCACTCACCCCGGTTGGCCTAGCCCTTTTCACACGAGAACAGAAAACCATTAATAAAATATTCAAATAACTCACATAAAAAAGCACAAAAAATTAAACTTACCGAAGCATGCAGGCGAGCCATGCTCAAGTAGCCAGATGACAAAATACAAAAACACTTCTGAAGAAGATTCCACGCTTTGTCACGGTTACCAGAGTGTAGCAAAAAGATGGTAGCAACAAACCAATCAAAACCCATGTAATCACCTTTCAGAAAGCCTTAACACACATTCAATGACATTGGTCAAGGAAAACAATTACATTATGAATGCATATTAACATATATATTTGTTTCCATTTCATTTAAAAATAAGACAAATGATGTACATGTAACAAAGACAGAAGTCAGACAGGAATTTTGGCTTTGGTAGCCATTTTGAAAAATGGCCGCAAAAGCCACTTTTGTCTCTATGATGTGAGCTATGAGGCTATGATACTGTTTAACTGGTCTGCAACAGTCAATTTGGCAACCATTTTTCAAAATGGTCGCCAAATGGCACTTTTATCTCTATTATTATGCAAAATCTTCTTAAGCGTGATCTTCTTTTGGGCTACGATACTGGTCTGCAAAGGTGTGGCAACTATTAATAAGTGACTACGCACTTTATAAGGATAGAGGAGTCATTTTGGCGGCTAGTTTTTCAATGTGGCCGCAAAAATGCCGCCAAAAGCCATTTTTGTCTCTACATTATTATGCAAAATCTTCTTAAATGTGAGCTTCTATTGGGCTTGGAAACTGTTTAACTGGTCTGCAAAGGTGTTGGCAACTATTAACAAGTGACTACCAACTTTCTTTAGATAAGGGGGTCAATATATTGGCAACCATTTTTCAAAATGCCCGCCAAAAGCCACTTTTGTCTCTATATTATTATGCAAAATCGTCTTAAATGTGAGCTTCTATGCAGCTACAAAACTGTTTAACTGGTCTGCAAAGGTGTTGGCAACTATTAATAAGTGACTACATACTTTGTACAGATAGTAGTAGACCAGCCAAACTTTAAAAAGTGCTCTAGAAAAAAAACCACGGCATAGTTTGTTAATGGCTGGCATCCATGCTAGATGAATGGAGCATGGGCTCGGGTGGATGCCCAGCTTGATTTTGAATTTTAAGGTCATTTTGGGGTAAAAAGGTCAAAAAAGGTCAAAAATCAATATTTTCAAAATTTGCGTCAAATGTGTTCACATTTGATAGATCTATCCATAAAATGCATTTTTAACTTTATGTTGATACTACAAACCTATGTAATTAACGTATAAACTTTGACCTTGTGCACAAATGTATAGCAAAACGGAAGTGTAAAAGTGTGATTATCTTGAAAA
Source organism: Asterias amurensis (assembly GCF_032118995.1). Lineage (NCBI taxonomy): Eukaryota > Metazoa > Echinodermata > Asteroidea > Forcipulatida > Asteriidae > Asterias > Asterias amurensis. Next base: position 9,287,954 of record NC_092650.1, on the reverse strand, counting down.
GGGTACATTTTGAGTACACCAATTGTTCTTGCACTCCCCATCCCCATTGGTGCATATATTGGTTTCAAACAACTTTTTTTGAAAGGTAAATATACCCAGGCAGTTTTTGAGAAAAAAAATAGTTCAAATACCACCTTCATGTGGGGTCTTAACGACTCATTTTAAGGTCAAAATTTCAAATTAGGCAAAAAGTTTGCATTTTTGAAATTTTCACAAATTTTGACCCCAAGTAATAGATTTATCCATAAAATGTATTTTTAAGTTAATGTTGATATGCCAAACGTATGTAATTGACGAATTAACTTTGACCTTGTACACAAACGTATAGCAAAGCAAAACGTAAAAGTGTGATTATCTTGAAAAGTGTACATTTTTAGTATACCAGCTTTTTGTGCACCCAATGGTGCATTTATATGTTTCAAACAATTTTTTTTTAAAGATTAATGTACACAGGCAGTCTTTCGAGAAAAAAAATTCTCAAATACCACCCTCGTGTAAGGTCATATTGAGGTCAAAAAGTGCCAAAAATGTCAAAATTTAATTTATTTTTATTTTTTCGCCAAATTTTACCCCAGGCGGCAGATCTATCCATAAAAATAGTTTTATCATCAAATTGACATGCCAAGTCTTTGAAATTATGAGTTAATCCTTTGTCTTGTACACAAACTCATAGGAAAATTAAATCTTAAATTGCAATTTTCTCAAAAAGTGCGTATCTTGAGCATATTACAGTGTTTTTGCACTTTCTATCCCAGCAATGCATATAAATGTTTGAAAACAACTTTTTGGTGAAAGGTCAATATACCAAGGCAATCTTTAGTTTAAACTAAATTCATATTACACCTTCCTCATTGGTAAATTGAAACAAGAAATGCGTATGCTGATTCATGCAATTACTGTATAGTTTGACTTGCTCAAAAAATGCGTATTTGTATCAAAGTTATTTTAACACTCCTAATCTTTCCAAGTACATGTACGCAGTTAAATACTCAACTTTTATTAGTGAATTTACAAAGTTGAACATTCTTTTTGCAGTTAATTGTTGTTTTTTCCTAGGTAGGCCTATATATTGTAGCTACGATGGGGGTATGGGGTATCGTGCAGTGATACATTGTATACTTTCTTATATGGAGTGCCATTATTCAAAGCAAACTCCAGAGCTACATGTAACCAGGCACACCAAAACCACTACAGCTTGACATACTTTTATGCCAAGTTTCTTTGAAGAAAGAATTCTCACTACTCTTCAGGCACTAGCAGACAGCAATGTCAATCTCATCACTTTGATCAATCAGTTTGTGGACATAACACAGGTCAGAAACATTCCATCATCACAGTTGCCCGGCCACTACATGTATACACCTCAGGAAGAAATGAACTTAAACGGGCAAGTCCAAAGTTTGAGATTTAAATCTTTTTCAAGGGAGGACTCATGTCACTTGACAATCTGTCAGCCAGAGACGCCACACACGTCCACCTGATCATTCTCACCTCTGCTCGTTCCCTATGCTGGATGTGGCCCACCCTCAAGGGCCATGTTTCGCAGCTGTACACCATGTAGTGTCAGACACAGGTCGTGTATTACATGTACCTGGCCCATTATCTTCAGGGGCGGCGCAGTTGGTGTCAAAAAATGTTTCCATCCACTCCTCATGCGTGATGTCAATGCTTCACCCAGCATGTCACCCAGTTAGCTCATACATGTCATCGCAGACCTCCAGACCCGCTTCTCTCTTCCTCAGGCTGTGGACCATCACCCTGACATCTCTTACAGGAGAACATGACACTGGCAGCCTGAAGACTACCCTCACGCCACTGGATCGCATATCAACACACTTCCTACATGTTGTACACTGGATTGAGTTGTCAGCTACACCCTTCCCACACACAACACAAGGCAATACAGCAGAGCTTGTCATTGACCCACCCTTGACTTGACTACCTCACCTTGGTCTTCCCAGCATTGATCTTCAGACCCTTTGTTTCCAGAAAATCTCTCCATGTTGCCATCTTTGCTTGTAACTGACAGTTGTCCACTTGCTGATGTGAAGACAACATTGCCTCATTTTAATGTCTACAATCAACCTCATGAACACGGGAAAGGAGGTGGACTGTGCCTTTTTTCTCATCAAGGGATTGTTGTGAAGAAAAACCATCAGAACAAATTTAGGTCCTTTGAATACATGGACTTATCTGTGTCTGTTGGCAGTTCATCATTTTTCATTATCTACCGGCCACCACCGTCTCAAATTAACAAACGGACTAATACAATTTTTTTCACAGATTTCTCTACTCTGCTTGAGACAATAACAATTCCCCCGGGTCATATAACTATGGCTGGAGATTTTAACTTTCACATTGATGTCAACGATGATCGCGACGCTACAATTTTTTGCGAGATGCTAGATTCTTCTGGACTTCAGCAGCATGTTACTGGGTCAACGCATCGACATGGCCACACTCTGGATCTGGTTATCACCCGGATAGATGAACATGAAGTTGCTGACATTGAGATAGTTTAAGGTCTTCCCTCAGATCACCATGCCGTCAAATGCCAGCTCGATTTATCTCAACTCTGTCCGAAACTTTCGTCTGACAAAGAAGCTGGTTTAGTCTTGGGAATTGCGCAAAGTATACATTCACAACAAGGATATTGAACAGTCAGCTTTAGCTACTAATCCTGTTGCTGATTTACATCAATTTGTTGCATGCTTTGAACTGATTCTTAGCGAAATGTTGGATCGTCATGCTCCAATGAAGTCCAGACTGACAATTGCACCATGGTACACTGACGACCTGCAAGTAATCAAGGTGAAACGTCGCTAACTTAAACGTGCTTGGATTGCTTCTGGACCTGCCATTGATAAGCAACTCTTCGTTGACCAATGTAAAAAGTACAGAAGAATGTTGGAGCAAGCTAAATGCAGGTACTACAGGACCAAGGTGGTTGGCTGTGACACTCGGCAATTGTTTCAGCTTGTTGACACCTTTTTTTAAGCTACCCCCGTCAAGCGTCAAGTACTCCCTCCGCATGACTGTGCACAGACTCTAGCTAAAGACTTTGCAGACTTCTTTTATACAAAGACCAAGAATCTCTCCAGCAACCTTGACATTACACTACAACCTACCACATCTGTTGACATTTCAGAATTGTGTAAGCATACCTTCAGCAACCGAAAGTGAGGTCCGAAAAGTCATCAGTGAATCTAAAGTCATGTCCACTCGACCCGCTTCCCGCAACAGTCATGAAACAGTGTTTAGATTCGCTTGTTCCAAGCATAACGTGTATTGTCAACCAATCATTGACAACCGGAGTTGTGCCACCAGAATTGAAAATTGTTAGAGTCGTGCCCTTGATTAAGAAACCATCTCTTGATGTCGAACACCTCAACAGTCTGATATCAAATTTGAAATTCTTGTTCAAAACCATAGAACGGGTTGCATCTTCACAGTTGAATGCCTACATACAGCAAAGCAGTCTGTATGTACAGAGACAATCAGCCTATCGTAGATTTCATTCAACTGAGACAGCGCTGCATGGTTCGCGTCCACAACGATCTTCTTCAGGAAGCCATTTTAATGCTTCTTGATTTCTCTTCGGCATTCGACACAATAACCATGACATTCTAATTAAACGCCTGCATTGCCAATACGGAATTTCGAATATCGCACTTGATTGGTTTGCATCTTACATTCAAGGCCGTTACAGTATGTAAATATCTCCGGTGTCCCATCAATAGAATTACCTCTTGAAGAGAGCATTCCACAGGGTTTCGTACTCGGACCTTGTTCACAATGTATTCTGCTCCGATCAACAACATCATCAACAGTCACGGAGTACGTCACATGAGTTACACAGATGATACTCAGCTGTATGTGATTTTTTATCCTTCTTCGTGATTGGAAGCCATCACAACAATTGAAAGATGTGTCCGCGACATCAAAGCTTGGGCAGTTCAAAACAAAATGGCCTTAGATGATTCAAAGACTGAGGTTGTTGATCTGAGTTCTTGATTTTTAAAAGTTCCCTTGCAACCACAAATCATCATTTGAGAATCACCTGTTGCTACAACAAATTCTGTAAGAGATTTAGTTGTCATCATTGATAGCACTTTGGCAATGAAAGAACATGTCCGCTCCGTCACGAAATCATCTTCTTTTGCTCGTCATAAAATTAGTCAGATTCGTAAATACCTGGACAATTTAAGACAGTCCTGAAGACTTATCTTTTTAAACTGGCTTTTAGCTAAGTACATTGCCAACTCCAAACAGCATGTGAATGTTTTTCTCCCGAGTAACATTTTTTTGTAATTGTTATTGTAACTTAAAAATAGTTTCATTTGTGGGTTATTTTCATATCTTTTTAACTTGTTGGCGTGTTGTTTTAAATTATTAAGTACATTGATTTTCCTGGGGTTGATTTTATAGAGAGTTAGGGCTAGTCTTATCTCAAATTTGGACAAACTCGCCCTAATTTTTAAGACTGGCCATACGTTTTAATATCTCTTTGGACTAGTCTTAAAAGGACGGTCCAGACTCTTTGCGGGATTGACCCCTGATATGATATAAATGTCTTTTCTGATGGACACCTTTTTAAAGTTTTGTAAGTTGTACCGTAGAGAAATGTGTCCTTTTTCCATGGTTTAACTAATGTTTTTATAGTAGTGCTTTTTCCATAACTTTTAAAATTTCGCGGTTTGTGGTTTTAATTATTTGCTGGTCCATTTTTTGCGGCTTATATTTTTAGAAATCTTTTATTCTCTTTGGTTATTTCTGCCTCTTGTTTGCAGCTATTTTTAATGTGTACAGCGCCTTGGGGTCCAGTCATGGATGTAAGGCGCTTTATAAGTGTGTATTATTATTAATATTACTCTCTTGTCTCTGCTATAAGAACCAGGTCGTGTGCATACAGCATGTCCCAGGCAACTCGCCTCGAGTCTCACTTGACACCACATCCAAACAGTAGCAAACACCAGAGGGCTCAGTGCCAAGCCATGATGTACAACGACCTTCACCTCAAGACTCCTACTATCCCCTGTGCCTGTCCTCGCAACCGTACTAGCACAAAAGCACAACATCATCACTGCTCTCGTCAGTCATTCCTTCACACCCCGCTTCCTTGGAACCCGGTCAAAAGCCTTCTCAAGATAAACAAATCCGAGGTATAGCTTCTTATTCCTGGCCAGAAATTTTTCCTACAGCTGTCACACAATGAAATTGGCATCAGTAGTTCCTCTCCCGGCATAAAGCCAAACTGCATCTCATCAATCTCCACCTGCTTCTTCAGCCATACCTTAAGTACTCTCTCCCACACATTCATTGCCTGATCCAGGATCTTGATTGCCCTGAAAGAGCCACACTCAGGTCACCCGTGCACTTGAACAGGGGAACCAAGATTTGGTGTGCTTCAGAGAAGGCAAAAATTAGGACCCTCCCGCACTCAACTCATCTCCCTGTCTCACTCATTCTCCACATTGGGCAACTGCTCCATGTATTTTCTCAACACCTCCTACACACCTTCACAATCCCCCACGATGCTACAATCGTCATCATTGACACAGGTCGCACCTGTCACATCCTGCCGCTCCTTTGCCATCTGCTTGGCAATCTTAAAGAAGTGCCTTCTACCCTCACTACTCTGTAGATCCGCTGCAAACTCCCTTCTCTTGGCATCATGTGCTATCCACACCTGTCTCTGTGATATCGGCTTTGCCTCAAGAATTGAGCACTGACCTCCTAGTAAGAGATTGCAGACCATGCCTTCAGTACAGTGTGTGCAACATGCTAAGAAAATGATCTAGAACAATTCAAAGGTTTCATCAAAGAATGTCTCATGGAAAGGTCAAACCTTCAATGATGTGATCCATCCAGTAAGCTGAAGCTGTTTAAACGCTCTACTAAACCAACCACCAGGAACGGTAAGCAGCCGATAACTCACTAAATCTGACCTGGTACTCTTCTCGATGCTCTATATTGATAGTCAAAAAGATACGGAAACAATAACCAAGTATTTCCTCCAGTACTCCATGATCGCAGAAACCTGTATCTTGATACCAAAAGTGATCGTCTTGTGTGCTTGGAATAATTTAGTGAGGAACACTCTGATGCTCCTATATGACAAGCAGTGAAGTTCTTGATGGATTAGTTATTGTGCAGGTGATAAGGTATGCTGCTGCTAGGAACTTGCTAAGAAATATGTAAACAGTACCTTCATTCCAAACATTTACCTCACAATTTCATAAAGCATCACGTGTCGATCTGGTATGCAATATATATATATATTGACAGTTCCCTGAAAGGTACAGCTAGAACAAAGAGTGGGAAGGGCATACGCAGACGTGCAGTTGCAGAAACTGCCATACCAAGAATTGGCAAGAACGTCTTTGTGTAGACAGCAACAAGACAGAGCTCTTCAGATTCCTGTCTCATGCTTCTTCTCATGTCATTTGACATGTTTGATCTTGAGGATAAACAACTTGTCATCACTGATGGGGAAACGGTACAGAGCAAGCCACCACTACAGGATATTACTTCGCTCTCACCATCTAGTCACAAAGAGGCGGATAATCATATGCTGTTGCATGTAGGCCCTGCAGCTCATCACAACCATACAAAATACTCATCCGGACTGTAGATGTTATGATCTTGGCTGGTCTGTAGCACAATGTCTAGAACCAGGAGCTGAACTCTGGCTACAGTATGTGGAACTGGGAAGAGTTTTAGGTACTCGACAGCTCACTCAATCACACATGGTCTTGGACCCAACCAATTCAAGCATGAGCACTTCCAATGTGCCACTCGATTAGCGGCTGTGAAACTGAAACTTGATGAAAAGTTGCTAAATACCCCTTTAAGATGCAAAATATCGCTTTAATATGCTTTTAACATTGCTTGAATTATTACACAATCATTTCAGAAGATGTTAAGTACCTATTAATGACATTTGTAAATTCTGGTGTTGATTTGTAAGCAAATATGCCCATTAAACAGTAGTATTTGGCGGCCATTTTCCAAAGAGGCCACCACGGCCCCCAGGGATGGAATTTGCAATGGCTCAATATCCATTTTTATGCAGAATACTCTTCTCTACATCTGTGCCAAATTTTATGCTTTTATCACAAAATGCACGATAGGGTTAGCTATCGCCGCAATGCAATCTTTGAATATTTCAGTTAAAGTTTCAGCACATTTTGCTATTTTTTATTTTATTTTTTGCGCATTTTTAACCTCTGGTTGGTAAGTTGTTTGCAAAAGCTAACTCTATTTTCGTATTACTAAAAAATTGACACATCAACCAGCACAATCATGAATTACTTAAGGCCACACTTATTTATGGTCACACTTCTGCTTAAAATGACCTTCATAACTGCATTTAATGATTTCCTTCAAAGCAAATTAAGTTGAAGACAATTAATACAAGTACATGTACATGTAGCATGTACGTGTATAACAAACGGACTACATGTAGGTAAAGGATACGCATGTCAGAAGTGATGCTCCTTTGGTGTCTGCTGAGATAGTATTGACTTGTTTTTAGCAGTAGGTTTAGGCTTTCAGTAGACTCATTACTGTTGTTGAGTACCTTCAAGTGTTGTCCGTATCTTTACAAAATGCAGGGAAAAAAGGAAGTATTGAACCATTTGGAAACCATGCTTAGCACTTAAAAGAACAGAAAAGAGTAAAATCATTTCCATCCTCTAGTTTTTCACAAACACAATATAAAGTTAACCTGTTTCAATTATATGACGTGTCCATAGATCAGTGTCTAATGAAAACAGTTATCCTTTTGTAAGCTCATTTAGATTGTGGCAATTAAAAAAGCAAAAATTATAATTTGAACTAAAAACATGTTTCTAGTGTGGTTTACTTAATGATTTCTAAATAATACAGAATTAATCAAAACAAAATGCATTATTCTCATGACTGACATGAAATGTGCACACAAGACCAGGGCCCAATTTCATGGCTCTGCTTACCGCCAAATTCTTCGCTTACGATCACGATTCTTCGCTTACAAGTACATATAAGCTAGCCTTGTAAGTGTAGAATGCCTAGTAAGGTGGAGTACGCACGCGCAGAAGCCAAAATTCGCCAGTCCCGTGAAATATGCTTGCCGTAAGCACAGAATTTCCTGTTTCCGTAAGCGCAGATTCTGTGCTTACGGTGAGCAGAGCCATCAATTGGCCCCTGATTCTTTTTAATTCAACATTTCTTTTTGACAATTTACAACATGTATGATACAGATTTTTGTGAAAACTTTACAGTTATTTTGTTTAAATGCCAAAAGCTTGATTACACTTGGGGTTGAAAGTAAATTTTCAACACTGGGCTTTAAAAACAGAAGTTGTTCTGAAACGTGAAATACTAAATATTTTTGTTACAGATCATGTACAGATAAAAAGTTAGTGACCAATATCCTGAGAAATCTGACCCCCAAAAAGACGTACCTGATAACCATTTTGATGCCAATGATATGTAATGAAGATAGCTTCTGTGCCTTGAGGGTGCTGTCTGATATCTTACAAGACTTGCTCGGAAACATCTCATTGTGAGGAATCAGAAGTTGTGCAGTTATAGCATCATCCAATAACTCAGCTAATACTACATTGGATAAAAAATTAAAAAAAAAAAACACTTATTCAAATAAAACAAACAACAGCACGGATTAGTTGATTGGACAGAAGGTGCATCTTTGGTAAAAGCATATTATTAGGGAATGTTTTGATAAAAAACAAATAATGAATCGTTATGAATGCAATGGTGCGAATATTTTCATGAGTTAAAAAAGATAGAATGTTCTATTCAACAAGGCGGAGCCGAGTTGAAGGGAACATCCCATCTTTCAAAGAATGAAAAAACCCATTGATTATTTGTTTTATTTCACATCCAAGTAGATCTTTGTCAATTTGATTTGAGGAAACAACTTTTAAAACAAGCAAAGCATACAATATCAATGGGAGATTTTTTAGATGCTGGCGACAGCAGACATACGTGTAACGCTCCTTTTTTTGCTGCTATGAGCGTGCTCGCACATGCTCAGTATTGCGCACGTATGTCTCCCGTTGTTACATTACATCTTTTTCATTTGGTTCGGCTTTTTGTTACTATTGCGATCTTTACTGCTATTTCAAAGACACGCATACACAATGTGGTACGCTCCATGCAAAACCAAAAATGCACAATGAATGACAAAGCATGCAATGAAACGTTTATTTGCTATCACGTGATGGACAATCCTCCAATCCATGCTTGGAATGGGTGTTATATAAAATTAAATATTCCATGACAAGATTTAGAATTGGGATTTTTGAGTGGTTAAGCTTGAAATTTGTATGAATGGAAATACTCGATAACATATAAAATTGCAATTTTATTTGTAATGATCAATGAGAACACATCCCATTCTATGCTGCTGATTAATTTACCTCTATTAGACAAAGAGTGGGGTTTTCTTGTCAGGCAGGTCAAGAAGTGCTGTTGACATTCGTCCAGCCAAGTCTCAGCATCAGAAGAAGATTTCAATGGAGTCTTACGGCTTAGAAACTGGCTCAATTCACTTTCTGTAAATGAAGGTAAATTTCTTAATTCAACAACAATTAAAAAGTTTTTCCTGGTCAGTTTTTGCAGTCAAGTTTAAACGTCACATTATAACAGTTCACGTGAAATTAATAACTCATCAAAACAGTAATTTAATTTCACTTTAGGCACACGCGAAAGTCTAGCTGACGGGCACAGTGTTTAAACAAATACTGATGCCTCAGAGATGACTATAAACTGTATTTATTAAGGTTGTGTGTCAAGTTTCCATTTGCTCAACCATCAGGCAACCTTGGTCTAGCATACACAAGCATGTACAAGTGACCACTCACAGGCCCGAGGGGGAATAGACGTACACTAGTTACCGAATTATGCCAGTTAATATGTGTTTCATAACACAGCTCGGTCTTAAATGTGAAATAAGAACAGAAATCTGGAAAAGAAACCTCCCACCAAGCCACCTTGCACTACCTCCCTTCCACCTTTACTCCTGCATACAGCACACATCCACTCTCCTCCTCACCATCGCATCAACCACCTCCCCAGATCTCCTCGACATGCTGCCAATTATCCACATTGCCACAGTCAAACTCTGACCTCCCCTTCTGTTCTGACGCCCCCCCCCCCCTTAGGACGTCGGTTGCATAACCATCGTTAATATCTTCAGCTTGGCCTTCTCCTCCACCTTTCTGTTTGACGTAGGCTGGTGGGGCAGCTAACTCAGTACATGTACATGAGGCTGTACCCTGCCTATTCATATTTCTAGCCATAGTTTGAACATAGAGCAAGGAACAGAAGGAGTTACAACTAGTCGTCTTCAAAGGTTTCATGTGTGTTACCGCAGGCATATAACGACCATCGCTAATCAGGTGCACATCTGTGGGTGCATTTCCTAACGAGCGAAGTATAAAGAACTAGCTACCCAGTTATGCCACAGAAAAATACACAGATTGCATTGTCTTCTCAACCAACGACATACGGCAAGGATGATTTTAGCTATGAATAACAACATTTCAATGATTTTGGCAAACAAAAATGCAATAGGAATTACTTCTTTGTAGTATTCTTATAAACCAAATACAAAATCAGTTGAATAATTACGGCTCTCTCAATCTTCTAAAACAAAAATATCCAACGCGAAATTGTATAAAAGTAAAAATTTTAAAAATGTCATTTTTTATTCCCCTTTTTCAGTTTATGTCTAATTGTGTCTACCGTTCAAATGCATATCCCCCGCTAGGAAAAGCGTTTGCAAACAATCTCAATTCGTTTTCAACGGCCGGAGACCATCAACATTCTTTTCATGATAAAACAATCAATACCACATATTTCATCATTTTCCCAATCAGCAAAACCTAACAAATGTCATAAATCATCACAGGAAAGGCCGATTTGTTTGCTTCAAAATTCAGTCAAAAGCTCAAAGTCTACAGTTTCTAATGTAGCATTGTGAAATTGTTTACTGCACAGGCGTTGAACTTGTGTGTTGCTACTTTACCCATCCACTGATACCAGCGACGGCAGCGAAAGGCGGTAACACACATGGGGTACAAAGAGCTCGCTACAATCAGAATGTGTCACAGCCTTTTACAGGCGCTGCGATTCACATCCATAGTGTTTCCACTGGAGGTGGATGCAGCACTAATCGGATTTATTTGAGCTTCGGGGATTAAGACTTGTAACTCCTTCTGTTCCTTGCTCTATGGTTTAAATAATGGAGCAAAGTTTTACAGCAGGATGCATGCCCTTCCTGATGCCAACCACAAGAAGACTCCTACATCACGAGTGCTGATCATATCAGGTTTGAAATCAGAGTTTTCCTTCTCCTAGAAAATGATTGTCTACTCAAAATCCATGAAGCAACCAAAAAACTAGGGTATCACTTCTGCGTTTGGAATCTGATCATAAACTGGAAAAGCCATGAATCTTATGTTTCAAATTTCCAAAGACACACACATACTACGTCATACACAAGTTTAAGTCACTTTCTCTTCATTAGCACATGAACAAACATAAACAGAAAATGACTGAAATGACTGACTACTGAGAGTGTTCTTAACTAACTAGATAGTAAACTCTGATACTCTGAATATTGCATAGGAGTTACATGTTCTATTCAGTAAAACGTACCTTGCTTACTACTAGGGGATCTTGTAACACTAGAAGTATACTCCTTGGGTACTGGTAGAGTATAGAACAGAGGCCAGGGATATGGGTCACTAGCATCCTTTAGCAAGGTGTGCGGTGGAAGAAGTCTTTCTGTTGGTCCACCGATGACATTGGTTCTCACCAGTAAATGGTTACGCTCGATGGACAGTAAGTCAATCACAATGGCTGAATCACTGAAGTAAAATTACATTCCATCAGGTCAAAATTATTAATCAAATCAACACACTTTGCCATTTTTTTATAATTTTATATATGATAACAATGACATAATACAATTATTATATTTGTTTAAAGTTATGCTGAAATGTGTTTGAAACACTTCCAGAAACATTTAGATTCATTCACTCATTGTTAAAGGGACACACCGGCTCACCGTTTACGCAATTTAGGGCTATAGAATCATCAATAATGTTTTTATAGATGGTTGCTGTAAAATAAAATCATCAAAATGTCACGTAATTAGCGAAAAGCGGCAAAAGGCCAGCGTGTACGTGTTTCCAGCCATTGCAACTGTCAAATCTTCGTGACATTGTCGCACAATGTTGTAAGTAGACTGGTGCTTTGTTTATACTACGACGCAGCATAAGGATCCAGTCTAACCAGCATATACGGATCAGGCGAATCCTTCGACGATGGATGTAGTCATCCAAAGATCGTCACGAAGAACACAAAAAACTAACCCAGAAAATGATGGCACAGTGACAAGTAAATAAAGCATTCCTGGCACAAACTAGGCATACTACTGCAGTGCATAGGCATGATGCAGTTTGGAATGCGACGTGGCGTACAATCATGCTCCCGACGTGCTACTCCTAGAACTATTTCAGTTTCGTTCGGCTGAAACCGAAATAGTTCTAGGAGTACCTATGTGCCAGGACCCATTCAATGCCTGAAGGCGCCTACAGAGGCACAGAAATTTACTTAGCACAAAATAGCATTGCATAGCAGAAACCAGCCAAATTTTAAAATTTGAAATGATGTGAACTTGTGGCTAGTGCCCTACTAAATTTTTGAATAGAAAGAAATTTTGTAAGCATAATTTTTGATTATAGCGTAACAAATCTAAAAAATGTATATGGATTGTATAGTAGCTGCGTAGCTTGGAGCGTAACCATATCTTTTGGAACGTAAGCATACCTTGAACCGTAAGCGTAGCTAGGTATCTTGGAACGTAAACGTAGCTGCGTATGGAGCGTAAGCGTAACTTGACTCAGGATTGAAGCGAACCTTTTGTAAATATAGCGTAACTTGAGAAGGAACAAAAGCAAAAACTTGGAATGTAGGCGTATCTTGGAACGTCATATCTTGAAAGGTAAGCGTAGCTGGATATCTTGAAACATAAACGTAGCTGCATATGGAACGTTAGCGTAACTTGACTCAGGATTGAAAGCGTACCTTTTGTTATTATAGCGTAACTTGTTGAAACGTAAGAGTATCTTGTAATGTAAGCATAGCTGAGAAGCTGTGTAGCTTCGTAACCTTATGTTTTGGAACGTAAGCATATCTTGGAACGTAAGCGTAGCTAGGTATCTTGGAACGTAAACGAGCTGCGTATGGAAAGTATGCGTAACTTGACTCAGGATTGAAAGCGTACCTTTTGTTATTACAGCATAACTTGAGAAGGAATGTAAGCAAAAACTTGGAATGTAAGCGTAGCTTGATATCTTGCAACGTAAACATAGCTGCATATGGAACGTTAGCGTAGCTTGACTCGGCTTGAAAACGTACCTTTTGATATTATAGCGTAACTTGGAGGAACGCAAGCGTAGCTGAGTAGCTGCGTAGCTTGGAACGTAACCAAATAATACCTCAACAATCTCAAAAATAACACTTCATTCACAGAATTAAAAAATATTTTTTGACAAAATTATGCTTTGAGAGAATTTTGTTGAACCTTTTTTTTCAACCTTTTGTACAAAATTATTATTAAACTGTTCTTTTTTTTTCGATTGGGGGCTCCAGTTTTTTTAATCCCTTTTTTCTTCTTCATTAAACATTTTAAAATCTACTCACACAATAACACTGTCAATATAACAAAGTGCGGTATTTCTACGTTTGGACATCATCAATCTTTTTTCAGTGTTACCGGAAAACTCCTAGCAAAATAAAATTAGGAGCCATGAAACAAAACAGAGCATAATATTGGAACGTTGCGATCATAAGAAATAACGGATTCGACACGAGGTGTACCGACTGACAAACCCACGATGACAAACATGTACCAACCCCTCCCAAGCTCACGGCGAGACCCGCAAGCTTGGAGTTCATAGCGCCTGGGATTACACCTCCAGCCCCCCACGAGACACGGCATGCGCGGTATGGTATAATGCCCCGAGGCTTACATTCTGATTGCTCCACGCCGTGGGCTATACAAGCTTCCGTTACACAGACTCTTTGAATGCGAATCTTACGTTAGATTTTTCATCATTATTACATTTTGTAGCGATAACTTGAATACATGATCTTTTTAGTCAATTACTCGTTAATAATTTTGTAAAAAAAAAGATTTAAATTTGGTTTGGTAAGTTACTTTTTGACGGCTGGAAGTAAAACTAGCCCGGAAGGTCACGTGATTGTTTGTACCACTGTTTGGTTAGAACAATCACGCGACCTAAGTTTTTGTTTTAAAATGCTCAAAAACGGCCAAATTTGATGATTTTTTTTATGGACTGTTCTTCTTCATTCCTGGAAGACTGCTGAATTCATTTCTTAGTCTATTTTGTAGCCCAAAGAGCCCAATTCGGCCGGTGTGTCCCTTTAACAATGTAGCAAGGTATGCATAGGAATTTTTCTGTTATGGCCCAGGCATACAAAGATATCAATTTAAATTTTACTTCACCAAGTGGAGCTCAAATATTTCTACTGTGGAATAATGACACATCAAACAGTATTTCAGTTTGTTTCACAGTGAAGTGCAACTGTTATTCCAAGTTGAACCCACGGTGTTTGAATATATTAGTAGGTTCAATATCCAATAGTGATGCTTAAAAATGAAAACATTTATCAATAATTTCATGCTTATCTTGTCAAGGCAGTTTTAAAATATAATGCAGTTAATTAAATGCCACCAAACAAACATCAAGGACCGACACATATTAAACTTTGACACTGATTTGCAAAGCATCAAGCAGGTGACCCTTCTGAGGTTGTAGAGCATCAGAAGAAACGCAACTCACAGTAACCATAGTAACCATACAAGTGTCAGCTAACAGTGTCAAAGCTTGGTGTATTCACCAAGCTGTAAACATGCACTTTTAGCTTAGCACAAAGCAAATAAAAGCTATGACCCCATGTACATACCCATTACGGTTTGCCTCCTGAGCATGTAAAAGCACATCCCAGATGTGGTACTGAGTCTCCAATAACAACAATGAATCTAAGCATGATGTCATAACAGTCAGAAGCCTAAAAGACAAATGAAAATAGTTAATGACAAGATGTAGTCAGAACTACAATAACAATAAGAGTAGTCCATGTAGTCAGAAGACTACATGACAAATGAGAATAGTTAATGACAAGATGTTGTCAGAACTACAATAACAGTTTAAGATAGCATTTAAGAATAACAGTTTAAGAGAATAGTCAAATGCGCCAGGCAGCAGCTCTGACCCTCTCTCGAAATTTTCACTTATGGACTCAAGTTGTAAAGGTTAATGACTCTTACTCAAGACCATCTTCACTATCGTCTGGAGTACCACAAGGTTCAGTCATGGGACCGCTGGAATTCATCCTCTACACTGGCCCTCTAGGTGGCATCATCAGGGCACATCAAGATGTTCACCACGCAGTATACGCTGACGACACACAGCTTTACGTCATACTCAAGCAGAGTGAGCACACTGAGTCCATGAAGCAGCTATCAGACTGTGTTGCTGATATTCAGACATGGTCAAGCCAGGACAGTCTGCAGCTAAACTCATCTAAGACTGAAGTACCCCATGTCACCTCACAGTTCCGAACAGCACCACCTGTTGCACACATCTCCGTTGTCTACGACAACATCACCCCATCAAAGACGGTTAGAGATCTTGGAGTCACCCTTGACCACCAATTAACCCTACAACAACACATCAAGAAAACATGTCGCTCCGCTGCCTTTGGAATCCACAAGATCGGAAAGCTTTAGACGCTACTTGGACCAAAGTACCACTGAACGACTGGTTCATGCTTTCACCATATCATGATATCCCGCCTCGATTACTGCAACAGTCTCTACATCAACCTTCCTCAATCCCACATTGCTCCCCTCCAACGAATACAGAACTCAGCAGCTCGTCTAGTTTCTCGCACAAAGAAATCAGATCACATCACTCCTGTTCTGCGCTCCTTACACTGGCTCCCTGTGTCTCAAAGGATCCAATTTAAAGTTATCACTCTTGCCTACAAAGTTAAACATGGTCTAGCCCCTAAATATATCTCAGAACTACTTATTCCCCAAAACAGCTTACAACTCGTGTTCTCCGATCATCTTCCACCGCCCACCTGGAATTCAACTCTGGTCCTATCCCCCGCACTCGCTATGGAAACCGATCCTTCTCAATCGCCACTCCCACTCTTTGGAACAATCTCCCCGTTCATATCCGTGCCTCATCTTCACTGGACTCATTTAAAACTGCTCTAAAAACACACTTATTTAAATCCATCTAGTCTGTTCAGTTTCTGCTATGTCATCCCACTTTTAATTTTCTTTCTTTTGTTCACTTCCTGTTCAGCGCTTAGAAACCTTGTATTAAGCGCTATATAAATGCATGTTATTATTATTATTATTATTATTAAGAGTAGTCGATGTAGTCAGAAGACTACATGACAAATGAAAATAGTTAATGACAAGATGTACATGTAGTCAGAACTACAAGACATATATGTTGGAACCATAACAAGCAAAAAACAGTTTGTATAAGGGAGCATGGATAAATTATGTCACTCGTTCTTTCACGTGACAACTCAAATAAAAGAAAATCTACAAAGTGGAACGCATTCTTCAGCAACCACCTGGTCCTGAGGGAGACTCACTGTATAACAATGGAACAATGGTGGTGGCCGAAAACCAATGTGTAGTTATAATCGGCTTACTGGGTAGATAAACTCAAGAGGTCTTCTCTCATTTCAATTGAAAAAACATCTAATTTACGTGAGAGTAAATTGTGTTTACTAAATGGTTCTTATATTTTGCTATTTTTAAATTGTTCTTCCCCTCGTTTTTTCATTCCAAAAAAATAAATAATTTGTTTTCTATTTTAATACATCCTTAAAAAGGACTGGCTTCGGGCCATTGAACAAAATTTGAATTAAAAACACAACCGCAGATTAAAATATTAGAAATATTGCGTATTTGCGCGATCACACTGCAAAATAATCCCCCAAAATACAACAGAACAAAACAAAACAAGGAGGCCAAACATCTCACATTAAATAGTAAAATTATACTCTCTTATGTTCATCCGGGGGAACCAAAATGTTTCGTGTTTGAACAATGAAAGCACCACGTTTTGTAGTTTTTCTTAAACATGTTTAAAAATTCCACAGAGCGCTCCAAATTCACCATGTTGTTTTACATGCCCACCAGCGACGACAGTGCTGCATGGTTCTAGGTCGGGCACTAGTGCTGGTCGGGATATACCAGATTCTCCCGAGCATATGTGCAGACATGTTAAGACTTTAATCTCAAGGTGTTTGTAACTGATTTGGTAAGGGGCGAATTCAAAATTAAACAATCGGTAACTCGGGGTAAATCTTCATTTTCCCCCGGGGTTTTACAAGGCAAAAGAAAGTCGGACCATAATGAGCTCATTATCTACAGGTCAATGAACATCGCTCTTGGGGCCACAGAGAGCCAAGTTTACTTCATTGATATCGCCGCCGGCCGCCCCGCGGTTTGGCAGAGGCTCGGGTAATCCGTAATTGATACTGTTCAACAATAGACCAGTGGAGTTTGCGGTCCATTGGTTTCTTTAGAACCATTGAGTACCTGAATGGATCAGAAGAACATTTATTGGAGCAGCCAGGCAGCTGTCACTAATCCGATAATTCCTTGCTGACGTAATCCCAAGCACAAATCTTGCCTTTTGTTAAATTGCTCTTTGTATCCGTGGTCACCCAACCATGACCAAGTTGACCCAGCATGTGCAGACGGATATTCATGACTCTATTGTTCGTATGCAAGGCTGTAAATACCCTGTATTACCTCGGGGGATTCTGAAAAAGCCCCCGAGTTACCGCTTGTTTAATTTTGAATTCGTCCCTAAGCTGTCGCGTAATTTTACCAACAGATTTCAAATTTCAGAATTGTCACCAGTTTTACTTTCTATATGGCAGTAGCATATGTGTCCCACTCTGTGTTCTAAATTTATCCATGGTCCCTAAACAAAATTAAGTTGCAGTTTGTACAACTTTGTTTGTGCCATGTTTAGTCAAAACTTTAAAATAGCCAGCAATCCTACCTCAGTCCAAAGATATGTGACTGTTCATAATTGAATAAAGAGTGTATCTTAGCATCACTGTCTACTATTATCAGTCGCTCAATCACCCCCTGTAAAAACACAATAACATTATCATTAAAACCCTGAAAAGAGGTACATTGTCAGCACATGTGACATTTTTCAATATTTCAATTGTCTAAACGGGTCTGGGTACTTTTTGTAGAACAAAACACATTGTCCAAAGATTTACGTTAAACTTGCACGGTTTAAAAAAAATGATGGTAGAAAGCTTCTCTTAAAGGCAGTGTTCACTATAAGTCTTTTTGAGGTATGGCGGACAAATTGCTACAACACTATAAGGTTTGGGTAAATTTGTGTGTATTATACCAAAACCAAACAGTTCACTCCTATCACGTCCGCCATACCTCAAAAAGGCTTATAGACCATATGCATTGACGTCGTCTAGCCGCCATCTTAGAGGAAATGATTTTTGGGGTTGAACAAAGAATTGACTAGAGTGGGATTCGAACCAACGACCTCCGGATTAACGTGCCGGCGCTCTACCAACTGAGCTATCTAGCCCTATATTGGCGGTGTCCCTATTTTGTCAATATCTTTGTTCGGGGTGCCAGTCAGAAGCCATACAACCGTTAACTGCCGTGTAGCCAGGGATCACACCCAAATTACGATACAACCTGGGAAGCAGCAGCTAGGGGATCACCTTAAGGGGATGCGACTTTTTGTTTCAGATATCAATATAAACCACAAGGGAAACTGACTGGGTAAATTTGTAAATAATTTTTGGGGTTGAACAAAGAATTGACTAGAGTGGGATTCAAAACCAACGACCTCCAGATTAACGTGCCGGCGCTCTACCAACTGAGCTATCTAGCCCTATATTGGCGGTGTCCCTATTTTGTCAATATCTTTGTTCGGGGTGCCAGTCAGAAGCCATACAACCGTTAACTGCCGTGTAGCCAGGGATCACACCCAAATTACGATACAACCTGGGAAGCAGCAGCTAGGGGATCACCTTAAGGAGATGCAACTTTTTTTTTTAGGGTTAGGTTTAGAGTCAGTTGGTAGAGCGCCTGTACGTTAATCCGGAGGTCGTTGGTTCGAATCCCACTCTAGTCAAGTTCTGTTCAACCCCAAAAATCATTTACAAATTTACCCAGTCAGTTTCCCTTGTGGTTTATATTGATATCTTAGAGGAAAAACGGTGACGAAACAATCGAGATGCACAGATTTGTATGCGCGGCGCACACAATATTGGCCAATGAACAACCTCCTTTTGACCTCTAGGTGAGTTCCCCTACTGAAATGACATCATGTGCATAAGGTCTATTGGTAATAACTCAAAATAATTATTAGCATAAAACTTCACTTGGTGACGAGTAATGGGGAGAGGTTGATAGTATAAAACGAATGTGATTTCGAGACCTCAGATTTAGAATTTGAGGCCTCGAAATCAACCATCTAAAAATACACAACTTCGTGTGACAAGGGTGTTATTTCTTTCACTATTGTCTAGCAACTTCGACGACATTTGAACTTAATAAAGAAAGGTGTGCAGTAACACCATGTGATGACTATGAGTTGGGGTGGTTCTGAAAAGAACCGTAGGAGAGTTGAAACCTACGGTTCTTTAAAGATCCACCCCAACTCATTAGAATAGTCATTACACGGTGTTACCGCAAACCTTTCTATATCGTATTTCCACCATGCAAAGTTTCAAATCCTACTTTTTGAGCTCAAGTTTTCACAGGTTTGTTATTTTATGCATACGTGTATGTTGAGATACAGAAAGTGAAAAGACTTGTCTTTGACAATTACCAATAGTGTCCAGTGTTTTTAAAATATTACTTTAAAGTATAAAGTAAATTTTGAAAAAGCTTGTCAGCATCCAAAGGGCACGGCAACAAACCAAGTCCCTCTCCAGGGAACTTTGAACTTCTTTTTTTAGTGTGGCGTGCTATTTTTTGTTATACTGACACATCTACAATTTACTTTCGAATCCAGTTTGATACAAGTTGGTAAAACTGGTAAAGCTATGATTTGCTTGCGTAAAATACTGACCAGTATATGATGAGGAGCTTCTCTGAGTGAGTAGTAATCTTTACATGGTAGTGGTTGATCAGCTAAGATCTCATATACAGCGGGATATGCTGATAACATGTTAATCAGCCGCACAAAATACTGTAGAAAATCAATATATACAAGTACATACATATAAGAAGATCATCCATCAACATTAGGAATCCTAAGCTGTTGCTAGAGTACTCTGAGGTGTGAGAGATATCACAGTTCTAGTTTTTCATCGCTTTAGATCTAATGTATGTTATCAAACTACTACAAAGAAAGAAAAAATGGACCAGCCCCTTTTTTGTAAGTAACAATATTGCAAACATGAAACGTCGGAAGCAGACAGGCCTTATTTTTCCATATTCCACGACAAGCATGTGATAACGAATTTATCTTCAATTATTGTACCCAAAGCCCCACTTTTGAACATACATCAACTTCTTAAAAGCTGTACATTTTGTCTATAGCTTATATAAAATGGCAATTAGAATAAGCAGGGTGTGATATGGAATGTGTGCTATTTAAGTATATATCACACTCCTACTTAAGACAGTCGGAGTACAGAACAAGCATCAACTGAATCATGTGTCAAGATCAGAAACACCAGAGCTTGAGTCCAGTGCGCTAGACCGCTTAGACACAGCATGCTGACTAGTGAGGAAGTTGAATCATGGTGGCAATGAGGCCGCTATAGAGTGGCTTCTAATTCAACCTTACCTTTATTATTGGTGTACCTTTAATAAGAATACATACCTTATGAGCAGTACGATCAATGGGTTCTACTGGTATTGGACTTGGTCTAATCATAGGTTGGCCATCGCTACCACACTCCAACACAGACCATAAACCCTGTACAACAGCTTCAATGAATCCTGTAATTAACATGCAATGACAATCAATGTTATCTCTCATCAAGTATGGAAGTGAACATGTACATATGTACTCTTTTCACAAACTTGTTTTACTAGCTGATTTGTTTTACCTGTGCCCTGTATTGCTACAATACCAGGTGATGTAGCAGCAACTTGAGTCACCATACTTCCATATCCGAACTTCTCTGTTTTACTCACCTGCAAAAACATCACAACACAAATACTTTAACAATATTCCAAATTAAACTGAGGAATGATTTTCAGGATCAAGTTTATACAGTACAGCCAACTCTCGTTAATACAAGCTTGGAAGGTCCATGTATAAGTCAAGAACTGACCAATGCGTGTTTCTACATGTACAGTGTTTGTCTTAAAAAATGGAAGATACAAGCGCGGTCGTAATGAGAACATTGATAACACAAGGTATTTTAGCGATCCCATGATAGCAAAATGTATTGTTTTTCATATTATTGAGGTGAGATCTCAAAAATAATTGAGATTCAATCAAGGTTCGGAGATACCTTCTTGTTGCCAAACCATTTTTCGGATTGGCCTGGATACATGGTTCTGCCCGATCAGAAAACCAGAAACATTTCGCTGGTAACTTATGCTTGATATGCTAACTTTGTCTAAACGCTGACGGTTACTAGCGAAAACAATGTTTAGCATTAATAGGAGTTGACTGTATTAATATATAATTAAATGAACAAATAAATAAAATCAAACAAAATAGCTCTTGCTCCATCTACAAGCATATGAAAGAAATAGGGGGGGGGTAGGGGGTATTCAAATATGATCGGATACTGACTGACTCTTTAGAGTTGTGTTACTTTTTTGTGTTATTGTAATTGCACATTACATCGTATAAAATAAACATTATGTAGTATTGAAGAAATTAATATGCTCAGTTATTTGAGAAGATAAGAAGAGTAAATACCTGGAGTTTCTTAGCTGATCTGTTGTACATGTATGCTATGCATTCATTGATAGCTCCTGTCTGTTGTAGTAAGAGAAGGCCCTATGGACATAACAACGATCAATCAATCAATCAATCAAATATTCAAATGTATCCAAATCCACGCTTACCACTTTCTGCCAGTTTGTCAATCTCCTTTTAAACAGTGAACTACAATTTCAAATCTCAGATTAGTATTTTACATGAAAAAAATTTACATAGCAGAAAGAATTATGCATAGCTAAAAATGTTAGTAAATGTATTCACAATAATGCTGTTTACAGCAATTAACATGTTTAACATGTTACAACTAGTCTATGTATACATGTGTATCACATAGTTCTAAGTTTGTTAAGTTTTGAGACTTGTTTGTATTTTACAAGGTGTTGAGCTTTAAATCATCTTCTTCTTATCGTGTCCACACACTAGATGTTTGTGTTTCAGCCAGAACTAAACACAGCTTTGAATGAAAAACTAAGAGAATGCTTGGTAAGTAAGTCAACATTTTACTAAATGTCAATTTGGATTTACCTTGGGTGTACCGGCAAAGTTGAGCAAATTGTCAATGAGTGTACGTTCCCATGACTGCAGTGCATCAACTCGTTGTGTAGGACTGTTACCTACATGCAGCTTACTGGAATCAGTAGTCTCTTTGTTGTGTAGTGTATCTACATGGTGTGGTTGACTGTTAGCTTGACCCGTATCTTTACTGTCATCATATCCCATTCCAGGATCACTAGGGGTGGGTGTTCCTGCAAGCTCAAGGTCTCTACAAACCTACATAATAGGGCAAATTCAGTTTTGTGAAAATTTTCACATTAATCACGATATCAAACCATGTATTGACCCCTTGCACGCGCATCGCACGCAGCAACCAATGCCACGCTCACCATGTTGGTGGGCAGTTAGGTTTACGTATACACATTTTACTGCATGACGCGCAGCATAGAGTTATATGTAAAAACGCACAGTGAAAATGCCCACCAGTATGGCACATTCAAGATTTTTCTGATGATGACGTCGGGTGAAATGGGTCAATACCAACTTGTTAACAATAAATACTAAAACTATTGTCTTTTGGCCCACAACTGTGGGTCTCTCTTTCAGCCAATCTCTAGAAACATATAAATAAAGACCACAAAGCAAATGATTGAACTATTGGCTCATTCTTTGTATATTGGACCAATCACTTGATGTCATCATCTTAATAATTTTGGTTGCATTTTTCTGGGAGTCAATGTCCCTGTACATGTATGTTAACATTGTAGTGCAACAGTGTTGACTCCCAAAATGGCAACATGGTTGACAGAATCTGCATGTTAAGGAGGTGGAGGTCCAATTAATTGTGTGTGTGTAAAGAAGAACCTGATGCAACTTTCTTTAGAGGAAGGTGCTCCTTCCAATCCTTTGAAACATGACCTGAGTCCCTCATGCGTGCATGTAGAAATTGCTACATGTATCTTTACTCCTTTCAGTTACTTGGTACTTGTTAAAACTAAAAATCAAACTTTGATGTATTTTGGAGTGTATAAAACGCTGCTTATTAAACCACGCTTGTTTTGGCATTTTAAGCTTGTCAATCTAAAAACGAGGAATAGTTGAAATAACTACTGACCTGTCTCCATGATTGTGCTATGTGATGATGTAAAGCATAGCGATTAAGAATCAGCAAGCCCTCACATGTACTATACAGCTGTCTACACACATACAGGTATGCACCAGTCACATTGTGGGATGGCCGTGTACACAAACTAGACGAAAATTCACCATCCAATGCTTGCTTCGTAAACTCCGCGATGGTATGAATGGGTGCTGAACTAAAAATTAAAAAAAATAAATAAAGATGCCCAAATTTACCAGGTTTAATATCTTACCTGCTCCTGAAAAAACACCATACAAACAGAAGACAAAAAATACCTCCATTTTGTAGTCAAACATACATGTATAGTCGATAGACAAGATAGATAAAAAAATGTAATATATCGATTCACCGTCTGCCCTTACATTTATTTTGATAGTATCGCCTATATGGCCATTCTTCAAAGTACTGTTCATCATTGCAGATTTGTTGAATATTAACAATAATTCCAAGCTAAACAAAAACAAGTGATGAAGGTAATGCAGTTGCAGTGGGACTGGTTTATACTTGTGATTGATTCTAACCTGTTGTACTTGAACCACTCGCCAGATTCTCCATACAGGAGGAGCTTGCGTCCAACTTCCCAAGAAGCTATTGTAGAAAGGATATCTGCAATGTGTAGCATTCTGGAATCATTGCAAGCCTGCAGGAACAAATCAAAGACTTGGTTCAACAGAAACAGATTAAGGTAACAGTACACCAATAGTAACCTTGTGTGGGTCTCAAACCCATACCCTTCAGCTCCCTTTGGCATTCAGGTATCTAGCTTAAACTTTCTAATCAATTAGAATCCATCCAAAAAAGAAGGTCTTGCATCATTTTAAGCAATTTATGACCAAGCATTAACTACTTTCGGTCTGGAACCATTACATATTAGAAGAACCAAGCTTTGTACTACATTTGCATTAAAATACAACTCAATCAAATGTAATGATGATTTGTCAAATTCAAAAGCTCACATTCTATGAATCTTAAATCCAAATGAACTCTTCATGAAGTTTCATGTAAAACTGCTCTACTTAGTAACAGTCCAGTCCCCTACTTCAACAGATCAACAGACCCATCTTATAACTCTCTAAGCTCACTCTCTCCATCTTTGTAATTTGGTGTGCTTTTTAAAAATGTTAAAGTGGTTTTTCTTGTCCTCCAGGGTGAGTGAGATCCTTTGTGCAATATGTTGTTTGCCCCTAGTTTAACAACCTATTTTTAATTTGTTAACTGTTTACTTTAAATAAACTGTTTGTATTCCTTTTAATTTTAAAGAACATCATCTTAATGAGCAGTTTTTTAATAAACCAAAATAAAAAAACAAAAAATTGAGCAATTTGGCAATTACTTGAATTACTGTATGCATTGTAAAATAACACAAGTAAGTTGCATCCTACTTATATTTTCTGCCAGATCCAGAAAGTACAGACTATTTTAAAAATTCTCAAACGCAAGACTCAGAAAACACATAGTATTTTCAATAACAAGTATTGAAAATCAGTTTCCCTACACTGGATGCACTTTGGTTAACCATGTTAACCAAAGCAAAACATTGATATATTTGTACCCTACATCACTAAGCTTGTAAACGAATCTCTCAGTTCCGGTTGTTTCCCCGATAGCCTCAAAGTTTCCTACATCAGGCCGCTCATCAAGAAACCAAACCTGGACAAGGAGATATTCAAAAACTACAGACCGGTTGCAAACTTAAAATATCTTGGAAAAGTCATCGAACGAGTAGTGTCATCACGTATTTCTGATCACATTCATACTTTCAACCTGTCCGACGTGTTCCAGTCAGCATACAAGCCTTTCCATGGGACCGAGGCTGCACTAGTCCGTGTGAGCAACGATATTCTCTCTTCTATGGACAATGGTAACCTGACAGCACTAGTCCTGCTAGACTTGAGTGCTGCTTTTGACACTGTTGATCATAACATCCTTCTCTCTCGGCTCCAGAATCACCTTGGCATAGAGGACACAGCCCTAGCATGGTGCAAATCGTATCTCCACAATAGAACTCAGCATGTATGTATTGGCACTGCGATATCCGACCCTGTTGTTTTGAACTACTCTGTGCCACAGGGGTCGGTACTCGGCCCGCAGTGGTTTACGCTGTACACTTTACCGATTCGTGACATCATCCTCAAATTTAATCTGAATTACCATGTGTACGCAGACGACACTCAGCTATACATCACGTTTAAATCTTCTCAAGAAAACGCCAATGCATCTATTGCAAGACTTGAGAAATGCATCCAAGAGATTCGACGTTGGACACAACAAAACTTCCTGAAGTTAAATGATGATAAGACAGAGTTCCTTTAATTTGGGTCACGTCAACAGTTAACTAAGGTTTCAGTGCCATACATCTCCATCGGTGATGCTCGGATAGCTCCCTCGCTGAAAGCTCGGAACTTGGGGGTTATTTTTGATTCATCAATGACACTTCAGCCACACATCAACAATATTGTTCGTTTATCATCGTATCACATCAGGAATATAGGTAAGATTCGGAAGTACTTGGACAAAAGTGCCACTGTAATGGTCATTCACGCATTTGTTACTTCTCATCTTGACAACGGCAATGCTCTTCTCTACAGTCTTCCTAACAACCAGATTTCCCGACTTCAACGGCTCCATAATACTGCTGCCCGCATTGTGACACTGTCTAGAAAATCCTGTTCTATCACCCCCATTCTGAAACAACTACACTGGCTCCCTATCTCTCAACGAATCATCTTCAAGCTGATGCTCATTGTCCACAAAGCTCTAAATGGCAAGGCTCCCCACTATATTTCTGAACTGCTTCAAGTTTACACTCCATCAAGGAATCTTCGATCAAGTTCCATGCTTCTCCTCATTGAACCCAAGTCTCGACACTCATCATGCTCATGGGGTGACAGGTCTTTTTCTTCAGCCGCGCCACGCATCTGGAACTCTCTACCACTTAATCTTCGATCTTGTGTTTGTACCGCAAAATTCAAGTCTCTTCTCAAAACTTATCTTATGTCACAGGTTTTCAATGACTAATTTTGTTGTGTCTGTTTTTCTTTGTGTTGTGTTTTGTTTTTGTTTTGTTTTTGGTTTTACTGCGCCTTGAACACCCAGCAGGGTGGATATGTGCGCATGACAAGTCTTATTATTATTATTATTATTATTATTATTATTATTATTATTATTATTATTATTATTATTATTATTATTATTATTATTATTATTATTATTATTATTATTATTATTATTATTATTATTATTATTATTATTATTATTATTATTATTATTATTATTATGAAGAAGTTTATTTTATGCTATCTACGATACATCCTACAGAGCCGGATCCAGACTATGGATCTGAGGCGCTAAAGGGGTGATGTTATTTAATGGACAGAATTCTACGTAGTATGTGAGCTGTGCCGAGGAGTGCAATCTTCTGGACTAAGTTGATGCTTATGCTGCCAGGGATACGTTCAATGAATTTCTCCAGTCCTTTCTTTACTAGTCCCAGAGCTCCGATGACCACTGGGATTGTCTCGGTCTTCATACTCCACATTCTGCTAATCTCGATCTCAAGGTCTTTGTATTTAGACAGCTTCTCGGCAACTTTAATTGAGGTGTTTCGTTCGGAAGGTATTGACACATCAATTAGTATACACCTCTGGTCTTTCTTGTCCTTGATGATGATGTCGGGTCTGTTGGCTTTAATCTCTTTGTCAGTATGGATTGGCATGTCCCAGAGGATGGTGACTACATCATTCTCTGTGACCGTTGTCGGCTGATGTTTGTACCACTCCCCTGTCGTCTCTATGTTGTAATGCCTGCAAATTTTCCAGTGAAGGTACGCCGCTGTCTTATTGTGTCGATGAATATACTCCGTCTTCGCCAGCTCTGGACATCCAGAGATAATATGGTCTACGGTTTCTTCATATTTTCCGCATATCCTACATTGTGGGTCTATTCCATCTTTGATGATGCGATGGTGAAATGACCTGGTGGCGAGACTCTGGTCTTGGGCGGCAATGATAAGGCCCTCCGTCTCTGCTTTCAGCCCGGTGTTTTTAAGCCATTGGTGTGTCTTCAGTTGGTCAACATCTGCTTCTTTCGTCCTTTTTGGATACTTCCCGTGCATTACCTTGTCTTCCCAGGTTTTCTGTAGTTGTTCATGACCCTTGGTTTTTGCTGTCTTCTTTACTCGCTTTGTATAGATAGTTGTTGCTTCATTATCTGATGGTGTGATTTCTGAGTAGTCAAGTTCTCTTTTGAATTTTACTGCTTCTTTTTTGATGGAGTAGAGCTTTTTCTTGTCATCATGTTGTTTCACTATTTGGAGGAGTGGGTCATTAGTTTTCGTCAGATAAGCATCTAGACCGATTGTGGAGGTTTTGAAGGTTAGTTCAAGCTGGATCAGGCCACGTCCTCCAGTTAATCTTGGCAGGTACATCCTGTCAATGTCTGCTTTTGGATGGTGCATCCTGTTCATGGTCATTATTTTTCGTGTCTTTGCATCCATCCTCTTAATCTCCGACAGTTTCCAGTTGATGATATTGAAACTGTACGATACTACAGGTATTGCAATGGTGTTGATAGCTTCAAATCGGTTGGCTGCATTAAGTTCACTCTTCAGTATCATCCGCACTCTTCTATAATACTCTTTCCGGACCT
Organism: Asterias amurensis; assembly: GCF_032118995.1. Classification (NCBI taxonomy): domain Eukaryota; kingdom Metazoa; phylum Echinodermata; class Asteroidea; order Forcipulatida; family Asteriidae; genus Asterias; species Asterias amurensis. The sequence continues at coordinate 9,259,628 of NC_092650.1, read as the reverse complement.
TCTCCTTCATGGCTGAGTGTTGTATGCCGTTACCTTCATTTATTCCAAGGTATTTGTATGTACCCTCTTGGTCCATCTCCTTGATTTTAGTGACAGTGTCAATGTCTAGGTCTGTTGTTTTGGTGAGTTTTCCCCTTATGAATGTGGCTTTGGCACACTTATCGAGTCCGAACTCCATCCTGATGTCGTCACTGAAGGTCTTCACAATGGTGAGCAGACCCTTTTGCTGGTTGTCATCCTTGGAAAATGTCTTGAGGTCATCCATGTAGACAAGATGGTTAAGTTTGCCATTTTCGGATGTGTATCCGTAACTACTGTTGTTCAGCAGGTTGCTAAGTTATTATTATTATTATTATTATTATTATTATTATTATTATTATTATTATTATTATTATTATTATTATTATTATTATTATTATTATTATTATTATTATTATTATTATTATTATTATTATTATTATTATTATTATTATTACCTTATTACGCCTTAGCCACATGTGCACTGGACGTAGAAGCTCTGTTATTATGGCATCTTTGCACAAACAGCGACAGCAACTAGCTTTACTAAAACATAGAACTTTTAAGATCTCTGTCACCAAAGAAACTGGATCAAAAGCACCTGTAGATTAAAAAAAAATGTAATACACACTTGTTTATAGTAGACTTGACAACAGCTGCAAACATTACAACTGAACTATAACATGACTCTTCAGCATCTAACCAGTCCAAATAGTGTCCGTATCGTATGTTATCATTTCAAGAATATCAATTGCAAGTTCTCCTAGACTGATACACCTAGTGCATCTTGGTTTAGAAACCAATCGGATCCACTTTACCTCCTTGATTCTTAAACATAGAAGTACCTTGTACCACTTCATACCACTGGGTCTTGTCGGGTACTACTAACCAAGACAGTTTTGAATTATACTAAATCCTTTCAAGATTTAAAGGCAGTGGACACTATTGGTAATCACTCAAAATAAATATTAGCATAAAACCTTACAATGTACTTGGTAACAAGTAATGGGGATAGGTTGATAGTAAAAAACGTTGGGAGAAACGGCTCCCTCTGAAATGACATATTTTTCGAGAAAGAAGTAATTTTCCACGGATTTGATTTTGAGACCTCAGAATTAGATTTTGAGGTCTCAAAATCAAGCGTCTGAAAGCACACAACTTCATGTGACAAGGATGTTTTTTTCTTTCATTATTATCTCTCAACTTCAACGCCCAATTGAGCTCAAATGTCACAGGTTTGTTATTTTATGTATATGTTGAGATACACCAAGTGAGAAGACTGGTCTTTGACAATTACCAATAGTGTCTGGTGTCTTTGACCCATCCTACCAACAACCCATGACTATCCAAATCACAAGCTGGGTGGTCATTTGGCTTTTAAAGATTTACCCTTTACTTGTTAAAATCATTTTTAAAGAAATTGGTGTCAGTCTTATTTATATACCTCTTGCTTCTCACATTCAAAGCCCTCCATGGTTTAGCACCTTGCCACATAACAGATCTTCTACAAAAACGTAACATCAGACCAGGCCTTTGATCGTCATCATCATCACACATACTCTATGTTTCCAAAACTCGTCTGGCAAGTTACGGAGACCGTGCCTTTTCCAGCTGCGCACCGCGTCTCTGGAATTCCTTGCCAGACGGGCTGAGGGACACACCTGATCTATCTACTTTCAAACAAAACCTCAAGACTCATCTGTTCAATTTGTCAGCTTGCTAGCATCCGGCGCCTTTGAATGGTACTATTCCAGATACAGTGCGCCTTATAAATGTTATGTTATTATTATTATTATTATTATATATATTAGATTCCTCTAATCTGATTTGTTAAAAGTGGAGTCATTGAAATACCTGGGCCCGCTTTTTCTATCAAGATGACGTCATAGTTAACTATACCAGAGGCACAGCAATCGACTGTGAAATCAATTGAACAGTCGCAACACACTGTATTCATAGATTGCTAGTGTACTGTAGGCGTTCCATGTCACAGTGCATGACCTTTCTTGATAGTCAGGGTTGAGATATCGCATAAAATTGCTAAAAAATACTAGTAATAATCCAGCAAGATTTCATCTTGTTGATGACAGAGGACTGAGAGAGATCATGGATGCCGCTGATAGCACAGTACAGATAATGTATGTGGCGTATCACATGATACCATTCAACAATTTACTTTGATAATAACTTTACTTATATAGCGCTTTTAACAAAAGCAATACAAAGTGCCTGGTTGCTTACGAAATACAATAGCAACCAAACAAAAAGATAAACTACATGTTTTACAGACAAAACAATGCAATTAACAATGATTCAATCTAGAGTAACTTTGGATAGAGGTGGGTTTTTAATTGGGAATTGAAGGAACTCAGGGAATTGGCTTTTTTTAAATTGGGATTTGAAGGAACTTAGGGAACTGGCTAAACGAACAGATTGAGGAAGACGATTCCAGCATTTTGGCCCAGTTACAGCAAAAGCTTTAGATCCTACATTAATACGTGATCGTGGGGCATTCAATACAACAGCTGAAGTCGATCTTAAATTATACAAAGACTGGGGGTGTGGAGAAGGTTGCAAAGATAAGTTGGAGCTTGGTTAGAGAGTGACTTATATGTGAGGACTGCGTTCTTATATTCAATCGATTGCAAGCTGGTAGCCAATGCAGGGTCTGGATGAGAGGTGATGTATGTGTGTATTTCGGTTTCTTGTAGATGAGACGGGCGGCTTGATTTTGAAGGAGCTGTAGCGAGTGCAAGTTCTTTGTTGATGTTCCATAGAGAAGGCTATTGCAATAGTCCAACCTTGAAAGAACTAGTGCTCGAATTGCTGCATGTGTACAACTAGCATCAAGGTTTTTCCTTATCAAAGTCAGGTTACGAAGGTGAAATTTAACAGTTCTTGAAATATTTGCCACCTGAGCATCATGAAGAAGACAAACATCAAAGATGACACCAAGGATCCGAAGGGATTGTGAGGGTTCAAGAACAACATCACCAAGTGTCAACTTGACATCAGTGAGCTTCCGATGATGTGCTTGCGATGCAACAACCAGGAATTCCGTTTTGTCTTAATTGAGTTTAAGTTTATTGACAGTCATCCAGGTTTGAATGTCTTTGACCACATGTATCAGCTTGGAGAGTGCACCTTGGATAGAATCTTGAGAACCTGGATCACATGTGAGATATATTTGTATGTCGTCAGCATGTGATAGTTAATATTGTGTTCTTGGAAGATATTGGCAATCAGTTGCAGGTACAAAGTAAAAAGCAGGGGCCCTAGGACTGACCCCTGTGGGACTCCATACTCAAGTTTAACCTGGGGAGAATTTGACTTATCAATGGCAACGGAGCATGTCCTGTTCACAAACCACTATAAGGCAAATCCGGAAAGTCCATAATGAGTGTAAAATCTTTCCGTTAGAATGGCATGGTCAAGTGTATCAAACGCTGCTGATAGGTCAAGGGACAACAGGAATGAAGCCTTCTTGTAGTTCAAGGAGCGTGAAATGTCATTTTGTAATGATAGTAGAGTTGTTTTAGTGCTGCATTTCTTTTTCAAGGCAGACTGTCTCAAGTTATCAAGATGATTCAGGTCGATATATTCATGCAGTTGATGAGCAACAACTTTCTCCAAGACCTTAGCATGAAAGCGGGTATTGAAGATTGGCCTGTAGTTACAAAGGCTGCTTTGTTCAATAATTGTTTCTTGAGAACAGGGCCCAATTTCATAGAGCTGCTTAAGCACAAAATTTCGCTTAAGCAAAAAAATCCTCGCTTAGTAAAATCAGGGGCTAATTTCATAGAGCTGCTTAAGCAAAAAAATTGCTTAAGCACGAAAATAGCTCGCATATTTTACACATGTTACTGGCCAAAATTTAATGCCATATACATTGCTTGTGACTGGTATTTAGCTGTTGTAATTGGGCCCAGATTACCAGCCAATACTCCACTCAATTGTTATGCTAAGTTAACAACAGCTAAATACCAGTCACAAGCAATGTTTATGGCATGAAATTTTTGCCAGTAACATGTGAAAAATAAGCGAGCTATTTTTGTGCTCAAGCAAATTTTTTGCTTAAGCAGCTCTATGAAATTGGCCCCAGGTGTAACCGTTGCTTGACCAAGACAGGAAGGGAAAGTACCACTTTCCAGCGAAGAGTTGACGGTCTCTAGGATGATGGGCATGAGTACAGGAATGTGTTTCTTTAACAGCCACATCGGTAGAGGATCAAGGGAGCAGGTTTAATCAGGTAGTTTCCTAATGATATCTTCAACGTTGCTGAATGTTACCCGATTGAATGATGAAAGCTTGGTGTTTGGTTTAGCGGAAACTAGACCAAGAACAGATGCGTGGACATGGAGATCATCGATGCACTTCCTTATATTCCTCACTTTATCAGTAAAGAAGGAACAGAAAGCAGAAGCAAGTTCCACAGATGATTCAGCGTTGGGCAGCACACATTTGTTCTTGTTCAAGAGTTCCTTAACTGCTTTAAACATGTCCTTCGAAGATGTCATGATAGTAGGCCAGTTTAGAATCAGATACAGCCAATGCCACTTAAAGCCATTATACACTTTCCGAACAGAAAACAAATAAAAGTTCACAGATTTACAAATAACTTACAGGGTTTACAGAAGGTAATGGTGAAAGACTTCTCTTGAAATATTATTCCATGAAATGCTTTACTTTTTGAGAAAACATTAAAACAATTATCAATTCTTGATAATGAGAATTACAGATTTATTTTAAACACATGTCATGACACGACGAAATGTGCGGAAACAAGGGTGGGCTTTCCCCGTTATTTTCTCCCGACTCCGATGACCGATTGAGCCTAAATTTTCACAGGTTTGTTATTTTATATATAAGTTGTGATACACGAAGTGTGGGCCTTGGACTATACTGTTTACCGAAAGTGTCCAATGGCTTTAATTTTTTGCTTCATGATAGGGTAGTGGGTCATTTGCAGGGTTTAGTCTGAGGGCTTTCCGCCATTTTCTCTCTGCTCGCCTCTTCTCATGCCTAGCAGCATCGACATCATCGTTACACCATTTTGGGCAATGACAATTCATTGATTTTCTAGAGCAAATTGGAGCATGCTCATCGAGAACATATTTGATGATGTTATCAACATCGGATATAAACTTGTTCAAGTCGTCAGTCATTTGAACCCCACTTAACTTAGAAGAGAGATCAGCGGAGAACCTTTGGTTGTGTAGATTGCAAAACTTGGGGAACAAAATGGGTTTGGATGGAAGAGTTTGCTTCTTTGATTGAGTTCTGCAACTCATTAGAAGGCAGGGATCAATCTGCACAGAGCAGAGTAGGTTTTCATCTTCCCTGGCAATAGCTACATCAAGAATATGACCACCTCTGTGAGTTGGTGATGAAACATACTGGATCAGTCCTTCTGTCCTGAGCAAGTTCATGATGCGTGCAACATCATAGCGACTGGGGCTGTCAAAGTGTATGTGCAGATTGCAGAGAATTAGCAATTTTCCTGGGATCTTATTGAGTTCATCAAGAAGAAGTTCACAGACTTGATGGTGGAGGCCTATATGTAGGTCACAACTAAGTGCATTGTCCTTTGATGATCGGTAATGAAACAATGTTCTATGGTCTCATAGGTACGGGAATCGAGTTGACGAAGTTTGAGGTGGGATATAAACATTGCTCCCATACCTCCTCCAACGTCCATTAGCTCGTGGGACGTTGATGAAACTGTAACCTGGTGGGGTCATCGCACCAATGAGAACATCATCTTCATCTCCGAGCCATGTCTCTGTGATTAGCATAATGTCAATGTATTGCTTATAACATAATCCGCGAGAGACGATGATTTATTACGAACGGATCGTACGTTCCAACAACAAACATGAATCATTGAGAGAGTTCCACATTTGCATCAAGTATGGTATGCATAGGCAGCTTCACGGTGGTTCGATGTCGATGCCGCTTGCTGCCCGAACCCCTGTATCTGAGGATGCCATTTTCCTTGAGTCAAGATAGTACAGCAGTAGATAGTGCAGGTTTTGCACATTGGGTATGGCAAAAAAGAAGATCATACAGCTTGGATCTTGAATAGTGAAGCTTTTCTTCCATAGCTATTGACCAGTGAGGCACGATCAAGTTCTTGTGAACAGTAGGAAAGTCACTGTAGAGTCCTTGGTCAAGTCACCAGAATAGATGAATGGAGCAGTGTTTTGTATAAGCCCCAACCAGCAAGAAGCTACATGTAGAAAGCCATGCACTTGGAATACAGTGTCGTGCACATAGAAATGTGCAAAGTCAAATCAAAAACATGTCCAAAATAGTCACTTTCGGTGAGTTACATGTAGAAAGTCAAGCAAATTTCCAGTAGATGGACGAGCTATTGATAGAACTTCTGGTAGCAGAATAGTGACCAGGAACAACAGATATCACAAAACATGACATAAAGTTCAGGAGAGCAATCCTGAGTGTGGCAGCCAAAGATAAGCGCCCTTGTCAGTTCAGGAAATCTTGTAACCATCAATCAGATTAGAAGAATCTATATTATTTGGTATATAAAAGAAATATGAACTGCTTAATATTCAGGGCACATTTAAAATTATAGGCCCTCGCTGGTTTTGACATCACCTTGGGCCTATAATTTAAACTGTGCCCCTCATAGCAGTCAATATTTCTATATTAATAACTGCAGCTTATGAATTGATATAAAAAGCGATCACACACGTATGCAGGCTTCCAAGTTTTACTTGCCTATGCAATATGTGTAAAGTGCTAGTTACACATAAACATGTATGACTTATATTCTGGGCAGCTATATTCTGAAATTACTAGCATATCCAAGAACATGATGCTTTTTTACCTGTAGGATACCAACAAAATGGCAGGTTACTTACTTTGTTCTGGTCTATTCAGTACTGGTGCCTCTTGTTCAGTGATTATATGGACAAGGGAGACCAAGAGATCAGTAACACTCACTATATCATACAGAAATAGAAAATATAATATAAATAAAAAGAGTATTATGGGAAGTACTGTACAATGTACAAGTCAATAATAATAGTTCCTTCAAATAGTTATCATCACTCTGTAGTTGATTCTGAAAATAGCCCAGTATTGGTTACCATACTGAGTAAGTAACTTTTATTGAACTCAGTTTTGATGACAAAAAGGTGAAGGAAATAACATTTTTGTACTGTTCAAATTTTTACCAATTATATCACCAGAAATGTTTATTTGTTTAACCTTTAATGGAGCCATAGTTGAAATTGATGTTTGTCTAGACATAAAGAAAGGAACACCTTTCTCTGCAGTAAAGACTTGATGAGAGAAACTTTACAGATGTTGCGTACTGTCATGGTCAGCAGGAATAGCATTTATTGGCTAGCTGGCTAGGCCCTTAAGAGAAAGATGTCTGGCAAATAATTTACTACATATTGTAAGCTGGCTAGATTTTGTTTTTATTCTTTATGTATTGATATAATATTTTTTAAGAAAATGTGCGAATACAACATTTACAATGAAATTGAGAAACTGGGCTCTTTATTGTTTGTCACTTACTAAGATCATGGAGGAAGGAAGAGAAGGAGTTCGACGAAGGGTTTTCAAAAGTCTAACCCGTGGTACCGCGGTCATTTAACGACACCTTGTAATCACCCACATACCTTACACAAATAATGGGCGATCGGCCGTGTGTGAGTTTGCGCGTGCGCACTTGGTAATTCTTTACCAAACTATGGCGTCGTATGTCGTATGGATATAATAAAGGAAAAACTACCTTTTTTGAGACGCAATAACAATTGTGGACGCTACCGGGCACCTAAACGATGAACACAATTGAATACCAACCACCCTCGTGTGCTTATACCCAAATTTTGATCCACAGCTAGTGACCAGAAAGTTGCAAAAAATGTAAAAATATGCTATGATATTTCCATGTAAACACCACAAACGGTCAATGAAAACGTGTGTATTCACAATTCTTCTCTCCAATGGTTCAACTTTACACGAAGGCAACGGTGCAGAGCGGCGGTACCACTGGTTCTGTACAAAGAGATCTAATCCCACTCGTTAATCGGCTGTCCAGCTGGAGGTCTCCTATATTTTTCCACTGGTCAGACAGGGGCATTGTCAGGCCGGTATTCTTTTGTTACTCTGCGATTTTGCGGGTCGTTCGAGCTCCTTCTCTTCCTTCCTCCATGCTAAGATACATTTTATTAAACAAAGAGAAATAAGGCTCAAATCATGTTGTGTCAAGAGGCACTTAGATGTAAAAATGATTGGAATATGCAAAGTTAAAAAATGAACATTTAGGATGGTCTGCCAGCAAAAAAAATTTAAAAAAATCCAGTATTGTTGTATATCCTGGGAGGAGTGATCCCTCCTAAAGGGGAATAGTATAAGTACAGCCACTGTTTGTTGTTTGTGATTGCTGTAAATGCTTACCATCTCCATCCTTAGTAGCCACAGGAAACAAGTTGTATCCATCAATGTACATAAGCAGGCGACCAAGCAGGCTGGCACAATGATGGAAATACAAATAACTTGCTTCTTTTTCTGTAAAACGAGTGCGCTGAGCAGAGCCTGGAGTTCAAATAAGATACAGTTCTTAGGTGATCCTTTGGTCAAATCAAGTAAGCTATGAAGAATATCCTAAAGTTACTGTAAATATGTGTACATTTAGTAATTCGGAGTCATTAATGCATGGCTAAGTATTGCACTATCAAGTGAATTCAGAATCATTTAATCTTCGATTCAAGTTTATGGTTTTGTTCATTTAGTCCCAACTCCACTGGCTGCCCATTCATGATTATATTATTTTAAAGCTGCTTCTTTATGTCTATAATTGTTCCCAGGGTCTTGCTCCTAATTATCTTTCTGATCTTTTGTCTTCTTATACATTTGGCAGAGAAGGTCTGCGCTTCTCCTCTGATAAATCCCTTCTCTGTGAGCAAAGGCCTTCTTGATCTGCTGGCTCCAAGTCTTTTTCTCTGGCTGGGACGAAGGTATGGAACAAATAACCCAAACTCATCAGGGAATCACCTTCTATCGCCATTTAAAAAAAAAAAAAACTCAAGACCTACATGTAATTTTTCAGTCAGCCTCGTCATTAATCCTTTGTTGTTCTGTTTTCTCTTTCTTTCTTTGCTTTGTTCTTGTTTTATTTATTGTTCAACGCTTTGATCCGTGTTAAAGGCGCTATATAAGTACCTGTATTGTTATAATTATTATTATTATGCTACAAAATACATACCCAAGGTCTGTTTTTCCAGTTTATCTGTAACTCGACTGACAAGGTCATGTGACCTATCCCCTGACAACAGGAAATCCATGCACTCTTGAACGCAGGTCTGTACCTACAGAATGAATAAAGGCACTGCTGTAATGGTGTGTGAGCACTGATAATAATCAGGCAAGGATTGGACTGGTCTAAAAACCTTCTCTGTGCCCATAAGGTAGACCAAGTACCCATGAGACAGACTGAATACCAATGAGGTAGATTGAGTACCCTTGAGGTAGATTGAGAACCCTTGGAGAGATGTAGACCCATGAGGTAGACTGAGAACCAATGAGGTAGATTGGGAACCTATTAGATAGATTGAGAACCTATGAGGTAGATTGAGAACCCATGAGGTAGATTGAGAACCCATGAGGTAGATTGAGAACCCATGAGGTAGATGGAGAACCTATGAGGTAGATTGAGAACCGAAGAGGTATATTGAGAACCGAAGAGGTATATTGAGTACCCATGAGGTAGATTGAGTACCCATGAGGTAGATTGAGTACCCATGAGCTAGATTGAGAACCTATGAGGTATATTGAGAACCGAAAAGGTAGATTGAGAACCCATGAGGTAGATTGAGAACCCATGAGGTAGATGGAGAACCTATGAGGTAGATTGAGAACCGAAGAGGTATATTGAGAACCGAAGAGGTAGATTGAGAACCCATGAGGTAGATTGAGAACCCATGAGGTAGATTAAAACTCATGAGGTAGATTGAGTACCTATGAGGTAGATTGAGTACCCATGAGGTAGATTGAGTACCCATGAGCTAGATTGAGAACCTATGAGGTATATTGAGAACCGGAGAGGTAGATTGAGAACCCATGAGGTAGATTGAAAACCTATGAGGTAGATTGATAATCCAAGAGGTAGATTGAGAACCCATGAGGTAGATTGAGAAACCATGAGGTAGATTGAGAACCCATGAGGTAGATTGAAAACCCATGAGGTAGATTAAAGTTGGCATGACGAATAGGGTGTAACTCCACTTCCTAAAACATCAGCCTATGTGTTGAGAGATGTAGCTAAGATGGCAGCAAGCATTAGCCTTGTATGTAATGGTGCAGTAGAACTTTCCATAGACGTTCCATGGAAAAATGACAGGTCAACTGCTTGATGATTGGTCTAGCTTGGTCTTGACCACAAGCCAAGTCTCATGGACCAAAAAGTTAGGTGAGGTTGGAGAGGTTCTCAATCTACCTCATAGGTTCTCAATCTACCTCATGAGTTCTCAATCTACCTCATGGGTTGTCAATCTACATGTACCTCATGGGTTCTCAATCTACATGTACCTCATGGATTCTCAATCTACCTCATAGGTTCTCAGTCTACCTCATAAGTACTCAATCTACCTCATGGGTTCTCAATCTACCTCATGGGTTCTCAGTCTGTCTCCGGTAATTCAATCTACCTCATAGGTTCTCAATGTACCTCATAGGTTCTCAATGTACCTCATAGGTTCTCAGTCTACCTCAAGGGTTCTCACTCTACCTCATGGGTTCTCAATCTACATAATAGGTTCTCAATGACCTCATAGGTTCTCAATGTACTTCATAGGTTCTCAGTCTACCTCAAGGGTTCTCAGTCTACCTCAAGGGTTCTCAGTCTACCTCAAGGGTTCTCAATCTAACTCATGGGTTCTCAATCTACCTCATAGGTTCTCAATGTACCTCATAGGTTCTCAGTCTACCTCATACATGTAAGTTCTAGTTCTAATCCTAGTTCAACTGCAGCTAAACTAGAAATGCATGAAGCAGTGACCGAGTACAATTCTCTACTTAATAGACCTAAGTGCAGTTACCATCGATCAGGAACTAATACAGACATCAGGCAACAAAGGACTATGTCAAGTCGTGAAAAAGCTTACAGTTGAAAGGCCTGTTCAGAGTCTACCCTCTCATACCTCACAATCAAAGCTCTCACAGGATTTCTTGGAGTTCTTTGGCGACAAGATATCTAATCTTCGGACACCACTTGAGAACTTGCCACCACCCACTTTCGCTTTTACCAACATACCAGCGTCCAATGTGATGCAGAGCTTCCAACCTGTCAGCGGAGATCAAGTCGTGTACTTTAGATCCTATTCCTGCCCCGGTGTTCAGGGAATGCTTAACTGTGCTTCTCCCTGCATTAGCAGATATCATTAACCAGTCTCTACGTACAAGAGTCTTCCCCACATCCTTCAAGTCTGCTTTGGTCGTCCCGACTTTCATGAAGCCAAACCTTGACCCTGACTGTCTAGCACATTACCGCCCAATCTCCAACCTTTCCTTTGTCAGCAAGGTGTTGGAGTGTGTTGTGTGCCGACAACTTCTGAAGCATCTTTATGAAAACTCTCTCTTGGCATCAAGGCAATCTGCTTACAGGCCTTCATACAGTGTAGAGATAGCATTGACGAGGGTCCAGAATGACCTGCTCCAATCGCTTGATGATGGAAATGAGGGAATCCTTGTTCTCTTGGACCTGAGTTCTGCTTTCGACATCTTGGACCACGGAAGGCTTCTTAACAGACTGAAAGTAACCTACGGTGTCTCAAGTAATCCTGCCAACTAGTTAACATGTTATCTCCATGACAGGGAACAACGTTTTATTGTGCATGGTGATATGTCCAAAGCAGTCCCTATTTGCTGGGGAATTCCAAAAAGGATCCGTTATTGGTATGCTCCTATTCATATGTTATATGAGGCCTCGAACCGTCGGTGCCCTGTGCCATTGCCGTAATGCCCTCGAAAATAACGACAATTCGACAATTCACGCCTGCCCTTTTTTTATCCAACTGCCGTTGGTGGCCCTTTTGTAAAATTGTTATATGCATAGTAAATGTCCAGTTGTATGTTTACACAGTCTTCGCTGGTACACACGCATTAGCTGCCGACAGCATGACCTGCATGCAAAGCATCCATGTAGTTCCTCGGATATTTTAGCTTGTTTACGAGAACAACACAACATGTAGGCTTTATTTGACCAAAATGACGCCAATTACGATACCTTGGATCGATAGACAGATTATTTTACTGTAAAATGTAATTTTTTGTTTTCCTTGTTTTGTTTTGTCTTGTTGTTTCGGGGAAGTTTTTGCGGGGTATTTTTAAGTAAAAAATGCTGTGATGAAGGAAGACGCATTGATTTTGATCACATGCGCGATTGTGTAAAACAAAATGTTAAAACCTTAGGTTGTAAATTTTTTGTTTTTGCCATGATGCCCCTCAAATTTTACAAAAAGCAATTATTGCCATGCCCTTTTGAACACGAAGTTCGAGGCCTGTTATACTACTCCTCTCCAAGAAATAATTGAAAGCCATGGAGTTTAATGCATGATGTATGCGAACAACCTACAACTCTATGTTCAAGTCAAGCAAGGAGAGCAACACCTAGCCATATCAACACTAGAGGCTTGTCTACATGTACGTGATGTACGGTATTGGATGAAGACAAATCAGCTGACTTGAACAACAATAAGGTGGAAATTCTCCACGTTACCTCACGCAAGAAGAGATCACAAGAAGTACCTCCTGTCCATATTGGTGAGACCCGGGTATCATGTTGTGGTGCAGTGCGGGATCTCGGGGTTACACTAGACAGCTATCTATCTTTACGCCAGCATCTGAACATAACATGTCGCAAAACTTTGTTCACACTTTATAGAATCGGCAAAGTGTGCCATCTTCTCGACAAGCAAACTAAATAAATTCTGGTCCACTCATTTGTAAGCTCTCTTTTAAATAACTGCAACTCTCTCTTGTTCGACATTCCCCAAAAAGACATAGCTAAACTTGAACGTATCCAGAATTCTGCTGCCCGTCTGGTTTCAAATTCCACTAAGCGCAAACACATCACTCCGTTTCTGATAGAATTACACTGGCTTCCCATCTCTTGTAGAATTCAATACAAGCTCCTCATCACTACTTTCAAAGCAATCCATGGAACATGCCCCAGCTACTTGTCTGACCTCATCATCCATTATGTTCCAGCCCGTCCACTCCGCTCATCATCACAACATCTCTTCACCATACCATCCATTCAAACTAAATCCTTCTGTTCTACGACTTTCTCTAGTGCCACCTCCCAACTTTGGAACTCACTTCCCGGCTACATTTGCTCTCCACAGAGCTTAGAACAATTCAAAACTCTGCTTATCCCATTTGTTTTCTATTGCTATTGTTCAGCTTAATTATTTTGTTTGCTTATTGTTAGTGTATTTATAATGTTAATTGGTTGCACAAGTATTTGCCTTTTGTTTTTTTGGTAAAGCGCATTGGTATTTCTTTCCGTTACAAAATGCGCTATATATAAGAATTAGCTATTATTATTTATTATTATTATTAAAGTAGATTGAGAATCCTTGGAGAAATTGAGACCTATGTGGTAGACTGAGAACCCATGAGGTAGACTGAGAACCCATGAGGTAGACCGAGTACCTATGAGGTAGACCGAGTACCCATGAGGTAGACCGAGTACCCATGAGGTAGACCGAGTACCCATGAGGTGGACCGAGTACCCATGAGGTAGACGATGTACCCATGAGGAAAACCGAGTACCCATGAGGAAAACCAAGTACCCATGAGGTAGACCGTGTACCCATGAGGTAGACCGAGTACCCATGAGATAGACTGAGTATCCATGAGGTGGTTGGGGTACCCATGAGGTAGACTAAGGTTGTCTGAGGACCTACAGAGGTGGTCTGAGTACCCATTAGGTGGCCTGAGTACCCATGAGGTAGACCGAGTACCCATTAGGTGGCCTGAGTACCCATGAGGTAGACTGAGTACCCATGAGGTAGACCGAGTACCCATGAGGTAGACCGTGTACCCATTTCACGGTCCCATGAGGTAGACCGTGGACCGTGTACCCATGAGGTAGACCGAGTACCCATTAGGTGGCCTGAGTACCCATGAGGTAGATTGAGTACCCATTAGGTGGCCTGAGTACCCATGAGGTAGACTGAGTACCCATGAGGTAGACCGAGTACCCATGAGGTAGACCGTGTACCCATTTCACGGTCCCATGAGGTAGACCGTGGACCGTGTACCCATGAGGTAGACCGAGTACCCATTAGGTGGCCTGAGTACCGATGAGGTGGCCTGAGTACCCATTAGGTGGCCTGAGTACCCATGAGGTAGACCGAGTACCCATTAGGTGGCCTGAGTACCCATGAGGTAGACCGAGTACCAATTAGGTGGCCTGAGTACCCATGAGGTAGACTGAGTACCCATTAGGTGGCCTGAGTACCCATGAGGTAGACCGAGTACCCATTAGGTGGCCTGAGTACCCATGAGGTAGACTGAGTACCAATTAGGTGGCCTGAGTACCCATGAGGTAGACTGAGTACCCATGAGGTAGACCGAGTACCAATTAGGTGGCCTGAGTACCCATGAGGTAGACTGAGTACCCAATAGGTGGCCTGAGTACCCATTAGGTGGCCTGAGTACCCATGAGGTAGACCGAGTACCCATGAGGTAGACCGAGTACCCATGAGGTAGACCGAGACTGAATACCCAAAGTTAGATTGAGTATCTTGAGGTAGTTTGAATACCCATAACAAGCTTTTAGCCAGAAATGCGTCCGGGCGTCTTTTGTCTTTTGGACGCCCTATTTCATTTTTCGACGCCCGAAAAACTTAGGGACGCCCTTGAAGACGCCCTGTTAAGCTTAGGCGATTAATGAATTGTCGGCAAATCATGGTTTTGATGAAGTATCTTGATGTATTCCCTAATTGAGACGTCTTGCAACCACAAAGGGCTGTTTAAAAAAATATAAAGTCCCAGAAACAACCGCAGGTTCTACAATTGATCCTGAAATACCAGGGTTTCTTTGGAAAAAAAAACCATCAAAAGACTCTAGCGCCCATGGTCTCCCACAGACCTGCAGAAGTAACACAATGTATCATTTTACCTCCCCTGTGTGGGAGCCTTGTGCCTGCCCTGCCGCCGAACTGCAGACCACAATGGGATCATATTACACAAACCACAACTCATCCACAACCCAATTTATGAATGAGAGGTCACCCCATGTGCATTATGGATGCTTATTGGTTAGCTAGAATGAAATGGGCGGGATCTAGCTAAATATGCGCACATGTAAGAACAGTCATGTGCAGTAGACACTTTAAAAAGACACTTTATGTGTGTGTAATAGAACTCTATGGTGTAACTGAAAGGCCCATGTTCACACCATGGGTAGACAGTACACCCCACAGATCCATACCCCGATTTGTAAACATTAATAAGCATTGAAATTGGGCGTTGTAAAGATGTCAGAATTTCGGCTAAAAATATAAATGATACTATTTTGATGATATAGGTTGGATAAATAAAAGAAATATGCTCAAGCTTACTTAACCTTGTATCTGGCCATTGAAAAAACAAACATATAAATTGCATCAGAGTCAAATGCGAGGTACATTGGTTGCCCCAAGTCCACAAAGAATTTCCCCCTAAAATGATAGACCACATTTTATGCAGGTGCGTTTTGAATGTGCAAGGAAAAAAGAGTCTTAGGATGTGTGCAATCATGCTACTGGAAGTTCTACTTACTAGGCTGTGGTTGTTTTCTAGATATCTTATGACAGCAGTACGGCCATAATTTCCATGCTGTAAGAGAAAAGAAAATACTGTAGAGAATATTTTCTGCAACAGTTACAATGACTTTACTTGACTTAACACTCTCCCATGCTCACCCACTTTGATTAGTTTTTTTGATTTACATTTCCATTTATTTCTTGTTGTTGTTCATAAGGTCAACAAAAAATGGGGATGCCCTTTAACCCGATGTTTTGTCTGGGTCGGTTAGTCGATAATAATTTTTTTAATTTTTTTTAGATGTCGAAGAAAGCCCAAAACTGCATTAACATTTCATGAAAGATCTAGTTGTCAAAGAAGCAAGGTATTTTATCTTATACATCTTGTCTCAAGCACTCTTTTTGCATCTTTGTTTTGGCAAATTCCTTCAAAAACAATTTCCAAGAGTCATTTCATTCACCATGTTTTTCGTCCGTTCAATAAACAAGCAATAGCATTGAAGGGCATTACTTGCAATAGCACCCTCTGTTGTTCAATGGATTGTTAGACTGGTTCCTTGTATAATCGTCGGA
This sequence comes from Asterias amurensis, assembly GCF_032118995.1. Taxonomy (NCBI): domain Eukaryota; kingdom Metazoa; phylum Echinodermata; class Asteroidea; order Forcipulatida; family Asteriidae; genus Asterias; species Asterias amurensis. The sequence goes on along the minus strand of NC_092650.1, from coordinate 9,243,249 downwards.
TAAACGGGCGTATGGTTTGATATGTGTGTGAGGGGGGAAATCGATCTCCGTTGCGCTTTTGTGAACGTTAAATACCACAACTGTGTTGCACCATGATTGCACTGGATAATAATTGTTGTTGTCGACCATAAGTAGTCGGCCGAAAAACAAATTTTTGTGTCAAATCTACCATTTTGTGAGCATAAAATATTAATGAAATCACAATTCTGAAGAAAAAAAAAAAGGGAAAACCAAAAGAAAATAATAATAACTAGAGATAGTGATTGTAAACAATCACACAGCTGTTCCCGGGTGTTTTGTTAATAAAGTTCTCTATGCTACAAAAAACACACACATTACAACTCTATGAAATGTGATTACCTGGTCTTGTATCTGATACTAAATCAAAAGGAGCTTGAACACAAAAAACAAAGGTCAACATGGCGCCATGGTCATTGTGCTGAATAAATTTAACACAAGTTCAAAAATTGAGTGTGCAGTTCTTGAGATAGGATCCCACTTCCGGTTAACCCGGAAGTAAAGGTCAATACTGGGTGACGGAAAGCCATGCTTGATTTTCAATGCCCAAAGAGTCCCTAACTGAAAAAAGTTTGAAAATCTGCTGTGTAGTTCTTGAAATAAGGTCCCACTTCCCGTTGACCCGGAAATAAAGGTCAACATGGGGTCATACCAACCCGATGCGATTGTCCAATGCCAAAGGAGCCCATAACTGAAAAAAGTCTGAAAATCGGTTGTGTTGTTTTTGAGATAAGGTCCAACTTTCGGTTGACCCGGAAATAAAGGTCAGAAAGGGGGTCTTAGTTTTCAAAGTTAATATTTAATGCCTAAGTAGTCTATAACTGAAAGAAGTTTGACAATCGGTTGTGTAGTTCTTGAGATATGGTCCCACTTCCAGTTGACCCGGAAGTAGAGGTCAAATCGGGGTCACGGTTACCCGAGGCAAATCTCCTATGCCTAAGGAGTCTATCACTGAAAAAAACTTTGAAATCGGCTGTGCACTTCTTGAGATATAGTGCTGCAAAGAAAAACTCATTAAAGCTTCTAATTAGCATAAATTAACACGTGATGACGTCACAGTCTTTAAATTGTGTTTTTCATACTAATAAATTTCACAAGGTACAAGATGGTATGTAACTTATCCCGATCCAATGACTTCTACTAAAACTCAATTGTGTTTTGCACTAACCATAGGAAAGATGTATCAATGCAATGATCAATGCATATCACGTTGTAGCCATGATGCCAAGATTTTTAATTAATCATTAATTATTGACGTACTTTGACTGATTTTAATGGACTGAAACATCTCTTATTAGAACCAGTAAATTTTTCGACACAGAACATGAAATTTTGAAATCCAACAGATAAATTATTTTGAAGTTATTGTCAATTATTGTGTTTTTGACCTGTAAAACGTTTCCACTTTTAGCTCCATATGTTTTGTACACAGAAAATAAAACGTGCAAACGTATGACGTCACGATGACGTTACTGAAAGCGTTAGGCTGGAAGTCTTATCTACACTTCAAGACAAGTCCATAACCGAAAAAAAAATTGGATTGGATGTTTAACTCTTGAGATATGATGGGAACAATATTGCCTAATTAAATATTCACACGGCTGTCACATGAATAATTAATTAAGAATTTTAATCTAAATAAATCTCAAATTAAAGTTAGGCCATAATCTTTAATATGGTAAATGATTTGTCTCATTCTAATAATTTTAATTTGACATTTTAATAATTTGAAAAGTCAAGTGTTAAGTCAATACGATTTTGAGGAAAGAAAGAATAATAATAATAACAAAAAATTAAAAAAATCTCGACGATTACAATAGCTGTTCCGACTAAAGTTCGGAACAGCTAATAAAAAAAAAACGCAACAAAGATTTTCCTCATTTTACGGTCGGTCTGGATAGAGCAATCCAACATTTTCTTGTTTAGGCCTATTATCATTGTCACAAAGAGACCAGGGGCCGATTTCACGAAACTTTACGCAACTGCGTAAGTCCACTTGCTCAACATTTATGGCGCCATAAACCTTGCGCAAGTGGACTTACGCAGCCAGTACAATTTATCTTTTTCGTTGTTATGGGGCAAACAAAGGATAACACAGTGAGTGCATGCACACATGCAATGTTCCTGCACGATTCCAGGTCTATTTCAGGCATTCCTGGACATTCATGTAAACAAGTTTTGTTGAAAACGTCAAATATCTAGTACGTAGAGATTTTTTACCTTCAAGTTTTTCCTTAGAAATTACCTTTCGGGTGAAAACAATCAGAGGTTGAACAACAAAACTGTTCAAGTTATATCAATATTTGTGCCCATTTTACCAGAGATATTTAAAAATTAGTTTCTCACCAGGACCCCTGGCTTATTTTGTTAATACAGTTATTGTGTGGTAAAGTTTTATTGGTCGAGAACCAATTACGTGATGTGATACAAAAACGCATGTTCCATTGCTTCACAGCGGGGAGGGTAACATGAGTTTTGTTTACTGATGTACATTACATGTACCTTGTTTGTTTCCACCGTTGGCCGAATTGCAGGGCCGAATTGCAAGGCTGTGTATGAAATACCCGTGGGTTAGAAGAAACAGTAAAGAATTGTTTCTTATTTGAACTGTGCGTCTGCTTATTGAACTATGCATACTCATCAGTCGTAATAATGTTTGAAGATGACAACAGAGCTCCGAGAAGAGGAATAACCATTGTACCAAGGTACATGTATAACAAAACAATTGTTTGCATGCTGTGAAGGGAGTCCATGGGTTTTGTACATCCTTGGGGGGCAAATAACACCCTTCACCTCCATTGCCATTACCCCCCTCGGGTGTACAAAACACCATGGACCTTGCTACAGTGTGCCACAGTTGTATAATGAAGACTCTTACCATCCATTTCCCAAACCAGCTTGCCCTGGGATCAATGATAGAGATACAGTGCAGAGGAGTAAGAAGCTGGCATGAGGATGTCATAGACTCATATGGTTCAGTCATTAATAGATTAAGGGTAGACTCTGTCACTTCATCCAGGAATCTGCATATAACAGAAACATCTATATACATGTAAAGGATGTAAATTATTTTTGTCTTTTTGTTTTGGTCATGGTCTCGGATACCTTGGTCTTGGTCTCGAACTGCAAAATGTCTCGGTCTCGGAGGGCTGGTCTGGGTCTCGGTCTCGGACTGCAAAATGTCTGGGTCTCGGAGGGCTGGTCTGGGTCTCGGTCTCGGACTGCAAAATGTCTCGGTCTCGGAGGGCTGGTCTGGGTCTTGGTCTCGGACTGCAAAATGTCTCGGTCTCGGAGGGCTGGTCTGGGTCTCGGGTCTCGGACTGCAAAATGTCTCGTTCTCGGAGGGCTGGTCTGGGTCTGGGTCTCGGACTGCAAAATGTCTCGTTCTCGGAGGGCTGGTCTGGGTCTCGGTCTCGGACTGCAAAATGTCTCGGAGGGCTGGTCTGGGTCTTGGTCTCGGACTGCAAAATGTCTCGGTCTCGGAGGGCTGGTCTGGGTCTTGTTCTCGAACTGCAAAATGTCTGGGTCTCGGAGGGCTGGTCTGGGTCTCGATCTCGGACTGCAAAATGTCTGGGTCTCGGAGGGCTGGTCTGGGTCTCGATCTCGGACTGCAAAATGTCTCGGTCTCAGAGGGCTGGTCTGGGTCTTGGTCTTGGACTGCAAAATGTCTCGGTCTCGGAGGGCTGGTCTGGGTCTTGGTCTCTTCAGGGGTTTCCCATAACTTCTTTTTTTTCAATCGCCCGCCAAGTGAGTCAACCAAAATTCTTGATCGCCCGCAGGTTTTTTGACTAGCCCACATGTATTTATACACAAAACGAAAAAAAAATTTAAAAAAAATAAAAACACGAAAGTGGAGGATTTTGTCTGGGTCTTGGTCTCGCACTTCGAGGTCACGACTACAACTCTGAACTGGCTCTTATATTATCACAAAACCCCCACATATGTTGATGTACATTTACAAGTAGTGAATGAGACCTGAATGAGACCTACATGTTGTCAAGTAGCAACTTGTACGGCAATGCAGCTTGTACATTGGACCTTAACTATTTGTGTGTGATTTTGGACACTGCATCCTATCTGCCGAGCGCCTTATCTGCAGCAAAATTACAGTACTTGCCGCAACCAGGATTGTTTATAAGGTGTAATGATACATACATGCAATTCTACATGAACATGTACTACTGGGAAAAGCACAGCCACAAATTGTGGTACATACCTGTCAGGAAATCGCACCCAGTAAGTTGGAATCTCCAGGTTAAATTCATTCATCAAGCGGAACTACAAACAAAACAAAAAGATAACACTCTAGACAATCTCAATCAGGTTTAAAAAAAATATTATATATGTATACATACAGCTCCAGCTGCAAGTAATTCCAACCCCCCGCGAGTTCGGAACGGGTACCCGCGAGTAAACTACGTGGCGGGTAAGGGGACCCCCCGCACCCCCGCGGGTATTTGCGGAGACGGTGGTACTTGCGAGTGGCAAGTTTTGCGGGGCACACGAAGGTCCCCGCAACAAGTCTAGTAATAACTTCACGCATGGGTTAGCATGAATACCTTCAATGATAATAGGGAAGGCGGCCTGAATAATTGTACACAAAAGAATTCTTTAATGCCACTTGAGACTTTGAAGAATGTCCGTTTCCGTCTTTTAAGAATACCGGCATTCGAGTTGGGGTACAACCTCCCCTCCTTGTTATATTTTTGCCGTCCTGGGACAATAAAAAAAAAATTTAATGGTAAAATGACCTGTATTCCGACTGATAATATTGCTAGCATTCGAGTTGGGGAACATTCTTTTACAAGTTAAGAATGTCGGACCTCCCCTTGTTATATTTTTGCCGTTGTGGGACAAAAACAATTTTTGTTTAATGGTAGATTGTCCGTTTCCATCTTTTAACAGTGCCGGCATTCGAGTTTGGGAATTTTTTTTTTACAAGCTAGAAATGTCGGACCTACCCTCGTTAGTATATTTTTGCCGTTGTGGGAAAATGCATTTAATGTTTTTCTTTTAAAAGGTAGAATGCCGGTTTCCATCTTTTAATATTGCCGGCATTCGAGTTGGGAAACATTTTTTTACACGTTAAGAATGTCGGACCTCCCCTTGTTGTTATATTTTTGCCGTTGTGGGACAATGCATTTAATATTTTTCTTTTAAATGGTAGAATGTCCGTCTTCCGACTTTTAATATTGCCCGCATTCCAGTATTGGGTAACATTTGTTAACAAGTTAAGAATGTCGGACATCCCCTCTTTGTTGTATTTTTGCCGTTGTATGACAGATACAGATGTTTCCAGGATTTGGGACATTTTTTAAATTTGAACATCAGAACATTGACAGCTTTGTATATTTTCAGTGAATTTTCTCTAAATTTGAACATCACAACATTGACAGATGTGTATATTTTCAGTGAATTGTCTCTACAGAATCAGGGAGGGTTGGCAGTTCTGCCATGTATCGAACGCTTCCTTTTTTCTGCCCTTTCTCTGTAAATAATATGGGTTGCTTTTTATGTCTCATTGAAAACAGTGAGGCATGACAACAAACATGATGTTGCTGGGGAATGCTTGCAACCAGTAGCAGGAAGTGTCCCATAAAACCTTTATATTGTGTCTTCCTTTACAACGCCAGACCATGGCCAGACACAGCAATCTTTTTGTATAAACTCGTTATAAAAAATATCGCGAAAGAGGGTAGATCTGGTATTTGCCAATTTATTTTGATTGAGAATTTAGATTAAATTTGAAGCAGCCTTTTTGACAGATTCTAGAAGTCTACAGGCTTTTATCATTTGTTTAATTTTTGTTTTACCTTTGATGACCCAATTTTGTGTCATCAAAGGTAAAACAACAAAAAATTGAAAAATCTGTTTGTATAAACTCGTTATAAAAAATATCGCGAAAGAAGGTAGATCTGGTATTTGCCAATTTATTTTGATTGAGAATTTAGATTAAATTTGAAGCAGCCTTTTTGCCAGATTCTAGAAGTCTACAGGCTTTTATCATTTGTTTAATTTTTGTTTTACCTTTGATGACCCAATTTTGTGCTTTACAGTAAACGTTTGTATTTTGTTGACCCAGTGAAGTCAATAAACAATGTCGGCATCAAGAGCTATTACGGTATCAGTTAAATCATGGAGGTAGAGTAATACCTCTTAATGGTTAAATTCCCTATCCCCCTTTCCAGAAAATAAGTAAATATAGATCTTCTTTGGTAAAATTTTCAAATCAGTAATTCATTCTGCAAAAATGTTGAAGAGGTTAAGTTGCCGGTAGTTGCCATCATATTTTTACTGTACAGAACATATTAGTTAAAATATTTATATTATTCAAAGTTTTTTCGAATTTGCTTTGTTCTTTAATCTGATTAACAATAAATACAAATTAGGAAGGATAACCCTGTAATATTCATTATATATTCAAAACTTTCTTTGTAAAATGTTTTCCACATCGTGATGTTTACCCGTCGTCGTCACCACGACCCTGGTTTTGCTCTGTAGAAAAATGGACATGTACAGCAATCGCAGCCCGGTCACCCGACCTCCAACGAGTTTTTCTAAGCAAATTACCGACAAACTTGTATTATTATCATTTTTTGTTTGCCGTTCTTCTTTTCGTTTTTATGGGCCGAGTTCAATAACACCTCTTAATTAAAAAAAGAAAAGAGGAAGGTTTTAATGAGTTTTTTTAATGTCTATATAGGAGGGGGATCTCTGATGTGGATTAGAGAGTCAATTATTTGTTGTAAAATCCTCTAAAGTTATCGATCACTCATACAACATAACATGCATATTGTTTCAGAATCACAGTTCCAAAATGTAAAATTCTAGAACTACTGCTACCAACAAAGCAAATATAACATGTTTCAACTGGTGACAAACAATTGCACATTATATGTTACATTTGCATAGGGGATAAAGAATAATAATTTTGGTTTTTACCACTACACCGATGTGTATTAGTGCGATGTGTATAAGTACGGTACTTTCCCGAGTCCTGCAAAAAAACACTGGCTTTAAATTTAAAAGTTTATCAAGGCAAGGCCAACAAAACCTTGCTCCAACCATGGAGGTAGAAATAGACGAGACCATCTACCAAAAAAAACCCCAGAATGCCCCCCCCCTCCCCAAAAAAACAAAAAAAACAAGCCAGCCACTCCAGGCCTCACAGCCAGCGACAACATTCCCTTAGATGTGCCGCAACCTTAAGCTTATCATCAGTCAGCCATATTAAAAGACGGAATACGGACATTCTACCTTAAAAGAAAAATGTTTAAGCGCATTTTCCCTCAATGGTAAAAATATAACAACAAGGGGAGGTCCGACATTTTAAACTTGTAAACAAATGTTCCCGACTCGAATGCCGGCAATATTAAAATACCGAATACGGACATGTAAGAAAAATGTTTAAATCCATTTTCCCTCAATGGTAAAAATATAACAACAAGGGGAGGTACGACATTTTGAACTTTGTAAAAAAAAATTCCACAACTCGAATGCCGGCAATATTAAAAGACGGAATACGGACATTCTACCTTCAAAGAAAAATGTTTAAATGCATTTCCCCACAACGGGTTACCCTCGGGGGCTTGGAATTACTTGACGCTGGTGCTGTATATACATGTACTCCTTACTAATGAAAACACTAACTGACACTAAACTACTACATTGGTATCACTTGGATCAAATTTGACAATTTGTGGGTCTTCCACATTGTCACAAATTGTCTCCCTTACACCAACACTCAAACCTAATTATTCCCAATCTAACATTTTCTTGTTGCACAAGTTTTGTGACCAGACAACTGAAGGGACATTTCAGATGTAATAGGAAACCAAGTTGATTGATCTAGTTGCATTTTTGTTATGTTTAGATTACAATTCTTATGGGAAATGGGATTTTTGTAATCCTTTTTTCTGACTAACCTTTCTTAGAAGGTTACAAAGTGCATGATGTACTGTGTCAATACCATCTCGTATGAAGATGCTCCTGGCTTTATGAGAAGTAAACTCTGAAGTAAGATGCTCAACTGTGCAAAGAAATAGACTTTTTTAAAGTGCATCATTCAAAAAAAAATTAATTCCATACTCAAATGTGTTGTTTTTAATTACAACTGGGGTTTGCTTCTCTAGTGGAAACAAATTTTTTTTTTTCCAGATCTAAACTTTTTTCTGCAGAAATGGAAAAAAAAAAAAGAAAAACTAAAACAAAAATGATATACAAGTTAATTTTAATTTTACGGTACATAATTGAAATGCATTACAAACCACATGTTTGTATTACAAAACATGGACCATAGTTTAGGATACACAGCATACACGGACCCACACATTTCAAGTTAAAACTTGATAGGTAGCTGGAACACTGTGTCTGACTTAATACTGATAAGTTCAATAGTTCAGAACAAAAGAAGAAATTTTGCCATTCCTTAACTAGTTTATGTACAATTAGACTTGGCTTAAGCAAGGTCATGACTAGCAAGTGTACATGTACATCTTCAGATTCCCTAAAACAAAAGAGGCTTCCTGCCATTGAGTCTACACATTCTTCAAACAATAAATAAATTTAATATTCATTCATGAACAATGAATCAGATTTACATTCATAAATACCTCAGACAGTTTCGCTATTCCTATTGGTGGAGAGCGAGTCACGTGGGGGTGTTTAAACGGTTGATAAAGACCAGCAGGACCTGTTTATAACCGGTTGTTTTCAGACCTGTTTAGATGCATATCCGCGCTAGTCTTGGTGCAAGACGTTTCATATTTCTCGAAAATTGGGAAACGTCTTGCACCAAGACTAACTACGTGCACATTGCGTATCTTAAAACTGCCCCAGTCATAAAAATGCAACACAGTATAGAGCTCAAGGCACCAGAAAACGGATAAGTTTAACAGAGATTCTTACTTTATTACGCCTTTTAAGCACAAAGGCATTTATGAATGGGAATAAAAGAGTAGTGACTCGTTCTTAAACTGCTGTGGCTCGGGCCTTTATCAACCCTTTTATTCCCCTTATTTATAACAAATTTGTCAATATAACTATAACCCAATCATTGAAAGTATCTTACCTAAGCTTGTGTATACTTCCCTCATCACATGATGGGAATTAGAGGAGAACATCTTGGCATGAAAATGTAAACTTGTTTCCTGAAAAAAAAAAAAAAAACAGTAAACCATACAACCACGCATTACACTCAAGTCACAAGTCATCTTTGCTCCGTCAAGTCAAGTCATCTTTGCTCAAGTCAAGTCAAGTCTCAAGTCATCTTTGCTCAAGTCAAGTCTCGTCATCTTTGCTCAAGTCAAGTCAAATCAAGTCATCTGTGCTCAAGTCAAGTCAAGTCTCAAGTCATCTTTGCTCAAGTCAAGTCTCAAGTCATGTTTGCTCAAGTCAAGTCAAATCAAGTCATCTTTGCTCAAGTGAAGTCAAGTCGCAAGTCATCTTTGCTCAAGTCATCTTTGCTCTAGTCAAGTCTTGAAGTCAAATCAAGTCATCTTGGCTCAAGTCAAGTCGCAAGTCATCTTTGCTCAAGTCAAGTCAAGTCGTCTTTGCTTGATTTGGCAGGACTTGGAAAAGAATACAATCAAGACACAAGTCAAGACACAAGTCATTTTTGCTCAAGTCAAATTAAAGCCATTATACACTTTCGGTACAGACAACAACAAAAATTCACAGATTTACAAATAATTTACAGGGTTAACAGAAGGTAATGGTGAAAAATTTATCTTGAAGTATTATTCCATGAAATGCTTACTTTATGAGAAAACATTAAAACAATATCAATTCTCGATGGCGAGAATTACGGATTTATTTTAAACACATGTCATGACACTGGCAAACGTGGGGAAACGAGGGTGGGTTTTACCGCTAGTTTCTCCCGACTCCGATGACCGTTTGTTATTTTATATATAAGTTGTGGTACACAAAGTGTGAGCCTTGGACAATATTGTTTTAATACCAAAAGTGTCAAATGGCTTTAAGTCAAGTCGTCTTTGCTCAAGTAAAGTCAAGTAAAGTCAATTCATTTTTGCTCAAGTCAAGTCAAGTCAAGTCATCTTTGCTCAAGTCAAGTCAAGCCGCAAGTCATCTTTGCTCAAGTCAAGTAAAGTCAAGTCATCTTGGCTCAATTAAAGTCAAGTTATCTTTGCTCAAGTCCAGTCAAGTCATCTTTGCTCAAGTCAAGTCAAGTCAAGTCATCTTTGCTCAAGTCAAGTAAAGTCAAGTCATCTTTGCTCAAGTCAAGTCAAATCAAGTCATCTTTGCTCAAGTCAAGTCAAGTCAAGTCATCCTTGCTCAAGTCAAGTCAAGTCATCTTTCCTCAAGTCAGGTCAAATCAAGTCATCCTTGCTCAAGTCAAGTTAAGTCATCTTTGCTCAAGTCAAGTTAAGTCATCTTTGCTCAAGTCAAGTTAAGTTATCTTTGCTCAAGTCAAGTCAAGTCAATTCATCTTTGCTTGATTGCTTTTTTGGCAGAACTTGGGAAAGAATACATTCCTTAAACAAATATAGCGTTATCTGTGTATTTACTTGCTAATGTTGTTGAATATTCTCAGCAGTTACAAAAGGAGAAACTTACAGATAAGACATCATCAGAATCAGATAAAGCTAAGAGTAGACCAGAACGGAGACTATCCCAATGCTCACAGGCTAAAATGTCAGATGGTGGTAGCTTACATAAACCAGTCAGAGTCTCACGTCTCATCTAAAACAAAGACAGTGTGGAAATTATCACAGGCCAATACTAAACACTAGTAAAAGAATTTAAGTCACCTGGGCCCAGTTTCATAGAGCTGCTAAGCACAAAAATATGTTTAACATGAAATTTCTTCCTTGATAAAAACAGGATTATTAACCAAATTTCCATTTGTTGCATATTAGTTTTTACTGGTATTCAGCTGTTGTTTGCTTATCCTGAAAATCACATGGAAATTTGATTGATAATCCTGTTTTTATCAAGGCCAAAATATCATGCTAAGCAATTTTTTGTGCTTAGCAGCTCTATGAAATTGGGCCCTGGAAATATATATTTTTTTGGTCAAACATAAGAGTAGATGTTTATGAACAATAAAACAAGTTTTTTAGTAATTGTTCGTCACGATTTATATGTAAACAAAATAATAAAGTTGTGTGGGTTTACTCCGCCTATCCACTTGTGTGACGGTGATTGAAGCAAATTTTGCCTCGATCGAACATTGACCCACCCTTGTAAGTCCAAGTTGGAGTTTGTACAATTCTAAAAAAGTTTTGTTCTTGCATTTTTCTGGCAATGCTGACCATGTGTACTGCTGCTGGATGCAGCAAAACAACTAAAGATTGGGTAAGTCTGCAGCTGTTTCCTGCAGATCCCAAGTATAGGTGGTTGTGGGCCGCGAAAGTCAGACTCACATGGTCCGGTCCGCATCTTTTTTAGCACTGTGCAGCGAACACTTCGATCTGTCGTGTTTCGAATCCGGAATGCACCACACATTTGACATGAAGAGAAAAGTTATTCTAAAGCATGACGCCATGCCAATAATTTTTCCAGCTAGTTTGAAGTCAAAGAAGATACCTGAAAGGCGTGATAAATCTAGAGGTGCGTTTGTCAAACGTGAAAAAATTGGGGTAAAGGCCCGGTCCCACTGCAGCGATAACGACGCAAAGAGAACCCATTCCATTGGTTGAACGAGCGTGTGCGTATTCTGCGTGGAGCAACTCAACTAATAGAATGTGTTTTCTTTGTGTCGTGATCGTTATCGTTATCACGTTATCGTTTTCGTAGTGTACGGGGCCAGACTATACATTTTCTCTTTAAATATCGCGCCTCAATTGATGTCAGGAACAGCGCCCTCTCTTGTCGGGGCCTACTCTTAAATTTGTAGATAAAATAAAAACTAATTTTTCAGAACCTTAGTTAACTGTTTATTCTTATTCCACATATCAAAACACATATTTTAGTGACAAAAAAATTATTTTGACAAAATACCACTTCCAGGTGACTTTAATGATTGAAACCAAGAGACACAGGTCCATTCAGAATGTGCATCTTCAAAGCAAGTTAGAGCTAGTAAAAGATTTTCACTTTCCCTTCTATTCAATGGGGAAATTAAGGCTTTCTTGCCAGTAAGCATTTTGTTCAACACAAAATGTTGCACCTTAGTTCAGTTGTTAGATATTCTTCTTCTTGGGTGATTGCACATCCCTGTCGGCTGATGTTCAAAATGTTTTGGGCAAAGTACATGTAAAGCCAAATGGTCATGATTTTAAAGTTCAGTATTGACCCCTTTCACACACATCACACGCGGCAACTTTGCTATGCTCACCAATTTGGTGGTCAATAGGTTTACGTGTAAACGCTGGGTCGCCTAATATGCACGCTTCACTGAATAACGCACGCTGACATTGACCACCAAAATGGCGCATCAAAGATTATTCTGATGATGGCGTCCGGTGAATTGGGTCAAAAGCAGCATTCTACTGCACAAGGGAAATTATTCTTACCTCAAGAGGCTTGTCAGGCGCCAACTGTTCAGCTATAGAGGCAAAATGTTCTTGATTCATGAAGGTAAACGAGTCCTGCAGGCCCAAAACAACAACCAACCAAAACCATGAGTTGACAAGTTAGTTGAAATTGTAAATTAAAATTATAATTGGGAAATTAATTTGTTTAGGAAGTTTACTTTCCATGAAAATGAACAAATTCTCTCAACAATTGTATTTTCTATTACTGGTTTGGTGTTTTAGGAAGAACAAAACACAACCAAAACCATATTATAATAATATTAGTAATAAAACACATTTATAAAAATAAAAAAAATCCATTAAAAATTCTCCCATGCGCTTTACAACAATAAAAAATATGTAAAAATACACAAGAATCAGACGTTTTACATAGTAAAAGAGATAATGTAAGCGAACCTGATTAAATGAGGAATCTAATGATGAGCTGTCATCACTCAGGCAGAAGCTGCTTCTCTTTTGGCTTGATGCTTGACCATACATCCCTGCCATATTACCAAACATACTACTTTGAACTGGACGATGTTCTTCATCAAACATCTTAACAAGTCTCTCTACAGCATCCTTGGTGCCATGCTTCAGAGATTGCAGCAGGTCCAAACACCTTCAAGGGATAAATTTTAACAGTCAATTACAATTGTAGTGAACACGAAGGAAAGAAATAAACTTGATGATGTGGGATGACAAGAAATAAACCAATTTTATCATTTTTTCTTTTTTAAACCATGACTTTGTAGTGTCTTTCAAAATAAGTGACACTGGTTTTCATTTCAGGTAGTAGAATGGCATTAAAGCAAAACATGAAAAGATTTTTAAAAAACTTTAAAAACTCCAGGAACTTTCTTTTGAAACAGCTTCATGTGTCATGATGGAAATATTACTAGATCTCCAGTGACTAAGTTTAGAGATTGAATGATGGAGCACATGGTCCATATTTATGTTGGAAATTACATAAGTGATGGATTTTTAGCTTGAAGTTTCAATTGTCTGGAGAAAAAAAAACATTAAAAACAATTCAGGTTACCATGCTTTCATCAGGAAAATCTTGAATTTGATACTTGCTATGTATGTATTTACCATGTTTACTGTTTTTTGCTAGATAAAATAACATTCATAAATACCTCAGACAGTTTCACTACTCCTATTGGTGGAGAGCGCGTCACGTGGGTGTGTATAAACCTTTGTTTATGACCAGTAAAAAGTGTTGAAACATGGGCGTGACACGTGAGTTTGCACCTGTGCTTATAAGACAGTTTCTTCATTCCTATTGGTCGAGAGCAACGGCCTGATGGACAGTTGTGCCACATCAGGCGATACGCGCGACGCGCACAGCATTCCCTTGTAAGGAGATGTTTATCCGAGGGAAGCGGAGGGCCTAACCATTTTATAGCTGGAGGGGTGTTGTGTTGAAAGAAATCATTGAACAATTGTAATTTTGGCATTTATTTTACTTTTTTACCAAAAGTGTTGATGGTGTTTTACCAAAAAGGTATTTATGAATGGAAATCAAAGTGTGTTGAATGAATGGGTTTTCAAATAGTGGTCTAAACCCACCGAGGCCTGGTTCTTGATAACTTACCTTGACTTCGTTTTGGTAAAATTATCAAGAACCAGACCTCATTTGGACTAAACCACTAGTTGAAAACCTCTTCTCCACACATTGATTCCCTTATTAAAGGGTCTATGTACTTTTTGGGGGACAAAAAAACACAATGTCCACAGATTTACATTAAACTTACACAGTTTGAAAATAATGATAGTAGAAAGCTTCCCTGAAAATATTACTTGCTGATGAGGTTCTGTAGCTTTTGAGAAATAAGTAAAACAATGTCATGAAAATCATTTTCGTCTCACTGATCATGAGAAGAAAATTATTCTAGCATGTAAAAATGTATTTTCATTACATTGTTTTACTCATTTTCTCAAAAACTACCTGTACAGCACCTCAACATCTAGTATTTTTAGTGAAGCTTTCTGCTATCATTATCTTCAAACGGTGTAAGTTTAATGTACATCTGTGGAAATTGTGTTTTGTGTTACAAAAAGTACCCAAATCCTTGATGGTTAAGTTGAAAGTGTTTGCGTTTATAATTACTGCCCTTAATCCAATAACACTTCTAACAAAACTTTAGTGTACATAATTTAATGACTTGACAGGGCATGGGGAAAATCATCGGATTACTGCAATCTGAGATCATAGTACAATGTTTCAATGTTGTCAATTTATTGTGTCTCAAACTAAGTTTATTTTAAAGGATAAACATAACTTTTGAATGATATAAATATAGTCAATATTATTGATTATATACCTCACATATAGAATCCTCTAATCTGATTGGTTAAAAAGGGAGTCATGGAAATAGCTATGCCTGCTTTTTCTTTCAAGATGACGTCATATTGACTATGCCCGGGGCATAGTCAATCGACTATGCCTGCCCTGGAAATAATGGATCAGTCTCAACACACTGTATTCCTACATGCAGGTCGCGCATGTGTGTGTATGCGTTGTGTACGTTCGTCATGTCACGGCACGAACTACATGAACTATAGCTGTGACCTTTTTTTCGCAGACGACCTTTCAACGTAGTTTGTGTGGGAAATTTAGTTGTTTGTGTTCATGTCAAACTCGCAACGTAAAATGGCTGAAGCAAGATTTCATCTCGTTGACAACCACATGAAATCAACCACATGTAAATATGTTTCTGTTGACGTTGACTGATGTTGGATTTTAACTATTATCCCAGTTGGATTGGTATATTTTTTACCCGTGTTGGATTTTAACTGTTACCAACAGTGTTGGTATCTTCGTGCGAAATGAAATACATGATTTTGGTAAGTTATTACACTTTTTCACACTTCAAAGTCAAATTTTTACTAAGAAATTTTTCTAAAAAATTGAAGCTTTGAGCTTGAATCGACACATCAACTATGGATTACATTGATGTTAAATGGAATATTGTGCGACAAAATGTCAAGTGAATGAACTAATCCAATTATACCAATCATCACTAAACTCCTATCAAATGTAAATTCCTTTCAATATTTATACTGTTTAAAAAAAAACCAGCAAAAGTAAGCATGGTCGTCAATACATGATTGTGCAGAATATGCAGTCCTATTTATACTACAGTCAGTACTATGTCCCAGAGAAACACAGGGAAACATTTGTAGTAGATTTACTAAGAAGTTTTTTACAAAAGTGACAATAGGTTTTCTTGGACCAGCAAAGTCTTCGGATGATGCTCTTTCAATGGCGTTTTGGTGTGACCCACTAGCAGGTAGCACAGGGTAAATGATTCAAGATCCAATACAATAACAAAACAGTTGGAAAAGACTTACGCCTGGTCATTGATGACATGATCAGTAATTGTTTGTACTATAACTTCTTCTCTTCCCTTGCTCTGAACACCAACAGATCGACGCTCAATTTCCTCTTCAATCAAAGGTCCTAACACCTCTTCTATTCGACCACGTATGTATTTCACAAGCTCATATCTACATGGCATCAAATTAAATAATAGGAAAAATGCATTATTGGAGGAAAAGTCATTAAAGTATCCAAGCAGTACCCTATCAACGTAATGTTTCACCTATTCATACCATTAGTCAGGAATCCCCTAAAGTGAAATTTTTGAGACATTTGAGAGCTTCATGTAGGCCTTAGGTGCATTTTTTATTGAAATATCCATAAAGTCAAGGCTCATTTTGGGGTCCTAGGGGCCCAGGGGCTGATTTCACTAACGTCTACGTTTGCGATCATCGCTAACACACTTGCGATGAGATCGCAAACCTCAAGCGTTTCACTAAAGTCATCGCAACGTTAAAAGGGTAATAAAGTTTTTGTACGAGGCTAAAAGTAGTGACCTTTGACATTCCGCAACAAAATCGCCAGTCGTCGCTCGAAATGAAATGGCATTGTGCAGTTTATATGTAAATCGTTGTCATTTTGGTGCATACGAACTGGTGTTGAACGATGTTTAGGCATTCATTTACAAAGGGTTAAGGCATTTATAGGCCTTTGGCCTCTGTTATAATTTTAGATTTTAATAAAAAGTTTAGTAAATCTGTTGTAATGGTTGGATTGATAAGAATTCTGACATATCTGTCTAATAATACTAAGATTGACACTGTCAATTTGCCAAAACATTACACATTTTTTGTAAAAATGATGGTTAAAATAATCGAACCCAGATATTTTTACCGATAAGGGGGCTCTTTGCTGCAGTTGCGTCGCTGATAGTTGTCATCAGCAATCTGAGTCTACCAGGTAAAAGACAGCAAGACTAAAATAATGTAGGGCCACTCATTTTGCTCTAAATCACGGACAAATTATAAGCTATAACTATAAGCACAGAACGGCGCAAGGTATCATAAGTTTGTGATGAACTTTTACTTTGCGACCACTAACATGTCATCCCCAGATTGTCATCGCTAAATAAAACTTTGCGACGAGTATATTCATAGCCAAGTTTTAGTGAAATCGTCAGCTAAAAATCCATCGCTAAGTTGCGATGGATTTTAGATTTAGCGATCGATTTCGGCGTTTGCGATGACCAAAATGCATTAGTGAAATCGGCCCCCGTACTTACCTAAGGAACTACCCAAACTGTACCCAAACTGTGCCCATCCAGTCTCAGGGATCTCAATGTTTGGCTAGAAGCTACCCACAGGTGTACCAACAACCCAAAAGCGAGCCTTCATTAAATTGACTCGTACTATTAACGTCATGAATTATAAAGTTATAATGATCATATGCATTTGAGTAGTATTTATTTTATTTATTTTTTTAAATACAGGTATTATTCCTGGTAAATCCCCAAACTTTTGTACATTGTTCATTATACAAAGTACGAATACATACATAAAACAGAAAAACACAAACCTGTGAAAATTTTCATCTGTCTCTTCCAAGTGTAAGACCATTTCCTCAGCAGCTGCCATGTTACTTGCAGCTCTTAATGTTGATTTGATGCTACTAATGAGTTGACGAATGCTCGGAAGAAGATCTTCCTCCCCTCCTAATGGATCTGCCATTATCCTAAAGTTAAGGAGAATCAAACTTTACAAGTCAAAGTCAAACTCTATACCACAATGAAGGTTCTCCTTTCTCAATTAATCAGATACATCCAATTTATGGAGTCAAAATTTAGACTCAATAAAATGGCCGACCGTGTTTAAATCGCAAAGTAAAAGGAAACCTTGCAATTTCGAGACACTATTTGTGTGGATCATCGTATTCTACGTTTAAAACATCTTTCTAGCCATATCAACTTCATGAAAAACAGTTTCAAACGCTTCTCATGGAACAACTCGACCGATCCAAGGCAACATGTTCCTTTATGGTAATTAATAATCCTCTCCCCTTTTTCTTGTCATGGCCTTCTAGCTCGTTATCAACAAAATTTCAGAAATTTCCCTTGTACAACTCCTCAAAGAAATTCGTCCATCCATATTTGCATGTTTGCAGAGCATCAGATTGTCTGCTGACCACCTGACAATCCTTTAACCACGAATTCATTAAAATGGTCGTTGATGGGAAAGGTATAATTTATGGCACGTTTCAAAAATTTTGTGTGGAAAAAAAACTGCGGGCAATCAAAATTTTGGTGGACTCGCCCAGCGGGCGATTGAAGCAAAAGTTAAGGGAAACCCCTGGGTGGCATGGTTGGCTCGTGCGTAAAGCGCTCGTCTCTCACCAAGGTGACCCTGGTGCGATTCCCGGCCAAGGCCATATATGTGAGTTGAGTTGTTTGATGGTTCTCTGCTGTGCCACAAGGGTTTTTCAGACCATTTTCAGACTTTTCCTCCCTCGGGAAAAATCAAACACTTCCGATCTTGGCTGTGCTCTTTGGTCATAATGGGTTGCTGTGGCTGGCAGCCAAAAGCACCCTTGCATGCCTGCTTCTCGAACGCTTTGTAGCCAAGTCCTTCGCAGTTCAGCTCTTAGCTGCGAGTAAGGATGATAAGCCCCCCCCCCCCAAGTACTACTACTAGTAAAATGCTTTACTGTTTTTGATGATTTGAAACTTGAAAGTTTGTGATGCAGAGTCTTTTTTGTGAAAATAATGAAATTTTGTGAAACTAATTTATTTTTTCTGCGGTATCTTTCAGAGCATGCGGGGCGGTGGACACAAATTTATCATTTTCAATCTTATGGCCTTATCATAAAAACTTACTTGGACACATGTTGTTGGAAAGCTGGTACATTGGTAGTTAAAACATTGTGAGAAATGGCTACCTCTAGTCTACACTGAAGTAACATACATTGTAGCTTTTGAGGAAAGGAGTAATTTTCCACTAAATTATGTGAATTTGATTTTGAAACCTCAGAATTAGAAATCAAGCATCTGAAAGGACGTGTTTTTTTTCTTACTTCACTATCTCACAACTTTCGGGTTCCAATTGACGACCAATTGAGTTCAAATTTTCACAGGTTTGTTATTTTATGAATATGTTAAGATACATGTACACCAAGTGAGAAGACTGGTCTTTGACAATTACCTACAATCAGATAGTGTCCAGTGTCGTTAAGCAGGCACGGATCCAGGGGGGTGGGGCATGAAAAAAAAGGAGAGAGAGAAAAAAAGGCGACGAGGAGGGGGGAAGACACAAAATATACTATCCTGGGTATTTTTTATCAAAAAAGCTATTAATAACCTGTCGTACATGTACATGTAGGTCTATCCTTGTACATTGTTTCATTGTGGATTACTATTATTTCACTCACAGACATTGTCTCATGAGGAATTTAACATTTCTTCTGAATTTGTAGATAGCCCTTTTACGCCTAAATTTGTGGGGTTTTTTTTAAATCAAATGACTTTTAAGTGTGAACTTTCTCAAAGATCTTGAGAACTGCTCGTTTTCAGCGGAGCGCGCATACGGACTTTCTTATAGTTATAGTCGGGTTCCTTCAATTGTAGCAATTAATTGTACCATATTTGATAAGTGGTTATGGGTAGCCGACAAACAAAAGACGAAAGAATTGTTTATAAAAGGTGCTGGGGCTAAGGATACAGAGTGGATTGGACCAATTTGTGGGGCTAAAGAAAAACATGACATTTACAGTAGCTTCTTACAGGTTCACTCCCCACTAAAGTTGTATTTTCCCTCCTTACTCAGCATTCATCCATAATCAAGACAGATTAACTCTGCTTTATCCAAACACAAACAAGATTGTTCACTCGTTCAGGCTTTGTCGTCGTCCTATGAGTCATGGCTGACCCTTCGTGAACCTGGTTATGATGGAGTTACACTTCTGTCTATCCATTGCAGATCGATATGCAATGTTTATTGATAAGCCTGCAGCCTGTGAGTTCTTTGATTCCGTCTGTCCAACAATGTTTTTGACGGCCACGTCGGTGACTTCTTGCAACACATCCTTGCACAACGATCTTCTCAAGGTTGTCCCCTCTCTTCTGGATATGTGACCAAAGTATTGAAGCATGTTTTGTTAATTTTTGATAACAAGGTGGGTCTATCTTCTCCTCTCAGGTTTCTAACAAAAACATTGGTTTTGTGTTCTTGCCATGATATTCTCAGCATTCTCCTCCAGCACCACATCTCAAAAGCAGTGATCCTGTTCCTGTGTGCTTTTCCCACAGCCCATGTTTCAGACCTATAGGTGGCTATTGGGAAGACGAGAGCATTCGTTAGTCGAATTTTGGTAGTTCTGGAGATCCCTCTGTCCTTCCAGATGTCAGTCAAGGAGATAGCTGATGTTCTGGCCATAGCAAGGCGCCTTCTGATGTCCTTAGAACTCCCACCTTCGTTGACAATCAAAGAGCCCAGAAAATTGAAGTTATTAACTACTTCAATATCCTCATCATCAGCGTGCAGTGCCTGGTTTTGATCAAGAGTTCCTCCGTAAATCATCGCTTTGGTCTTCTTTATATTGAGAAACAACCCAAAATCTTCGCTGGTGTACTTGACTTTATCAGTCAGGTGTTGAAGTTCTGCTGCTGTTCTTGCTATCAAGGTGGTGTCATCTGCATATCTTAAACTGGTGAGTTGTCGGCCTCCAATTGAGACCCCTCCTGCAAAGCCATCCAAGGCTTTCCGCATAATGTATTCAGCGTAAATGTTGAACAGAAAGGGTGAAAGTTATGCATCCTTGACCGATTGAGAACCATCCACTGTCTCCACACTCTGTTCTCACTGTGGCTTCCTGTCCTTGGTACAGTGCTCTGATCAGTGCAGTCATATGTGTAGAGAATCCTATCTCTCTCATGATGTTCCATAGCTTCTGATGTTGGACGCAATCAAATGCCTTTGAATAATCTATGAAACAGAGGAACAAAGGTTGGAGAAACTCCTGATATTTTTCTATCAAACTTCCCAGATTTACAATCTGATTGTGTGTTCCTCTCCCTCTCAGATAATCCAGCTTGCTCTGGTGGCGACTCACTTTCCAGTTTGAGTCTGATTCTCTCAGCGATTATGTGAAGCATCACCTTACTAGCATGTGAAATCAGTGAGATTGTGCAGTTATTGCCACACTCCCTTGTATCTCCCTTTTTGGGTAATGGAAGAAAAACTGCCTTTTTCCAGTCCTCTGGCCACTCTTTTATCTTCCATATCTTGCAGCACAGTCTGTGAATAACTTCAACTCCTTCTGTACCACTTTCTTTCAGTAATTCTGCCTGGATGTTATCAAATCCTGGTGACTTGCCACTCCTCATTCTCTTAATAGCTTGTTCAACTTCACTAAGGAGAATATCTGGATCTTCTTCATATTCAAGCTGGTGATCATTTTCTTGGTCAGTCACTTCTTCTTGGGAAGCATAAACCTCTCACAATACTGCTACCATCTGTCTTTGATGTCTTTCTCTTCAGTTAGAATGGTGCTGTTTTGCTTGTCAGCAACTTGACGTTTTTGAACATATCCTTTGTGTTGTTTATCACTCGATCCCTTTCAATCTCGGCACACTTCTGGTTAATGAAATCAGATTTATCCTTTCTGATTTGTTGCTGGATTTGCCTATTTAGATGCCGGTACTCTCTTCTTGCATCCTCCTTTTCTAGTCCCTTTCCTTTAACCTCTCTCCTCAATTACATAACATACCACAACCCAAGAGGATGTTTGCCGGACCGAACGACGACATGCTCAGAGATGTAGAGGTGACACAGAGAACGTTCTCAAAGTGCTAACGAAGTTGAAGCCAGGCAAGGCACCTGGAGTAGATGAAATTTATTCTGTGGTTTTAAGGGAAGTATCAGGAGTGATAGCTGAACCCCTCAGCCAAATTGTCCAGAAGTCCTTGGCAGAAGGAGTGGTTCCACTAGACTGGAGGAGAGCAAACGTCACCCCCATCTTTAAGAAGGGCAAACGTAGTGTAACAGCAAATTACAGACCAATCAGCCTAACCTCACAGGTCAGGAAGGTGATCGAAACCATCCTCCGAGACGCCATCATGGAACACCTGACAGCACACAGATTGATCAGTGATTCACAGCACGGGTTTTTAAGAGGTTGGTCCTGCCTGACTAACTGATTAACTTTTCTGGAGCTTGTAACAAAGACTGTTGATGATGGCAACCCTGTTGATGCAGTGTACCTTGATTTCAGTAAAGCCTTCGACCGAGTACCACACCAGAGGTTATTGACGAAACTTCAATCACATGTGATAGGTGAATCAACTGCTGCTTGGATTGAGGCATGTCTGTCCGACAGACAACAGAGGGTGGTGGTGAACCAATCGGAGTGGTCAGGAGTTAAAAGCGGTGTCCCCAAGGTTCTGTTCTGGGCCCGATGTTGTTCATCATCTACATCAACGATACTGACGAGGATATCTTGAGTTCGGTCTTGAAGTTTGCTGATGACACAAAGGTCTTTAGAAAAGTGACAACCTCGGCAGATGCTCGCGGTCTTCAGGACGACCTCAATTGCCTGTACCAGTGGTCTGATGACTGGCAATGTTATTTAATATTGAAAAATGCAAGTGCCTCCACTTCGGGCATAGAAACATCAAGGACAACTACTCCATGGGTGACAGTATAATTCAGACAGTAAGTGAAGAAAGAGATCTTGGGGTAATCATCCATCAGTCACTACATGTAAATGCAAAGACCCACTGTGCGAAGGCAGTCAAAAGCGAATACAGAGTCCTGGGGCTAATCAACAGAACCATTACGAACAAAGACAAAACAACAATCATCAGACTATACAAAGAACTGGTTAGACCACATAGATTACTGTGTACAGGCGTGGAGGCCTCATCTTCAAAGGGACATTGACCTAATAGAAAGAGTGCAAAAGGGTCATTCCACCAGGATGCCTTAATTTTCACTTTAAACTTTAAAAAACATTTTCTTTAAATAAATAAGTTTTTAGTCAATTGTTAAGCAATATTATTCATAATTTTTTTTCAAACAAAATTATTCCTGTGTGTGAGATTTATTTACATTTCTTGTGGTGTCCACCCCTTTTTAAAGACATTTTGTGTAACATAAAAAACGATACCACTTTCCTGCTTATTTTCCCTTCGTTAAGAAACACGTCTGTAATTGAAATGAGTATTTCAATTGAATAACATTCTCAACCTTTCAAAAAATTGTGGTTTGCAATTTTTTTTTTTTTTTTTTTTTTTTTACGATACAACAAAATCACGCATACCGACGTGATGTGTGGTGTTCCCTTAATGGAATCTATGAAACGTCGGTATTTCGACTTTGATCATATATAAACATAAATTAAATGAACAATTTCAGTGTCCCACACTTGTAAGTAGTGATTCAAGCTCACACAGAAATAGTAATATAAAACAAGCGCCGCTTAGTTTTCGGTGCATAGATCTTTAAAACGGCAGACCCGCTCATGGTGTCCGTGTACAAAATAGTCATGGTGGTACACATTTCGATGTCTATAAATAAAACAATCCAAACATTGCGAACGAGCCTGTCATGACAGGTAGACCATGGGATGGGTATTGAAAAGGGGCCTATTTTGGGGGTTCCGTGGTCCCCATCTCTGGACTGCATGAAATTTGACACACAAGGGTTTTCAATGGTACTGAATCCGAATTTGGTTGTTGCTGAGCTCTTAAACTGCACAGTTCGTGAACTGACCAATTTTTTGGTCATTTTAGGTCAAAAACAGTATTTTTTATAACGTCTGTATACACTGATTTACCAATCATTCACGGCAGTGCAAGAACCTTTTCCAAGTGTTTAATGTGAACGATGTAAATTTCCCCCTTTTCTGTCCGATTAACATGCAAAGGCCTACAACAAAAACCCATGCCATTTGTTTTTCGTTGCCAAGATGTGCATGTGTTACATTTTATTATCCTGCGCGCGGCTGAGTTAGATGTTGGACGCAGACGCACTATTAATTGTTCGTATTCCACTCGCGCTTGTGTGATAACTTGTAGTTTTGTCGAACGAGCCTGTGAATCGGCATCCTTTTATTCAGGGGTTTGAAGAAATACTCTGTATGTTATAATGGTACAGTGTGGGAACGAAACATGATAATGCTTCGAATGACGTCACCCACATTTGTAGATCACTATTTGTCGCCGTAATTGTATCTTTTCGGGATTCGGTGCACATTTTTTGCCCACTTTTCTCTCTGTTTACGAGCATCGTTTTTTGGTCATGTTTTTGGCTTGAACACTTCTGCATTATCTGGAGTTTTTTTATTTAATGAACATCGTTTGTTTTTTGTCATGTTTTTGGCTTGAACACTTCTGCATTATCTGGAGTTTTTTTATTTATTTTCTGTCTGTGCTTTCTTGATCTTTCTCTGCTTAACAATTTGTCCCTTTCCTTTTGATCCTCTGTCCAATTCTGTCGACGATGAAAGATCTCATCAACAGTGCCTCACCCAAAAAAATCAAAGCCCTAGAATCATGCGGTATCTTCCAATCAACCAGTGGCATTGATAGATCCATAGTCCAAAACTAGGCAAAAAAAACTGAAAACTAACAACAAAAAACGCACCAAAAAATGAGGCAGGGTCGAAGACATCTTGCGTCTGCACTCATGGTATTGAATAAGTACAAAAAGATGAGCTACCAAGTTAAAAAATTTGGGGTGACGCAGAAGCTGATGAGAAACTTGCACAAGCCAGACCAGTATAGAAGTGGAAAAGATGAGTGAACAAAACAAAAAAGAAGTACGCACGTTCTATGAAACCCATGCCATGACAGTTCCAGACAAAAAAGCAATCAGTAAGAAAACACTTCAAAAGACAGGAATTCTGCAAATCTCAATAACTTCATTACACAAAGAATTCACCGCTGTATACCCAAACATTAAGATTGGTCTTACATCATTTTTCAACCTCAGGCCGAAACACATTAAATCCATGACAGCTCAGACAATCAGGGGGTGCTTGTGCGAATATTGTGCAAATGTAGCACTGAAACTTGACATTCTAAACAACCTCTGCACTTCACAACAAACTCCAGAGTGTAGAGTAAATGGCATTTACACTGTAAGTGATATGACCATATGTATGAAAGAAACGGGTACGCAGTTCCATAATTTGGCATATGTTAAAAGGGACTGTGACCATTGTGGAGTTCAACAGATGTGGAAGCATTTTGAACCACTGCTGGCTTTCAAGGACAAGACAGTAACATGGAAAAAATGGGAAAGGATTAAGGAGAAAAAAACACTCCGGTCGGGTGAAACAAAGACTGTTAGTCGAGTATTGCTGCAGACAAAAGAAGGCGGGATCAAAGATCTGATCACTGAACTAGCTCACGAGCTTGAAACTTTTGCAGAGCATTTGTTCACCTGGAAGTGGCAGCATTTGCAGTATAATGCAATTTCCCAAAATCCACCTTTGGGATACATCATCATGGTACTGGATTTTGCAGAAAATTACACATGTATACTGCAAGACGAAGTCCAGGCAGCACATTGGTCACATGATCAAGTCACTGTCCATCCCATTGTTGTTACATATATCAGTGTCCAGAGTGCAAGTCTCACAACATCAACAACTCACTGGTTTTCATCTCCAATGACAACATACATGACCACTTTGCTGTTGAACATTTCTATAACATTTCCATTGAATACCTCAGTAAGATTATCACCATCACAAAGGTTGTAAGGTTCTCAGATGGGTGCTCAAGCCAGTACAAATCAAAGGGCCCATTCCAGCATATCTCTGAATCATCCCTTCCACTTGAACACAACTACTTTGGGTCACGTCACGGCAAGGGCCCCTCAGATGGTGAAAGCAGTAGTCAAACGTAAAGCATCTGCAGCAGTTAAAAGTGGCACTACGTTTATTCCTGATGCTTACAGCATGTTCATGTATTGTGAGAAGAATCTAACAGTACCAACTGACCATCATGTAGCTGGTGAATGTCCTAGCTTCAGGAGAACAGTATTCTATGTTCCCAAAGAGAATATAGATAGACGGAGGGCTGTCACAATCAAACCCGTTAAGGGAACTCGCAAAATTCAAAGTATGAAGTTTGTAGAGAAGGGTGTTGTTGCAAAGCAACTCTTATCCTGCTTCTGTTTACCATGTCAGCAGGGTGTCTACAGCGAATGTGAAAATAGTAACTATGTTGACAGCTGGCAGAATGTACCACTTGATAGTACACCAACAAAAATCAAGCAACCTGCGGTGCGAGGTAGGAAAGCACACAAGGCTGGACCACTACCAAGTAAACCTGCTTCTCAGCTACAGTCCAAGTCAACAGATGTCATTGATCGACCAACCACTGATCAAGCTGAAGTAACTGATCAAGCTGAAGTAACTGATCAAGCTGAAGTAACTGATCAAGCTGAAGTAGAAGGTAAACTACCTGTAGATAAAGCAGAATGAAAATAATTTGCATGTACTGTAGCAGAAATAAGAAAAGCACATGTTCGACTGTTAAAGATTAATATATATTGGTTTGCGGTAACACCATGTGTGTATATCTACTTGCTCTAGTCTAGAGCAAGCTAGTCGAAACGTTGAGACCAATTCCGAACTGACTCCGCGGCAGTACAGTTATAACGATCCTTTAAGCTAAAGTAGTAGTCCAGTCAAATTTCTATACCATCGGCCCTGGTAATAGTTATAAAGCAGGACAGTTCTTTTCAGAACTGAGAAGTCTCCCGAACCTCCGATTTTCTACTCCACGGCAGTAGAATAAAGCAAGACAGTTCCTTAAGAACAACTCTACCTGGCAAGTAGATATACACACATGGTGTTACCGCAAACCAATATATATTGATACCCCACCATGCAATGCCTCAAATCCTATATATGTTAAAGATTAACCAACATTTTTTGTTTCATTTGTTTTGACCAGAAACCATATCAGTGGGTGATTTTGTAGCTGTCAAGGTAGAAGTTGCTGGGAAGAAAACCAGAAGGCAGGTCTATGTAGCAAAGGTAAAATTTAACAGTTGGTGTAGACTACTGCACCATACTAACAAATACAGTAAAATAAACTTAAACTTGATATGTTCCACCTACAAAATCCTTGTGAAATCCACCCATCAACCACAATATTTCAGATTAACATCTTCAGCAATCCTGTGTCTTGATGATCTTCAGTTCCAACACATAACTTACCCATTGTTGTTTTTCGTTGGCTTTCTTTTCCAGGTAGTGGCTCTTGAAGGAGATGCCTTCAGACTCTCTTACATGGTCAGGCATGGAGGGCTGTTTACTTGGCCAGCCGGAGAAGAAGTGTTTTATTTACACCCTGTTTCTGATATAATTAAATGTTTGCCTTTTCCTGAATCCGTTTTGATTGGTTCAAGATTGTTTTCAAAATTTGAGTCTATGTTGAGTGAAGAATAAGTATGCAGTTAATCTCCATATAGTTTGTTCTAAATAACAATGGTTAACCAGTTCGTGGGAGTTGATGTTCAGAAGAAATTGAAATTGTTCTTATGTGTTGAAGTCTAAAATTGTGATTCAATTTGTATTTCAAATGTACTTCAAATGAATTTCATATCTGCCAACGCAGGAGTGAAACAGAGATACGGTGTCCCTGTAACATAGGTACATTCTCTGAAAGATTATTTCTCCATTAAACAATTGAAGATAACAAAATGTAGAATATTGGATAGTAATTATACTGCATGATGGGCTGCATCTTAACTAGGTTTAATATTGTGACTCAATTTGTATTTCAAATGAATTTTACGATCTGCCAACACAGGAGTGACACAGAGATACGGTGTCCCTGTAACGCAGGTACATTCTCTGAAAGATTGTTCCTCCATTAAACGATTGAAGATATCAAAATGTAGAATATTGGATAGTAATTATACTGCATGATGGGCTGCATCTTAACTAGGTTTAATATTGTGATTCAATTTGTACTTCAAATGAATTTTATGATCTGCCAACACAGGAGTGACACAGAGATACGGTGTCCCTGTAACGTAGGACGTGTACATTCTCTGAAAGATTATTTCTCCATTAAACAATTGAAGATATCAAAATGTAGAATATTGGATAGTAATTATACTGCATGATGGGCTGCATCTTAACTAGGTTTAATATTGTGATTCAATTTGTACTTCAAATGAATTTTACGATCTGCCAACACAGGAGTGACACAGAGATACGGTGTCCCTGTAACATAGGTACATTCTCTGAAAGATTGTTTCTCCATTAAACAATTGAAGATAACAAAATGTAGAATATTGGATAGTAACTGTACTGCATAATGGGCTGCATCTTAACTAGGTTTAATATTGTGATTCAATTTGTACTTCAAATGAATTTTACTATCTGCCAACACAGGAGTGACACAGAGATACGGTGTCCCTGTAACGTACATTCTCTGAAAGATTGTTTCTCCATTAAACAATTGAAGATAACAAAATGTAGAATATTGGATAGTAATTATACTGCTTAATGGGCTGCATCTTAACTAGGTTTAATATTGTGATTCAATTTGTATTTCAAATGAATTTTACGATCTGCCAACACATGAGTGACACATGGATACGGTGTCCCTGTAACGTAGGTACATTCTCTTACACGTTATTTCTACACTAAACTGTGGAAGATAATAAAATGTACACTCCTTGATAAGAGTCTTACTTGATGATTATCTTCAGCTGACATAATAAGACAGTACATGTTTTTTCTCTTTTTTTCTTGCATAATGATTGCACTGAATGGCACATGGACAGTGTCCATAAAAACGTAGGTACCAAATTTCATCATGCCCACGAAACAGAAATATATGTGAACAAGTCTGTATTGTTTAATTAATATTTCATATCATTATGCTACTATGATAAATTTTACATAAACATAAGCTCTGCCAACTCAACTACTTTCAGAAGTAAAAAAAAACATCCTAGATAAAACCTATCTTGAAATGGACATGAAATGGACTGAATGCATCCATAAGATGGTAGACATTTCATCATCCAGGTTTTTTGTGAACCACTTCTCTGATATTTTGTTTTATCGATGTGCTAAAGCACACTTTCTGGATTGTTATTAAATGTTATATTGGTCAGATTTAAATATTGTCTCAAAGAAAAGTGATGTTATCTTTCATTATGGTGTCCCCTGTTACATAGGTATTTTGAAATGAGTGCTAGTGTATCTCGCTCCAAATATTATCTTTGTCCATGTCATACAAAAAAAAAAACTGAATTGTAAAAATACAATATATAGGCCCTCTATAAAATACAATTTCTTTGAAATCAGTCTCATTTGAAAATTTTATTTTCATGAAAAAACTCTTTGCCACAACCTGGTGGAATGACCCAAAGAGAGCATTGCGAATGATTGGAGGTCTATCTCACCTACATGTAGACTACGTTGACAAACTCAGAAAAGTGAAATTGACCACCCTGGAGTGCAGGAGGCTGCGAGGAGATTTTATTGAGACCTTTAAGATACTCAGGGGCCTCGGGGCTTGAACCTGAAACACTTCTTTGGTTTGTCAACCGTGCAGCACAGGGGTCACCAACTAAAACTGTACAAATCAAGATCAAACCTCAACCTCAGGAAGTTCTACTTTAGCCAGAGAGTGGTCAACTACTGGGAGAACATTCTCCCCAGAGAGGCAATTGAAGCTTTATGGGCATTATGGTAATGAGCTGACCGTGGGAACTCTTCGCTTGTTATTAGTTATGAGGTCAGTGGCTTCAACAATGACCTTACAAGGCTGCCGGCCTAACGGCCAACGCATGCAGATAGTGTACGGGGGCATCGTGTCGTGCGATGTTACGCACAGTGAATACGGGTGGGTTTTCATACAGCGACGGTCTTTTTTCGGAGTGAATAATTCGACTGCCTTGAGCAAGGCTAAAAATATTAGAAACTGATATAAGGCACATGGCTTCTTTAAGCTTCTGTATTTTGTTTTCCAGAATGCTCAGCAAAATATTCAGTCACATGATTTGATCATCATGAATTGTGAATTGAAATAGTGTTTGATGAAACTTTTTGGGTGGGCAAATATTTTTATATATGGCCTCAACATTTTTGTATCCTCCTCTTACCAGTTTTCACAGTATTATGCCTTATTTCTTTGAATTGGGGAAAAAATAATGATGCCATATCAACCGATGCCCTTATTATCTTCATTTGTTAATATAAAGTATGCAAACATATATTAAAACTTGATGGACATTGAAATGTACACACCACACACCGATATTCGATGACTTCAACTGGCCCCATTTGTTTCGAGTTTTTCCTGTTTTCACGGCAAACAAAAAAGTATGGTTTCCTGGTGAAGCCATATGGAATGGAAGAAACATCTGCAGTGACTCCAAGTCAGTGTTCTTTGAGACTCTGTGTATGACTCTATAGCCAGCAGTTGTCTTAATTTTATTCAAAATGTTGTTTTATTAAATTTTTTTAAATTACCATGGTAACTTAAAAAAATCAAAAAATAAAAATAATAATAAAAAGTGTGAATAATTACTGGCTTTCAAATCTGATTTTTATTTATTTTGTTCTTATTTTTTTATAATAAAGCGTATAAATAAACAGTGATAATTGAATCAATAAAATTAAAAACCTCATAAAATATTAGAAAATGATATCTTAAGGCACATGGCTTCTTTAAGCCTCTGTATTTTTTTCCAGAATGCTCAGCAAAATATTCAGTCACATGATTTGATGGGCAAATATTTGTTATATGGCCTCAACATTATGACATATTTTTGTACCTTGTAGAAATGCCTAAAATACCATCCTTTTTACATTTACAAGTGCGAATAACCAGTGGAGCCTTACATGTTTCTAAGTTTTGGTAAAGGAATCTGAGGAGGCTCTGCTCATTGCTTGGCAAATAAAACCACGCTATTTTTATCTAGGGACTGTTTACATCGCGCACAGAGAGGTAAAAGATTTGCCACGATTTTAGGGACACCACGAAAACAGGACCTCTTACGATACCTTGTAGAATGCCGAAAATACCAAACTTTTTGCATTAACAAGTGCAAATAACCAGTGGAGCCTTACGTGGGAAAAGTTTCCGTATGGCGCCACCACTTTTTCATTCGATATGAAATAATATATCATAGCGTCATACGATATCGACCCTCATATGTTTTCGAACCCCCAACTTTTATTAAAACCGTTTATCGCGAGATTGTGCAAGCTGCACCGGTTGCAGAAGCTATGCAGTTTACTCACGGTGTGTATTTTTATCAGGCTTAAAGCCATTATACACTTTCGGTAAACAGTATTGTCCAAGTCCCACACTTCGTGTATCACAACTTATATATAAAATTACAATCCTGTGGAAATTTAGGCTCAATCGGACATCGGAGTCGGGAAAAAATAACGGGAAAACCCACTCCTGTTTTCGCGCGTTTCGCCGTGTCATGACATGTGTTTATAACAGATTCTGTAATTCTCGCTAACGAGAATTTATATTGTTTTACCGTTTTCTCAAAAAGTAAAGCATTTCATGGACTAATATTTCAAGAGAAGTCTTTCATCATTACCTTCTGTAAACCCTGTAAATTATTTGTAAATCTGTGAATGAATTTTTTTTTCTGTACCGAAAGGGTCCAACGGCTTTAATCATGCTAAAAATAAAGTCTCCTGACCTTGGTTATGCTCAAATATTTATTAAATTATTGATTTTTGGTACAAATCACTAGCGCATTATTATGCCAACATTCAAATGAGTCTAAGAAACATCATCCAACCTCGAAAGTTCAAAACAAAATTACTATCTGCAAGATTGAGTTTCATTCTGCGTTAGTCACTAGTAGATGGATCACGTGAGGTGGTTACTATATTTGGGATTCTATGGTGTGCCAATATGAGGAAAAAAATAAAATATTTTAAGTGAAAATGACAGTAACTTTTTTTTTTATTAACTGCATACTCCAAGTCCGATGATATATATGCATCATCCGTCTTCAATCAAGAAATACCCGTCCTAAATCAGGGAAGGTACACGTTTGGTAACTACTCAAAACAAATATTAACATAAAAACTGACTTGCTAATAATGAGCATTGACCCCATTGGGGAACTGTTGATAGTAGTAACTATAAGTATAAAACATTGTGGGAAACGATTCCCTCTGAAGTAACGTAGTTGACGTATAGAGTGGAGTGGATTCTATAATTGTACCTTGAGAAAGAGGTAATTTCTTGCTAAAATAATACAAGACTTCTAGCTAGAGTAGAAGTCTTTTATTATCTGAATGCACACAAATTCGTCCATCAAGGGTGTTTTTAATTTCATCTTATCTCGCAACTTCGATGACCAATTGTTTAAACCCAAATTTTCACAGGCTTGTTATTTTATTTTACGATTATGATGGGTAGGATACACCAAGTGAGAAGACTGGTTCCTTTGACAATTACCAAACGTGTACCTTCCCTTTAAGCATCAGCAATGGATGAAGAAACTTACCAAAGTTGAACCAATTCAACAATTACTTTAGAAATTCCCTACTACTACGGTCGGTTGCTGGGAGTCGGACGTACGTTGGTTTGTTGTTGACACGACAACTACGAATGCTGGTCCCGGTGGAAACCAGTAATCTCGCCCCTCGCAAAGTCGCCCCCTACAAAGTCGCCCCCTGCAAAGTCGCCCCCTAGCAAACTCGCCCCCTCCGGGTACAAACTCGCCCCCTCTCTTTAGATCTAAAGCAGAGAAACAGAGCGCCCGCTAGCGTTCGTTCATTACAAGCGTGGACAGTTTTTGCCGTGCATAATCGGAACGTTGGTTGTGTGTGACCGCGCAACACCAATGGTCTTGGAACCAAGACTAGGGGTGTTGATGATGTGTCGCCGTCGCCCTGATGGATGGTGTAACCATGGAGGAAGGAAAATCCTTCCTCCATGGTAGAACATACCTCCATGGTGAAATCGTGAAATGTCTCAGTACCCTTAAAGTGGTTACGATCATCTTGTAATAAAACACAGTGCACAATCGGTCTGTAACAGAAATTATTTACACGTATGTTTATTTTGAATTAGTGTTTTATTGGCAGTGAAAATACATTAATTATTTGCCGGGGCAAAAGATATTTATGTAAAATGATAAAAATGTGTAACAAAACATTCCTGTAAATACTGTACAGTCATCTGTTTTTTTTTGAGGAGACGCAGATCCAAAAATCTTCTTTTTGGGGGGGGGGCAACTTACCCTTGACCAGTTCGGGATCACTCAACATCTCATTTCGTCAAATGGTGCCGCACTAACTTACTAAGTATGGTAAAATCATACTACTGCAGTAGAAAGTTTATTTAGTTGATTTTGAGAAAAATTACTTCAACAAATTCTTGTAGATTTTTTATTTTGTGAGAAAATTCAACTTGGTGGGGTCAATGATGCTTTTTAGGTTCGCTTCACTTTTTTCATTTGCCTTTGCTGTTGTTTTGTGGTTTTGTCGCTGGGTTTTTGCGCCGCTATTGAAGACATTGCATGACATTCACTAAAGAAAGGAAGTCCAAGTCCATGCCAACACACCTCTGAAGTTTTGTGTCCTTGAGAGACAGTTTTATGAATGGGGTATTGGTTTGCAATAAAGGGCACTCTACTGATTCAGAATTTCAACTGATCCTGAACTGGTCAAACAGGTGACGATACTTTTCTCAAGGCCTCTTCAAAAGAACTCATCTTTTTTTGTCAGTGAATATTTGGTGAGTTTTATGTCATGTTTAGCTAAACTGATGAAAAATTTTGTTTAATATATCAAAGAGATTGCAACAAAAAACAATGTGAATTCAAAAAGTGATCCAGAACTGGTCAAACGACTGTATTGTAATGTATCGTCGTCGGTACGACGTCGAACCCGTCGATACACACGACGAGGATCGGGATATATGTCGATTTCCAACTGGGTGCCGAGTTTGTAACCGTGGCAGATTGAGCGTTTTCAATCAGGTGCCGAGTTGGTAGTTGTGCATGTGCCGAGTTTGTGGGTGCCGAGTTTGCAAGGTGCCGAGGTTGTGGGTGCCGAGTTTGAGAGGTGCCGAGTTT
Organism: Asterias amurensis; assembly: GCF_032118995.1. Lineage (NCBI taxonomy): Eukaryota > Metazoa > Echinodermata > Asteroidea > Forcipulatida > Asteriidae > Asterias > Asterias amurensis. The sequence continues at coordinate 9,209,338 of NC_092650.1, read as the reverse complement.
GCTGGTGCCGAGTTTGCAAGGTGCCGAAGTGTCTGGTATTCGTCGTGCATCATGTGCATGATGCGCACTATCGAGACAGCTAAGTCAACAGAAAGACTGACATAAATCATTGAAAAACGCACATATCGAACCTCAGCAGTGTGAGGAAAATGTCGAAATTGAAGCTGGAACAGACACTACAGGATGAATTCGACCGATTGTAAGTTAGTAAGCAAAGGTGAAAAAAATTATTACAAAAAAGTAGGCCCGTGATTGTGAAATTTTCTAGAGTCACTCACTGACGGTGCGTGACAGTCACAGCGGGGAGGTAAAAATAGTGACATATAAATTAAAAGGAAAACCTATCATATTTATGGGGCTAGTCATGATGGAAATGATCAGGACACACAGAGTATTAAAGTCAACATGAACATGGATGGTCCACTACATGATGATGTACGTATACACCTTTTAAAATGTTTATCGGTTTCACCCAGAAACAGGACAGGAAAATTTAAAACTTTATTTTTTATTAGTTGCGATAACGTAACCCTCCTCCCGACGGCCGCCAGGCCGGAGGGTTACGAGATTGTTTCGAGCGGCAACGGTTAATCTGGTCCAACACATACAATTTCGACAGCTAGTCACCAGATTTGCCCCATTTTTACCACTTTCAAAAATCATGACACAAATTCTGAGGGTGCGAACTTAATCCGCAATATCTAATGCAGCCTGCCATAATACTCAAAACACCATTGAGGTAATATTTCGAAGCAAAATGGACAAAAACTTACCAGAACCAGAGCGAAATTCACCGAAGCAAAATGGATCAAAACTTACCAGAACCGGAGCGAAACAATGCAATGTATGGGGTGCATTGTGTAGCCCAGCAACTGTGCACACATGTGCGGTCCGACCTTTTGAACTACACATCACATACACACACATAGAGCCGAAGCTCCGCCACACGCAGGTTCGACATTTGAACCTGTTAATTTCGCTCCGGTTCTGGTAAGTTTTTGTCCATTTTTTCCCATTTACCGGAAGATTGTGCAAGCTCCCATCCCCTGGTGACAGAAGCTCTACTGTTTACTCACTGTCTGTATTTTCGTCAGGCTTAATCATGATGAGAATAAAGTTGCCTGTCATTAGGATATGCTCAAACATAGTGAAATGGACTGGGCAATAGAGCATAGGAATTTTTTTTTAAATCACAGACACGGGTTGGACAAGCAGCACAACCGATTGACCAAATTCAGGCAATGTTCAACACAAAGCCAGGTCGAACACTACGTGCCTTTCCAGACTTCCCAGACTTCCCTTTCCAATATTTTGAGCCTTCTTAATCTTGCAGACATTCATTCATGTATAACAAACACTTTGACAAAACAATTCTAGAGTGAAAGTAATCGAAAATAAATAACTCACATTTCTCCATAAACTGCAGAGTAAACATTTATTTTTTATTAACATTACCCAACTAAATACATACTTTGGCTGAATACATTTAGTTTCCTAGGCATGCTAGGTGAAATTCAGCATTTAAAGGGTGTGCCACTCAAATGTAAAATGACAACCAATACAAAACATTATTTGTCAATCGGGCCATACATTTTTTTTAATGTAACAAGCCAAATGTGTTTATAAGAAATGAAAGACTTTTCAATTTATAAATTACAAAATACTGTCAGCAAATAAAACACTTTCTGTCAAATAAAATACTTTCTCTCAAAAATCAAAAAATAAACAAAACTTTTCAGTACTTTGCAGAAAGTATTTCACCTGAAGAAAATTTTGACTTTGATTTGAAAGAGCTAGGGTGGAACTCAAAGTAAATTTTTGAAGTGGAGCAATCAAACAGTGTTATCATATCATATTCAATAGGGGCGTTTGAAGCTTTGCAGCAGCATGGTGTGGGAGAATAAGTTTGTACTATAGCTAGTAATTTTGTGTGTACAGAAATGTGTTTGAAGTCCTCTGAGAAAAGGGAAACACTCCTCATTTAGTCACAAGTGATTAATAGTTTACTAATAGTTTATTCATAACCACCTGAGATAGTTTTGCTATTTCTATTGGTGGAGAGCGCGTCACATGGGGGTGTTTAAACGGCTGAATGACCAGCTTGGGCTATTTAAACCGGCTGTTTTTGGATATGTTTGTGCTAGCCCATAACCTCGTTCCCAGGGGTGATGGATCTCGCCACGCCATTATAGCCCATAAATACGATAATGTTTACTACACAACACACACAAATGCAAATATCCGAAAAACGTCTCAATCATAAAAATGCAACACACGAACAGAGCTCGAGGACGTCGAAAAACAGTTAAGTTTTAGAGAGTTTATTACTTTTTTACGCCTTTTACCAAAAAAGGCATTTATGAATGCGATAAAAGAGTAGTGACTTAATTAAGGCCCAGTCCCACTGAAGCAGTAAGCAGAACGATAACAATATCGAAATAAAGATAACGCATTCTATTGGTTGAATGAGCGTGCGCGTATTCTGCATGGAGCAATTCAACCAATAGAACGCGTTCTATCTGCGTCGTGATCGTTATCGTTTTTGTTATCGCTGCAGTGTGACTCGGCCTTTAAACTGCAGTTCTTGCAGGGTCAAACTCCTGCAATAAAGACCCTTGCCTTCGGCTCGGGCCTATGTTGCATGGCCATGACCGTGCAGGTTTTAAAAGGCAGTTTAAGAACTCGTCGCTACCCTATTCCCTTATTCAAATAATTTGTATTAGTACAACAAATACTCATAATGAGTGTTTACAACAGAGTAATTTATATTGGTTCGCTCTGGGAAGACTGCAACTACAGTTCTAAGTTCCTACATCAGACATCCCAAGAGATGATTCAATGGTCTTCCGCATATCAGGAGAAGCTGTTGCTGTCAGAGCCATCACCACAGCACTGCGCGACACAAGGGAGCGTAGTTCAGCCAAATGACTATAGCAGCTCCGATAAGCTTCAACCTCAACAGATATCATTGCCCTGTTTTGGTAAAACAAATAGAGAGAAAGAAAGTATTTTCTTGTAAGGTTACCTAGATTTCGAAGAAAGCTTTCCAATTAAAACTTCTGTTGACAAAGAGTAACCACATACACAAACTGGACATGTACCTTCATGGCATAAAAAAAAAAAAACTTGCGACCATAATCGTCTGTTCCTCCAGTACATAACAACATTTGTGCCTTGCAAATTGCACAAAGAAGTTATCAGAAAACAAATGACTTAGGTGAAAGACGATAATTGGATTCACCATTGCTCTCACCTTAAACTTTCATGTATTGTGTATTTTCAAACCAAATACTTTAATTATAATTGCTTACCATTTTGCTACACAATGACCTTTGTCAACAAAAAGGTTTGGCTGGTATTCATAGGAGGATGATGTATTGTCAGTAGACTTCTGCCAAATAGTCTAGGCGATTGGTGAAACAATTGCTCAGAATGTGATAAAAGCATGAAACTTGGCACAAATGATCATAACAACATTCTCAACCTTTTCAGGGGTGGAGCCACCGAGAATTGTATCCAGCATAGCAAAGGTTGCTATGTTACATATTTCCCATAGCAACTAACACAAAACATGCCCACAGGCAATTTGAAAATACAAATTTAAACTTTTTATTAATGTTTATCTTTACCCATCATGTTAACATCAATCTGGAGCAATTGGCAAATACAATAGGCTTAACATGGTTGCTAGGCAACATATTACCCTTAGCGACTAAGTTTTCCATAGCAACCAGCACAAAAACTGCCCACAGACAAATTTAACTTAAATATTTCATTTTTTAAAATTAAATTCAACCTTTCCTCTCATGTTAATATCAATCTTGAGCGATTGGCAAATACAAAAGGCTTAACATGGTTGCTAGGCAACACATTTCTGTTAGCAACCAGTATATATGATATCTATACATACTATTTTTTCACAACGATTATTATGCATTAAGCATTTTAAATATTAAAAAAAAATCCTTAGATGCTTACTCACTCAAAAATGTTACTATAGATTGCTTCATTACTTTACTAAGCAACATGTACATGTTGGTATCAACACGCCAGTCTAATAGCAGACATCATCCATCGACACTATGTCGCCCCTTTTTGCTTAGGTGACCACACCCCACACAGACGGGTCACTGTTTTGAAGTTATTCACCCAGCCGTACAACATGTCAACCCTAAGCCAGATTCCAGTTATAACTGTTTATCAGCCCCGTTTGTCAAGATGAGAGCAGTACATTGTCTATAAAGAGGCTGTGTGGTGAGGACTACATGTAGTTTGTGCTATGTCTTGGGGAAGTCAAAAGATGAATTTTAACAAAGTCTTTGGTCATTGATTTGAAGATAGTGGTTGGTGGGAAACTCTCCGAGAGGCAGAAGTGGCAGCCCCTGACATTGTGGAATCGATCTTGAAGGTATCCTATGTCTCCTGTACCCAACATGCCCAACAAGCCCTCATGTCTTGAACTGAAACTACTTGTGTTGGTTCGTTCATTGTGTACGGCTGACTTTGAGTTGTACGACTCTTAACCAGTGCACCTATTGTCAGTCCACCAATAGGAGATATGTGTAATCTTGATAGGAACCAACACTGATGCTGCCCAATATTAGAATTGACACAGGAGCATGTCAAAGCTCCATTGAAGGTCTAGTAATGCAGGGGCACAGGTCAGTCTTCCAAAAAGTGCATTCTCTCTTAGCAAGCATGTATGTTGCGTATCCCTCAACCTGACTTTTAACAAAGTCTTGGTCAAAGTCTCCCTGCTCACTTCTAGTCCCAAGCCAAAGACACACCAAAGTACTGCCATATCAAGCCCTCTGCATCCTCCTGCCCTCGTTTCTTCGGTCAACTCAAGATACACAATGCTGATGTTTCTCTCTGCCCCAAAATTGCATCCAGGGAGGGGGTTCACCAACCCCAAAACAGCCAGTTGTCTCATCAACTCTCACCAACATCAGACGTCTCAAGTCTCACCCTAAGTGGGCCTCACACATCACCATATCACCAACTGGCAGATCGTCAACACCATAAGGACACTCAACTCAGTCAACCCGACATTCTTGTCAGTTTTGAGGAAGTCTCTCTCTTCACCAACATACGAGAGAAGCACATAATCGCCAAACAACACTTCAAGCTGATCCCACAATGACTGACCGTACAAGCCTCACTCTTCAAGAAGTCACCGATATGCTCATCACCTGCTTTTTTTCACCAAGCTTCCAATTGAGGGACCGGTTGTACGAGCAAACCTATGGGACGGCTACGAGATCCCTCTATCCACGGTTCCCTGGTGAATTTGTTCATGGAAGAGCTCGAACTATCGAGAACCAAGATCTTCGCACATCAGACAAGCCTCCCACCAGAATGACCATCACCAAGCTCCAACGTGATCTTCAGTGAAGCTTAAGTCAAGACTTTCCACACATTCCCCAACTTGATTCATGCAGCACTTCATACACTCAAGGAAAAGCAAGACGCCCAAGACAAGACTGTTTTTACTGCACTCACTGCCTATATGGGAAAGTATGCACCGGGGAGGCTGGTCACATATCTACATATCTAGAATCAATGAGCATCAATCACATGGCATACTGGGACACCTGAACAAAATAAGCAACCATCTAGCATTCACAAGAAGAAGATCATCTCATCGACTGGAAGTCAAGATCATTGTTTGCAACACAGTTCCATAAACACTTCATTGTCTTCATCAATGACATTTCCAGCAGCAGCTGACCACCATACTGATACACACCAGCGCAAACGAATCCAGCCAGCAGACAACTCCAAAGCATCAACGATCAACAATCAACATATTGGATACTTGGATACTTTCTACCCAATTGAGCTTTACTTTGCTGGTCGAGACCACACCGACTCGTTTCGGAGCCAAGCCCTTTTCACACTACTCTATTCACTGGGGTTTGCAATTGCCCCCAGGGATTAACGGCCGGCTTTTTCACACTATGGTTGCTTATTCTTCAGTCTGCCCTAGTCTGTCTACCGCTGCAAATGGGCAAACCTTGGTGAAAAGCCACCCCTGCTCCAACTGGTCTGGAGCAGGGATAAGCCGTAAAATCCTGGGGTACTCTTTAAACATGCAACCGGAACCACATGGAATACACAGTGTGAAAGTGAGATGGGGTCATTGCAGGGTACAACAAGTCCCGGGGCATCCTGGGGCTGTTGCACACAGGGATAAGATATACATACAGTGTGAAAGGGCCAACGGGCTATATATACACACACTGTTATACCCTCAATTTCACTGTTTAGTGTTATTTATTATCAATGCATAGTTTAACGCACAAGCAGTTGACAACATTGTCAGTTGCTAGTTTCTTTTTGATACCGTTGATTTAGTACGTAGCAACAATGTTTGGATTCCATGTAGGCTTAAGGTAAAATACCATTGCTCTCATTGTATAAGGTAAACACTTCTTTTCAGTATTAGAATAAATGAGTTCAGTGAAAGTGAAACCTGTGTTCACAGGCAGTCTTCTATGTGTACTCAGATGGTTGCTATGGTAAATACGTTACTAAGCAACTAAATATTTAAAAAATTGTTTTGTATAACAATTATGACAACCTTGAAATTTATTTTACCCATTAATTATTCTCTTCTATAGACCAAGAGGCAATGTGAAAAAAAGAAACAATGATTCTAACAAACAGTGGATAGACTATTTGTTCTGTTTATCCATTCCCTAGCAACAAAACAATTGTTTTTTTTTGTTTTCTAGTGACACTTACAGTATTGTTTTGTTTCCTGATGACACTGACTGTCTTTGAAACATGTCCACTGATAGTTCTGATGTTCTTGAACATGGGACAAGGCTATCCGGGCGCACTAGGGAGGCTTAAAAGCGCTGTTGCTAGGGTAATTGAGTTACCTAGCAACCGTTGCTAAGGAAAATGCATTTTTCAATGGCTCCACCCCTAAAAATAATCAGTATGGGTTGAAGAATACTTGGGCCAAGTTTCATGCTTTTATCACTTTCTGAGCAATTGTTACAGTATTTTGCACCCATCGCCTAGAATAAAAGGGCCCCAGGAGGGTTTCTGCAGAAAAAAAACATTTTTACCATGTTTTAATGTGAGGTAAGAGACTCGTTATATTTTTGTTATGTTTCCAATGGACTCCAGCTATTAGAAAACTGTAATATCTGTATATTTGAGATCATCTTTTATTGGCTGTTTAAATACTCCACTTTAACTGTGCCTTTGCCTCAATAAATTAATTTCATCTAGTAAAACTTTAAATGAATGGGGGGGGGGGGTCCACCGCGTTCGCGTCATTGATGCCTCACTCCTGTTCCTGTGATTCACTCAGAGGAGATCCCGTCTTGCCAGGGCGTCTTGGCCGTGGAGTTGTCTTGGGGTCCTCTTGCATGGGGATGAAGTCACTTGAGAGGGGGTCGTCTTGAGGTGTCTTGGCCGTGGAGTCGTCTTGGGGTCCTCTTGCATGGGGATGAAGTCACTTGAGAGGGGGTCGTCTTGAGGTGTCTTGGCCGTGGAGTCGTCTTGGGGTCCTCTTGCATGGGGATGAAGTCACTTTGGAGGGGGTTGCTTGAGGGTAGAGGCGTCTTTTGGGTGAAGTCGTCGACATCGCCGGAGTTTCTTGTCTTATCTTTGCACTAACCTTGATTTATTCTCTGTAGGCTCTTTTCACTCCAGCCCTTTATTCTTGAGTTCATCCCTCTTTGTTTACAAGTATTTCCATCTTTTAAAAACCTCTTTTGCATCATCAAAGGCCTTGTATTTTCTTTTTATCTGTCTCCATATCTTTCTGGTGGCCATCTCTCTCTGTGACTGCGACGCACCCATTATCTTGTTCCATATCATCATCTCTCTCGAGATTATCTTCTTCATTCTCGTCCAACTGGTTTCTCTGCCAAGACTTCTCTTTATTTGTCTTCGTCGTCGTCTCCATGGTCTCACTTTAATCTCCATGGCTCCATTAGATTTTCATGAGCATCTTGCTGTTGTTCTGTACCATCTTCACTTCTATTCACCGTTGCTGGAGTTCTTTCCCTTGTCGTGTCTTGATACCACTTTGGCGCATTCTCTCCAATATAAGGTTTCAGTCTGTTGTAGTGTACAATTCTTGGCTTTCCCTTTGCTGCATTCTGAATTTGGTAGGTGACATCACTCATACGTGTCGTTACCACATATGGTCCATCTCACGGCAATTGAAACTTGGGACAATGACCTCGTTTTCGTTAAGGGTTATACAGCCATACTACATCTCCTCTGCTGTCCTCCATGATCTGCTTTGTGGTCATAGTTGCGTTTCTGTCTATCACTTGCAATTTAAAGGTGTTCTCGTGCATATTGATGGAATCTCCATACATTCCTGGCGATGAGCGACATATTCAGTTTGATTTTTTTGCTGGTCATCCTTTGGTCTCTCAATGAGTGTGAGCGGCAGTGTTGCCTCTCTTCCCATCATCATCTCATTGGGTGTGTAGCCGTTTGTTTTGTGATCGGCAGATCTATAAGCCATCATGACATATGACAAATAGATATCCCAGTCTCTCTGGTTATTGTCTACAAACATGGCTAGCATCCCTTCAATAGTTCTGTTCGCCCTCTCTATCATCCCGTCTGATTTAGGGTGCAATGCTGATGTTCTTGTTTTATCAATGCCCAGAAGATTGCATATGATTTCTTTGAAATGGTGAGACTCAAAGTTTCTCCCTTGATCTGTATGGAGCTGCCTCTGGACACCATATCTGCAGACGGATCAGTCTGGGGTAGTGGACCCAACACATCCATAGCTACTCTTTCCATGGGTACTCCTACATTATAGGTTTTCATTGGGCCTCGGCGGGTCTTGTTTGGAGACTTTCTGGATGCACACTTGTCGCATGTTGAGACGATGAGATTCACATCTCGTTGCCATCTGTTCCAGTAATACCTGCTTCTGACTCTGCCCCTTGTCTTGTTTTGTCCAAGATGACCACATGTTTTGTCGCTATGTAATCTTGTTACAAGAGTCTTCCTCAAACTCTTTGGAAGAACAATCTGCCACTTGATGATATCGCCAGCTACGGTTTCCCATCGTCGGCATAGGACACCGTCCGGAATGTGCAATCTTTCCCATTGTGCCCAATAGCTCTTTACTTCTGCACTCTCAGGTGAAATTTCAGCCCACTGTGGACGCTCGGCTGAAGTTTCCTTCCATTGGAGTATCTTGCATACACTCTTGTCTTTTCTTTGTGCGTCTTTAAAGGCAGTGGACACTATTGGTAATTACTCAAAATAATTATCAGCATAAAACCTCATTTGGTAACGAGTAATGGGGAGCTGTTGATAGTATAAAACATTGTGAGAAACTGCTCCCTCTGAAGTGACGTAGTTTTCGAGAAAGAAGTAATTTTCCACGAATTTGATTTCGAGACCTCAAGTTTAGAATTTTAGGTCTCAAAATCAAGCATCTAAAATCACACCACTTCGTGTGACAAGGGTGTTTTTTTTCTTCATATACATTGTAGTTATCACGCAACTCCGACGACCAATTGAGCTCAAATTTTCACAGGTTTGTTATTTTATGCATATGTTGAGATACATCAAGTGAGAAGACTGGTCTTTGACAATTGCCAATAGTGTCCACTGTCTTTAAGTTCTTCTGCCGTTATAAGCTGTTCCTCGTTGTTTCTTTCACCTGTTTGCTCCTGAGCATTTGTTGTGACGATGCCACAAAATGGTTGATCAGCAATCTCTACAGATGCGCCATCAACAATTGGTCTTGCACTTTCACTTGTTCTTTTATGCTGTCGGGGCTTTCTCATGCTGTACTTTATTTCTTGTGCTGTGCTGTATTTCTCCGTCTTGTCACACTGTTTACATTTATTGGCAAAAGGTTTTCTTGACAGACCGTCAGCGTTCCCATGCTGCTTACCAGGACGATGTTGGATTTCGATATCACAAGTGCTCATAAGTTCCAACCATCTTGTCATCTGTCCTTCCGGGTTCTTGAAATTCATTAGCCACCGAAGTGCTCTGTGATCTGTCCGGATGGGAAATTTCCTGCCATACAAGTGGTGATGGAAATGTTTGGTGGACGCAACCACTGCGAGTAATTCCTTTCTTGTTACACAATATTGTCTCTCTGCTTTAGCAAAGGATCTGCTGTAGAATGCGATGACTTTCTCATTTCCATCTTGAACTTGTGATAACACTGCCCCTAGCTACTCCTTGATTACTTGCATCTGTGTCTAAGATGAAGGTTTTGTCACTCGAAGGGTACACCAGTATTGGAGTGGTTGTCAGATCCCTCTTGAGTCGTTGTAATGCATCTTCACATTCCTTTGTCCATACAAAATTAATTTGCGTCTTCTCTGTTAGGCAGTGCAGAGGTCTTGCAATTTCAGCAAAATATCTGACGAATTGTCTGTAATATGAGCAAAGTCCTAGGAAGCTCCTAACTTCAGTCACTGTTCTAGGGGTGGGCCATTTATCAACTGCCTCTGTCTTGACCGGATCTGTCTGTATACCTTGACTTGAGACGACATGACCCAAAAATGTCACTCTCCTGGAAGAGATGACACTCCTTTGGGCTCAACTTAAGGCCAGCTGTCCTGAGTCGCGTCAGTACTTCTTGTAATCTTTGAAGGGCTGCTTGAAAATGATTTCCATAAACGATGACGTCATCAATGTAGAGTAAGCAGGTCTGCCATTGAAGTCCGGAGAGCACTCGTTCCATCAGGCGTTTAAAGGTTACGGGCGCATTACATAAACCAAAGGGCATCACTTTGAATTTGAATAGCACTTCCTTGGTAATGAAAGCCGTTTTCTCCTTATCTTTCTGTGCCATCTCCACCTGCCAGCACCCACTTGCCAAATCCAGCAATGAGAACCACTGAGACCTGGATAGTGTGTCCAGTGAGCCGTCAATTCTCGGTAAAGGGTATAAGTCTTTGATGGTTGAGGCATTTAGTTTTCGGTAGTCCACACAAAATCTTGTCGATCCACCCTTTTTCTTGACTTAAACGATGGGCGAAGCCCAGGGGCTTGATGATGGTTCAATCACCCCTCGCTTTAACATATTGTCGATTTCTTCTTTGGCTACATTTCTTTGATGTATTGGGAATCTAGTGAATGGTTGTCTGATCGGCCGTGCCTCACCAGCATTTATCTCGTGCTTAACAATTGAAGTCTTTCCAAGATCACTTGAGTCTTTTACAAAAACGTCATCAAGACTCTTGATAATTGCATCTTTTGACTTGGATTTAGCCTTTCACCATGTTCACCACTGATCTTGAATATTTCGGTCAAGTGCTCTGGTATTTCTTGTTCCGACGCTTGCTAATGCTCCTGTAGTATAGTTATACGACGTCCCTCTTTTTCTTGCACAATTTCATCACTCTCTACCGGTTCACACGTGGCTAACACTGCACCATGATAGATTATTATGGCTTCATCTTTACGATTTAGGACTCGATCAGTACCAATTCTTGTTGGACGTCAACCAAGGTTTTGGCAACCATGACCTCGTGATTCTGACGAATTTCAGCTCAGGTTCAACAATGCCAAACTTTGAATTTCTATTTCTGTGTTTCAGCTTGCCAGGTAGCAATATCTCTTCTCCTGCTTTGATTGTAATAGTTCGGTCGGCTATCACTCGGATGCACTTTTCAGATGCAGACGCCCGGTAAACATGACTTTTCACTTGCTTTCCTCCAATCTGCATTTCACCTTTCCCCAAAGTCAGTGTACGGTCGTACGTTTCAAGGAAGTTGTAGCCAAGAATTCCCTCGGGCTCGATGTCAGCAAGGTATACGTCTTGACTTATTACTTTAGTTTGTCCTTTAACTTGAAATTCTAGCTTGAGTCGTCCTTGTCCCAAACAAGGGGCGAGTTCTCCATTGGCCATGGCTACTTTGACGTTAGTCGAATCTAGTCTTGGTCTTGAACTTTCTGAAATCTTGTAATACATATCTGGGTGGATGATAGTCAAGCTTGCCCCAGTATCCACTTGAAAGTTTACTTGAACGCCTTCAACTCGAACAGTTACTTCTATGCCTTGATTAATTACTGCACGCCATCTGTCCTTAGTTTCTGAGCCCACTGTTGGACCTCGAAATCGGCTGCTGTCGGTTTCCCTGCTGCATTGCTTGTTGGCCCATATTATTGTTGTATCTGTAAGAATTCTGTCTTGGGTGCGGACACTCACGTGCAAAATGTGGTAACTCATTGCAATTCCAACATGCAGGGGGTCCTCTTCTTTTTCTTTCATGGTGTCTCCAGTTCGGTCCATCTTGTCTGTACTGGTTCTTTGTTTGGTTTTGTGACCATGCACCGGTGTGGCGGCCTCAGCGCTCCGGCTGTCGCAGAGCTCCGGGTGACGTCACCGGAGATTTCGGCACCCAGTAATCACGGTCTCAGATCTCTGGCGTGCCAAGCTCTTCGGGATGACGTAGCATGCTGTCGTTGCAGGCGTGAGTCCCCGTCCCCCCACCCCCCAACCCCCTACCGCCACAAATAAATCTTCGAGACCTGTTTTGTTATCGTACGAGTGCTTTTCCGAGGGGCAACCCAAAACCCTTTTCTGGCTTTCAGAAGAACCTTCTTTGTAATTCCCACTCCTCAAATACTTATTATAAACATGATTACTTTTTTCACAATACTGTCGCATACGCTCCACCCGTTCACCACACGATATGGGCACTGCCATGACAGCTACGAGAGTAACTTGTGGACAAGTCGCTTATGGTCCCACACGGTGAGATAGTCGAGTTGCAGCGAACTGCTGGTTGCTCGACTACTACGAGCTGCCTGGAGTCGGGCAGGGCAGTAGTTGCGCACCCAGCAGTTCACGCGCGGAGAACATGGCTGCAACTCGACTATCTCACCGCGTGGGACAATAAACGACTTGTTTCTATTTACTACGAGAGTGTACTCGGCACGGCGCTATAATTGACTACTTTCGCTTGGTGTGCGCAGGCACGGCATGACGTAATACTACCGTATTTGGTGATCTGGAGCTCTGAGACCGCGGAAGCTCCGAGACAGCCACACCGGTGATGACGTCACTTTATCGGTCTGGGTAAACCCAGCACCCTCTGTATCCTGTAAAGCATTGGTTTAGAGCGCCAAGTTCATCAGACAATGAGAGAATCTTGCCTTGAATGTCTTTCATTTCTTTATTTGGCTCTGATTCTTTGTCTTGCTCTGGTCAATAAGTCTTGCCATTTTCCGAGTTACCCCACGTTGGCGATCAGCTGCCTGGAAAGCCTCTAGTTCTACTGCTATGCGGACTGCATCAGCCAGAGTCTCTGGTTTAGATTGGAAAACTCGCCATCTTATCTCACCATCGGTCAGAGCATCAATAAAATGTTCTTGAGACAAAGTTTCTTGTAAAACGTACATAGCTGATAGGTATGCAAGCCGTGTAAGTCGTCTTATTGCTTGAGCCTTCTTCCCTCTTTCGCTGTTTGTTCTTTAACTGTACTCAAAATAATTTTGTTCTGGTAATTTGAGCCGAACCTGTTGTTCAAGGCGGTTACCAACGCTGTGTAGACTGTCACTATGACGACTGTCATCATCCAAGTCACCCAAAACGCACTGTGCTGAACCTCTTAATTTTGCTGCATAACCTTTACTTTGTCACTCCAGCCATTCATTTCAGAAAGCATTTCAAATTGAACAGCATACATGTAGTCGTTCCAACAACTGGATCCGTCGTAGCTTGTGGGTTTTATCTTCATCTTTGCATCACAACCTCCGTTTTCTTGATTTCTTGTTTTCTTGATTGAGCCTTGTTTCTTGATTGGGCCTGGTTTCTTGATCGGGTCTTGTTTTCTTGATTGGGCCTTGCAACTGTGTTCAGTATTCTTTTACTTGTTCTCTTTCTTCATTTGCACAATCCAACTCTTTCTGAAGTATTTCACATTCTGCCCTCATTTTGTCTAGAACTGCTTGTCCTTGTTTGATTGCTTTCTTTTCCGGAGAATTATCACTTGAAGTTGACTCTGATAATTTTGAATCACCGCTCTCTGTAATCTTGATTTCATCACTAGAACTTGCCGTGGAAATATTACTTTCATTCTTAAAAGGATTCGTTCTGGACCTCTTGTACTGGACTTTCAATCTTTAAAAATTCCTCTTTTTCGTCACTTTTGAACTCTTTAATTCCCACACCACTGCCACCAAAATGTAACAATTCCGGGGTGGGGTATGGTTCTTATTAATTTAACCAAGCCGCCACTCTGGAATCTGAAGCCACAGGGGAAAGATGAAACATATGGGATTGTCTTTAAACTCCACTAATGAGTGAGACTGATGAGGCACATTCAAATGAATCAACTACTTCAAACAGTTGGTTGACATTAACTGCAACGAACTACATGGTGTGTATTTTATTTGATCATGTTCAATCACAAAATGTACATAGCGCCCTCTCTTGATTTAAACGGTATTAATATATAAGGTCATCTGTATTCAATCAGTCCGCTGGTTCATTCGCACGCAGCGGTTCATGGTAGCATGGCTGCTCGTGTTGTATAAATTATCTTATGAGATTCGCCAATAAATAAAGTGAGTAGCATCATTTGCGTGTGTGTGAACTTGAATGGTCCTGAGTTCTTGAGGTCTTTAGGTCTTGAGTGGCAATCTTGAGTCTGGAAGCGACTGAGCCCCGAGCTCTAGTTTTTGTCCCTTTTAAAGCCTAGCAGAAGTACGCTCTGCACGCAGCTTGCTGAAGCCAGAGAACTGATTGGTTTACTTATAAGCATTAAGAAAACAAATGTAAACACATTTGGTAGCGTGTGTGCTTACAGTTTGTAAGTGTGCGCGAACGCACAGCCCAATATGCACAACCAAATGTGTGAACACTTAAACTGAAGTTAAAATCACAATAATGGTAAATAAGCAAGACATCATAAATAAAGAGATAGAATTTAAGTTGTCTCAACAACTCTATAATTTAACCTAAAACGCAAGGCATTTTCCGCACACAATACATATGGACATATGTTTCTAATGATGTACATGTACTTTGCATAGTATTAGGCAAGTAAGGTAATTTTGAGTGGAGCTTGAAAGCAAGCCAAAAATATTATATCTCTAATTTGTTTATATTGTGGAGAAGACATATATATGGGGGGTACCGAAGTTCATCTCCAGATCACGTGATCCACAAGGTCAAATCCAAGGTCAAAGTAAAGGTCAAAAGGTTAATAAACCTAAACATGTTCCTACAAAAAAAGTAATGGCAGATTTGGAAAGCTTATGCTATTTCCTTTCCAAAGACACCAATTTCAACCAATTTGACATGGTTACCGATTTCTGGTCGTTTGAATATCGGCAGTCAGGCGCATTTTGACTGAAATCAACAAGAAAGAGCATGCCGTAGCGCGAAAACCGTTTATCGGATGGAGCTGAAATTTGAAAATTGAGCCACAATCACCCCATAAATCAAATGAGCCAATTTGAAGAGGGTAGGGTTTAAAATTCCTGTTTTTTTTTTTGGGGGGGGGGGGCAATGACCCTGTTTTATCAGAGTTACCAGAGTAGTGTGCGCCTCCGTGTTGCCCTCTCACACTGCTCTCGTTTATTATGGTGTCTTTTCTGCATTCATCATAAGTAAGCATATTTTTGTTGGATCATCTGATAGTTAAACTCCTGTGCAACCAGTACGACAATTTTAAAGGCTCTTGAGTGGACTTTGACTGTTTGGAGGTGGATCGTGACCTTTACCGCAAGCAACTCACAGTTGCAGTATATCTCTTGCTCGGCTCTTTGGTGAGTTCTTCACAAACAAGATCGATGCTATATGCACCAGCCTATCTCCTGACGTCTCGTAACAACTTTCTAGAACAATTACAGCTTTCGATTCCTTTGAGCCTACTTCTACAGTGGAAATTGAGTCTCTCATTCGTCACACTCCTGCGAAATCTTGTGACTTGGACCCCATCCCCACTATGTTGTTGAAAGATTGTTCTCATATATTTGCACCCATTGTTGCGGAGATTGTTAACTTGAGTATGAACAATGGTGTTGTTCCTGCAGCTCTCAAGCTAGCCCACGTTCATCCTACACTCAAAAAATCGTCTTTAAATCCAGAATTGCTCAAAAACTACCGTCCTATCTCGAATCTTCCATACATATCCAAGGTTCTCGAACGAGTGGTCTTCTCAAGACTGTCGGACTACCTCCGTGAAAACAATCTTCTCGATAGTCGACAGTCTGCGTATCGGGCACACCACAGTGTTGAGACACTCCTCGTGAACTTATCTAATGACATTCTCATGGAGATGGACCTTGGGCGGATAACTGTCTTAGTTTCGTTAGACCTTTCATCCGCTTTCGACACTGTTCATCCTGACATTCTCTTAAATATTCTCTCATCCCTTGGTATTCAAGACGTTGTGCTAGATTGGTTTAAATCCTACCTGACTGATCGCCAGCAAGTCATGTACGTAAATGGGACTCAATCTGATCCTATCTCCTTGAACTGTGGTGTCCCACAAGGTTCGATTGGTGGGCCAATGTTATTTTCTATATATTTGAGTGAACTCAGGGTTGTTTTTGATCGCCATCACATTAGATACCATTGCTATGCTGATGATGTTTAAATCTATGTTTCTTTTGTTCCTAATCAACAGAATGCTTCTAGTGCCATCCACAAACTAGAATCTTGCTTAGTTGATGTCATACAATGGATGGGATCCCATTCACTCAAGTTAAACAGTGACAAATCTGAAATGATTTTACTTGGTTCTGTAGCTCATCTGGCTATGGTCAAAGTTTCTCATATCAACATTGGTAATTGTAAAATTAAGCCTTCTGTAGTCTGTAAAAATCTAGGTGTTACATTTGACTCTGCTACATGTATGTCTATGTCTAACCAGGTTTCTAACATATGTAAATCAGTTTGGTATCAATTAAGAAATCTGGGCTTTATCCGTAAATACTTAACTCGTTCTACCACAGAAAAGATTGTTCATGCTCTGATTTCTTCTCGGTTTGATTATTGTAATTCTCTCTTCTGTCTTCTACAACAGAATCAAATCTCTCGTTTGCAACGACTGCAAAACACTGCAACTCGGCTGGTCACTTTGTCCTCCAGGAGAACCCATATCACTTCGGTTTTGAATGCTCTTCACTGGCTCCCTGTTCAATATCGCATTCAATACAAATTACTTCTGCTTGTTTTTCATTCTTTACATGGTTCTGCTCCTCAGTATAATTGTCAATTAATTACCCGTTACAATCACTCCAGATGTCTTAGATCATCCACTTCGTCATTACTGGTTGTTCCCCACACCCACAACAATTGGGGTGACAGGGCTTTTTCTCATGCTGGTCCTTTACTTTGGAATAACCTGCCTCTTAATATCCGTAACATGTCCTCTATTCATAAGTTCAAAGAGGCCCTCAAAACCCACTTTTTCACTGCTGCTTTTCATTAATTTAGTGTTTTTCCTTGCGCCATGAGCATTACTTGCGGTGGATACTGGCGCACTATAAGTGTTCATATTATTATTATTATCCCACCCAAGCAGGGTGATGAAAGATAGCTGACTTCAATACAGTGCATGTTTACAGATTTGAAATACGTTGAAGATGAATTCATTGAAGAAAATTATAATGAAGATGAATATCATCTTCCTTATAATTTTCTTAGCGTGGACATTATTTAATTATTTACAATGCCGTGAAAAAATTATATGTAATGGACTGAGCCTCAGTTTGACATGTTTATGTTTCCTTGCAGTGTAGCTACCTATTTAATGCATATTTGTGGTATCTTATCATACATTTGAACCTAATTGTTCTGTTTTATTTGTAGGTATGAAGATTTCATAACAAATCCAGCTAAACGCCTAAGATTAAAGAAACGTGTAAAATTATGTAGACAGCCTGCAAGTACACAAGTGGAGCACAAGGCATTGATTTGTGATAGTGTTTGTTCATCTACATCATCAATGGGACATTCAGAATCATTATTGACAAGGGTGAACAACAACTCTGACGAGGAGCTAAGAACTTCAGGTTTAAAAAAAGGTATCAGAAAAATTTATCAAGATTATTCTCTGAATATGGATTGACATTCAAACTGCCATTCATGTTATATCAATCTGAGCTCTGATGAGAACCCTATTGAACAATACCGTGGAAATAAAATACATTGTGGATCATTAGTAAACAAAGCAGAAACAATTCAGAAGTTACAAAAAATCATTTTAGGAAGTGAGGTTTATCATTTATTAAGGCTAACTTAAGCATGCAACAGAATAAAAATGCTTACTTCTCCTAAAGTCAGATAATCAAAGTTAGTTTGTGTGTATTCAAGGGTTAATTAGTTCATGACAACCTCTTTGATCAGCTGGAGCAATTTTCAGAGCAAGTTCGGGTGGCGACCATTTTGTCAACCACTGGTCAATGTTCCATGGTTACCTATGCATTCAATACATCCTGGGTACCAATCAAAATCAACCAATGGTCGACTACAGTCGACTATAGTGCCTCACTCGAACTTGCTCTCAGTTGCAGCAACTTATTTTTAATTTGTATATTTAGTATCAAAGTTTAGTCCCCGAAGTTGCTGGGCAGCATACCAGCGCAATTGTGAATAGTCAATACATGTAAATCTATGGGACGACAGCAGAATCAAAGAATAAGCTTTCAGTAAAAAAAAATTCAAACAAGGTAAAGCAATATACTTTTGTGTTGCAAATACAAATGCAGATTTTACATGTAGTTTGGTGTGGTGTCTTGCCTCGCCTTTCAACTGTGGAACCCCAAAAGGGACTTTGTGCCAAAAAAAGAAATTGCTGGACCGTGAGCGCTTTATCATGTGATCTCTTTCGCCACTTCATAATAGATTCATAGAATCCCAATCAAACTTTGTTATTAAAGGAACATGTTGCCTTCAGATTTTACGAAATCTCACGTTTGAGGGTGTTCCTTATACTTATCAAGAGTTGTTCTTGCAATAAAACACATTTAATGTGTTATAATTAAAAAAAAAAACTGACCTCTGACCCCGAAACATGTCCCGCGAAATGTATACGTTTTTCAAGCCATCAAAACGATCGTCCGTTTATGCGCGATGAACAGCAGTTAGGCTGGCGCCGTAGCCGATGGCCTGGTAAACCTACCAGAAGAACACGAGGTAACATACCGTTCTCTACCCTGCAATATTGTGTGAAATGTAAACACACCATTTGCTGTCAAATGGATCGCTGAAAAAACACAGATTCAGCTCCTTGCTCTACGCAAAGAGATGATTGAAGACACGTCCAAAAAGAAGAAACGGACACCTAGCCAATCAGGGTAAGAATAATGTAATGGGACATGGACTAGCCGAGAAAGAGAACGGACCGTGATTGTTTATACCCAATGCAATGTTGTGTTATTATAGTTAGTTATTATTGTGGACATGACACGTAAATTCACAGCCACGACAGCCGCAGCACTGTAAAACCATGGAGGTAGAATGGTCAAATCAAACCAATAGTTTGGCATGTGTGAGTTGTGAGAGTACGTACATGTACTACGACGAGTTTACATGTAGTTTTGTATATCTATTCACTTGGTGCATAGATGGGGGTGGGGATTTGAATTGAGTGTCCAGCGTCCTAATGACTTGGCATGATTTACTTTGATGCTACAATTAATAAAAGAATTGTTTATCTGGCTGGGAAGGGGCAGGGCTTTTGTAAAAATTGTAGAACAACATTTTAAAAATAGTACAGATTTATTAAACGTTTTTTGTATGTTTTTAACAGTTTACCCAAAATATTGTACCCAAGTCAACTCGTACCCAAGTCAACCCGAATTCTTTCAAAGAAGTGCGACCTTTCAAGCAATAACAAATAAAATTGTCAAGAACTTATTAGTTATATCAATGGTTATCAATTTCTTGTTGAAGGTACTATGTGAGCAGATGCCAGGACTTGGTGTAAACATCTTCAATGGAGACCTCATCAAACCCGGCACCTCCAAGTCCACATCATCCACCTGCGCAAATCTCTTGGCAGCCTGGTGTGTTTGTACCAACTGTAGGGAGATGCCAACACAACAGGAGAGGTTTTATGCTGCCTACAAAGGCCGGATGAATGCTTCTCAAACTTGGCAGTAAGAGACTGATTATTTCATACTGTCAATGGCATGTGCATGTATAACAATATACACATGTAAATGTGTGAACAAACATTTAATAAGGAAACACAAATTTAAGCTTTCATTCATTGTAATTACTTGTAAACAGCCTCCTTCGCCAACGTTGCATTACCAAAACATATTAGGCTGAACAGTCACATCCCAAATTTTAATAACCTCAACCTCATGTCTTTGACCAGCAGCCGATTTCACGAAACTTTACGCAACTGCGTTAGTCCACTTGTGCACTGTTTATGGAGCAACTTGCGCCATAAACGTTGCGCAAGTGGACTCACGCAGTTGCATAAAGTTTTGTGAAATTGGCTGCAGGGAGGTAATATTTGCAAAATGTCACTTTATTGAATCAACATCAAGTGCATGGCTTTTATATTCCATATACATGTACAAATAACAAATTTGTATTTTGTTAATTGTTTCAAAATTGTTTGTGTTTATATTTGAAAAGATCTTGAGGCACCTTGTTCTGGACCACCATTAGAGTTGGCACGACATGTACACCAGGGGAGCTGATGTACACAACAAATGACGTTGCCACCCAGCCAGCCTTCAGACAGTGTTGTGTCAGAATGGTACTGGAAATAGAGTAACACTACCTAGTTACTGTTTGTAAAATCAGGGATATCTTTCCAGATAGTTTCAACTTTCATGTACACATGATTTATGCAAAACAGGTTTTACAAATGGCAATATTTCCTGTTGTCAACAAGTAGATTCTTATTCCTAAATCAACACATGATGTCAATATTTTTTTTTTGGCACATTACTTATGTCAACAAATCATTGAATGTGATGTAAGCAGAGTTTTTGTTTTCATCACGACATATGATTAAGTTTAATTTGAAATACATGGCCAATTGTTTATACAAACATCATACTTAATGTGTAATTTATTTAACATTTTGATATTTTGTAACTAAAAACACACTAGGACAACAAAATGCAAAAACATAAACAATCTGTATTCAAATTAATTTATCTGAAATATCTTTATTCTGTATTCATAAAGAGACATAGATCATAGATGCAACAAGTTTGATAAACACGGTGCCATTTCAATTTTTTAACCTTAAAGACAGTGGACACTATTGGCAGACCTGCCAACCTGTACGCATTTTGCGTACCATGCACGCATTTTCACCCCTGAGTACGGTGGTACGAGATATTCTGCAGAACGTACGCAAAAAGCTAAATCTATATCGCGATGTTTTAAAACTGCAGCACGAACGGACAATTTTGTTCTCAATTTAATCAACTGTTATTCGTTCGACCCCATCAACTGTTATTCGTTCGACCCCAAGTGCAAAAACAACAGATCAAAAACACCCAACATCTGAGTGATCATTATGCGCTTCGATAAAAAAAGAGGTTGTGCTTAGAATTATTTTTAAAATTCTTACTCCCGCTGGAAAACTAATAAACCAATGCGTAACAGAGGGGGTGGGAATGGCGCATACCAGTTCGGTCAACCTGGGTTAGTACATGTACAACCTTATGCATGGATGTACATGTACATGTACGTGCACACAACGCACGTATTCGGCTTGAATTCGTTCGGCGTCGCCGTGTGTTTATATTAGGGACTTTTCGTTTTCGACGACGGATGGTTCTGCGACGGTAAAGATGACATTTGGCGTCATCTGCGCATGCGTCGGCTTTGAGGACGGTCGTCCCTCAATTTCTACGACAATACTTGGGATGAATCTTCGTTGTGCTGAAAACGACAACGTTTAGCTGAACAACCGTCGCAGAACCATCCGTCGCCGAAAACGAAAAGTCCCTACTATGCAACATGGACGCCGATTGAAGGCGAAGTGTCAGTGATGGGGGGAAAAGTACTCCTCCACCCGGAAAAAAAAGAATGCATGCTCCAAAGAAGTTTCTTCCTCAACGTGGAAAATACAATGCATGTGTGCAGTCGGCAGTGCACACACTTCATTTGATTTAGACATCTCACTCAAAGAGCGGCAGCAGTTTAGTTAGGTCAGGACATGGTCAGGAGGTAGTCATGTTATTGTTATTTTTTACGTCACGATTTTCCCCAACTCCCGAGAATTTGGGGAGAATAATGGGAATTTAATGGCCTGTAATCTTTGTATAAGCCTGATAAGGTAAACAAATGATGAATTGAAGCATGCCTGAATTGAAGTGGAACTGGAAAACTCTACGGTGGGCTTTCGTTTGTCCGTTTACTGGGCAACCAAAGATGGATACCAAGTTACATTTGCGTTCCGAGTTTAAGTTACTAATAATTTAGGAACATTGTTCAACAGAGCTTGTCAATGAAATTAATATATGTTATGGATCAGAAATGTGTCAAAATGGGCTCACCGCCCGTAGGGAAACCCCTGGCCAGTTTTTTGTGATATTAAAAAAAAAAAATTAAAAAAAATTGCCCCTTCAGTTATAAATCCTTGATCTAGGCATTTGGAACATAGTTCCAGCTATTTTGGAGCATAGTTCCATTTATTTTTCATTTTTTTTTTTTCAGACTGTTAAGGTCATGAGCACAAAAAGTCAGAAAAGGCCACATCAACCACCCCTAAGATAAACACTGATATCATGATACAACTTTTTTTTATTATGAAGTAGCCTGTATTTTGTGTGAATATGATATATAATTACATTAAATGAATGGTTCATCTAAAATGAAGTGGTCCATGGTTTTTGCTGACTGACCGTACATTGTGCCATATGCCGTTGTGCACTGGGCGATCATGTTTATGCCGCTGCGATAATGTGGTACTCAACAATTTTTTACAAGGTTGGCAGGTCTGTATTGGTAATTGTCAAAGACCAGTCTTCTCACTTGGTGTATCTCAACATATGCATAATATAACAAACCTGGGCAAATTTGAGCTCAATTGGTCATTGAAGTTGCGAGATAATAGAGTGTCATGGCCGAGTGGTTAAGAGCATCGAATTCAAGTTCTGGTGCTAATTCACCAGAGTGTGGGTTCGAATCCCGGTCGTGACACTTGTGTCCTTGAGCAAGATACTTTACTATAATTGCTTCTCTTCACCCAGGAATATACATGTAAATGGGTACCTGCGAGGGTAGAGGTTGATATTGTGAATGAAAAGCTTTCGGAGCGCCACGGCAGCTCGGGGCTGTATACTCCCTAATGGGAGCTGAGAAAGATTAAAAGGGATGTTTATTGGCCCAATGACCAGGGGACTAATATAAAGCACATTGATACAGTTTATTGTGAAATGCGCTATATACGTAAGAACTTGTTATTATTATAATCATGAAAGAAAAAACACCCTTGCCACATGATGTTGTGTGCATTTAGATGGTTGATTTCGAGACCTCAAATTCTAAATCTGAGGTCTCGAAATCAAATTTGTGGAAAATTACTTCTTTCTCGAAAACTATGTCACTTCAGAGGGAGCCGTTTCTCACAATGTTTTATACCATCAACCTCTCCCCATTACTCATCACCAAGTTAGGTTTTATGCTAATAATTATTTTGAGTAATTACCAATAGTGTCCACTGCCTTTAACCCTTGAAAGTATATTTTGATTTCAAACCACATGCCTGTTATGAAATGCATGGTCAGAATGATGTTTTAGAACTAGTCATATTGTTGACTAGCAGACCATGTTAGTTCGAATAAGTAAAAGTTTTAAAGGAAAACCACCCAATTTCAAGTCATACTTGTGTTGATCATTCTATTCTACTTTTAAAACATATTTTCTACCCATATGCATTTTACAACCAAATCACCCGATCTAAGGCATTGCTCTCTCTAAAGGGACTTTATACCTTAGATAGTGGTAATTACTAATTTGTGATCATAAAACACTTGATAAAGTCTACATGATGAGAGGCATGTCAAAGGACTTGTTTCTATACTGCAATGGTGTTTTTCTTTCACCGTTTCTTGCAGCTTATATTGCCAAATTTAGCCCAAATTGTCACAGGTTTATTATTTTAAAATAATAATAATAATATGGATTTATAATGCACACTTTTCCAGAAAACCGATCAAGGCGCCTACACAAAATGAAAACATTATACAATAGAAAATGAAGAATAAACAAAACATAATGAAACCCAATGAAAGTCTAAGTGAACAAGTGTGTTTTCAGTTCCCTCTTAAAGTTGTTGAGAGATGTTGTTTGGCGAAGTGAGACTGGGAGCTTATTCCAAAGGGCAGGAGCAGCTTTGGCGAAAGCACGTTCTCCGTAACAAATTGTTCTAGACCTTGGCTCTACCAGCAAGTGAGATCCAGCAGACCGTAGAGCACGACTGCTGTGCTTAGTGAAGATGAGTTCACAAAGATACTGTGGGGCTTGTCCATGCAGAACTTTGAACACAAGGAGGCAGACTTTGCATGGTCGTGTCGCGATCCCAAAACAAGAACCTGTGTCTTTTCCGCATTCAGTCGCAGGAAATTATGACTCATCCATGTTTGAATATGGCTGACACAGTCGTGCATCTGCTTGAAGGACTCATCTGCGGTTACACCAGGAATGAAGGATATGTAGAGCTGGGTTTCGTCGGCATATAGATGAAACTTGACGTTGTGATGTCTAGCGATGTCGACTAGTGGTAGAGTGTATGTCGTAAAGAGAACAGGACCAGGAACTGAGCCCTGAGGGACACCACAGTCATGGGGCATGGATTCAGATCTGCTTTGAGCAATGCACACCGTTTGAGACCTGTCAGTAAGGTATGACTTTATCCACTGCAAAGCAGAGCCAGTCACGCCGAGCCGCTGTGATAGTCGTTGCAGTAGAAGTTGATGGTCTACTGTATCAAAGGCAGCAGATAGGTCCAGCAGAACTAGTAAGACCATCTGCCGATTGTCAACAGATTGAAGAACATCGTTTGAAACTCTGACGAGAGCAGTTTCAACACTGTGTCCTCTTCTGTATGCAGACTGCATGTCTTCTAGAAGATGGTTTGTCCTCCCAGTGACTTGTGAGTTGGCATAGGACAATTCTCTCCAGAACTTTGGAGATAAATGGCAAGTTTGATACCGGTCGGTAATTTTTCAGTTGCTCAGGATTAAGGCTGTCTTTCTTCAGCAAAGGTGTAACATGTGCTACCTTGTATGCTTCCGGAACCTTAGTAGCTGCCAGGGAAGAGTTGACGATGGTTTGGATGCCTGGAGCAAAAGACATGGGCATTTTCTTGACAATCCAGGTAGGAACTGGATCGAGACGACATGTCTTGTTTGGTGATGAAGCGATGATCTGCACGATATCAACAATGGAAATTGGCTCAAATGTTGAAAGTTCAGGAACGCTAGTAGGTGGGAGATTGGAAGTGAGTGTTGTAAGCTTTGGCGATATCACGATATTATCGAATATTGCGATATTAATTTGGAAACGATTTCGAGATCGGATGGATTTCGTTTTAATCGAAATATCATTATATCGCGATATATCGCGATATCGATTAAATATCGCGATGTATTTGCAAGCTTAGACATCTTGCACCCCATGGGTTTGGAGTAAAACCAGAAGAATAGGTCATTAGAACACTTCTCTTATGCTATGACTGTCTCTTCTACAACTTTTACTTGGAGTTTGAAGACTGATGATGTCAAATTTAATTAATCGCGATTATATCGAATATCGCGTTATATTGTCAGCGATATATCGTGAATAAAATTAATCGATATCGCCCAAGCTTAGAGTGTTATATGTCCTCCAGTAGAATCTCGAATAGCTTTAATTTTGTCGCTGAAGAAGGTGCCAAATCTGTTGGCCAAGTCTGTCTCGTTGTTATGACTTGGTAGTGTAATGCTTTTAGTTGCCCCAAGAAGATTCTTCACCGTCTGGAATAACCGTTTGGGATCACTGGAACATTCCGTTATTTTAGCATTCATGTATTCAGTCTTAGCATTACTGGTCAGCAGCTTTAGTTTGTTTCTCTTGGCAATGAAGATGGAGCGGTCTGTCCGACGTCGGGATTGGCGCCAGCACCTCTCTGTACACCTTACGGCCTGCTTGTGCAATCTGATGTGATGAGAGTACCAAGGGATATTGTGGCGGGGAGTGATGTTTTTACACTGTTCTGGTGCATGGATATTTAAAATACGTTGAACCTTAGTGTTGTACTCATCTACCTGCTGTGAGACATCATCGACAGTAGGTAATGTGGACAGTGAGTTGTGTATTTCTTCTGAGAAAGTGTCTAGATTGCATAAATATTGAGGAGATACACCAACTAAGGATACTGCATGGGACTATAGTGGTCTTTGACAAAAGACAAATTTAATTAATGTTTGCAAATACATTGTGTACTGCTGTGAATTGTAAAAACATGTCTCAATAAATTGTCCATATTATTTTATAAAGTTTCTATAAATTTGTGACAAAGATTCTCTTTGATTACATACACACTCTATCACTTGCCAATAATGCTATATGTCTTATGCACACCTGTACAGACAATTTTGTAGCAAAAATGTTGAAAGTTACATGGAAATTAAATTTAAGAAGTGGAAAATCTGGATTTGTGTTTTGCTACAAGTTCTTCTGTTGGTAGTGGTGGTGGGGGGGGGGGGGGGTGATGGCGGCTGCGGGTAGAAGCCATCCTTGCACCATTAGCGGTAAGCCTGGGCGACTAGTGTCAGACTCCAACTATTGAATCATTTGTCGAGTCGCGACTATCGTTTTCAACTATTCGGTTAAACATACTACAAAAATAGTCACGACTACTTCAAAAATAGTTGCGTCTACCTGTTTGGTGAACCAATTGTGTCGCTCATGACTATTCATGACAACATACTTTACTTACAAAACACAGTCAAACATCAATGACACAAATCTTCAATCTTTTCCGCTTGAATTAGACTATATTGTGCTTGCGGCACACATTGCCACAGTGCATCTTGATAATTAAAAATTTGTCGCGACTAATGTCGTAGTTTCAACTATTGGAGGTGCGACTAGTCGATTTGTAATTTTCCCTGGTCGCCCAGGTCTAATTAGCAGGTATAAGAGTTTTCATGTCCTGCGAAGAAGCTGGTTGTCGTCTAACGGTGCTTGGAAAACTTCTTTGATGTACGTGTACTCTTTCTTGTCCATACCGGCTTCAATAAACACATCGCCACCCAACTTTCACTGTGACCTGGGAATCAAGTGATACAAAAATGTTAAAAATAATTAAATGTTTACTGACATTTGTTCCCTGTTTCTGATTTTGTTTTGTATATTTGGAAAAGAGTTCTTCCAGACTATGGCCCTTTTCGAAACCACGGCTTCGGCTTTGGATTCAGCTCGGGCTAGCTTGGCCCGCAGATGTTTGGATAATACTGAGCGTGCTTTGCGTAGGGATTCAGACAAGGGGACGGAGTCTGAAGCCGAATCCAAAGCCGAAGCCGTGGTTTCAAAAATGGCCTATGGAAGCTTCATTTTTGTGGACAAGAGTATTACTTTATTTTAGCTTTCCACTTGCCAACTGCCATTTGCAGTCTTCATGTGCTCCCTGTTCAGATGCACCGTACAGTCAATTTTGCTGTCAAGTGATTATGAGCAATGTAAACAAGAGCTACCTCAAATAGTACCGTCCAAGGTCAAGGAATTACATCCCCATAATAGACATAACTAGAACTTAGTGTTTGTCCAAACAAACACGAGGTGTTCGGCTATCAATGGGGTCAGTGTTGTAGTCAACGCGAGAGATTTTGCATTGAGTGGAATTTGGTGTTATTACTGTTTTGTGGCGTGCCTAGGCATTATATACTTTTGGTAAATGTCAAAGACCAGTATCCTCACTTGGTGTATCCCAACATATACATGAAAAAACAAACCTGTGAAAGTTTAAGCTCAATCGGTCATGGCAATCACCAGAAAAAGTGGGGAAAACCTTATGTGTTTTCACTGTTTTCAAACATTGAGTTTTCGACTCATGAGATCAAAACTAATTGTTTTATTCATTTCTCAAAAAGTACAGCACCTCAGCCAGTAATATTTCAAGGGAAGCTTTCTACCATCATTATCTTTAAACCGTGTAAGTTTAATGTAAATCTGTGAGCTTTTTTGTTTTGTGTTTTACCAGAAGTACAGAGACCCTTTAAGCTTTGAATTACTGTAACGTGACACCCGATGACGCCATGATGAAAAAAAAATGTGTTTTTGTTACTAACAAATTTCATATTGTCTGGTTCAAGAGTTGGATTTATTCACTATAAAACTTCAACTGCCGGTTTGAACCAGAAGTAATAGGGCAAGATTTTATGTTTATTTGCATTAATACAAGAGTTACGATTTTATGAAACAATATTTGTCACAAGAGGGCGGTGTGTAAATTGACGACATCATCAAATATATTTGAAAGGGCAGAGGTTCAATATTGTCATTTAATACATAGCATAAATTTTGTGAGTTCCCTTTCATCTTGGATGCAGATCTCGATAAGAGGCTTTCAAATACACACACAAATAATATCAAGTATGCCATTCACTATTAAAAGCTAATTTATTATTTAATGAAAACTCATTCTTTATTGATTTAAATCACAAGTTCACACAAGCTATGTTGTTCAAGTTGACATTATTAAGCTATAATTATTAGAAATGTTCAAAGGATTTCAAATAAATTTGGATTCTCATTACGTATCGGTGGATGAACAATGATTTTCATTACACTTGATGATGATAACCTTCAAATAAGTCAAGCATTGTGTAGGCTTTCAGTTGCACTTTATAAATGGCTTGCTTGATTTTTAAATATTGGTTACCGTACCTGTAAAGAACGTTTTGTTTATTTAGACTTCAGAAAAAATTAAACCCGAGAAGACACTTGTTTGGAATAGTTATGCAATACAAAGGCACATCATAAACATGCAAGTCTAAGTCTCTTGTGAAGTTAGACTATTAAAAAAACTGAGTCAAATACTATTTCTACCTCCATTTCCATGGTGCATCATACAGTGACTCGGCAGGGAAATTAGGAATGGAACATGACAGCAAGTGCCACAATTTTCACTGTAGACCACTGCGGTACTGGATGTGCTGTATTCTGATGAAGAAAAAACAATAAACACATTATGACTTGATGAACATTTCTTCAGACATTGTTTTCATAACCTACCAAGTCTCAAAAAAAAAAAAAAAATCATATATTAAACACTATAAGAATTGTAGCACAATATTTTAAATGCAGGAACAAATTTACAATAACTTATGTTTAGAATGTTTCTAAAATATGTAAATTTCTTTGAATAGAAAGTCTCACAGTATTAGTTACGCAAAGTCATGTTATCCATACCAACAAAAAATGCAATGAATTACAAGGAAAATGGGCTCAACCAGAAGTTTTATTTCAATTCATTTGGAAATGTTCTACCTTGCAAAATAATTTGTGTCATTTTGAACTTTCAATAAACAACTGTAAATTTACCTCTTAAGAAAAGACCATCCATACTCATGATTTTGGCCAGGTATAATCATAGTGGACAACTGACAGGAGCAGTGAAGACTGAAGATGGCTAATGACAGCTTCAACTCCTTTCTGTGTACCAGTCCTGACCCAGTCATCAGACTCTCATCCCGACATCAGACTCTGTTCCATATGTTCCTTGATCACTGTACTAACTGGCAAAAAATAAATAAATTCAAGACTTAAAACATTTCAAGATTATAATTTAATAAGTGGAAGGTGCCCATACTGCTTTGGAAGTGAATAACTTATCAGTCTTAACCTTTGGGGAAACTTCATCGAAAGGTTGTAACAATTTATGGCATCATAATTAATAGTATTAATAGTTGATGGAAGACATTCATCAAATCTGACCATTTTCTGACACTAGTGACAGAGCCAACAATTATACCAATCCCCCCTACTTGACACATTCATTTTGAAAAGTGATTATGTTGAAACGAAGCTTACCGTTGTATTCACCGTGTCGCGCCGATAAACACTGCCGTGAGTGCCTGTCTGAAACGCCCTTGACAAGCCGATGTCACGTCCGTTCATATCATTCAGTGTATGATCAAAACATGACCAATGTCAATCCTTTTTCTGCTTGAATTTTCTCATATAATAAAAGTGATACGAATCACTGAAGCAGGTGGACATCTCAGTGAAACCAAGTCTTCAATTCCATAATCACCATAAAGCCACCAGAAGGGCGAAGAGGGAACAATTTGACGCCAAACATAGCACAGGTTGAGAGAAACTCATTTCAGCAGCCTTGTGCCGCCATTGTTAAAAGTACGATGAACTGTGACATGTCAAACGTGCACAGAACACACGCCACGGCGCATGCAATGTGTAGGCGCACGTTCGTACATGTGTATGTCTACAGTTTCACTATCGGGCGTTGTCACTGTGGGTTAACTTAAACGTGCGCCTTTTCGACCTAAGGTAAAGGTCAAAATATTGTCATCTGCGTGCAAAAGTTTGAGCAGGCTTAACGTTCTACACCGTGATACAAAAAATAAACTAAAACAGTAGGTAGTTTTTGAGATATGAATTTTTGAAATTTTCAACTTCTGATTTAAACCGGAAGTTAAGGTCAAATGGGGTCAAGTTTTGTGGTGGGTTTGTTGAACTTTGAACGACCTGTCCGATGATGTGTCGATTGTAAAAATCCAACATACGGTTCACGAGTTATGATTTTTTACAAATATTAAACTTTGATTTATTGTAATTCCAAACCTGATGACGTCACCATAACATCATCAAGTTTGTGTTGTCTTGATATTGAGGTTCAAATGTCTGATGAGTTTCAATGTTCAGTTCAACTTCAATCTTGAGTTATGCTGTAAATAAGCCCAAAAGTGATGTTTTTCAAGAAAAAAAACCAAAGGCAAACTTCGACCCAGGGTAACGACCCAGAAGTAAAGGTCATGCGATTTTGAGGTTAACTTTTCAAATGTTGCCCATGTCTTGGTCTATCATATGTCCAAATTTAATTACTGTAGCTATAATATTCAGAGACATACAGGCATTGGCATGACGTCACTTTCTGACCTTAAATGGCTTGTAATTTGACACCTAATGACGTAATCATGACGTCACAACTTACTCAGCTTCTGCTAGTTATGTTCTAACTTCACATGAAGTTTCAAGTTGATCAAAGGTTTGCAAGTATGCGTTTGCTTGCCGACAAAGCCCACTGAGAAGAATAAGCAAAACTAAAAAAAAAAAAAAAATAAATATAACTGAACAAAAACAATGAGTTGTTCGCGCTGTTGCACGAACACCTCAAAAATTATTTTATAAAATAATGAATGTATAACCCCGAAAGGATCATGTAAAAATTGTAAGCAAATAAGTGACATCTATCCTATGGCCATGGACTATGTAGTATTACTATTAGTAATAGACGCCACTGTCCTGTTGCCCTGTGACTCTACATGTACATGCAAACAGCATAGAGAGAGGACAGGTATAAAGTCCCTGTAATTTTGTATCTAAAACAAACTGTGGTAGTTATGACTCGCAATTGCATACTTACGGTAAACACGGTAAACGAGAGGACGTTCTCTAGCTGCAGTTTTGGTGTGGAAGGTCATGACACGTCCATTTTCAACTCCACTCGCTAGTTAGTATTAAATAATTTCGTCTTTTTGCCGCAAAGGCCCGAGGCAAAAAGAGACACACGACTACAGAATCACATGCACTATTAGTAATATGGGTACCAGACATTCTTTCTTGTACAAAGTGTTGGCATGACTAGACTGGCCCCGCTAAAATCCTACATCGTACAAGCGAGAATGGGGAGTTCACTGCGTCTGGCAGTGGAGGTCTGGCCGCGGGGGATGATGGCCCGCTGGACGGCGAGCCGCTCGGCCTCGGGACGTGGGCTGAACTTGCTGCTTAGATAGTTTAATAAAAAGTTAATTCAACGTAGGCCCTCTTTTTGTTCATGAACTATTTTTTGTTGTTGGAGTAACCATGGAGGAAGAGATAGATACAAATGGGGTTCGTAAAATTGTTAATAATTGCTCAGTCGTACAGTTCAACGGCTGCGACTGGAAATAAGACTAGTGAATTTGGCCGCCATTTATGGGAGTCAAAATCTTGATTCCCATAAATGGTGGAGCGTTTTGTTTCGAGAAATTTAGCAAAAGCGAAGCATTTCTAAGGCTTATTTGTGTAGATCATTATATTCTACTTTTTTAACATCTTTCCAACCGTAATCATTTTACATCAAACGCTTGCCATAGCCCAAAAACGCCCAACAAAGCGCAACCCGAAGGCAACGTGTTCCTTTAAATGCATTTAATTTTATGATTTCTTTTTAAATACTTTCATTTATCTAACATTTCTTCTTTTTTTATATTTTAATCGTTGAAGAGTGTCGATTACAGCAAGCAAGTGCTGATAATTTAGCATCTCATCCAGGGAGACTTAATGATAATGAGCATTCTGCATTCAGTGACTACCCTGCATCATCACAATTAGATAAGAAACTTAGCAGTGAGGAGTTCATCAACATTAAAGAGGCAACTTCCAACAGAGAAAAGGATGAGTTGCTCCAAGGAGATCAAGCTAATATTGAAAGTGATGCCTTTCTGTTTCACAAACCTAGAACTAACAGGTTAGATACAGCATTGATTGATATGCAGTAAAAGAGTAATTTATGTATACCCGCTTTATATATAATCATCACCACACTGGTCTTTTGCATCAGTTCTCTCTGCAGTTAGATTCAGGAATATAAACAGAGAATGCGGATAGTATTAGTTTTCAGCACAATTTTAGCAATAGGCTTTGAGTGTCTTTCTGGTAATTACATGTAAATTGATATCAACCAGTTACATGTACATTGAATAGCCAGTTCAGGTAATTTTTTTTTTTTTTTCATTGTACATATTAGATAGAGTTTCTCCTTGAAGTAACCACATTACATAAATCTTAACAAATAGTCACAGTTTAACCCTTTCTCACCATTGGTCAACTTAAGCGGCGGTCCCAACACGCGGTACGTGCAAGTGCGTGCTGTCTACGTGGGCAAGATTTGGGGATCCTTACGTGGTAAGTACTGCCTCAGTACGGATTTGGGAGCACGCAGACACGACGTAGCACTTTTAGTGCATGAGGAACTTTCTCTGAGTCACCCGTACGGATCCACCCCCAGTACGGGTGATGTACGGGTGACGTACGGGTGACGTACGGGTGACGTACGGGTGACGTACGGGTGACGTACGGGTGACGCGCGTGCCATCTACAGCCAACAAACGCACCGACTCCGTGGGTCCTTTTATTTTTTTCAAACGGTCACTTGCTCCTCTGACGGCGCACTTAGACTGTGCGTGCTGCGCATGTGATAAGTGCAGGGTCCGTGCTTACTCGGCACTTCCCAAGTTCAGCTGTCCAATGAGCACGCAGAACTCACATGGACCGTACCGAGTAAGCACGTGCTCCGCACTTGCAACGTACGTACGTTGTGCGCACTGATTTCTGCAGTATAAAAAACCGACTGACGAGTGCTATCATTTCATCTCCAAGATGCCGAAGAAGACACAGAATAACGGGCCGCGGAAGATGAGATTGCCAGAGAGGAAGAGGAGAGGAGGAGCGCAGAAGAGTCAGACGGTGGCGCCAGAGAGTGGGTCACAATAAGAACAAAACAAAACCATTTTATCATTTGTTTGACACATAAACTTGTACATGTTTATTCACTCATGAGTTCATGGGATGCCCCAGAGTTTATAAAATTAAATCATGAGTAACATGAGTTCATGTGCTCAAACAACCAGATCTTGCCATGGGTAGGCGGCCAAATGGGGAACTGTGATAGTCCGCCAAATAGTTTCTAACATTTTACATGTAACATACTATAGTACAAACATGTAATCATTCATTTTAAATTTCAGAACATGTAAATTGAAGAAAAGAAACTTATTAATGTGTAAAACTTATGCTCACATTCAGCCAGAGTTTGTCCTATTATATTACCCCCCCCCCAGACATCGGGCGAAAAACTCACTTTCATCGCACTTGCACGCACTTACAACGTGCGAGTGAGTAAGGAAACCGTACGTGACCAGCACGTGTAAGTATGGCCTCTGTACGACAACGTGGCAATCGCAAGATGAGCGTACGTTGTAAGCACGTTGTAAGCATGTACAACTCACTTACCACGTGCGCAACGTACGATGCACGCAACCGCTCACGGCCAGGCGTGGTGTGCGGGCCGCGTACTTACACCTTGCGCAAACCGTGCGAGCGACGTGCGTTGACGTACTTCCTCCCTGCTCTTGCCACTCCCTCCCCACGTTTTCAGAAAAACGTGGCGGTCGTGGCCTCACCAAAACAAGTACGGACAAAAAACACGCACGGTGGGTTGTGACCGAGGCTTTAGTAACTTTACTAAATACCCTACTTCACCAAACTTCCACACAAAGGCAGCCTGAGCACAAACACCATTTAAGCTGTAGTTTTTTCTATGTTCTCATACGCAACTTTAAAATAGTTTGAAAGTGGAAGGTGGTATCTTTCCAATGTTGGTAAAATAATAACAAATTAATATTATGCAATCCCATTAAATTGAAATGGATTGATCCAAAATGCCAAACACCTTTAGTGCGCCATATGGTAGTGCCAAAAAAGCGTTTTGAGTTTAAGATCACACTTTGGAATAAAGACCATGAACGATAATAATTGCTAATGTTTTTTTGGAATATGAAAGGAAAAGGGAAATGAGGGGGAATTTTTGTAGGTGTTGGAGCAACGCTCTTCTTAGCCTTTTTCTTGTTTTTCTTCTTTTTATTTTTGTCTCCTTTTTCTTCTTGTTCGCCTTCTTCTTGTCTCCCAAAAGTTTCTGCTAACATACACTCTTTTTCAAGCTCACATTACCTTCAGACTTCACACATAGTTAGATATTCACCACGGGAAGTCACCGCTGTAGTGAAAACATGACGACTATGTCATCTCGTTCTGAGGTCTCCAAATGTTTTTTTGACACAGTCTCTCTTAATGAAATAATTTTCACCTCTGTACCTTCAAACTTTAGGAAAATGGTATAATTTCCCTCAACACCTTCTGCAGCGCCCTCTTGTGACAAGATACTCTTTTGCTGAAAACCGGTTGCAGGTTTAACTTTGGTATTTTAAAACTGGGCACATACTTATATGTTCTGATTTTTTCGTAAGGGTGGCTAATCTGGCAGTGGACGTTTGTATTCTTTGTAGAGGAGCGAGATGAGTGTTTGTATTCCATTGCAGTAGTCCAGATGGAAAGAAACAGAAGCATGTACAATGCGCTCGGTGGATGTCTTATCCAAGATACTTTCTAATCTTCCCGATTTTACATGTGCCCTATGAAGCTGTTTGGCAGATATTTTTGATGTGTTTGTTGAAGGTGAGTTGCTTGTTCATAATAATTCCAAGGTCATGGACATCCCTGAGCATGGAACACTTCCCGATTCAAGGATGAGACATGGCAGATTGCCGGAGTTTCTAAATTGCGATGATACATGCAGCATTTCTGTTTTAATTTTACTGATGGCAGACCAGGTTTTGACATTTCAATGCACTTCCCGAGTCTTAGTCTTGGTGCAAGACGTTTCTCGTTTCCTTTTTTAACGCACACTGCGGCCAATTCACCGACAGCGCGCGCACCGACTCACCTGACTTATAGTCCACTCACCGCCCCGGAGAAACGTCTTGGTCCGTGTGCATGTTTGAGTAATGTGACCTCACAAACATATTCAACGTGTGGGTCAACAAAATACTACGCACGCGCACAACTGGAAACAGACAAGCGGGCCAGCCTGGTAACTTCCATGCACCCGACGTGTCGAGTAAAAAGCCTCGCTGCATCATGCTACGGCGGGAACCCAGGGATATACACACCATGTGCGTTTTGTTGTGCATGCAAAGGCAATCACTGATCTTTATGTTATTATTAATTAGAGATCAGCGGTTACGATCGATTGTTAGAGGGAAGAAATTGTCAGTCAATGAAAAAATACTATAACAATATTGCTGACCGCATCGGCAAGACTCGAGGAGTCGAGTGTTTTATTTGCGGATGAGAGAACTTGTAATTTGTATGGGTATATTTGCACATTATTTCGAAAATAAAGAAAGATATCCTGCATGGCTATCGGCACTTAACTATGAAGCACATTTTTTTGGCGAAAATTGTCCTCCATTACGTCACGTCTAATTGTGGCCAAGTGTGTCGGCAAAGGATATGTCTGACATTTGTTATGAGACCCTACGTAATGCATGTGCACACGCTGTCAATCATTTTATGTGTGTAAGTCCGTTGACCTATTGTGAGCGGCGGAGAAATGAGAGGAGTCTGTCAGACACTTGCACCCCATTACCCGGATCTCCGGAAGGGCTGCAAGCCTAAATGCTTGGATAGAGGGTGCACTGACAACAGTAGAAGATAATCTATTCCAGATCCTGATGGTACGAGAGTAGAATGAATATTTGTAGCAGTCCAGGGAGACAGAGGGCATGCCAGATTTTAGGTGATGATCATGTCTCAATGACGGGGAGGTTGGTAGCTGAATGATTGATGGAAATGGTATATTAACAATGTGGTAGTGGATTTTGAAAAAACATGCCTGACTGTTGGAGAAGGTGACTGGTGTGAAGTGTATCCCAGTTAAGAATTGATAGCACTGTAGTTATCCCCAAACCCGGGCGACTTGTCACAGACATCTTAGAATGTACCAGCAGTGCTGCCTCAGAACAATTCTTACCCTCAAACTGGAAGACTACATCCCAAATACAAATGTGTTCTCACTGAAGCTTAATCAATCAACATTGAATCTATGATTTTCAAACACCAGTTGAGATAGCCAGGTCACTGTTTGCGAGTGTCAAAACAGGGTCTCCTCACAAACGAGTACTCTTCTCCCAGCTGAGCTACATGTATGACCACTGGACTTGCGGAGGACAGAGGAAACACTTTAAAGACACTCTAAAGGTATCGCTTAGGAAACACTTTAAAGACACTCTAAAGGTATCGCTTAGGAAACACTTTAAAGACAGTCTAAAGGTATCGCTTAGGAAACACTTTAAAGACAGTCTAAAGGTATCGCTTAGGAAACACTTTAAAGACAGTCTAAAGGTATCGCTTAGGAAACACTCTAAAGACAGTCTAAAGGTATCGCTTAGGAAACACTTTAAAGACACTCTAAAGGTATCGCTTAGGAAACACTTTAAAGACAGTCTAAAGGTATCGCTTAGGAAACACTTTAAAGACACTCTAAAGGTATCGCTTAGGAAACACTTTAAAGACAGTCTAAAGGTATCGCTTAGGAAACACTTTAAAGACAGTCTAAAGGTATCGCTTAGGAAACACTTTAAAGACAGTCTAAAGGTATCGCTTAGGAAACACTCTAAAGACAGTCTAAAGGTATCGCTTAGGAAACACTTTAAAGACACTCTAAAGGTATCGCTTAGGAAACACTTTAAAGACAGTCTAAAGGTATCGCTTAGGAAACACTTTAAAGACACTCTAAAGGTATCGCTTAGGAAACACTTTAAAGACACTCAAGGTATTGCTTAGGAAACACTTTAAAGACCCTCTAAAGGTATCGCTTAGGAAACCTTTATAGACACTCTAAAGGTATCGCTTCAAAAGTGTGGCATTAACGCTGTATCCTGGGAGGACCAAGCAGGGGCTCTGTCGTCATGGAAGTGACTTCTGTACAATGGCACCGACAGCTTTGACAGCAATCATTTAGCTCAGGCAGCGGCTAAGCGACAAATAAGAAAGGAGACTAAGAGGGAACTTGAGTATGTGCCTTCGAGTCTGTGGCTATTGAATCAGACATTTGAGCCATCGAAGGAGTCACCTCAGTCTACTTCTTCCGCAAACATCCTCGAAATAGAGGGATTAACTACTATTTTTGAATGTTTAAAAGTTCTTTATATTTGTTAGAAACGTGACCTGGCTTCCTGCTCAAACTGGAACTTTAACAAATGTGAAGCTGTTTTGAATGGTTGTTATGTGTTGTCGAATAGTTGTTATGGGTTGTTGATACAGTAGACCACAATATTCTCCTTCAGCGGCTCACAAGCGACTTTGGTCTAGATGGAGTTGTTCACCAGTGGTTCCACACATACTTGAGTGATAGATCTAGCCAGGTTTGTGTTAAGGATACCCTCTCTACTGAAGCAAAGCTCAAATATGGCGTTCCTCAGGGCTCCGTCATTGGACCTCAGATGTTCACTTATTACTACCACACCATTGGTCAACTTATTTGACGTCACTCAATCCAGTACCACATGTATGCTGATGATGTACAGTTCTTAACATTCAACCCCTCCCGCCCTGGAGATGCTGCTTGTGCTTTGTTTCGTTTGTCTCGGTGTGTCAACGAACTTCAATCCTGGTTGGTCACCAATAAGCTCAAGATGAACCCGGATAAGACGGAATTCTTCATTGCACCTTTAATCTCAATGGCACTCAGATTCATCCCTCTCCGTCTGTCAGAAACTTGGGTGTTGTTTTCGATCGCAACATGTCCATGTCTGCTCACATTACTCAGCTCTGTCACTCTCTTAACTGGCATATACGCAACCTAAGCCGGATCAGGAGGTTTCTTGATTTCAGCACCTGCCATAATGCTGTCCGTACCTTAATTCTGTCCAAGCTGGACTATGGCTGCTGCCTCCTGAATGGTGTTTCACAGAAAGATGTTTCCCGCCTTCAACGGCTCCAAAACCGCTGTGCCAGACTTATCTTTAAGCTGCCCAAATTCACTCACTCATCTCCACTTCTCAAGCAATTACACTGGCTTCCAGTTGCCCAACGCATTCAGTTCCGTACAATGGTCCACACATATAAATCCCTCAATCATTGTGCCCCGGATTATCTCTCCTCTCTCCTTTCACTCCAGACATCTTCTTACTCTCTTCGCTCTACTACTGGTAAATCCCTTTCAGTTCACAAAAATTGACTTTGTTAAAACTGTTTTGTGTATTCTTTACAGAATGCGTCATAAAGACGTAAAAAAAGGTCTAAGCTTGGATGAAATATGGGCTGTGCGTGCAAAGACGTGGCTGGTGCCAGACAAGTCTGTGCAAAGTCACCAGCGACCATCTGTCTTCTTAAACAGGTGAATTAACTTTGAAAGTAAAAATTCCCGATAGCATGTTTTCAATTCTATATCAATACCAAACTTCTAAGTTGCCTCAACTGACATTATGAAATATGAACTAGGTGAATTGGAAGTAAATGCGTGAATTGAAAGTGAATGTAGCTTTGACTTGAACTTATATTCCTAGTATTAGAATAATCATTTAATTTTCTATACATACATAGTGAAAATGTTTATGCTGTATGTTATTATTTCCTTTTCAGAAACCTGAGTCGTGGTTGTAATAAATCTGCATCCAAAGTTTCTCAGCCACAATTACCTAAACAGCAAGTACCTAAGTCTATTGTAGCAGTAAGTGACATTAGAATGGGTTCAAGATTGCACTCATCTGGCAAGCAAATATGGAAACAAGAGGCCACTGTTTCAAAACATGATGATATTTTTGGAACAAGAACCAGTGGTAAACGATCTACACTAGATACCAATAGAGACACTAGAAAAGACCCAAAATCTAATACAGACAAAGTGAGAGTTCCAAAGACGACAGAACAAGTAGATGGAAATGCAAATTTGAAGTCAACTGAATTTGAGAATGTGGACTACCATCCAGGAATACAGCCATTGTTCAACGGGCAAAGTGGCCATTGTGGAGGCATATGGAAGTCAATTGTTGATGAATGCTGAAAGTTTATAGTACAAAAGAAATAAAAATAACTTTCTTGTTCTGCAATTTTATACAAATTATTTAATTAAAATGTACTTTGGATTAATATTTAACCATATAATGGAAATGTCAAATGTTTTAACAGTGGCAGTAAAAATAACTCCGAACAAGAAATACAAATTGATGCTCCTCAAGCAATTCTGTAGCTTGAATTTTGGTTTATTTTAGGGCAAGTAAGATCATTATGATCCTCTTTTTTTTAACTACAACTATACAGAACGTGGAAAGGCACAGTGGAAGTAAAAGAATACACTTTGATAATCCGTTTGCACAGTTTAATTGTCATTTCAAGTGAATTAGCAATCCCTTCGAACAAACTAGTAATTTGCTCAAATGATTTGGCAACCTGTTCGAAATAATTAGTAATTACTCATTGGCAATCTGTTCGAAAGAATTAGTCATTTGTTCACACTTTACTAGTCTCTTGAATTTCTTTACTAATTCCGATCGGACATGCAACATTTTAGCTCATCAGCTAATTCTTTTCAAAGCAGTGCCATAGAAAACTGAAAAACACAAAAATTAAGTGTGATCAGCCATTTCCCCTTTTTTTGCAATTAGAAAGTTGCATTTCTGTTCATGTGGGGGGGGGGGGAGATGTCTTGAATTTGATTTCTCAACATGGGTTTCAAGGTATCTAAAATTAAATATTAACATCTCTACAACAAATGATCTAATTTTTGTACAAGATACATGATCAAAATGTGTTCACATCCACTTAACAATCAGAAGATAGTAACAATACTTATTCATATTGACTTAATTAAAAATGTTACAGCATCGCAACAACATAGAATTAGAAGATAAAGTCTTGTTCTTGGCTACTTGGACGATGATGTCTCAAGTACTCTTACAATGGTGGTATTGTGGCCAAGTGGTACACGCCAGAAAATGCCTTTTCCACCAAAAATAACAACTATTCAAAGAAATTGAACAAAATATTCAAGTGCTATGAAATAATTATAGGCCTTTTAAAATAATTTCAAGTTATCTCTAAAAAGTTTCAGCTTTTATCTCGATGTGCA
Organism: Asterias amurensis; assembly: GCF_032118995.1. Taxonomy (NCBI): domain Eukaryota; kingdom Metazoa; phylum Echinodermata; class Asteroidea; order Forcipulatida; family Asteriidae; genus Asterias; species Asterias amurensis. The sequence continues at coordinate 9,168,482 of NC_092650.1, read as the reverse complement.
ATTTAACCCTATACATACCATTTTAAAATGGGTTTGTGACCTCACATCTATGTGTTAAAGGAACATGTTGCCGTGGATCTGTCAAATTGGTCCATGAAAAGCATTTGTTTTGAAATCGATATGGTTAGAAAGATGTTTTACAAGTAGAATACAATGATTTACACAATGATGCCCCGAAAGTGCATGGTTTTCCTTTGCGATCTAACATGTTCGGCCATTTTATGGAGTTAAATACTTGACTCCGCGAATTGGTCGACCGTGCAACTTTGAGGCATTGTTTTCTACTTTTAAAACATCTTTCCAACCATTTTACATTTCATAACAAACGGTTTCAAACACTTTTTTGAAAGACAAACTCGCCCTTTCCGAGGCAACGTGTTCCTTCAATTCAAGATGACTTGAATTATGGTAAAAAACACTGGAGTTATCTTTGAACTCTATTTTTTTTTATATCAAGAAAGGATATCTATGAGGATGGGCCATATCAAGACACATTTTGCAATTTCTTTTTTTACACAAATAAAGTAATTTTAAATATACACTTTTCTAGTATTCTTACTTATTAATTATATCCATCAATAGAATCATCCCCTTCAAAATTAGCATCTTATTAAAGACACTGGACACCTTCTGTAATAGACCAATCCATTGAGTATTGTCCAATCACAACGCAACGCAGGTCCGACAAATAAAGTCCGACATGCGTGTGCAGAATGGCATTGGAGAGGCTCACGTGTTCTTGCTCACACGTGCGTCGTGGGCAGAGCCTAATGGATCGGTCAAAGACTAATATCTCACTTGGTGTATCTCAACATATGCATAAAATAACAAACCTGTGAAAGTTTGAACCCACTTGGTGATCGAAGATGGGAGATAACCTTTTCACACAAAGTTGTGTGCTTTCAGATGCTTGAATTCGAGACCTCAAAATCAAATTCTGACATCTCAAATTCAAACTATTTTCTTAAAAACGACGTTACTTCAGGGAGCCGTTTCTCACAATATGTTATACTACAGTTGAATCAACATCAGTTGAATCAACAAGTGAGTTTTTATGCCACCAATTATTTTGAGCAATAACCTTAATTGGTTTTGATTTTTTACTTGGGACTGAAAATTGGTGTGTTTCTGGGAATTTCTTTTTTACACAGGGCAGTACATGTATAGGGAATTGTGGTCCCCGGTTTTATGCTAATTATTTTGAGTAATTACCAATAGTGTCCACAGCCTTTAAAACATTGCATCTGTATAGACAAATACAGGCACGCAACGGGCGCACAGCTGTTGAGCACCGCGCGCCACTGCTGAGGTGTACATGGGCCTAGTTTTGTGCACAAAGACATGAGGAAATCATGTTCCTTTTCACTCTTTATGGAAATTAAATGTTTTCCTCAACGACTTACACAATTTCATCATATATCAGGACATCGTCATATACTATTAATGAAGATCACTGACCACAGATATTTGCAACTAAATAGAAACCAAAATATCTTGAAAACGGTGATTGTCTAAGGTGAGTTAGGGGGTAAAAGACACGTAAACAGCCTAAAAGTCGCTAAAATGCGTTACATTTTGTCAGAATGTCAGTATTTTACTTTGTGCTTAATTTTAAAAAAAAATATCAAGAACGTAGTACATCGTTATATCATGTAGCCATGTCAGGGAATTGCATAGATTGTCGAGTAAGACATTCAATTTCCATAAGAAGCGAAAAGGAAAACGATTTTATCACTTGCGCGACTGGATTGGTCTATACTACCAGGTCGCAGAGATTAATCCTTTTCTATATCCAATTACATCAAAGTATAATGTTTTTAAGTCTTGTCCATATCGAAACCCAGAAAACAACTCAAACCAAGACTATTTTTTCTATGAAATCATATCATCTTTTAGAATTCTATTCATACAAAATTCTTGGAAATAAAAAAAGCCTGAGCAGTTGTTAGAAACACACTGTAAATTTTCACACGATACAAGAAACGTGCTAAAATTAACATTGAAAATATTGTCAATCACACACACATTTTTATGACCATTACACAGGAATGTCAGTTGGTCAATTCCTAATTATTTACAAGAAATTGGAAAAGGAGGTTTTGTCTTATTCTCTGATGTTGATTTGTTAAATTGATTCAACTTTCATCTGAAACATCCAAACCGCGAACACCTAAAACTCAACTCATGGTTGGGACCAACATGATTCCAGAATGTTTGATTAAAGCCATTATACACTTTCGGCACAGAAAAAAAAAGAACAAAGTTCACAGATTTACAAATAACTTACATGGTTTACAGAAGGTAATGGTGAAAGACTTCTCTTGAAATATTATTCCATTAAATGCTTTACTTTTTGAGAAAACATTAAAACAATTATCAATTCTCGTTGTCGAGAGTTTCGGATTTATTTTGACAACATGTCATGACACGGCGAAACGTGCGGAAACAAGGGTGGGTTTTCCCGACTCCTATGACCGATTGAGCCTAAATTTTCACAGGTTTGTTATTTTATATATAAGTCATGACACACGAAGTGTGGGCCTTTGGACAATACTGTTTACCGTGCGTGTCCAATGGCTTTAAATGGAAGACTTCATCGTCTGTATAAAACAAGATGTTATATGCTGGCTTCAGTGACCAGTTTGCTGCTAGTTTTGGAAGTATGTCTTGATATTGCATTTTTAAGGATCAGATTTCAACCAATCAGATTGTAAACAAAAAATCAAGATACTTATGAATAAGTGTGTTTGAATGATACCCCTAGTGATTATGAAATGCAGCTAACTCATCTCTTGGGTTGTCCAGGCATTCGTTGCATGAACCTTAAGACTGATGTTCAATATATCAAACAAAGCATTATGTCAACAATATTACAACCAGTCCAGGAGTAGTACTTGAAAACATCAATTACATGTATTTGCAGTTGTTGAATGCAAACATCAGGACAGAAAGCCATCACTTGATGAGTTTTGTCCAATCTCTTTAAGTAGCGAAGACAGCTCGTTGTTCAAATTTACTCCAACTTTCTTGCCAGTCTGAAAAGTTATAAATAATATACTTGGTTTGTGAAGTTACAATGCCAAGACCAATAGGCAAAAAATATTAAGTTACATGTATTCACGATCTTGCTTAAAGGCAGTGGACACTATTGGTAATTACTCAAAATAATTATCATCATAAAACCTCGCTTGGTAACGAGTAATGGGGAGAGGTTGATAGTATAAAACATTGTGAGAAGCGGCTCCCTCTGAACTGATGTAGTTTTCAAGAAAGAAGTAATTTTCCATGAATTTGATTTTGAGACCTCAAGTTTAGAACTTGAGGTCTCGAAATCAAGCATCTGAAAGCACACAACTTGTGTGACAAGGGTGTTTTTTTCTTTCATAGTTATGTTGCAAATCCGACGACCAATCAAGCTCAAGCTCAAATTAAATTTTCACAGGTTTGGTATTGTATGCATATGTTGAGATACAGCAAGTGAGGAGACTTGTCTTTGACAATTACCAATAGTGTCCACTGTCTTTAATAATAAAGTTTCCAAACTGAACCCTATTTGCCCAATTGCCCTTTTGTACCCAAAATTCCGTGCCTGTAAACCTTAAAGGGACATGTTGCCTAGGATCGGGCAGGTTGGTCTTTGAAAAGCGTTCGAAATGGTTTGTTATAAAACGCATATTGTTTGAAAAGTGTTTTAAAAGTAGAATATAATGATTCACACGAACATTGCTACAAATCTGCTTGATTTTCTTTTTAATTTCCGAACTAACACAGTCCACCATATTGGCGTGCCGTGTTAATTCATCATGTTAAAGGAAAACCACGCAATTTTGAGGTACATATGTTTGTGTAAATCATTGTATTCTATTTTAAAGTTGGTAGAGCTCAGTTGGTAGAGCACTGGCATGTTAATCCAGAGGTTGTAGATTCAAATCCTGTTCTAGTCATTAACCCTCTTAAAGTAAATCAACATTTTCTCAGGTCAGTCTCCCTCATGATTTAATGCTTAACTATCTATTTACACAACAAACTAAATACTTCATACAAATTCTAAAATTAGAATTGGCAGCTTGTTACACAACTTAATCTTCTTCTGTACAGTGTCAATTTCAAAATCTTACATCGTAGATGTACTTTCCCAATGACACTAGGACCCAAGAGTTCAATCTTTAGCCTTGACTGAAAATTTGAAACGTTTATGTTTTGTTGCCTTCTCTCGACTTGATTTATTGCTGTAGAAACTATATTAGGACTTGAATTTATAAGTCGCTGGGAAACAAGCTTGTTTTTACCTTATTTGTCTCTTTATGATGTTCTAACACTTAATTCTGTACATATATTTGTGTGAGAACTGAGACGTTAAGATGTATCCACTCAAGACTCATCACAAACTTGACTAAAAACACCTCCAAGAGTGACATGTAGTGTGAGCCAGATGAATTGCATACTTACAGCTATCATTGCCTGTATGCTGTCAATTGTAAGGCTGCTCACTCCTTTCTTCTCCATGCCAACGAGGGCCCCAGTTGGTGTAATGGCCATTACAATGCATGCTAAGCAGCAAGCTTCCTCTTCCAATGTGGCATCTACAATATGTCGCTGACCAACCTGTGTATGTTAACAAATAAATCATCTAAGATTGGGTGCGTTTGATAAGCTTCCCTACGTCGACCCCGGTGTGCTCATCTGGGTGGCGTATTTTTCTTTTTCCAGGACGAATGTGGGCAGATAATTTCCCCACGTTTGTTTTGGATGGAAAAGTCACAGGAGTTTTTTCCAGGATGATTGTGTGGAGATAATTACCCCTGTTCTTCCTGGGAAAAAAATCTCATGGTGACAGCAGTGCACCTCGGGCCAGCCCCAAGTGAAACTTTGAAGTTTTCAATAATTTTTTTGTTATGATTCATGTTGGGTGTCAAATTACACGTAATGAGACTTTTCCTTGATATTCCTTATTACGATGGAGCGGGTCAAATTTGTTAGAGACCTGTAGTCGATTTCACAAAACTCTGCGTAACTGCGTAAGTCCACTTGCGCAATGTTTATGGCGCAAGTTGCACCATATAAACGTTCGGCAAGTGGACTTCTGCAGTTCTGTAAAGTAACCTAAAATCGGCTACTGGTTAGGTAATACAAAGCAGAGGCAACTAAACACCTAGATTTTTACAGACTGCAATGGAGGGCTTAATTTTATAACTCAAACGTAATATGAGAGACCTTGACCGCAGCCAGATGAGCTACAGAATCAAGTAATATCATTTCAGATTGTTGTTTAACTTGAGTGAGTGGGAGCCCATGCATTGTACACATGATTTGGTTGAATAAATTCATATTGAATGTGTTGTGACACTGACCTTACTTACTGTTACCAATAGAGGCATACAAGAAGTGTCTAATAAGACTACATCATGAGGATCATCGGACACTTCAATCTCCTCTTGACCTTCTCCATCATCTTCAACTCGCACCTTGGGAATCCTGTCATCAAAGAGAAACTCATTGTGGTCAATTATACAAATATTGAACACATGGGAATTGCGAAAGCATCGTCACAGTCTAAATAACAACAACAACAACAACAACAACAACAACAACAACAGCAACAGCAACAGCAACAGCAACAGCAACAGCAACAACAACAACAACAACAACAATAACAATAATAATAATAATAATAATAATAATGAAAGCATTTATATAGCGCCCCACAAAGAACGGAGCGCTTTACAATATACAAAGAAACAAACAATGCAAAGACAAAGATACAAACAAAAAACAGTACGAGCAAAAACAAAAAATGGCCAGATTAAACAAATAAATGGGTTTTGAGCATATTTTTGAACCGTTCCAGTGTGTTGGCTTCCCGGATGTGACAGGGAAGGGAATTCCAGAGCCGCGGAGCAGCGGTTTGAAAGGCATGATCTCCTGCGCGTGATTTAGTTTTGGTGATGTGAAGAAGTGTTTTGTTGTACGATGAGCCGGTGGCATAGGCGGATGATTTGAACAAAATGAGTTCTTGAAGATATGAAGGTGCTGTAGAGTGAATACATTTGAAAACAATGACGAGAAGTTTGAAATTAATCCGGGCTCGAATTGGTAGCCAATGAAGGCGACGTAACAATGGCGCACTTGGATGGTCGCGAGCAACGAGAAAGATTAGCCTGGCAGCCCTATTTTGTAACCTTTGCAGACGAGTTAAGTCACCTTCATTGGCACCAAATCACAAGGTAAAATCTGGAATATCTTTGACAGTAAGACGAAACCGAGTAAAATGAAACCAGCCAGACTCACTGGTTATTCTGCTTCATTGCACAATCAATGCATTCTCCCTCTTCCAGACAACTTACAAATATTCTACCTTTTCATTGGTTTAGAGCGCGTCACGATATGTCTTAGTTTTACTAGACGGCTGGCCGTGTGATAGTGCATCGTTTGCCATGTGATAGTCCGACGACTATCACATTGGGCCGAATAAATAAAAACTAGCATTTGCTTTTACTAGCCTTTTACTTAAATCCTTATTAATAAAAGTAAGCCTTAATACTGCTAGTAATTGGTCGAACTAGCAGGTGAAAGCAATGCTTGAGGGACTCTTCTTATTGAGATGTAAATAAAACCGACATTTTACTATTACCTGTATAGTTCCACAAGATACTGGGCCGTATAAAGGCCAGCATTAACACATTTCGATAAGTTTAAGATCAGGCATGAAAATTTTCCCAAATCTCTATAAATAACCTTTTACTGGAAAAACACCATTTACTTGAACGAATTAGTAAATGGTCAGAGAAAAGCACAATAGTGAGGTATTCAGGAGTATAACAATAGAGGCATGGACTTGCAGATCAATAGCGATTAACTGAAATGCAGCAGTTTCCACTTAGTCACGTTTTTGGTGGCGGCAGTGGCTATGATGAGGAAACAGCCAGCCTCTCCATGCCAGAGCTCCAGAGATTGGTACTTTCAGAGCAATTAAAGTACACAACAAATTTATAAGTAACATTTATAGTTGGATCATTAAAAACACAAGTAATTGCTACAGTACGTTAGTACAATGTCGTTTTTATTTATATGCTCTATAAGTGAAAGGTAATCCCGCAACAAAATGTTCATGCCTGATCTTTTACTTTTCAGTCTTCTTGCTAATGCTGGACCTTTAACTTGATAAGTAATTGCTAGTTTTTATTTATTCGGCCCATTGTGATAGTCCGACGACTATCACATGGCGTACAGTACCCAGACAGCTTTTTATCCACCTCGAACCCAATCAGAACCCTGAAACACGCGTACAAAAGCTATGTGTACGAAGATGGTAAATAGTCTGTTGGGAAAACTGCTATAGTATACAAATGTCGATTGCTTTAACTCGTGCTTTGGTTGAAACTCTGACTCCCTCAGTGATTCCCGGACCGGCCTATTTTCGCTACAGAACGCTCCGGGACCACCTCGGGAGTCAGAGTTTTAAAGGCAGTGGACACTATTGGTAATTACTCAAAATAATTATCATCATAAAACCTTCCTTGATTACAAGTAATGGGGAGTAAGTTGATAGTATAAAACATTGTGAGAAACCGCTCCCTCTGAAGTGGCGTAGATTCGGGAAAGAAGTAATTTTCCACGAATTTGATTTCGGGACCTCAAGTTTAGAATTTGATGTCTTGAAATCAAGCATCAGAAAGCACACAACTTCGTGTGACAAGGGTGTTTTTTCTGTCATTATTATTTTGCAACTTCGACGACCCATTGAGCTCAAGTTTTCACAGGTTTTTTATTTTTAATGCATATGTTAAGATACATCAACTGTGAAGACTAATCTTTGACGATTACCCATAGTGTCCACTGTCTTTAACCATAGCACTCGAAGCAGTCAATATTTGTATACTATGTACATGTATAACACGTTCACACTTCCTACTTCTGTGTGAACTAATCCCATTTCAAAACTTATTTGTTCTCACCTTGTATTGTACAATGCTGCCTTGACAGCGATTCCAATTGCATCAAACAAATCTCCTCCACACTCTAAAACAACTACATCGACATAAAGCACCCAGCAGCACTGTCTTGGCAAAACACAGAGTGTTCTATAGTCCAATACACTCTTCAAGTCATAGGATGTTGATAGTGTATAAGCAATTTCAGTTGCCAGTTCTTCACCTCCTCGACCCTCAAACTCAGGAGATGCATTTGCAGACAAGTCAATGAAGAATTCTAGGAAGCCTTCATCAAGTCTTGTTGGTTTAGGCTTTCCCATTTCAGCTTTAACACCCACAAGGATTTCTGTGTTTGACAAACGGAGCCGAGAAGATCCACTAGTGTTGGAGACAACACCACACTCCAGTTCCATAGGCCGAAACGATTCATTAAAACGACCATCAGTCCGTAAGCCATCCTAAAACAGTGGATTCATAACAAATTATGCATTATTAAATCTACCATACAATGAATCTGCAAAATAACTATAGGAAAAAAACGCATCTGGCAAAATGATGGTTACAAACAAATTTAAGCAGAAACCTTGGGCCAATTTCATGAAGACTTTATTAAAGCTTATGGGCGGGTGCCTTAAACCGAATATTCATTTCATGTAGGCCCCCTATAACTATTATATCCAAAGTTTTGAAAAGCTATTTGTTTTAAGTTCTTTGGAGACTGAGTTATAGTTACCCCGGCCCTACCCTACTGCGATGTCTGAGGATTTAAGCTTGGGCGATATCACGATATTATCGAATATCGTGATATTAATTTGGAAACGATTTCGATATTGGATGGATTTGGTTTTAATCAAAATATCGATACATCGCGATTAAATATCGCAATGTATTTCGTAGCTGAGACATCTTGCACCCCATTAGGTTTGGAGTAAAACAAGTAGAAAAGGTCATTAGAACACCTCTCTTAAGCTACGACTGTCTCTCCACAACTTTCAATTGGTGTTTTAAGACTGATGATGTCAAATTTCATTAATCGCGATTATATCGAATATCGCGATATATTGTCGGCGATATATCGTGAATAAAGTAAATCGATATCGCCCAAGCTTATGAGGATTGTCTCTGCCAGAGTATAGTATACAACATTGTGAGAAACGGCTCCCTCTGAAGTAACATAGTTTTCGAGAAAGAAGTAATTTTCCACGAATTTGGTTTTTGAGACCTCAGAATTAGATTTCGTGACCTCAAATTCTAAATCTGAGGTCTCAAAATCAAATTAGTGGAAAAATAAATTAGCGAAGCCATACCGCGTCACGTGACGTTACGTGCAGGACACCTCAGGTCACCCCTAAGTGACCCACTCCACAACAGGGCGGGGGGGGGGGGGGGGGGCACAGCCTATTCGAACGTACCGGGGTAGCCCCCAAAAAACGGTCCAATCCACTCCGTATCCTTGGCCCAAGCACCACTGATATCAAAACCTTTCGCTTCCTTGAAAAACCATCTGCAACGTTCTGCATCATGAAACTTACCGATCTAATGCTTCAGAAGTTGCAATAGCACTAAATCTGCGCATGGTCGGGGGACAATCGGCATAAGCGGTAGAGCGTTAGTTGAGAAAATTCACACGCAAAATTCACTTGATTTTTGCTCAAAATCTGTGATACCTATTTGAACAATTCCAAGTGTAGTGCTATCTGCAACTTCTGAAACATTAGATCGGTAAGTTTCATAATGCAGAACGTTGCAGATGTTTTTTCAAGGAAGCGAAAGGTTTTGATATCAGTGGTGCTGGGGCCAAAAATACGGAGTGAATTGGACCGATTTATGGGGCTAGTACCGGGCAGACCGGGTCAATCCAGGGCAGTGTTGATCCAGGGAAGCTTAACGAACGCACCCAAAGAAGGCTCACCGGGCAGCCTTTTATAGCATGTATCCTCCTCTTACCAGTTTTCACGCTATTATGCCTTTTTCTTTGAATTGGGAAAAAAATAATGATGCCATTATATCAACCGATGCCCTAATTATCTTCATTTGTTAATATTAAGTATGCAAACATATATTAAAACTTGATGGACATTGAAATGTTCACACCACATACTGATCTTCGATGACTTCACCTGGCCCCATTTGTTTTGAATTTTTTCCTGTTTTCACGGCAAACGAGAAAGTATGGTTTCCCGGTGAAGCCATACATGGAAGAAACATCTGCAGTGACTACAACTACAAGTGTTCTTTGAGACTCTGTGTATGACTCTATACCCAGCAGTTGTCTTCATTTTATTCAAAATATCTTTTTATTAAATTAAAAAAATTACCATGTTGGTAACTTGCAAAAAAATAAAATAATAATAGTAATAATAATAATAAAAAGTGTGAATAATTACTGGCTTTCAAATCTGATTTTTAGGTGTTCGGGCCAACAGCCCGGAACACCTCTTATTTTTATTATTTTTATTATTTTTATTTATACTTCCTCTTCTTCTTTTCTTTGTCCCTTGTCCCCTAACAAAAACATCTTTTCAAAATTTGTATGAACTTGAAACTTCACACATAGTTAGATGTTAATTTGGAGAAGAAAAATGTGTAGTTACGTCATGATGACGTCATCCATTCTTGAGTTATGAAAATTCAAAGTTTATTATTTCAAAAAATCATCACTTTTGATCTACATGAGGGATTCTTACAATCGAAACATCATCGGAATCGTCATTGAAAACTCTGTAAACGCCCAACAGACATAACCCCATTTTGATGTTGTCTTCCAGCTCAAAAGAGAGGTTGAAAATTTCAAAATTCACTTCTAAAGAACAAGGTAAATCCCCCATTGGTATGTGCATAAACATTGCACGTAGGCATACACACAACGTGTAGTGTATTAGCGGTTCAGCAGAGTCACGCTCCAGTGATCATCCATACAGCGCGAAAAAGCTTCATGAAGAATAGTCTTCGTTCTAGGGGGTTGAAACATACATGCCCCTTACAGTCTTTTCTACAGTCGTCAATATTTCCTAAGTTCATATTTCCTAAACTACATAAGCTATTTTGACAACCTATACATCATATGAAAGGGCTTTACGTACTTTACAGAAATGGATATGTTTGTGAACTTTCGTTGACCTTTTGACCTGTTTAAACCGGAAGTGACTGTGAAAAGATTTGAGAGGGCCTTGTTTGTTGCCTTTTAGGTTGAAATATACATCTTTTGATGCTTTACCACCACAGCATATATGTCTGGCAAAGGTCTGGTTTAAAACAAATATTACCGATGACGTCACCAAACATACACTTTTACAAGATGCTGTAATCATGTTGTTCTGACAGTTTTTGCAATTTGAATCATGAATTTATTACAAATCTTGAGAACAAAGCAAGGTGTAATATTTGTTTTTGAATCCAGGCTTTTACTCCCGGAAACCGAACACCTTGAGTTTGTGCACAAACTCTCAATCTCTAGTTATTTATTTATTTTTAAGTTTTTTCTTCTTAATATTTATAATAAAGCGTATAAATAAACAGTGATAATTGAATCAACAAGCTGATGTTTATATTTTAATATTAATAATAATAATAATGATATGATGGTTAAAAAATAAAAATCATCAAAAATATTAGAAAATGATATAAGGCACATGGCTTCTTTAAGCCTCTGTATTTTTTTTCCAGAATGCTCAGAAAAATATTCAGTCACAAGATTTGATCATCGTGAATTGTGAATTGAAATAGTGTTTGATGAAACCTTTTGGGTGGGGAAATATTTTTATATGGCCTCGACATTATGACATATTTTTGTACCTTGTAGAAATGCCTAAAATACCAAACTTTGCATTTACAAGTGCAAATAACCAGTGGAGCCTTACGTGTTTCTAAGTTTTGATCAAGGGAGAGGAGACTCTTTGCTTGGCAAATAAAACCACACAATTTTTATCTCTAGGGACTGTTTACATCGCGCACAGAGAGGTAAAAGATTTGCCACGATTTTAGGGACACCTCGAAAACAGGACCTCCTACGATATAGTTTCTAGAAGTAGATCAAGACGACAGTATCAAGAGGCTTCCCTATCTTGTATCCTGGTGTCATGTGTTTTCGGTAGGATTACAGGAAAATTGTTACAATCAAAAACTTTTTTTTTTTTTCAAATCACGTATCCAATTTTTTAACAATAACACTTACACTTCATGGTGTGTTGAAATTTTTAAAGTTTTGGTTTTACGTTGCGAGAGACAGTCCGCCATTAACAGTGCTTATGCATGCACGACATTGGAGCAATGTCATAACTATGTTTTCACACCTCTCACTGGTTGGTATTTTATTGAATATTCAGAAGCTAGTATGGCGTGCAAAATAAATCAAAAATATTATTCAATTGCTACTTAACAAATTTAATTACATTTTTGTCCTAAGGCATTATGGCTACTATATTAGAATCCAGAGATATCATAAGGCATGAAAGTAAAACACCCCACCCCCCCCCCCCCCCCCTTGATGCACTCACACTTCATAACAATCCGTTTTTCCCCATTTCAGACCAGTAATGTCTGGTTTCAGGAGATAAGAAACCAATCTATGATATTTTCTCTTTAATGTAGACTTAATATTTATAACGCTTATCGGAATTTATAACAGTTATATGCAGTAAATAAATAAAAAAATTGTTGTCATTTTCACTTAAAATATTTTAATAGTTTCCCCACTCTTGCACACCATAGAATCCCAAATAGTAACCACCTCACGTGATCCATCTAGTGACTAAAGCAGAATGAAACTCAATCTAGCAGATAGTAATTTTGTTTTGAACTTTCGAGGTTGGATGATGTTTCTTTGACTCATTTGAATGTTGGCATAATAATGCACTAGTGATTAGTACCAAAAATCAATCACTTTATTAATAATGTTTAAGCATAACCAACGACAGGAAACTTTATTCTCAGCATGATTAAAGGAACACGTTGCCTTGGATCGGACGAGTTGGTCAAAACAAAAGCGTTTGTAACCGTTTTTTATATAATGCATATGGTTGGAAAGATGTTTTAAAAGTAGAATACAATGATCCACACAAGTTTGCTTCGAAATTGCGTGGTTTTCCTTCTACTGTGCGAACTAACACGGTCGGCCATTTATGGGAGTCAAAATTTTGACCCCCATAAATGGCCGACGTGCTAGTCGACGAGGTAAAAGGAAAACCACGCAATTTCGAGTCATGTTTGTGTGGATCTTTGTATTCTACTTTTACAACATCTTTCTACCCATATGCATTTTATAAAAAACGGTTACAAACGCTTTTCAAAGACCAACTCGACCGATCCAAGGCAACGTGTTCCTTTAAGCCTGATGAAAATACAGACCGTGAGTAAACTGCATAGCTTCTGTCATCGGTGCAGCTTGCACAATTTCGCGGTAAACCGGAATCAAAGTTGGGGATCGAAAACATATGAGGGTCGATAACGTATGACGCTACGATAAGTGTTTTTGTTAAAAAAAATTGGATAGATGATTTGAAAAAAACTTTCAGTTTATGTATGTATGTGAACAATTTTTCTGTTATCCTACTGAAAACACATGACACCAGGATATTATATTTCTACGCCCGAGAGTGAGAAGGCTGAAGGGTGAATTTAATAAGTTTACAAAAAAACTGTAGCCCGAATTAAACAGTAAAAATGATTTACCTGTACACTATGAACAATGAATGTTTTTTCTCCCGCACTCAGTCGCACTTTCGCCATTGTTTTTGTTTGCAAAACACGATCGAGTTTATGTCACGTCACGCTGCAGCACACCAAATACACACACACACACACTGGGATTTAGTTATAGATATCAGGCAGTGTGGGGCACGTGTGTGGCATGGCAGTTACTGCGGGGAGGTCCCATGACTTCCGACCTTCGCAAGCGAACAGGTCAACTCGCACCCAAGTCAACTCGTACCCAAGTCAACTCGTACCCAAGTCAACTCGTACCCAGGTCAACTCGTACCCAAGTCAACTCGTACCGTATAACGTATGCCGATACAGAGAATCCGTGCGGCGTGATGTTCATTTTATAAGCGACGGGAAATAAAATTTATGTTCTACTTACTTTTTTTAAAAATAATACCTTCTCACGAATTTTGTTTCTAATAATGCTAGATGTTCATCTCTCTTCTGCCCTTTTTTTTCGGGGGGGGGGGGGGGATGCTTTAAAGATGTTTTACAGTAGTATTCTTCCAATGTTTTAAACAGGCAGGCTGTAATTTCGTTTTTAATAATGTTTGGTGCTTATAAAGACATAATATGAGACGTAAAAAGGGTTAACTTTTTTTATGTTCTTCTCTTTTTTGCGCAAAAACAAACTCGCCAATATAAAAACATACAATGTGTAGTACGCAAACGTTCTGTGTTTTTCTTGTTAAAGGAACACGTTGCCTTGGATCGGTCGAGTTGGTCTTTGAAAAGCGTTTGTAACCGTTTTTTATAAAATGCATATGGGTAGAAAGATGTTGTAAAAGTAGAATACAATGATCCACACAAATATGCCTCTTAATTGCGCGGTTTTCCTTTTACCTTGTTGACTAACACGTCGGCCATTTATGGGGGTCAAAATTTTGACTCCCATAAATGGCCGACCATGTTAGTTCGCACAGGAGAAGGAAAACCACGCAATTTCGAGGCAAACTTGTGAGGATCATTGTATTCTACTTTTAAAACATCTTTCCAACCATATGCATTTTATAAAAAACGGTTACAAACGCTTTTGTTTTGACCAACTCGTCCGATCAAAGGCAACGTACACGTGTTCCTTTAAAGAGTTCCCATTAGAAAATTTCATGATAAAATTCATTCAATTCATTCATCTGCGTATGTTCTGATTATCTTTTTACATGTATCTGCAACATGAAAAAAAGAAATCATAACAACAATTTTTGAATAAATAAATGTACGATTTACATAAAAAATAAACAAACCACAATATTTATCAGTACGAGTTGAAACTCCAAAATTTTGTAACAATTTGTTTGGGTACGAGTTGTCTTGGGTACGAGTTGACTTGGGTACGAGATGACCCGAATTCTTTGCAAGTACGGGGGTCAATCTTTATGTCTAAATTTCAGTCGTTTTTTATACAAAAACAGTCAACCGTATTCTAGTGTTAACCTATCTAAATAAATAATTAATATATACAGTTTTTATTTGTAAATACACAACCATAAAATTTCGTTCATAAACTGATACCCCCTTTTTAAAGTGGTAGGTTCAATTCTCGTATGAATCTTCGCTCGTCCCCAGCGCCTTGCTAGACTGGCCGCTGGGGCTAGGGCCGAGCGGAGTATGAATCAGCTTTCTCGATTACGTCAAAAGAGGGCGTTTTAACACGAAACGAAAAAGGTCAAAGGTCAAAGTACAACTGAAGTGAGCACCAAATTTGAAGCCAACACCAAATTTGTTGCCAGCACCAAATTTCAAAAAAAATGTCAACGACCGTCGATGACAGTGCGATGGGATTGTACACGCGTAAGGTATGGGCAGATACAAAGCCAGGAGTTCCAACTAAATTGGAAAGTACACTTAATTTTAAAGTACACTTAATTTCATAAATCTGTTCCACATACCCCTGGCTATATCAGATTAGCGCCCCAACTTGTTAAGTCTGCTAATTAGCTCAGCCCAATTAATTTAATAACGGAAGAATTTACGAATTTTGGTACTGTATGAACTGTATGCGTAAGGTATGGGCAAATACAAAGCCAGGAGTTCCATCTAAATTGGAAAGTATTATTAATTGTTATTTCATAAATCTGTTCCACATTCCCCTGGCTATATCAAATCAGCGCCCCAGTGTTTTAAGTGTGCTAATTAGCTCAGCCCAATTAATTTAATCAAGGAAGAACTTACGAATTTTGATACTGTATGCGCTGTATGCGTAAGGTAGGGGAAAATAGGCAAGAGTTCCATCAGGAAAATATTATTAATTTGGGTTTCATAAATCTGTGTCACGTACCCCCTGGCTATATGAAACTAGCGCCCTAATGTGTTACGTTGGCTAATTAGCTCAGCCCAATTAATTTAATCAAGGAAGAATTTACAAAATTTGGTACTGTATACGCTATTATGCTAATACATGCGTAGGGTGTATGCAAAAACGAAACAAACGAATTCCAGCTAAGTTGGAAAATATTATTATTATTTATCTCATAAATCTGTTCCTCATATCCATGGCTAAATGCAATCAGCACCCCGACGTGTTACCTTGCCTAATTAGCTCAGCCCATACATTATGTTTGTTCTTTGTATAGCATATATACAGCGTTAAAGGTACAAAAACTCGTAAATTCTTCCTTGATTAAATTAATTGGGCTGAGCTAATTAGTAGACTTAACAAGTTGGGGCGCTAATCTGACATAGCCAGAGGTATAAAGAATAGATTTATGAAATAAAAATTAATAATATTCTCCAATTAAGATGGAATTCGTTTGTTTAGATTTTGCCTATACTCTACCTATGTATCAGGCATATTAGCGTATATACAGTACGAAATTCGCAATTTCTTCCCTAATTGGATTAATTGGGCTGAGCACATTAGAAAACGTTACACAATGGGGCGCTAATCTGACATGGCCAAAGGTATAAGGAACAGATTTATGAAATAAAAACTAATAATATTTTCCAATTAAGATTGGACTCTTGCCTTTTTATTTGCCCATACCTTACTCATACAGCGCATACAGTACTAAAATTCGTAAATTCTTCCGTGATTAAATTAATTGGGCTAAGCTAATTAGCAGACTTAACACATTGTGACGCTTATCTGATATAGCCAGGGGTATGTGGAACAGATTTATGAAATAAAAATGTATAATATTGTCCAATTAAGATGGAACTCTTGGCTTTTTGTTTGCCCATACTTTCCTTAGACATGCAGCGTATAGAGTACCAAAATTCATAAATTCTTCCTTGATTACATTAATTGGGCTGAGCTAATTAGCAGACTTAAAACACTGGGGCACTAATCTAATATAGCCAGGGGTATGTTGAACAGATTTATTAAATAAAAATTTATAATATTGTCCAATTAAGATTGAACTCTTGCCTTTTTATTTGCCCATACCTTACGCGTACAGCATATACAGTACAAAAAATCGTAAATTCTTCCTTGATTAAATTAATTGGGCTAAGCTAATTAGCAGACTTAACACATCGGGGCGCTAATCTGATATAGCCAGGGGTATGTGGAACAGATTTATGAAATAAAGATTACTAATATTGTCCAATTAAGATGGAACTCTTGGCTTTTTGTTTGCCCATACTTTCCTTAGACATGCAGCGTATAGAGTACCAAAATTCGTAAATTCTTCCTTGATTACGTTAATTGGGCTGAGCTAATTAGCAGACTTAAAACACTGGGGCGCTAATCTAATATAGCCAGGGATATGTGGAACAGATTTATGAAGAAAAAAAAATAATAATACTTTTCCAATTTAGATGGAACTCTTGGCTTTAAATCTACCCATACTTTCGCACTGTCTTCGACGGGTAATGACGGTCGTTGACAGTTATATAGAAATTTGGTGCTAGCACCATTTCTTTTTGCCAGCACCAAATTTGGTGTTGGGCCCAATTTTGGTGCTCACTTCAGCCTGGTAAAGTACACACATGAAGAGGAGAGCGCAGACAACGTACAAACAACCCAATCGAGGGCAAGTCACTTCCGTGTGGCAGAAATTAAAGGTTTGATTGCAATTGTATTTTGACAATATTTTCACTTTCTCTTGCTATGATCACAATGTTATATCTTGGTGAATAAGTTGGTGCTATTTCGGTAATTGTGAGTGAATAACAATTATTTAATTTATTAAAAAACTTCTAATTAGTATCCTGGTCTGGTGTCAAGTGTTTTCAGTAGGATAACAGGAAAATTGTTCACAATCAAAAACTAAATATTTTTTAACAATAACACTTTCACTTCATGGTGTGTTGAAATTTTCAACGTTTGGGTTTTACGTTGCGAGAGACAGTCCGCCATTAACAGTACTTATGCATGCACGACACTGGAGCAACGTCATATGTTTTCACACCTTTTATTGGTTGGTATTTTATTGAATATTCAGAAGCTAGTGTGGCGTGCAAAATAAATCAAAAATATTATTCAATTACTACTAATATACTACTTAACAAATTTAATTACATTTTTGTCCTAAGGCATTAGGGCCTATCAGGCTGGGGCCTATGGCTACTTTATAGAATCCAGAAATATCATAAGGCATGAAAGTAAAACACCCCACCCCCCTTGATGCACTCACACTTCATAACAATCCGTTTTCCCCCATTTCAGACCAGTCATTTTTTGTTTCAGGAGATAAGAAACCAATCTATGATATTTTCTCTTTAATGTAGACTTAATATTTATTACGCTTATCGGAATTTATTACAGTATGCATGAGTAAATCAAAAAAAAATTGTTGTCATTTTCACTTAAAATATTTTAATATTTTCCCCACATTTGCACACCATAGAATCCCAAATAGTAACCACCTCGCGTGATCCATCTAGTGACTAAAGCAGAATGAAACTCAATCTAGCAGATTGTAATTTTGTTTTGAACTTTCGAGGTTGGATGATGTTTCTTTGACTCATTTGAATGTTGGCATAATAATGCACTAGTGATTAGTACCAAAAATCAATCATTTTATAAATGTTTGAGCATAACCAGCGACAGGAAACTTTATTCTCAGCATGATTAAGCCTGATGAAAATACAGACCGTGAGTAAACTGCATAGCTTCTGTCACCGGTGCAGCTTGCACAATTTCGCGATAAACGGGAATCAAATTTGGGGACCGAAAACATATGCTCAAGGGTCGATAACGTATGACGCTACGATATCCTCCACCAGGCCGGAGGGTTACGAGATTGTTGCGAGCGGCAATGGTTAATCAGGTCCAACACGTACAATTTCGACAACTAGTCACCAGATTTGCCCCATTTTTACCACTTTCAATAATCATGACACAAATTCTGAGGGTCTGATACGAACTTAATACGCAATGTCTAATGCAGCCTGCCATAATACTCAAAACACCATTTAGTTAGGAAATATTTCGAAGAAAAATGGACAAAAACTTACCAGGTCCCGGAGCGAAATCCGAGGTTCATATTTTGAACCTGTCGCATCGCTTTGCAAACGCATTATTTTGTTGTTGGGCTAAACCATTCTGTAAAAGGGGTTTTACAATGTTGCAGTGCTACAGTGCGTGCGCTCCATTATGAGTGAACGGCGTGCAATGCAAACAGACAGCGCGCACACGCACTGCAACATTGTAACACCCCTTTTACAGAATGGTTTAGCCCAACAACAAAATAATGCGTTTGATGCGACAGGTTCAAAATGTGAACCTGGGAATTCGCTCCGGATTAAGTTCGTACCCTCAAAATTTGTGTCATGATTTTGGAAAGTGGTAAAAATGGGGCAAATCTGGTGACTAGCTGTCAAAATTGTACGTGTTGGACCAGATCAACCGTTTCCGCTTGAAACAAACTCGTAACCCTCTGGCCTGGCGGCCAAATCTGCGTGTTACAATTATTCCCGCAGGCACTTTTCCTGCCGCATAACTTTTTGTTTACAAAACGCAATGACATAATTTTTTGATTTCAAGAAAATATACAACATAATCTTCAATCTCCTGCAAAGATGGGACAAATCGGTAGCCTTTCTAGTTGATATTTTAGATAAGCTATAATTGTAGTAGAAAATCTTGCCTTCCTTAAAAAAGAATAAACAAAATATTTATTAAAACACCCTGAAAGTTCTTTGCGTTTGTTGTCTGCCTTACTTCACTACTTCAATTCACATGATTTTTACATGACAACAGAGGGGATACAAAAAACTGTGAAAGGTTAAAGTGGACGTGCGCCTTATAGGCAAATTTCCAGAAATTACGATTTTATTGTTATTTGCACGTGGGTTAAAAAAACAAAAAAAAAAACATCAGAAGCCTTATTGATAAAAAATACGCTCATTTATTATTCATAATTTGTTATGATACAGCATGTTAGTGTTTTATTTGTTGGGTGCGATCGGTCAATCTGTGCGATCGGTCGATCGCGCTGCGCTATTGAAAGATCAATTAAGATCAATTGGTCGCGCAGCAATCAGTTGATCGCGCAACAATCGGTTGATCGCGCAACAATCGGTTAAACGCCGACAATCGGTCGATCGTGCATCAATCGGTCGATCGCGCAATGAACATCTTTGCGCCATCTACCGATCGCGCTACGAGTATTTTTCCCGTTATCAGCGGATCGCGCAGAAAAGGCTTTGCGCGATCTACCCATCGTGCAGGAGTTGGTTTGCGCGATCAACCGATCGTGCAGGAAAAGTTTCGCGCCGATCGTGCAGGTAAACCATTCCTGGGGGCGATTTCTCAAAGCAATAAAATTCATTGCAAGACAAATTTTCAGTATCACCATAGTGATTTATATTGTGACGTCACACTTTAGTTAGCAACTATGATTGATTTGCAGTTACGATCAATCTTACACCTTTGTGAATTCGTCCCCTGAACATCGGCTGATCGCACCGAACAGATTCCTGCACAATCGGCCGATCGCTCAAAACCATTCCTGCACAATCGGCCGATCGCGCAAAACCATTCCTGCACAATCAGTCGATCGCGCAAAACCATTCCTGCACAATCGGCCAATCCCGCTGAGCCATTCCTGCACGATCGGTAGATCGCGCATGTTTGTAGCCAAGTGTTACACGATCGACGGATTGTTGCGCGATCGACCGATTGCTGCGCGACCAATAGATATTTCAATAGCGCAGCGCGATCGGTCGAAAGCGCAGCGCGATCGGTTGATTGACCTATAGTGCCCAACATATTAACTTAGTTTTGTAAATTGATGGCTTCACCACAGGTTGGGCCGGGTGTACGATTGGGGTTCAGCTAATTAGCCTGGTAGAAACCCAACAATTGATGAGGTAAATAGTTATAACTGGCAGTTTTGGCCACGGACTCGAGTGCTTAGAAGAAAAGGCGGCATAGAAAGGGTCCCTGTATTGCAATTCAAAACAAGTGCGTGAATTTATGTGACGCAAAACGTATGCAGACAAATTGGGGTTGTTTGCATACGACGACCTCCGTTGTTCTTTGGGCTTGAAATTCTCCTCTCAGGTGGGCTATGACATCGGACAAATAAAAATAAAAAGCTCAAAGTTGTTCTTGGGGTATCGGAGGATACTATTAGTATTACGAGGTCCTGTTTTCAAGGTGTCCCTAAAATTGTGGCAAATCTTTTACCTCTCTGTGCGCGATGAAAACAGTCCCTAGATAAAAAAATTGTGGTTTTATTTACCAAGCAAAGAGTTTCCTCTCCCTTGACCAAAACTTAGAAACACGTAAGACTCCGCTGGTTATTTGCACTTGTAAATGCAAAAAGTTTGGTATTTTAGGTACTTCTAGCATGGAGGAAACTATTAGGCTCCCCTGGGCCCTGTGAGCTGGTGAGCCTTATAGGGGTCTAATATTTTGGGCCTCCTTAACGCTATACGTTTTTCAAATCGGCGTTGATAGGTCATAGTTTTACGACCGTTAGCCAGCTAGCAATAACTGACGTTTCTTTTTGCACTATCAAAACTTTCCCCACAGACACAAAATACATTCATAATGCTTGTATTTCCTTTTTGTTGAGTGAAATTAAAAAAATCGTCCAGAAATGCAATTTTCTGCTTGGTACTCACTGTTGTTTTTCTGCCGCATCACACGGTTTTTGACTTCTCACTATGCAGCGTACTACATGTAGATCGACGAACTGCCGAGTCGGACTAAACCATTCTGTGAGAGGGGTGTTACAAACCCGTGCAGCAGTGCGTGGGCGCTTTATGCGTGAATGGCGGGTATTATTGTAAATAAACAGCGCACGCCGTTCACGCATAAAGCGCCCATGCACTGCTGCACGGGTTTGTAACACCCCTCTCACAGAATGGTTTGGCTGTGGCTCGGCAGTTCGTAGATCTACATGTAGTAGGCTGCATAAAAAAGCATGCGATGCAGCAGAAAAACAACAGTTTCATTAGTATCCATTAGGATACTTATAAATAATCAGCAACTTGAACTTTTAGGTTTATGTGGCAAAACCAAGGTCAGTCGCTGATTTCTTGATCATGGTTGGAGCCGGCATGTGAGAGTTCTAAAAGCTTGATTTCCAGGTTGGATATTTTTGAGCCCATCGTGGCCAGAGTCTCTAAGATCTTATCCAGCTTGCCATTGACCTGGCC
Source organism: Asterias amurensis (assembly GCF_032118995.1). Taxonomy (NCBI): domain Eukaryota; kingdom Metazoa; phylum Echinodermata; class Asteroidea; order Forcipulatida; family Asteriidae; genus Asterias; species Asterias amurensis. The sequence continues at coordinate 9,146,298 of NC_092650.1, read as the reverse complement.
AATGGAGGCACTGCATGAACAATGGTGGCCGCCATCTTGGTCTTCACCCAGGTTCCATGAGTTTGTCTGATCTTTGCTGGCTTTTTTGGACGACCTTGATGACTTTCTTGCTTCAGATGTCTGAGACATGGTTACTCATGTATAAGAGTTGTGTGCTAAATGTAATAACACTTTAGCAAGTTTTTCAGTTTGAGGAAACTTTTGAATAAAGACAAGTGTATTTTTCACCATTCCTTTTTGTGTAATGCGACTTGCCGCTTTTTACAAAGCTATAACATCCAGAGTACAAAGCCCACAACATTTTTAATATCATCACTTCAAAGCCTTGGGTGTCAAGTACAAATCAGTCTATAAACTTAGTGGAAATAATATCTCACATAGAACTACTAGCGCCAAGATCAAGAAATGACACAAAAAAGTGTAATGCGACTAACCATGGAATCGGCCCACTTGTATACAATACACTTGTCTTGCACCCTAGGCCAAATGTCAAGGTTACTAGCTAAGGCTAGAACAAAACAAAAACAAAACATCTCAAAACTTTTCTTCCCAATGGTTGATTGATAAGGACCAGCTGACTTATTTTTCCCTAGGTATATAACTATAAGTGGCTTAATGTATCCGCTTTTTGTGGCAGTGTCATGGCCGAGCGGTTAAGAGCATCGGATTCAAGCACTGGTGTTTGAAGCACTGGTGTTTGAAGCACTGGTGTTTTAATGTGAGATGGACTTTGCATATCAACTGAAAACTTGGTTTGTGGACTGGTCTTGGAGGCCCCTCAAAAGGGAACCCCCAGTGAATTGTAAAGGTCATAATGACTAAAACTCAAGAAATGTTGTCCAAGCAATACCTCAACAAGGACTTGTCATTTCAAATACAAACAAGTTTTGACTGGCTGAGACACAAAATTGACACAAACTCTGCAGTTTAAAACACGAATGATTCTCTTTAGAATGTACAGTAATTTCAACTATATTTGAATTAATGTTTAAAGATTGGTATTGTTTTTAAAGGTAAAGCAATCTATGAGCATTTGCTATGACTCTACGTCTGGAACCACTGCATGCAGGTAATGGGAATGATGAAGATACTGACGCTACCAAGGCTAAATTAAAGGTTATAGAAGCTAACAATAAATGCTGCTCCTGCTTTGGGTTAACGGCCAGGCTAGGACTCACCAAAAAATGGTTTATTCGGGTAAGTACCAGCATGCTAAGACCACAAGAATATCTTCATTCATTTCTTCATTTAAATCAATTTAGAGTTTTCATTCATTTCTTCATTTGAATCAATTTGGGGTTGATTAGAAAAGGGTCTTCAGACATCTTCTTTGAAATGTGGACCATTTTACAACCTTGGTGGTAATTTTTCAGAAAATTATGTTTGACCTTTTTGTTATTTGTTAGGTTGTATCGTAATTGGGTGTGATCCCTGGCTACACGGCAGTCAACGGTTGTATGGCTTCTGACTGGCACCCCCGAACAAAGATATTGACAAAATAGGGACACTGCCAGCATAGGGCTAGATAGCTCAGTTGGTAGAGCGCCGGCACGTTAATCCGGAGGTCGTTGGTTCGAATCCCACTCTAGTCAATTCTTTGTTCAACCCCTAAATCATTTCAAAATTTACCCAGTCAGTTTCCCTTGTGGTTTATATTGATAAAATGTTCATATGGCAATTCCAAGCAAACATGAACATGACACAAAACAAATAAATTTTGGTCACAATTTTCTTTCCACTTACAAGTTATAGGCTAGCTAACATAATGTATGAAACCAATTTTAATTTTAGTTGTTGACAAGGAATGATCACATTTTGGCAAGTAAGAACTCAACTTGGGCTCCATGTAGGCTTGGCTAAATTGACTGTGAAAACTGTAATGCGACTGACCGTAATGCGATTGAACATGATTTTGCCGTACCTAAAAGTTCAAGTTGCTGACCATTTATAATTATCCTGTTGGATACTCACGTATAAAAGAGTTGTCTGTTACATGTAGTAAAATGTTCGCAAGTTTTTTAGTTGGACGAAACTTTTGAATTGTGACCAGTGTATTTTTAACATGTCCTGTTTGTGTAATGCGACTGACCGCTTTTTACAAAGCTGTATTACATCCAGCGTACAAAACCCACAACATTTCTAATATCATCACTTCAAAGCCTTGGGTGTCAAGTACAAATCGGTCTATAAACTACTAGCACCAAGATGACATAGAAAATGACACAGAAAAGTGTAATGCGACTGACCATGGAATTGCCCGTAAGGGGGAGTTCAGTTAGTTTTCATCTTGCTGAGGTCATTTAAAAAAAGTAGAGTCTCCAACAGTTAAACCTGTGGATATATATTTAATTCAAAAACAGCGCAAGTGAAGCATAAGGAACATTCATTACATGTCTGTCTTTGGTGAGGCCAAACTGATGTACTTTCAAATAAAGCAAAACACCAAACATATAAGCCTGACAGAAGAGGTCAAAATATTGACGGAAAAACAAAGCAAATATTGTCCTTTTAATTCCTTTCTGGCACAGCCCTACTGTTATCTATGATTATTGCAGCCTCTCATACCTTAAATCTATCAAAAATATCTGAATTTGTATGACGTTGGGGAAAATTGATGGAGTTTATTGCAAAATGATGTTTGGAACTTTATTTCCTTCGTGCAATTCACATCAAACGTACTTGAACAGAATGTGGTTTGTTTTCCAAAGTATTCCCGCTGTAAACCATCTTAAAGACAGATTAGTTTTTCATCTGGAGTTGTCCGATGGACTCCCGAATATTAGTGAATGTCTGACGTCATTTATTTTGCACGAGTATAAGATTGCGCAAATTGCAGCACTCATTGTCACAAAATATTCATTATTCAAACATGTATTGGTAAAAACCAAAATTAATATTCTTGATCCCCCAATGCAAAGTTAACATCTATTATAGGCCTATCGTTATGGTACCCGCTGCCAAAACATAGGATTCAAACTGCTGACGTTAGTAACTCAAAATCTTCCACCAAATTGACAAAATAGCTTTCACTTATGAAAATATCAGGGTCCAAATTTCAGACTTACAAATGGTCCATATATAGAAAAGAAAATATACCATTTATAAGAATGATTTAAAATCAAAAAAGGAAAATTGTTTTAAAGGAACCAATGAGCCTCTCCCAATACTTCCCCACAAACCAGTCTACAGAGTCTACATGGTACATTGATTTGTAAGTAGTGTACAAGTATTTATTGTTAATTTCCATTGTAGCTGCCCGAAATGCTCATAACTCCAGTGTAAGTGGATCCTTACAAGTGAATACTTTGAGCCCTCTTGTGAGTTTGTTGTAATGATGTGAGTATTTGATTTGACTTATTACTATAGGATCCATGTGGTATCATTTGTGCTGTATTCACCTACCTGCTGATTGGATATGGAACCTTTGCTGTGATGACATGTATCCTTCTACCAAGGGGCTTGGATCTTTACACGCTTATCAATGGAATAATATTCTCCATATTTTCAGGAAGTTCTGCTGTGTCACACTTTCGAGCAATGATGACGGACCCTGTAAGTTAAGTTTTAAAAATTATTGGGGCACTATTCGGATTGGGTTTTCAGTAACTTATTGACTGCGAGGGTTTGCCCTGGAATAATTCTTTCGGTATTTTTTCCTCCCACATACAATTTCTTCATTGTCTCTTCTCATATGGCTCTAATAGAAGTGAAGAGAACATACATAAAAAAATGCAGGGATGAGATTCTTTCACCTTATAGCGAATTTCGTCTTTTGTTTTCAGTTGTGACTTTTTAAAGTCTTCAACTTCAGCAAATTAACTTAAGAACTTTTCAATTTTTGAGGCGACTTTAATTTGAAAGCAGCCGCAAGTAACGCATATCCTTTCTTTCAAACAAGAAGTTGTCTTTTTCATTTTTTATATTTTAACTTTTAATACATAGTTTTATCTGTTTTTAATGATACCTGTAAGTGGTGGCTATCCGCTGTTGGATATCAATAGTAAACAAATAAAATTAAAATAATTAATAACTAGTCCTCCGGGCTAGTAACAAAATTGTCCCTTGCCAAAATTTAGTCAAAACTAGACAGATTTAGTCAGAACTCTAGGTGTTCGGTTTCCGGTAGTAAAAGCCTGGTGTAAACAACAAATATTATTGCAACTTGCTTCGTCTCAAGATTTGTAACAAATGATCAAAATTGCAAAACATGTCGAAACAACACGATGACATCATGACGTCTTTTTGAGTTCAAGAAGTTAATGTCCTTGACTAACAATACACCAAGTTTCACCTCAGTCGAACTTTTGGTTTGGCATACACACAGCTTTAAAAAGTGCACCTTTAGAGCTGTACCAGGTGACACATGATGACGTAATTCAGCTAAGACTCCACATATGTGTTGCTAGTATGAGGGAGATTACCAATTTTGAAACAATTATCAAAAACTCTGCCACAGACATATTATAGTAGAAGTGTATTTTGAGATGTTTTTAATCTGCCTCTAGAGGGCGCTCTTACTTTTGGTGACATAATTGGTATTATTTTTGAAAATCAGACCTTTGCCAGCGTTGTATTCTGTAACGGTAAAGCGTTGTATTCTGTAACGGTATACGTACATGTATCAACCCAAAAGCCATTACATAAAGCCTTTTCAAAGTATATTACAGGTACTGTCAGTTTAGAAAGGTCAAAAGGTCACGAAAAGGTCACCAACATTTACGTTTTTGTAAAGTCTGTAAAGCCCTTCAATATGATGTATAGATTGTCAAAATAGCTTCTGTGGTTGAGGAAATATGAACTTATGAAATATTGACGAATCATAACTAATCATAAGGGAACTGTGTGTTGAAAACGCCTTGAACGAAGACTATTTATTGTACGCGAAGCATTGCGCTCTATGGATCAGCACTTAAGCGTGACCCAACACGTGTTGTATGTATAAAATCTTTACGCACGACCAATGGTGGAATATTTCAACCTCAATTTTAAATTGGAAGACAAGGTTAAAATCGGGTCATGTCTTTGAGGCGTTTACAGAGTTTTTAATTACCTTTCTGATGATATATCGATGGTAAGAATCCATTATGTGGATCAAAAGTTATGATTTTTTGAAATAATAAAGTTTGAATTTTCATGATTCAAGAATGGATGACGTCATCATGACGTAACTTATACATTTTTCCTCTCCAAGTGAATATCTAACTATGTTTAAAGTTTCAAGTTTGTACGAGTTTGGGAAAGTTGTTTCTGTTAGCGGACCATGGACGCTAAGAAGAAGAAGTATGAAAGAAGAAAAAAGAACAAGAACTAGAAATTTAGAGTTTGTTTTGAAACAAACTCTAGGTGTTCGGTTTCCGGAAGTAAAAACCTGGTGTAAAAAAATATTCCACCTTGCTTTGTTCTGAAGATTTGTACTCAAGTTTCACCTCAGTCGAACATTGGTTTGGCAGACACACACCTTCGAAAAGTGCACCTTTAAAGCAATACCACCTGACACATGATAACCCCATCAAGCTAAGACTGCACGGATATCAACTGACGGATATGTTGCTATTATGAAGGAGATTATGTATACCAATTTTGAAACAATTGTCATAAACTCTGACACAAACATCTAGTAAAGGTGTATTTTTAGATGTTTATAATCTGCCGCTAGAGGGCCCACTTTTTTTTGGTGATGTCATCAATAGTGTTTTTTTTAACCAGACCTTTGCCAGACTTGTATGCTGTGATGGTAAAGCAAAAAAGGATGTATATTTCAACCTAAAAGCCTGTAAATAACGCCCTTTCAAATCATTTTTACAGTCATTTACGGTTTGAAAAGGTCAAAAGGTCAAGAAAAAATCACCAACATGTCCATTTTTGTTAAGTACGTAAAGCCCTTTCATATGATGTATAGATTGTCAAAATGGCTGATGTGGTTCAGGAAATATGAACGAATGAAAAATTTACGACTGTAGAATAGACTAACTTACCGAAAGGCAAATGTACCTGACATTATGTTGAAAACGCCTCGAACGCAGACTAAAACGATCAACTTGTGGCGCAAAGCGTGACTATGCTCCTCAATACACCGCATGGTGACCGCAATGCACCGCATACTTACACGTGGTGACAAAGTACATGTGCATGTAATTGTAAAATCTTTACAGAGGGCGCTGTTCATGCTGCTGCCACCTCGGGGATTTTGCTCCAAAAAGTTCGCCCTATTTTTCAATTTTTGTGACATTTTCAAGTTTGATTTGACATCCTTCTTGAGATCATTCAACATCCACTATGATGTCCCCATACTGGTCAAACACCGAATTGCTACACTTGAGTCTTCAAGGAGAATTTCCAAGACGTTTGTAACTCGTGTTGGTCTTCAAACTGTAAGTGTTATGCTATTGTGGCTTTGCTATAGCTACTGCACTGGCTACCCTACCAATTGCATGACAATGACTCATTACAATGACAATGGATTCTCTTCAAACATTTTGAATGGAAGTGCTTTCGCTGATCAACTCACAATAAATAACCGTAAACAGTATACAAAGAGTGAGCTACTTGCACTGAACCATGGCAAAACAACGCGGCTTCCGTTGGATGTTACCAATAATCTTAAAACCTTGGGTATATTTCACTACCGAAGTCGTCGAGGTGGACGTCATATCCACCGTGAATCTCATGCTGTCCCCAACAATGACAAACTTCAACATCTATTATATCGTTGCGGTACCCGCTGCCAAAACATAGAATTCGAACTGCCTCTAGCTGCCGGGCAACCTCGGTAGTCTAGTTGGTAAGACACTGCTCTAGATTTGCAAGGGTCGTGGATTCGAATCCCACCCGAGTAACATGCCTGTGATATTTTTTCACAGGACTCGGGAAAGTACTGAGTATACAGTGCTAACACACATCGGTGTATGGGTAAAAATCAAAATTAATAGACAAACTTCATGTTGCACATTGGAACGCTCACTCTATCTGCAACAAGACCTTGTTGCTATGCGACTACACGCTGAGCCATGACATCGATATTGTGTTCCTTACTGAGACTTGGCTTAGCATAAATGATCATGTGGTGATGACTGAGATAACTCTACCCAGCTATACATTTATCAATGTCCCACGACCAGACGACAAGCATGGGGGCATTGGAATACTCTACAAAACTCAACTTAACCTAAAACTGATTTCCGACAGTCATTTTGAAACCAGCACATTCGAGTATGCTATCGTGTCTAACGTAAATCACAGTTTGCACTCTGCCGCTATATACAGGCCACCACCTTCCGTAAAAAATCAACTGAGAGTGTCAACATTTCTGACTGACTTCGAAAACTTTGCCGATTGTCTGAATGTTTTGCCCAGGCAACTTTTGCTGCTCGGTGATTTCAACCTCCATGCAGACTGTCCCGAGAAACCGGATGTCGCCCAGATGTCTGTCATTCTCTCAGCTTCAGGACTGAAACAACATGTTACTGAACCTACGCATGCACAGGGACACACTCTAGATTGGTTGGTAACCAGAACCGACGAAGATGGGTTACTGATAAATCACAAGATTGACATGAACGAAATGTCAGATCATGCTGTGGTTTCTTGTAAACTTAATCTCACTAGACCGAAAGTGGTGATCACTTCATCTTCATCCCGCAACTACGGAAAGTTAGATCACACAACAATTGCAAACGATCTCTCGGATCAACTTCAGCACGTGTGTCATGATGGAACTGTTGACAAATTCTTGAACGGTATTGATAACGCGGTCATCACAGTTCTTGACATACATGCACAACGTCATCCTGCTCTAAACCCAAGCGCCACAGACCTTAGTGGTATAACAACTCAATCGACGACGCAAGACGCGAGCGTCGCAGAGCTGAACGCAAATGGCGCAAGTCAGGATCTCAAAACGACAAGTTTGCCTTTGATGCTGCCAAGCGCACCGTCTCTGAAACTCTTGCGTCTGTTAAATGCAGTTACTACAAGGAATCCTTGACTAATGCAAACCCTAAAGTCATCTTCCGTACCGTCAATGAATTAATTGGCAGCATCCCACAAGAACCTACCGTTTCAATATCACCAACTGCGCTGGCCAATCAATTTAGTCAACACTTTACGGAGAAGGTAAAGAACATTCGTTTGTTTATTGCTGATCAACACGTCGATCAGCAATTGTCGGTTACCTTGCCGTCTTCAGACTGCCAGTTGTCGGATTTTCATCCTGTTACTTTGGAAAAACTCTTGAAGATTGTTCAGCGATCCACCAACAAATCATGCCAGCTGGATCCAATTCCCACATCAGTACTCAAGCGTCACATCGTGACACTCCTTCCCAAGCTGACTGAGATTGTTAATGCATCCCTACAGCCAGGTGTCTTTCCAAAGAGTCTGGGGGATGCAATAGTAACACCAATCTTGAAAAAGCCTTCAATGGATAAAGAAGAACTCAAGAACTATCGCCCAGTTTCCAACATCAGCTACCTGTCCAAAGTCATTGAAACGGTAGTCTGCTCCCAACTCACTCAATACCTGAACGACCACAAGCTACTCGACCCATTGCAGTCAGCATACAGAGTTGGTCACAGCACCGAGACAGCTCTTCTCAGGGAACACAACGACATCCTCTGCATAATGGACGGCAGCAGAGCAGTTTTCTTAGTAATGCTCGACCTATCTGCTGCTTTTGATACCCTTGACCACGATCTCCTACTACAACACTTTCGTGATCGTTTCGGGATCTTTGGAACTGCTCTTCAGTGGTTCTCGTCCTACTTTACAAAAAGAACACATTGGGTCCATGCTGCAGGTGCCAACTCTGATGTCAATCACCTTGAGTTTGGTGTCCCTCAAGGTTCTGTTATCGGTCCATGCGCATTCACCATGTACGTTACTCCTATCGGGGACATCCTTCATCGGCATGAAGTCAACTACACATATATGCTGATGACATTCAAATTTACCTAGGTTTTGATCCTACCATCCTGTGTGATGCCGAGGGCTGCTTATTTAGGCTATCCGACTGTATCCAGGATGTCCAAACCTGGATGCTCGCAAACAAACTCATGCTGAATGAAAACAAAACGAGAGTTTTTCATAGCATCGTCACCATATCACTACAAACCTCTTGAGCTACTAACCCTCACCATAGGAAACGCAACCATCAATCCTGTCTCATCCGTTCGGAACCTGGGAGTAACTTTTGACAACTCCATGTCAATTAACGTCCGTCGATATATCGAAAATACTCAAAAACTCAATATTTTTTTGACATCGAAATCGCCGATGTCACTTTTATAATCATATCGTAATATCGGATTTTCGATATATCGAAAATTTCGATGCTTTGAAAATTTCGATGTTCCTAAATGATATCGAAAATACCAAAAGAGTGTCCGATTATTTAAAAGAAATCTGTGTTTGAGTAATAGAAAAGCCGTCGTCGTTATGTAGTTTCATCATTTTGAGTTGCCCTATTAAATAAAATACGTTTTACAGCCAAGTATGTCTGCTTGTTCTTTGTGTTTTCGCCATCAGCCGCTGGCCCGCCGCAGAAGTTCAAGACCCCGCGGCGAGCGCACGGTAAAACCTCAAAAGAAACCACCCCTGCTTTGCAAAAATACCCCGCAAAAACTTCCCCGAATCAACAAGACATAACAAAACAAGGAAGAAAACAATCTTACGTTATACAGTAAAATAATCTTTCTATCAATTCAAGGTATCGTAATGGCGTCATTTTGGTCAAATAAAGCCTACACGTTGTGTTGTTTTCGTAAACAAGCTAACATTTCCGAGGAACTATATGCTTCGCAGACCACGCTGTCGGCAGCTATTGCGTGCATACCAGCGAAGACTATGCTGTTGTACGGTTTAAGCGTGCACACCAGTGTGTGTGGTTATTGCAATTCGGGGGGAAAACCCGTTTGCCCAAGCATGCACAGACACGTGCAGTCTTTTGTCAAGGCGGTATCGCGTGATGCACTGCGTTATTTCGACAATAGAGGGCGTTCTAGCATTCAATTTCCATGCCTTTACTATAGAACTAGCGGGATGCCGCGCTTCGCGGCACCCCGCTAGATGATGAAAATCCTTTACACAAATATTTTGAAATGTAATGTGGGTAAGGGTTTTATCGCCTCTCTCAATATTTATGTATGGCGTCATAATTATAACCCAAAATGAAGATATTTCGCACGTCCGCCACTACTTGCAGTGGCTGCGCCCACCTCGTTTTGGGTTAGACGGCGTAGAAGGCTCCCCCGTGAGCCTTACAGGGGTTTAATATTTAACGCAACACGTTTTTCAAATCAGCGTTGATAGGTGAAACTGACCGATAGCCAGCAATAATTAAAGTTTCTTTGGTACTACACTACCAAAATTTTCCCCACACACTCAATATACATTCATAATGCTTGCATTTCTTTTTTTAAAAACATCGTCAAAAATGACATTTTCACGTCCCACGATTTGTAGCGTTGCTACAGCACTATAAGTAAAGCGAGTTTTCGGAACATGCTGTGTGCCACAAGTCTAATTTATCTACTGTTTTTTTTTTTTTTTTTTTTTCCGGTGGGGGGGGGGGGGGTTTCAGGGGGGGGGCGGTAAGAGCATAGGCCTCTTTTTAGTTTATTCCCATCTGAATTGGTCCTGTATAAACATTCTGGTCAATAGGCTGCACGTTACGGGAACACTTAACGTGAACGTCAAAAAAGTGTTTTGTTTGTTGCATCTCGCGAAATTTTAACGACAAACGACACAATTTCTGACTGCGTTCATGTTTACGCTGCTCTAATAATAATAATAATAATAATAATAAAGAATATTTATAGGGCGCCAAAATCCACCAAAAGGAGGTGCTCACGGCGCACAGGAGGGGGAACCACACACAGCAAGGAAAATAAGACAAATATACCAGTTAAACATAGGCGAGATTAAACAAAGTGGTTTTCAACTTAACCTTGAAAGTATTGATGTTAGAAATATTGCGGATTTGTAGAGGCAAGTCATTCCAGAGTGTGGGTCCAGCATGGGAAAAAGATCTATCGCCCCATGACTTGCTACTCTTAGTAACCTGTAGCATGCATGTATTGGAAGATCGGAGAGATCGCACAGGAGTATAAGCTTTAACCAAAGAAATGTTATATATAGGAGCAGAACCATTAATGCAATGAAAGATAAGCAACAGAAGTTTGAAATTAATACGTTATTCGACTGGTAGCCAGTGAAGTGACTTCAGAACCGGTGTAATGTGAGTGTGTTTCCTGGTAAGTGTGACAATGCGAGCAGCTGCGTTTTGTAATTTTTGTAGTTTAGAAAGTTGAGTTTGGGGTAAGTGAAAAAGAAGACCATTACCGAAATCCAGCCGAGACGATATGAGAGCATGGACTATTTTCTCAGTGGCTGGACGGGTCAGGTATTTGCGGATCAAGCCAACATTTCTCAACTGGTAACGAACAGATCTACACACATTGGATATATGACCTGACATAGACATTGTACAATCTAAAGTTATACCAAGATTTCTGCAAGAATGAGAGAGAGGAATCGCAGAATCCGCAATCTTGAAAGAAGTAACATTGATCTTATCTAATTGAACCTTAGAACCAATTAGTACAAACTCAGACTTAGCACAAATCAATTTAAGAGAGTACATACTCCAGCTACAAATATCCTCCACACAAGATTCAAGATTGTGAATGGAACAAAGTGCCTGACTTTGACTTGGGGGAAAAGAAACGTATAACTGAATGTCATCTGCGTAACAATGATATTTGACAGAGTGACGTTGAAGAAACAAACCTCCATACGTTCCGTATCTCTGGAACCCTATATCGTACAAACTAAATAAAAACGATAAACTCGTCCTCGCTCCTTAATTTTCTCTAACTTATTTCACTTTTAAGGGTTTGTTACGTCCAGTTTGGGTCAATAGACAAACTCCTAAAAATGTACCCCATTCAGCCGCATGAGGTCTCTTTTGTTAATATTATCTCCAGTAACCAACCCGACGGGCCGATCGCTAAATTAGGCTACAAAATGGATTTGGCAAAATGTACATTCTGAGACCTGACCGACACACTGCTCTAACCAATTTTGTGAATGGACTTATTCAAAAGGAAACTTAATGTCGTTTTGCTTGACAACTTTGACCAAATGCAAAGTTCTTTTACAGCTTCAAAACAGCATTTGACGGACGTGTATAAGTTTTACAAACTTCCGTGATGGGGTAAACTCTGAAACTGCAACACTATACCTCCATGAACAGATCGTATTCTAAAACGGTATTCATGAACTCATTTGAGTTTACTGGCAAATGGTAGTGTCCATAGTTTAAAAACAGCAAGATACGTTTTGCATCAACAGTGCAATTTCTGTATGGAGATTTTTGTAAGTCCGAGGTCGCCACCCACTTTCAACCTAAAGTGGTCCCACGGCGACCTCCTTCACCAAGCAACAGGTGGCCTGTCTCAAAACGAGGTTATTTTAGGCTCTTTGTGTAAGGCCCCCCCCCCCCACCCCAAAATGTTATTAATTGTAAAGTTCCCTTAGACACCTTCCAACCTATAGCCGGCCCTACCCAATGTTTCCAAATTATAAAGCTTCCGTTTGATCCCATCCTCGCCATCATGGTAATTCTCATGCCGTTTGGAAGTGAATGCTTTTTTTTATAAACATTCTCCATTTAATCTTTTCAACAAATGAGTCACCTGTCAGAAGGATTTCTAGGAAGTCTGATAACAACGTCGACCAGTGGTTGACACATGGTCGCTTGCGAAACTTCAATCTACGGTACTTAATCCATTCAATGCAAATTCGTGAGATTGGTTTTGGTTTTGTCTTGGCACCCAGCCTTTTCGACCCTTTCGACCCTGCGCGGCAACGAATGAACCAATCCGGAGAACCATGCCTAGTACAACACGAAAGTAACCTGACCAAAAAGGGCGGATCGAATGGCGGGTTGGCGGGCAAGGGGCAATGAATGAACCAATCCGGAGCACCATCTGCGAAACACTGTCCAATGAGTTGCCTGTCAGAAAGATTTCTAGGAAGTCTGGTAACAACATCGACCAGTGGTTGACGCACGGTCGCCGCCCAAACTTCCTCCAATCACATGATATGTAAGTGCGAGTTTGGGTCCGGGTTTTGCAGACTTGCAACCCGACGTCTGAAACCACACAAACTTATTGAATTCCACACACACAACCGTGTTGGGTTCCACAAGGATGCCATACCACTGGACCTTCTAATTTTCAATCCAAAATGGCGCAGGTTACGCTTTTAATAGTATAGATGCTAAGTGCTACGAGCCTTTATTCGAGACTATGTGACTGCATGCTTCTTGCGTTGTATATTGTGAGCGCGGAGTGGTAGGTCTGTGTTTTGCGGGACTTTCTAGTGATTTTTTTTCGATGATTATCTCAACCATTTTCAACCGTAAAGGTAGTGTAACATACCAGCGGACATTTATTATGTATCTAACAATATTGCCGTGAATTGTCGTTATTTTGGAGGGCATTAGACCCTGAAAAAGTTTAGTAACTAATTCATTTAGTGTTGACAAAGTTTGAAGCGCCACGCTCCCCTAACACACTTCACTCTCTACATAGAACAGCGGATCTGTCGCACCAATTTCTTTTTTTTTTCCACATCTACCAAAGATCTCAACTCAAAGCCGCCCGCCCGCGCGCCCGTCGGACAACTTGATTGACACTTCTACGTCAATGCATCGGCAACTGACACCTTAATGTCGGCGAGTCACGCAACTCACAAAAGCTCTGTGTCATTTTGAGACGGCCAATCATGGCCAATCACGAATCGAGAATTGTGGTGAGCGTTCACCAATTGGCCAAGCCAGCGGTAGCGGCGATCATACTTTGTTGTAAAACCAGGACTACGCAATTTGAAATTTTTGAACTACAAACAAGTTCGGGGGATCAGACAAAAACAGGTTTAAATGTAACCCTATTAAACTGTCAGTCTACGGTATATATATTTCTACTCTCCATGAGTATACCAAGTGCTGTTTTTAGGCTTCATCTTGCGCGCGGGAAATACTCGATATATCGAGTATACTCGATATTAATTTTTCGATATATCGGTTATGGGAAAAAACCGATATCGACGGACGTTAATGTCAATGAGTCAACATGTCACTGGTCTCTGCAGACCCGCGAACTATCACATACGCAACATCACAATGATACGCAAATACCTGGATTATGATACCTGTCATTCTGTTGTTCGTGCACTGGTACTCTCACGCCTCGACTACTGCAACTCCCTTATCACTGGACTGAAGCAACACGATCTCAACCGCTTACAAAACTCCAAAACAAGGCCGCTCGACTGATCCATAAGAAGCCAAAGTATTCCCATGCCACACCTCTGCTCACGGATCTCCATTGGCTTCCGGTCGACCAGCGGATCAATTTTAAGACGGCACTGAACATGTTCAAAACTGTATCCAATACTTTCCCATCCTACATTTCATACACACTAGATCTCAGCAAACCCAAACGTGAAGGTCTTCGATCTCAATCTAATCTAGTAGTACCTCGATCCTCAAGGAAGTTTGGAGACCATGCATTCTCCATCGCTGGTCCCCGCAACTGGAACTCACTCCCAACAAACATCCGGAACGCTTCTTCTGTAGAACAGTTTAAGGACTTTTAAAAACACATCTGTTTAATCGTTCCATCTAATGTGTTTTTGATTCTAGTCTTTTTCTCTCTTGGGTTTTTGGTTGCGTTATCCCTAGCACTTTGCATCCTTTTGAAAAGGCGCTTTATAAATTCGGTTATTAGGTGTTCGGGCCAACAGCCCGGAACACCTCTTATTTTTGTTCGTTTTTTTTCTTCTTTTTCTTCATACTTCATTTATTAGGAGGTTAAACCGTGTGAGTTACGTCATGATGACGTCATCAATTCTTGAGTTATGAATATTCAAAGTTTATTAATTCAAAAAATCATAACTTTTGATCTACATGAGGGATTCTTACAATCGAAACATCATCGGAATCGTCTTTGAAAACTCCGTAAACGCCCCACAGACACGACCCTAATTTGATGTTGTCTTCCGGCTCAAAAGAGAGGTGGAAAATTTCAAAATTCACGTCTAAAGAACAACGTAAATCCCCATTGGTATGTGCATAAACATTGCACGTAGGCATACACACAACATGTAGTGTGTATTAGCGGTGCAGCAGAGTCACGCTCCAGTGATCATCCATAGAGCGCGAAAAAGCTTCATGAAGAACAGTCTTCGTTCAAGGCGGTTAAAACATACATGCCCCTTACAGTCTTTTCTACAGTTAGTCGTCAATATTTCCTAAGTTCATATAACCTAAACTACATAAGCTATTTTGACAATATATACATCATATGAAAGGGCTTTACGTACTTTACAGAAATGGATATGTTGGTGAACTTTCGTTGACCTTTTGACCTGTTTAAACCGGAAGTGACTGTGAAATGATTTGAAAGGGCGTTGTTTATTGCCTTTTAGGTTGAAATATACATCCTTTGATGCTTTACCATCACAGCATACAAGTCTGGCAAAGGTCTGGTTTAAAACAAATGTTACCGATGACGTCACCAAACATACACTTTTACTAGATGACGTAATTGTGTTGTTTTGACAGTTTTTGCAATTTGAATCATTTATTACAAATCTTGAGAACAAAGCAAGGTGTAATATTTGTTTTTGAATCCAGGCTTTTACTCCCGGAAACCGAACACCTTGAGTTTGTGCACAAACTCTCAATCTCTAGTTATTTATTTATTTTTAAGTTTTTTCTTCTTAATATTTATAATAAAGCGTATAAATAAACAGTGATAATTGAATCAACAAGCTGATGTTTATATTTTAATATTAATAATAATAATAATGATATGATGGTTAAAAAATAAAAATCATCAAAAATATTAGAAAATGATATAAGGCACATGGCTTCTTTAAGCCTCTGTATTTTTTTTTGTTCACAAACTCTCAATCTCTAGTTATTGTTATTATTAATGGGGGAATTTTGTAGTTCTTTATACATGAACTTTAGATTTTTCAACCTCAATTTTGAACCGGAAGACAAGATCAAAATGGGGTCATGTCTGTAAGGCGTTTCAAAGTTTTTCATAACTCAAGAATTGATGACATCATCATGACGTAACTACACATTTTTTTTTCTCCTAATAAACATCTAACTATGTGCGAAGTGTCAAATTTATACGAGTTTGGAAAAGTTGTTTCTGTTAGCGGACAAGGGACGCTGAGAAGAAGAAGAAGAAGTATGAAGAACTAGACTTAAGTTTTTGTCAAAACAAAAACAAGGTGTTCGGCTTCCGGGAGTACAAAAATAAAACCTTGGTGGACAATTATCAAAAGAAAAAAATAGATATAGTGTTTGTAAAAACAAACACTAGGTGTTCGACTATTGTTGGGTCAGTGTTTGAATAAATGAAACGAGTATTGTAAGTATCCCGTCAAATTACAAAGAAATCAAAACCAAACAGTTTTCTTGATGTGTAATAATTTTATGAAAAAAGCATCAAAAAGTGTACATTTCAACCTAAAAGCCTTTAAATACTGCCTTTTCAAAGCATTTTACAGGCTCTTAAAAAGGTCAAAAAGTCAAGAGAAGGTCACCAACATACCCATTTTTGTGGAATACGTGAGGCCCTTTCATATGATGTATAGATTGTCAAAATAGCTTTTGTGTTTGAGGAAACGTGAACTGATGAATAATGACGACTGGAGAAGAGACTAACTAACCAGAAGGGAAATGTTTGTTGAAAACGCCTTGAAAACAGACTGCGTATGTAGAGCCCTTTCATATGATGTATAGATTGTCAAAATAGCTTTTGTGTTTGAGGAAACGTGAACTGATGAATAATGACGACTGGAGAAGAGACTAACTAACCAGAAGGGAAATGTTTGTTGAAAACGCCTTGAAAACAGACTAAAAACGAGGCTATTTATAGGAGAAAAAAAAAATTAAATACAAAAATAAACAGTACAAATTTTGACCGCCACACGGTCTCCCATCGAAATACTGACTGGGCCCGATTTTGCTTAACCTCAGTGACCGGACGAGAACTGGTGTTATCAACGCAGTATGGTCGTAGATAAAACTAATTAATTACTTTTGAAGAAAACTGACATTATGTTGAGAACGCCTCGAACGCTGACTAAAACGATCAAAACGTGGTGCAGTGCGTGACTATGCTCCTCAATGCACCGCATACTTACACATGGTGACCGCAATGCACCGCATGCTTACACGTGGTGACAAAGTACGTGTACATGTAATCGTAAAATCTTTACGCGCAATCAATGGGGAATTTTGTAGTTCTTTATACATGAATTTTGAAATTTTCAACCTCTTTTTTGAGCCGGAAGTCAAAATCAAAATGGGGTCATGTCTGTGAAGCGTTTACGGAGTTTTTAATGCCCTTTCCAATGATGTATTGATTGTAAAAATCCCTCATGTAGATCAAAAGTTATGATTTTTTGAAATAATAAACTTTGAATTAGTGTATCTCGTCAACTGATGACGTCATCGTGACGTAACAACTTTTGCATCATCTACTGGTTATTGTCTACCTGTGTGCAAAATTTCAACTTAATGCAAGCTTCGCAACTATGCTTTTTCTTGCGGACAATCGACAGCGAGAAGAATAAGAAAACCCCCCCCCCAAAAAAACCCCAAAAAAACGAACAAAATCAATGAGTTGTTTGGGCTGTTGCCCGAACACCTAAAAAACGAACAAAATCAAAGAGTTGTTCGGGCTGTTGCCCGAACACCTAATCAAAGAGTTGTTCGGGCTGTTGCCCGAACACCTAAAAAAACGAACAATAACAAAAGGTGTTCGTAGCTGTGCTCTGCTCCGAACACCTAAGAAGAAGAAGAAGTATGAAGAAAAAGAAAAAATAATAACAAAAATGTTCCGGGCTGTTGGCCCGAACACCTAAAAAACAAAACGAACATAAACAAAAGGTGTTCGGAGCTATGCTCTGCTCCGAACACCTTAAAAAAAAAAAAAACGAACAATAACAAAAGGTGTTCGGAGTTATGCTCTGCCTTGAACACCTAAAAAACTGAACACCAATATGAGGTGTTTTACAGTACATTCTACATTATGTCATAAGCTAATTTAACTTTGTCTGATTTTAGGGAGCTGTGCCTTTAGGAAATGCAACTCGAGACCACATCAACAACCTTGGTCTGAGTGTTGGGCAAGTTGTGTATCGATGTCCTAAGTGTATTAGCATCAAACCAGAGAGAGCACATCATTGTAGCATATGCAGACGATGTATCAAGTATGTAGCTTACTGTAAACTCAAATATTCTAACAATGGTTTGAAATAATCAGCTCATAGTTGATTTAATACAACAAAACAACTCAATGGGTGTGGTCATCAATACTTTTATGGCTTTTCTTGTTATTGGAAAACATCCAATATCCCATCCCTTTACAGACCTAAAAACACTACACTTTCCAGTATCTGAAAACAATCATGACAATGAGTAAATATTTCAGGGTGTCTGAATAACTCAGTTACTATACTTTTTTATTAACCATGTGTATTTTAAAGTCTTTATATTACTGTGGTTAACTGATGCAGGTGAAGGCATGACTTTTGTACAAAACTGTTTTGTGGATCAGACCACTAATCTTTTAAAAATGTTTTCTGGAAAAGATGAAGGGCTGCTTTGTTAATATGTTTTCTAGATTTTAATCCAAAGAACAAATTCATTAATGCTGCTGGTAAATTCAGTTTATTATTTAAACAACATTGGAATGCATGTAAATTTATCTGTATGGATAAAGTATGTATATGTGGACCTATTGTATTCTAATTTCTTTAATGTCGTGTACTTTTTCAACATAACTTGGTAAACTTTTTTTATTTCCCACAGAAAAATGGATCATCATTGTCCCTGGGTTAATAACTGTGTTGGAGAGAGTAATCAGAAGTTTTTTGTCTTATTTACGGTAAGTATTCACTCCGACCCTTTGATCAGTACTAAAATGGACAACAAACATAGTAGGTGCTGGGCAATTACGCAGCAAAGACTATCGGTAAAACCAAAATTAATATTCTTGATCCTCGATGCAAATTTAACATCTATTAAACTGCTGTTGTACCCACTCCTAAAACATAGGATTCAAACTACATCTTGGTGGTCTAGTTGGTATGACTACGCTCAAGAGATGCAAAGGTCTTGGATTCAAATCCCACCTTAGTTATATGTCTGGGATTTGTTTTCACAGAACTTGGTTTATATGGGTTAACCAAAACGAATATTCTTAATCCCTGATGCAAATTTAATGTATAATATTTAGTGCTGGGCGAATAGTGAAATTATGTTATTCGGATACCGCTGGCCAACTATCCGAAATTAACCGGATATTCAAATAGTTTTTTTTCGACGCTAGAGGGCGCTATAAAATAAATTTAAAAAAATATTAGTTTCAGACAGTGTCACTCGGTTCATTCATAAAAATGACCGGATCTAATTTAAAGATGGCGATTTGCTTTTTCTTTTGATCGTGGATGACTCTACGTGAAGGAAAACTTTTGTAATTTTTGAACAAATTACGTCAGAAATGTCATTGTTTTAACTCTTCACGGAGGTTAGCATAGTTAAATACTTAATTTATGCTGTTTTATGCTGTCTTAATAGAAGTTTCATTAGGATTCAGTCAAAACATTCATGTCAGTTGTCGCCCGACGTCCGCGGATATTCGGATATTAAAGAATATCCGGTTACTTGGTTGTAATTACAGAACTATCCGGTTTATAAATAGCTATTCGCGCCCTATGCGGATATCCGGTTAAGAAAAAAAAGGCATTCGCGGTTACGGATAGGAAAACCTATTCGCCATTAACCGGATATTCGAATAATTCGCCCAGCCCTAATAATATTATTATTGTTATTATTATTGCTATTATTATAATATAATAATAGTAAATAATATACTAGAGATACATGTATGTACTTATCACTGAATGTTGTTTATTTATTCAACAGCTTTATATAATGCTGATGTCTTCGCATGCCTTAATGCTAGTGCTTTTCCATTGCCTCGGTTGTATCAACTCACAATGGGGACGTAAGTATCACACTCACATAAATTTCACCTGTGGATCGAGATATTCGCTTAAATTATGATGTTGTTTCCTTTCAAATTTTGATATATAATTTTGGGCGCAGCAAATACGCTTGCGAGTCGTGAATGCACTGCTACGATAATGCTCCAATTAAATATGATAAACAAGCCGCCCAGTTTAAATGGAGTTTAAAAAACTTTACCATAAAGAAAAAAATTTGAATGTTTAGTGCCACTTTGTATGAAAGCGGCAAATATACACAAACCATTCTACCTCCATACATAAACTATCTCACATTGAAAGTGAAGTGCTATATGCAGTAACGTGTACCATGGCCCATAGAAACAGCACGTTATGGGTACCTATACTGTAGATGTGTAGCCTAAATATATATCAAGGGTGTTGTAAAACAACCATTGACTGCTTTTACTCATGCTATTGTTAAAGCTGCTACTCCCTCAGTGATTCCTGGAGGGGTCTTGTTTTCTCACGGGTTCGCTTCGGGAAAATAAACCGCCCAGCAGATCACCTCAGGGTTCAGATTTTTAACCACACCGCCTTTGGAGTTGTCAACGTTAGTACACTATGCTTTATGCTAAATCATGTAAAACCAAATCTTTGCCTATTCACTGTTTACTAAAGCTGTTACTTTTCTTTTGTAGAGATAGTTTACCAAGTTTACAATGCTTTATCATCGGCAGAAGAACATATCGGGCTCGTATGGGCAGTGGGAGTTGGGAGAACACATTTTGTTGTTATTAAAAATTATATAATTTAGGGGTATTTTTTTGTTTTTTCGTTTTGTTTTATTTATTGCAGCTGAATGTACATACTTCTCTCCTCCTGCTACAATAATATTGATCCTCATCTTAACATTTGAGGCCTTACTCTTTGCCTTGTTTACGGCCATTATGTTTGGAACTCAAGTACATTCAATTTGTACTGATGAAACAGTAAGTATTAAATTGACCTTTTTGTATGAATTCATTTTATCAACTAAAGGATCAAATGCTTTCTACTCAGCGTACCAGATCACGCTTCTCCTTTGTCTGTGCATTGCATGCTTAGATCAATGGTTGTCTTGCTAGCTTGGTTGGTTTGGCTTATTTGCATATAGTTGCCATATAAGGCAATTTTGGTGTGGATCCGCAGGATCAAGCCAGCATCCAATCAACAATGGCATAGGGAAGGAAAGTGATTGGTCCTAAGTTTTACATGTTAGATGTGTCAGCCAATGAGTGCACAATATTGGCATGTAGTTTGTTACATTTTGGAGGGAGTTTGGCTTGCTTAGGGTCACTTTGTCACAGCTTGTAGACATATAGCAGTTGCAGGTTGAATGGCTTTTGGCTTGCACCCTGAACAAAGGGCCAGATAGCTAGGTTGGTGGAAGTTGCGAGATAATAATGGAAGAAAAAACACCCTTGTCACATGAAGTTGTGTGCTTTTATGCTTGATTTTGAGATCTCAAAATCAAATTCTGAGGTCTCTAAATCAAATTCAAATACTTTTGTGGAAAATTACTTCTTTCTCAAAAACTATGTTACTTCAGTGGGAGCTGCTTCTCACAATGTTTTATAATATCAACAGCTCTCGGACATTGATCGTTCATAAGTTTTTATGCTATAGTGATTACCAAAAGTGTCCAGTGCATTTAAGGACTCGTATCAACTTCCAACCTGTCAAGTCAATAGCCAGGTGTGTTGTCCTTAAGGCATTGGACACTATTGGTTATTACTCAAAGTAATTGTTAGCAAAACACCTTACTTGGTAACGATTAATGGGGAGAGGTTGGTAATATAAAACATTCTGAGAAACGGCTCCCTCTTAAGTAACATAGTTTTTGAGAAAGAAGTTATTTCTCACTTAAATATTTGGTTTGAATTTGAGCCCTCAGCCTGAGGTCTCAAATTCAAGCACCTGAAAGCACACAACTTGTGCAACAAAGATGTTTTTTCTTCCTTCTGGTATTCTCCCGCAACTTCGAAGAACAATTGAGTTCAAAGTTTAGTTTTAGTTTATG
This sequence comes from Asterias amurensis, assembly GCF_032118995.1. Classification (NCBI taxonomy): domain Eukaryota; kingdom Metazoa; phylum Echinodermata; class Asteroidea; order Forcipulatida; family Asteriidae; genus Asterias; species Asterias amurensis. The sequence goes on along the minus strand of NC_092650.1, from coordinate 9,124,181 downwards.
CATATGTTGAGATACACCAAGTGAGAAGACTGGTCTTTGACAATTACCAATAGTGTCCAGTGTCTTCAGAGATTTTTAAAAAATTGTATTATTTTTTGGGAGGCAGAGTAAACAACATTTGTTTACAAACAGACTGCTTATACCAGTACCATGGCCTCTTAAATGTTATACTGCTTTAGGCTTGTTCAAATACTTAAGTTAATGATGACCTTTTGATTATCCTAGGTTTTAGTAGGGATACTTCACTGTTTTAGCTAGGGTATCATGTTGTGAATTACAATCACACAAGTAACAATGCATAGAATTGAATGTGGCTTGTAAAATGACTCTTTACTCATTTATTAAAATTCAATATGAGTAAAAGATCAAAACACAGCCCTTTCGCAAATGTAGTTTAAGATCTATGCCCCTGAATATGTTAAATATTGTACATGTATGTTTTAAAAACTGCTGCAATACATTGTACTTCACATTATTCAGTATTTTCCTTTTGTTTCATTGTTTTGGGCTTTTTGTGCATTTTTTTCCCGCATCAACTTGCCCTGCCTAAAGTAAGCACAGTGACTGTTGCTTTCTTATGATTAGTTCACACAATCAGATTCCATCAATTGCTTTAGATTGATGTGATACAGTCAATTCTTTAACTAAACTCAGTAAACTCTTTACACCAATGCGGGCGTGCACTGGGCTGGCCATTTGCTGTGGTGTCTTCAATGCCTAGATTCTGCACAAAAAGACACCGCGGTTGTAAAATTTTTCAATGGGGGCGCTACCAATTTTATTTTATCTGATTTGTTTATAGGGTCTTAAAGAATCAACACTTACAGTTTTCACAGAAGGGGAAACGTTGTTTAAGGAATGTCAAATGGCCACTTTGGTAACATGTAACGATTCAGGAGAAACTTGGCTTTTATAAATCATTTTTTCAGAACATGATTACTGAAAAAGATGAAATAATTACTGGTTAGTTTGAATATGTAAATTATGAAATCTTGTTGCTGTGTTTTCCCTTGAAATCCCCATATATGATCACACTGGGGACAATGTTAACCTAAAGATCTTGGTTTTTTTTTTCTTAGAGCATTGAGCAACTGAAGCAAGAGAAACCTACATGGGTGAAGAAGTCTCGCTGTATATCAATGCAGACAGTATTTGGTCAAAAACTTTCTGTGGGGTGGCTCAATCCATTCGTCTCTCCTCAGAGGCAATGGGGTAAAGAAGACCCGTATATGTATAGTGTATGACAAGACCCAACGACGCTCAAAGGTATGGCTTACTGGAGTGTATGACAAGACCCAACGACGCTCAAAGGTATGGCTTACTGGAGTGTATGACAAGACCCAACGACGCTCAAAGGTATGGCTTACTGGAGTGTATGACAAGACCCAACGATGCTCAAAGGTATGGCTTACTGTGGACATTTTTTGACAACCCTCAAGTTAAATCCCTGATCATGATTGGTCAACAACATCCCAACATACAAGACTGTCACCATTTGTTTGCACATTTAAAAACATTTTGCACTTTTGTAAGCAATGTTGCACTGCATATAAAATACAACATGCATGAACAATTCTTCTGACCAGCTGCACTCAGCATCACAATAACTGTATGTGTTAAAGTTATGCCATCCTTTAGACATAAATAACATTTACAAGGTATGTAGCAACAAATTCAGTTTGTAAAAGTTGCAACAAGGTTTAAATGTTTCCCCCCTCACTTTTTCACCAGGGACATGATTTTGTTTTATCCCATACTAATAAAACACAGAAAACATAAAATACATGTAAAGTATGTCAGCAACCCATATATTGAGGCAAACATGTCAATAAAGTGCCATTTCACATTTCTACCAAAGCCATGTGTGCGTGTAAATATCAATGTCCCATATTTTTTAAAGATGCATATTTTGTACAATACCTATGCCCTACATGACAGTGATTAAGTCGGGTGCGCACTGTGGATGCTGTGGGTGATAGGTCTGCATACTGAAAAGTTATTGTTTTATATCAAGTGATTGTCTAAATTATGTCTCTTACTGTGTATTCAAAGTTCGCGTATTGATTTAATTCAGGATTGTATTTTATTTGGGAGAAACGATTCTCTGAAGAAATGAAGAAACTGGACCAAATTTAAGTTTAGAGCCCCGACCTCAAAAATTAAACTTACCAATTATAAACCATGCCAAAGAGATTTGGAATAACTTTCAATGGTGCAAATTTTTCTGTTTGGGATACAAAATTCAGAGTTTGAATTCGGTGCTCATAACCGCTCGGCCACAACACACTTAATGTCGTTTTGATCGAATATTATTGAAAGTCAGGAATGAACCTCTGTACAAAAATGTACAAATCCATTTCTCTCGGAATGAAATTTGTAATGTTTTGCCTAATGTTTCAAACTAAACCATTTAAACTTGAGGTCAGTTATATAAAGTTGATGCTTGTCGGGGGGCCAAGCTTGGCTCAAGATGTTTCCATTGCTCTAATTTGCCTTCCGGTGTTTTCAGTTTCTCTTGTTTTAAGCCAATTATGATCAAGTACTTTCCCCTGATGCATGAGAACTGTAAACCATGGTACTGCATGAGGAATTAATGGGCTGCCTTTGTATGTTTTATAATATCTTATAGCTCGTTAGTGTGTACATGTACAGGTATATATATATATACAGGTATATATTATTACATATTTGCTCTGGCATGCCGTGGATATGGTTTATCAACATATTTGACAATGATGACAACCACAATGATAAAGTTTTTAAAGTTATTAGTACATGATCAATTTGTAATGATAGTATTACATACATTTATGAAGAATCCTTTGCAAATTTTCTAAAATCAGAGAGTGTTTTGATTTTTTATTGCATTGTGCTTAATGGAACTAAGCACATTATGCACAAACGCTGTTGTTCAGCTTTGTTCTGAAAACCTGACAAATTTATTTGATCAAATGTTTACAGTTTGATTTAAAGAAAGATATATTGAAAACAAGATGAATTTGCTTAAATAACAACCAAACTAGTTTTAAAAAGCCTTGAATAGATTACATTGACTTTAATAAGTCTTGTTCGCACTGGACTAATATTTTGGGTAACTTAACCATGACGCTGGGTAACACTCCAACGGGTTAACTTTCCGCACCTGGATTTATTTGACTCGGCTAAACTAACTGAGACCGTGGGTAAACTAACCGAGCTGGCCCCCTGCGTAACATTGAATAGTTCGATAATCACGAAAATCTTACTCTTTCATGACAAAACATGTCGGCTTCTTTGGGTCACGTACGGATGGGAGATTTAACCAAGTCGTCGCGTCCGCATTGGACTTTCTGTCTCGGTTAAACTGACCTGGTAAATCTTCCTGGGCACCTTTGGCTCGGTTAAACTACCCATTCGGGTCGGGTAAGTTACCTGGGAGGGAAACTTCCTGGGCTGTTCGCATTGGACTTAAAATGGGTAAGTTACACATTGGCTTGGTTAGTTTACCCAAATTAAGTCCAATGCGAACAGGCTTTAGAAATGAAACATTGTGAAATTCAGTTTTGCTTTAACCATACGCTATCATTATTAGACTTGTTGGTTTGTTGTTTATACTCATTAATAATCATGAGCTTTCAAGTGTACATAAAATATGTATGATTATTTGATTACAGGTAAAACATTGTTTAAAATAATACATTAAATATAATCTTCGGTTTCTTAATTGGTTTTGGGACTTAAATTTTAAAGCAAGGACACCTGCTTGACGTAAGTGATGCTAAGTTATTAGGTATAACTTACCACTTGATAAAAGCTGCTGGGGAAACGGTCTGTTAAAAACTACCGAGTCAAACCTATAATTAAGTTGTGCATTTTGCAACAGGAGAATAAAGGCAGTGGACACTATTGGTAATAATAAAAGACTAGCCTTCACAGTTGGTGTATCTAAACATATGCATAAAACAACAAACCCGTGAAAATTTGAGCTCGATCGGTCATCGAACTTGCGAGATAATAATTACAGTAAAAAACACCCATGTCACACGAAGTTGTGTCGTTTAGATGGTTGATTTCGAGACCTCAAGTTCTAAATCTGAGGTCTCAAAATCAAATTCGTGGTAAATTACTTCTTTCTCGAAAGCTATGGCACTTCAGAGGAAGCCGTTTCTCACAATGTTTTATAACATCAACCTCTCCACATTACTCGTCACCAATAAAGGTGTTGTGCTAACAATTATTTTGAGTAATTACCAATAGTGTCCACTGCCTTTAAAATAAATATATAATTTTGAACCAATGCAAAAGTTTGTCAACATGAAAGGAAGATTATGAGAAATATGACATGATGGTGCGAACAATTTAAAATAAAACCAAAAGGTTCAATTCATTTTTGTTCTTCTACTTTTATTTTTTACAAGATGGTTATTAAAATAACTTGGCCTTCCTTTCAATGTCTTTACAGTTTTTTATATGTAAATTGTCTTAGCAAATGGTGACCATGTATACGAGATAGTATTTTTTGGAGAGTGGGGTTTTCCTATTGGATGATAAGCTTTTTGTATACATTTTATAAACCAAATAAAAGAATAGAAGAAAAAAACAATGTAATATGAATGGAACCTGTGAAGAGAAGTTGATGAAAAAAATCATCACTTTTAGACGTGGAAGAAGGAAAAACATATCCACTGCGTACTATACTCTTGTTTTAAATTGAATTATCTGCCTGAACTTTACTGGAAAAATCTAAGGCAGGCAGCCTTATGTCAAACTATTTCATGTCAAAGAGAGTCTTACTTTATGACCTACTGGCCACTTATTGCCTTTCGGCATCTACATTAATCTGAAGGCATTTATCACACTTTATACGGATTGTATTTCTCATTTAATTTCAGATGGCTATAATGACAAAATGGACATCATATAAGTTTACATATAATGCAGTCAATTATTTGTATGATAAGATCACCAGTTGATATGGCTAGAGTTTATCAAGTATCATACAAATTTCCATTCTAAGGTCCAAAATTCAAGCTCCATGAATCTATTTTACAATAACTTAAACCGTTAGTCTACACCATTTTTATGGTATGGAATTGAATGTTGCAAGCATGACGATATATTCTTCCTACTTTCGTCTGAATTCCGATTGTTGTGCCCCTGGGGAAAAAACAGAACTTTTTTGATAAGATAGCCTGAAAAATCCATAGGGAACTCTTGTATTTGATAAAATATTTTCCCTTTTTTCAAGGACAATATGTCTGATGTTGACATTGATGCACATATGATCATTGCTCTATGATAAAACCATGAAGTTCTACAATCCTACAAGAACACTTTAAGTCATACATGAACAGAAAAAAATGAAGACTTCTGTTTTATGCTAACTTATTTTATATAATATTTATATATTTAATGAGTATATAATGTTTCATGTTAAATCTAAACTTCAATTATTTTGTTCAATACTTCCACCAAATCTTTGGATATTATGTTGTAAAAAGTTGATTTGTAGAACCGGTAGTGTTTTTAGGGTAAGTTCTGATCTGATGTAATGTATTACTGCACTCTATGTACATGTATTGATAGTACTAACATTTTATCAGTTATGTGCATTTAACTGTACAGTACTTGGGAAATTAAATGCAGTTCGTTGCAGGACAATGAAACTCGTGTTATTCCACTGAAGGTGCGTTGTGCACATTTCAAATGAGACATTCACAATTTGAACCCATGGTGAACCAAAGCACTTATATAGCTATGTGTTGGATCTGAAGGCCTTGGTGTTTTCTGTTGTGAAGTTAATAATTATAGGAACTGAAAACTGAAGTTGTGTGAAAATACTGCAGTAGGGTCATCCATTTCATTATGATCAACAGTCAGAAACAGCTACAAAGAGCTGTAATTGAATGCCTTGTGTAGTGATCAGGGCCAAGCTTCCCATGCTTCAACAGTGATTCCACCGTCAAACCTTTGGTAATTGTCAGTGATTCCACCACATAAGTCTAAGCTTTGGTAATTGTCAGTGATTCCACCACATAAGTCAAAGCTTTGGTATATTGTCAGTGATTCCACCACATAAGTCAAAGCTTTGGTAATTGTCAGTGATTCCACCACATAAGTCAAAGCTTTGGTAATTGTCAGTGATTCAACCACATAAGTCAAAGCTTTGGTAATTGTCAGTGATTCCACCACATAAGTCAAGGCTTTGTTAATTGTCAGTGATTCCACCACATAAGTCAAGGCTTTGTTTATTGTCAGTGATTCCACCACATAAGTCAAAGCTTTGGTATATTGTCGGTGATTCCACCACATAAGTCAAGCTTTGGTAATTGTCAGTGATTCCACCACATAAGTCAAAGCTTTGGTAATTGTCAGTGATTCCACCACATAAGTCAAAGCTTTGGTAATTGTCAGTGATTCCACCACATAAGTCAAAGCTTTGGTATATTGTCAGTGATTCCACTACATAAGTCAAAGCTTTGGTAATTGTCAGTGATTCCACCACATAAGCCAAAGCTTTGGTAATTGTCAGTGATTCCACCACATAAGTCAAGGCTTTGTTAATTGTCAGTGATTCCACCACATAAGTCAAAGCTTTGGTAATTGTCAAAGACTAGCCTTCACAGTTGGTTTATCTCAACATATGCATAAAATAACAACAAACCTATGCAAATTTGACCTCAATCAGTCGTCAAAGTTTTGAGATATAAATGAAAGAAAAAAAACTCCCTTGTCACACCAAGTTGTGTGCTTTCAGATGCTTGATTTCTCTTGGTGAACTATTCAGCGATTGGACGAACTATCGATCATGTATAACATTGTATAACATAATGATAGGAGATTATCCAGGTGCGCTGACCGGATGCGTTGTTTTGGCGCCCTTTCTAGAATGTATTGTGTGATTAATAAGTTGTGTAGACGACCAAAATGTTGAGTTCAGTGAGTGATCATTAAATAAGTTGTCTTTCTCGAAGTATTAAAGGGAAGCCTTCAAGGTACACGTTTGGTTATTACTCAAAACACGTATTAACTTAAAAACTTACTTGGTAATGAGCATTGGAGAGCTGTGGATAGAATAAAACATTGCGAGAAACGGCTCCCTCTGAAGTAGCATAGATTTTGAAATAGATGTAATTTCTCACTAGAATAATAAAAGACTTCTAGCTAGAAGTCTTTTATTCCTATCTGAAAGCACACAAATTCGTCCAACAAGGGTGTTTTTTCGTTCATCATTTTCTCCCAACTCCGATGACCAATTGAGCTCAAAGGTTTGTTTTATGCATATGTTGAGATACACTGGGTGCGTTCGGTTAGCGTCCCTGGTCGACCCCGGTGTGTGGCGTGTTTTTTTTTCAGGACGAACCATAGAGCTTCTCATAGAGGAAGCTCTTCCTCTATGGACGAACAGTCTACCCGCAGAACACTCGATTTAATAAGTCTCCTTTGTGATTTATCTGCGCGAGTAGGCGTGATTTTTCATGCGTGACCTCAGTTTGAATACTAATTGGTCAAAAGGGCTTCTGAAATTCAGTCTTATTCGGCCTTATTTGAAAAGTATTGACAGAAATAATGTAGAAGTACACTGAAATGAAGAGCATATCTGTCGTTATGTATAAAAACAATCGGTGCAACTCAAATTTAAAATTTTAAAAGAGAAATTTGTACGTAAAAAATGGCTTCCAAAACAGAGAAAACAAGTCACAAAAACACGGAAAATTTTCATGTTATGAATGTCGGCAACAGTCCCCAATTAGTATGTATGGATAGATTGTTTCATATTCTACCTGGAAATGTTTAAAGTGAGACCGGATCGTTCCTAGTCCAGTCAGGATACAGCGATTTCCACCGTGTAGTCTAGATTTCAAGCCGTCCAATTAACTAAATCATACCGTGGCGGGCGCGCTTTGGCGATTCAACCGCGCGTAGTACACTATCCAGAATCAAGCACCATCGTCTTGGGCCAAGACTATACACTATCCGGAATCAACCACCATAGTCTTGGGCCAAGACTACATATAGTGCAGCTTCAAGGAAAGGTGTACCACTTGCAACAATCATGAAAGCTGCAGGATGGTCGATATCATAGACGTTTGCTAAGTTTTATGATAAACCTGTTGAGGATACAGGGGGGAATATAATTGTTTTGCTGAGAGTATACTCAGTCATTTTGCTTTTTCACAGAAGTGTATTAGAATGAAATTGAAGTTTAATCTTGATTCTACCGAGTAACCACTAGCACTGAAGGTCTGTTGGACTAGCGCATGGCAAACCGACGCTCTATCACACGGCCGTCGTCTGGCAAAACTAAGACATGTCATGTGACGCGCTCTAAACCAATGAGCAGGCAGAATACTTGCAGGGGGTGTTATAATGTATATTATAACACCCCTTGCAAAGATTCTGCCTGCTCATTGGTTTAGAGCGCGTCACATGACATGTCTTAGTTTTGCTACACGACGGCCGTCGGTTTACCATGCGCTAGTCCGAAGACTAGCACATGGCACCGTGCGCTAGTCCGACAGACTAGCACACGGCTTGCAGTACCCAGACGTCCGTTGCGTGTACGAGTATGTATATTATAACACCCCTTGCAAAGATTCTGCCTGCTCATTGGTTTAGAGCGCGTCACATGACATGTCTTAGTTTTGCTACACGACGGCCGTCGGTTTACCATGCGCTAGTCCGAAGACTAGCCCATGGCACCGTGCGCTAGTCCGACAGACTAGCACACGGCTTGCAGTACCCAGACGTCCGTTGCGTGTACGAGTATGATAAATTAATAGTCTGTAACCATTTCGGATTGCACGACACGACATGCAACACATTCAGCAAAAGTGTTTGCAATCTGTATTCGCGTCGTCCGTGGATTGTAGCATTCAGGTCTGTAACTTAATAATAATAGTACAGTATTTAGAAATGTTTGGGGTGTTATAAAACAAATATTGACTGCTTTTACTCGTGCAATGGTTAAAAACTATGACTCCCTCGGTGATCCCCGGAGCGTTCTATTTTCAATACGCTACGGGGATCACCTCGGGAGTCATAGTTTTAACCATAGACCTTATCGCAAATACCAATGCGCAAGCACAGACTGTTGAATGAGGTGCATTGTGGGATAGACATGAATCAAATTTTGCTACCAGCTAGACCACAATGCATCTAAATCCAAGCTTTACGCGCGCGCCCCAGTATTTGCGAAAAGGTCTATAGCACTCGAAGCAGTCAATATTTGTATAATATCTCTCATGTTCATTTTCTGCGCGTTGCCACCAGCACGTGACTTTTTAGCGCGTCCATGAAAAATTAGAAATGTTTGAGTACGGTTTAGGGCGCGTATGTACGCGCGGCCGATCTAGGTATTATATTCCATATCTATGTTTCGAATACGTTCTCCCCTTTGAACGCAGGCGCGGCCGTTGAGACTGCCTGGACGGGTCCATTTAATCAAAGGGGGCGTTTATCTCTAAATAATGTTAGTTCACCCAATGTCTACACTAGAAAACATCGTAAATGATTTTTTGTTGCATTGCCAACTGCTTTAGTAATTTAATAATTTAATAAGCAACATATATTTAGCGTAAACGACATGTCTTACATATTATGTTTAAGATGTGCGCTTGCCTCAGAATTAATATTACCTGCGGCGAATGTTCCCGTCCGTCAACAGACGATCGTTTGCGTGGAAACCAAGTATAGGCAGAAACCATTTTCTCAAAAATACCTCTCAAAAAACGTCAAATATCCAGAGGATGTACGGAGGGATTTTGTTTAAAATTTCAGGAATGAAAGATCTATCCCTCATCACAATATTTAGTAAAAAAAATCAGAGGATGAACGATAATTTTTTTCACATTATGTCGATGTTTATAGCCATTTTAGGGGTGACGTTTTGTAACAAAATTCCCGCCTGGACCATTTCATACACGTTGGCCAACGGAAAATTTCGGTAAAATGTTTAAGCATTTTATGTAAAACTAACCAGTTTAACAATTGAAAATGCTCTTACAATAAGTACTGTTATGTTTTCAGTGCTGTTAAAGAGAGAATTTCAGCGGCATTCATGTTATCTTTTCTTGTTTAATATTGTCATCACCTATTTTTAAAATGGAGTGTACCCAAAACGCGCTAGCAAATGAGCCGTATATTGGTATGCCGCCCTCTATCGACTACTTATTGAAGACTGTAAACCAAGATGGCAGCGCCCGTGGCTCTCTACAACAAAACGGTGAGTTGAATCATGGAGGTAGTTGAATTTAAAGGCTCTGCATGCCGGTTAAAGTTTACGTTATTTCATAAGGTTGGGGAGAGGCAAATAATGATCCATCACAGTCCGTGCACAACTTCTCAAAAGTGCTTTATAGCCTAGTTTCTTTGCAAATATTCATGGTACGCGCGCATCAAAACGTGTTTTGAATACATAATGAGCTGTGGGTGTCCTCTTTAAAAATCAAATAATATCAACGCCTCAAGTTTGATAAAACAAATTAATTAGTTTTGTGAATCATAAAGGTTTATATTTTCGATCAGGCTAGTTGTTTTGTTAATTTAAAAAAAATATTTCGAGAGTTTTTTTGATAAAAACTTTTACGTTTTTGTACTAAATTCTGAGTCTCAGAAAATGTCTATTTTTGTTATGTTTTGGGATGTCGGACACTTCGTACCTTTGCCACTTCGTACCCTGTACACTTCGTACCTTCGGGACACTTCGTACCGTACCCAAATTGGTCACTTCGTACCGTGGGCGGGGTACGAAGTGACCATCAGATAAGTCACTTCAGTCCGCGCAAAGTGCAGATAAGGCAACACTGCCTTATTGTGCAACGTTGAGTAGCAGAATTGAGAAACGTTGCCGAATTGCACTACTTCTAAGTTGCACTATTCGGCAACTCTTGCATTCAAACACAAAAAGGGAATCGAAAAAGGCTTTGTTGGAATAGTTAAAATCATATAATAGTATTGTTAAGTTCCTTACCCAACTTTCTATCTGTGCAAATCAAAAAGTTATCTGTGCATTTTTGCGCAAATGGCTTTTGAAAATCATCACTCCACACTTGCCGTTCAGGAAAACTGCGACGCCATTTTACTGTGTCAGATTGTATCCTCGTCCAGCGGTGTTAATTTATGCAAGTTTAAAAACCACTCTTATTTTAAAAATAACATTGTTTATAGTCAATAAAAAAATGGTATTACAGTTTTAAATTAAACTTAATATTTTTTATTGTTAAAATTTAAAAAAATAAAAACTTTATTGATGTTAAGTTTTTAAATGTATTGACGTGCCTGACCATTCATGAATTGCCCGAAACGTAAACAGATGGCGGGAAACTTGGAAGAGCCTTGTAATAGTAATAACTATTTTAGTAACTTTGCTCCTTGCCTTGGTTGAAGTAGTTAGGATAACAAATTTTGTATGTGGACGAGAATTTCATATTAAAGCAGGGAACCTAAGTAAATACAGTGACAACTTTGGCAAGAGTAGGCCTGTCTATGTCCAAGGGACCGTGGTTTGAAACTTGAGATCGGCCCGATGCCGGAATTTTCATTTACGCCAGACAAGTTTGTTGTGGTGGACCCAAAATATTTTGGAGGTTGAGAGAGGGGAAGATGTGCAGGCGGGTCTCTAACTTAGCCATCTCGGCCCGTCCCATTGACATAATTGATTTAAAACAGTAGATTGCAACCAAAATGTAAACAAGTAAAAAGGAAGGTACAGTAATTATTTCGGAAATAAATAATTATTAATAAGTAATTATTTTAATTGTGCAATCTTTGTTAAGTATGGCTACAAATTAAACATCAGTGATATAAAATAATTAATTTTGGTTTGTGCAATCTTTATTAATTAGGGCAGAACTAAACTTGGTATATCCACTTTTCAACAAAAACTATTGGGCACGCCAATCAGCAGGAAGTTATGTACTAATTAGATGTCCTATTCAACATTCTGAACACACATGGTGGCAACAGTTTATTAACTTGGTAAAAGTGTAACATTGTTGTAATTGTTGACTTCCATTTGATTCGAAAATCACATTTTTTGTTAATTTTTAAAGATTTATAAAATGTTTATTTAAGAAATGTTTTTCGCTTTGATGTTTACTAAAATTGTGCAATCTTGATTAATCATTACCGTAAATGAAACTTTTGTGTTTTTGAATGAGACAAATTTTTAACTATTATTATTTACATTTTTTTAAGTGACCATGCAGTTTGCAATTTGCCATTTTTTATTTAAAATTATTCAATCACTGTCAGTAAATTTTTCTAGAAATAACTTTACTTTAAACACAAGTTATAGTTTATATTTATTATTTATTGCTCTTTCAATGTTAAAAATAAAACCTAGAAAATGTACACTTTTGAAATATGAGACTTAGATAAAAAGTAAAACATTTGAGAGTTGATAATAATAATAATAACAATAACAACAACAACAACAACAGCAACAGCAACAGCAACAGCAACAGCAACAGCAACAGCAACAGCAACAGCAACAGCAACAGCAACAGCAACAGCAACAGCAACAGCAACAGCAACAGCAACAGCAACAGCAACAGCAACAGCAACAGCAACAGCAACAGCAACAGCAACAGCAACAGCAACAGCAACAGCAACAGCAACAGCAACAGCAACAGCAACAGCAACAGCAACAGCAACAGCAACAGCAACAGCAACAGCAACAGCAACAGCAACAGCAACAGCAACAGCAACAGCAACAGCAACAGCCACAGCCACAGCCACAGCCACAGCCACAGCCACAGCCACAGCCACAGCCACAGCCACAGCCACAGCCACAGCCACAGCCACAGCCACAGCCACAGCCACAGCCACAGCCACAGCCACAGCCACAGCCACAGCCACAGCCACAGCCACAGCCACAGCCACAACCACAACAACCACAACAACCACAACAACCACCACAACAACAACCACCACCACCACCACCACCACCACAACCACCACCACAACAACCACAACAACAACAACAACAACAACACAACAACAACAACAACAACAACAACAACAACAACAACAACACAACAACAACAACAACAACAACAACAACAACACAACAACAACAATAACAATAATAATAATAATATAGGTATTTATAGCGCCTGAACTAAACAAAAACCAAGCAAACAAACAAGTAAAACAAAACAAAATATTAATGTCGAGGCTGACTGAAAAAGTAGGTTTTGAGGTTTTTCTTGAAAATGGCAGTAGAAGATGATTCCCTGACGAGTTTAGGTAACTTGTTCCATTCCTTGATCCTTCAGCCCAGCCAGAGAAAAAGACTTGGAGCCGGCAGATCGAGAAAGCCTGTGCTCACAGAGAAGGAATTAAATCGTCATTATAAATATAAATACAAAAAAGAACTAATCAATGTTCAGAAACAATTTTATTAAAGAAATGTATTACAATTAAAAACTCAATGTAAATACAGAATATAATTATGAAGCTTAAAAAAATGAATAAATAAACCTTTAATCATGACGCTATTCTCACGTGTAGTATTAGCTCCGCCCCATACCCCACCCCTACTCCATGCTCCACCCCACCCCATCCCCAACCAGCCCAACTGTCCTAAAACAACAGTAAAGATGTTTTATTTTACCCTCAGACCACATAAGCTGATTAGCATTGACAGTATTTCACCTTGTTTTCAACGTAGCTTACATTTTTCTACTTTTACACCGGAAGTTGCATTATTGCGCTACTGGTTGCACAATAAGGCAACATTGCCTTATCTGCACTTTGCGCGGACTGACTTCGTACCGTCAGCCGAGTCACTTTGTACCTTCAGTAAAATTATAAAAGTATATAACTGAATACCTCATGAATTGTTATTAATGTCTAAAATGTGAAAGCCCTCGTCAGTGTGAAGTTTAAAATACCATAATTTAATATATTGTAACATTTCTGCGGATCAGCCATTCGTTCCAGTCAGCCAGAAGAGGGCGCCGCTCCGCTGGAAGTGTTTGAGGCCCGGTGTACATTACGTCATCCGATGTTTCCGGATATATAGGAAAAGATGGAATACCAGTTTTTAAGTTAAAAGTATTTCTTTTTAAAACGTGTTTTACTATGATTTGTATTACTATGATTTTTATTATGATTTATTTATTTGATATGGACTGTAAAGGGAAGTTCATTAAAAATAATGATTACTGTTAAAAATATTTATGGAATATCCTTGGGGTTGTGAAGTGTTTGGGTTTTTCTTCCAAGTTTTTTTAAGTTGTTCTTAAGTTACATGCTTTCAGGTGTTTCCTTTTTGTTTAAATAATGCACTTATGTAAAATTAAACTTGATCGACAAATTGAATTTTATCTCTTTTTGAATATGTGTGGCTCTGAGAAGAGCCGGTTTGTTTGTGGTATACACCGTTTAGATGGCCGTTTAGATGGCTGGACCGTTGAGATGGCTACATGCTGACAGGAGGGACGACGTCGTTATGCGGCCTGACTCGTACTGGTCCCAGAGTGCAAACACCCGACCTTGGAGTCTCTGATATTTCTGCCTCTGGGTCATTCCGTGTCAAATCACCCAATGGGTTAAACCCTACCCTCTTCAAATTTGCTCAAATTTTTTGTATGGGGTAATAATGGCTCAACAAGCTCAAATTTCAATTTTCAGCTCTATCCAATAAACGGTTTTCGCGCTACGACATGCTCTTTCTCGTTGATTTCGGTCAAAATGCGACTGACCTCTGACATTCAAATGACCATAAATCGGTAATCTTTGGGTCAAATTGGTTGAAATTGGTGGCTTTGAAAAGGAAATTGTGTAAGCTTTCCAAATATGTCTTTATTTTTTTGTAGGAACATGTTTAAGTATGATAACCTTTTGACCTCTACTTTGACCTTGAATTTGACCTTGTGGATCACGTGATCTGGAGATGAACTTCGGTGAAAATTTACCCCCATATGTTTTCTTCACAATATCAACAAATTAGAGATATAATATTTTTGGCTTGCCTTCAAGCTCCGCTCAAAGTTGCCCTACTGGCCTATTCCTACGCAAAGTACATGTACATAACATACATGTCCATACGTATGTATATCAAGTGAGGCTAGTGGACCTCTAGCAACATCATGATATATGACATGTTCCTACAAAAAAAGTAATGGCATATTTGGAAAGCTTATGCAATTTCCTTTCAAAAGACACCAATTTCAACAAATTTGACCCAATGGTTACCGATTTATGGGAGTTTGAATGTCAGAGGTCAGGCGCATTTTGACCGAAATCAACGAGAAAGTGCATGCCGTAGCACGAAAAGCGTTTATCGGATAGAGCTGAAAATTGAAATTTGAGCTTGTTGAGCCATTATTACCCCATAACAAAAATTTGAGCAAATTTAAAGAGGGTAGGGTTTAAAATTGTCTTATTTTGGGTGATTTGACACGGAATGACCCCTCTAGTAACGACGCAGCTTGGACTCCTTTACCAGCCTAATCTGGATTGTGACGAGGGATGATTCTTGATGAAGTAGCTGGATTAACTTGTAAAAGTACACTCCGTGGTTGCCTGCCTTCTGGTTGATGCGATGATGCCAGCCTTCGACGTCGTTGTTTGTTCTGATACTGTGATGAAGGCTAACCATGATGCGGGGTCCCACTGGTTGCTGGCCATCCAGGTTCGCTCGATGTACTCACACAGTTGTACCAGTGCTGGTGCCTTGGTCTTCTCTTGTAGTTTCTTGAAGGCTTCAGGGATGTGCTCTGAAGGCAGGAACGGTAGTGCCATGAGTTTCTTGATGAAGGTGTGCACCCCGGCGTTGGACTTGAAGGGTACTACCAGACCCAGGGCTTGACACTGGCGCCAAACCGCTTGAGTCCAGTGGAATAGGCATCCCTTCACAGCTACATGTGGAAACACTCTGCGTACCGCTGACCAGACTGCTATTTCGAAGTCGACGACTACCTCTGCCAGGTTCTGGTGCCCGGATGGCAGCTTCCGCTTGAAGGTCTCGAGTATTTTCTTGTAGTCTGCCTTCGTCCGGCTTCCCATAAAACAGTAGGCTAGAGGGACCTGTTTCTGCTCACCAGAGTCACCCTTGGCGAATGCGTGAATAGTGAACAACTGATAGAACGGCCGCTTGACTATCTTAAACGTGCCGTCCAGACACCACGTCTTCGCCCTGTCGAGAGCCGCCATCTGTTCTGAGGTTGCAAATATTACATGTCGGGACTCCCCGACATGAATATCATGTTGGAGAAACCCCTCTGGGACGCTGTCCATTATGAGCTCGAAGCCTTGGTCTTGAGGTTCTTGGGGCCGCTGTCTTTGCCGAGCTCTGTTGGCAGCTCTTGTGAGATTGCTGGGTCTTGGGCAGTTAACGGGAGCATCGGCGGACACCATCTTGGTGAGAACTCCTTCAACGATGTCGCTGGCTGGGCGAAAGACGTTGTCCTTGGCTGCCTTCTTTACTGCCACCTTGACAGCAACAGCTACATCTCCTACGGCAGGGTGATGGTGATGCTCGTTGCGACCAAACTTGAACCGATCACCATTCTGAAGGACAGAAACGGGGCAATGCTGGGTCTTACTCCGCAAGCCACACACCCATGCAGAGAATGGAGAAGTGGGGTCCTTCTTCCATTTCATGGTGTATGTGTAGCCGTTGGAGTCAACCAGAATGTTTTTTCCCTGGACTGTACCTCCAGTGGTGATCTTGAAGCTGGTAACAGGAACATCACCGAGTCCCTCGAGTTCTTCATGAAGAGTTGGGTCGGCAATCGTGGCTTCCTCTTGTTCCTGCGGGATTTCGAAATTGTCACTCAAGTTAAATGAAATTTCGTTATCCACAGCCATGATCTGGTCAGACTGCCGAGTACTCTTTTAGCCACTGGGGCATCAGAGAACTCAGAGTCTGTACCAGAGCATGGCTCACAGATCCAAGCAGGGCTCCACGAAACTGACATCAACTCAGCATAAGTCTCCCGAGAGACTCCAGTGTTGCAGGTTCGATGCTGCCACCGCTCACACCGCTCACATTGAAGTGCATGCTGGTTTGACCGAACACATACAATGCACGGGAATCGGTGAGCCATCTTGATCTTGGTCTTGATTCTTGGTCTTGATTTTTGGCCTTGAAGCTTGTTCCTGATTCTTGATTCTTGATACTTGATCTTGAGTCGCCAATCTTGAAGTGACGTACTATGTCCAGGAGGCCTAATTTATAGCATGTATCATTACCTTGCCTCAGTGAACTTGCAGGCTCCGCATTGGATTTGGCGGCATGACAATGGGTTATTAGGTTTGTTATGTTTTGGCGGTGTTGTGTGTGTGGCGACATGACAATGACACGCGCTATTGGTTCTTTGATGTTTGCGGTATGCTGTTTTGCGGTGGTAATGGGTCATTAGCTGTTAATGTTTTGTTAACCACTGGTTTGCAAAAACCCCAACTCATCGATCACGAAGCGCATCATAATCAGTTGACTAGTAATTAATTAAAACACCATTTGGGTTTGATTCGTTTTTATTTCATAGCCTACTCATCACTATCATTCAACATGTAAATAAATAAAACATTATTTGGATTCGCTTTTATTTCATACTCATCACGAAGCGCAACATAATCAGTTGACAAGTAGTTAAATAAAACACCATTTGGGTTTGATTCATTTTTATTTCATAGCCTACTCATCACTATCATTCAACATGTAAATAAATAAAACATAATTTGGATTTGTTTTTATTTCATACTCATCACGAAGCGCAACATAATCAGTGGATAAATAATTAAATAAAAAAACATTTGGGTTTGATTCATTTTTACTTCATAGCCTACTCATCACTATCAGTCAACATGTAAACAAATAAAATACCATTTGAGTTTAATTCTTTAATTCACAGCTACATGTGGAAACACGTAATATTATTATTAAGTAATTAATGCACAGCGCCCTCAATCGGTGCAATAAGTCTATTGGCGACACTAGCATTGTGACCCTTCAGCTCTAGATGCAGAAATTCAGAAACTATGCTGAAATCCTGAAGGTACGAAGTGTCTCGTTTGAAGGTACGAAGTGTCTCGTGAGAAGGTACGAAGTGTCTCACGGGAAGGTACGAAGTGTCTCAAGGGAAGGTACGAAGTGTCCAAGGTACGAAGTGTCCAAAGACACTTCGTACCTTCAAAAGGTACAAAGTGTCCAGGGTACGAAGTGGCAAAGGTACGAAGTGTCCTGACACCATGTTTTCGAATCCCACAGTAGATTTGAACAAATGTGTGGAAAGGTTGTTTGTTCCTTTTAGTTGCGATAACGTAACCCTCCTCCCGACGGCCGCCAGGCCGGAGGGTTACGAGATAGGTTCGAGCGAAAACGGTTAATCTGGTCCAACATGTACAATTTCGACAGCTAGTCACCAGATTTGCCCCATTTTTACCACTTTCAAAAATCATGACACAAATTCTGAGGGTATGAACTTAATCCGCAATGTCTAATGCAGCCTGCCATAATACTCAAAACACCATTTAGGAAGTATTTCAAAGAAAAATTGACAAAAACTTACCAGATCATGGAGCGAATTCCCAGGTTCATATTTTGAACCTGTCTCATAGCTTTGCAAAAGCATTAATTTGTTGTTGGGCTAAACCATTCTGTAAAAGGCGTGTTACAATGTTGCAGTGCGTGTGCGCGCTGTCCGTTTGCATTGCACGCTGTTCACTCATAATGGCGCGCACGCACTGCAGCAGTTATCGCAACTATGTTCCTTTATGCAAATCACTTGCTTATTTTGTATGATGTTACGGGAAACAGTCAGGGTAACGGCAAACGTACGGCGTGTGCCGTCTCCGTTTTTAAGGAAACTCATTTTGGGGAAGATGTATGCTGTTTAGTGTAGCCCGTTCATCGATACGCAAAAGAAACAAAACTAAGTGCCCGCCTAGCGCGTTAGCGCTGCTGGAATAGAACACGCGTATGTCATGTAACCCTGACAATTTGAAGATTGCCCATCTTCGTGTGCAAAATAATGAATAATGAAAAATGAAAAAAAGCCTCACGTCATTTCAAAAATGCCCAACTTATCTAAAATCTAAAACTTTCATTCTCATGGCCTAATGGGAAACAGTCAGGGTCACGGCAAACGTGAAGGGTTTATCAAAAAGGAGTTATATTCATAACACACTTTGCTCAGGTTTTTCTTTAAAATGTTCATACGGTTAAACAAATTTGACAACCCTTCATTTAGAAAAACATCTCAAGATAATCCTCCTACATTTTAAGTGTTGTCGTTCAAATATTTCCCACCAAGTGGAGCGTTTTACTGACACGCTAATGAACACTTGGATTTTCTCGTGAATTCTCAAAGGGTTCGAGAGCGCCTATTCTGATCACGATTTTGCAAAGAAACTCTGCACGTCAGCTTTATTATCTCGAAGTTGCGCACTGACTGATCATGATCGGGTCGCACTACTTCTAGAAACTATAAGGCTCCCCTGTGAGCCTTAAAAGGGGTCTAAATTTTTGGGCCTCCTTAAAGCCATTATACACTTTCAGTACAGACAAAAAATTAAAAGTTCACAGATTTACAAATAATTTACAGGGTTTACAGAAGGTAATGGTGAAAGGCTTATCTTGAAATATTATTCCATGAAATGCTTTCCTTTTCAAATTAAAACATTAAAACAACATCAATTCTCGATGGCGAGAATTACGGATTTATTTTAAACACATGTCATGACACGGCGAAACGTGGGGAAACAAGGGTGGGTTTTCCTGTTATTTTCTCCCGACTCCGATGACCGATTGAGCCTAAATTTTCACAGGTTTGTTATTTTATATATAAGTTGTAGTACACGAAGTGTGAGCCTTGGACAACACTGTTTACCGAAAGTGTCCAATGACTTTAACGCTATACGTTTTTCAAATCAGCATTGATAGGTGAAAGTTTTCACTAAAAATAACAATGTTAACGACAATAACAAGTCTGCTTTTTTTCCCTGGTTCTTTCATAAAGTTTAAATTTTGTCAACGCAATCTCTTTTTTTTTTTTTTCTCTCGCCAAAATTAGGCTATATGTGTCCTTTGAACTCTGATTGGCCCTGGGGGTGATAGAACATCCACTTCGCAATCTCAAATATTGTTAAAAATGATAAATTCTTACCCTAATTCATCCCCCAACTACTCCCTTTACCACTACACTACAAATGCCGATTGCCAGGACAAACATGGAGAATTATCTGCACATGTTCGTCCTGGAAAGACGCGCGTCTGGGAACACACTCTTCGTGATTCGCAGACGCGTGTCCATACTTATCAGATATTTTTTCTTTGCCTGGCAAGTCAAACCACATTCACTTTATCTTGGGACTGTTTACATCGCACACAGAGAGGTAAAAGATTTTCCACGATTTTAGGGACACCTTGAAAATGGGACATCTTACGATACACGATCTATCACACTTTTTACTGACATGAAATGGAATACACACATCGACAAAATCACATCCAAGGCAAGCTGCATGCTTGGATTTGCCCATTGCAACCTTGGCAGTGTTCCCCATAAAGATTAAGATTAAAGCCTAGAGTATTGTTGCCCCACGTTGAATGCTTGCACCAATCCAATAGGAATATCAATAAAATTGAGGACAATCAGAGACGAGCTACACGTTTCATTACCAACAACTACACGTAACAGCTATGTTAAATGAAATTGAGCTTCCCTTACTTCAACACAGACGCCTTAACCAAAGACTTATTCACAATGCACAAAATCTTCCAAAATTGATGTGGAACTTGGAAGAACATCTAAACTTCAACTTGAGAGACCCCACAGCTGTCATTACTAGAAATCACAACCCACTCACCCTTATAATTCAATCCTCTAGAACCAACGCCTTTCATAAATCATACTTTCCCAATACTGCTAAAGACTGGAATTAACTCCCCAATTTAACAACCAGCATCACTGGCCCTACTAAGTTTCGGCATACACTCATAGGTACGCATAAATCGACTAGGAGTGTCTCCCTCCTGACCTGGGATTAGTTTGTCTTTAAAAAGATTGGTGCGCATTAGGCAATGTCAATATGGCCGTGCCTGAAATAAAGATGGCGCGCATCTTACGTAGTTTTTTTAACTTCATTTTTGCTGTAATCGTCCTCTTTTTGACATCATTACATCAACTAATTAACTTTGTTATTTCAAATCTGCATTATCATCCACCGAAAATACAGTGTTATTATGTTCGTTACAAAGAAATAATACTGTATGCTTGTTCGGCATTTAAAAAAACCACTCGCCAACACCTCGGAAATATGTTCGCGTAAAGTTGCCAACATTCGCCAACAGTGGTGGCAAACAACTCCTTCCACTTAAAATTGTTGGCGAATGTGCAAAACTGTTGGCAATGTTTGCGCGAGTGGAACGCACCCCAGACCACATTGAGTGTTGTTCCTAGTAAGGAGCTGATCAAGATCAAGATCAAGATCAAGGTGTGTCTAGCCACATCAATCAATCAACAGTGCCAACCAAAAAATACGCTTGACTCTCTCCTACATAGTCTAGTCTAGCCCACCTTGTTGACGGTGTTTCATCACTGTTGTCATTACAAACCGATGTTAAAAGACAGCCATTAACAGCTCAACAAGGTGGGCTAATGAGCGCTGATCTAATTTGCTGAAATAGCCGCATTTCCTGTCAAGTCTTTTTGTGTCAGGCAGTGCGCAGTTTCCTGAGCGCGCACACTTTTGTAATATAGCAGCTACAGTTTGACTCAGCGCTGCTTGCTGCTGATTCGTGTTCAGCTCAAATCAAATAGTTGCCACTTTGACACTAGTGCTAGTCGCGACTAATTTTTAATTCCCAAGATGCATTGTGGCACAATGTTTGCTGCTGGCGGCTGGCGCAAAAGGTGAAGTCATGCTGAGAGGACTGAAGGATTGTGACACTGGTATCTGATTGTGTTTCATAAGTAAATTTTGCTGTCATGAGGAGTCGTGAGCGACATAATTGGTTCACCATAGTCGTTGAGGTAGTCGCTACTATTTGTTAATAAGTCAGGGCGACACGATTAACCGAGTAGTTAAATAATAATGGTAGTCACGACTCAATTGAGCAATCAATAGTGGCGACAACAAGGGCGCTGTTCAAGCTGCTGCCACATCAGTTTATATGTCGGCGTCTTTTTATTTGATTTATCCGCTTTTTATCTTCAGTGGTTTTTACCATCAACTCTCATCTTGACTTGGGATGTGCTCTGTGTGATTTTGTGCTGACTTTTTGGTACTTTAAGTGTGTCCTTTTAACATTTTTAAGGTTCAGTTCTTCTGTAACCTGGATTGCTGTTTTTGCTGCACCGCTAATACAGTACACGAGGTGTAGGCCTACATGTACGTGTAAAATGTTCATGCACATACCTATGAGGGATATTCTTTAGAATGCAATTTTCAACCTCTCTTTTGAACCGGAAGACAAGGTCATGTCTGTGAGACGTTTACAGAGTTGTCAATGACAACTCCGATGATGTATTGATTGTAAGATTCCCTTATGTACATCTAAAGTTGTGATTTTTTGAAATAACAAACTTTGAATTTTCATAACTCAAGAATTGATGATGTCATCATGACATAACTGAAACGGTTTCCTCTAATAATGAATGTCTAACTATACTATACGATACTATACTACAAAGGCATTTATAAAGCACTCTTACAAAAAAATTATCATCAGTGCTTTACACAAAAATAGCAAAAACAAGATAAACATACATCAAGATTAAGAGTCATACAATGTATAACTAGGTTTTGAGAGCTTTTCTGAAGGCTGCTAATGAAGATGAATGGCGTATATTGTACGGTAATCGGTTCCACGTAGTAGGCCCTGCAGCAGAGAAACCCCAGTCACCAGATGAAGTGCGAGAATGGGGGATGATCAAAACTCTGTTATCTTGGGCAGATCGCAGTCCTTTTCTAGTGGGAACATACATGTACGGATTAATGAGTTCTTTGAGATATAGCGGAGCATCTGTGTAGTTGATAAATTTAAAAACAATTGTGAGAGGTTTGAACTGGATGCGTTTTGAAACACAGAGCCAATGAAGTTCACGGATAAGTGGAGTGACGTGGTCATATTTCTTGGCCTGGAAAATGAGCTTTGCAGCCCGGTTTTGTAGACGTTGAAGCCGTTTAGTGTCTTTGGAGGAGAGACCCGCAAGCAGAGAGTTGGCGTAGTTGATCCTTGATGTGACAATTGCTCTTACTGCGTCCCGGCAGGCAGATTGAGTGAGGAAAGATCTTATCCGAGACAAGTTGCGAAGGTGAACATTGACAGCACTGGATATAGAAGAAACCTGGTTTGACATGCGCATTGATTGGTCGAAGACAACACCGAGGTTCTTTGTTGTTAAAGCCAGAAGCATTACTTCAGAGCCAACCTTAAGTGTTGCAGAAGATAGTAATTCCATGAAACAGGGACTCGCAGCAATGAAGAACTCTGTTTTAGTTTCATTTAACTGAAGCATGTTATTTGCCATCCACTTCTTTATGCTCAGAATACAGTTGTAAAGGGAAGACAGAGCATCATTAACTTCACATTGATTATGAGGGTCAAACGAAATGTACAATTGCGTGTCATCTGCATAAAAGTGAAACATAACATTTTTAAGCACTTGATTATATTTGCAAAAGGATGTGTGTACAAAGAAAAGGATTGGGGACAATTAAACCAAAGTTTATAGTATGTGGATCAGACAAAGCACCAGCAATTTTCACTCTATTGGAGCCATTACAAAGGTATGACTCTAACCATTTACATACACTACCACTAAGTGCCAAAGATATTAGACAGGTCCAGCAACACCAGGAAGACAGCCCGCCGATTGTCAAGAGCAGACATGATATCGCTCTTGACTCCCAGTAGAGCCGTCTCCTTGCTGTGGAGATTATCACTACATGGTTATTAGCCTAACACTGCACAGAGCTGCTTTTTCAATGATCTTAGACAAAAACGCTATATTAGAAGCAGGTCTGAAGTTGTTACAATCCAAATTGTGTTTCTTCAGAATGGGTGTGACTATGGCTTCTTTCAGGGAAGAAGGAAATGATCTAGCAGACAGGGATGTGTTCACAGTTGATGACAGAACAGGCAGCATAATGCCCAAGTTCTTTTTCAGGAGCCATGTGGGCAATGGGTCGAGACCACATGATTTACTGGGAGACTTCATGACAAGCTTAGCAACCTCATCTGGGCTCAGGAGAGAGAAGTCCGTAAAGCTCTGAGGGCTAGACAATAGGGCAACACTGTACAGTCAGGTGTTGTGGTTCGGCCTGTTGGACATTTGAGTCACTTAGAGAAGATCTGACGGATTGCCTGATTTTAGTAATCTTCTCCTTGAAGTAGTTGCAAAAACGATTACTAGGTGACTCCATTGAGTCACTCGGAGGTAGGGAGACAACAGAGCGGTTAAACACAGTTTTAGTGTCAGTGGATGAAAGGTGGTTAGGGTTCTCCTGGCGAATAACTTTTGACAGTTGATGAATTTGGTCAAGACATTTTTGACGGTCTTCAGCATGTCCACTTTTGCGCCAGGTTCTTTCACCCTTTCGCTGGGTACGTCTAGCCAAGAACTGATCCTTGTGGAACGCCAAAATTGAGATCCATAGTTTCAGATTAGGACCCATTAATGATGACAGCTTGACGTCGATTATGCAGATATGATTGGAACCATCTCAGGGCAACTCCTCTAACACCGAAGTCGTGATGGAGTGTGTGCAGAAGTATGGCATGGTCAATCGTATCGAAAGCAGCTGACAGATCTAGAAGAACGAGGAGCACTACTTTCTTGTTGTCAACTGCTTGCAAGATATCATTGTGAACTTTGAGGAGTACTGTTTCTACACTGTGGTGCTTTCGGTATGCAGATTGCATGGTTTCAAGTAGATTATGGCTGAGAAGATCTGTGTTAAGCCGGTTTGCAACCACCTTCTCGACGACTTTAGACATGAATGATTTATTCGACACAGGCCTGGTAGTTCTTAAAGTCTGTGCAGTCCAGGGAATCCTTCTTGATGAGTGGGGTAACTAAGGCATGTTTAAAGGTGTCTGGAAACTCGCCATTTGAAAGTGACGCATTGATGATTTGTGTGATGGGTCCTGCAAGGATCTCAAGATTCTCTTTCACCAGTGAAGTAGGGATGGGGTCGAGGGAGCTTGACTTGGATGCCGATTGTTGTATGAGTGTAGTAACCTCTCCGATAGAAACTGGAGACAGGTCTTCTAAGAGGTACTCACAAGAACTCAAACGGCCAGTGTCAGGGGATGAAGAACCAGTAGCAGTGGGTTGCTGGTCATCACTGAGGGACTCTGTGATTTTCTCGATTCTGTCAATGAAGTAGTTAGAGAACTCACATGCAAGGAGTTGGTCAGATGAATGTGGGGGCAAAAGCGGTGAGTTCTTCTTATGCATGAGTTGATTGATGACATGGAATAGTGCCTTTTGGTCATCTCTGCAGTTCTGAATGGACTCACATTAGAAGTTAAAATTTGGCCCGGCGAAACATGAACTTGACTAGATTGCGTTGTGCTTTGAACATCTCTCTGTGTACGTGGAGACCCAAGCTACGCCACTGGCGCTCAAGTGATCGACGTTTCCGCTTTGCTACGGCGATGTCTTCACTGTACCATGGGACAGCTGGTCTGTCGGATATGTGACATGTTCTCCGAGGAGCGTGCTCATCCAGCAATTGTTGCAGAGTACTGTTGTATTGGTCAACCATTGATGTCGAGGAGGTTGCAGGGCTGGTAACAAGTGGAGAGGCCATAATATCCAGCCGGAAATCACTAGGGTCAATTGTTGTGATCTTACAAAATGAAATCGTGATTCTTTCAAGTGTTGGCTTTTGTAGGTTTAGTTTACAGTGGACTGCACAATGGTCTGACACCCAATCAGACGTTCTCAACAGATGTTATTAGAGAATCGGATCTTGGGACGATGACCAAAGCAATGATATGCCCAGCAGGATATGTCTCTTATTTTTCCAAGCTGAGAAAGATTATACCTCGTAAGTAAATCAGCAAACAGGTTCACATCATTTGATTTACTATCATCCCAGTGGATATTGAAGTCACCTACAATAATGAGGTTCTCGGTATTTGATCACATCGGCTTTATTGCAGGCTGATTGGCAATTGATCAAGGTGAGATTTGTCATCATAGTAGAATTATATGACAGAGTCTGTGTGACTGGACAGTTCTTTTCCTGGTATTTACTCATTTTCTTTCCCTTTTGGCGACCTCTACAACCCCTATGAACTCGATTAACTTTTGAATACCCAGATTGACGATCTGTTGGTAAACATGACATGGTAACCTCGTTGCTGTAGTGACATGTCGGGTCTTAGTCTCTTCAATTCAATGCTGTTGTATTGTAACATATTGTAAGGTTCACGCTTGGGTAGCCATGGTGATGTAGCATGCATTGCCAGGGAGGCAATCAACAACAATAGTATGCCAATGCACTGTAGATATATCATGGTGGCATACTCAAGTTCAAATCAAGATTGAGAAATTTGTTCTTTGAAACGTAGCAATTACCTGGCAATTTCATGAAGATAGAAGTAGTTCAGTTTGTTCCATGACCCAACCTGAAGCTGTTGATAGACTTTCATATCTTGTTGTGATCCACAGCCAGACAAAAACTTATACTTTGTCGGAACCAAAAGACGGGTCTGCCTGCGAAGGCGCACACACTTTCATGTCACTCCTATAAAAGCATCATCATCAAAATCCCTGTAGTTTCTTGAATTGGTGGTAATCTTTGAGTGATGTGGTTTCGCTTGATTAATCACACATTGATGACATGGTGATCCTAATACAAAATGTCAAAAACAGTGCAAGCAATCACAAGGGGGTCATTAGGCCGAGAAAATATCAGGTCCAATATATGATCGAAGTTGTGAGTAGGTTACGTGTTGTGATAGACCAGCATCAGCAATTGATGTGAGGAAGTGTGCGACCTCTGGCTTGAATGGGTTATCAAGATTTAAAGGAACACGTTGCCTTGGATCGGACGAGTTGGTCTATTAAAAGCGTTTGAAACCGTTTGTTATGAAATGCATATGGTTAGAGAGATGTTTTAAAAGTAGAATATAATGATCCACACAAGTATCACTCGAAATTGCATGGTTTTCCTTTTACGTCGCGAACTATCACGGTTGGTCATTTATGGGGGGTCAAAATTTTGACTCCCATAAATGGCCGACCGTGTTAGTCGATAGGAGAAAACCACGCAATTTCGAGGCATATTTGTCTAGAT
Source organism: Asterias amurensis (assembly GCF_032118995.1). Taxonomy (NCBI): domain Eukaryota; kingdom Metazoa; phylum Echinodermata; class Asteroidea; order Forcipulatida; family Asteriidae; genus Asterias; species Asterias amurensis. Next base: position 9,096,932 of record NC_092650.1, on the reverse strand, counting down.
CATTGTATTCTACTTTTACAATAACTTTCTAACCATATACATATATGTACATTTTACAACCAACGGTTACAGAACGCTTTTCATATACCAACTCGAACAATCCAAGGCAATGGTTCCTTTAAGTTGAAATCCCCCAAGATCAAGAGCTTACCAGAGAAAAGTGTAACTTCATCTAGAAAGTTATCAAATTGTAATAGGTTATCAGAAGTCTGATGGGGGGGGGGGTCGGTACACCATATTTAAGTGAAATCAACTTTTGTAGTGACAAGTTTTAAAGAGAGCTCTTAAAAATCAACAGCAATCCCTCCGCCGTAAGACTCACTTTCACGTGGAACATTTGAGCAGGCATATCCTGGGGGCGTGCATTCACTGATGACAACAGAATCGTTGCACCGCAACCAAGATTCGGTGATGCACATTTGTCCACATCATGTTCTAAGATGTAGTCAAATAGAATGTTGGTCTTATTTCTCACACTGTTGGCATTCCATAATATACATTCAGCTTACTGTATCTCTGGGGATAGGTCTCAGGTTAGTCAAGTTGGCACCAATTTGATGGTTACACATGTTTTTCTGTCCATTCTTGATTTAATATGGACTGGCAGTGGTCCATGAGAGTTACCTGGTGAGGGCTCAATAGTAGTGCCATGGTTCCATAGTTTGGAAGGTTTGCATCGAATATGGGATCCAGCACGTCTGCTTCCATATCGGAAGATACCAAAGTCTTTAAGGGTGGTGTAAGTTTCACTCATTATATTTATTGCCTAGGCATGTTGTGGCTTAGGGCTAGTAACTCAGTTCTACCATGGAGGAAGGAAGAGAAAGAGCTCGAACGACCCGCAAAACCGCAGAGTAACAAAAGAATGCCCTGACAATACCCCTGTCTGACCAGTGGAAAAAGATGGGGGACCTCCAGCTGGACGGCCGATTAATGAGCGGGATTAAATCTCTTTGTGCAGTGGTATCGCCATTCTGCACTCTTGCCTGCTTGTAAAGTTGAATCATTGGAGACAAGAATTGTGAATATACATTGTACACGTTTTCATTTACCATTTGTGGTGTTTCACGGAAACATCATGGCATATTTTTACATTTTTTGTGACTTTCCGGTCACTAGTGGTGGTTTAAAATTTGGGTATTAGCAACTGAGGGTGGTTGGTATATTTAATTGTGTTTTTCGATTTGGTGGGCACAAGGGTACACAATTTTTATCAGGTCTCAAAAAAGTTGTTTTTTCTGTATTATATCCATACGACATACGACACCATGGTTGAGTGAAGAACCAAGTGCGCACGCGCAAACTCACATACGCCAGGTCGCCCATTGTCTGTATAAGGTATGTGGGTGATTACGAGGTGTTGTTAAACGACCGCGGTACCGCAGGTTCGACTTTTGAAGTCCCTTCGTTCGAGCTCCTTCTCTTCCTTCCTCTATGGTTCTACTGTATGATATACTTGCAGTAGGAGGTGGTTGCATTGTAGTTGATCATACCAGTGGTGCTGAACAGCCCCATTTATCATCAGATAAAGTGTGGTTTGAGTCACTGATTCTGTCATTAGCATGTGAATGGGTGGCTGTATCTTCAAGGCAATGGACCATAGGTACTGATATACGGAATCAGTCAAGTACAGAACCAAGGTAGAAAAATCATCATTCAAAATCACTTTTGTGAGAAGCCCAAATCCGAAGAAAACAAGATCAGTGATGTCACTACAGATAATGATGATGTTGCATAAAGTTTGAGGAACATGTAAGCTCAAAAACATATATGAAAAGCTCAAAAATCTGGAGAGCTCAGAAAAAGGGTGGCAGCAGCCCAATCAGCACCATTGTTGTTGTTGTTGTAAGTGATGTTGTTGTTGTCGTTGTCGTCGTCGTCGTCGTCGTCGTCGTCGTCGTCGTCGTCGTCGTCGTCGTCGTTGTCGTCATCGTCGTCTTCGTACATGAATGTGCGAAGTTTCAAGTTCATACGAGTTTGGGAAAGGTGCTTTTGGTAGCGGACGAGGGACGCTGAGAAGAAGAAGAAGAAGTCTGAAGAAAAAGAAGGAGTGCATGCTTTTGTTCCTTCCAATCCAGGACTACTGCAATGGGTTACTGGCGGGTCTTCTAAACACTGATCACGCTCCTCTACAAAGAATACAAAATTCCCCTGCCAGATTAGTTACCCGTACAAAAAAATCAGAACCCATACATTGTAACACCCATCATTCGCTCTCTCCATTGGCCTAATCGTCTCTGATCTTCTTATTGTGTATAAAGTTGTTCATAATTTGGCCCCTGTATATCTCAAGACCTCATAGCCCTTCTTTCTTTTTCACTTTCATCAGCTAACCGACGCCTTTTGACGTGGCAATTAAGATACACTTTTTGAACTTCCAATAATGTTGGGATCATCTTGAAACTTAGTACACTGCTAAAAATGGTATTCTTGAAACAAGAAAATTATTCTTGTGTCACTCCCTAGAAAATATTTTCTAGGGAGTGACACAAGAAGATTTTCTCAAAATAAGATGTTTTTCTTGTTTCAAGATAACCATTTTTAGCAGTGTAGGTTGTTAGATATTGTCAAGTTCTTGTCATTTCCAGCTTTCCCTGGAACCCCACACCATTAAACGCTTTGGCAATCAGGCCTTTTCAGTCATAGCGCCAACACTTTGAAACAAGCTACCCACCCACATTCAAGCTCCTTCATTGGACACTTTTAAATCTCAACTTAAAACCCATGTGTTTTGTCAATTTGGTTATAGCGCTTAGAAACTTCCGTATTTAGCGCTCTATAAACTTCCGTATTTAGATTATAAACATTGTAACTATTATTGTTATTATTATCAAGCAAATGTGTAGTGGCAAAATATTTCAGAAGCATAATTTGTTTATTAAGTCCATCTTACTTGTTAATATTAGTTGTTTAATGAGAAATATTTAGTATCTCGATCTGTGAAGTTACTTGGTCGATTTTAGTTGTGATAGTCATAACACTCCATAACTTTCGCAATTACATCTTGCTCTATAAGCCTTTTTGAGGTATGGTGGACAGAATGCTACAACACTGTAAAGTTGTGGTAAACTTGTGCGTATGGACCATAGAAATAGAACGTATGTTAGTCAGTGAAGTACGCATTTTAGGTGATGCGACGTTTACACTTAAACCTAATGACCACCAACATGGTGAGCGTGGCATCAGTCGCTGCGTGCGGCGCGCGCGTATCACGTCCGCCATACCTCAAAAAGGCTTATGGCCACAGTGACAGATAGTTTACAAAAAAGGAAGAATTGTTTGTACTCTACTGCTAATCTATGCCACGTGTTTCATTGTCAAAAACCCTTGCTCTATGATTAGACCCAGCAGTTTCTCCTGTACTCCTTTTTCAAAATTCCTTACTGTTAGCGCCCCAGAATTGTATCCATTGTATGTAGATTCAAATGGATACCCGGTACCTCAATTGGTTACCCCCTCAATTTGATATGATTTTCACGACACCAAGCCACAAAAAAATGCTCTAAAATGAAGAAGAAGAAAAAAGAAAAAAAAAGAAACTTGAAAAGACCCTGGAGGCTTTTCGATATTAAAGGAACACGTTGCCGTGGATCGGTCTAGGTGTGTCTTTGAAAAGCGTTTGAAACTGTCTGTTATGAAATACATATGGTTAGAAAGATATTTAAAAAGTAGAATATAATAATCCACACAAGTATCACTCGAAATTACACGGTGTTCCTTTTATGTCGCAAACTAACACAGTCGGCCATTTTATGTGTTCAAAATTTAGACTCCACAAAATGGCCGGCGGAGTTTCTTCGTGACATGAAAAGAAAACCGTGCAATTTCGAGGCATGTTGGTGTGAATAATTATCCATCTAACCATTTGCATTTCATAACAAAAGGCTTCAAACGCTTCAACACGCCCGGTCCAAGGCAATGTGTTTCTTTAAGATGCAACATCAGGTTGAAATTGTACTCAAGATAGTTTTGGTGTGTTCCAAATTGATGCACTGGTTGGTAAGTTCACAGAAATCCCTTGAATTATATGGGTGCCTTGACTACATGTATGTGTCCTATATTGCACGGTAACGTACCAGGTTTGACTTTAAAAGAGAGAATGCATCAAAAGGATATCATCACTAGCTCTAATTATGTCACAATTACAAATATAAAATGGGTAAAATGGTCATGCTGTTTGGTCAACAGTTGACTATTTATTCATTTGAAGAAAGTGAGGGAAACGTGTTATACAATATAATAAGTTAGACAATTTTAGAAATTCAAATCTTATTGTTCCTTTTTATTTCAGTCATCTGATGATTCTGTTCAAGTCACATTAGAGGACCAACAGAAGATAAACATATTTGCAAGAAAAACAAACAAGTTAGGTGAACTGCAAGTGGAGATCCAGAGCAAACAGGTGCGCTTTATTTAACCGGGTTCCACAATGGACCCTTATTATGAAATATGCTTTCTCGCATGGGTACAGACCCTGTTGGTTGGCAAACACTGTAGAGTTGTGCACTAAGCAGATGCACAAATGCGTCTGCGTCACGCACCCATTAGCCATGTACAAAACAATGCGATGTTTCCTATTTAAAAAAATTTCAAAAGAAGCTTTAACACACCAAAAAAGGTCAACATGGCGCCATGGTCATTATGTTGAATAAATTTAACCCAAGTTCAAAAATCGATTATGTAGTTCTTGAGATACAGTAGGATCCCACTTCCGGTTAACCCGGAAGTAAAGGTCAATACTGGGTCACGGAAAGCCATGCTTGATTTCCAATGCACAAAGAGTTCATAACTGAGAAAAAATTGAAAATCTGTTGTGTAGTTCTTGAATTAAGGTTCCACTTCCGGTTGACCCGGAAATAAAGGTCAACATAGGGTCACACCTACCCGATGCAATTGTCCAATGCCAAAGGAGTCCATAACTGAAAAAAGTTTGAAAATCGGTTGTGTAGTTCTTGAGAAATGGTCCCACTTCCGGTTGACCCGGAAGAAGAGGTCAAAATGGGGTCACGGATTTTCCCCAACAAAATTTAATGCCTAAGGAATATATAACTAAAGAAAATAACTAAATCGGTTATGTAACTCCTAAGATATGGTCCCAATTCCGGTTGACCCGGAAGTTGAGTTCAAATCGGGGTCACAGTTACCCGAGGCAATTCTCCTATGCCTAAGGAGTCTAATACTGAAAAAAACTTCGAAATCGGCCGTACACTTCTTGAGATATAGTGCTGCAAAGAAAAACTCATTAAAGCTTCTAATTAGCATAACTTAACACGTGATGACGTCACAGTCTTAAAATTATGTTTTTCATACTAATAAATTTCATAAGGTACACGATGGTATGCAAGTTACCCCAATCCAATGCCGTTTACAAAATTCCAATTGTGTATTGCACTAACCACAGGGAAGATGTATCAATGCAATGATCAATGCATATCACGTTGTACCCATGATGTCAAGATTTTTAATTAATCATTAATTATTGAAGTACTTTGACTGATTTTAACAAACTGAAACATCTCTTATTAGAATCAATAAATTTTTCAACACAGAATATGAAATTTTCAAAACGAACAGATAGATTATTTTGAAGTTACTGTCAATTATTGTGTTTTTGACCTGTAAAACGATTCCACTTTTAGCTCCATATGTTTTGTACACAGAAAACAAAACGCGCAAACGTATGACGTCATGATGACGTGACTGAAATTGTTAACCTGGAAGTCTTATCTACACTTCAAGACAAGTCCATAACCGAAAAAAAAAAAATGGGATCTGATATTTAATTCTTGAGATATGACTTTAACAATATTGCCTAATTAAATGTTCACACGGCTGTAACTTGAATAATTAATTAAGACTTTTAATCTAATTAAATTAAAAATTAAGTTAGTCCATAAACTTTCATATGTTATATGATTTGTCACTTTTTGACATATGACAATTTGAAAAGTCAAGTGTTGAGTCAATACGATTTTGAGGAAAGAAAGAATAATAACAATAACTAAGAGATAGTGATTGTAAACAATCACACAGCTGTTCCTGAATTTTTTTAATAATAGTTTTCTTTGCTACAATAAAACACACACATTACAACTCTTTGACATGTGATTACCTGGTATTGTATCTGATACTAAATCAAAAGAAGCTTTAACACACAAAAAAGGTCAACATGGCGCCATGGTCATTATGTTGAATAAATTTAACCCAAGTTCAAAAATCGATTATGTAGTTCTTGAGATAGGATCCCACTTCCGGTTAACCCGGAAGTAAAGGTCAATACTGGGTCACGGAAAGCCATGCTTGATTTCCAATGCACAAAGAGTTCATAACTGAGAAAAAATTGAAAATCTGTTGTGTAGTTCTTGAATTAAGGTTCCACTTCCGGTTGACCCGGAAATAAAGGTCAACATAGGGTCACACCTACCCGATGCAATTGTCAAATGCCATAGGAGTCCATAACTGAAAAAAGTTTGAAAATCGGTTGTGTAGTTCTTGAGAAATGGTCCCACTTCCGGTTGACCCAGAAGAAAAGGTCAAAATGGGGTCACGGATTTTCCCCAACAAAATTTAATGCCTAAGGAGTATATAACTAAACAAAATATTTAAATCGGTTATGTAACTCCTAAGATATGGTCCCACTTCCAGTTGACCCGGAAGTAGAGGTCAAATCGGGGTCACAGTTACCCGAGGCAATTTTAAGGAGTCTAATACTGAAAAAAACTTCGAAATCGGCCGTACACTTCTTGAGATATAGTGCTGCAAAGAAAAACTCGTTAAAGTTTCTAATTAGCAGAAATTAACACGTGATGAGGTCACAATCTTAAAATTGTGTTTTTCGTACTAATAAATTTCATAAGGTACAAGATGGTATGTAACTTACCCCAATCCAATGACTTCTACAAAAACCCAATTGTGTATTGCACTAACCATAGGCAAGATGTATGAATGCAATAATCAATGCATATCACGTTGTACCCATAATGCCAAGATTTTTAATTAATCATTAATTATTGACGTAATTTGACTGATTTAAATAAACTGAAACATCTCTTATTAGAATCAGTAAATATTTCAACACAGAATATGAAATTTTCAAAACAAACAGATACATTATTTTGAAGTTATTGTCAATTATTGTGTTTTTGACTTGTAAAACGTTTCCACTTTTAGCTCCATATGTTTTGTACACAGAAAACAAAACGCGCAAACGTATGACGTCATGATGACGTGACTGAAATTGTTAGGCTGGAAGTCTTATCAACACTTCAAGACAAGTCCATAACCGAAAAAAAAAATGGGATCGGATATTTAATTCTTGAGATATGACTTTAACAATATTGCCTAATTAAATATTCACACGGCTGTCACGTGAATAATTAATTAAGAATTTTAATCTAAATAAATCTCAAATTTAAGTTAGGCCATAATCTTTAGTATGGTATATGATTTGTCTCATTCTGATAATTTTAATTTGACATTTTAATAATTTGAAAAGTCAAGTGTTAAGTCAATACGATTTTGAGGAAAGAAAGAATAGTAATAATAAAAATTAAAAAAAATCTCGACGATTACAATAGCTGTTCCGACTAAAGTTCGGAACAGCTAATAATAATAAAATAAAAAAAATCTCGACGATTACAATAGCTGTTCCGACGGACAGTCGGAACAGCTAAAAATAAAAAAAATCTCGACGATTACAATAGCTGTTCCGACGGACAGTCGGAACAGCTTATAAAAAATTCTAACTTGATGCTCTTGAACACTTGTAACCATCTGTTTCATTAAACAATATTAGTGAATGCCTACCAGCAAATCTGTTGAAGTGTTATCCGACCCTGTTAGTATTAGTATTAACACAGGTCCTCATGCAACTACTAATAGGTATAAAAAAGTTACTTGGTACTTGGTAGACTTTCCTCCTGAAGCTTCCGCTGGGGTACTTAACAAGGAGGTCAGGAGAGCGTCGTCTCAAACTGATGAATTGGTGACCTGTTTGATTTGAAGTACCTAGCGGCCATCTTTAAAAAAAAATGGTAGATATAGTAAATAGTAAGGACCTCATCCTACTCTTTTTTGAAATATCCGGACGATCAACTGGTATTTTTTTTTTTTTTTTGGCCTAAGTTCATTGAACATAATGTACATTAGGCGAGAAGAGAGAATTGTGAATTCATGTTAGACCATGGAAAGATACATGTAACTGTGAACTGGTGGGATGCTTTGCAAGAGACAATTATTGGAACCTCTACAGTATAATTGGGAGAACCTTTTGTCTGAAGCAAACATGTACCAGGCGTCTTATTTGACAGTGAAGGAAATTTTATATTGCACACAAGTTGTAGCAACAATAAGGATTTGGGTACTTTTTGTAGGACACAAAACACAAGGTCCACAGATTGACAGTAAACTCACACAGTTAAGATAATGATGGTTTAAAGTTTCCCTAAAAATATTACTTGCTGAGGTGCTGTAGTTTTCAAGAGATAAGCAAGTGTTGTGGCTGAGTGGTTAAGAGCATTAAATTCAAACTCTGGTGTTTCTGATCAGCAGAATGTGGGTTTGAATCCCCAACCGTGACACTTGTTTCCATAATCATTAAGCAAGACATTTAACCATTGCTTCGTCTTTTGGATGGGACGTAAAGCCGTTGGTCCCAGGTGTTGTGGAATTCATGTCAAAGAACTTAGTGAATTATCAAAAAAAGAAGAGGTGCGCCGAAGCACCTTGTTAACCCTTATAAGGTGCTACATACTTGGGTTTCTGAATTCATCACACTCAGTGCCTTGCGTACTTGGTTTTGACGTGTGCTGCATAAGCCTTTGATATTATTATACAAGTTGCAAAACAATTTTTGTCTCATGAGACGAAAATTATTTCAGCATGTAAAACATATTTGTGTAACATTGTTTTACTCATTTCTCACAAACTATAACACCTCAGCAACTAATATTTGAAGGTATATTTTGCTTTCTACTATCATTATCTTCAAACGGTGTAAGTTTAATTTAGCCTGCAGACATAATGTTTGGTGTCCAACAAAAAATATCCAGACCCTTTAGAAACAAAAATATTTATTGCATTTAAATGTAAATTTTGTTTTCAATTAGAACAGAGCCCAGTTAATGGATCTAGTATCCAAACCCTTTAATCTAGGTTCAAACAATTCAAATGCTTCATTTTGGATTAATTAAACCAACTCAGTACTAAAAAAGCTCTTTCTCAATAAATTAATTACTATTTTTGTCCTTTAAATTTTACAGTAAGCTCCTATATCTAATTGAGAGTGCCTCTTTCCAAGCAGTTTTTAACAGTTTACACAAGATATACCTCAGACTGTAAAACTTTTGTAAGTCTAAATACTTGACTTGTTTATATTTTGCCAACAGAAAGATGTTCAGAATATGCAAGATGCACTTGATGAGCTTGAGCTTGGAGATGACGATGCTTCGATACCATATCCTTTCAGCCTTTGTTCTAGCCTTGCTCAAGGTAGTCGAATTATTCACTCCGAAAACACTCCGCCGCTGTATAAAAACCCACCCGTATTCACTGTGCGTTCAGTGTGTGATGTGTGTAAGCACATCGCACGACACGATGCCCCCATACACTATCTGCATGCGTCGGCCATTAGGCCGGCAGCCTTGTAGGGTCTGTGTTGAAGCTACTGACCTCATTACTATAAAGTGAAGAGTTCCAACGGTCAACTCATTACCATAATGCCTGCGAAAGACGAGACATGTTTACATCACACAGTACCATCACGGACGCTCAGCGAGCATGATAGGGTCCAAAGGTTGTGATAAGGGAAGTGCGTGATTGGACGTCAAAATGAATAATTCATTTGCTTCACATCCTGTGTTGTCTGATAGGTCTGACGAAAGATATACATATTCATGAGCTGCAAACCAGCATATCCGAGAGCCCCCCCCCTCCCCATTTTTTTCCAATAGATGAATTTTTTTCATGAAACACATTAAACCCAAAAGTTACAGACCCGACAAGGCTTTCGTCCTGACGGCCTCCGCATGCGGTTAGTGGTACGAGTGCGGATGACTTGTGTGCACAGTAGTCGTACGATGTGACAGTGTGTATATGCGTTGGTCGTGCGGTGTGATTACACACACCACGCACAGTGTATACGGCTGGGTGAACAGCGGCGTCTTTTCGGAGCGAATAATGTGACTGCCTTGAGCAAGGCTATCTTTGTTCCTATGTGAGGGGGGGGGGGGGGCTATTGCTACCATGTACACATTTCCATATCATTGATTAGAATTCTAATGTTGAACTTGTTGATGTGCTCTTATATTCGGTACCTTCTGGAGACCAAGGACAAAACTAAAAAAGGGAAATTTAAATGACTCCACATGAAAATTCAAGACAGGGGTCCCTCTACAATGTTTTTAATTTATTTATAAGGTCTTTGGGAAAAACAGGGTACAGGGACAATGGGGAAATCAAAAGATATTTCCACAGGGATGCATCCACAGGGATGCATATTTGAGAATGTGTGTGTGGGTGTGTGTGCTTCCTTTCCAATCTATTTAGGTTTGGAATTGGTCGGGGTTGTGGGGGAGGGGTCCAGAAGAGTAAACATCATCGGCCATGTAAATGTTGATGAAAGGATCAGCAAATAGTGACAGGATTTATCATTTCTGTTTGTATTCAAATCAATTATGACCAATCCAGCCCATTAAAAAAAATGATTTAGATTGTACATTGTTCAGATATCAATCTATGACTTAAAGGTGCAAAAATGAAAAAATCATACAAAATTTCACAGTTCACAGGAACTTGACAATATCTAACAACCTACTAAGTTTCAACACGATCGCAACATTACTGGGAGTTGTACGAGTTCAAAAATTGCATATTTAATGCCACGTCAGGTGATACCCCCATGACTTTATTGATCTGAAAATTCCCACATATGATACCTGCCTGACAATCAACATTTGCATAAATTTTAAAGTGATTACTTAAAACTTCACCACACACATCTTCAAAAAGTCAATTTTTAAAGGCAGTGGACACTATTGGTAAATGTCAAAGACTAACCTTCATTGTTGGTGTATTATAACATATGCATAAAATAACAAACTTGTGAAAATTTGAGCTCAATCGGTCATCAAAAATGCGAGATAATAATGAAAGAAAAATAACCCTTGTCACACGAAGTTGTGATGGTTGATTTCGAGACCTCAAGTTCTAAATCTGAGGTCTCGAAATCAAATTTGTGGAAAATTACTTCTTTCTCGTAAACTATGGCACTTCAGAGGGAGCCGTTTCTCACAATGTTTTATACCATCAACCTCTCCCCATTACTTGTCACCAAGAAAGGTTTCATGTCAATAACTATTTTGTGTAATTACCAATAGTGTCCACTGCCTTTAAGGGATAACCTGTCGCTAGAAGGCGCTGTTGCGTTTTGTGACATGATTATTTATTTTTTTTTTAACTTCCCACCCTTGCCAGACACTAATATCGTTGAAAGCAACTTCATAGCATTTTCCACTTTGGGATTAGAGGGCACTTCCGGTTTCGACCAGAAGTAGAGGTCATGTGAGGTCAAGCACACAAAGTTAAAATGAAGACCTCATTTATTCTAACCCAAACTCTTGGGGCTGATTTGATACAAATTTTTTAAACATTTAAAATAGAAAACTTTAAAATGGCATCACGTGACAGCTTTAAGATGACGTCACGTTTCACCCAGAAAAGATGTACATGTAGTTCAACTACCAAGATGCTTGCAAGATATCTTCATGTGCTTCTTGTGTTTGGTGGGAAATCGAGCATTATCATTAGTTGTGTCAAGGTCGGATCTGCACTCAAGCTTGCAAAAAGAAGATTGGAATCAGGAATTGTTCAGAATAGGACACTCTGAGATGTGCAAGGGGATGAACAGGGAGGCAGCCCGGCAAGGCCTCCCCTGTAATGGCTGCTGAAAGCGACTCAACTCCACAAAGTACCATTTCAATCTTTGCCATCGTCCTGCAATACACACAAGTACTTTGATAACATCTTCAAGGTAATATGGCTACTGAATTCACGACAAAGCTGGCAATGGATTGCCTCTACATTGGAAGAGACTATATTAAGAGAACATGCGAGGGTGTGTGACTCCAGGAGTACGCCCCCACTACAACTTGAGGATGAGGCGGCCACAGATGCAAGTCTATGTCAGATTCGCGACACCGCACTCACGAAACTCAATGCGTGCATCAAGGACATTCACCCACCGAGCGTCTGCAAACAAGATGATGCTATAATCGCTACAAAAACAGTGGTTCTTTATTTGACATCAAGACTTTTACAATAGCGGAGGGCGCTGTTCAAGATGGCAGTCTGCTTTTAGTTTTCTCTCTGATGTTTGTGTTTTTAAACCCGTTTTTATCACATTTTCTGTGCGACATCCATCATCATCTCAACTGGTGTTTTGAAAAGTCATACGTTGGTGTGTTGTATTTTGTCGTTAGTCTGCAAACACTAACTCATGATGATTTTGTGATATTTGTTCTACACATTGAGGGCATTAGATGTTACATGTATGACTTCACTTGACCAACCCGGAAACAACTTTCATGCTGAACTTCAAGTCAGTTCAACAACGGTATACGTCCTTATATTCCTGTCGTGATTGGGAACCGGCCATCCTGTAACAACTTCGTCTTGTGGAAGGTAATCATGATAATTTGATTAAAATTTACTCAGAAGAACATGTGCAAATGACCACGTTCGGCATGCTTAACGCTCGATCCATTAAAAACAAGACTGTTGCTTTTGAAGAGTTCGTCATTGAGAATAGCTTGGATGTGATTGGACTTTCTGAGACATGGCTTACTCAAAATGATCCTGCTGTGATTGCTGATCTTACTCCCGATGGTTACTCATTTAATTATGTACCAAGAATCAATAAGCGTGGGGGAGGAGTTGGCATATTGTTCCGAAGCACCATCAGTGTTAAAATTCGCAACAGAAATAAGACGTTCAGCTCCTTTGAGGCTCTTCAGGTAGAGTTGGTTATCAACAAGACCATGATTCATCTAGTCATAATCTATAGACCACCTGGGTCTACAGCTTCTTTCTGTACTTTCCTAGCTGAGTTTGCATCTTTTGTAGACAGCTACCTGTTTGACCATTCATCTCTAATCATAACGGGTGACTTTAACATTCATATGGATAACCCATCAGCTGTAAAACCATCACAGTTTACTAATTTGTTATCTGCACATGGACTGCAATCATGTTCATGTTGCTACCCATCAGGGAGGCCACACCTTAGACCTCCTCATTACACACTCCAGTGATCACAGACTCTGGGACATCTGTGTCGATGGAGGAATATCTGACCACTCTGCAGTCTTATTTAATCTACGTATGCAGAAACCAGCTGTACCTACTAAAACTTACACCTCAAGAAATCTCTGTTCACTCAATCTCAATGCCTTCTCTAATGATATTAGAGACTGTCGGCTCATTAAGAACTGTTCTGAGTCACCTACATCCGGAACTGATATATACAATGCTACTTTGCTTGACATCTTAGACAAGCATGCACCATCTAAAACATGTACTTTCAAGATTCGTCCTTACACCAGCTGGTACAATGCTGAGATTTCGGAGGCCATACGCAAGCGTAGACAATGTGAACGCAAATGGAGGTCTTCGACACTTGAAATACATCGTCAAATCTACTGTACCCAGCGTCATCATACTTTAGCCTTGATACAGAAAGCCAAGCGTCATTATTATCCCAGTGTGGTCCGCGAGTGCTCTGGTGACCAGAAACTTCTCTTCAGATTTGTTGACAAACTGCTCCTCAGGAATACATCTTCACCTTTGCCAACTCATGTCTGCCCAGAAAATCTTGCCAACCAATTCTGCCACTTTTACATGTCTAAGCTGTCCACAATCCATGCCAGCCTACCTTCAGCTTCCACTAATACACCACTGACATTTCCAGAAGCTTCATCAGAGCTGTCATCTTTTAGATCTGCCTCCATTGAGGAAGTAAAGCAACTCATCTTAAAGACACCCTCTAAATCATGTGAACTTGATCCAATCCCAACGACAATACTTAAGCAGTGTGTCGATGAGATTGCTCCTGCCATTACCAGCATCGTCAATCACAGCATGGCCTCTGGGGTCGTGTCGTCCACCCTTAAGATGGTGCTAGTTCGACCATTGTTGAAGAAGCCCAACTTGGACCCTGGTATCATGCATAATTACCGTCCTATTTCCAACCTCACGTACCTCTCCAAAAAACTGGAACATTTGGTTTTCAACAGACTTGCATCATAGGGGATAATAAATGTTGGTGCTCTCCTATCCAGTGACGTTGTGTCTGTTGACTTGTGGTGAATTGAAATATGTATTGTATTAATACGATTTCAATTATTGTAACTGCTGTACTATTTCCACCGTTGTTATTATAAACATGGTGTTTATGGGAAATAGTTTAACCAAGAGATGTGACCCTTTAAGACCAATTTGGTCTGTATGTGAACGAAAATGTTTTCGAGATTTAGGATATTTTTGCAGATCCTTGGGTAGCAATAACTAGTTTCGGAAGTCATGTAAGCTTCCTCGTCAGTTGCATGTAAGTTTGATTCAATGAATCGGGTAATCTCTTGTTTACATCTTGAGAAAGATGTAGGGAGCAACCATTATGGTGGGGTTTATGACATAGCCGTGGGTATGTTTGTATTTTTGAATAGATAACCAAGGCATGTACTCAAAGTAGAGCAATCAAATCCTCAAGTGTTTCGTGTAATTCGGGGGAGGGATCGTCACTGTTGCTTCCAGACTCAGTTGTGTCCGGTGGCAGTTTGGCTCTGATGATCTTTTCCCGTATGTTTTTGTCTTTTTTGAAGGCAATGAAGGGTGTGTTCGGAAAAATTTCCGTGAGTATTTCATCGCTTTGAATTAGAGGCCAATGTTTAATGATTGCCCGTGATATATCCTTGTGGAAAAGTGCCGGGTTGTATGTGGTCGTGAAGACGAGAGGTGATTTATTGTTTTGCTGGTGTACTTCCAGTGGTTTGTGAATCATGTTAGCACGTTCATGATGTGATACTTTTTGTATCTGTGTGTTTATTTCATCATGTGTGTAACCTCTTGCTGTTAATTTGTTTGTGAAAGTCTTGACGTTCTCTTGAAAATCCTCAATGTTGTTGGTGTTTCTTGCAAAGCGGAGGGTTTCCCCGTATATGAATGTGTTAAAAACATGTGGTGGGTGGGATGAGGATTTATGAAGGTATTGATATGTTTCTGTGGGTTTGGTATAGACCTTGGTGTCTAGTATACCTGTTTCACGGAATCTGTTACCTTTGAATATAGTTAAGTCAAGATAGTTCACTGAACAGTTTGAGGCCTCAAAAGTGAATTTGAGGGTGGGGTGCATTTGATTCATGGTATTTACCAGGTTTTTGAAATCTTCAATGTTACTGCCATAGATTATGAGAATGTCATCTCTATAGCGCCACCAAGTGAGTATATTGTCAGCTTGTTGGAGGATTCGATTTTCGAGATCATGGAGGGTTATGTCACATATTTCGGGGCTGGCTGTAGAACCCATGGCACAACCGACTTTCTGTAGGAAATATTTATTTCCGAATTGGAAACAATTTCTCCCAATGATGAGTTCCAGAAGAGTACGGATGTATGAGGAATGTGGTCTGTTAATGGCATATTGATGGTTTGTTCGTTCGAGCGCACTGCATACACAATTAATTGCCTCTGTTTGGCGGACATTTGTGTACATTGAGACAACATCAATGCTAGTAATGAGTACATCTTGTGGAAATGAGGTTTCTTCAAGTTTACGCAATATGTCTGTTGTGTTACGGACATATGTAGGTTGCGAGGTAACTATCGGAAGGAGAAAATAGTCCACGAATTCAGAAATCTTTGCTGTGGGGCTTGTGCATCCGCTGATAATGGGTCTACCAATGAAATGTTCTCCTGGTGGTTGAGTTTTGTGTATTTTCGGTAGAAAGTACATTGTTGGGCACACCACTTTCTGTTTGAGGGGGTCGAGGTACTCATATGTTTTGCGGTTGATGATGTTTTGGTTGGCCATTTTCGTAAGGGCATTATGAACTAATTGACTCGTGTCTTGTGTAATATCTTGTTCTAGCTGTTGATAATGCTGAGAACTAAGATGACGGAAGCCTACGGCTAGATAGTCAGGAGTGTTCATAATGCAAATTCCTCTGCCTTTGTCGTATGGTTTGATCACGATTTGGTTGTTGTTTTTCAACTGTAGGAGAGCTGATTTGTGTTTCTTGGTCATATTGTTTGTTGTTTCAAACGAATATGAGCAAGTTCGAATTTTGTTGCTTCCAAATAATCTTCAAGTTTGATATTGAAGGTTGATTTGGGAGACCAGGTGGATGGTGTTTTGAAGGGTTGTGTTCGGGAAGTCTTATTGTGCACAAGGTATTTTATTCTCATTCTTCGATTGAAAGTGTTTATATCTATCAAAAGAGAACGGCGTGTGGGTTTGGCCGGGGTGGGAACGAAGTTCAAACCTTTACCTAGTGCGATTTTCTGATCTATCGAAAGTTCAACACTGGAAAGGTTCGTTATGAATTGTTCGCTTTGATTAGCCAAATCTGATAACAGATTATGTTGTCTCTGTTGGGACAGGGTTGAGCAGTGGCGAGAAAAGCGATTGGCTTTTCTATGGGTTCGTGCGAGAAAATGTCTTGGGAGACTTGTTTTATGTGTCTCCGGTGCGGACGTGCGAGAGGTGACAATATGCACTAGCCAGGAGTAAGCTTGAGTTGGTGGGGTTGCATGGAGGGTGTGTTCACGGGTCTTGAATGGAACAATAGGTACGGTAGTAGTCCATTGTGTTGGGGGGTTTTGCATTTTGGCGGGATTTAAAGAGCGGGATACTGGGATCCCATGGTGAAACCTCATGCGAAACCCAAGTGGTTGGTGGTCCCAAATGGGATGGGGTTTTTTGGTATAATGTTTTCCTATCCGGTTGGATTGTTGGAAAAGGAATATTAACAAGATATTAAATATTTGTTGGGGTTATGTGTTGATAGCAGAAGTATCTTTGATAGTTATCATGAATACAAAGTTGATAAACGTTGTGTAGGATACTTCTGTTATTTAATTTGATGATAATGTTTTATGAATCTTTTTTTATATCCAATGTCGGATATGTACCTTCTTAGTGAACGACAGTCTGCCTACCGCCCACACCACAGTGTTGAAACTCTTCTTGCTCACCTGTCAGACCATATTCTTCAACAAATGGACTCTGGCAGAGTCACAGCAGCTGTATTTTTGGACCTGTCGTCAGCCTTTGATACGATTAATCACACTATTGTTATCAGCCGATTATCTTCACTTGGGGTTAGTGGCACAGCTCTGCAGTGGTTCAAGTCCTACCTCACTAACCGCCATCAGTCAATTTGCATCAAGGGCTCAAAATCTACATCAGTTCCTCTTGCCTGTGGTGTTCCTCAGGGATCAATTGGTGGACCTTTCCTTTTCTCCATATATACCAGCCCTCTCGGTCAGATAATCCAGAAGTATGGCATTCAATACCATTGCTATGCAGATGATTTTCAACTATTTACATCTTTTTGTCCACTGCAATCCAGTGCATCAGCAGCCATGGCAAAGCTTGAGGCATGCATTGATCACATAAGATAATGGATGAGCTCTAACTACCTAAAGCTGAATGAGTCTAAATCAACCTTCATGTTACTCGGCACCAAGAACAATCTCAACAAGTTAAACATATCTTTTGTGCGCATTGGTGCTAGCTACATTAGTCCCTCCCCATCATGTCACAATCTGGGGTGTCATCTTTGACAGTCAAATGACCTTTAATGATCATAATATCCAGTTTGTGTAAGTCGGTTAGATTCCAATTACCCAATATTGGATTTATCCGTGGATACCTCACACGTACAGCTACTGAACAGATGGTACATGCCTTAATATCCTCTAGGCTTGATTTCTGCAACTCACTTATGTATAACTTGCCCCAACATCAGCTCAATCGGCTTCAGCGAATTCACAACTCTGCTGCCCGACTTGTTACACTGACAAAGCACTCGGATCATATTACCCCATTGTTGAGGTCCCTCCATTGGCTACCTGTTCGAAATCGTATCGTCTATAAGATTCTCCTGCTTGCATTCCACACAATCAACGGATCAGCACCTGCATATCTACAAGAAGCCTGACCCAGATTTGTACCATCACGTAATCTCAGATCATCTCAATTTGTTTCGCTCGTTGTTCCACGTGTCCATCGTTCATGGGGAGGCCGTTCAATACACCATTCTGCCACTTCACTTTGGAACTGCCTGCCGACTGAAATTACCTCGTCCACATCCATTGCTTCCTTCAAAACCCGTTTGAAGACCCACTTGTTTCTTAAATGATTGTACTGCCTTCCAGGTTTTGATTACTGGTTAGTTTAAGTTTTAATTTACTCATTATTGTAATGTGTTTGCTTAGAACTGCTACTGGCTGGTCCAGGTTTTAGGGATTGTTCATTTCCAGACTTTTTAGTGTGTTTTTATAATTGTATTGCTGTTTTTTAATTTCTTAGGTTTGTTAATGACTAATTACTTAGTTTAGTTCTTTTTAGCCTTTTTTTTTCTTTTCTTAAATTGTATCTATATGAAGCGCCTTGAGCGTCTTTTAGGCGGACTTTGGCGCTATATAAGTTTTCGTTATTATTTATTATTATTATTATTATGACGTCATCATGATGTCATTACAATATGCTGACTATTGCATAAATATCTTTCATCTCTGAATTTTTTTTGCAATCGCTCAATGGGAACATTGCAAAATAGTGCTTAGAAAATGTTGTCTGAAAAATACAATTAAAAGGAATACAAACAAAAACTTTAACGAAAACAAGAGCTGTTTTGCTGTGCTGAGCGACGTAACAGCTAAAAAAACTTTAACGAAAAACAAGAGTTGTTTCGCTGCGCTGCACTATGAAACAGCTTATAATCAGTTTTTATGTAGCGCTTTATATGCCATGTCTCAAAGCGCTTCCAACATTGTTACCACTGATCACTGGGCCTTTTCATTCCTTAAACTATCTCAGCTCCCTGGGGAATATACAGCCTGTGTTGCCAAATATGTAGCACACTAAGCTAAGTCAATCACCCATTTACCCCTGGGTGGACATGAGCAATTAATGTCAAGTGTCTTGCTTAGGGACACAAGTGTCACACCAGGGATTTGAACCCACACTTTGCTGAACAGAAGTATCAGAGCTTGAGTTTGATGCTCTTATCCACTCAGCCACTACACCCCACATTTAAGTGATTGAATGATTTTTCAAAACACATATGTAATACAAGTATCGCTTACAAAAGGTAACCCAAGAGCTCATTTTAAATTAGTTTCACCAGCTTAACTGTAGTGATCATGAGTCTACCTGAAGTTTGTAAAGTACTGTAATCAGTCTCTGTTAACGCTTATTGTTTAGCTTTAAATATTAATACTAAATTATAAAGAATTGTTTTTCCTTGACTGCCTTGTACGTATATGATAGGTGAAGTATTCGTCAGTAAAAGTGTGAGTGATGCGACGGCCCTATTGGAACAAGCCAAAGTAGAGAAAGAAGATGAGATTTCATCATTAGAGAGACAGTGTGAATCCATCAAAGGAACATTGTCTGATCTTAAAGCTCAGCTTTATGCTAAATTTGGCAACAATATTAATCTAGAAATGGATGAAGCTTAGCAACTTGAATCCACTTTTGAAATGTGTGGCTGTTCTTTTAACATTTACTGCGTGTTTACTGTAGTTATTTGAGATTTGTTTGTGCTGTACTGGAAGTACCACAAGAAGGCATAGAAGCAGTGTTTTACATTCACTCTGAGTACATGAGGATGGTATTGTGATTGACATTAATCCTTTGGGCTAGAGTTGGTAACTGTCCAAAGATGACTTCAAAATTTGATTTTGTGACATTGCATCTTGTTATACCTACACATAGGTAACAAAAAGTTTTATTGGTCGAGAACAAATCACATGATGTGATTCAAAAAGGCATGATGTGATTCAAAATTCATGTTACGCTTTGCGCTGTGCAGCAGGACAGCGCAAAGGGTAACAAGAATTTTGTTTACCTGTGTACATCACCTTGATCATTCCCATTGTTGGTCCATTTCCAGCGCTTTGGTTTTGTACTTCCTCGGGGGCAAATGCTCGGGTGCCATTTTCCCACTCGGGTGCCATTTTCCCCCTCGGGTGTACAAACAACAAGCATCCTGTCACAAAGTGCAACAATTGTATAATGTAAAAGGATGTCGTTTACATAATGGCTGTTCATACCATATTTACTAATACTTTCAATTAGTATTGAAATGGACTTTATTTTTCACTTTGACACTATCTTTGAATTTATTTTTTTGAACTTTAACAAGTGTAATGTACATCAAGGCAAAATGGCTGCTTTATAGAATTGCAATGAAGGCCTAATTTGGTGTAGGTCCTGCCCCAAGATCTACGCTGATCCAAATTTTAGTCATTACTCTGTAGTGATGTTGTTTTCAGTTTTATAACATGTTTACAGTCATTGTTTTGACCCGTACCGGCAGAAAACAGATTTGAACACTGAATATAATTATTCCAGTTTGTCATTGTTTGATGCTTTTACAGTAGGTCTGATTTGAATCCTTGGTGCAAACTCAGACAGGTCAGTTATGAATCTTAACAGGGTTTCCACTGTGTATTTGTATTTGCTTACAGACGATACAAACTGTTTACATAAAGTGATTTTCGTTGAGAGGATTTGATGCATCAAAGAACCGTTCATTAATAATAATATTGACTGTAATTATGGCTGTCTGTGTTATTATAGATGCAGGTTGTTTTCCTTTGAAGAATAAACAAGCCATAACCTTGCATATAACCATTGTCTGCACGAACTTATCTTTACTGTCTCTTTTGTCTTAATAATTACATTATCAAGTAATAAACAACAAGGTTAACCAAGGAGTGGGTAATTTGGGGTTGATCAGAGACAAATTAGGGAGGTTAAGCTGCACTTTACGCGAGCAAATGCGCAAACGTGAATGTCAAAAAATGTTGTTGGAAAAATCTCATGTTTTCAGCACAGGTGAAGTTAAAATTGTTCACGTCAGGTATGTACCTGCAGATGTCATATGTAAGCATGCAAGAAGCACACAGTGGTGGCTTCACATACAAACAGGTGACGTCACCTAGACACCAACACAATTTTCTGGCGTTTACGTATTTGCTTGCATAAAGTGCAGCTAGACCTCCCTATTGAGTAGAGTGGGCATTACACCTGGTACCTGTGGTTTACCATGCTGCATGCTGTGATGGCTCTCTGCCAAGGAAACATACAGGAGATACCAACAAACGAAGATATTTACCAAATAGGGAGAATATAACTAGCGCAGTTGTTGGAGAGCTGGTGGCTAGTTAATCTTGAGTTTGCAGGGTCGGTAGTTACACAGTGTTATCATAGTTTGGGCGGGTTGCTGAATACAAAAAAAAAGACAATAAGGCAACAAACACACTTGTTATTTTAATATTGTATTTTTAATAATGTTTTATTCATTTAGGAATTGCCAATTACTAATTTGAAACAATCCGTGTTTGACATCTACATCAATGCAGTAAGAAAGAAGCCACCATAGCCATGGATGGACATTCCATAGGGTCATGACCTTGCTTGGTAATAACCATCAGCCAATCACATCATTAGTTACTAACATTCTATTCATCTAACTACTTTTAATACTGCTAAAATGTAAGCAGTAAATAACTACCAATTCAAGTTTTTAAGACCAAATCAATTGTTCCTCAGATCTAATGTAAGACTATGGATGTACATGGTGTCTAAAAAAAACCTATACTTTTGAAATGGCTGCTGAATAAAAAATGTTTATTCTGGGGGAAAAGGTTTGTATGTATGGATAGCTTATGGACTCAACTTTCATATGAAACCAAAAAGTCTGAAAATAATTCATGCTTGGGTGAGCACTGCTCACTTTTGTAAAGGGTATGAAAATTAGGTTGCGCAGGAATTAGCCTTCCAATTTGTGAGAAGTACTTTGAAGCTTACAAAATTCACACCAAGATGTCAGCTACTTATTCTTCAGTGAGCAGTGCTCACCCAAGCATGAATTGTTTTCAGACTTTTTTTGTGTTGTATAAAAACTGAATCCATAAGCTATCCATACATACTAACCTTTCCCCAAAAAATAATATATTTTTTATTCAGCAGCCTATACAAAAGTGTATTTTTTTAGACACGCGGTATACATGAGATGGAGCTATAATACTCTAAAGCGTTACATTATTTACAGAAGGCTCTTTGTAGCCTGTGCCCACAGACAGGCTTTCAAAGATGGAAGTGCATTTAATGATCAAATCCCTATATACCAGAATCGCATAAAGTCATGTTAAATAACTTGGTACACAACGAGCAAAAACATGATGGGTTCTTGATGAAGCAATTTACACATACAACTTACATAAACCAAAACCAAAACCAACAACACAAACTAGTATAGAAAAAAACCTAATCATCACAGCAAGGGTACAAGAAGCTTGGGTTTCGGCTCTTTAACAGACAAAGACAGACAATGAATCTGCTGATGACATTGCGCTATTGTCTGACACTTGTCTGGGGCTGGTTGTGAGCTTTGAAAAATCTCACGCATAGCTTGCCTCTGGACTTGCCATCTCTGCACCTTAACAGTTGAAGACTTCGTCTTAAATGTTAAAGTTGATTAATTAAAACAGTTTTGTATTTACAAGCAAAATGTTCTACGATGAAGGTCAATCTGAAAGCCCATCAGCTAAACAGAGCTACGGTCAAAGTTTTCTTGGCTGCCAAGCAGAAACCATTTACATGCCAAAGGTTATATTTCTTGGACTGGTTCCAGTTATTATTTGTTTCACAGTTTGTGAAATTAAAGACGCTGGACACTATTGGTAATTGTCAAAGACCAGTCTTCTCACATGGTGTATCTCAGCATGTGCATAAAATAACAAACCTGTGAAAATTTGACTCAATTGGTCGTTGAAGTTCCGAGATAATGAAAGAAAACCACCTTTGTCACATGAAGTTGTGTGCTTTCAGATGCTTGATTTTGAGACCTCATATTAAGTAGGATTTGAAACTTTGCATGGTGGAGATAAGATATAGAAGAGTTTGCGGTAACACCATGTAATAACAATCTCTAAATGAGTTGGGGTGGTTCTGAAAAGAACCGTTGGGTTAACTCGACGTTTCGATCAGTATGCTCTGATCGTCTTCTGGAGAATGCTGGACTCTGATGCTGCATGCTGCTTAAGTACTAGGCGGTGGATCAGCGGTGATGCATGAAGGCGGGAAATGTAGGCGGGAAGTGAACTCGATGATGCGTGGTGAAACCTGTTGTGGAGCCTTGGGGGTTGTGTGGGGGGTGTGTGCTCACTGAACCGTGTCAGTAGGAACAAGCACAGGGGACAGTGAGGGTGTGGGGCCTAGGTGACTGAGGGTATAGATGACCCAAAGCAGTCTAATAGTTGGGGCCTAGGGGGTGACCGTGGATATAGAAGATCCATTGGTCGGGAGAAGAGGGAGCCAGATGTCACTGATGTGGAAGCCGATGTCTTGGGGTACGGTGTCATGCTTGTGGATCTCGATGGCCTCTCTAATGCGTCTAGGGTGCCACGCCTGGATGGGAGCGATGATCTCAGCAGCATCCCAGTTCACTCGGTGGTCAGCGATGTGGGAATGCTTGACGATGGCGGATTTATCGAAGTCCCCCCTCCTTCCGTGTGCTCGGTGTTCCTTAAGTCTAGTGGGAAGGTTACGCCCGGTTTCCCCGACATAAACCTTACCACATTCGCATGGAATGCGATAGACTCCGGCACGGGCGGAGGGGTCCTTCTTGTCCTTGTGCGATTGGAGAGAGCCATGGAGTTTCTTCGGGGCGGAGTGATACACCTTGATACCTGCTTCCTTGAAGATGCGTTGGAGGCGATGAGAGGGGGGACCTAGGTATGGTAAACTAACTGTGGGTGTGTGTGTTTGACCTTGGGTATAGGAGACCCTTTGGTCGGGGGGGACGGGCTTGCTAGTCTTGACTTGCTTGGCGTTGTATCCATTCCGCTGTAGAGAAGTGGTGATGTGCTGCAACTCATGCTGGAGGCTATCCGGATCACAAATGGTATAAGCCCGTTGAACCAGCGCACGGTTGACTGACGACTTGATGGCTGGATGATGGAAAGACCGCTGATGCAGGTAGCGGTCGGTGTGGGTGGGTTTCCGGTAAATGCTGTGATGTAGGGTGCCGTCTTGGTTTCTTGTAATGAGAACATCCAGAAAGGGTAACTTTCCGGAATGTTCTTGCTCCATGGTGAACTTGATACTGGAGTGTTGTTGGTTGAGGTACTGCAGAAATTCATGGAGAGAGTCCTGGCCCCACGGTCAGGACTCTCTCCATGAATTTCTGCAGTACCTCAACCAACAACACTCCAGTATCAAGTTCACCATGGAGCAAGAACATTCCGGAAAGTTACCCTTTCTGGATGTTCTCATTACAAGAAACCAAGACGGCACCCTACATCACAGCATTTACCGGAAACCCACCCACACCGACCGCTACCTGCATCAGCGGTCTTTCCATCATCCAGCCATCAAGTCGTCAGTCAACCGTGCGCTGGTTCAACGGGCTTATACCATTTGTGATCCGGATAGCCTCCAGCATGAGTTGCAGCACATCACCACTTCTCTACAGCGGAATGGATACAACGCCAAGCAAGTCAAGACTAGCAAGCCCGTCCCCCCCGACCAAAGGGTCTCCTATACCCAAGGTCAAACACACACACCCACAGTTAGTTTACCATACCTAGGTCCCCCCTCTCATCGCCTCCAACGCATCTTCAAGGAAGCAGGTATCAAGGTGTATCACTCCGCCCCGAAGAAACTCCATGGCTCTCTCCAATCGCACAAGGACAAGAAGGACCCCTCCGCCCGTGCCGGAGTCTATCGCATTCCATGCGAATGTGGTAAGGTTTATGTCGGGGAAACCGGGCGTAACCTTCCCACTAGACTTAAGGAACACCGAGCACACGGAAGGAGGGGGGACTTCGATAAATCCGCCATCGTCAAGCATTCCCACATCGCTGACCACCGAGTGAACTGGGATGCTGCTGAGATCATCGCTCCCATCCAGGCGTGGCACCCTAGACGCATTAGAGAGGCCATCGAGATCCACAAGC
Source organism: Asterias amurensis (assembly GCF_032118995.1). NCBI lineage: Eukaryota > Metazoa > Echinodermata > Asteroidea > Forcipulatida > Asteriidae > Asterias > Asterias amurensis. The sequence continues at coordinate 9,071,687 of NC_092650.1, read as the reverse complement.
ATGACACCGTACCCCAAGACATCGGCTTCCACATCAGTGACATCTGGCTCCCTCTTCTCCCGACCAATGGATCTTCTATATCCACGGTCACCCCCTAGGCCCCAACTATTAGACTGCTTTGGGTCATCTATACCCTCAGTCACCTAGGCCCCACACCCTCACTGTCCCCTGTGCTTGTTCCTACTGACACGGTTCAGTGAGCACACACCCCCCACACAACCCCCAAGGCTCCACAACAGGTTTCACCACGCATCATCGAGTTCACTTCCCGCCTACATTTCCCGCCTTCATGCATCACCGCTGATCCACCGCCTAGTACTTAAGCAGCATGCAGCATCAGAGTCCAGCATTCTCCAGAAGACGATCAGAGCATACTGATCGAAACGTCGAGTTAACCCAACGGTTCTTTTCAGAACCACCCCAACTCATTTAGAGATTGTTATTACATGGTGTTACCGCAAACTCTTCTAGACCTCATATTCTAAATTTGAGGTCTCAAATTAAAAATTTTCGAAAAATACATCTTTCTTGAAAACTACGTTACTTCAGAGGGAGCCGTTTTTCACAATGTTTTATAAAAATGGTGTAAATGTTTTATAAAACATTGTGAGAAACGGCTCAAAATACTATCAACCTCTCCCATATAACGCGTTCCCCAGTAAGGTTTCATGCTAAATTACCAATAGTGTCCACTGCCTTTATGGAACATTTCCAAACTTTGTTTTTTCAGATGGGATCTTGATTGCAAAAGCATGTTTTATTGATGTTACATGTACATTATTTTGAAACTTGACTCTTGTTGTTCAACAATGAAACTATCTCTTCTTAACAACCAAGTTTGATATTGGGCAAAATAAATGGAAATGAATGGGATGAAAAGCTTACGCTTAGATGAATCTGTTCAAACATGTACAACCACATAAACAGTTTGTATGGGCATTGTGTGATGCCTACTTGAACAGTTTGTATGATGTTGTGTGATGCCTACGTACATGAACAGTTTGTATGGTGTTGTGTGATGCCTGCTTCTGCATTGACTGGTTTATACCCAGTGCACAAAACCTGTTCAATCAGCAGATAAGATTGAAAGATCTTGCAGCAGCCGATTTCATGAACGGATAAGATTAAGTTAGATCTCAAGTTAGGAAGAGCATAGAGAAAGGACAACACCTTTCTCTATGGGAAGAGTAACTCGCCATAACTTAGGACGAGTAATGCATCCTAAACGTCTATGGATACTGAAGTTAGGAAGAGCATAGAGAAAGGACAACACCTTTCCCTATGGGAAGAGTAACTCGCCATAACTTAGGACCAGTTAATGCATCCTAAAGGTCTATGGATACTGAAGATTAACCTAGTTTGGTGAAATCGACTGCTGGCACCAAAGAGTGTCACATGACTGGCATATATAAAGTGGACTGCCAATTAATATAACACCTGGTAAGCTCTAATGGTAGAGCACTTTACATGTACATGGCATTCGAGACATAGCAGGTCAATTCCAGCATTGGCAAATTTGTCTTTGCTCACTACCTGTTTTAGTATGCACATAAATATTATCTTCACATGCTAATCCACTAATCTCGAACTGGAGGGTGGGTGTAACTTAAAACCTACTTCCAGTTTTATATTGCACACTACGTATTGTGAGTGTCAATGCGTCACGCTCCATATATGGACAGTGCAAAAATTACTCTCTAAAGTTTGAGCCCGTCGTACATGCTGTTCGTCGCGAAATAACGTTGCGTGTTGCACGTGAGACTGGAAGATAAATTTGTTAAAAATAACTGTAATAAATATACCACGTCTGCATCCAACAGCCAACTCGTATTCGTGTGGTAACTTATAATTCATGTTGTAAACAATACAAGGTCATCCTTCATAGATCTTGTTCTTCCAAACTCTTAAGGCAGTGGACACTAATGGTAATTACTCAAAATAATTATTGGCATAAAACCTTTCTTGGTGACGAGTAATGGGGAGAGGTTGATGGTATAAAACATTGTGAGAAACGGCTCCCTCTGAAGTGCCATAGTTTTCGAGAAAGAAGTAATTTTCCACGAATTTGATTTCGAGACCTCGGATTTAGAACTTGAGGTCTCGAAATCAACCATCTAAAGGCACACAACTTTGTGTGACAAGGGTGTTTTTTCTTTCATTATTATCTCGCAACTTCGATGACCGATTGAGGTCAAATTTTCACAGGTTTGTTATTTTATGCATATGTTGAGAAGCACCAACTGTGAAGGCTAGTCTTTGACAATTGCCAATAGTGTCCACTGCTTTTACGGACTGTTATACATGTTGACCTTAACCACTTCACATCAGGTGATCAATTGATCTGGGCCCAATTTCATAGCGCTGCTTAACGGTAAGCAAATTTGCGTGCTTACTGTAGCAGAAAAATTTGGTTAAGCCTTAGCGTATTTCACAGGTTAGCAGAAAAATTGGACGACCATATTGCGTGTTTACTGTGGATTTGCATTGTGACGTCATTTATTTTCGTGCGGTAGGCACCGGAAGATTAGCATGCCTTTTCGTGTGCTTACAGTTAGCAGCCCTATGAAATAGAAATTGCACAGTAAGCACAAAATCGGCCGCTTAGCAGCGCTATGAAATTGGGCCCTGGACTGTGCAACGGCGGACGGATTTTTACAGCCGAAACTTCAGAGTGCCCTGAAGTTATTGATTGGAGCCAGATGGCTGAATATCCATCCAGACATTCCATCTAGACATTTCAGTGTGTAGCTTGTACAGGCATACAACCTACCATGGATTGTTTCACCCATACAAAGAGGGACAGAAGGTACTGGCAATCATGCTCGCTAAATCCCTTTTTCAGGGTTGTTGTGTAATCCACATTCCAGACATTTGTCCTATAGGTGTAAGACATGCTGCCACCATTGTTTATCATTGTATTCAGCTTAATGTGAGGCAACTCTCCCGAGTGTTTTAAGAGTCGAGCATCATGGCAGATTATCAGCCCTGGCTTTGGGTCCAGGTCCTGCTAATCACAGCGATTACCGACACATATTTTCTTACAAGACAAAATCAAATCTCGACACTAACTATGAGAACCTTTGTGGCCTTTCCTTTGTCAAGTAAGAATTTCACTTCAGCGTTGATATTTTTAAAGGGAAAACGATTACTCCAGATTGGAATACCGACAAGATATGGTACAGAAATTTAGAACATAAGAAGAAACTATAAATTAATAGTAAAGTTGTGAGTACAACCATGTGTAAATCTCTTTTGAGTGAGTGTTGGCTCTGAAAAGAGCCGGTAAAGAGCTGTGCGGAAAAGAGCCTGAGACCACCGGCTCTTTTCAGAGCAACAGTCACTCAATAAAGCAAGACAGTTCTCCAAGAACAAAATCTACCTAGCAAGTAGACACACACATGGTGTTACTGCAAACCAAATATTTATAGATTTACACATGTTTGTACCCGCAAGTTTACTATTAATTTATAGTTTCTTCTCGTTTCTCCACACCATGCAAAGCCTCAAACAATACTTAGTACAGATAGTGGAGTGACATCCCTAGGTCACAGGTGAAGAATCGTTTTAATGAGGTACTTATGAAGTGTTGCATTTTGTAGTATAGCTACGTGTTCCCCTCCAGGGATCTGGAATTCAGAGACTGGATGCTGCTGCTCCTTCTGCCACCTGTCAAAAGCAACAAATCAACATTGTCATTCACTATTTTATACAGAACTGCACTTCAATTCAAAACACAAATTATTGAACAACTATCTTAACAGGAAACAAATCGTTGATTTTGAGTCGGCTTTAGAATTGACAATAAACAAATTTAAAACTTAATTTATCTACGCTATGACTGTAAATATGACAACCCATTGATAGAGCAGAATGATACTAACTTTAAATAACCCTTGAGACTTCTCATATTGACCGTGCCGTCTCCCTGGCCATATGTAATGTGTGGTTCATAGTCTGGGAAAGGACGACTAGAATCATACACATAATGCTCCTCAGTAGGAACATCACAGCCATGGATACCATACACAGGAACACCTACATCAAGATCAAGAATGACACAAGAAACATGGTAAGAGTTGGTAAAAAGGTCCCGTAAAGCAACACACTATCATAGCATAGAACAAAGGATAATGCTTCTTATCAAACACGTCAGAATGAAGGATTTACAAAGTTTGCATGCATAAAAGGGATAAATTAGTATTCATAAATACCAGCGACAGGTTATCCATTCTGATTGGTCGAGAGGGTATCACGTGGGGGTGTTTAAACGGATGATATTAATACAGTAAAAAGTGTTTAATCATAGGCGTGACACTGAGCTTATCTTATCGCATGGTGTTAGTTTACGCCTAATGCATTACATACGCAGGTACTCAATGTAAAATAAAATACAACTATTACATGTAGGACGTGTGTGCTTGCACAATCATTGAGCATCAACACAACTTTGAACCTTCATGAAAGGGAGCAAAGACAGAATTCAAAAATGTCCTTGATTTGTTTTACAGAGTTTCCAATTTTAATACACTTTTTATGAATGGGAATAAAACAAATTGTGACTCGGTCTAAAACGTCTGTTTAAACCTTGCAGGGTCGTAGCTGTTTGACTCGGCGAGGGCCTTTATCGCACGACCACAACCCTGCCGGTTTTAAACCGAGTCACTACTCTCTTATTTTCTTAGTAAAAACTATCATCAGCTTGTATATTACGCACAATTCAATCAAGGAGGATGAAATCTCAAGCAGATATCTCAGTTCACTGTCATTTTGAGGGAAGAAAATATCCAAAAGTAACCAAAAGTACTAAACTTCTTACACTACCTAATGCTTATGGTGTTATGAGGTTTGGGGTCAAGGAACCATACCTGGTGCTTTGAGATCATAAACCTGATCCATTGCAGCCTGTCTCATCTCCCATCCTATTTCATAGTTGATATCCTTAAGAAGTGTCTGGTAATCAGCAACGGTATAATTCTTCTTTGGTGTCTCAACAATGACCTCTTTAGGGTTCCAGAACTTATCTGATGGCATGAGATAGTATATGCTAGGCCATGTACGCTGGGCTTTCCTGACAGTGGATGCATGCACTACAACATCACCCACATTGTCACCTGAAAAAATATATCAACAATCAATAGATATCTTGCCTTTACATGTATTAACAATCATTCATGAATACCCCACACAGTTTCGCTATTCCTATTGGTGGAGAGCACGTCACGTGGGGGTGTTTAAACGGTTGATAATGACCAGCTGGAGCTGTTTATAAAAGGTTTATTTTAGCCCATTGATACGAGGATGCATTACTAACGCACAAATAAATATCCGAAAATTATCATAAAAATGCTCCACACGTAGGGCCTTCAGAGCTAGCTCAAGGACTTCGGAAGCAGACAAATTTTTAAAGAGTTTCCTACTTTATTACGCCTTTTTACCAAAATGAATGGGAATAAATAAGTATTAGTGACTCATTCTTAATCGGCCGTTTATTCCCTTAATCAATATCTTGCCTGTAAATGTATTAACAATCCATTGATGTCTAGCCTGATGTACGAGTATCAACAATTTTGCCTATTTAAATGGTAAGTCTATGTGTAAGACATAAAGCTATTTGCCATTTGTGAGCAAATACACAAGAACCCATAACCTAACTTCACCAAGTACTGAGACTCATCCCAAGATGATTTGTTGCCAATGAATTACTGACTTATGTAACTGGCAAGTAAGTAAATGTAATATGTCAAAATACAAATCACTATTGAGACAATGAAATCTTTTAGAAGCAATCAATCTCAAGAAGAGTCTAGTTACATCAGACCTTAAACATTCAACAAAATTGAAAACTTGACTTATCATCAAATGATTCAGACTGACCTGATACAACAACTCGAATGCTTTTGGTTGCTCCACCCCATGGTGCAGAGATGGGTGCATATGCTTGAATGAATTTATCCTTCCATTCCTGAGGTTGGCTATTTAGGTAGTACAGTCCATACAGACCTCCCATACTATGTGTTAATAGAACTACCTTACGATTCTGGTTTATCCTGTAGGTTTCTTCTATTAACTTGGTTACATTCTGGAAGTAAACATTGGCTTCATCTGTAAAGACAAAAACAAGTCACTAGATAGTAAATAAACTTACTTGGTGTATCAGACATTACATAAATGAGTGGCTTCAATCTTTTTTTAGGGAACAAAATATAGCCAGGGTCCCTAATCATCTTTTAGGGATGTCCTATTCAGCCCTTTTTACACTGCAAAAATATATAGCCAGGGTCCCTTGCTACACAATTTATGAGCGTGGGTGGTTTATTTGTTATCACTGTAAGCGACTGATTTTGAGGGCTTTCACAGGCAAAGTTAAAAAACTAACAACCCTTGTGGGCCATGAGAGTGCACATATCACTGGTAACCCAATGAGCAATTGATATACCAGAAAAATAGAGTCTCTCAACTTAAACAAACCTGGCCGAAGTGGCCTCCACTCCAGCCGACTCTAACAATCCCTCCCACTTACAAAAGGGCAGGGGACCGGTCTTTCTCACGAAGTTGCTGGTCCCCGAAGCTGGAACTCTCTACCAAATCACATTCTCAACATCAACTCACTCCAGACTTTCAAATATTTTAATTAAAAGCCATCTGTTCTCTTCTCGCCTATAGACTGACTTTTTGGTAGCTTTCTTTGTACCAGCACATTATATCTCTGTAAAATGCGCTCCTTTAAAGGTCTTTTGTCCGTAATGGATATGAGTTCTGTGGAGGTAATGTGTTCCCGTCTTAATAAGGGAATAAAAGAGTAGCAACAAGTTCTATAACGGCCGTTTAAAACAGGCAAGGTCGTTGCTGTGCGATAGAGGCCTGAGCCGCCGTGTAAAACAGGCAGGGTCGTTGCCGTTTATCACATGGCAACGACCCTGCCTGTTTTACACGGCCGTTAAAGAACAAGTCACTACTCTTTTATTCCCATTCATAAATGCCTTCTTAGTTAAAAGACGTTTTAAAATGGGAAAGTAAGATCTGTTTCCGACGTTAGCGCTGTATGTACGACGTCTGAATGTTGCATTGTTTTGATTGAGGCGCCCAGTTTCCGGATCATATCTGTTCATGGGCGTTGTAGTCTTGGCGCAAGACGTTCTCGTTTTCCTTTCACACACAGCGCGGCCAACTCACTGACAGCGCCCGCATTGCCAGCAACAAAAGTTGTCTTGCACCAAGACTAACCAGTTATAAACAAAGTCCAGCTGGTCATTATCAACCGTTCATAAATACCCCAGACAGTTTCGCTACTTATACTCGTTATAAGAAGGTTTCTAGACGCTGACACATGTAGCAGTGTTACAAGGTCTCTTGTTCTTTCACGATTGGACTATGGCAATGCACTTTTACTTGGAGCAAACACAACTCAAATTAATAGACTTCAACATCTTCAGAATTGGGCTGCCAAACTAATATTTTGTGCTTCTAAACATGATCATGCAACTCCTTTTCTCAGAAAGCTACATTGGCTCCCGGTGATAGAGCGCATTCAATTCAAAATATTGGTGCATGTGTATAAATGCTTAAATGGACTTGCACCAGCAACTCTTTCATCTTGTTTTTCTTTTCACACTCAAACCAGGGCTGGGCTTCGCTCAGCATCAGACAAAACCTGTCTTGCTGAAAATAAACTAAGCAGCAAATCTCTTCAATCCGCTGCATATAAATCATTTTCCTTAGCCGCTCCAGGACTGTGGAAACATCTTCCAATCACAAAACGCACCTCAATTTCACTGCCTATTTTGAAGAAAGCACTTAAAAAACATCTTTTTCCTTAGTGTCTGTTTATTGCTTTATTGTTCATTTGTTGTATTATCTGCATTGCTATTGTTTGTCTAAAGCGCTGTGGTCTAAATGAAATGGCGCTATATAAAAACCCATTGTATTGTATTGTATTGTATACTCCTATTGGTTGAGAGCGCGTCACGTGGCATTGTTTAAACGGCTGATAAAGACACAGCTAGAGCTGTTTAATATCAGCTGGCTTCGCGTGTTGGGTGCGCAAGCTGTGTACTCCAACTTAACATACGCGGAACGCAATTCATAGCTATTAGTAACATCGTGTATTCACACCACCACCCGACGCACACAAAACATATTTTTGGCAAAATATTTTGAAAATTTGAAAAGCTTCATGTGTTGGGCGCGCAAGCTAATGTACGCCAATTTAAATTACGCGGAACGCAATTCATAGCTATTATGAAAAGCGCGTAAAATGTTATTACACCCGTGTATACACACCTACCGACGCGCCAAAACATTTTTACCAGAGATTTTGAAAATTTGCAAAATTCGAAAATATTTGCAAATGAAACAGTGTCACACTGTCTATACATGTTAAATTATGTCACTTTTAACATAAGGGCATTTATGAACGGGAATAATAGAGTAGGGACTCGTTCTTAAACAGCCGTTTAAAACCTTGCAGGGTCGTGGCTGTGCGATAAAGGCCCTCGCCTTCGGCTCGGGCCTTATCACACAGCCGCGACCCTGCCAATTTTAAACGTCCGTTTAAGAACTCGTCGCCTACTCTTTTATTCCCTTATTTAAACACCCCCACGTGACGTGCTCTCCACCAATAGGAATAGCGAAACTGTCTGAGGTATTTATGAATAACTGTTTTGGGTATGAATGAATAAGCTTCCAGAAGTGATACAAATATAATTGAGACTTCCCTCACGCAGTCAAACAATTCTGGGGCAATATGGAATGATATACCACCAACCACACAGTCTTGCACAGTAGTAGGCTATATAAATAGAGATGTTTATTTGCATTTTGTAATCAGGTTTTAACAAGTTTGACTTTGGGTGGATGGTTTTGAGATTGTGTAGTTAGTCACAGAATTGAAAGCAGAGCTTCATGGGTTCGTCTATGGTTGTATGAAATACTATATCTAATCGTTCCAAATTACTTGTTTGATATTTAGATTTCTCAATTATCTGTGGCACATCTTACTTGGAGCTTTGCGGAAGTCGTAGGGAGCTCCCCTGACAGACACACCACGCTGGTAACCTACAGCAACTAGTGCAGCAACAATCCCATCAAAATATTTACCTGTAAAACACAACAATTAAAATACTTCTGTAAACTTGCATGTCAATAGTTTTGTTTAATATAAAATGTAGAGTGCATCCTTTTTTAAATTAGTCTGAATTCTGTTTTGGACTTGAAAAAAAGATAAAAATTTTACAAATAATATACAATTGCATTGCCAGCTTTCAGTTGTAAACAAGATGTCTTAACATAAGAGGGCAGAACCATTGTGTATGAATATTTGTATAGTATGCATAATTATGTTTTTTTAGATTCTCAAGGTCAGGTTTCTATTCAACTCTAACACAATTTTTGTCCTGAAAATGAATAGTTTTAGAGAAAGTTGACCTACAAAATTGAAAATTACGACCTAATTTAATCATGCATTTCTGTGTTGAAACTCTTATCCCACTTTGGATTGTCATCAATAACCCAATAAACAAGAATCAACAATAAAACAAACTTTTGCAATTAGTTTGACACAACATGACAACAAAATCTAAATTTGGTTCTCTACAAGGCTTTTATAAGTTTGAACAAACATCTTACATGTACTTCACTATATTATGTAGATGTGCAGTTATATGCCATATATTAACTTCACAGTGACACTCAGTACAGATCCTTTATTTCTACTTACACCTCAGAAGTGTCAAGAATGCACAATAGGGAAGTTTTGGTACGCCCGGTGGCAGCAGACTTACCAGGTAAAATCCATTGTTCTTTGTAATGTGCACATGCTCAGAATTACGTGAACAATGGACATTTACCTGGTAAGTCTGCTGCCACCTAGCGTTCCAAAGTCTCCTATCGATGAAAGTGGAATGATGCTACTTGTACTTACTGAGTGAGATATGACTGGGGTCCAGATACTCCACTGAGCTTGTGTTTCCAAAATTGACAGTTGTTACATTCACTCCAGGTGAATCACTTGTATGTTTTGTTACATTGTTGAACACAAGTCTGTCAAGAGTCAGGATTAATAAAGATGCTAGTTACTGGTTATAGTCATTCTAGCTCAATACGGTTGATTATGCTATGCTACATGTATCCCTAATGTTAGTTTTTCTTTTTAAAGGTAGTGGACACTATTGGTAGTTACTCAAAATAATTTTTAGCATAAAACCTTACTTGGTTACAAGCAGGAGAGCTGTATTGAGAGCTGTATTGTGAGATACAGCTCCTTCTGAAGTAACGTAGTGATGAGAGAGAAAGAAGTAATTTTCCACGAATTTGATTTTGAGACCTCAGATTTAGAATTTGAGGTCTCGAAATGAAGCATCTATTATCTCGCAACTTCGACGACCAATTGAGCTCAAATTTTCACAGGTTTGTTATTTTATGTATATGTTGAGATCCACCAAGTTAGAAGACTGGTTTTTTACAATTGCTACAAGTGTCCAGTGTCTTTAATAATAATACTAATAACAATAACAATAACAATAACACAGAAAGATAGGTTATTGCAGTGATGAATTCTGAGATCCAACTATTTAGCACCTTATGCTACGGCGCAAACAGCAGCCACAGCCAGGAACAATGGGGCGAACCCCTTCTCTTTTGGATAAGTATACACTGGGTTCTTTTACATGCGTTACACAACACATAATGGGCGATTCCGCGGTAACACACGTTACGCTTTTGAGGGTCCTTCATCATTCTCCATTCTCTGGCTGCAAGACTACTTTGATTTAAGGGTTCATCTTTTGTATTTTAAAACCTGAATATCTAGGCTAGATCCCCATGTTCACACAAAAGTGAAAGATCAACTGGTTTAGCTGAGAAAGCTCTGCGAATATCGGTAACACGCGTTACGCTGAATGGAAAGACCAAACAAATACCGAACTTCATTTAAACTTTGTCCTAAAACTAACCAGTCTACTACGAATTTGTTTCTATTGTCATCAAGTACTATGCTAAGGTTTATTATACCGGAATAATAACAATAATCCAAGTGTAACTTTTTTAGTAAATCGCAAAATAGTCGGTAACACGGGTTACGGTAACACGCGTTACAATTTTTCCCAGCTACATGTTTATATGTTATTTCAATTGTTGAGTTACATATTCTCAAAAAATGTCAACCAATATCAGTTGCACATCATATTTAAAGAGCCAAAAATTAAGTAGACCTTTTTCTTAACGTTTTGCTCTACATATCACACAATTAAAGGTAACACGCGTTACAATTTGTCTTGCTACATTATTGATGTTATTTCAATTGTCGAGTTACAATTTCTCAAATATATCATTCCTTCAAGCAGGGGGCATCCCTCAAACACTGAAGTCATTTTCTTCACTTACTTGCATTACTTTACCACGGAAATAATCCCAATCATTAACCACAAAAAACAACTCCCCACGCTTTGAATCGTTAAGTTGACCCCCCCATTCCATCGACATGTCCTTTGCTATGGGATGTTGAAAAGTAATTCCACCTCATTCACATTGTGCTTGTCTACCAGGCCATGGAACGTGGCAGGAATATATTTGTTTTTAAACTGCGTGCTGTGCCCATCTGACCCTTGTATACAGTGTATTGGACTTGGTAACACGCGTTACATTGGTAACACGCGTTACATGGTAACACGCATTACAGTTTTCGGAGGCTCATTGTGAAGCTGTGGTTAAGAATTCATCTAAGTTTTTACTGTTTTTACATGAGCCCTTATTAGTAGGAGGAAAATTAAAAGTTGCAGCATTTGAAACCAGGTTGTGTAGTAATTATATTTAAAAGGGTGTGTTTTGGTAACACGCGTTACGCTCTCTGAGAGTACCTCAAACCAAGTGTTGACACAAGTGTACATTGAGTTGTATTGAAATTTTACATATTTTTTCTGAAAGAATACCGCCCATACTTGCTCTCATTTATAATTTTTTAAGAGAAAATTGATACTGACTATAAAAATAGGTCAAATTGACAAAACCATAAAAAACGTTACTTTTTTCACACCAAAGTGCACTATTGGAAAAGTAATTGTTTTTTTTACAGTTAACAACATCAAAACAGAATTAAAAAAATTCCCCTGACACTTGGACGTGTTTGGAATGATATAAAGATAAAAATTCAATTCTGGGAGCTATTTCATTTTTCGAAGAAAATTCCACCTTTTCATGGAATCGCCCATATGGGACCAACAGCTTTATGTCCCATTCGAAGGACCCAAAGCAGTTACGAAATTTCAGATACTTTGAAACTAATGTAAGAACATGTGACATCTGAGAAGAATCAGAATTGATTTTGAACTTCCTTCAGGTAAGACAAAAAGCTGCAAACATTTGTAAAGTAGTTTATTGTCGACAACTAGAATCCAGTATTATTTTTATTCCTTGCAATGTTCTTGTGATCACTCACCTAGCATTATCAACAAAACAGTCAATCGTTAATGGCGTCAACTCCTCTACATTAAGCCATAGGTTGAACAAAGCCTCCTTCTGTCGACAAAAATAGTGGACAGTGGACGGCTTATCAAGTGAAGCCCATAGTTGGGTCCCTCCATCACCAGGCACTAAAACAAAGACATTATTTACAGAAATACAGAAAGTAAAATGCTGTAATCTTGGAAATATTATGTAGTTTAAGGGTTGGTTGTTGGTCTTGTATGATAAATTGAAGCTGATGCACAAAGTCAAATTCGAGCAAATCATGATGATGAAAGTGACATTCTGGAGTAAAAGGCTGACATACAAGTAAAGGAACCATAATTTTGTTTTTCATTCACCTTTAGGTCAAGGGTTTATGAGAAGACCATGCAAAATCTAAACAAATCAACAAGGTGGGTAGTCTTGGTTCCAAGACCATTGGTGTTGCGCAGTCACACACAACAACGTTCTGATCCATGCACGGCAAACTGTACATGCTTGTAATGAAAGAACGGCGCTGTGACTTGTGTTTTTTCCCCCCGCACCGACATATCTGGATCCCACCTGGTAATCAAAAATACAGAAGGCCCTCTATGTCTGTTCATTTATTACAAGCTTGTACAGATTGCTGTGCGTACTATCGAAACGTTGGTTGTTTGTGACTGCGCAACACCAATGATCTTCGAACCAATCACGACTGCAAGGTTGGGGGAGGGGGGGGGGTCAGGGGCCCTTGGCGGATTTAAACCGCTAGTTGAAAACCGATTCAACACACTTTGATTTCCATTCATAAATACCTTTTTGGTCAAAAATCATCAACACTTTTGGTCAAAAAGTAAAATAAATGCAAAAATTATAATTATTCAATGATTTTTTTCAACACAACACCCCTCCAGCTATGAAATGGTAAGGCCTTCGGCCGCCCTCACGTAAAGTGTTGATGTTTTTTTTCCCGAAAGGTAATGAATGGGAATCAAAGTGTGTTGAATCAGTTTTCTACCTCGACTGATCGTCTCAGTAAAATTATCAAGAACCAGGGCCCCCCCAGGCCAGGCCTCAGCGAGTTTAAACCACTAGTTTAAAACCTCTTCACCACACATTGTTTCCCTTAATAAAATAATGATGCCATCAACTGATGCCCTTTCATTATGCAAACATATATCGTAGGAGGTCCTGTTTTCGAGGTGTCCCTAAAATCGTGGCAAATCTTTCACCTCTCTGTGCGCGATGTAAACAGTCCCTAGATAAAAATTGTGTGGTTTTATTTGCCAAGCAAAGAGTCTCCTCTCCCTTGACCAAAACTTAGAAACACATAAGGCTCCACTGGTTATTTGCACTTGTAATGCAAAAAGTTTGGTATTTTAGGCATTTCTACAAGGTACAAAAATATGTCACAATGTTGAGGTCATAAAAAAATATTTGCCCACCGAAAAAGTTTCATCAAATACTATTTCAATTCACAATTCATGATGATCAAATCATGTGACTGAATATTTTGCTGAGCATTCTGGAAAAAAAATACAGAGGCTTAAAGAAGCCATGTGCCTTAAATCGTTTTCTAATATTTTTGGAGATTTTTATTTTCTAACCCTCAATATCAATATTATTACTATTAATATTAAAATTTAAACATCAGCTTGTTGATTCAATTATCACTGTTTATTTATACACTTTATTATAAATATTAAGACAAAAAATATATTAAAAATAAATAAAAATAATATTTGAAAGCCAGTAATTATTCACACTTTTTATTATTTGTTTTATTTGTTTTATTTTTTGCAAGTTACCATGGTAATTTTTCAAATTTAATAAAAAAATATTTTGAATAAAATCGAGACAACTGCTGGCTATAGAATCATACACAGAGTCTCAAAGAACACTTGTAGTCACTGCAGTGTTTCTTCCTATGGCTTCACCGGGAAACCATACTTTCTCGTTTGCCATGCAATCTGGAGTGTTACTGTTTTGATTGCTTGCCGTGAAAACAGGAAAAACTCAAAACAAATGGGGTCAGTTGAAGTCATCGAAGATTGGTGTGTGGTGTGAACATTTCAATGTCCATCAAGTTGTTATATTATGTTTGCATCTACATCATATTAACAAATGAAGAAAATTAGGGCATCGGTTGATAATATGGCATCATAATTTTTTCCCAATTCAAAGAAAAAGGCATAATACCGTGAAAACTGGTTAGAGGAGGATTAAAACTTGATGGATATTGAAATTTTCACACCACACACCGATCTTTGAGACTTCGATGACTTAATCAAAGTTCAATTCAACTGCACTGGACGTCCCATTTGTTTGAGTTTTTCCTCAATCAACATTTAGGCCTAATTAAAACACACTTGACTGGGGCCTTCATCATGCAGTCATGTAGGTTGGGATGCAATAGGATCGAGGGAGATACCATGGGACAACAAATCATGACAACGCAAATAATTAAACCCAGCCCAAGTCCACGTCCCCGCCCACTACCTATACCAGTCACACAATCCACACATCATCACCAGATCACGGGATGCCATGCCCACAAGTTGTTGATTTTGATGCCCATCCCATGAGATGATTATTAATATTATTGAACTTATTATTTAGGCCTTCGACGTACAAAACAAACTTACAAATAATAACGGGATGTCCTTTCGTCACATTTCCATCTCTTCGGGTAAAGCACAAACAAGTACAGCAACAGAAAATCAGTAAAACCACACTTTTCAACGATAAGTTTGCAAACCTTGCGTCTGTGACGTCCATTGTTGACATCGTTCGTAGTCGTATAACCAAAGATCGTATAGCGCCGCGTATATAACCCCTCATCTCGACCCCCCAGAGCCGGCCAGAGCTGAGAGTCGCAGCGCTGTAATTTTTTTCCCAGCACGGTAAAGGCCAAGGCTCCCATTGGTTGATATGTCTGTATGTAATCTACGGTGGCTGATCACTATGGCGTGTCAAACGTTGCAATATTCGATAATGTACAATGTATGTGCGATGTTTCTCATATAATATGCGATAATTGTCACAATGTGCGATATTCATTTGATGTATGCAATAAATGTAATATATATGCAATAAATTGTAATATATGTGCGATAATTTGCAATATGTATATGCGATAATTTGCAATATATATGCGATAATTTGCAATATATGTTTGATAATTTTGTAGTATATTATATCCTGGTGTCATGTGTTTTCAGTAGGATAACAGGAAAATTGTTCAAAAACTAAATTTTTTTTCAAATCATCTATCCAATTTTTTAACAATAACACTTACACTTCATGGTGTGTTGAAATTTTTCAAGTTTTGGTTTTACGTTGTGAGAGACAGTCCGCCATTAACAGTGCTTGTGCATGCACGGCATAGGAGCAACATCACATGTTTTCACACCTTTCATTGGTTGGTATTTTATTGAATATTTAGAAGCTAGTATGGTGTGCAAAATAAATCAAAAATATTATTCAATTACTAGTTAACAAATTTAATTGCATTTTTGTCCTAACGCATTTTGGCTACTATATTAAAATCCAGAGATATCATAAGGCATGAAAGTAAAATACCCCACCCCCCTTGAAACACACACACTTCATAACAATCTGTTTTCCCCCATTTCAGACCAGTGCTGTTTGGTTTCAGAAGATAAGAAACCAATCTATGATATTTTCTCTTTAATGTAGACTTAATATTTATTACGCTTATCGGAATTTATTACAGTATTCAGTAAATCAAAAAAAAAAAAAATTGGGTCATTTTCACTTAAAATATTTTAATATTTTCTCCATTTTGGCACACCATAGAATCCCAAATAGTAACCACCTCACGTGATCCATCTAGTGACTAAAGCAGAATGAAACTCAATCTAGCAGATAGTAATTTTGTTTTGAACTTTTGAGGTCGGATGATGTTTCTTTGAGTCATTTGAATGTTGGCATAATAATGCACTAGTGATTAGTACCAAAAATCATTCATTTTATAAATGTTTGAGCATAACCAACGACAGGAAACTTTTCTCTCAGCATGATTTAGCCTGATGAAAATACAGACTGTGAGTAAACTGCATATAGCTTCTGTCACCGGTGCAGCTTGCACAATCTCGCGGTAAACGGGAATCAAAGTTGGGGACCGAAAACATATGAGGGTCGATAACGTTTGACGCTACGATGCGATCATTTGTATGCGATGTTTTGTGACGAAATACATATGCGATAATTTGATATACATGTGCGATGTTCGTTCTTATATAGACCTTTCTTTTGCAACGTCACAGCCCGAGTTTTTGCCAACCCAGATTGGAAAACTATGGAAAGCCGTAAGTGCAAATCAAGAAAATATCGCAATTTTTGGTAAAAATTTAACCAAATTTGTTGATTTTGTTTAAAATAAAACAACTAATTATAAGAGGTATTTTGTTTAATTGAAAGTTTGCAGAAAGTGTTGAATTTTGTTAAAACATCTGTTAATACGGTTGAATGTTTTACTAACATTTGGCCGACCATGCCAACCAAGGCGGTTTGTTTATCAACAAAGGAAAGGTCTTAATGGCTTCCTGTCCACTTAATCCCCGTATCCGTAATGTTTTAGATCGGGCCAGACTATACTGTGGACGGTATAGTATGGTTCCTATGGTTCAATGAGATGGGCGTAGGGTTTAACTGATGGTCAGGGTACGAGACTCGAGCAGCATATTTCCGAAATAGCCAGCCGCGTATTCGGATAATAGAACACATACGGAAAAACCAAAAATTAATAGAACACATACAGTACAGGGAGGTGACAAAATGTTGCATTTTGCTCAAATCTGAAGGTGAAGATCTGTTTTATTTGAACGAATTCTGCAATATTAGCATAATTTAGAAATTGTTAATAATATGTCAATTTCATAGCTTTACATGATTGAAAAATAATTTATAAAAAGTGAAAAACATTAACAAAACGTCAAAAAATGACCCGCAAAAAAAAGGCAAAAATCTTTTTTTTTATTTTTTGCATTTTTTAATATGTCAAAAAATCTTCACTGTTTAAATACAAAACCATAACTTGAAAATAATTTATACCCTTCTTTAAAACAAAACATTTAATTTGTAATCCAGAACTTTCAAGACTAATATAGTGGGCGTAACAAATTTTGGAGCTGGCTAATTTGGTTCACTAACTAGTGGTTAATTAACCACAGTTATTCTGACGCCATTGTCAATGTACATTCCGCCCAATTACATAGACGGTGGACTTAAACAAAATTTGAAAAGAATTTGTACCCTTCGTTAAGACAAAAATTTGCTTTCTTATTCCAGAATCTTGAAGGAAGATAGACTGGACGTATCAATTTTTGAGCTGGCTAAATTGGTCAACTACTATTGATTCTGCAATAAAAAGAAAATGTTTGTCTTAACGAAGGGTGTCACCTCACCTTTTGCTCGCGGCTGACATAACTATAAATGTGGTGACTAAGATTCCAAAAATATGAAAAATGATTTTGCAAACAAGACACAGTTGAATTTTTACAGCACAACAACTTTTAAATTTTATTGACAACAACAATTAAAGATAATCAATCATGAGTGTTTCAGATATAGCTCGGTAATTTACTAACTTTAACTGTTCTACAATTTAAACACTGGCTTGCATGAAATACTATTTGTCCATACACTTTACTTTTTGGTATCGTTTTGACTTCAATCCAAACCTCAAATCAGCTGTTAAAATTACTCACTGAAAGTAATATTCAAATTAATTTTTCCTTCGCGTGAGTGTTTGTTCACTCAACTCTTTCAACGTTTAACACTAAGTTAAATGCGCAATTCAATGTAGATACAATTATATCAATGTTCCGCCAGTTATATTAACTTTCCTCTATATCCTGGAGGTTTCTCTCATAACAAATACTTGACCTTTAATAAATATTTTAATGAATGCTAGTTTAAATTGTAACGTTAGATATAATAATAATATGAATCATTAAAAAAAATGCAAAGGCCTATATAAACTTACTTTTATGGAAAGACAATCCATTTGCCGACTCAGTTTTCCCTCCTCCGGCGATTAACAGCCGCGCACACCTGCACACCATTTTTAGTTTGTTTGATCCGATTCCAAAATTTTAAATCCCCAAAATGACAATTAAAAGGACGAAAACTTCTCCCTGTTTGCAGCAACTCCGTTTAAAAGTGTACAACGCATTTCGTGTGACGAACGGTCTTCACCCGTTTCAAAAAGTACGCGCGCGGCCTGCGTTTGGACGCGATGTCCTATCCAGGGGCCAATTTCATAGAGCTGCTTAAGCAAAAAATTTGCTTAAGCACGAAAATAGCTCGCTTATTTTACACATGTTACTGGCCAGAATTTCATGCCATATACATTGCTTATGACTAGTATTTAGCTGTTGTTTACTTAGCATAACAATTGAGTGGAGTCTTGGCCGGTAATCTGATTTTACGAAGTAATGAATTTTTTGCTTAAGCAAAATTCTGTGCTTAAGCAGCTCTATGAAATTGGGCCCAGGTTAAACCCTACGCCCATCTCATTGAACCATAGGAACCATACTATACAATTGGTGCAAGATAGTCTGGCCCGATCCAACACATTACGGATACGGGAATCAAGTGGACAGGAAGCCATACTACATCCCACAATTCCGTTTTCGCACATACGAACGAACATCGCGCACATGTATATTAAATTATCGCATATGTATATCGTCACAAAACATCGCATACAAATGATCGCATATAATATACTACAAAATTATTAAACATATATTAAAAATTATCGCATATATATTGCAAATTATCGCACATATATTGCAAATTATCGCACATATATTACAATTTGTTGCATATATATTACATTTATTGCATACATCAAATGAATATCGCACATATGTGACAATTATCGCATATATGAGAAACATCGCACATACATTGTACATTATCGAATAATGCAACGTTTGACACGCCATAGTCGCGTGCTGCCAAGAGTGTTGAATCTAATGCTTTCTGTTTCACTAAACGATCATTAAAAGGGTCAAAATATATGAGTTAAGTTCACTATTTATCTTTATTAATCGCAAATCGTCTACAAAAACACGCTAAAACCATCATGCAACCAGTCCAGTTTGATCAAAAAATCAGTTTAGTACTTTTTTATTAACTTATATGTGACCGTTTGAAAATGTATCGTGTGGTTTATAGTTTCATTCAGTAAGTAAGTCTAAAAGTAACTGTTCTAGCTAGCTGCGCATCAAAAAACAGTGTTTGTCTCCGTAGTATTATGTACTGTGCCTATCCCCCCATTGTGTCTAAGTTAATGCACCCATTCAAATAATGGAACTACCCGCCCAATGAAGTCAGTGGCCCGTGACCGCTGCATGCACACAGCGTTGTGTTGGAGTTCGTATCGTTTGTGTGGTCAATTCTTTTATGAGACAAATCCGGGAAAACGTTTCCATATATCAACGTATTTCAACGTATGTCTAACGTACCATGAACCACTGTCCTTACTCTATGCCGAGAAATTTTGAACATGCCCAAAAATATTTCGCGGGCTCGACGTGTTCAAAATTTTAACAGCGTTTCCCAGCGTGCTCTTAACGTAAACGACGTAACCCCAACTTACCCCAAACGCCATGGTGTGACAGGGCCTTAAGATCACAAGTCTCGGCATAATGCTGAATTTGCTCATGATCCCCATTGTAAGGGAGGTAGACTCCAAAGATAGTCATCATGATTTTACCTTGAGGCAAGATATGAATGCCACTAATTCTCATGCTGTCAATACACATGTTTTTAAAAGTGAAACTAGATTTCAGTTTGCATAAAAAATAACACCACCATAAGGGCGACTAGAGGTTATAACTTCATGGTCCGTGCCAGTTTAAAAAAAATTGAAACCCTTTCATTTGAAAGTAGTCATAATATATCAAATAGCTCATTTACACGCAATCAGTGCTCCGATAGATTTCAGTTTGCATAAAAAATAACACCACCATAAGGGCGACTAGAGGTTATAACTTCATGGTCCGTGCCAGTTTAAAAAAAATTGAAACCCTTTCATTTGAAAGTAGTCATAATATATCAAATAGCTCATTTACACGCAATCAGTGCTCCGAAAGGAAAATTACATCACAATTGTTATTGTCAATAAAGCTGCTTATAGAATGCAACCCACTTCTGAGACCATAGCAATTAAAAGACATGACATTAATCAACTTAGTTATATATACTAGCGGGAAACCGACTTTCGCGCAGTTTCACAAAGCACTTAGATTGAGCTTAACTTTGTATCAATCTTAATTGCTAAGCAAAGAGTGACGTCACAATACCAATTACCCTGTCCTTGGTTGTACTCTGTTTCGTTTATTTTTTCCCGTTCAGTTTATTTTTGTTCCTGTCCCGTATCATTTAATAGTCCCTTTTCTGTTTTCCTTTCCCGTATTATTTCCCCAGCCCCGTAATTTTGTTTTCATCCTGCGTCCTGATCATTTATTTTATCGTCCTGTTTTTCCCGTTTTGTGTTATTTTTCAGTCGAATTAATTTTGTTAACCAAAGCTTAAAAATAATTTGTCTTGTGCAATGATTGTCCAAAATGCGTAAACTTTCAAGGCATGTTTTACTACCAAAGAAGTCGTGTGTTTGTGGAGGGGGGGAGGGGGTAACAAAAGAGGTGTAGATGTCGCGAGTTTTAACATAAAAATGAATGTCCCCATGTGTGAACTTTTAATGTATGGCGTGTTCTATTCAGTTTGCTTGAGGACGGATGCATGTATCCTGAAAAAATGGAGCTGCGTGATAGGTGCCGTCCCCCCGCCCGCTCCCTGTCCCACGTGCTCTAAAGCCCGCCTCCGATCTCCATGATCCCGTCCCGTAGCAAAAGTTTAATAAAAGGTGCCGTTCCACCGTCCCCTTCCCTCTGCCCATAGCAATAGTTAAAGCCATTGGACCCTTTCGGTAAACAGTGTTGCCCAAGGCCCACACTTTGTGTACCACAACTTCTATATCAAATAACAAACCTGTGAAAATTTAGGCTCAATCGTTCATCGGAGTCGGGAGAAAACAACGGAAAAACCCACCCTTGTTTCCGTGCGTTTCGCCGTGTCATGACATGTGTTTAAAATAAATCCGTAATTCTCGTTAACGAGAATTTATATTGTTTTGCTGTTTTCTCAAAAGGTAAAGCATTTCATGGAATAATATTTCAAGAGAAGTCTTTCACCATTGCCTTCTGTAAACCCTGTAAGTTATTTGTAAATCTGTGAACTTTTTTTTTTTTCTGAACCGAAAGGGTCCAATGGCTTTAAAACGGCGCGCAAAACCCCACCAATTTTGGTGTTTTTTGCTCATAAATGCGTAAATTTTCAACGGATTTTGTTCAAAAATAGATGAGTGTCAAGACGAAGTCAGCGTCTTTCTTCCGTGTAAATTTGACGAGGTTTGATGCGGTATCCAGGGAGGAGATCCAATAACATACACACACACACCCACACACACAAATCGGCTATTTATAAAGAAATAGCGCCCTCATCTGAAATGAACCAACTTCGCGAAAAAGAAATAAGTCGATACCAAAGGTCGTATCGATACCGTAAATCCGCCGCCACAGTACACACACACGTATCA
This sequence comes from Asterias amurensis, assembly GCF_032118995.1. Taxonomy (NCBI): domain Eukaryota; kingdom Metazoa; phylum Echinodermata; class Asteroidea; order Forcipulatida; family Asteriidae; genus Asterias; species Asterias amurensis. The sequence continues at coordinate 9,049,633 of NC_092650.1, read as the reverse complement.
CAACGAATCGATTCTACTACTTTCTGTTTAAAACTTACGCAAGCAAGATGGCGACGGCGGCGTTATGGAAGGCACCAAAATTACTCCGGCATGCCCGGCAAAATGGCGTTACATTGTGCTTGAAGGTAATAATTGTACGCATTATTTCTTGGAAAAGGGGCAAATATTGTGTATGCTTGTCTTTTCACCCGAACCGAAGGGCTGCGCATGGGGTTTCCCTTAACTTTTTTTTTCAATTCTCGATCGCCCGCAGGTATTTTCATTATCGTAGGAGGTCCTGTTTTCGAGGTGTCCCTAATATCGTGGCAAATCTTTTACCTCTCTGTGCGTGATGTAAACAGTCCCAAGATAAAAATTGTGTGGTTTTATTCGCCAAGCAAAGAGTCTCCTCTTCTTTGACCAAAACTTAGAAACACGTAAGGCTCCACTGGTCATTTGCACTTGTAAATGCAAAAAGTTTGGTATTTTAGGCATTTCTACAAGGTACACAAATATGTCATAATGTTGAGGCCATATAAAAATATTTGTCCACCGAAAAAGTTTCATCAAACGCTATTTCAATTCCTAATTCATGATGATCAAAATCATGTGACTGAATGTTTTGCTGAGCATTCTTGAAAAAAATACCGAGGCTTAAAGAAGCCTGTGCCTTATATCATTTTCTAATATTTTTGGAGATTTTTATTTGGATAACTTTCCGTATGGCGCCACCACTTTTTCACTCATTTTTTCAAAAAGGGATATATCAATCAGGTAAATTAGATACTATATTATTTTATTTCGAATGAAAAAGTGGTGGCGCCATACGGAAACTTTTCCTTTTATTTTGTAACCCTCTTATCAATACTATTATTTATATTAAAATTTAAGCATCAGCTTGTTGATTAAATTATCACTGTTTATTTATACGCTTTATTATAAATATTAAGAAAAAAAATAGAAAAAAAAATAAATAGAAATCAGATTTTGAAGCCAGTAATTATTCACACTTTTTATATTTTTTTTTTTATTTTTTATTTTTTGCAAGTTACCATGGTAATTTAAAAAATTTAATAAAAAAATATTTTGAATAAAATGAAGGGAACTGCTGGCTATACAGTCATACACAGAGTCTCAAAGAACACTTGTAGTCACTGCAGATGTTTCTTCCATGTATGGCTTCACCGGGAAACCATACTTTCTCGTTTGCCGTGAAAACAGGAAAAACTCAAAACAAATGGGGCCAGTTGAAGTCATCCAAGATCGGTGTGTGGTGTGAACATTTCAATGTCCATCAAGTTTTAATACATGTTTGCATACTTCGTATTAACAAATGAAGATAATTAGGGCATCGGTTGATATATGGCATCATTATTTTTTTCCCAATTCAAAGAAAAAGGCATAATAGCGTGATAACTGGTAAGCAGAGGATACCTGAACTTTTACCTTAAACTATTCCTTTTCCATCAACAACAACTTTATTAATGACTTCGTGGTTAGGGCAGGGGGTCGGTTGATTTGAACATGTTTTGAACTCCGTTTGCAACAAAATCTTCATGAATCAACGATCAGTCAACAACGTACATCGATAAATAATTCAATGAACTTTGCCCCGCAACGCCCTCTGTTGGCAAAAGTTGTCCAGTTTATTGGTTGTGCACAGTCTGCAGTCATTTAATACACAACGTGCGACAATTCTTTACTCCGTTCGTGAACGTGTATGTTCCGTCCCAACTTGAGTGTTTAAGTTGGGGCGTCCCAACTGTAGTTGGGATTAAGCTTGGGCGATATCACGATATTATCGAATATCGCGATATTAATTTGGAAACGATTTTGATATCGGATGGATTTGGTTGTAATCGAAATATCGATATATCGCGATAATCGCGATAATCGCGATATATCGCAATATCGATTAAATATCGCGATGTATTTGCTAGCTGAGACATCTTGCACCCCATAGGTTTGGAGTAAAACCAGAAGAATAGGTCATTAGAACACCTCTCTTAAGCTATGACTGTCTCTTCTACAACTTTCACTTGGAGTTTGAAGACTGATGATGTCAAATTTCATTAATCGCGATTATATCGAATATCGTGATATATTGTCGGCGATATATCATGAATAAAATAAATCGATATCGCCCAAGCTTAGTTGGGATTTCACATAGAGCTCTGATCAACAGTACATGCGTGGATTACTGTACTGTTGGCATGGTCGGGTCCAAACTGTGTAGCCTTGATTTGAAGTCTGAGACTGCGGTTATTTTTCTGCATCAGCAGACTGCCGTCCCAAACTGTACCAATGGGTTGAGAGTAAAACCAGAAGAATAGGTCATTAGAACACCTCTCTTAAGCTATGACTGTCTCTTCTACAACTTTCACTTGGAGTTTGAAGACTGATGATGTCAAATTTCATTAATCGCGATTATATCGAATATCGTGATATATTGTCGGCGATATATCGTGAATAAAATAAATCGATATCGCCCAAGCTTAGTTGGGATTTTACATAGAGCTCTGATCAACAGTACATGCGTGGATTACTGTACTGTTGGCATGGTCGGGTCCAAACTGTGTAGCCTTGATTTCAAGTCTGAGACTGCGGTTATTTTTCTGCATCAGCAGACTGCCGTCCCAAACTGTACCAATGGGTTGACTGTCCCAACTCAGTGTAGTCTGTGGGATAGGCCCGGGTTGATAATATTTTAGCTGAGTGGTAGGGATCGTCTCCTCATACACGTAGAAGATGGGACAGTCGTTACTCTAGTTGGGACCCCCAGTCCCAACTGTAGTAGTGACTGTCCCAACTGTAGGTTTACTAGTAGTACGTAGGGATAGGCCCCCCTAGACCAAATTTATTTTATAATATTTTATTTGATAGAGATTGACTCAACTGTTGTTGGGACAGTCATTGGTACAGTTGGGATAATCTTTACTCTAGTTGGGACCCCCAGTCCCAACTATAGTAATGACTGTCCCAACTGTAGTAGGGATAGACCAAATTTATTTTATAATAGTTTATTTGATAGAGATGGTCTCAACTATAGTTGGGACAGTCATTGGTACAGTTGGGACAACAGGGGTTGCCCTTAACTTTTTTTTAAACTGGCCAGCAGGACCAGTTGGCTTGATTTTTCACTGGTCCGCCAGGTTTTTTACTGGTCCGTCAATTTTTTTTTTTTTTTCCTAACTAAACTTCCTGTTTTATGTGAATTAAGCTTGTGTACTTTTTGTGCGCACGTGCTACGTAGTTCACGAAAAAGTACACAAGCTTGATTCACATAAAACAGCCGTTGATTTGTATTCGCGCCCTCACGGGCCCACAGCTCGGCAGGCCGATGATGTCATGTTGATTCGCATATTCCAAGATGGCTGCGCCGTGCACGAAACGATGAAATTAGAGTCGGCGAAAGGTAGCAAAGTTTATCATTAAAAATTTCTTTTTCCAATTTTATTTGTTTCACTTTTCAATACACACAAAGCAAGCTAAGAGTCATGTGAACACATTCAGCCGGTTTATAATGCCGGGTGGCTCGTAGATAGCGCGCCAGAATTTTTTTATTCCTTAGCTGCATGAGGAAATGGGGTGGACGTGTGGCTAAGGATTCAGCTATCCTTGGCCACACAAGTGGGGCTACATTGAAGTCTAGTCAAGAACATCATGAATATGAAATTATCAACAGCCATCAACGGCCGATCACAGCGTGCAGAGTGTTGGTCAGAATGGACTTTTAATAGATGTTAAATTTGCATCGGGGATAAAGAATATTAATTTTTGGTTTTTACCCATACACCGATGTGTGTTAGCACTGTATACCCAGTACTTCCCCCGAGTCCTGTGAAAAAATATCACAGGCATGTTACTCGGGTGGGATTCGAACCCACGACCCCCGGCGATTCTAGAGCAGTGTCTTACCAACTAGACTACCGAGGTTGCCCGGTAGCTAGAGGCAGTTCGAATCCTATGTTTTGGCAGCGGGTACCGCAATGATATAATAGATGTTAAATTTGCATCGGGGATAATGAATAATAATTTTTGGTTTTTACCCATACACCGATGTGTGTTTGGACTTTAGAGAATGGACTTTGGACGTCTGTGTGTGTTTTGTATGTACCAGTGGGCGACCGCGTAGACTGTGAGGACACTCGGCACCATGTGGTTTGTGCATCATGTTTTCAATTGATTGTACGTGTTTAAATTAAACTAATTAAAATTAAATCTAGCAAGTATCTAGAATTGTCAAACTTACTAATTTAAAAGCTTTAAGAAAAGTTTTCTGTGGGATTTTGCCACTGAACCCTCAATTTATATGTGAAAAGAAATAATTATTTGACTCGCCTGGCGGGCTAGTGAGAAAGGGTTTTCAGTTGCCCGCCGCTATTTTCACTCGCATTTGGCGACCGCTAATTTCGACTCCTGCAGGACAAAGCATTTAATTAACATTATTTTTAACCTTTTGTAATTTGATTTTGGGGTTGAACAAAGAATTGACTAGAGTGGGATTCGAACCAACGACCTCCGGATTAACGTGCCGGTGCTCTACCAACTGAGCTATCTAGCCCTATATTGGCTGTGTCCCTATGTTGTCAATATCTTTGTTCGGGGGTGCCAGTCAGAAGCCATACAACTGTTTACTGCCGTGTAGCCAGGGATCACACCCAAATTACGATACAACCTGGGAAGCTACAGTCAGGGGATCACCTTAAGGGGATGCGACTTTTTGTTTCAGATATCAATATAAACCACAAGGGAAACAGACTGGGTAAATTTTGAAATGATTTTTGGGGTTGAACAAAGAATTGACTAGAGTGGGATTCGAACCAACGACCTCTGGATTAACGTGCCGGCGCTCTACAAACTGAGCTATCTAGCCCTATATTGGCGGTGTCCCTATTTTGTCTAGTGCTGGGCGAATAGTGAAATTTTGTTATTCGGATACCGCCGGTCAACTATCCGAAATTAACCGGATATTCGAATAGTTTTTTTCGCCGAGAAAGGGTTTTCAGTTGCCCGCCGCTATTTTCACTCGCATTTGGCGACCGCTAATTTCGAACCCTGCAGGACAAAGCATTTAATTAACATTATTTTTAACCTTTTTTAATTTGATTTTTGGGGTTGAACAAAGAATTGACTAGAGTGGGATTCGAACCAACAACCTCTGGATTAACGTGCCGGCGCTCTACCAACTGAGCTATCTAGCCCTATATTGGCGGTGTCCCTATTTTGTCAATATCTTTGTTCGGGGTGCCAGTCAGAAGCCATACAACCGTTAACTGCCGTGTAGCCAGGGATCACACCCAAATTACGATACAACCTGGGAAGCTGCAGTCAGGGGATCACCCTAAGGGGATGCAACTTTTTGTTTCAGATATCAATATAAACCACAAGGGAAACAGACTGGGTAAATTTTGAAATGATTTTTGGGGTTGAACAAAGAATTGACTAGAGTGGGATTCGAACCAACGACCTCTGGATTAACGTGCCGGCGCTCTACAAACTGAGCTATCTAGCCCTATATTGGTGGTGTCCCTATTTTGTCTAGTGCTGGGCGAATAGTGAAATTTTGTTATTCGGATACCGCCGGCCAACCATCCGAAATTAACCGGATATTCGAATAGTTTTTTTCGCCGAGAAAGGGTTTTCAGTTGCCCGCCGCTATTTTCACTCGCATTTGGCGACCGCTAATTTCGAACCCTGCAGGACAAAGCATTTAATTAACATTATTTTGAACCTTTTTTAATTTGATTTTTGGGGTTGAACAAAGAATTGACTAGAGTGGGATTTGAACCAACAACCTCCGGATTAACGTGCCGGCGCTCTACCAACTGAGCTATCTAGCCCTATATTGGCTGTGTCCCTATTTTGTCAATATCTTTGTTCGGGGGTGCCAGTCAGAAGCCATACAACCCTTTACTGCCGTGTAGCCAGGGATCACACCCAAGTTACGATACAACCTGGGAAGCGGCAGTCAGGGGATCACCTTAAGGGGATGCGACTTTTTGTTTCAGATATCAATATAAACCACAAGGGAAACTGACTGGGTAAATTTTGAAATGATTTTTGGGGTTGAACAAAGAATTGAGTAGAGTTCGATTCGAACCAACCAATTAATTTATAACTAAATAAGTCAAAATAAGTGTATTATATTAAAAATAATACACCTCAATTGTAACTAAGACCCACTGTGGGGAGGGTGCGTCAAGTCTGCGCCTTTACTCTAAAAAAAGATGATGGTGGGTACGTCAAAATCCAATAGTGGTCAGTCAAAAAATCTTTAAGAGGTGCATAGAGGTACGTCATGTTACGTCAATGTCCATTTCAACATGTATTTTGTTTATTTGGTGGAGAATCAAATAATGAAGCCACCTACCCCTCCCCCGCCTTCGTATGATGTTGATATTTGCAGACATTCCAACCTTTCAATGCCACAATCTGTGAGGTCTCCCTTACGACAAAGCTCATCTGTTGATATTTGCTCAATTTAATTAGCCGCGATCGTGATTGCGATCGTTGATTAAGATTTTGCAGCAAAACACGCATCGGCTGTCACTCATCTGTCGAGCGCAATCAACAAATTTGCGCAACAATTTTGTGTGCAATTTATAACTTGCGCTATGCAGAATAGGCAGTTCCAATTGTGTATCGAGCAATTTGAAGATTGCGCACCATCGTGTACACACGTGCGCGCTGTGGTTTGAATTGTGGGTATTCGGGCCCCCCCCTGTTTTCTGTGCGTTTTAATAGCGAGTGCGCTTGGAACCGCTTGTCTTGAAAATCAAGCGGTACAATCTCGAACACCTCCACTCGTGCATGCACTTGCAAAACTGGGAAACTCGCTCTCGTAGGTATAAGGTTGAATTATTGGGTCACACTAAATACTGACCCCTCATGACCAACTCACGACAACAGTTTTTTAAATGCACTTTCACAGAACATTAGTTGAACATAAGTCAACCATTAAATATATGCACAAGAGTCATATGCACCCAAACCACTTTCAAACTGTTGAAAAAATTGTGAAAAGTGTACAAAAAGAGTTTTTTACACCGAACTTAGTAACGAACGGAAATATCCGCTATGTTGTTTTTCGACGTACTTGGACGATTCCATTACACCGCAGGGGTGATACAATTTGCAAGATGATTATTTACCATTTTATGTGCCTCTCATAGTCCCCATAGAGTTTTAAAAAATATTATATTTAAACCTCCCCTTTAAACTTTGAATTCCAGAGTGTCGGCTTAGTTACTAACAAGAAAGAAAAAAAACAGCAGCTAAAACCAAAAAAAAAAAAGTACAACTAAGCCCTCAGAAATTACCCATCCCCCTGCGGTGTAATAGAATCGTCCAAGTACGTCGAAAGACAACATGGTGAATATATCCGTTTGCTACTAAATTCGGGGTAAAAAACACCTTTTTTACAGTTAAAAATACAAATTTTTCAACAGTTTGAAAGTGATTTAGATGCATGACTCTTGTGCATATATTAAACAGTTGACTTTTATGCCCCGCCGGCGAAGCCAGCCGAAGGGGCATATAGTGTTTGCCTTGTCCTTCCGTGTGTGCGTGCGTGTGTGTGTGTGTGTGTGTGTGTGGACATCATCCTTGTCCGAGCGATATCTCAACTCCAAACTTGGTTTGTGGATTGGTCATGGGATCCCCTAGAAGCCTATTTATTTTGGACCCCTCAGATAAATATTAAGCTCGTTATGGCTAAAACAAAAGAAATGTTGTCCGAGCGATATCTCAAGAAGGACTAGGCATATCAACTCCAAACTTGGGTTTGTGGATTGGTCATGGGATCCCCTAGAAGCATATTGATTTTGGACCCCCTCAAATATTAAGCTCATTTTGGCTAAAACCATAACTAAAAAAGGACTTGGTTTAGCAACTCCTATTTCAGGGGGGCATTTGTGTTGTCAACACACCATTCTTGTGTTCAAATGTTTTGTTAAAGTGCAAAACAAATCTCTTAGTTCCGGTTGTTTCCCCGATAGCCTCAAAGTTTCCTACATCAGGCCGCTCATCAAGAAACCAAACCTGGACAAGGAGATATTCAAAAACTACAGACCCGTTGCAAACTTAAAATATCTTGGAAAAGTCATCGAACGAGTAGTTTCATCACTTATTTCTGATCACATTCATACTTTCAACCTGTCCGACCTGTTCCAGTCAGCATACAAGCCTTTCAATGGAACCGAGGCTGCACTAGTCCGTATGAGCAACGATATTCTCTCTGCAATGGACAATGGTAACCTTACAGCACTAGTCCTGCTAGACTTGAGTGCCGCTTTTGACACTGTTGATCACAACATCCTTCTCTCTCGGCTCCAGAATGACCATGTGTATGCAGACGACACTCAGCTATACATCACGTTTAAATCTTCTCAAGAAAACGCCAATGCATCTATTGCAAGACTTGAGAACTGCATCCAAGAGAATCGACGTTGGACACAACAAAACTTCCTGAAGTTAAATGATGATAAGACAGTTCCTTCTATTTGGGTCACGTCAACAGTTAAATAAGGTTTCAGTGCCATACATCTCCATCGGTGATGCTCGGATAGCTCCCTTGCTGAAAGCTCGGAACTTGGGGGTTATTTTTTATTCATCAATGACACTTCAGCCACACATCAACAACATTGTTCGTTTATCATCATATCACATCAGGAATATAGGTAAGATTCGCAAGTACTTAGACAAAAGTGCCACTGAAAAGGTCATTCACGCATTTGTTATTTCTCGTCTTGACAACGGCAATGCTCTTCTCTACAGTCTTCCTAACAAATAGATTTCCCGACTTCAACGGCTCCAAAATACTGCTGCCCGCATTGTGACACTGTCTAGAAAATCCTGTTCTATCACCCCCATTCTGAAACAACTACACTGGCTCCCTATCTCTCAACGAATCATCTTCAAGCTGATGCGCATTGATTGTCCACAAAGCTCTTAATGGCAAGGCTCCCCACTATATTTCTGAACTGCTTCAAGTTTACACTCCATCAAGGAATCTTCGATCAGGTTCTCGGGGTGACGGGTCTTTTTCTTCAGCCGTGCCACGCATCTGGAACTCTCTACCACTTAATCTTCGATCTTGTCTCTGTACTGCAAAATTCAAGTCTCTTCTCAAAACTTTTCTTATGTCACAGGTTTTCAATGACTAATTTTGTTGTGTCTGTTTTTCTTTGTGTTGTGTTTTGTTTTTGGTTTTACTGCGCCTTGAACACCCAGCAGGGTGGATATGTGTGCATTACAAGTCTTATTAGGTGTTCGGGCCAACAGCCCGGAACACCTCTTATTTTTTTTAATTTTTTTTTTTATTGGATGTTCGGGCAAGAGCCCGAACAACTCTTTGATTTTGTTCGTTTTTTGTTTTTTTTTTCTTATTCTTCTCGCTGTCGATTGTCCGCAAGAAAAAGCATAGATGCGAAGCTTGCATTAAGTTGAAACTTTGCACACAGGTAGACAATAACCAGTAGATGACGCAATAGTTGTTACGTCACGATGACGTCATCAGTTGACGAGATACACTAATTCAAAGATTATTATTTCAAAAAATCATAACTTTTGATCTACATGAGGGATTTTTACAATCAATACATCATCGGAAAGGGCAATAAAAACTCCGTAAACGCCTCACAGACATGACCCCTTTTTGATCTTGTCTTCTGGTTCAAAATCGAGGTTGAAAATTTTAAAATTCATGTATAAAGAACTACAAAATTCCCCCATTGATTGCGCGTAAAGATTTTACAATTACATGTACATGTACTTTGTCACCACGTGTAAGCATGCGGTGCATTGCGGTCACCACGTGTAAGTATGCGATGCATTGAGGAGCATAGTCACGCTCTGCACCACGTGTTGATCGTTTTAGTCTGCGTTCGAGGCGTTCTCAACATAATGTCAGTTTCTTCAAAAGTAATTACTTGGTTTTATCTACGACCATACTGCGCTGATTACACCGGTCACTAAAGTTAAGCAAAATTGGGCCCAGTCAGTATTTGGATGGGAGACCACTTGGCGACTATTTATTTGTACTATTTATTTTTGTATTTAATTTTTTTTCTCCTATAAATAGCTTCGCTTTAGTCTGTTTTCAAGGCGTTTTCAACAAAGATTTCCCTCCCGGTTAGTTAGTCTCTTCTCCAATCGTCATTATGCATAAGCTCCTATATCCTCAACCACACAAGCTATTTTGACAATCTATACATCATATGAAAGGGCTTTACGTACGTAGTCTGTTTTCGAGGTGTTTTCAACAAACATTTCCCTTTCGGTTAGTTAGTCTCTTCTCCAGTCATTATGCATAAGTTCCTATGTCCTCAACCACACAAGCTATTTTGACAATCTATACATCATATGAAAGGGCTTTACGTACGTAGTCTGTTTTCAAGGCGTTTTCAACAAACATTTCCCTTCTGGTTAGTTAGACTCTTCTCCAGTCGCCATTATTCATCAGTTCACGTTTCCTCAAACACAAAAGCTATTTTGACAATCTATACATCATATGAAAGGGCCTCACATATTCCACAAAAATGGGTATGTTGGTGACCTTCTCTCGACTTTTTGACCTTTTTAAACTGGAAGAACCTGTAAAATGCTTTGAAAAGGCATTATTTAAAGGCTTTTAGGTTGAAATGTACACTTTTTGATGCTTTTTCCATAAAATTATTACACATCGAGAAAACTGTTTTGGTTTTGATTTCTTTGTAATTTGACAAGCTATTAACAATACTTGTTTCATTTATTCAAACACTGACCCAACAATAGCCGAACACCTAGTGTTTGTTTCTACAAATCTAGTTGATACTTCTTCTTCTTCTTCTTCTTCTGAATCTTCTTAGTACAAACAAATAAATAAAACAATCCAGATTTTCATCTTCTTCTCTTCGTCCCTTGTCCTTGAACAAAAGCACACTTCCCAAACTCATATGAACTTGAAACTTCGCACATAGTTAGATATGCATTAGGAGTGGAATAATGTGTTAGTTAGGTCATGATGACGTCATTCATTCTTGAGTTATAAAAATTCAAAATTTATTATTTCAAAAAATCATTATTTTTGATCCACGTGATGGATTCTTACAATCGATACATAATCGAAAAGGTCGTTAAAAACTCTGTAAAGGCCTCGCAGACATGACCCCATTTTTACCCTGTCTTCTGGTTCAAATCAGATTTTTTGAGTATTTTCGTCAAAAATACATTTTTTGTTTTGACTACTACCGTACTGCGTTGATCACACCGGTTCTCGTCCGATCAGTGAAGTTAAGCAACATCGGGCCCAGTCAGTACTTGGATGGGAAACCCGCTAAACCAGTTGTTGATGTTGTTGTTTGTTTGTTTTTTTTTGTTTTTTTTTAACTTCTTTTTAAAAATATTATATCAGCTTTGTTTATAGTCTGTTTTCAAGGCGTTTTCAATAAACATTCCCTTTCGTTTAGTTAGTCTCTTCTCCAGTCGTCATTATTCATAAGTTCCTATGTCCTCAACCACAAAAGCTATTTTGACAATCTATACATCATATGAAAGGGCTTTACGTACAAAGTCTATTTTCAAGGCGTTTTTAACAAACATTTCCCTTCCGGTTAGTTAGTCTCTTCTCTAGTCGTGATTATTCATCAGTTCCGATTTCCTCAACCACAAGAGCTATTTTAACAATCTACACATCATATGAAAGGGCTTTACGTACTTCACAAAAATGGATATGTTGGTGACCTTCTCTTGACCTTTTGACCTTTCTAAACCGGAAGTGCATGTAAAATGCTTTGAAAAGGCCTATTTTCATGGGTTTTTCCTTTGATAATTGTCCACCAGGGTGTATTTTTGTACTCCCGGACGCCGAACACCTTGTTTTTGTTATGACAAAAACTTAAGTCTAGTGTATTTTTAAGTTTGTTCGGCCAACTCAAAAATACCTTGTCCGCTAACAAAAGCACCTTTCCCAAACCCGTATGAACTTGAAACTTCACACATACATGTAGATAGGTATTTATTAGGAGAGGAAACCGCTTAAGTTACGTCATGATAACGTCAACCGTTCTTGAATAAGTTTTGACTGGCAAAAGGTCACCTACGGAGCTCCAGGAGTGCCATCCAACATATTGAGTTACCGACATACGCTATCTCATCAAGACGACTTATTTCGTGGAACCAGTTACTAACCGACATATTATTTTGCTAAGTCGACTTATTCAAAACTATCAGTTGACTTAACAACATAATTTATCTCACCAAGTCGACTTAGATAAAATGGTAAGTCGACTTACTGACATAATTTATCTCACCAAGTCGACTTACAGTAACTAATTAAGAAGTTTACTTATACAAAGCCTGCACACGTTGCAAATTGAGATTGCGAGTTAGGGCCCGCGTGATCGCTAATAATGTGGGGCGTTTTTTGTGCCTGGGATGCAGAAGAATAACCACAATCTAAGACTTGAATCAAGTCTACACCTCGTCCAACTCCGATTGTATTAGTCAATTCAGGCATCCTCTTCAATTTTATTTTATGTAACAAGCAAAATTATTAATTTACTGATTTTATTTAAAAGAGGTTAATGGCTGTTAGCAAACTGCGTCCAACTAACACTACATGGTGTACATGTACTTGCAAAATAGGTTTTGACCCTACTAAATAACTACGTGAGAAGATTGAGACAATAAATCATGAATTCAGTTCAAACGGATAAAAGTTTGTTTTCGTCATATTATTCATCAAACTATAAGCCTTTACACAATTAAAATCTTCACAACAAAATGTATGTATGGAAGGTACCAGACAGCACGTAGCTCTAGCCGAGTTGAAAAGTGACAATACCAAAGTGCAACCATGAGCCGTGAAGTTACATTATTATATGATGGTTGTCAAAAGGATAAAAAGGTTGTTGTCGCCACAACCAACCCCCTTATATTCAACGAACCATGTGAATCTATTCAAACAAACAAAACCTTCTAAAGAATATCCATGCATAGATTTGCCAGGTGCATAACATTATGTCCCAGCCAGCACTGTGATTTATGTGTGTGTTTTACTAGTTTCCTCACTCCCCAACCAAAGTGACTACAATACGTCTCTATTGAATAACAATGGTATATTTCGACATGGTTTTTATTTTCAGCTTTTCCATAGATCCTGTTTTTTATGACTCCCAAAAATGGCCGACCGTGTTAGTTCGCAAAGTAAAAGGAAAACCACGCAATTTCGAGGCAAATTTGTGTGGATCATTTTATTCTACTTTTACAACATCTTTCCAACCATTATGTATTTTATAACAAACGGTTACAAACACTTTTTATAGACCAACTCGTCCGATCCAAGACAACGTGTTCCTTTAACGCATGTAATGTTATTTACATAAAATAAGAAAATACTGGAACCCACGATCGGGCTAAGCATACTAATTATGTGTCGTTTGGAACCTCCTTAACATCTCCTGCCCTAGTGGTGCCCGATCCAAGGCGTCAAACATGACTTAAAGCCATTGACCCTTTCGGTAAACAGTATTGCCCAAGGCCCACACTTCGTGTATCACAACTTCTATATCAAATAACACCTGTGAAAATTTAGCCTGGAGAAAATAACGGGAAAACCCACCCTCGTATTCGCGCGTTTCGCCGTGTTATCACATGTGTTTAAAATAAATCCGTAATTCTTTTGACCCAGAGGTGCTCGGTCCAAGTTGTCAGACATAATGATAATGAAGTAAATTTAATCACAAACAATGGAACCCCCATGAGTGGGCTAAGCACGGGCTAATCATACTAATACTCTGGTAGCACCATGTAATGCTTTACAAGGTGCTGTGGCGCAATTTTGCTGCCGATCGGACCGGGAACACCGGGGCGAAATCCTTCTCTTTTCGATAAGTACACTGGGTTTCTTTTATATGCGTTACATAACACATGGGACCAACGGCTTTTTTGTCCCATCCGAAGGACGAAGCAATGATTAAGTGACATCATAATTTTGTAAAGTTAAGAAAACTCCTAAACATCTTTTGACCCAGAGGTGCTCGGTCCAAGTTGTCAAACATAATGATAATGATGTAAGTTTAATCACAAACAATGGAACCCCCATGAGCGGGCTAAGCACAGGGTAATCATACTAATATTTTGTAACCGTTGGAACCTACTTTATATCTTTGCCTGGTCAAACATCATTTAAAGGGGCATTACAGCATTACATTTAGTTTTAGCCCGCAAACGTAAAGTTAAAAAGCAATATAAAGACTAGGAAATAGAGTGCTCTCATAGTGTGCACAAGGTTTGATACACACACATCTCAACGCGTGTTCAGGCTGTTAAGCCAACTTCTTAGTTTCTGTAAGTTGACTTGGTGAGATAGTTGTAAATAGTTGCGTTAAATAATAAGTTTACACTTGGCGCCTCATAAGGGAACGTGTTCCTTTAATTGTTAGTTGTTCGAGCAACAACCCTTTTGATGCTAAATTACCATAATACACATCGAGAAAAAAAATCTTTGCATTTTTAACAACACTTATTTCATTGACTCAAACGCTGACCTTGACGATATCCGAACACCTTGTGTTTGTTTCTACAAACACTAAATTCTAATTATTATTATTATTATTATTATTTAAAAATTGTTGTCGTAAGTTGTCGTGAGTTGTCGGTATTTAGTGCAACCGGAATTATTTGGTATTCACTGTGCCTGCGTCGTATACAAGAGATTTTATGTGCGTCGGTTATGTCCGTCCGTGGTGCGTCATTTTCCGAGGTTGGTAAGTCAAAAAATCGTTCGGAGGACTGTCCAAATCTGCAACAAGTGTGTCAATTTTTTGACTCGGGGTGGGTCTTTGGACACGCAAATCCAACTCACATATGGACAGTGACGCACCCTCCTCGGGGGGTCCTCTAGTGCGTCTTACTATTGGTAGGTGTATAAACTGTAAGGGAATCAATGATGTGTGGTGAAGAGGTTTTAAACTAGTGGTTTGTAAACCCAACGAGGCCTGGTTCTTGATAACCAGGCCTCGGCGGGTTTAAACCACTGGGTGAAAGGGGCAACGACGGCAATTGACGTCGTTGCCGTCGTGAAGTATCAGGGCTGAGTTTAAAAGTGATTTAGGTGCATATGACTCTTGTGCATATATTTAACAGTTGACTTATGTTCAAATGTTCTGTTAAAGTGCATTTAAAAATTGTGTTGTGAGTTGTGACGGTCGTTGGTTGTCGGTATTCAGAGCGACCCTCTCGAGCCGCAAACGACAATCTGGTCCATTACATATAATTTCGACAGCTAGTCACCAGATTTGCCCCATTTTTACCATTTTCAAAAATTATTACACAAATTCTAAGGGCACGAACTTAATCCTCAATGTCTAATGAACATTCGAAACCCCTTTCTGTGAAAGGGGTGTTACAAGGCAGTGCTGCAGTGCATTACTGAGTGAACGGCGGGCTATGTGAAAGGATAGCGTGCAAATCTTACCTGCAAGAAGGCATCAATTTCATTAGATTTACATTCCATTGCAGCATACATTTTCAGGTGGAAGATTTTCGTGGAATAATGAAGCTTCCATCATTCAGAAATTCCCGTTTTGATCGTATTCTCACATTTTGCCGTGCGTACGCGTACATTCGCATGTAAGCCAAAGACATGAACAAATTTATGCCCTTCTTGGTCACCAAATCTTGATTGCACAGCGTTAACATGCAAGCCCGTCTTGCGTTCGCACGTCACAGACAAGTGAGAATACAATTAAAACAGGAATTTCTTAAGGGTGGGCATTTGGGAGCTGCATTATTTCGTAAAATGTTTTTACCAGGGCTTCCGTAGACCTACGTATAAAGAGGACCAATCTACTTTGTATCCTTGGCCTCAGCACCAACACAATCCAATGTTTGTGCATGGTGAAGTTTTATCTCCATCTCATTCTCGATCTTTTAACTTAATGATCGAATGCTGCTGTTGTGCTGTTCTTGTACGTATCGTGTAAATAACACTGCTGCTGGAATTAGAAAAAGAAAAAAAAATGAGAATGATCAATGAGAATGAGAATCATCTTAATAAATAAACTGCCAAATTCCAAGTGTCAGTTGTTGGCTTTGTAAAAGTGTTGATCTTAATTCTACACCATAAGATGGAATGAGTTCATTGTCATGATGTTTGTAAACCTCTCTCTCTATTGCAGGCAAATATGTCAGCATTCTCTGGGGTGAAAGCAGGCAAGAAAGCAGTAAGTATTCATTTATGTTTAGAGACTAATCTACTATGGGTTGGGGGTTGGGAGAATCATTGCATTTGCATATGTAGAACAATCCTCACTTATTAAAACATTGATGTTGGAGGCCAAGTTTGAGAGGCTGAGATTCCAAACACACCATGCAGAATTTCACATCAGTAACTACAGATGTATTCCAGACTTCTTAATTTTCCGCATCATGGTGAACACGGAAATTGGTGTAGAACACAGAATCAATTCAATTGCATGGAATTTCACGGAATTAAACAAAAATGTCAGAATTAAACAGAAATCTAAATAATAGGTTTAAATATTGTCTAAAGTAAGATCGAGAACCAACAAAAACAACATTAAAATACCTTGAAAGTTTTTATTCTTGCGATATAAAGTCCATCACTAGGCCTACCGATTGGATCTTTCCCACGCACACTCCGCCTGATAGGCCGGCCGGCTGCATTTACATATTTCAGTCTGTGTATTGTTTGCCAGCATTCCACTTTGTATGCTTACCTATGCGAAGTGTAGGGTTCCAGACGACAGTGCCATGAACCATGCGCCAATGTTTTTCCAGGACAAACATGAACAGATAATTACCCACGTTCGTCCTGGAAAAAAACAAATACGCAAACCGTGCTGGTATCCAACCATTATAAGCACAAATGGATAGGTTTCCGTTCGGGGAAACTCCACAACGCAAGCGCTAACGTTATCAGTATCACCACACATTCTAGTGAGACAATAATACGCTTTTTCCTGCATGTTTATTGATCATAGTTTCAGTGTTAAGGTAATAAATTTACATTGAGCTTTGTAAGTGGGTATTTGTGTCATGTTTATAGGGTTTTTTTTTTTTTCACCTTAAATTTACACTGTTGTTATCACGGAAACAGTTAAAAGATAACACCGGTAATGGAATTCAGGGTTTTAGAAAACAGAGTTCAGGGTTTTAGAAAACGGAAAATTCTGATGTCTGGTTTTCTTTATTAGGGCATAAGTTTTGACAAACAATCTGCTCGGCGACACTGCACGCATTGTCCGCTTGACTAAATACTGGCGTTACCTAAAAACGTTATAGTGACTTATAATATGACAAATAAATACTTGCTGTTATAATTTATCTATTGGATGTCGACATCCTAAAAGTAGGATGTCGTCTTCAAATAAGTTACCTTGATAAATAAAATAAAATGAAGATGAATTACATTAAGGTGGTTTAAGGAACTTGTTGCCTTGGATCGATCGAGTTGGTCTTTGAACAGCGTTTGAAACCGTTATGAAATGCAAATGGTTAGATAGATAATTTAAAAGTAGAATATAATTGTCCACACAAACAAGCCTTGAAATTGCACGGTTTTCCTTATTACGTCGCAAAGAAACATGGTCGGCCATTTTGTGGAGTCAAAATGTTAACTCAAAGAAATGGCCGACCATGCTAGTTTGCGTCGTAAAAGGAGACCGTACAATTTCGAGTCATACTTGAGTGGATCATTATATTTTACTTTTAAAACATCTTTTTAACCATGCATTTAATAACACACGGTTTCAAAATGCTTTTCAAAGACCAACTCGTCCAATTCAAGGCAACGCGTTCCTATTAAGGCATTCTGCAGTTCCAAAACTGTAATTTTCGCGGTTTGTATGTTGATTTGACATTTTTTTTTTAACTCCTACGGTTTATTCGCCGGGCAGCTTGCATGCAGACATATTAATATTGAAGAAGAAAAAAAAAACTTCTTATAACAAATACAAAACAGACATGAAAAATCATACACTGGCGCACCAAACTCGCTCTGAAAATCCTTTAACAAGAAATTATTGCGACATGGAAGACTCCACCAACCTTGGTCTCCTGTTACAAGGCCATGCCTCGATTTTATTCCAGATGAATGGGTCACAAAAAGTCCTATTTCTACTCCACAATAAATCCATCTGTCCAACAAGACCGTTTTTGTACATATTTATGAACACTTTGAACGTCACAATAAGTCCAGCGACTCTGCATATAGCGAATTGGAAATAATAGTAATCCTTGGACCCATAAAATAATCCACGATGTGTCACGATATAATGGGGTCCAGCGCAAGGCAAGATCATGAGTACAAGGATAGCTGCAAGCTAAGTGTAATTGCTTACTTCTGGGTGCATGTTTTTTGGGAGATTCTTTTTTATTTAGAGCAGACTTTGAAATCTCGTCGGATGGTCGGACTCGTCTGTCACTTCACCCCTCATCAAGCGGCCCATGGATGTAAGCAAATCATCGCGGGATTTGGAGAATAAACTTGTTTGAAACAAAACGCACGTTAAAGCCATTATACACTTTCGGTAAATAGTGTTGTCCAAAGGCCCACACTTCGTGTATCACAACTTATATATAAAATAACAAACCTGTGAAATTTTAGGCTCAATCGGTCATCGGAGTTGGGAGAAAATAATGGGAAAACCCACCCTTGTTTCCACACGTTTCGCCGTGTCATGACATGTGTTTGAAATAAATCCGCAATTCTCGACAACGAGAATTGATAATTGTTTTAATGTTTTCTCAAAAAGTAAAGCATTTCATGGAATAATATATCAAGAGAAGTCTTTCACCATGACCTTCTGTAAACCCTGTAAGTTAATTGTAAAACTGTGAACTTTATATTTTTTTCTGTTCTGAAAGTGTATAATGGCGTTAATAAGGAGGTTGCAGCAAAGATCTTTCTTTATTTTCACAATATTTAAATGAAAATGCTAACAATTAAAAATAAAGTTCTGCTGGTTGGAGTTTGTTATCTTCGGTCCTGCTACTTGCGCCGTCAACTCGCCGTCAACTCCCTTGTGCCGTCTATTCGCCTGTGCCGTCTATTCGCTGTCAACTCAACCACTACGCAGATGGCAGGTATGAATTAGTTTTCACCCAAGACGTCAGCTATCAATTTACACGGCGCGCAGTACATAAGAAACTATGCTGTACCAATCATTGACATTTTGGGCCTAGAATAATCCATATGCAGAAAGGCACCCTCTGTTGTCCATATTGTGTAAGCTCTGTAAAAAAAAAAAAGCAAAATGGCAGCCGATGGTTTTGCTGCTTAATGAGTAAAACCTAAATTTTTTAACCGAAATGTAACTCAAAGTTATGAAAATTCTCCTTTAGCTAATACTTTACAGTTCTTTGCCTCTTTTGTGGATTTTAAATGTAGTATTGTAGGAGTTGACAGCGAGTTGACGGCACCAAGTGAGTTAAAGGCGAGTTGACGTCAAGGTAGGACCCCACTTTCGCACAGCCCCTTTCTTCGTGCGCTCGTGACTGTGGTTTATTTGCCAGGCGGTTTATGCGCCGACACTTAAATATTTCATTCCAAGGTTTCCCATAGATAGACTGATATTCCCCATAGTAGTAACCTTGGCAAAATGAAAATGTCCCGCTCTCTCAGGCCTGCTGTTTGACAACATTGAGGTTGACTAAAATAAAGTTGTGTGAAGTTGAATATTGTTGATGTTTGTTTGCTCTTAGATGTTGGGGACGTTGGGTGTTCTAGCAGCAGGTAGTGCTGGTATTGCCACTGCTCTACATATGTCTGTCAATGCTGAGGAAATTGATCTTCATGTTCCTAAGTTTCCATGGAGTCATAATGGATTATTCAATTCATTTGACCATGCCAGGTAATGTAGTAAGTTCTATTGTTTAACCAATGTGGCAAACTAATGCCATCATTTTGTGATACAACAGGATGAGTTGAATTGTCAGCTTAAGATTCAGAGCATACAGGATACATGTAGATTAGCCAATCATTGGTGGTTTCGGCCAAACGCCGAAACCACCTTTGATTGCGTCGAGATTTTTTTATTTTTTTATTGTTATTATTATTGTTATTATTCTTCTTTCCAAAAATTCTCATATTATTTACACGTACAAATTTGTGAGCGTTCGTTCTCAGGAACTAAAGTCCTAAAAGACACAAACAATACATGAAATGAAAGCCTGTGTTCTAACTTAGATCAAGCAGCAGTTCGACCGAAGGTTTTTAATCCTTTGTTGACGATACTAACGAGTTAAAAACACCTATCGCCAACAAAGCACGATTGTCTTGTGTGTGTACATTGCACGTAACTCACGCTGTACATCGCATACGGCCATCACTGCACACAGGCATTCCCACGCTAGGCATACGGCCGGCCAAAACCACACATAGTCCACACGCATTGCATCGTTCATTTTGGCACGCTGCTTCGCTTCTACAGTTAATGGTGAACGTGTATCTCGCCCTCTTGCTTTTGGAGAGTCCTCAGACTACGGAAGCGTTTGGGATATTAGTAATAGTAGCGGTTTATTCCCACGTAAATTCATTGAATTCTCCCACCACAGTTCATTTTAAGGGTCTGTGTGGTATAGTTTATTAATAAATTTAGCCTTGGCGTAGTAGTTAAGTTTATTATTTAGAAGTTTATTATTTAAAAATTTATATCGTCGCGTTTGCACTGTGAATGGACGGGATGTACATTTACAATTCATTATTTAAAACTTTATATCGTCTGAACCATACGGAAAAGAGTTATAATTGTTGCTCTAAAACAGGTAGGTCATGAACCAAGTGTCATAAAGTCACAATGTTTATGCCATCTTGTAAGTCTTGACACAAGTGCATTTTTTGTAAACATCAACTTTGACCTTTCCTTTCAATCCAAATAAGAAATTCAAACGGCTTACGTCCAAACTTAGCATTTTTTTTATATGACGCGTGATTTTGTCCATATGATGATATTTTCTCTTTTTGTACCACCAACGGCCAAAACCCCAGTGTTTATGGGCTACAAACTTATCTTTAGTATTCTTATTACATTACTTCACAATCATGTCAATGAACCTTTTTAAAACAGCTAGACTTCAGCATATTGACAAGTCAAGTAGTCCCATGCATACGCACAGAAATATGCATCAATGTCTGCTGACAATCGGAAACGATCCATTAACTCCGCCCCATTGCGTATTGGGCAAAATAAATAAAGTCTGATATGGGTGCGCGCATGCTTGGTGCACCCCGTAGAATTGTGCTGAATGGCATTGGAGAGGCTCACTTGTTCTTGCTCACACGTGCTGCGTGGATCAATCTATAGACATAGGATCCCACACTTTTCTGATATGAAGAATCTGCTACTATGGTTGAAC
Organism: Asterias amurensis; assembly: GCF_032118995.1. Classification (NCBI taxonomy): domain Eukaryota; kingdom Metazoa; phylum Echinodermata; class Asteroidea; order Forcipulatida; family Asteriidae; genus Asterias; species Asterias amurensis. The sequence goes on along the minus strand of NC_092650.1, from coordinate 9,028,291 downwards.
GGAATTTAAACAAAAGGGTCATCCGTGTCAAATCACCCATTGTAAGGCTATGGTCCACAAGCAAAATCATGACATACATACGTATGGACATGTATCAAATGTACATGTACTTTGCACAGGAAAAGTGAAGTAGGACAACTTTGAGTGGAGCTTGAAAGCAAGCCAAAAATATTTTATCTCGAAATTTTTGATATTGTGGAGAAAACATATAAGGGTAAATTTTCACCGAAGTTCCACAAGGTCAAATTCAAGGTCAAAGTAGAGGTCAAAAGGTTATCATACCTAAACATGTTCCTACAAAAAAGACATTTTTGGAAAGCTTACACAATTTCCATTCCAAAGACACCAAAGTCAACCAATTTGACCCAAAGGTTACCAATTTATGGTCAGTTGAATGTCAGAGGTCAGGCGCATTTTGACCGAAATCAACAAGAAAGAGCATGCCGTAGCGCGAAAACCGTTTATCGGATGGAACTGAAATTTAAAATTTGAGCTTGTTGAGCCACGATTACCTCATAAACCAAATATGAGCAAATTTGAAGAGGGTAGGGTTTAAAATTGCCTTTTTGGGGGTGATTTGACACGGAATGGCCCAAAAACTTAAACAAGTCACTTAAACCAAATTGGTCATTATTTTTTTCTTGTTAAGTTATTATTTGATAATCAGTGTAATGTTTTCTTCCCTGTAATTTTGTTGATATTTGAATTAGCCCCCTTCCCCCAACCCCTTGTTTGATTTTTGAACTAGTGTTGCTTTCTGTGGTTGCTGGCATCTATGCATGGTTCAGAGCAAAGGCTTCTGTGGATTCAACACTGAAGTACACTCGGATAACTAGCATAAAAACCTGGCTGTATTATGGCATTAAATACGTCACAACATGGATTGGATGAAGGTTGTTTATCTTCATTACTATGCATTTTCCATTATCTTATTTGAATTGAATATGTAGTGTGACATCACAGGGCTGTTTGATTTATAGGTGCTTTGAGCTTGCTGTGAATCACAGCATTCTTGCTTAGTGTGAAACTAATAAAAAAATAAGTTTTTCACATAAGATAATTCTCATTGAGTTTTTTTAGTTTTACTCAATTTATGCACTTCTGTACCTTCCTACTATGTACCTGTATAACAGAAGAACACATGTTAATTTCATTCATGTTGATTTGTAAGATTGTCAAACATGCCTTTGTTCATTTCCTTCCCTTACTACACACAGTATTCGTAGGGGTTATCAAGTGTACAAGGAGGTGTGTTCAGCTTGTCATAGTATGAAATACTTGGCTTTTAGAAATCTAGTTGGTGTCTCTCACACAGAGGGTGAAGCTAAAGTTCTAGCTGAAGAGGTAAGATCATACTGATAAGAAACCACCTTACTTGCACCACATGAAGAGACACTTGTGTTTAAAAACATTTATATTACTCTTCATTAATTTAACTTACTATGATTAAAATAACATCACATTTGCATCATTTAGGATCTCCATTTCATGTTTGGTAAAATGTCAAAGAGTGTCTGAAATAGTGCTTTCAAAGATGCTTAACCTTTAATCAATGATTTGGTACACATAGGTAATCAAGAGTCACGTCATTAGTGCTTGCACACTTTCCTTTAATCAATGATTTGATACATATACGTGTAGGTAATCAAGAGTCATGTCAGTAGTGCTAGCACACTTTCCTTTAATCAATGATTTGGTACATATAGGCAATCAAGAGTCATGTCAGTAGTGCTAGCACACTTTAATCAATGATTTGGTACATATAGGTAATCAAGAGTCATGTCAGTAGTGCTAGCACACTTTCCTTTAATCAATGATTTGGTACATATAGGCAATCAAGAGACATGTCAGTAGTGCTAGCACACTTTAATCAATGATTTGGTACATATAGGTAATCAAGAGTCATGTCAGTAGTGCTAGCACACTTTCCTTTAATCAATGATTTGGTACATGTAGGTAATCAAGAGTCATGTCAGTAGTGCTAGCACACTTTCCTTTAATCAATGATTTGGTACATATAGGCAATCAAGAGTCATGTCAGTAGTGCTAGCACACTTTCCTTTAATCAATGATTTGGTACATATAGGTAATCAAGAGTCATGTCAGTAGTGCTAGCACACTTTAATCAATGATTTGGTACATATAGGCAATTAAGAGACATGTCAGTAGTGCTAGCACACTTTCCTTTAATCAATGATTTGGTACATATACGTGTAGGTAATCAAGAGTCATGTCAGTAGTGCTGGCACACTTTCCTTTTTCTTTCAAATAAAACACTGAATATTTGTTTGAAATCTATCATCATTAATGATAAATGGTTATTTATGGTTTAGTACATGGTTCAAGATGGTCCTGATGAGACTGGTGAAATGTTTGATCGTCCTGGCAAGCTATCCGATTATTTCCCTAAACCATACATCAATGATGAAGCAGCTAGAGCATCTAATGAAGGTAAATACTGCACTTTCCATCTTTTATTAGACTGTTTTTTATTTAAACTTCAATAATGTGTTAAAATAATAATTACTTAAAGTGTGCAATATGTTTCCAGATTTTTGTTGTTGAAAACTTGTTGAATACTTGAAATGTGTACTTTAAGTGGGTCGATGATTTTGACAATTTCTTTGAGTGTTTAAAAGTTTCTTAGTTCTCAATGGTATTAAATTTAAAGACACGGGAAGGAGCTCCAGTCCTCTAATGAATAAAGGATGAGCATTCGCCAAAATACACTCATTGGCTTGTTCATTTATGTATTTATAATACATAAATGAACAAGCCAAATGAACAAGCCAATGACAGCTAAAATATATCAAATAAACTTCTCATGTACAGGTTTAATGGTAACCCATAGCAAACAACACAAAAAGTTACAACACTAAGTACATACAGTACATAACATTACACAGTGCACAGTGAAAGTTCACAAAAAGGTCAGCACACACAGAGGCTAACGGATGCACACATGATTTTACAAATAAAACGATCCAAATAGAGAGCTACAAATCGCAATAATGCAGGCATAAATGAGAGCCAAAACACAAAATAATACTCACAGATAAACTTATCCCTCCAAGATTAATGGGTTTTTGGAGCATGGCCAGAGCAAAATTATTTACCACTTCATGGAAAATGACATCATACAAGCAAAACTTTTTAAAGTGGCTTATGGTGGCATTTATAAATGCCTTGAACACTTTTGAGGTGCTATGTTTTTCTTTACCAGTCACATGACAGACCGACTTCAACTTAACATTGTATAGACCAATCCGATGCGCACCAGTTGCGCAAGTGTTATGCACCGTACGCGATGGCTGAGGTGTACATGTGCCTAGTTTTGTGTACAAAGATAAGAGGTAACTATGTTCTTTTTCACTCTTTATGGAAATTAAATGTTTTCCTCAACAACTAACACAATTTCCTTGCCAGGACATCATGATATACTAATGTACAGACCTTCGTTATAGAAATAGAAGGAGTTCTTTTAATCGCTCTCCTGAGAATACTCATCAGGAGCTCAATTTGAGCTCCTAAAAAATCACTCTTAGATTTTCCAGGAGCTCAATTTGTTTGGCTAGCATTCTCAGATTATGATTACTAAATTAAATGGTCAGGCCGGAAGTACACAAATAAAATTTACAGAAAAAATAAAATAAAGCAACCCCGATCCCACCCCCGCGTGACAAAAGAGAGCGTTTAATATTATGCTGGTGCATTCTTCCAAAGCGACCTCTAGTGTTCAATGTTTCTTTTATTTATTGTCGCACGCAAAGTAACAACGACTACAGGCGTGAAATCTGCTTTTGTGTTAAAAATAAAATACACCGTAATGATGGAGGGAGCACTGTCGATCGCACACCTGAAGACAGTCCCAGGAGCGTGGTAGGAGTGCGATCGCGCTCATCAAAAACAAAGGCCTGAATGTAGATCACTGGCCACAAATATTTGCAACTAAATGGAAACCGAATCATCTTGAAAACGGTGCTTGTCTTAGGTGAGTAAGGGGAAAAAGACGAGGAAACTGCATAATAGTTGCTAAAATGGGTTACATCAGCAGAGTATTTTGTCAGAATTTCAGTATTTTACTCTGTGCCTAATTTTAAAAAAGTTATCAAAAATCGTCATGTTATGCAGCCATGTCGGAGAAATCTCATTGACATTAAGTTTCCATAAAGAGTGAAAAGGGAAATGATTTTCTCGTGTCTTTGTGCACAAAATTAGGCACAAATACACATCGCAGCAGTGGCGCGCAGCGCCCAGCACTTGCGCGCCTGGATTGGTGTACAGGGTGCACAGTGATGCACCTACTGTGCTGTTTATCATTGTGTTCAGCTCGATGGGAAGTAGGGCTGTGTGTTCCAAGAATCCAGCATACCATGGTAGATGATCAGCCATGCAGCTGGGGTTTTTGATTCACAGTGGACGCATACTCATATTGCTTCATTGAAAAACTTTGTTTGTAAAGTTAAGGTTCATTGTAACAAGTATATTTCTAGTCCGGCAGTCCAACAGTTCTTACAAATAATACCACACAGAGGCATGAAAGAGATTTACAAATACCAATGGAAATGATGTACATAACAAAGCAATATTTTCAATGAAGGAGTAACCTAGTTGGCAAGTAAGCTACCAAATAAGATTGTTTTAACAATCTTATTGTGCACATGCATGTATATATGCACACAGGTTTCTTGGCTGGGTAAGTGTTGTGGTCGAATGGTTAATTTGCTAACCATTTAAAAACAAAACTTGTCAGAATTAATTTTTTAACGCTTAAAACTTTTTTCACGAAGATGCCTGTTTGTTATACTGAGATATAAAAGCTGATATTTACTTGCTTATTTTGATTTGTTTTATTTATAAATATTTGTCTGGTAGTAAAGTGTGAGCTGTTTTCAGTGAATGTTGAAATCATTGTTCCACAAACTAGAACTGCTGTAATCATGAACTTGTTGTGATTTGTAGGAGCCCTGCCTCCTGATTTGAGCTACATTGCTCTGGCTCGTCATGGGAATGAAGACTACATCTTCTCTCTACTTACTGGTTACTGTGATCCACCAGCAGGCGTTGAGGTTAATGATCCATTATATTATAACCCATACTTCCCTGGACAAGCTATTGGTATGGCACCTGCACTCTACAATGAAATCATTGAGTATGAAGATGGTGAGTTTCCACAATGTAGTCACTGACTATTTTACAGTTGATTCTCATTCAGAGGAACTTGGAAGTCAAGACTCTGGCTGATACAAAATATTTGCCAATCTGAAATCATCCTGTGCATGTTTCAATTTATTTAGTACATGTAGTACTGAACAAACCACCACAGGCAAGTGAAATTATATGTGATGCAAGGTAATTTTTGCCCAATTTTGAGCAAGAGACTGGTTGAACACTGTGTGGTTCAAATAGTATGTAAATAACGGAGAGTATTTTAAATAGAAACACTCTTAGTTAAATTGCCCTCTACAGTACACTAATCCCCATTGTTATTTATCTGCAGGGATATGCGGCGTTTTTTTCATGCGTGACCTCGGTTTGAATACTAATTGGTCAAAAGGGCTTCTGGAATTCTGTCATTTTCAGCCTTTTCTGAAAAGTCTCAACCAAAATAATGTACCAGTAAATTGAAACAAAGAGCATATCTGTCGATATGTATAAAAACAATCGGTGCAAGTCAATTTTTAAAAAGAGAAATTTGTACGTGAAAAATGGCTTCCAAAACAGAGAAAACAAGTCACAAAAACACGGCAAATTTTGCCCTTATGAACGTCGGCAACAGTCCCAAATTAGTATGTATGGATAGATTATTTCATATTGTACCTGGAAATATTTAACCGAGACCTAATCTTTTCTAGTCCAGTCAGGATACAGTGGTTTCCACCGTTAATCCAAATCTCACATTACGAAAAAAAAACACCAAAACTCACCACTAGACAACATGGTTTTTCTGCACGCTGATTGGCTAACGATGACATCATCGATTGATATCGGCATTGTTATTTCGCGTGTATGGTACCCTGACCAGCGAGAAAGCGTTCACCATAATAACCAAAGGGCCTGTCTAGCATGAGCTGATGAACGTGGGCACATGCCGGCAGTGCATTTGTGATTTTTTGTGAACTTGTTTTTGCTTAAATTTGAAACAGAAAAGGGGCAAGAAGTGTGTAATTTATTTGGAAATGGCAATTTCAGTGGTTCGAAAAGATTGCAAGGTTGGGTTGAATTAAATTTGCCCATGAAGTGAAGGACACGGTAGTTGGTTTTTATTTAGTTTGAAGTCTAGAAAAAACACTATTTGACGAAAAAGAAAAAGAAAAAAAAAAGGCTTAGTGGAACTGAAACAGGGGTTGCAAACAACGAAAAGTGTGTAACAGTAAATCAGGGAAACTTTACAAAACACAGCCAAAGCAAGAATTTTAAGTCTGACTTGGTTATCGGGTATGGAGTCGGGAACCGTTTAAGTGGGCCACTGCTCCTTCTTACAAATCATTTTATCGAGTTTAACTTTAAACCTTCGTATCAACAATTTTAAATTAAAACTTAGTAAAAGAACACCCATGATTGGAACCCATTACCTTTGGTTATGGGGCCCGGAGTCCTACCACTGGGCCACTGCTCGTACTTATAATGTTTGAGTTAAATTTTAAACCTTCGTATCAACAATTTTAAATTAAAACTTGGTAAATGAACACCCATGATTTGAACCCAGTACCCAGTGTTTTCAATGGTTTATCTGATATTTTACTGAGTTTATTTGATCAAAACAAGCTTTGATTTCAGCATGTGTAGCATGAGATGACTACCTGGGTGCATATTGCATTTTTTCTTCTTATGTGAACTTGTTTTTGCTTGAATTCGAAACAAAAAAAGGAAAAAAATAATGTGTAATTGTTTTGAAAATGGCAATTTCAGTGGTTCAAAAGGATTGTAATATGGGGCGAATTTTGCTAAACTTTGCCCATAGAAAAAATTGTGAAAACCGCTGCACTATAGTTTTTTATTTATAGTATAGAAAATATAGTATTTGACCCCCCCCCCCCCAAAAAAAAAAGACAAAAACAATGTTTAGCAAAACTGTAACATGGTTTGCAAACAAAGAAAATTGTATATAGCTAAAAGTAAATCGGGGAAACTTTACAAAACACAGACAAAGCAACAATTTTAAGTCACTGGTTTATCTGATATTTTACTGAGTTTATTTTATCAAAACAAACTGTGATTTCAGCCTGTTCTGTGTAATATTATTTATTGCTTGTTTTATTCTAATAACAGGAATAAAACAACAAACTTGTTACCTGTCCTGACCCGTTTTTGTTTTTTGTTAAAAATAAATAATAATGGTATAGTGGCCTAGTTGATAGCATATCATAACAAAGAACATTCCCATAAAATGTGCATTGTAAAAGCACAGTGATAAAAACAAACATAGGCATACCCTTTACTGCATAGAATAAAAAATTTAAAACGTGCAGCCATAGTATATGAAATGAAATCGCTTACTCTGAATTCATTTATCAAGTAAATATACGAAACACTTTTTCAATAATTTAAAATTGTTGTAATAAAACTTTTTATAAAAGTTTCAAATGTAAATAGAACTGAACTAACAAAATATATAAAAGTATATGAAACGAAATCGCTTCCTCTAAAATCATTCAGTTTTCCACAATTAAAAGGCTAAAAACGGAGCTTCAATGTTAACCAAAATACGTCAACAAAAAGAGGAAAGCACCTTGTCACACCCACCACGCCATCTTGCCCAACATCTACACGGTACATGACAGGTGGTTTCCCACGGATCGCCTGCTGTAGAACCTCAATTGATGATGTCATCGTCTGCCAATCACCGTGCAGGAAACCATCTTGTCTAATGGTTTCTTTTTTTGAAAGTTGCTGTATCCTGACTGGACTAGGAACGATCCGGTCTCGGTTTAAACATTTCCAGGTAGAATATGAAATAATCTATCCTTACATACTAATAGGGGACTGTTGCCGACGTTCATAACTGGAAAATTTGCCGGGTCTTTGTGAGTTGTTTTCTCCGTTTTGGAAGCCATTTTTCACGTACAAATTTCTCTTGCACCAATTTTTTAAATACATAACGACAGATATGCTCTTTGTTTCAATTTACTGGTACATTATTTTGCTTGAGACTTTTCAGAAAAGGCCGAAAAAGACTGAATTTCAGACGCCCTTCGTACTAATAAGTATTCAAACCGAGGTCACGCATGAAAAATCACTCATACTCGCGCAGATAAATCACAAAGGAGACTTATTAAATCAAGGGTTCTGCAGGTAGACTGCCCTCAACAATTTTGAGCTGTCAAAACTGCACTTTCATAGTAAATCTATGATAAACAACACAGAGCTAGCCACATAATTCTTTTTCTATCATACCTTACCTTTGTATTACAAGGAGGAAGACGATGTGTATTTTATGGGCCATTGATGTCTTACAATTCATTGTTTTATCAATGGCAAGAAACCCTTGATAATTTTGAATAATATTTGTGGGGTAATTGTCTATTGTAGTACTCAGTAAGATCATGCTGGTAGGTAGTTCAGCAAGATCAACATATCATAATGGAATCAAATTAAAACAGTTTTTATCAGCATTACTTGTTTTTATTTACATAGATACACTGTTCACTGAATCAAACCTATTCTCTGTTTACTAGTGGATCAGTATGACAGACCTATTGACAATACCAATGGTAATGGCTTGCAATCTATGATATTACTATTGACAGGTACCCCTGCTACACTTAGTCAGTTAGCTAAAGATGTAGCCACCTTCCTTCGATGGGCAGCAGAACCAGAACATGATCAACGCAAGAGAATGGGGCTAAAGGTAACTTCAATATTATTACTTCTAAATAAACCAGTTTGTTCTTACATATCATGCCCGGTGTGAGTAGGTATACACATTCAAACAGAGGACCTATCACAAAGGAGACATTAGGGTCCACGGTTCGGGAAAGGTCCATGGTTGCAAAATGTGTACAACACAAATGAAAGCTGTTGCAAAAAAGTTAGGGTATAAAGAGGGACAAAAGGAGGTCCACAATTGCAGGCATATAGACACTGGGGCGTGTGTGTATTTGTAGTTACATGGGATATGTATGCTTTGTATAATTCACATAGTTTTCCAATAGTGAGGCCAGTAGCAGACCCAGTGTTCTCCACACACGTAAATTGGAAAGGCGGGCCTCCCTCCTAAAATTTAGGCCACCCTGCCCAAGAATTGGTCGCCCTGCTAAAATTATTGGCTGCCCTGCCCAAAAAAGGACAAAGAGACTATTTTTAGACTGCATTTAATAAGGTTAAACGAGTACCTGACAAGCCAAAACCGACTTCAAATCAACAGCATCAGAAATGCGATCGTAAACAAACATTATAACAGATGTACACACGGCCACATGGTTCGTATGCCGAGTGCATCAACCAACCATGCACACACACCACGCACCCGGGCGACGTCGCTGCTAGCATTGAAATAACAACTGCATGTACAGTGCACATTTAGTGCACATGCTGTGAGTGGCAGTTGATAGACTCCAACACAATACGCACGTTCACAAACTGAGAAAGAATTGCCACACAGTAGTGTGCCGCATGCATGTACAGAATGGTACAATGTACATGTACAGCCTCGAAGCATATTCAAACATGTCAACTTTCGCCCATTGAGGGTGTGCGCGATGTGGGGCATCAACCCTAAATTATTTTTAAATTACTAAGTCAGTTTCCTATATGGTTTATTACTTAATATCGTAAAGTTGGGTGTGATCCCTGGCTATACAGCAGTTACAGATTGAATGACTTCTGATTGGCATCCCAAACAAAAGTTTTGGCAAGACAGGGAGACCAACCACTAGCCCTGTATAGGACCCTTCCTCTGTGCTGTACACAGTATACAGAGTCCTAACTATTAGGGCCCGTTTCTGGGGAGGAACAATTTAAAAGCTTCATAACTGAAACTCAAATCTAACGTGCAATAATTTCAACAGATTTGCATTCCACGGCAGCATTTGTATTTTTGCGGTGGGTTTTGCTCGTCAAATATTTCTCACAAATCTGTCATTTTCGTGAAATAATGCAGGTCCCAACGTTAAAACATTCCCGTTTTTTTATCGTAGTCTCACAGTCTGGCGTGCAAATCTTGCGTTGCGTTTGCGTGTCATTGTGTGCAGTCAAGAAACGATGCCCCAAAATTCATTCATCTTGCGTCTTGCACGCGAATCTTTCGTCTTGCATGCTAATGTAAGTGTACGCTTGGCAGCAGACAACACTGTGTAAAAACGATCAAAACAGGAGTTATTTAACATTGGGAGCTGCATTATTTCACGAAAAAGACGGATTTGTGAGAAATATTTGACGAGCAAAACTCAAAATGTCTGCTGGTATGGAATGTGAATCTGTTGAAATTAGTGCTTTCTTGCAGGTAAGATTTGAGTTATGAAGCTTTGAAAACTTTCCATCCCACAAATGGACCCTGATATCTAGGACGTCACTGTAGTAAAGACAAAAGTGTAATGTTGCCTGGGCTAGGGAGAGTACCAACGTTAAGGCTAGATACGTCAGTTGGTTGAGCACCAGCACGTTAATAAAAAGGTTGCAGGTTCAATTCCCACTCTATTAAATTTGTCTTTGTTCGACCCTTCATTTCCTAGTGGAGTTCAATTCCTGCATCAACTGTAAACAAATGGTGTATGATCATTTCACATCAATCAACATCAAGTTATCAATATTTAACTGTGTATTTACCATTGTATATTGATGTCTTGTTTATCCTATAGGCCTTGATGATTCTGTCCATGGCACTTGGGGCCTCCTACTACATCAAGAGGCAAAAGTGGTCGGTACTTAAATCACGTAAAATTGCATATCGCCCACCCAGCCATTGATAGTGTCCCATCAGCTCAATATTGTGAGCAGTAATTCAGGAGAATTACAAGTTTTATCAAATCTTATGTCATTTGAGTTTGAAAGTGTACATTGTACATACATCACATGTTCAATTCTCTATGAGGTTTATATGCAGTCATGCATCAAGCATTGGTTGGTTAAGTACAGTGTAGCAGTGTGTTTGTGATACTCATAATAAATGTTTACCATTTTGACTACAAGTGGGCACAGTGAGCACAATATAGACAACTGACCTATGTTTACATTCAAACCGCCCTCTGTTGACAAAACGCTGTATACCTCATGTTTCGCTAGGCAAAAAGACACGTAGTCATGGTAAGATTGCATACACTTTATAGCTGGCTGCCAAAACACAAAGGTTTTGCCCGGCAGCATGCACCCGAATCATGTTATGGTTTTCGAGTGACGTCAGTGGTCACATTGTCTATAGCCCTGATACTAACCTCAAGCGATGGGAGACTTTGGAACTATATTTGTAGGTGGGAGCAGACTTGCCAAGTAAAAAGTTCTGAGCATGTGCATTTTACCAAGAACAATGGATTTTACCTGGTAAGTCTGCTGCCACCAAGAGTTCCAAAAGTCTCCCTCTGTAGGAATCCATGCCACCTGGTCATTGCCTTGTTGCCACTTGAACTAATCCAATAGAAATTTGTATTTACCTCAGATTGCCTTGCACGTACAGAAACAATGTATCTGGACTCAAAATATTGAATATGAATCTAATGTTTCAACCCATGTGGACACTGTAGAGAATTGAACATGTGAAAGATGAATTAAAGGAATCATTTGGAACTATTTCTAGATGCATGTTTTTGACCTACTCCCAGAAAAATAGAACTCGGCAATTAAATGATTTAGGAAAAGAGTATCCAATACATTCAGATTGGTACATAACCGTGTTCATGAAAACTGAAGAAAAGTAAAAAATCAATTCACAAGGGATGGTACATGTTCTGGTATTTGTCAATTAATTTTACCAAGGGAAGATTTGCATAAACTGCATAGTTTTTCTCATTTTAAGAAATACAAAATTGTTCCTTATCTGATTGCCACTTTTTTCTTTAGCATTGTTAATTGATGCATCATAAGAGCAACGTATTGGATGTACAAAACGGCATGCTTGTTTTAGCCATTGACTGATTGTATTTAACCCATATTAGGAGACCATATTTCCTTACTGAATTATTGGATGTTTAATAAAGTGAAAGATTTCTTGAAGAGTATACATGTATGGAGCTGTTGATGTTTGTTTGTTTGTTTGTTTTTACAAATATTTTTGCCTCCAAGGGTCACTTTCAGTTTTGTATCCTTAATCCATGTAATGTGCAATAGTTGTCAAACTCCAGTGGTTAGAATTATCCAAGTTGTTAATGCAAAGTCTTCCCAAAAGCCGGTTATTTCAATCTAAGAGATTAAGAATGCTGGAAAAAGTTGAGAGTCTGGTACATGCAGTCCCACCACCATGGACCAGATGGTAATATTGGGAGAAAATGTAACGATTGTATACCTGTTCCATGAGTCTAAAGCCCAGTGCATACTTCCTGCGAATGCAAATGCGATGTGAATGTTGAGGTCAAAAATTTGCAAAAAATAATTTGCTTGGGTTGAGTTGTGCTCAACTCTCCTTTGAATTTGTAGTGAAAAGAGAGTCGTGACATCAAATTCCTGTCAATTCTCATTAGCAGGGTGAATGAACAGGGCCCAATTTCATAGAGCTTCTTAAGCACAAAATTTTGCTTAAAGCCATTATACACTTTCGGCACAGAATTAAAATTAAAAAAATCACAGATGTACAAATAACTTACAGGGTTTACAGAAGGTAATGGTGAAAGACTTCACTTGAAATAGTATTCCATGAAATTCTTTACTTTTCGAGAAAACATTAAAACAATGACCAATTCTCGTTGTTGAGAATTACGGATTTATTTTAAACACATGTCATGACACGGCCAAACGTGCGGAAACAAGGGTGGGTTTTCCCTGTTATTTTCTCCCAACTCCGATGATCGATTGAGCCTAAATTTTCACAGGTTTGTTGTTTTATATATAAGTTGTGATACACGAAGTGTGGGCCTTTGGAAAATACTGTTACCGAAAGTGTCCAATGGCTTTAAGCAAAAATTTCTTGCTTAGTAAAATCAGATTACCAGCTAAGACTCCAGTCAATTGTTATGCTAAGTAAAAACAAATGCTAAATACCAGTCACAACTAATGTATGTGGCATGACATTTTTGCCGATAACATGTGTAAAGTAGGCAAGCTATTTTCATGCTTGAAGACAGTGGACACATGGTGTCTCTCAACATATGCATACAATAACAAACCTGTGAACATTTTAGCTTAATCGTTTGTCAAAGTTGCAAGATGTTAATGAAAAAACGACACCCTTGTCACATGAAGTTGTGCACGTTCAGATGCTTGATTTTGAGACCTCAAATTCTAAACTTGAGGTCTCAAAATCAAATTTGTGGGAAATTTCGAAAGCTATGTCACTTCAGAGGGAGCCGTTTCTCACAATGTTTTATACCATCAACCTCTCTCCATTACTCGTCACAAATTAAAGTTTAATGATGATAATTACTTTGAGTAATTACCATTTTATTTGCTCAAGCAGCTCTATTAAATTGGCCCCTGGGCTTAAGGGGAGATCAGATGCCACTGCATGTATGTCGTATGGTGAGGAAGCAAATGTCTTTGAAACTGAGCTACATTACATTGAGGAGTAAATAGTCCATTCAGCACCAGACGAACGGAGAAAGGTAAACAACCATGACTCTATGTGACATGGTTGGTGCTTTTAGTTTTCTTGAGTTGAAACTTACTTATAAATATGCCAATGGCTCGCTCAAAACAAAATAAACTAAAAGATTGCTCAAGAAAACCTTGACATGAACTCTCAACAGAGCAGGGAATTACACCTATTGACTGTTGTCCTATTTCTATTGTAACTTGGGAGGTCTGCGGTAATGGAATAATGTACGGCAAGATAAGCTCACAGTATTCCTAGTGTAATGTCCGTTTCTGATGGGCGTGTCAGAGTTGCGCCAAACAAAACAGATCAGGAGCAACTCGAGTTGTTTCGAGCGACTGTAACAGTCGATCTTTTGACTTCTAGCCCGTCCAGTGGCTCCTAACTGTTTCAAATGTCAAACTTTTCATGTACTTAATTCAGAATTCGGCGCAACTCGGTGGAGCACCAGTCTGAAACGGATGTTAGACATTGATGGAACAGACAAACCTGGTTGGGGATATATCGTCAAGGATACTACTTCTCAACCACAATTGCCAAGCATAAATTACTTCAATACCTCATAGCAGTGAAAATACATCATTTATAAATTTAAGGGGGAACACGGCATATGTAAACATTTAATATCTCTTTATTCATTCTTAAAACAATCCACTTCACAGCAATCACAATTCATAATTAAATTTGTTTTCTAAAAACAAACTGGCACACTGTATCTTATACAAAAATGGACAAAGATAGGTGATGAGAAAATATCTACTCTTTGTGCATATTAAGAAAGCGCAAGGCTACATAAATATCGCCAATATTTGAAATTATTATTTTAGAAAAAGCATGATTGGGGGGTAAATTGCATGCAATATACATGTACCTACAAATATAATACAGATAAGACAGACTTGAGATATAATGTTCATGCATATATTTTATATCAAAATAGATTTGTAAACATTTCAGAGTAATTCATTAATTAGTATTGGCACAGGTTCTAGCTGGGTTGCAGAAATGGTTTATTCCCCATTGCTGTTGTGGCTGTCACCCACCATAGCCGAAGCTGAAGTCGCTTGATTTCCACACTGTCTATCAGATATGATAACATGTCATCTCTTAAGGGACACGTTGCCTTGGATCGGGCGAGTTGTTCTATGAAAAGTGTTTGAAACCAAAACCATTTGTTTTGAAATCCATATGGTTAGAAAGATCTTTTAACAGTATTATAAACTATCCACACGATATGCATCGAAATTGAGTTTTTCTTTTATTTTACGAACCAACATGGTGGCCAACAAAAATTTGACTCCACAAAAAGGCGTGCCATATTAGTTCTCGACGTACATGTATAAAGAAAACCGCGCAATTTCAAGGCATTTTTGTGTGGATTATTATGTTTTTAAAATATATCTTTCCAACCATATGCATGCTATAACAAACACTATTCATAGACCAACTTGCCCGATCCAAGGCATCATGTTCCTTAAATCATCATGAACAAGTAGAGATCTATCTTGTTTTTCTGGATTGGAGAACCAATCACTACATTTGTCTTTCCAGTACTTGAACATGGCTAATCCCTTTGGGTTGATTAATTAGTGTGTGTGGTACATTACACTGAATGCCAACACCGCTTGAAAACATAATGAAAAACAACAACACAAGAAAGCATGAGGCTCATTAAGAGTTATCACATTGATACATGATACTGTCGCTGGTAAATCCACTGAAAAACATCACAATGAAACTGCCCACTGAAATATTAATAGTCTTTCTTTGTGTTTGGTTGTGCAATAAATGCAGATATAAGGCCTTACAAAGAATGAAACATGGGGATTGGGAACTCTCATATGGATCCATTTGCCTTATTATAAACAAAATGCTTCCAGTCAAGTAAAATAGAGTAGGCACAATTAATATCAAACAATTGCTACGCATAAAATCATGTAATTAGACCTTGGATTAATTGTGAATTTGCTATACCAGGTCAAGGGTAGCTTACCATACACAGGAGATCGCTGTAGAATTAAAAACCATTCCATTGACCATGAAGTTATTATGAGCATGGTCTAGCAAGACTGGTCTAGCAACCTAGCGCTCTAGTGTGGAAATGTCAAAAGATGTGACAAATACACATAATACTATTGCAGCAGTCATTCTATACCAAGTGCAGGTGTCATTTAATAAGAAAATATTTCAGCTACGCATGTACATTATTCATGCACAATCAATTAAATTTTTCTTAAAATTTGAGTAAAAAGTTCATATTTACTATAATTTGGTATTAAAATCTAGTTACCATAATTGGTTATTATGCATGTATAGGTAATTACTGAATTAAAGCCATTGGACCTTTTCGGTTCAGAAAAAAAAAAGTTCACAGATTTACAAATAACTTACAGGGTTTACAGAAGGCAATGGTGAAAGACTTCTCTTGAAATATTATTCCATGAAATGCTTTACTTTTTGAGAAAACAGCAAAACAATATAAATTCTCGTTAACAAGAATTACGGATTTATTTGAAATGCATGTCATGACATGGCAAAACGTGCGGAAACCAAGGGTGGGTTTTCCCGGGTTTTTTTTCCCTCGACTCTAAAGACCGATTGAGCCTAAATTTTCACACGTTTGTTATTTTATATATAAGTTGTGATACACGAAGTGTGGGCCTTGGACAACACTGTTTACCGAAAGGGTCCAATGGCTTTAACAAGATAACAATGACATAATTATACAATAAAGAAATAAAGCAACTCACAACAATAATAATGAATTGATAATTTTCAAAAAAAAAGTATTTGGCAAATCAATCTGAAAAACAAATAACAAAAATTGTAAATGCGTAGGCAAATAATTTTGAGCATATATTAAAAAGTCACCTTTTGTAAAAAGAAAAACTTTTAAGCAAAACTCATTACAGGCAATGTTTACACTAAACAAATAAACATATTTCATTTAACTTCAAGTTACTAAAAAAGAAAGAAGGAAAAAGAAGAAGAAAAAGAAACCCAGGCAGCTTTATTAAACATCCTGTAAAATGTGTTGAAAGTGTCCTACAAGCACCAAACTAAAACATTGGTCGGTAATGATACCATTTGTATCTAGTCCATACACAGTTACATTTACCATTGTACAGTATAAGAGAATTTGGTAATATTTTGTCTGACATTCAATTGCATATATTTCAAGATGAAAAATGTTGCATAAATTGAGAAGATGCACTTTGGAAATGATGAAATTACAGTGAGACCCGTTCAGAAGACCCATTGGTTAGTTGTATACAGATCCCTTGCACACAAGTGTTTACGCGTTGTGTGCACAACATGCCGTCACAAATTGCGCATCTACAATATTCGCCATTCTGGGAATCAAAATCCTTTGTGTGTATTTTGACTTCCAACATGGCACAAGGGGTCACGAAAATGTTTTGATGATCTCTATTATATTGAAAGTATTTATATTGATTAATTCAATGGGTTTTTTTGCAACAAGTGCAAGGTCACTTAACATAACCCAACATTAAAAACATCACAATGTTGTGTTAATATATTTTATAAAAATGTTTTTAAATAGTACACTTTGAGCAACATAGGTTGGCAAATGATGGCATGTAACCACTCAAGTGTTCATTGTTACTAACACATTAAAACATACCTTACATTTTACACATCATTTTCAAAGTATGGAAACTATGAGTAAAAGTTGTTTAAGACTTTACAACAACCACTAGGTAATGTGAAGTAATTATGTGAAATATCAGAAACTGTGAATTACAATTGCTAACTCCTACACCAAGATTCAGGAGTGGCATACACTGGAAGTTTGTTCCTGATTCTTGTATACCTCCTTGGAACCAGTCATGTTCAAGACTCATTTAGCGCACAGAAACAAACAACCACACCTTTGTAAACTGGTAAGATTGGCTTACTGGTCACCATATCCAGATCAGGCTAAGTATAGTTTGTTGTTGATTTAGTTTGATGACAAAAAGGGTCAAAGAATATACAAGAAGGTACTTGCTTTTTACAGCAAAAACAGGCCTCTGTAAAGTATCAAGTATAACGGTGCTCTACACACATCAGTACATGTATGCTATGGGTAAAACCAAACAATATTCTTTATCCCAGATGCAGTGTTAACTCAAAAACAACAACTAAATCCTGTTTCATGGAACAGAAACCAATGAAATTGCTAGGCTGGGTGAATGAAGGAACTTCAGAAAACAGACTCAGCATATATAAGGCTTGATGTTGCTAGGGGTATATGTATTACACACGCACTTCAAAACACACAAACTAATCAATCAAAACTATTCTAAAACAAATCCACTTCATTGTTTTCAAAGAACTTGGTCTCAAATTATAACACAATACCAGGAAAACATTTCTTTGGATTAAAACACATCTTTGGTCCTTAAAATGCACACTTGCAAATACAGATGTTCATGTACACAGTATTGCATCCCACTGCACTGTATTGAGATAATAGTATGAGACAGGTGATAGTTGAATGGATGAAGCACTATCAACAAATGCCTACTAGTCTTGATTTATTTCACAAAGCTCTGATATTGAGAAGTAAGTGTACATGCCCTACACACTACATTGCATTAGATAGAAACCTCATCTGCTGAAGAGCTTTCAAATCAGGCTTTTTATTTATCACGTCAACTAGGTAGACATTCAATTCCCATCACATCTTATTTCTTAGATTATTTTTACCCTTGGACATTTTGTAAAAATATTGTAATTTATTGCTGGGTAAATGTTTCACAATGCTTAGTCAAGAATACGATAGTGTGTACATGTGCCATGCAGAATTCCATGCATGAGGGAGCATTGGCTGAAATGGGGAAAAATATTGTGTACATTTTCAGTAACTGCATCATAATCAGATGAGTAGGATTCGAGACTCTGCATGGTGAGAGTATAATCAAGTGAGGTTTGTGGTAGCACCATGTGTAAATCTCTTTTGAGTAGAGTCTGTTCTGAACCACAGAACCTCACTTGATAACCCGATCAGTCAATTTGTCACTGACGCCATGAACTGACATCCCGTGTACAAAACCACCTTGCAGTAGTGTTTCAGGTTTTTAAAATATTGTTTTAACAATATTTGTCAAGGCCTTTAAATTCTTGAAGATTCAAAGGTTCAAGAGCTTTGCTTGTTTAATTATGCTAACTGTATAGTGCAATATTTGCACTTGAGTGATAATTTCCATTTTCACAACCTGACTAAGGGAATGCAAGGCACACAAATAATGTAAAGAAAAAAACCTTGTTCATGAACTAATACACAAACCTTGTGCACTCACAGGCCTCTGTTTTTCTGAAGTGACACACAAGTTGTGTAGTAGAACAATTTGTGAAAAACTTAAATTGTCTGTTTCGCTTTTGGGTTTAACAAACTAACACAAACCTTTTATACTTTATTGCTTATAAGTTTAGGACAAAAAACATTAAAAAACAGAATTGATATCAAGTGCAAAGCATCAAGTGTCCACTATAACTAGTTGAAAAACTTTGAAGAATAGTATTGTCTCAGCCATTTCCATTGATTATTAGTTTTTATTAGTACATTAGGTGTTTGTCAGTTCGTGGCATTAGTGATGATTAGTTGAAATATAAACAACTGCAGTGAAATGAAGAACTTTCCCCAGTCTTGTTGAAGCACCCTTGTTGCAGCTATCCATGCCATTACATTGAGCTGATAATGCTCTCACCATCAGGCAATCTTCCATTCCTGATGAATATTACTGGACTTGTAGAGTAGTCATCACTAAGGTAAGGTGTTGTACTAAACAGTAGTCCACTGAGTCATTCAGTCAGCCCTGCAACAATAAGATATCAACATACAATGTCAAGTAATCCTTATATGAATCAGTGTCACTCAGTTGTGATGGTCAGTAAGAATGGCAATTCCATAGATAATGTTAAGATCGACAAAAGGAAACCTTTGAACAATTGTTTTCCATGCTCATGTGTGTGTTGAGCAGCATGTCTTAAGGATTGGCACAATTTGCAGATTGTTTTATGCAGATTTGGCAGCTCAAACTGCAGTGTGTTCTTAAATCTAAAGAATGCACTCAACAGCAGGCTAATTTATGTTTGCCTAGTGTTTTAGGCATTTTCCTGTATGCACAGAGCCAGGTACAGAAGCATGTGATATTCAACTCAAATCAATTGAATTATTTAAACAAAATTGATCATCATCAATAGACAATTACATCAGTTGGCCAGCTCCATATCAAATCAATAACAGTCATGGCTAGAAATATAATGATCGACAAAATGACAGTAAGCCTTGAATTTAATGGTGGCACCTTCTAGCAAATGAAGAAATATTTTGTATGAGGATCTTTACTCACCTTGGTTCTAAGATGTTTAGTGTGTCTTATCAAATGTATCCTTGCCCTTATAGGCTCCTACATAGCCAGAGCCATCAGTCAGATCCTTACGTCCTGATATACCCTTCCCTTTCCCAGATTCATCAAATCGTTCTTTATGAGATCCAGTGTACTTTGAAGCATCAGTCATCTTTGCAACACCTCCAGTTTTAGATACTCCCTAGGATGAAATACAATTACCTCATAATAACGGTCTCCAGGAATTTGTAATTCCTACATGTACAAACCAGGGTTGATTTAAGTAGCTTTCTATGTAGTCTACAGTACTAGCTCATAAAATATACAAAGCAAGAGGAAAGATTTGTAGAAGTTGTGCATGATGAACTACATTCATTTAACTCCCAAATGCTTTAATTTCAAAACTGTTAACTGGTCAGTGATCAAGTATCTATTTACTTGTATAGTCAAAGCATGATTGTAAAATTGACATACGACGACGACGACGACGACGACGACGACGACGATGATGACGACAATGACAATAACAATAACAATAACAATAACAATAACAATAACAATAACAATAACAATAACAATAATAATAATAATAATAATAATAATAATTAGACATTAGGTGTTTGTGAACAAACACAAAGCTGTTCCGTGTTATTTTGCTTGGATTATTTGCTAAAATGACCAAGGAGTATATAACTGCAAAAAATATTGGACAAATGTAGTGTATAAAACACGGGGTCTCTAATCGGTCATGTATGTCAGAAAAACACTCATGATGAATGCGAGCGCACTCAAGTGAAACATACCTATAGTTTGCGAAACAAAATTCAACACGTGGCCGATGTGAACGGTTACGGTTATCATATCCGTATCTGTATCTGTATCCGCACGCTAATAATTTGTAGTCGCGACTTTAACACTTAAGCACACTAGTCGCCCCGGCCTACTTTTGCACAAGTAATTATAAAGCACGGTTATCCTGTGAATGCAAATCAAATTTTTAAGTCACTGTTTTTGTAGTGAAAGTTTCACAGGAATTGAGCACAATTCGTCAACTGTAGTAAATTTTTTGTTGCGAATTGTGAAGCTCAAGAACACATTCCCTGCTAAGCTGTTAAATATGCTTAGAGAAGCACAATTCCCTGATTACGTAAGCGCTGCGTTTCTGTCTTTAAAAAGTCATTGGCCCAGGACCAGACCAAACTACATATAGCTTTTTAAACACAAAAAGCAGCTAAACACAGCAAATACCATTCCTCATTTTGTACAAGTCGTGAATCCAGGTACTGCTCAATTTCTGCATTCTTATAAAGCAAAATGTTTTGCCTATTTATTATAAGCAGCTCTATAAAAATGACCCACTCAACCACAAGAGAAACGTCAGCATAATAAAATCGCTGCTTTTGTATTCCTGCCAAAGAGTTTTTGTTTGTCATGGTATAATTTCCGAAAAGAAAGCGAAATACTTGAATTAGTGTAGGCAAATGGTCCCCAGCACAAACAAGGTGACTTCACCCGTAAATGATTCCAAATCCCAGGCGTTCTATTTTCGTCGTCCACGCTCGTCGCCTGAAAGGAACCCGGTCAACTCAGTCCCAAACCAACTCGGTCCCAGTCATACGTTGACAGTTTTTTCACTAATTTCTCAAAAACTACAACACCACAGCAAGTAATATTTTAAGGGAAGCTTTCAACTGTCATTATCTTCAAACTGTTCAAGTTTAGTGTAAATCTGTGGACACGATGGTGTGTCGTCGTCGTCAAAAACCCCTATTCAATTACGCACGTTCGTTTGAACGAAATCCCTAAACCTTCGTACTTTGTCGCGTGCAAAGTATATGGGCCCGGAACTCGGTTAGATTGTTATGGGTCCTGAACGATGGTAGGAAAACAGAATGAGTAGACTTCCTCTCAAGAGGTCACAACTCATGATAGTTACATACTGTATGGCATTTACCATAGAGAATGTTTTTAAATGGACGCGACTGCATCAAGTTAATGTTCAAATGAAGATTACGTGGTTAATTAATTAAGATTTAAACAAAAAATTACATTTAGAGTAAAGCTAATGTTCTAAGCTTCAATTTGATATATGATTTAACTCTCTTGACCTTATGGTTTAGGAGACTCGGCTTAAAGAAAACACGTGTACAAATGCTATGGGGTTTTAGGCAGAAACAAAGAATAATAATAATAATAATAATAAAAATAATAAAAATCTTGACGAAAACAATACCTGTTCCGACGGTAGGTCGGAACAGCTAATAATAATAATAATAATAATAATAATAATAATAATAATAATAATAATAATAATAATAATAATAATAATAATAATAATAATAATAATAATAATAATAATAATAATAATAATAATAATAATAATAATAATAATAATAATAATAATAATAATAATAATAATAATAATAATAATAATAATAATAATAATAATAATAATAATAATAATAATAATAATAATAATAATAATAATAATAATAATAATAATAATAATAATAATAATAATAATAATAATAATAATAATAATAATAATAATAATAATAATAATAATAATAATAATAATAATAATAATAATAATAATAATAATAATAATAATAATAATAATAATAATAATAATAATAATAATAATAATAATAATAATAATAATAATAATAATAATAATAATAATAATAATAATAATAATAATAATAATAATAATAATAATAATAATAATAATAATAATAATAATAATAATAGACCATTTTTATATTGCGCTTTTCACGCCCGAGGGGTGTCTCAAAGCGCTCCCGACATTATTACCCCTGGTCACTGGGCCTTAAATCATTCCTTAAACCATCTCAGCTCCCTGGGGAGTACACAGCCTGTGCGTAATATATGCGCTACTCGGCTAAACCAGTCACAAGATCCATCTCTGCCCTCACAGGTACCCATTTACCCCTGGGTGGAGAGAAGCAATAATAGTTAAGTGTCTTGCTCAGGGACACAAGTGTCACGACCGGGATTCGAAGCCACACTCTGCATCAGAGCTTGAGTTCGGTGCTCTTATCTACTCAGCCAGGACACCCCAACGCTCACCAGAAAGTGGCGACGAGGTAACAGCTCAAAATGCCATGAGATATTCAATTATTATTAATAGTAGCTTCTTATACAGCGCTCAGGTCCGTCACGCAGTGACGCTCATAGTCTTCAATATTATTACCCCTGGTCACTGGGCTTTAAATTATTCCTTAAAGGCAGTGTACACTATTGGTAATCACTCAAAATAATTATTATCATAAAACCTTACTTGATAAGGAGTAATGGGGAGAGGTTGATGGTATAAAACATTGTGAGAAACTGCTCCCTTGAAGTGACACAGTTTTCAAAAAAGAAGTAATTATCCACAAATTTGTTTTTGAGACCTCAGATTTAGAATTTGAGGTCTCGAATTAGAATTTGAAGTCTCGAAATCAAGCATCTGAAAGTACACAACTTCGTGTGACCATTGTGTGACAAGGGTGTTTTTTCTGTCATTAGTATCTTGCAACTTCAAAGATTGATTGAGCTCAAATTTTCACATGTTTGTTTTATGCTATGTATGTTGAGATACACCAACTGTGAAGACTACTCTTTGACAATTACCAACAGTGTCCAGTGTCTTTAAACCATCTCAGCTCCCTGGGAAGTATACAGCCTGTATTGCCAAATATGGAGCGCACTTTTTAATCAATCAAAAAAAAGAACCAACTCTGCCCTCTGGGTGGAGAGAAGCTTATGGTTAAGTGTCTCACTGAAGGACACAAGTGTCACGCCGGGATTCAAACCCACACTCTGCTGAACAGAAGCATCAGAGCTTGAGTTCGGTGCTCTTATCCGCTCGGCCAGGACACCCCAATATTAGGAGAACACCAATGAGGAAATAATACTGAAACCAAATTTTAAAAATAAAGTTGTTAAATGTTTCTTACTGTAGTTCCTGAAGTGGATGGGCCAGAACCAGCACAAATCTTGGCTTTGATCTTGTCATAATTCTCTTCCGAATCACTACCAAGTTTAGATTTGGCGCACATCTTCAGAGCATTTTCAAACTGGGCATAGGTCAACACTTTGTTCCCTGGGCCACCCTTTGCTCTGTCAGAAACAAAAATAATCAACAATTTGGATTAATTGTATACAAGTTAGTAATTTGAAAAATCAGTAATAAAATACTATTGTTCACTGACCACCTGATTAATGGCTAGTTTGAATCTGCACCAAAAAACCCCCGTTTATCTCAAAAGTATGAATCACAATAGCAAAGTAACTAAGGGTATGCACACACGAGTAGTTGCTAAAGTTTGCTGGTAGCTAACATCGAAAATTAGTGAGCGTGTGACTGCAAAAATATTAAACTTCGCTGCTAACTCCAAAAGTTAACAGCGAAACTTGATACTTTGACAGCATATAAGGAATTTAGTTTTTCTTATGTGACATAACTGACATTAGCTACAATTTACATGAACCTGTAAACATCATGATTTAAATTTTCATCTTGACGTTTCGCTTCCGTTAATTTTTTCTCCTGGTGTTGAACATGGGCCTTGACATTTTCCCTCACCGCCTTAAAAAATATTTAAGTATTTACATTTTTTTTTTTTACATCATGACAGTTATATCATACTCAAAATCGGCCACTTTAATAATCCACGCTTGTAAATTATCAGAATGATCCAAAAATGTTTCCTATGGGACAGCCAGCAACGTGATGAGATAAATCTTCTTCCAATTCACAGGCAACACATGTCTGTGGTAAGACGACATCCCACACAAATTGAGATAAAACTGTAAAAAGCTGGGCCTACCATCATGGCTCTGCTAATTGACGAATTCTGCGCTTACAATCACCATTCTCCGCTTGCGCGGCCAGCGCCAAATTTCTGCGCTAGCCTTTTAAGCCCAGAAAACATAGTATTACATGGAATACACAGGTTCATAAGGCAAAATTCCCCGCCAAACCATGAACTACCCATGTTTACTTGACGAAAATGCAGAACTTCCTGGTTAGCGCCAATTCTTTGCTCACTACCGTGTATGCAGAGCCATAAAATTGGCCGCTAACGACGCAGAGACAAGAACAGACTAAAACAAAATACATATTTCTCAGTCTGAATTACTGGGAATTCAAATAAAATAGAATCGCTGCGAGCTTCGACAAAAATACAGATGATTAAAATAGAATCACTGACTGGGAACTTGGACACAAATACTTAGCATTACATGGTGTATAGCACTTGAAAGCTTTTCTTCAAGTAAAAATTTAGATTTCTTTAACAAAGCTAGTACAGTAGCCGGGTTAAGTGCGATCATGCCCCATGTGAACGCAACGCAAGTCTTTTTTAGCTACTTGGCGATTTTTTTTTAAGTGAACCCCTGATGTGTGTATGTAATGTACAGTAATGTGAAGTTAACAGTAAAGTTTAGTGTGAACATGCCCGAACTGAGTAGTCCATATATTATGCCAGAAGGGAGGGAGGGGGGGGGGATGCAGGCCTGATACTTCATGGAGGCAACAGAGGCGATTGCCTCCGTTGCCCCTTGTCATTGCCTTGGTGCCCTTGAAATGCTCTAGTAGAAATTTACAATTCCCTCATAGGGTGCCCTTTGCCAAAGAGAAAATGCCTTGGTGCCCTTACCCTTTCAAAAACGAAGCATACAGGCCTGGGGTGAAGCTGGTGCATTTAGAGCCTAATAGAACCCCTTTCCTATGACTTATTAGTGATTTATTTCTACAATAGTTTAACCTGAATACTCACCTTGTGAATATCATATCCACCTCTGTAGTATTCAGCTTCTTGTCTAGTAATCCTTTCTCTTTGACCATCTTAGAGAAGTTCTTACTAGTGATGTCTTTAGTCTGTCCTGGCCGTCCGAATGCAGCATACTCCTCAAATACACCCTTCAGTTCCTTGCTCATGATGATTTTTAATAATGCTGGTACTAATGCTACTGAAAGGAAGATCTACACAACACATTCAAAACATTATCTCAAATATTGTCATCTGAATGAATAAAATAAACCGGCAATCAACCACAACCAGTAAATCACTGTATTCAAACTCAGAGAGCAAACATTTGTAAGCGTGTGCACTGTGAAACGAAAGACATCAATAGACCGATTGCGCAGCCAATGTTTACATGTGATCACGTGACCTACGTTGTATAGTGGGTATAGAGAAACACAGCTACACAATAAAGACATGGGAAGACTCGTACCGATGGACCTTAATTGGCTGTATTTTCAATAAATAACACTTTAAACTAAAAACGGAGCCCTTTTTATAAAGTTGAATATTGTGACATTGATTTAAATCACATTTGCTGTTTGATGTTCCCAGTATTCTACTACAGAAGAGGTTTCTTTTGAGAGTATGGTTAGACTAAGTAAATTACTGAGGTTTGAGCGAGCTCCTCACGCGCCGTGGATTTTGCGCTGTGCAGGGCGTGAAGTTGGGCTGTGATAAGGGAGATCGTGAAGTTGTCCGACTCATAGCTGACAGCAACCCCTTCTAATTAAGCTTGGGCGATATCGATTTATTTTATCACGATATATCGCCGACAATATATCGCGATATTCGATATAATCGCGATTAATGAAATTTGACATAATCAGTCTTAAAACTCCAAGTGAAAGTTGTAGAGAGATAGTCATAGCATAAGAGAGGTGTTCTTATGACCTATTCTTCTGGTTTTACTCCAAACCTATGGGGTGCAAGATGTCTCAGCAAGCAAATACATCGCGATATTTAATCGATATATCGATATATCGCGATTATCGCGATATATCACGATATATCGCGATATATCGATATTTCGATTAAAACCAAATCCATCCGATATCGAAATCGTTTCCAAGTTAATATCGCGATATTCGATAATATCGTGATATCGCCCAAGCTTACTTCTAATCAAATATTTTGAGGGTGAAAATAAAGGGATTTGCAGCTTCTTAATGAGATTTTTTATTGAAGATATTGGCAGCAAAATTGCTACAATTAGGGCTCTGTAAAAACCACACTTTTCGTGCACAAACACATGACATCATGTGAAAATTCTCTTGGAATTTCCTATTTGGTGGAACTGTGTTTACCCATACTGGCATTGTTTAGTCACCGGTAAGGTCTCATGTTACAAACTCCGGAATATTCTTCAGTGATTTCTAGAATAAGTCTTTTTTTGAGCCAAAAATTACAACAGTAATCATGTCTTTTTAATGCACGTTTATATGCAGTGTTTGTTTACACCCAATACCCACTATATAGGTCACGTGACGCACTGAGCGCAATCAGTCTATTCAATGCTTCAATCCATATCTGTGATGTATTTAGCAAAACATTGAAAGTTCAAACTACATGTAAAAGGAAAGAAGTTTCAATTATGGGAGTTGATTATAATACAATGTTCATAATGTAAGTCCTATTACAACAATTTCTCCAATACAATAAACTGTTGTCCCAATCATGTAGCCAAAGGTTGATTTGTAGTTAAAGCAAGGCTGTAGCATCGATCCATGGTATAATTCTGCTCAGCATAACATGGTAGGTACTGCGCTCAATTGTGTGTCGTTATAATCTCCACGTGTCATTGATGGGGAGTGATATCAAGTTGACTTCTCCAAGGAATTTGGTTGATTTCAATCTAGACTTAATTAGTGTCCTCGGTTCTCAAGAGAGGATGATGAGGAACACCCACACCTAGTGACCTATGTGTGTATCTTAAAGGCAGTGGACACTAGGCCTGTTGGTAATTACTCAAAATAATTATTAGCATAAAACCTGACTTTGTAACGAGTAATGTGGGGAGGTTGATAGTATAAAACATTGTGAGAAAAAGCTCCCTCTGAAGTGCCATAGTTTTCCAGAAAGAAGTATTTTTCCATGAATTTGATTTCGAGACCTAAGATTTAGAATATAAGGTATCGAAATCAACCATCTAAACGCACACAACTTCGTATGACAAGGGCGTTTTTCTTTCATTATTTAATCACAACTTCGACGACCGATTGAGCTCAAATTTTCACAGGTTTGTTATTTTATGTAATGTTGAGATACACCAAGTGAGAAGACTGGTCTTTGACAATTACCAATAGTGCCAACTGTCTTTAAATCATTCATTAAAATTTCAACTAAAAAGTAGTATCCTGCATGTGAACAACCCTACAAATAGTAGGCTACAAATCTCAATGTAGTTACCAACTGGTGGTTAAAATGTGTGCAAATTAATTTACTATTTCTAGATCTACACAATAGGCTGCAATGTCGTACAAATTTAAGCATAAATCTCAAAGACTGTTCCCAAAGCCAGACAGAATGGATTTGTGAATTCATGATTTATTCAAGTAACCTTGGAGTCTTTTCATTCCAAGATTTGGTAAAATGACCAGGCCTAGAGGGTACTGTATAAAAATGCTTGTTAGTCGTAGCCTGCTAAGTGTTTTACAGGAGTGCCATGATAGCCAGGTCTGATACCTGAGCGCCCATACAAAACAAATGAATTTACAAATCATTTTGAATGGAACTGATCTGCCTTGATCGAGGACTATTATTGTTGCAACTCATCAGGCAGTGCTTCACACCAACGTGACACAACACAATACATTGCAGATTGCATGTATGCTACATGTACTCTTGGTACACAGCATTGTCAAAGCATCGATTACCCGCTATATTGTTATAATCAATACCTAATTAAAATTCATACATTCATACAATGTATGGCTTATTCGTGCTGCTCCTTCTAATTAATTAATAACTGCATCACAAAAGCAATGCCCTAGGGGCCTATAACCTGTGGTTTGTTTCTGCAACCCAATATATCTACTGATTGGACTTACGGCTAATTAAATAATGTTGTCAACTACCCATGGCAACTCAGATACACGACTGTTGTGTATATATGTTAAATTAGTAACATCAACTTACATGACTAAGCCGCTAAAAAAAAAAAACACCTTTGCATAATTAATTTGTGTGCTTTCAGATGCATAATAAAAAGGCATCAGCTGAAGTCTTTTAGGGCCCTATTATTTGATTGAAAGATGACCTATTTCACAAAAGCTATCAGAGGGGTCAAGCTGGTAGTTACTTTTTATCAATGCCTTAAATACTTGATAATGTTAAACCCTGGTATGAGCAATCAACGTTATTTTACTGTAGAGTTGTATTTGGAAGTAGATTCCTATTATAAATAAGAAATAAGCTTTATACAAAGTACAGCCACAATGTTTGAATGAACGCTCTGACTGAACACACAGAGTTCATGCCAGTGTTTGTAGTTGATTGTGTGTTGCTATGGTTACACCAAGCAGCACCCTACATACCTTTGTTGACTCGAAGAAACCCTTAACAACCAATACTATAGCAAATACACAATCTTATTTACACGGTCCATTACCATTCACAGGGAATGTGTGAATTTTGCCCGGGCAGAATTACATGCAATTTATACACTACAAACTGTGCACGGTGATTATTGCAAGGACGGGCGATCGATTTTACAAAGGTCATGCGTTTCTCTAGGCATTTTTGCCATTTGTAATTCCACACTGTAACTTTTGTTCATGTTTCATAGTTGGTTCTGTCGAGTGTCAATCAATCACAGGCCTTTTTACATCTAGTTTTATCTAACTATTGTCTTAAAAATCGTGGATCCTAAGTTGAAAGATTGCAGAAATGACAATCATTGATTTTCTCTCAGCACAGAGCTGTTTCTAGAGCAATAAAAACAACACGTAAACAAACAAAAACATTGGAAAAAACATAATTTGTTTTTAAAAGCTGTGTAAATTCGTTACAAAGCACATTATTTATGCAGGAAATCAAGTCACAAACTATGTAAACATTCATCATGATATTCTTCTTATTTTGGAAATTATACATTTCAGCATGGAGCAATATGATTTAAGACAAGTCCCTGGACACAATTGGTAATTGGGAAAGACCAGTCTTTTCACTTGGTGTATCTCAACACATTCATTTAAAATAACAAACCTGTGAAAATTTGAGCTCAGTTGGTCATCAAAGTTGCGAGATAATTATAAAATGAAAGAAAAAAAGTTGCGGATTTCAGATGCTTTATTTCGAGACCTTGCTTTATTATTGTTAGTGAGAAATTACCTCTTTCTCAAAAATAATATGTAACTTCAGGGGGAGCCATTTCTCACAATGTTTTATATACAATCAACAGCTCTCCATTACTTGTAAATAAGTAAGTTTTTATGCTGACAATTAATTATTTTGAGTATATAATTACCAATAATAGTGTCCACTGCCTTCAACAAAGGTCACTTTTCATTCTTACTAATTGATGGGTTTGACTATAGATCCAAACTATTAAATTTATAGCTTGAGAGTGAGACACTTCCTCTTCACATTTGATGAACTAAGTCTCTCTCTTTAAGCCATTACACACTTTCGGAACAGAAAACAAAATAAAAGTTCACAGATTTACAAATAACTTGCATAGTTTACAGAAGGTAATGGTGAAAGACGTCTCTTGAAATTTCCATGAAATGCTTTACTTTTTGAGAAACATGAGAATTATGTATTTATATTAAACACATGTCCTGACACGGCGAAAGGTGCGCAAACAAGGGTGGGTTTTCCCGTTATTTTCTCCCGACTCCGACGCCCGATTGAGCCTAAATTTTCACAGGTTTGTTATTTTAAGTTGTGATACACGAAGTGTGGGCCTTGGACAATACTGTTTACCGAAAGTGTCCAATGGCTTTAAGAAGAGGTTACCATCCAAGTGTAGTTGCGATTTAACATAACCCTCCTCCCGACAGAGAAATTTATTTAAGGTACATGTAAAATGCTTTTTAGTAACTCGCGACTTTTGTTGAAAACAGAACTTTTGATCAATGGCACGGTGTTTAATTAATACACTTTGCAGATATTTCAATGTAGTTCTGACTAAATAACAAGTACTAGGCCTTAAGGCCAAATGTTTGCGTACATCTTCAATCATTTGATTTTGAAGGCTGCACTTTTTTTTATAAGGAAGAAGAAGATTACATTCAGGCGTAAAAATTGGGTTGTTCTAAAACCCCCTCGACCCATGACCCCTCGACGTCCGCCCCGTGTTCGAAGAATGTCCAAATTCCGAATTCATAAAATTTGCTTTACGGCCGAGTAAGAATGAAGTCCCCGATTTAGAATTCACAGTGTCTGTGATCCGCGACGCAACTTCCTTCTATGGCTTTTTCAATAAAAATCCGAAAATGCAAAAATTCAAATTAATACAACAATTAATTAAACAAAATGAGTACACTGCCCCAGTTATTATTACTGGGTCTTTGCTCTGGGTCTATGGTCTTTGAGCAACTCTATGAAACTTCTTCCATACAAAAGTAAAAAGTAACAAAAAATCATAAAAACCTCACACACAAAAAACAATTTTTTGCCCAACGATCCCTCTGTCTGTCAGAGTCAGCTGGCCAGTGATGTATGATCCAACAAGCAAGATCGATTGTGTTTGTTGGTTGCAGTCAGGTTTTGCCCAGGTAATACTTTGAAATGATAAAGCAACTTACCTTTCTGGTCTAGTGTGGTGTCGTCTTGATGAAGGGAAACCACTGTTTCTCTGAGCTCGCTTGTTGTAAGCTTGTTGTCGCTTCTGATTTTTACGTGCCAAGCGCTTTGCTGTTTTGACATGCAATTAGGCTAGGGGAGGACCGGACGAATCGACTGATGACAGTGACTGTTTTGCATGTTTGATTGGCGTGTTTTTTCAGCAAGGGCATAGAAAACTGGCTAGAAGTTGACTCATGAGGGCGCTAAGACAAAAACAATCAGATGTGGTAGGGGGAACAGAATACGTTTTTGCAAAATTGCATGCAGCCGGTGAAAAGAAGCACAAGTGCGGAGCTCCGATCATGAATATTCTTCCAAAGAAAAGGTTTGTTTATAATTAAATAGTTTATCATGGATGTTTGAAAATTACTTGAATTAAAAACAACGTCAATTCTAATGTATATGTATAATCACCATACTTCTAGAAACTATAAAATAAGGCTCCCCGTACTCTCCCCCGTGAGCCTTATTTTTTATTTACACTTTATTATTACTAGCGGGATGCCGCGCTTCGCGCGGCACCCCGCTAGGATATAAAAATCCTTTACACAAATATTTCGAAATGTGGGTGAGGGTGTTATACGCCTCTCTCAATATTTATGCATGGCGTCATAATTCTAACCCAAAATGAAGCTATTTCGCACGTCCACCACTACTTGCAGTGGCTGTACCCACCTCGTTTTGGGTTAGACAACGTACCTTATGCATCTAGAAACTATAAGGCTCCCCCGTGATCCTTATAGGGGTCTAATATGTTGGGCCTCCCTAACGTTACACGTTTTTCAAATCAGCGTTGATAGGTGAAACTGACCGTTAGCCAGCAATAACTAAAGTTTTTTTTGTACTACACTACCAAAACTTTCTCCACACACTCAATATACATTCATAATGCTTGCATTTCCTTTTTAAAAAACATCGTCAAAAATGACATTTTTACGTCCCACGATACACAGCGTTGCTACAGCACTATAAGTAAAGCGAGTTTTTGGAACATGCTGTGTGCCATAAATCTAATTTATCTACTGTTTTTTTTTTTCGGGGGGGGGCGGGGGTGGTAAGAGCGTAGGCCTCTTTTTAGTTTATTCTCATCTGAATTGGTCTTGTAAACTTTCTGGTCAATAGGCTGCATGTATAACGGGAGCACTTAACGTGAACGTCAAAAAAGTGTTTTGC
This sequence comes from Asterias amurensis, assembly GCF_032118995.1. Classification (NCBI taxonomy): domain Eukaryota; kingdom Metazoa; phylum Echinodermata; class Asteroidea; order Forcipulatida; family Asteriidae; genus Asterias; species Asterias amurensis. Next base: position 8,995,481 of record NC_092650.1, on the reverse strand, counting down.
AGGCAGAGATGCCAAGTCCAGAGGCTAGCTATGTGTGAGATTTTTCAAAGCTCAACCCCTATCCCCCCGGAAAAAAAATTGCCAGTTTAAGAAGGCCTTTTTAAATCGCCGCCCAACCTTTTTTTTATTTTTATTTTTTTATAAATAAATAAAACAATGTGAAATTTAATTGTGGACAAAAAGTGTTTCAAAATGCATCAAAAGCCTCCTCAGAATAATTAAAACTCACTTGAGGTACACAGGAGATGTTGATGGTTAATGTGGAGGTTCGATTGTGTCAGATTATATCCTTCCAAACTTGAAAAAAATAGACTAAAAATGATGTCCAAAATCAATCGCTCACTTCTTCTGCCTGTTGTGTCTTCGCTAGTGGAGCGCATTTCAACAAATTTGCTAAAAGAATCGGAACAAACTTGTGACTTATTCAAAAGGAAACTTAATGTCGTTTTGCATAACAACTTTGACCAAATGCAAAGCAAAGTTCTTTTTTTACAGCTTCAAAACAGCCTTTGACGTACGTGTATAAGTTTCACCATAGAGTAAGGAATGGTTTCACAATTCTACCTCCATGGTTAAACTCTGAAACTGCAACATTATACCTCCATGAACAGACCGTATTCTAAAACGGTATTGATGTACCCATTTGAGTTTACTGGCAAAAGGTCCAAGGTCGCCACCCACTGTCAACCTAAAGTGGTCCCACGGCGACCTTCTTCACCAAGCAACAGGTGGCCTGTCTCAAACCAGACAACACACCACTCACAATACACTGACCAGAATGGCTCTTTGTGTAAGGCCCCCCCCCCCACCCCCAAAATGTTATTAATTGTAAAGTTCCCTTAGACACCTTCCAACCTATAGCCGGCCCTACCCAATGTTTCCAAATTATTAAGCTTCCGTTTGATCCCATCCTTGTTCATCATGATAATTCTCATGCCGTTTGGAAGTGAATGCTTTTTTATTAATATTCTCCATTTAATCTTTTCAACAAATGAGTCACCCGCAGAAGGATTTCTAGGAAGTCTGATAACAACGTCGACCAGTGGTTGACACGGTCACCTGCGAAACATCAATCTACGGTACTTCATCCATTCAATGCAAATTCGGTCAAATTCGTGAGATTGGTTTCGGTTTTGTCCTGGCACCCAGCCTCTTCGACCCTTTCGACCCTGCCCGGCAATGAATGAACCAATCCGGAGAACCATGCTTAGTACAACACGAAAGTAACCTGACCAAAAAGGGCGGATCGAATGGCGGGTGGGCGGGCAAGGGGCAATGAATGAACCAATCCGGAGCACCATCTGCGAAACACTGTCCAATGAGTCGCCTGTCAGAAAGATTTCTAGGAAGTCTGGTAACAACATCGACCAGTGGTTGACGCACGGTCGCCGCCCAAACTTCCTCCAATCACATGACTTGTAAGTGCGAGTTTGGATCCGGGTTTTGCAGACTTGCAACCCGACGTCTGAAACCACACAAACGTATTGAATTCCACACAAACAACCGTGTTGGATTCCACAAGGATGCCATACCACTGGACCTTCTAATTTTCAATCCAAGATGGCGCAGGTTACGCTTTTAATAGTATAGATTATAGGGCAGGGGTATAATATTGGGTACGGTCAACTCGGTCCCAAGCCAACTCGGTCCCAGTCAACTCGGTCCCAAGTCAACTCGGTCCAAAGTCAACTCGGTCCCATGTCAATTCGGTCCCGTGTCAACTTGGTCCCAAGACAGGGAAGCTTGCACGGGCGGGAGGGAGGTCTGGGACTGCGAGGGACCGCAACCCAAGTTATTTGAACAATTATTATTTTTTATTTCTATTTGTTATTTATTTTCGACCAAACACTAATTTCGTACGTTTTTTGACTTCTCAATATGATGCTCAACGCTTTATCTTTTGGTCACTCGATCACCAATCACTGTACACCAGCCTACTCGCCGAACTGCCGAGCCACGACCGAGTTGGACTAAACCATTTTGTAGCAGTGCGTGCGCTGTTTGTTTACAATAATACCTTAAGCCCCTACGCACTGCCGCACGGGTTTGTAACACCCCTCTCACAGAATGGTTTAGTCCAACTTGACCGCGGCTCGGCAGTTCATCGATCTACATGTAGTAGGCTGCATATGAGAAGACAAAAAACGTGTGATGCGGCAGAAAAACAACAGTGAGTACCGAGCAGAAAATTGCATTTTTTGACGATGTTTTTTAATTTCACTCAACAAAAAGGAAATGCAAGCATTATGAATGTATATTGAGTATGTGGGGAAAGTTTTGGTAGTGTAGTACAAAAGAAACTTCAGTTATTGCTGGCTAACCGTCGTAAAACTTTCACCTATCAACGCTGATTTGAAAAACTTAAAGCGTTAAGGAGGCCCAAAATATTAGACCCCTATAAGGCTCACAGGGAGCCTTATACATGTAGTTTCTAGAAGTGATATGCAGCCTACTACATGTAGATCGACGAACGGCCGAGTCGGACTAAACCATTCTGTGAGAGGGGTGTTACAAACCCCAGCGGCAGGGCCCAACTTCATAGAGCTGCTCAGCACAACAAATTTGCTTTAAAACATGAAATTTCTTTCTTGATAATTTTGTTGTCTCCATTTGTTGCATATTGCTTCTTACTGATATTCAGCTGTTTTTGGTTGGTAATCATGTTATTATCATGCTAAGCCAATTTCTGTGCTTAGCAGCTCTATGAAATTGGGCCCCATGGCTCTGCTTTTACAGTAATCATAGAATCGGTGCTTAGGAGGGAATTCTGTGCTTACGTCAAGCGTGTTAGCAACAAATTTAGGCTTGTGGCTCCCCATTAGGCCTACTAGGCATTCTACACTGACAGTTACACAGCTAGCTCAGAAATAGTAAGCTCAGAATTGTGCGGTAATCAGAGCCATGAAATTGGACCCAAGGTGGTGGCTTGCCTCTATGTCTGTTACAGGACCGAGCTGAAGGCACGGTCCGTACAGCAACCAACCACCAACCAAGACATTACCACGCAGTGAAGATCGGGTCCTCACACTGTCATTCACATTAATAAATATCATTTCATGAAAAACAAATGGTTAGGCCTAATCGCTCAAAATGTGAGATTTTTGCTTAGCGTTTCTGTTAGGTGTTATTACTCATGTTCAATGGCTACATTTTACTGTCAACTGTGACCTCTGCTAAATGTAAACAGGACCATAATTATGGAAATACGTGCGCAGCTTTTTCATCAAAATTGATATTTTTCAGCCCAAGTTTTGTCCAATTAGAGTCAGTAAACTCATCAAGGTATTTATTTGATTAAAAACAGTGCGAGATACCAGACCCAACAACAATCATGACAATATAGACCCAGCGCTCAGAGGGGCAAAATAGGCCTGGGCAAAATTCACACATTCCCTGTGAATGGTAATGGACCGTGTAAATAAGATTGTGTATTTGCTATAGTATTGGTTGTTAAGGGTTTCTTCGAGTCAACAAAGGTATGTAGGGTGCTGCTTGGTGTCTGGCTGTATCCTTTTTTTCAAAATGTTGACATCTGCTGTTGTACATAGCATTTGGAAAGATCCATAACATTTTTTTTACACGGATTACAACGGCCTAGGCCCAGAGGTTTCAACAACAATTTTTTTAACATGGATATATAATAATAATTATGGATGAATGTGGAAGGAACTAAGGAAATTCAACAAATTTTCCAGTATCAACTACGAACTCATACATTTTTTGAACAAGTTTATGACCAATGAAAATGACTGTATTATTAATTATTTTCACAGTTTATTGTTTTATTTTATTTCTTTGCAATTGAACATTAAAGTATACAGCAAGGACTAGGGAAATATACGTATTTTAAATTTTACTAATTTTGCTAAAGCCACTTGCAACTTCATGTAATTTGTACTTGACGGGTAAATGTTTTTTTTGGAGGGCAGTACTACAACTACTGCCGTGCAACACATTTGTTATCTACTATGGAGGGCGGATGCCATAGAGCTAATGGTGGATGCCCAAGGGGCATACAACATAAATATTGACATATTCATATTTATGAGTTATAGTTTTTGCATGCATAGACTACCACTAGGATGCTTGGTTGCTGGAAAAAAGAGGAACAAAACCCATTTAAAGTCATGCCTTCTTGGATTTGCAACTTTGGCCTAGTTGTTTCTTTGGACATAATTATATTGGGAGTGTCCCATTCTTTGGTATGCATACTTTCTTGGTAAAACTTTTGTTTTTGTTTTATTTGATACCCAATCATGTCAGTCATCATAATTTGAATCTAAGATCCAGCAAAGTGTTACATTTGTCTTGAATTTGTTTAACCAATGGAATGTTTTTGATTTCTATTTATTTATAGTTGGCATGTAAGGAGCTATAAGAACATTGAACGAGTGAAACGAGATGAAGCCCAGGCAGCTGCAGAAGCAAAAGAGAGTCAGAATCGTGCAGCACTTGCAGTAAGTTATATTAGCCAATGTGTTCACGCACAGGAAAACACTTAACAATGGCAATAGAATCATCAATATTGACCAGCGTGATGAAAACACATACTGTTGTGAGAAAGTGTTATGAATTGTCAGCTGCAGTGAAACCTTGTGGGTAAGCTTGGGCGATATCACGATATTATCGAATATCGCGATACCAATTTGGAAACGATTTCGATATCGGTTCGATTTGGTTTTAATCGAAATATCGATATATCGTGATATATCGCGATATAGCATGATATTAATTAAATATCGCAATATCGCGATGTATTTCCTAGCTGAGACATCTTGCACCCCATAGGTTTGGAGTGAAACCAAAAGAATAGGTCATAAGAACACCCCTCTTGTGCTATGACTGTCTCTTCTACAACTTTCACTGGGAGTTTGAAGACTGATGATGTCAAATTTAATTAATCGCGATTATATCGAATATCGCGATATATTGTCGGCGATATATCGTGAATAAAATAAATCGATATCGCCCAAGCTTACTTGTGGGTTACTTTTACATTTACGTATTGATACTTGACACATGTATGGCTTAAACAAATCCACAAATTCACAAAAGAGTTCTAGTGCATTCTATAAAATAGATACCCCAAAATTACAACATTCTCATTGCTTCTTATAATAGTTTCTTAATTACAATTTTAGGAGCAGGAAGCAAGAACAGCCTTGTTACGAAGCAAAGCTCGCAATCAGTTAACTTCCATACCACATGATGAAGAGTGTCTCGCAGTACAGACAACTACAGATAACATATACAAGCATGTTGATCTCTTTACTGATCTCTCTTCTTCAAAAGTAAGTTCATCTGTTTTATAATGTAGTCATCTATCCTGATTTGATTTATAAGATGATTAATAACAATGATGGGAATAAAGTAAAGGAAATAGTAAAAAAATAAGGGATTTTGGGGTTAGACTTGAGAACAGAGCAGAGCTCAAGCAGAGAGCTCTTTTAGAGGACCAGATTTAGACATTTTTTTCATGTTGAGTCACACAAATTGCAAAAGTTTGTTTTATTGTTGATTCTTGTTTATTGGGTGGTTATTGATGACATATCCAAAATCGGACAAGAGTTTCAAGCCAGAAGTGACCTAATTTGCATATTTAAGTTAGGTGGTAATTAGCAATCTTTAAGGTCAATTATCTCTCAAACTATTCATTTTATGGACAAGGTTTGTGTTAGAAGTGAATAGAAACCTGACCTTGACAATCTGAAAAACATATTTGTATACTCGATTGACCCTTTCCAAATAACTAGGTCAAAGGTCAAGGGGTTAAACATGGTTTTCTACACGCAAATGCATTTTGCAGTGTAATAAGTACCATGAATGAATTCTTCGGGTTGGATGAATCCCCCTGTACCAATTGACCTCTATCAATGAAATAAAATTCACTTAAATGACCTCTCTAACTAGCTAGGTCAAAGGTCAAAGGTCAAAGGTCAAGGTGTTTTTTCTTCTTTTACTTTGCTTTGAACACCCAGCAGGGTGGATACATGCGCATTACAAGTCTTATTATTTTTAAGGTGTCAACTTCATGTGAGTAAAAAAAATCAACCAGAGCTGGATTGTTGTCCCTTTTCTCTGGTTAGCAGACCGCCCCCCCCCCATCATCAGGTTTGCTTTGCACATTGTCATTGCACACTTTGGTCTGCAAGTTAACCCTGTAGTAGTGGTACCTTGAATCATCAAATGTTGGGTTTGCAACCATGCCGAGTGGACGCAAATAAAGGTTTATTCTGACTCTGGCTGAAGATTGACTACATAATTGTGGTTTTTTTTAGGTGTTCTTAAAAACTGCAATAGGGGTGGCCTGATATAGTTTCATTATGCTGATGTATGTTTTAGTTCTCTGTCGGTACGTTTGTCCCTGTGTCCATGGCAAACGTTGAAGAAAGCAGCCACCGTACATAGACGATAGACACACCTGATGCAATGTCATGTATTTGAAATCCATATCTACTGTAGACACTCAATAGTGATTGCCGTCTCTGCCATACCTCACTTCATTGTTCTGTCACTGATTTGTTTGTTGCTCTGTCATAGCTACTCAGCAGCTACTCTGAGTCAGGCATCGTCAGCAGCAACTTTGTCCGTTGTGCTTCACCCATCTCGCTGTTCATGTGTGCTTACACCACGCTCTTGAGGTATAAGTTGCCTCCCCGGTTGTTGCCTTCCCGGTTGCCTCAACCATTGTTGCCTCAACCATTGTTGCCTTCCCTGTTGTTTCCTCCGCCGTTATTGTGTTGATCCCCCTCCTCTTGCCCCTCCCCCTCGGTGTTGCCTACCCGGTTGTTGCCTCCCCAGTTATTTGGTCCTAAGTTGTTGCCTCCCCAATGTTTGCCTCTCACCCCAGTGCCTCCCCAGTTGTTGACTCCCCTGATGTTGCCTCCTCTGATGTTGCCTTGCCTGTTGTTGTCTCTCCTGCTGTAGCCTCCCTTGTTGTTGCCTCCCCTAATTGTCTCCCCTGTTGTTGCCTCCCCTATTTTTGCCTCCTCTAATTGTCTCCCCTGTTGTTGCTTCCCGTTGCCTAATACCCTGTTGATGCCTCCCCTATTTTTGCCTCCCCTGCTTTGCCCCCTTGTTGTTGCCTCCCCTGATGTTGCCTTTCGACCTGTCCTCCCCCATGTTGCCTTCCCAGTTGGTACCTCCTCAGGTGTTGCCTCCCCCTCTGGTGCCTCCCGTTGTTACCTCCCAACCCGTGCCTCCCTAGTTGTTGCCCGCCTGTTGTTGCCTCCCTGTTGTTGCCTCCATGTTGTGGTTGCCTCCGCTTATGTTGCCTCCTCATTGTTGCCTCTCCAGCTGGTACCTTTTTAGATGTTGCCCCCCCCCATTCCTCCCAACTTGTGCCTCCCTTTTTGATGCCTCATTTAACTTCCTTAGAGCACTGTTAACTATACTGATGTTGTGTGGCCATCTTCTTCACAAGAATTGTATCATGTAGAGCACCATCCCCCATACACTTTCCTACTGAGCATGATAGGTGGCCGTATTTACCAGCATAGGTCCTCTCTGCCGTCAATGGTTATTTTGCTATACTTAGAAACTACCTTGGAGGTTATTAGATAAGCTATCGCCCCGGTGTTTGCTTGACATCCATAAGTAGCTGAGCTTCATTAAAGGGCAGACAAAGACTTTTCTCTTACAACTTGCTGAGTTCCATGACTAACCAAACATAAAATGCAAGTACTTTGGCAAATTTTCTGATACAGTCCAGTCTGCACATGCGGATGCTAAACCGCATTGAAACAAGCTGTGGTGTTGAGGACGCATCACAAGTGGTCTTTTTACAGTGGTATTTGTATTTTGCTGACCTTTGACCTTTGATCTAGATGATGACTATATAGGTCATATGGGACAGGGTGGAATCATTCAACCCAAAGAGTTCATTAATTATTTATTACACTGTCATGGTACCATGTACAATGCATTTGAGTGGAGAAAACCAATTAACGCATGTTTAACCCTTTGACCTTTGACCTAGTTATTTGGAAAGGGTCAATCGAGTATGCAAATATGTTTTTTTAGATTCCCAGGGTCAGGTTTCTATTCACCTCTAACACAAACGTTGTCCTTAAAATGAGTAGTTTTAGAGATAATTGACCTTAAAGATTGCTAATTACCTCCTAATTCAAATATGCAAATTAGGTCACTTCTGGCTTCAAACTCTTGTCCGATTTTGGATATGTCATCAATAACCACCCAATAAACATTAATCAGCAATAAAACAAACTTTTGCAATTAGTGTGACTCAATAGTCTAAATCTGGTCCTCTATTATTAAAATAGTTATGTTAAGAGACATCAATTTACTAGAGCTCAACTTGTCATTTGTCTGTTGTGAACTTCAACTTCAACTTCAAGCCCTCCCGATGAATACTACTTACTATACTATTCCGCACATACATGAGGAACCAAAGGACCCAAGCACAGCCATCAACGTTACAATAACATTAACAGTAATTTATTTGCTTTGTTCTTTGCTGATGTTCTGATGATTTAAGTGCACAATAAGTTGAGTAACAATGTAGCACCATAATGTGTAAAAGTCTTTGGAGCAAAGTATTTGTTAGACTGGAGTATTTTGCGGTACAACACTGCAAAGTGTGACAATGATATCAGTGTTTAAATATCAGGTGTCAACCTAAGTTTGAGCACCAAATGCAAGTGGAATACCATTGCAATGGGTAACAACAGAGAAAGTGGATAATGTAAGGGAGCTGATGGAACATTTTTGGGCAATCAAACTGGTTGTGATATTTGGTTGATTGTCTTAGAAACTCAGGCGTTCTCTAGAAGAGGTCTTCATTGTCTGCTTTCACTGAAAGTAACTTTCTAATTTATTCTTGGAACCATTATCCCTCCAGCCTCAGGGAGAAAAGAACAAAGAGCATGAACAGGAGGTCAAAGCAGCTCAGGAAAAATATGAGAAAAGTATAGGTCTACTAACCTACCTAGGTCAAAGTTCAACTGAAGCACAGACTACAAAGCCTTGGTATTTCAAACCACCAAACCGAGGCTCAGAGAAAGATAATTTGGAACAGAGGTATGTATGTGAACATGATTTTATTAGACTATAAGCCAGGGTCTTCAGATTTGAACACTTTGTATTGTAGTATTGTTCTATTTGACATAACTAGCCTAAATACATGTAGGTGCAATATTAATACGAAGACACTGTTAACACTAGATCCAGAAAGGTGAATCAGACCCGGGTCTGATTCCAAATACAAAAAGATTAGACACAGCAATTCGATGTGGTCATTTCCTGTTTTGCTACAAATGCACGGTTTTTGTTTGTGCTTTGGTGTCTATATTTTTGTGCTTGTGGCTTTGTTTTTGTGTCATGCACAGTGCTCATGGAGTGTGCATTAGTGTCCCTAAATACATGCATCGTTACACTCCGAGCTTGCCATGTTGCTTTATTTTGTTACATGTTTTGGGGAAATCCAATGATTTTCAAGAGTGAACTTTACAAAATATCTGACAACTTGCTCATTGAGAAGACGTACACATGTTCTTATAATCACGTTCAAACATTTGCTTTTCTTAGTTAATATCTAACTGGTCAAGCACCAGTACCATTGTTTGGGTCGGAAAACTAGGTTTTGTCAGGTTCCCTCAACAACTTTACAACAAAAGTACAATCAATTGCTACAATTAAGTGATGGCAGACTGATTTACTCGGCGTTCCCAGTAAATCAGTCTTGAGTTATGGATGCACGCTTTATAAGAAGCCACTATCATTATTGTTATTAATATTATTATTGTGTATCATGGGTAAAAGGTCCTCATCACACAGTGCCTGCCTCATGACCCACAGTTGAAGGCTGAGGTTATTTGTAAAGCAGAAAAGTTGTATTCAGTGTTTATGGTACAAGATTGTATTTTTGTGAAGCTGCTGAGTGTGTTTCAAGTTTTAAGTGGTATTGTCAAAGGTCCCAAACTGCACTGCATTCTTGAGTAATGCATTCTATTTTGTTAAGTTGATTCTTTCTGAGAAAATGTTTGGGTTTTTTTTTTGGGTGGGTAACCCTTTGAGGGCGCACCATGTTGCGATTCACCAAAATTGTTTCCTCAATGATATAATAAGGTGTATCATATCTTTACTTTGTCACACGGTCATATGGACAGTCTGCTGCCAAGACTACTTTGTTTTAATACACTTGACTTACGCCAAGAATCTGCATACATGTATTTGCTTTTTACCAATGAATCCAAGTTCACCAATGAGTCCAACATAAAATGACATGGGATGGCAAAGTATCATACCCATCAAATTAATTTTACCATTGAGGAATTATTTAAATAATTTTTTTGTAACTTTTAGTTGCACTGATGTTAAAAGGAAGGGCAGTCTGGACCCTATGATGGAAATGGAGAGATATCTTGGGGTAAAAGAAAGGCCCACCATCAAGCCAGAAAAGACAGTGGATGTGAAGAGGGTTGTGTCTCCTGGTGGCATTCTGTCATACTGTAGTACAACGGGTAGACACAGTACTAAGAGTAAGTCTTCTACAAACCCCATCAATCATATTAAGAGATTAAGACCTCCAACGAGTATTGGGTCAATCAGTTACAACTTTGCTCAAAAGAAACAGTAGAATGTTGTAATGGCTGCATTGTTATAATGTATTCTAATAAGGGAATCAATGTGTGGTGAAGAGGTTTTCAACTATGGTTCAAACCCGCGCCGAGGCCTGGACTTGATAATTTTACCTAGACAAAGTCGAGGTAAATTATCAAAAACCAGGCCTCGGCGGGTTTAAACTACTAGTTGAAAACTGATTCAACACACTTTGATTCCCATTCATAAATACCTTTTCGGTCAAAAAACATCAACACTTCTCGGTCAAAAGGTAAAATAAGTGCAAAAATTATAATTGTTAAATGATTTTTTTCATAAGCACAACACCCCTCCAGCTATGAAATGCCAGGCCCTCGGGTAAACAACTCCTTATAAGGAGATGATGTGCGCGTCGCGTGTATTGCGTGATGTAGCACAACTGTTTCATGAGTTGCTCTCGACCAATAGGAATGAAGAAACTGTCTTATAAGCGCAGGTGCAAGCGCGCGTGTCACGCCCATGTTATAACACTTTTTACTGGTGTTGTATCATCCGCTCAAACAACCCCTCGTGATGCCCTCTCAACCAATCAGAATGGATAAACTGTCTTAGGTATTTATGAATGAACATTAAAGGTACACTGTAAAGACACTATAGAACGTATTTAATATGACGTCACGCGGCTCAAATATCTGACCTACAAGATGGCGTCTGTGCGTGTGCGTGCGTGTTTGTGCGTGCATGTACCGTAGAAATCAAACTGGGAATGTTGCATGCTGCGTGCTTCGATGATGTATGCGTTTGGACGCGCATACAGTTTGCCCTACAAGATGGCGACTTTTCCTAGCAAAAAGGGTTATTCAATACGGTCTGTTGGTAACTACTCAATTAATTGTTAGCATAAAAAGTAACTTGGTAACAAGCAATGAAGAGCTGATGACAGCATAAAACAGTGCGAGATACGCCTCCCTCTGAAGTAACGTAGTTTTCGAAAAAGAAGTAGTTTTCCACAAAAATATTTGAATTTTGATTTTGAGACCTCAGAATTAGATTTTGAGAACATGGAAGGTATAACATCCCAAACAGGTATACCTGTTCTACCTGTTATATTTTTAGGTATTCAAAGACAGCGCTGTAGCCACGGTGGGCGGCGGTGGGCGGGCCCGCCCAGGACTGACAATTTCCGCCCGGCACTTCAGCTGAAAAATAGACTGCCGCCCACCACAAAATTTCCCCCCAAATTAATAAAAAATTAAAAGTTCTACTGATATTGATCACATTGCAAGACTAAAATGTCATGTTTTTTCGTGTTTTGTCATTTTAATTGCAGTTTGTAGTTTGTTTGAGCCAGAATTACGAGCAATTAAAACCTCAAACGTGTTTTCCCATGTAACTTGCCTCTTGCCATCTTGTTAAGTTTTCTTCGTGAAATGTGCCCTGACGTTTTTATTGAACGAAACTATAGTACAGTGTAGAAGGCGTACCGTCTATACAGGCTGACAGCAGTGCTGGTACCGTGCACATGTACACGATGTATGTATTGTATACGTACATGTGGTGTACACCAGCGCGCGCTAGTGGTAGACCCATGGTAGACCCTAGAGTGCACAACATGTACAAGTCTAGTCATAGGTTTTCGCGGGGATTTCACTTATTCCATGTACACACAAACAGTATCGCCACACAACAGTACAAGGGGGCTGTGTAAAGTCTAGTGTACGAGTTCGCGTGTCCCGGATGTAGGCATGTAAACACGTTCGCTTCGTCCACATGTGTGACAGCGCGCTGGGTTTTTAACTTGAATGAGATCTGTGTAAATTTTAAGATGGCCTCGCAACGTACGGTAAGCTGGACGACTTTTTTGGAAAACGGGAAAAGATTGGAAGATGATAAAAAAGTATCTCGTGCAGCTTCAGTTAGTGCTGAGAATGAAACTGTACCTGAGACAATCAAGACAGTTACTCCACCTTCAAAGTTCAAGTTCAACTTCATCGCGGCGGGATTACAACAAGCAAACAGCAGAAACTATTTCAAAAACAGTCTGTTCACAACAAATGCATCACAATTATTTTGTATTAACACATTTTTGTAATAACAATTGTCATTATACTTAAAAATTGTGATTCTTGAATCTTACATAATGTGCATTTGGCACGATTGGAATGTTAATATTTAGCCCTAAAAACAATCCTTACAACAAAGTACGTGCGCACTGCTCGCAATTTCTGACCAAGTTTAAATTCAGCTGCGCCCACCACTAAAAATGTCCTAGCTACAACGCTGTTCAAAGAATTTCCTAGAAAATGCGATACTTCAGAGAGGATAAATTATGTTTAATGCTTTGAGATGCCTTAGTATTGTCTCATTTTGTCAAATACCAATGGTCTGCGACAGGTTAAATGAACAAACTTGTCAAAAATGTGTTATCAGGTAGAACAATTAGAACAATTTTGCTGAAGGCATACATGTATGAGTGTTGCGTTTTTATTTTATATACATATAGTACACAGTAGAGTTCAAAGACGGTATGAAGTTAAAACAAAACTACTTTACTTTCCTCAATCATAGCACCAAGTTAGACATTATAGGAGACTAGAAATGATATTATATGGATCAAGTCTCCTTTGGAATCGCACCTTCGTAAAATACTCAAATAATACATTTCTTAAAAACAATTCTTTTGCCACTGCTTTCTTATGTTTCATTTTTCACAGCAAACAAACAATGTTACAAATACCTGAACTAACTCTATGTATAACTCCTGTTGATTTGTAAAACAGGAAGAAATCATCCAAGTTCAGATGACAAGAAGAGGAAACACCACAAGCATACACATAAGAGTCGACATAAACACAAGAGCAAAACAGACAAAAAAGAATCCAGCAGAAGGAGGGAAAGAGGCCTACATCATGACATGACCGATGATAACAAGAAATGTAGTCATTGCAAAGGGGACAAAGTAAAGTGCAAAGAGAAAGATTACCAGGGACCAAATATACAGCAGCTACGAGCAGAGAGACTTAAACGTGAAGCAGAAGAAAGATTAAAAACAAGTCGCTTACTGTCTGGTCAGAAGATAGCTCAAACAGAGAGATTGGGACCTAAAGAAGATATAGAAGATAAGCCAGGACACTACAACTCACAGTTCCATCCAGAACTCGTTTGTAAAAAGCACAAGCCTTTTCAGTTCAATATGATTTGATGGTAGGTGTCATATCCAAATGGTTTACTTTGTTGGACCTCACAACTGCAATTGATCATAATTCACCAGCATGGTTTTTAAATTAAATTCATACAGGTTTTACAATCAGTAAAATGATACCAGTCAATGACATTTTGTGCTGTGATTTGTGGGCTTCATTTGATGCCTTTACTCATTGTTACACACTTCTTATCACTATTTCAATACTGTAAAAGTAAACAGAGCTGAAGTGACAATTACAAAGTTACTTTGGTCATTTATCTGAAACTGTGTGCACTTCCTGAGTCTGGTTTCTGATCTGCCATGATGGTGGACTAGTGGCAACCCGAGTCTGGAATAATGTGAACTCCTCTAGATGAATGAAAGGGATCTTATTGTATACATCCCTCCAGTCTGATGCTGCAGTCTTCTTATAGCTAGCAAGCATGACATGTAGGGCTGGCCTGCATGCTGAATATCTGGACGGAATAAGAATGGCGGCTTGTCAGTCAGATTTAGCAATTAATCGAGATGGAAGAGAAATACAAAACTTTATATAAGGAAGGCACACAAGAGAGTTGAACACTTGGAAATGGAAATTTGTGTCTTTTGTCCTGACAAAAATATACCCTTTTCTTTTCTGTTGTAAACCATTTGTAATTTTTCAGTTGTTTGAGAGGAAACTATACTTGCACACAAACACAACAGCAAATATTTGAGCCTTCTTCAATCTGCTATTTTGCACAAATCTTTAATAAGGAAACCCAGGCTGTGTGGAAACTTTCTGTCATATTGGCTTTTATATTCTTAAGAGTTTTTATTTTTATTTTTATTACCTTCGTTTTACAAACACATAAAAAATGACATTGGTGCAAAAGGGAAGCCCGTACAGGCACACAGGCCCACTAAATGGGAACCCTTGTGTACACATCAACAACCAAACGACAAGAGACAAGCACAGCTACGAGTCTTCTCGAGAGAAAGAGTGCACATTTTCTAGAACAATAGACCCTTCTTATGGGACGTCACTATTTTATTGCGCGCCGGAACTAGAACTGTGCAAACATTGGTACACACTCTGGGTAGTGGGTATGTATCCTACATGACCACAGTATGCCAGCATGGCAGACCTTACATGTTGCTACAGAAATGGCACATCAGTGAGAAGAGTCTTTTCAATAAGTGTCAAAATTATAATTGTTTGGTTAAAAAAAAAGATGACTGTTTTGTTTTAAAGGCACTGGACAGTATTGGTAATTGTCAAAGACTAGCCTTCACAGTTGGTGTAGCTCAACATAAGCATAAAATAACAAACCTGTGAAAATTTGAGCTCAATTGGACATCGAACTTGCGAGATAATAATGAAATAAATAAACACCCTTGTCACACGAAGTTGAGTGCGTTTAGATGGTTGATTTTGAGACCTCAAGTTCTAAATCTGAGGTCTTGAAATCAAGTTCGTGGAAAGTTACGTCTTTCTCTAAAACTATGGCACTTCAGAGGGAGCTGTTTCTCACAATGTTTTGTACTATCAACCTCTCCCCATTGCTCGTTACCGAGTAAGGTTTTATGCCAACAAATATTTTGAGTAATTACCAATAGTGTCCACTGCCTTTAACCAGGGGGTTTACAAAAAAATATGACAAACGGATGTTGATGCAAGATACAAGTACTTACTTATCCATTATGGCTTTTTGCCAGTTGAGACAGGTGCCAAAGTATATACTGCTTATAACTTGTAACACCATGAGATTACAGCAGTGCTCCATAACAGCTACTAACTCATCCACTTCTTTGATCCTAGGAAAAGTCAAACCATTAGTTGTTCAGTCTTTATCTGACCTGTCATTGACCTTCCTATTCATTCAGCCTTTACCAATTATTGATTTAATCTGATTGCAGTGTATGGGTTCATTGTTCTATAAGATATAGTTGATGTTAATCAAGTTGTATGATAGCCACCTGTTAAGTTCAGCTGGAGGTGGTGTGCACTTGGTTTTGAAGTTCCCAGCGCATTATTAGCGTTTGTGTTACACTATGTATCCTTGCTGACTGGTGTATTTAGAATATTTACTTGATACTCTAGCGAATAGATATATGTACTGACATGTAAAAGCTGCCACATCAGTTTTATTCTTAGATCGCAATTTATCTTTTTGTGAAAAATATGTTTATTTTTGATTTACTTATTCTGGTTGTGAAGCCAAGGAAAAGCACCTTTATCTTTGTAGCCAAGAATCCCATCAAAAGTTATCTCAGTTTTAACCCTAATGCACTCAGGTAGGGACTGAAAACCCAATTCAGGGGTGGAAGGCGCTGAAAGATACAACTACGCCAACCGAACTGCCCAGTTTCTGTCACTATATCAGTGTGTTTATTATAATTATTTAACAATATCTTACTTTCCAGTTTGCGTTATGAGGCAAAACCTTGTTAGCCTCGTGCAGCATTTCAAACTCTGTAGGAGACACTTCATGTCTACAATCTTAGGCTGCTCAAACCTGCAAGCAATATTGATCTTGTATCACTTGGGATGCTTGTGTGTTGAAACTTGAAAGGGTAGTGGAATAATACAAGCCACAGTAAACATTATACACATTTGGGTAGATTGTAATGTATTGTTAGTGCAAGTATAAACAAAGTTGAATTTGTTCAAGAGCAACTTCAATAGTAGATCACATTAACCTGTGATAAAACACTGAGATAATATCAACTGAAGAGAAGCTATTTACAGTCGGCTGTGGTCAGTACCTAGGTAGTTAGTGGGATCTACAAATTAATCAGCAAAGTTGAAACAAGTTTAGGCTTACCTAAAATCTCGTAGCTGTTTTGCATATGTCATTGCCTGACACAGATTCTGAATGAAGAAACACTGATCATATGGATATGGTCCAAGGTGAGATAGAGACAATGATGTGAGCATTGTGCATCCCTTAGTGATGGATATAAGGCTGTATCCATGGAGGATACTTGGGATTCCAGCTAGTACTAAAGATTGAAGATAATGCCATAGAGAGATGCAAAGTAGGCTGTCTTCTGGCTCCATAACATCACCACTATAGTAATATAACAATAGACATGCATGTAACAATCATTGGTAACCGATTGTCAAATATGTTTCTATAGTTGAAGATGTTTAGTAACAACTGGTGTTATAAAAATAATAAGCCTCCACTTGTGTCGAGTCTGGACGAGGCTAGTTCTCAAACTTCAACTTGACCTTCCTGGAGCCTCACTTGTGTCTTTGATTTCATCATACACAAGTAAAGAAGTTCAATACTGCATCACAAAAAACTCACTTCATGGATCTTGAGCAGTGAGGCCGTCAGAGGGCATTTGTTTTTCCCATGCGGTTTATGTTGATAAAAAGGTGATGCATCCATCCATGGATTGGGTCAAAGCTGAATATTTTTAAGGTTAGCTGTGAAATTATATTTTGTTTTAAACGAGCAAACAAGTATTATCTTTGTTTTCATGACCAACCATTGTATGGCATCTTCATCTGCCGGTGCTGCCGGAGGACTCAAGACGGAGACGAAACCAGTCTTAATGAGCTCAAAAGACTGAATCTTTCTACAACCAATGACAAGACTTGACAAGTCACTGCTACAGACAACACAGCTGTTTAGCTCATCCAGCTTTTTCGTTAGGATGAAAAACATCAATGTTATAAGTTTAAAAATAATGATGTCTCTTGTATATAAATTGTTGTATGCAAAAACAACGTGTTCAAGTAACAAAAGCTTTGTGTAAATTATTGAATGCACATGTATGTACATCTAAAACAGTTCCTATAGTGTCTTTCACTACAGGCGATTTAGTTGTATTAAAACTCTCAAAGGTAATGCTCTGCCATCCATTTTAAATAAAGGCAGTTTACAGTAAAAGGAAAATGTGGTGGTATGAAGTATTTGATTTAGGGTTCAAATGTGTATAAAGTACATGAACTTACTTTGTGAGAGTGAATCAAATATAAGTGATTGGAGTTGCTGGGGATGCAATTAAAGAGTTAATTGACTATCTACCTTGTTTGTCTCGATCCACTGAGATCCCTGGACTCTTGAGCATCTAGAACACCTGATACATAGAACGACAATCAATCATGAGATTTCAAGATCATTACAATTTGCTTCCATTTTTATCTGATATTATCCCCACATACTGAGAATAAAGACAATACTTTACTTAAAGTAAGATACCACAATTTGTGTAGGTTTATCAGGACATGGGAAAGCAACTTTGAGACACGTGACATGCTGATGGAAATTGCCATCTTGTGGGCAAACCTCACAAGTTATCAAGTATAATGTTGAGATTTTGTGTATAGCTGATGATGAGCCATTAGTTTCACATAGCTGATGATGAGCCATTAGTTTCACATAGCTGATGATGAGCCATTAGTTTCACATAGCTGATGATGAACCATTAGTTTCACATTTATTTTGTGAAGCCCAATGTCAATGAACTTACTTGTTAAGATTGGAAGAGTTCAAAGTACTAGATTTGCGTGTGCCTTGCTGGTGGCTACATGTCGGCTTAGCAGTTGGTAGTAGATGTTGCCTCTCTGGTAGACCACATACAGGCATTGATACACTCACTAAACCTACCATAATAGGTAATAAGAACAATAACGAGCACAAACAACCTGTGAATCTTGTGTGAATATGTCAACACAATTTATGCTTATAGTATTTTTGGTTTTAAAACGCCCTAAAATGAATTGTTTTTATAAGGTCAAAGAGATGGTGCAGTCTGGACTGAACCAGAATTCAAATTATTTTTGCCTAAATTTGATAAAAACTGGTGAAATACAATGCTTAGCAAATAAGCGAATTTGTTGTAGCAGCGGCGTAAGTTGAACCTCACAAACAGCAGGGCCCAATTTCATAGCTCTGCTTACCGCCGAATTCTGCGCTTACGATCACGATTCCCCGAGCTTACGTGCAAGCGCCGAATTTCTGCGCTAAATAGCCATGTAAGCGTAGAATGCCTAGTAGTTAGTACGTGGAGTACGCGCGCGCAGAAGCCAAAATTCGCCGCTAACCCGTGAAATACGCTTGCCGTAAGCACAGAATTCCCTGCTTCCGTAAGCGCCGATTATGTGCTTACGGTAAGCAGAGCCATGAAATTGGACCCAGGTTGTTGGTTTAACAACTAAGAATGAGCATCGGCAGTATGGATGACATTTCTCAAGATATGAGGGAGTTTGTATTGGCTTAGTCACGGCTTGTGGCATTGATGCATTGATATTTTATCTTGATATGTCACGACAGTGGCAGAGAAGGGACTTGAAATCCCTAAGCTATATACTCTTGCACAGAGTCAAGGTCAAAGTGCGCATGTACTGGACATCAATCGGGCTCTAGTGATGGGGGGCATGGTTAGTCATATCATTACGGCGTGGGGTCCGGTCTCTTTTAGGACCCCTGGACAAATTTAGGTGTTAGGTGCTCTGTGCAATTTAAAGCCATTATACACTTTCGGAACAGAAACAAAAATCACAGATTTACAAATAACTTACAGGGTTTACAGAAGGTAGTGGTAAAGGACTTCTCTTGAAATATTATTCCAAGAAATGCTTTACTTTTTGAGAAAACATTAAAACAATATCAATTCTCGACAACGAGAATTACGGATTTATAGTATAAACACATGCCATGACACGGCGAAACGCGCGAAAACAGGGATGGGTTTTCCCGTTATTTTCTCCCGACTCCGATGACCGATTGAGCCTTAATTTTCACAGGTTTGTTATTTTATATATAAGTTGTGATACACGACATGTGGGCCTTGGACAATACTGTTTACCGAAAGTGTCCACTGGCTTTAAGCTAATAAATAAAACTACCAAATGATTCACTTCTAAATAGATCCAAGTTGTGATACAGCATTTAAGAAAACTGTCCACTTATGACGAAGCTTATCCCTGTTTCCGTCATGACTTTATGTAGGTCGTTTATTAGACAAAAGTAATATATGAGTGTACCAGGTAGCAGTGCCAGCATCTGACAAAGTTGATTTTCTTGAAGATGGGGGTGCATTCCACTTATATTGAGGTATTTAAGTGGTGTCTTGGCATGTATAAAGACGTGGAAAGCAGACAGGTCCGTCCACATATCTCCGTTCTTGACCTAAAAATAAAAATACAACAGTACAGTCAATTTGGTGAGATATTTTAAAGAAAGTCACACAAATGACCATTGTAATCATTGCTCCATGTTGTAATACACCCAGTAAATGATGTGGTCTGATATTTTGCCGATTTTACCACAAAATGAAGATTTTTAAAAGCTTTATAATATCTACTTTTATAGATTTGAGAAAGTTATGCTCACATTTGTTTTGTACTGAACAGAACATTATTCAGCTAAATGAAAGTGGTATATGACTTCAAATCTAAAAATAAATGTTTGTCGAGATCCCGCCATTATCTCTTCACGTCCATCATGTTGTAACTTGTATGTGTTTTTGTGCTAATTGTCTGTGGCATGTGCGAACGTTTTCGTATCTACTTTTTTTAACTAACGTCATCAGTCAACATTTGGTTGGAGACAATTTAACAAAGTTTCGCAAACAAATAAGGCCTACCGTTTTCAAGACATCGGTGCAGAAACTAATATTCAATGTTTCCAAATGTCGGCAGTTTTCAGCCACTGCATTTAAGTCTGTAAAATTCACATTCCCAGCAATGTTCAAATACTTAAGACAACTAAACTCTATTGTCTTGAGATCTGGCACAAAAGTCATCTGTAAGGATGTCAGGCAAGGTGATCCGCCATCTTTCACCTCACTGATGGGCAGCTTAAAACAGCCGTCTGCTAACAGCACAGTTTGTTGATTGGGTGAATACTCCACAGCGTTTAAATTCATGCTTCTGTGACTGCCAAGAACCCTTCGTCCAATCTTAAAATGGATCAGATTTTGGAATGAAACGACGTCATTTAAAGGCTTCGTACACATGCACTCCTCCATGCAAGTTTCCCGATAGGCCGCATTTATACTAAATGCAGTAAGGTTTGGACAATATTCTGCAAATGGTATCTCGTTGATGCACTTCTTGGGGCTACATAATATATGCAACTCTTGAAGTTGATTCAACGTTCTAGCAGCTAATTGGCTGATACTACCATTGATGCCGGCATTTTGACTGTAAGACAGCCGACGGAGTGAGCTACTGTAGTGAAGGATACGATGTAATGTTTCAAATTCAACAGCCGTGTTGCTAATGCCAAGATGCACAAGGTTTGGTAATCGAAAGTCGAGAGACGATAGATCTTCTTTCGTTAGCCAGTAACAGTTGGATATGTCTAAAGATTGAATGGTGTTCCTCCAGTTCAAGAGTATTTCCTCTAGAATACGTCTTGTAAGATAGTAGCATTTGCTTAAGTTTAAACTTCTGTTATAGAGAAGAGAAGAAAAAAATGTTATCTTTCATACAGCTCTTCTAAATTTAAATGTTTTCCTGCGTTTACACATGCGACACTAATTCAGCGTTTCTTGCGGTTATATGCATCTTGATAAACCATGCAGGGAGGAAAATCGGGTGGTCTTCAAGAAACAAAAATCACCGGAAAAGAAAGGTACACAAACAAATAATAGTTTAGCAAAAAGGGTTTAGTGGCCGTGGTTTTGTCTTGAAAAACCACATTTTTGTATAGTCTTAGATTTTTGTGAGAACAATATCTGCAGAATTTTGTTGATTATGCTAATTTGCGCAGCGAAGACGGAACACAAAAGTAATATCAGACCAAACAAAATCAAGTCTGAAATTAAGAGTGAAGTCGTAATTTTCTCCACTCTCTGGTCTGCATGCATTCCCCAATGGACTTTTAATTACTTGGTAGTTTTGCGTTATGAATTAGTACGTTAAAGACAGTGGACACTTGGTAATTACTCAAAATAATTGTTGGCATAAAACCTTTCTTGGTAACGAGTATATAGGGAGAGATTGATGGTATAAAACATTGTGAGAAACGGCTCCCTCTGAAGCGCCACAGTTTTCGAGAAAGAAGTGATTTTCCACGAATTGATTTCGAGACCTCAGATTTAGAACTTGAGGTCTTGAAATCAACCATCTAAACGCACACAACTTCGTGTGACAAGGGTTATTTTTTCTTTCATTGTTATCTCGCAACTTCGATGACCGATTGAGCTAAAATTTTCACAGGTTTGTTATTTTATGCATATATTGAGATACACCAACTGTGAAGGCTTGTCTTTGACAATTACTAATAGTGTCCACTGCCTTTAAATTTGTGGCCCGCCAGAATTGCGTTTTGGGTGGCGACCCCAGCACCCAAGCCCAACTGATCAGCCTCGTCACCGCGCCTCAACCGAACACGCGAAAACGCTCAACCGATGACCAATGTTTCTGGTTGGGGTCGCCAAAACGCATTCCATGTAAAATCAACTTTATCTGTTTGCTTTGGGATGGCTTTTGCCTGCACCAAAATTAAAGTGCAGTGATCTTAACGGATTGAACTTTGACCGAATTAATTCAACGTATAGATCAGACGATGCATGCCTTTATGTATATTAGAAACTTTCAGGCATATACTGCGCTTACAATCAGTTATGATTCAATCATTCACAACAACTAACGTTTTGGCATGTTCTATAATGACGTCTCATTCATAATAGGGTTAACAAAGTATGACGTGTGATATTTTCAACTTGTTGGTTTAATTCACTATGCACATATTCACCTATTTATTTTGTATATCGAAGTTACTTAAGATTATATGGTTGTTTTTCTCTCAATTAAGCTGTCTGACAATGAATAACAAAGTGTTTGCCCAAAATATTCAAAAAAATATTTCGTAAGGCAAAATTAGTGATTGTATTAATTTAAAGGCAGTGGACACTATAGGTAATAACTCAAAATAATTATTATCATAAAACCTTACTTGGTAACGAATTGGGAGAGGTTGATATTATAAAACAGTGCGAGAAACGGCTCGATCCCTCTGAAGTGACGTAGTTTTTCCCACGAATTTGATTTTGAGACCTCAGAATTAGATTTTGAGGTCCCGAAATCAAGCATCTGAAAGCACATAAGTTCGTGTGACAGTGGTGTTTTTTCCCCACTATAAACTTGCAACTTCGTCGACCAATTGAGTTCAAATTTTCACAGGTTTGTTATATTCTGTGCATGTTGAGATACACCGAGTGAGAAGCAGTCTGTTGAGAAGACTGGTCTTTGACAATATTACCAAAGGTGTCCAGTGTCTTAAACCAACAAGTAGTTATACTGGGATTTTCGGTCACGGTATAACAACCCCATGTATTCCGATTCAGAAGAAAAATAAGAAACCAACCTGAAAAGCGAAGGGTCATTGGCTAACCTGCCAAGGTGACATCCAGGCCCCAGTGAAGTCAGTGTTAATGCGTCACTGATAGGTAGAAAACTAAGAATGGTTAATAGGATTTCATCTGGTAAACTGTCTAATGTAAGAATACTGTTGGTACAGATTCCAGTACAGTCGTTAGGGGAGGCAGCCATTTTGCATTGTCCGTTGTCCATTGTTGGTAGAATTGCGTATTTCCCTAATCAAATAAATACTGGTCCAAAATCCATTTCGTATATAGAGCGACTGTAACCAGAAAGATTAAAGTTAATTTCTACCGCACAACAGGAAAATAGAATTTGGCAAAGGACCCTGAAAACTATCGTAACTTGCTTGTTATGATGTAAATGAAGTTAGAATAAGCATCCTACGAAATCAGTTCGTCTGAAATCCCCCAATATAAACTTCTGAATCTGAGATACGATTCGAGCGTGAATGGTTTCTCAGATTTGTGAGGGTTCGTCACGAAGCTGCGGTCAGGATGCAGCTAATTCCGAGTTCTTGAACTACCACGGCACGGCATTTGGAGTATGAATGTTTGACACCACAAAATGGCCGACCGTGTTTTTAGTTCGCAAATGAAAGGAAAGTTGTGTGGATCATTATAGTCTACTTTTAAAACAGCTTTCTATGCATAGCTTTCCAACCATGTACACTTTTCATAGACCAACTCGCCCGATCCAAGGCAACGTTTCCCTTGATAGGTAAAGTTTGATATCAAAATACACATCACTATACGGCATTATGCACTTGTCAAATTGTAACCTACGCGGCCTAGCGGGGACCCTGGCCTAGCGGGGACCTACCCGGGGCTTCCAAATTTAAATTTGGAAGCCCCGGGTATCCTGGGTAAGTGCCACGGGGCGGGGACACTAATTTCTTTGAACACCTTGGTAAGTCCCCGCCCCCGACCGCCGGGAATAAGTTGGAAGACCCCGCACAGTCCATGCCCCACAGTACTGCCGGGTCTATGTGGAAGTCCCAGCACCATGCCCTGGTGCCCTGTTCCTCTTTAAACAGTACTGCCGGGCCTATGTGGAAGTCCCAGCACCATGCCCTGGTGCCCTGTTCCTCTTTAAATTGAAAACAGTTTCCATGATCAGGGAGATTTTCCAATTTGTTTATCGCATCATGGAACGATTTATCGCTCCGTTAACAAGAGAAAATTTAGTTAAAAACGCATACAAATGCGTCTTTCCATAAAACTCAGCGCTACACTATCAAACCACAAGGGAAGGCTCATTAGTTAAATGTGTTGTGCAACACTTTTAATATTCAGCAATTTATGCAAAGCCGGTTACAAATATTTTTCAAAGGACCAAGGATTTTTTTTCGACCATTGTAAAGAAATTATGAACAAGGCAACAATTACTCCACTTTTAAATATTTGACCCCAAAGCTAATTATAAACCAACCCTTTTAATAAAAAGAAAATGTTCTAGACCCCACCCTCACTTTTTTTCGATTCCTTAACCCCACGCAATCATAGCGTGTATATCATTGTTTATGATTTCCCAGATGTCAAGTCCCGGCTGGCGGGGCAACGGCTTTTGGAATCCCCGGGTAACGCCTCGGCTTTGCGGGGCAACCCCTTTGGAAGTCTTGGGTCAGTTCCGGGGTATGTCCAGGGTTAGCCGGGCACTTATTTCTTGGAAACCCACAGAAAGGTCCCCGCTAGTGCCCCGCCACTGCCAGAGTCCCCCAGGGCGCAGGTTACAAATTATTGACAAGTGCACACGACGATTCTTTTACTTTTAGGCAAGCATACGGCAACAGAATTTGATCATTACTAGTGGCGCCGTACAGACAGGATGCGTCCCGACTTTTGTCTTTATTTCTACAACTGGTGTCTTTGTCGACACTGGATCAGATTATATCAGAATGTTCACGATTTTAATCGGGTAGACATTTTGTTTCCGTTACTTGTAAGTCCAGTCTGTGGAAACAAAGTAGGACTTAAAACCAGACAATGTCAGTAAAAAGTATTTCAGCTGCTGACAACGATGATTTGAAATCCACTTCTTGAAGATAAGTGTGATTCTCTACATTGTATCTTCAACGAAGAAGCTAAGTATGCCTCACACTAGACTAGCCCACCTTGTTGAGCTGTTAATGGCGCGCTTTTAACATCGGTCTCATCACTGTCACAGACCTACCAAGTCTCACGCATTTGGGCTCTGTCTCACGCTCACACGCACAGCAACCATTTTCTCCGCATTGGGGCCAGACCGGGAAAAAAATAAAAATTAACGACATGCATCGCCAAATCGCGCTCGCGTGTACAAAAAACGCAATCTACAACGTTTGCATGATCTTCAGATTGCACGCAGTTGATCAGAATAATCATTCTTGTACAAACTTTGTACAAACAGAGCGCAAATTTGCGCACAAGTTTTTCCCGATTCGTTTAGCAAATTCTTTAAATGCTACTATAGCGAAGACACAACAGGCAGAAGAAGTGAGCGGAGGATTTTTGACATCATTTTTAGTAGATTTTTTTTTAGTTTAGAAGGAAATAATCTGACACAATCGTACCTCCATATTAACCATCAACATCTCATGTGTACCTCAGTTGAGTTTTAGCTATTCTGAAGAGGTTTTTGATGCATTTTGAAACACTCTTTTGTCCACAATTAAATGTCTGATATTTTGTTGATTTTATAAAAAAAGAAAAAGAAGTTGGGCGGCGATTTCGAAAGGCCTTCTAAAACTGGAAATTTATTTTATTTTTTTTCCGGGGGAGGGGGGTGGGGGGTTGAGCTTTGAAAATTCTCACGCATAGCTGGCCTTTGGACTTGGCATCTCTGCTGTCACCATTACAATGGCGACAGTGATGAGACCGATGTTAAAAGCGGAGCCATTAACAGCTCAACAAGATGGGCTAACACTAGACTTGACTCAAGTCCCAATCCCGTGCCAATCTCAGAAAACTATTGTTTTGTGATATTCTGCATTCCCCAACCTGATTCTCGGGACCATAATAACTACATTTTGACGGCGGTCATGCTTTAGTTATAGCATGGAGGTCTCTTCCTTCCTCCCTCCAAGGGACCTCCCGCACGAGAACGGGACTTGAATCAAGTCTAGCCTCACACGAGATGAGAACAACACGCACTATATCCTCCGACACCCCGTTCCCGCAACAACGTCCGCTATTAGCCCGCCGTGATACAACCCGCTATTATCATTAATATGGTTAGGGTCACCAGTCTTGGGCTATGATTGGGACCCTGAGGTGTCGGAACGCATGGGCTAGGGGTCGGACCACACTCTTATTTCCAACCTACCATTTTGAGCTAAAACTGTTTTCACCTTTGGTGTAATTTCAGTGCATTTTTGTGAAAGCTTTGCCGCCCTGAGGTATTTAAAAGTTAGGATTTATAGCTTTTAAATCCCTCATGACCGCAATGACTGTCTGGACCACATCTGTGTGGTGGCCCTGAAGGGACATTGAACATATTTTTACGTGAATATTTACGTAAATATTTATGGATTTTGCCCTAAATCGCAAATATTCACGTCAACATTTACGTAAATATTCACGATTTTTGCCCAAATCGCAAATATTCACGTAAATATTTATGTAAATATTTGCGATTTGTGCCCGAAATCGTGAATATTCACGTAAATATTTACGTAAATATTCACGGTTTGTGCCCCAATTCGCAAATATTCACGTAAATGTATATGTTCAATGTCCCTTCAGGGCCACCATACATCTGCCTCCAGTATGTTAGATATAGCTGTACTTACTGAGATCGTTTTATTTTCCATTATCAAGAGTGTTGATAGTACTGTTGGTATCACTTTTTATAATTATTATTTGGATTGTGTGTATTATTGTGTATATCTCTGCTTGTTTGCCTTTTATAGTCGTTCAGTGATTGTTATTATCTTCTGTGCTTTTTTATATGCCCTCTCTTGCCTTAATGTATTTTTGGGGATTTAGGAGACATACGCCTTTTGGCGATAGTTATTTTTTTTAAACTTTTATGCTCTCCTGGGCACCCCACGGTTGTTTTACTTTGTTTTCTTAAATATGTTTAATGTATGTAGTGCTTGTAAATGTGATTGCCCGAATAAATATTATATTATTATTATAACCTCAGCGTTACAGCAGTGTAGTTCTTGGCCATACACTCATTGACCCACTGTCCGTGTGAAAAACGAGCCTGAACACCAACCCAATTAAAATAGCAATCCCCATCAAGAACACCAACATCACCACATGATAAAGCTTGATAATCGTACTTTTATAACAGGTGAGTTAAAAACAAACCCTGGCCCTGAAAGCCCAAAGGCCACCTGAACTTCAGTCCACAGACGGTAATTGACGACATGAACAATAATTATAAGATCGCTGGCATAATTCAAAAAATGTACCATGTGGTTTCTAATATTTATTGAAGTGAAAGACTGTTTCCTAAACTATGATCGACTCGTTCAACCTTTGATGAGACTGTCTCGCATGCCTCTGTATCACTTTAGCAAATCCTTGATATTCAGACAGGGTGCGCGCAAATTTTGAGGGCATATTTTACAAGTTGACATCTTCAAGTCTAAATGCAGGTGACCCAATTTATTATTTGGTAATCTTTACGGATTTGGTGCTTTAATGGGTGTTCCATAAAGAACGGTGAGTTGGTACGTCCATGGAGGTAGCCGTCGTTGTGAGTTATGTCGTAGTCAGAACAGCTATCACAAACTATTTTGGCAACCATGAATACAAAAGAAAGCTGTTCGAATCATTAGTAAAACTGGATACTTGGCCACTGTTTCTAGCCTTAAAGGTCCTTAAATTTGACGATTTGTATAATAAGTTTAGGTAAATTCATGTATAACAAAAATAATACAAAAGTGGCTCCTTGCATAACGAATTTAATGATCTGTTTATAATGCGTTCACCAATCCATAATTATTCAACTCGTGCAGTTTCAAAAGATGATTTATATACAAAATTCAACCGAACAACGTTTTCCCAAAACAACACGTATCTCGTGGCACCCACTGGATCAACCTTAACTCTGATATTAAAAAGTCTCGTTCACTTAAGTTCATTCTCAAAGAAATTGAAACAGCACTTCTTTTGAACACTATATAATTATTTGTAGATCATTGTACTAAGACTGTGGTGTCGATAATTATTGTTATTGAATAGTCTGGTCCGTGCCGTGTCATTTTTTTTTTGTTATCTTTGTTCTGTTGTGGGTTGCAAAATAAACTATGTGGGCAAAGTATGAACTAACTTTTTGCATCATTGTGCAAGAGATACATTTTCATTATCGGCTCCCTTGTTAAAGGAACACGTTGCCTTGGATCGGACGAGTTGGTCAAAACAAAAGCGTTTGTAACCGTTTATTATAAAATGCATATGGTTGGAAAGATGTTTTAAAAGTAGAATACAATGATCCACACAAGTTTGCCTCGAAATTGCGTGGTTTTCCTTCTACTGTGCAAACTAACATGGTCGGCCATTTATGGGAGTCAAAATTTTGACCCCCATAAATGGCCGACGTGTTAGTCGACGAGGTAAAAGGAAAACCGCGCAATTTCGAGGCATGTTTATGTGGATCATTGTATTCTACTTTTGCAACATCTTTCTACCCATATGCATTTTATAATAAACGGTTACAAACGCTTTTCAAAGACCAACTCGACCGATCCAAGGCAACGTGTTCCTTTAATCAGACTTTACACCAACATGGCACTGGTAGGTCTACCGCAATATTACAGTCAAATTAAAGCCCGAGCCGCCAGCTTTGTTCACACTTGGGTGATGCGGATTTGTGTATTGACCGGCCCACGTCCACCTCTCCCCCATGAACACGTGGTTTAGTGATGGTGTTAGTCGACGAGGTAAAAGGAAAACCACGCAATTTCGAGGCATGTTTGTGTGGATCATTGTATTCTACTTTTACAACATCTTTCTACCCATAAGCATTTTATAAAAAACGGTTACAAACGCTTTTCAAAGACCAACTCGACCGACCCAAGGCAACGTGTTCCTTTAACATCCATTGGCACTGGTAGGTCTACCGCAATATTACAGTCACATTAAAGCCCGAGCCGCCAGCTTTGTTCACACTTGGGTGATGCGGATTTGTGTATTGACCGGCCCACGTCCACCTCTCCCCCATGAACACGTGGTTTAGTGATGGTGTGGCATGGCACTTGCGATGTGTGTAGAAAGGATTAGAGTGAAGCAACAGATGGCTATATTGGTTATTAACAGTCTACCGGCCATAAGAAACGTGAGTGATTCATTCAGGATCCACACGCTGCATCGAGTGCGGGATTGGCCGGCTGAACTGTTTGATTTCCCTGGACACTTCATGAATGGCATGGTTAGTGCACGAAAATGCCACTGGTAACTTGTAGTTTCTGGCTATTACTATCAATCAGAACTTAGCATTGCACCTAAATAATGCCGACAATGGTCAGTGAAGATGTAAAAACAAGTTCGGGTGAGGAACCGGGGAGAACACATATATTGAAAGGAAGTGGAAAGACCGACGAGATGACGAAGGCCAAGAACGGGAATGCATACCGGGTTGAAGCTACCTCGGACCCGGTTACAGCCGAGTCGGACACGGTCCGCCTTACCAAACAGATCGGCATGTTCAGTGGAGTTACCATTATTATTGGAAACATTGTGGGCTCAGGAATATTCCTTACTCCGGGCGGTGTTCTCAAAAACACTGGCTCCTTAGGAATGTCCATGGTGGTTTGGGTCGTTTCTGGCTTGTTTTCTCTAGTTGGTGCACTCTGCTTTGCTGAGCTTGGTACAACTATTACTGAATCTGGTGCTGAGTATTCCTACATCAAGGCATCTTTTGGAGATCTAGCTGCATTTTTGGTTCTCTGGGTATCTTTAGTCATCATTGTTCCTACGGGTAACATGCTGGTTGCACTGGTATTTGGAAGTTACATCATCCAGCCGTTTTACCCTGATCCTGAGTGTCCGCCACCAGACCTCTTCATAAGAATCATGGCAGTTCTGTGCGTAGGTAAGTCATATTATACTCATCATTATTTTTCATTAATATTTACAGCCCAGTGTATAATGTGATGATTTAAAAAAACAACAACTATGAGTTAACATGGATGGGATTATAATTATATCATGGCCAAGCAGCATGCGCATCGGATTAAATGGGGAGGGGGGGGGGGTCAATAAACTCAATAAATCCCATCTCTTGTCAAGTAAAGGTCTCAGCTATGTGGCGTATACGTGCCGTGGATCTCTAAAGCCATTCATTATGGGCTTGAGAAAACGTCGTGTCAAGTTGGAAGTCAACCCCAGGTCACAATAATAAAATTGGGCACATTGGTTTCTACCTCCATGATTGGACACATTTTTTTAGGGCCCGATGTCATCCAAAATACATCAATTTGGAAGTCAACATTAACCCTCAGGTCACAATTTGACATACTTTTTGTTTGTACACTGAAACCCTTTACTTGGGCCCTCAAATCTTGTCTAATATAGAATATTTTACAAACAAACAAATAATAATAAATTAGCTAGCACTCTGTTCTCCTTGTTTAGGTGCACCGGTGATTACAACTTACAAGTCTGATATTGCGGTTATTCCTCCTGCATCATCAGCCACAAAAAACGCCCCCAATATTATGGAGGTTTAGCTGCACGTTCCGCGTAGACGTCAGAAAATTGTAACATTTCACGTTATGAAGCTTACATTCACGTCAGCTACGTACATGCGCTAGACGCCATAGTACGTGACCATGCAATACGCCCAAAGTGGTCAGGCGTCACCCAGATCAGAAACAACACAATTATGTTGACGTTGACGTTGACGTTCACGTATTTTATTGTGGCGTAACGTGCAGATATAAGCGCCCCAACTCCGTGATTGTAGGCTGTTAATCTGCAAGAGGGCACCATGCGGTGTGTGTGTGTCGGTTCAACTGCAGTGTTGGATTAAATAAACACATTTATTTAATATATGTCAATTCAATTCATACACACAATAGACAAAAAAAGACATACATCATTATGAATAGTGGTTTCAGACGAACAATAATTTAGTAAATACATTCTTATAAAGCAAAAGAACATTAAAGCCATTATACACTTTCGGTACAGAAAAAAAAAGTTCACAGATTTACAAATAATTTACAGGATTTACAGAAGGTAATGGGGAAAGACTTCTCTTGAAATATTGTTCCATTAAAAGGCTCTACTTTTTGAGAAAACATTAAAACAATATCAATTCTCGATAGCGAGAATTGCGGATTTATTTTAAACACATGTCATGACACGGCGAAAAGTGCGGAAACAAGAGTAGGTTTTCCCGTTATTTTCTCCCGACTCCGATGACCGATTGAGCCTAAATTTTCACAGGTTTGTTATTTTATATATCAGTTGTGATACACGAAGTGTGACACTTGGACATTACTGTTTACCGAAAGTGTATAATTGCTTTAAACAAAACATTGAAATGGAGACGGAGGTGATACCCATATAAAAACTTAGAGCTTGTCGAGTAAAGCACACATAACAAAATAGAAGAAGATTTGCGTTTATTGGGACACACAATGTGGCAAATGATTCAGAGTGGCTAGGAAATCACATAGGCCATACAATGCAATTACTTAGGAGATTAACGACATTATAAACGACATTATTTCCGTTTTTAATAAATAAATATTTACAAATGAACGCGAAGCCTGAGAGTCATTTTGAGCGTTTGGTAAATTTGGGTTGGAGTTTTGTGTTCCAATCGGCAAATAAGAGCGTATAGCGCCCTCATTGACGCCTCAGGTAAAGGCCTCAGTGAAATTTGTGTACCTTGCTCTTATGGTTTATCGTGGACGGGTAGAAATATTATTTCTACCTCCATGGTTTTACGATGCTTGTCAATGTCAGGTTTCTTTTTTTTAAGGTAACAAAACCTTACTTTGCTGGTATGTAAACCATAACAAGAAGTTTTGCAACACTTGTTGGTTATAAAAACAATGGAAAACATTGTCAAGTGCGCTATAAACAATTAATTGACAAAAATAGTTTGTATTTTTGCCTAATATTGTTCGTGCGAGGATCAAAGACAAAGATTGTTAATTAACGAAATGGTATAATTTATGTATATATTAAAGGAACACGTTGCCTTGGATCGGTCGAGTTGGTCTTTGAAAAGTGTTTGTAACTGTTTGTCATAAAATGCATATGATTAGAAAGATATTTTAAAAGAAGAATATAATGATCCACACAAGTATCACTCGAAATTGCCTGGTTTTCCTTTTACCTCGTCCTTTAACACGATCGGCCATTAATGGGAGTCAAATTTTTATTTGGCCGACCGTGTTAGTTCGCAAAGTAAGAGGAAAACCACGCAGTTTCAAGGCAAATTTGTGTGGATCATTGTATTCTACTGTTAAATCATCTTTCTAAACCATATGCATTTTATATTAAAGCAAACGGTTACAAACGCTTTTCAAAGACCAACTCGACCGATCCAAGGCAACGTGTTCCTTTAAATGCTCATTGTTTTAGAAAGTAACACTGACCCAAAACCACTGGGTTGTTTATATAAACTGTCGCAACGAAATAAAATAGTATAAATTCCCCGTGAAAACATAAAGTAGGTTTTTTTTGCCAAAGCGGTGTTAACACCGTCTTTGTAGCAGTTTTCACTTCTTGGTGGTTGCTTTGGGTGTGTGTTGGTGTGCACCATATGGAAGCTACACGGTCAGTGTCATCTTTATAGCTCCAGTCCAACTCATTATCAATTCGATCATTTTGTTCGAAGAACAAAATACAGTTGCATTTTACTCATTATTCCCGTTCGCCCGGCCCCCATAATATTACAATACATTTTAAGCATTTTTCTCCTGTCCTATTATATACTATATATTTGCAATTAACTCTACGATGTAAGCATGTCAATAAAGCTATATAAGCCGCCCCTTTCCGAGGAAAACCGTCGCTCATCAATTCCCTGAAAGGTATGTGGATATTGCTGTCACGTGTGTACTGACGTACAATACGTACGACGACCATGGAGGAAGAACGGCCTTTTATGAATGAACAACAAAATAGTTTGCGTGGGTTGGAATCAACCGGACTGCTCACAGTGTGTTGCCTACTGCTGTGTACTCCGTATTATTATAAACCGACCTTGCAGACTTCTGAATAATTGAGAAGG
This sequence comes from Asterias amurensis, assembly GCF_032118995.1. Taxonomy (NCBI): domain Eukaryota; kingdom Metazoa; phylum Echinodermata; class Asteroidea; order Forcipulatida; family Asteriidae; genus Asterias; species Asterias amurensis. Next base: position 8,962,227 of record NC_092650.1, on the reverse strand, counting down.
ACGTTGAATACACTCCGTTCAAGCCATTGTTTGCTATAGTATTAGGTCGTCTGGTTGCTGTGGACGGGGAACGCTGATCAAGTTGTAAGCCGAACGTCGATAAGCGCGCCATTACCAGAAATCCGCGGGAACTGCGTATCATACACAGCACCTGTACTATAAACATGTGTGGACGACACACACGACATGAGTGTCTCGGAGAGCTGTACTGAGTGAGACAGTTACATTTGTTTATGGTTAAAAACAACGACGTAGGGTGTGTAGGGTGTCATATGTATATCCTAATTAGTCACTAGTTTTAACATTGAATTTGTGGTAACGGCTGGGTTTTTTAACCGGAACGAAAAATCGTTGGAAGAGAGGTCTTCATCAGTTTTGTACTTTGTGCAAAATCAGTGCCCAAGATGGCGGGAGGTTTGGAGCCAAGCAAAGGAGCCATTTCGCACGATAAGATGACTGCCGACAAACAGAGTCCAGACAGAACTGGAGGAGGAGGAATTGGACGAGGAGGAAGCAAAAAGAAAAGCATGCAGATGGACATGATGGACACAAGTTTTGTCAGACTTCGCCAAGAGATTGGACTCTTTAACGGCATGACGATCATCGTAGGCTGTATCATCGGCTCAGGAATCTTCTTGTCACCTAAGAGTGTTCTTGAGAATGCCGGGTCCGTAGGAATGTCTATGGTTGTCTGGGTAGTTTCTGGTGTCTTCTCTCTGATTGGGGCCCTGTGTTTTGCTGAACTTGGTACAACAATCCTCGCCTCTGGTGGTGAATATTCCTATATTTTATTCGCCTTTGGTGAGCTCCCTGCCTTCGTTTTACTATGGGCCACCCTCATCATAATAAACCCAACTGGGCAAGCCATTATTGCTCTGACATTTGCAAACTATGTAATGCAGCCATTTGTTGGTGATTGTGAGAACCCGTCAGCCGGCGTTGTGCAAATTGTTGCCATACTTTGCCTCGGTAAGATATTTTAACCCTACTTCTGAAATAATGCCTTGCTTTATACGTACAGGTATTGATTATAGATACATTAGTCTAATGTGGTGGACTCTCCATGATGAGTCCATGGACCAAACAGTGCAAGAAAAATGACACTGTTACTGTTGTGATGACCTCTCGGACAAAATTCCGTATAATATGGCGCCACCACTTTTTCATTCGATATGAATAAATATAGTAGTATCTAATTTACCTCAATGAGATATCCCTTTTTGTAAAAATTTGTGCAAAAGTGGTGGCGCCATACGGAAAGTTATCCAAACAAGCTACGTATTTAAAAATAGTGATATAATTTTAAATTTGTTTTAGTTATCTTTAAATATAAATATTATGTTTAAATTAAGATTTCTTGAAAATCACTAAAGAAGTCGTCGATAGCATTACGACATTTTAAAGACTGTTGCTAATAAACAAATACCAGTTGATGGTTTATCCAGGTTTATCCAAAAGAGGATGTAGAGGGCATATCCAATATTTATTTTAGTATTTCTTTAAAAATGTGCCCGCCCCACCCAAGCATTTGAAATCAAACTGGCCACTAATTCTTCAGTTTATCAGTTTAAAGTCTCCATTTACATCTGGTTGATGAGATCTTAAAAGATGTGTAAGTTTAATGAGAAATACACAAACAAATTGTCTTTTTGAAAAATAAACTGTTAAATAAAAAATATAAAAAGGATGCGGCGTAAAAAAAATGAGGGAAGGGACGATTAACTGGTATTTTAATCTTTGGTCTAATGGCTCGCCATCAGACAGGTCAATATGTGTTGAATAGTTTTTGGATTGGGTAGGTCAGGGCAAAATTAATGTAAAAAACGTGTTCCAAGGACCCAGCCAGCACGCAAGAAAATTCAATATAGTCGTTTCCATTTTGTTGTTCAAGCTGTGTCCGACGTCCCGACCGTGGTCCGACCATGCCTGACCTCGGATTTATCATGAAGAAACCCTTCTATAACATGGATTGACCTGTGACCGGATATTATCCACGCTTTGTATAATTGTTGTTAATGAGAGGACAAGGTCGAGCTGACACTTGATAAGTCGTCATCAAAACGTGTTGGTTTTAATGGGTGTACATCTCGTCTGGTTTATAACTAAGAGATTAGGGGTAAAATATTGATTGGATGGCATTAGTCTCTGTGTGTGAGCTGAATGGCAAAAGTGTTAACATTATCTATGGTCCTACATTAGCCAAACCCGGGTGGTTAGACCATGGAGGAACTTAAGTCATGGTTAGTCTAATATAAGTCTATTTTCTTCCTCCATGGTTAGATTCGCATCGGGAAACGCCTCATCTATGTATTTTTTTATCCTGTCCACACGAGATTAGCCCACGTGTTTTTCTTTACAGCTGACTCTAAACTGCGGTTTGTTGTCGCTATTCAAATATCATTACTGTGTGTTAGTTTAATTATACATTAAAGGAACACGTTGCCTTGGATCGGTCGAGTTGGTCTTTGAAAAGCATTTGTAACCGTTTGTTACGAAATGCATATGGGTGGAAAGATGTAGTAAAAGTAGAATACAATAATCCACACAAACATTCCTCGAAATTGCGCGGTTTTCCTTTTACCTCGTCGACTAACACGGTCAGTCATTTATGGGAGTCAACTTTTTGACTCCCATAAATGGCCGACCGTGTTAGTTCGCAAAGGAAAGGAAAACCACGCATTTTCGAGGTAATGTTGTGTGGATCATTGTATTCTACTTTTAAAACATCTTTCTAACCATATGCATTTTATAACAAACGGTTACAAATGCTTTTTATAGACCAACTCGTCCGATCCAAGGCAACGTGTTCCTTTAAATTGGGATCAGCACCATTTGGAAGGTTTGCTTGACAATATTTAAGAGTACATCATTAGGCCCTTCAATGTTGTGAGTTGAAAGCGTAAAACGTTATTCAAATTAAAAGAGTCCTCATGCATATAATAGCAATGTTTGTTGAATTCAACTAGCATGCCTGATCAGAACGATGAATCACGTTGAGTTCACACTGATGCGAGACTTCTCAACATAAGATGATACACGAGTTGTCATAGTCGCATTATGCACTGCGGTCACCACCATATTTGGACCATGAGATGGCTGCACCATGAGCACGACTCGACTGTTTTGTCACCACGCATGTCTTTCTTTAAAGGCAGTGGACACTATTGGTAATTACTCAAAATATTTATTGGCATAAAACCTTTCTTGGTGACGAGTAATGGGGAGAGGTTGATGGTATAAAACATTGTGAGAAACGGCTCCTCTGAAGTGCCATAGTTTTCGAGAAAGAAGTAATTTTCCACGAATTTGATTTCGAGACCTCAGATTTAGAACTTGAGGTCTCGAAATCAACCATCTAAACGCACACAGCTTCGCGTTACAAGGGATATTTTTCTTTCATTATTATCTCGCAACTTCGATGACCGATTGAGCTCAAATTTTCACAGGTTTGTTATTTTATGCAAATGTTGAGATACACCAATTGCGAAGACTAGTCTTTGACAATTACCAATAGTACCACTGTCTTTAACAAAATGCAGTTTTATTGACAAAATATATGAATAATATCGCGAAAGACCAGGCTTAAAAATTGTCCTTCAGAGAAATTTCCGTTTATAATACCGTCCAAGTCGAAAAAACACGAAGGTTCAACTCGAAACACCCGTTTATGAAATCAAAACAAAGTTAGTATAATACACAGCTGTTCATGAATGTCCGAATCTGATTCAGTGTTAATTGATTGTACAGGTGCAGTAAACCTTTCGGTTATGATCCGTTGTCTTACTATGCAATGTGACATTTTAAGTTACAACATGTTATAGGCCTACGTTAAACATTTAAAAAAATTGTTAATAGGCCTACTCTCACGCAAAATAACTCATAATGGTCAACCAGATTCACAGGCGAGTTCTGCATAAAAATTGCCTTTATGTTTACATTAATTGAATGTCAATGGACAATTTGTGGGTATATAGAAACGAATTGTTAAAACTCTTTAAAACGCTTCTGTTTCTGTGTAAAAGCTGACAAATACTGACCCTATTCAATCGTTGTGTGTACAAGGTTCCTCTAACACCAATGTCGTGGCGGGAGATATTTTTCTTTTCGCGGTAATTTTCAAGGACGTTCCTTCCTTCTCTATTTTGGCATTCATCCCACATCCTGGGGGGCTGAACAAAGGGGTTTTACCCGCTTTCGACATTGAACGCCTTTTTGGAAATCGATCAACCGGTGTTGGTTTCTCAATAGAATAAGTGGTTTGAGACAGGGATCAATCTAAAGCCAGTTGTGTTAAAATATTAGGAGTCACTCGATCGCACTTTTCATTGTCATTTTCTTTACCTCATAATTTATATAGGCTTTGGCGCGAAAAAGCTAAATGCACATGTTTCTAAACTTGGCAAGGAAGGTTACGCGAATATCTTAGAGGAGCACGTTGCCGTGGATCAGTCGAGTTGGTCTTTGAAAAGCGTTTGTAACCGTTTGTTGTAAAATACATATGGCTAGAATGATATTTCAAAAGTAGAATATAATGATCCACACAAGTATCACTCGAAATTGCGTGGTTTTCCTTTTACCTCGTCGACAAACACGGTCGTCCATTCATGGGAGTCAAACTGTTGGCTCCCATAAATGGCTGACAGTGTTAGTATCGCAAAGTGAAAGGAAAACCACGCAACATCGAGGCAAATTTGTGAAGATCATTGTATTCTACTTTTACAACATTTTTCTAACCATATGCATGTTATAACAAACGGTTACAAACGCTTTTCATAGACCAACTCGACCAACCCTTTAACTCTTCGCCATAAAATGATACACCCATGTGAATGGTTTGTACACAGGTTGTGTAAAACTCCAGCTACTTTTGCAATTGCAATGTCCACGTAACGAACCATTCTGTTGATTGGTATCATTTTACGGGAGATGAGTGAAGTTTTCCATGAACTCAAAATATAATGTATCCTCTCTTGGGTACCGAACTAGGTTTGCAAGTGGTAAGTGCTAGTTATGTGTAGAACTAGAATAGATGCCTTTTGCACGTTTTATAAAAAATTACTCTCGTTATATTATATCAACACACATATGGCTTATAATGAATAATTATGTGTGCCACCCCCCCCCCCCTCCCAACGAGTGTACTTGACCCTGACTAGACTGTTTACATTGTACTATTTTTATGAATGAAAAAATATGCCCCCTGGATTAAAATGGTTTCGTCGTCGGCAGTGTGCGCGCGCTAATACTATTTTTTATGCTAATGTCCACATCACGCAGTTTTTAGAACTCATCCAGTATAGTATCTTCATTAACAAATCGCTGTCTGATTGTTTTGGTTGGCGGACTGATCTGATATAATGACGGCATGCTTTGGATGGAACTGGCAATAATAATAATATACAACGTTATTTACCAAACTAACTAAATAAATAAGAAACTTTTCACACAAGGCAGTTAATATTGTCATTGTATGTTGGTATGCCAAGTTCGATGCATGTCGCGTTTCTCTCCCTTGAAATACACAATACATTGGTGGACAAACTACATTTCTTATAGACCCTTGAATTTAAAAGACAGAACGTTTACGCCGGAGGCTTTTTAACAGAACACAAGTTGTGGCCGCTGTGTATTTTTGAGAACTTTATTCCACCATTAAAGGAACACGTTGCCTTGGATCGGACGAGTTGGTCTATACAAAGCGTTTGTAACCTTTTTAAAATAAAATGCATAAGGTTGGAAAGATGTTTTAAAAGTAGAATACAATGATCCACACAAGTTTTCCTCGAAATTGCGTGGTTTTCCTTTTACTGTGCAAACTAACACGGTCGGCCATTTATGGGAGTCAAAAATTTGACTCCCATATGGCCGACCGTGTTAGTTGACGACTAAAAGGAAAACCGTGCAATTTCGAGGCATGTTTGTGTGGATCATTGTATTATACTTTTACAACATCTTTCTAGCCATATGCATTTTATAAAAAACGGTTACAAACGCTTTTCAAAGACCAACTCGACCAATCCAAGGCAACGTGTTCCTTTAAGATAAGTCATTATCGAGTAGCAGTGTAAACGTATCATTTTGACGAAATTATTTTGAGTATATAAACACTTTCCCAAACCTTCAAAATTTGAGTTGTATAAAAAAACTGTTTTCTTCCAGAGCAACACTGACCAGAAGTTCCAGAACCTGAACACGCCAACCTTCACGCTTTGGCCTAAACCAACACAAAAACATTTGAATCGTGTTCTATTTTTTTAAGCCCCCTTCTGTACCATCGCGAAATTAAAACAATTGATCACACTCGTCCTGTTATTGTCAAGAAGTAATATTGACTTCTTTGGTGCGCACTGAGCGTATTCAGCCGGGACGAAAGTTAACCACGCCCCTAAATACAACGGTACGCTAATGGATGAATTTTACAAAACCTCCTCACACGGTTGTAGAGTGTGGGCGAAAACAGACACGTGGAAACAATGATAACATGATGCAATCACACGAGTGAGCCTGTACACACTACTAACACATGCAAAGACTTGGATTTTGCGGGGCGCTCGTGTGGTGGTGGTGGTGTGGGGGACGAGTACGACGTATGCACATGCAGTATCGCCTCCGTGTGTACTGTGTGCATAATTCCCGCCAAACGGACGTGCACAGTAAATCTTTGTTGTGCTGCTGAGATGAGATTATTGGGGTCTGATTGTTCGATGTGTGTGCACGTGTTTGGTCGATATTTGTGAATGAACTACACACTCACAGTATATTTTCAGTTGAATACGTATCGGCTATCTGATTTACCGTTATATCACATTTGTGAGAACGAAATCTGTTGTCGGCGAAAAGGGCTTTGGTCAGCAATTAACAACCAGCACAACACATTGCTCCATGCACAACAGCGTACCTACACACACAGTCTAGTCAGGAAGGACACACGCTTTTGACCACGCATTCTTTTTGGACAAGACCGGCGTGTAAGGTACATCACCTCTCTGTGCTTGGGAGTGAGTCGTCCTTTGCTCTCTGGTGGTAAGCAACACGACATTGAGTAATAGAACAAAAAGACTTCACTTCCAGAACAAGATGGATGACTCTAATGTTGAAATAGCTGACCCACAAAATACGACAGTAGACAGTGACAATATCGGCTCGGACATTTCCTCCGAACCCCCGCCGTACTCGCCAAGCAGGGAAGACCAAGGAACTGACTCCGATGCCCGACCTAGTGGCGATGCAATTAGACTGCAACAACAGCTTGGACTTTTTAATGGCATTTCTCTGATTGTAGGCTGTATCATCGGCTCTGGAATCTTCTTGTCTCCTAAGAGTGTTCTTGAGAATACCGGGTCCGTAGGAATGTCTATGGTTGTCTGGGTAGTTTCTGGTGTCTTCTCTCTGATTGGGGCCTTGTGTTTTGCTGAACTTGGTACAACAATCCTCGCCTCTGGTGGTGAATATTCCTATATTCTGTATGCCTTCGGCTCTTTGCCTGCCTTCATTGTGTTGTGGGTTACTGTATTGATAATCAATCCAACTGGACAGACCATCGTTGCCATGACATTTGCATATTACGTAATTCAACCGTTTTACCCTCACCCAGACTGTCCACCTCCAGATATCTTTATTCGCCTTTTAACCATCTTGTGTCTCGGTAAGTTTTACATGGTTTGACTAATTCAACTTTTTAAGTAGCCACATTTTTTGCAAGTTAACCCTCACTCGACTCAATCTTCCTCCTGACCAACTCATGTTAAACTTTGGCAAATTGTTTGGTTATATATAAGTATATGTAATCCCTTCTTTCACGTTTTTAATTTACTTGATTGGGTATACCTATCAATGTCATAATCATGTACAACCGAACCCAATTGTTAAAATGTTTTTTAAGGTATTCTGCAGTTGGGATATGGTCTAACCAGGACTCCGCAGGAGCTACACATCATTACGCATCCTATGTTTATACTGCAATAGTATGAACTTTTTAAATAGTATGAACTTTTTAAACAGTTTTTATGAACTTAAGCAATGAACAATAGTATGAACTTTTGTCATGCCTAAGACTATGACACTAGGACAATTAGCAGCGACAGACCTAGTGATAAAATTTGACAAATCTTTTCTGCAGTTCTATATCTGCTAATCTGGGTAATATATTAGTTTACTACGTAAGTACTAGGTACTGTACACAATCAAGTTGGGACAGAACAGGCCCACTTGCTATTGTGTTGACTTGTACGGTGGTGAGGGTTTTTACGCTGTCGAAACAACCACTTTCATTGTAGAATTAGTCAAGCCCGGTTCATACTTTCTGGGAATGCACAGCGAATGTTGACAACACAAATTCGCAACAAATAATTTGCAGCAGTTTAACTCTGTTCAACTCACTTGCAAATATCGCTGCGAAAGTAGAGTTGTGACATCAAGTTTGCTTCGCATTTGTATGAATGATAAACCGAGCTTTTAAACTTGCATTTAGCCCTAGTTGACTGGCTGTAGAAGTAGAATGGGGCTGTACTGGCATCATGATGAATACCTTGTTGTCGTGCAGTCACCTGCTTAGTTAAAGGGGAACGGGAGTGTTTAGAGATGTGCAAGAGGAATTATGACCAAATGGTTAGTTAACCAGAGGGGTAGAAAACAAACTTATGATGCTGAGCTTAACATCTAATGAAGTTTGACTGAACATAAAACGATGCCGTCCATTGCACTAATAAAAGGGAAGAAACCAAATTTGTAACAGAATAGTTTTGTTAGTGGCATGTACATGGAGCTTTGTATTGGTTGTTGTTATTTCAGGCTTTTGTGATTATTTGCTTAAATAATGACACCTCAACGTCCTTTGTTAAATTACTTACGCAGGTGCAGTCTTGTGTAGTTGTAGGTGAACCATGTCCATATTTAACTTCTTTGTCAAGGACAGTGTTGAGTTGACAAATAAAAGTGTTTAAAATGCCTAGTTGTAAAGACACAAATGCAAAAGTGGCGCCAAATTCAAGGTTGGCCAGGTGTGCGCTATACACTGTTACAGAGTATTTGAGGTATAAAGCCATAATGCATTTACCAAATGTAGTTCTAAAGACTTACTTTTTAAAAATTTCTTTCATTGGTTTTCATTTGACCATCAGTGCTGTGAATATGGAATGTTAGTTTTTAGTTAAAGGGTAGCTGCAGTGTTTTTTACTTTTTTATTTAAACGATTAAACATGACTTTTTAAACCTGAAATATTTTTATTTTTTATTTAATGCGCAAGTATTTTAATAGTGGTTTTCAAGAGATTAGGGGAACCCTACCCGCCCCTAAAAGGGAGCCTTCATGTGACGTCATGTCGGGAACCCGAGCCGTCGGGCCCCCTGGCTGTGTGCATATAGAGACGTGTGCACTGTGTGGCCTGGTACCTAGGCGCGTGTAGTTAGGGACCAGACTCTTTTTGCCGACGATATGTTTGAATTCCCGACGTGACGTCGATGGTAGGGGGGCGGTAACAATCCACAAAAGGGGGGGCATGACTTATTCGCTAATTACGCAAGTGAGATATGTCGGGGAAAAAACAAAACAGATTTTATTGATGTTCAATACATATATCAGAAATAAATGACTGCAAAATTAACTGTTTTATTTTAATTCACTGCAGCATCCCTTTAAATGTAAAAGGATAGTACATAAATGTTTTTAATTTTTTAATTTAAAGAGTGATTATGGCTCTATTTAGACACAAACAGTTTTTACAAAAGAAGCTTGCTTGAATTGTTTATTTAAGCTATAGTTGTTTGCGCACTAACTTCCTTGTTGGTATACTTGTTGATAATGTTGTTTGATTTGCGGTTAGATACTGGCGTTCTATTTGAACAGGATTCAAATATGAGTTTAGTATTGTAAATAATGAATGGACAAGATTAACAAGAAATTTAACTGCTGGATCTACTCTATTGCCCCCATTCTTAACAAAATGAAGAATCCATTATTTCCCCCTTTGCATCCAGAAGAAAATACTTTGACATAATTCCCCGCCCCCATCCCCCCCCCCCCCAAAAAAAAAAAATGAACAAAAAAATGATATATTTAAAATAAAGATCCTAAACTTGCAGATGAAATTGCATATTTTACAACAAAAATATTTGTTGCTTTAAACGACATTCTCCAAAAAAATCAACCTTAAAATATTCCTGAATATGACCTGTGAAAACTTTGGCGGTGACTGGTGACCTCCCCGCCCCATCTATTATGGTAAATTCAAATAAATTACGCCGTCTCAGCTCAAATCTAGTAGGATTTTCATAACAGTACAAGTCTTGGCTTTAATCAATGAAGGACCTCATTTTAAGCAATCATTGCTGCATCCTTCCAATGGGATGTAAAGACGTAGGTCCTTGTGTAAAGCCAGGTTCATTCCTCCTGCGAATTCAATACAAATGTTGACGTCACAGATTATTGGCAGTGAAAATAATTGGCAGCAGGTGAGTTGTGCTCAACTCTCTTGCGAATATCGCTGCCAAAACAGAGTTGTGACGTCAAATTTATGTCAAATTCGCATCACATTCATTTTCAGTCGGTATGGACCTGGCTTAACGCACCTAAAAGAACCCAGTGCCATACCGTAGAGAGGAGGGGTTTGCCCCGGTGTTCCTGGCTTGATTTGCAGCATATTGTGCCGCTGGACCTTATAAAACATTACTGGGTGCTATAACAAATTGAGTGCTATAAGAAGCCACTATTATTATCACGATTCTTAATATAACCTCACTTGTTTCTGTATTTTCACAATGCAGCTCTCTTGACGTTTGTTAACTGCTGGAGCGTTCCATGGGCAACTAAGGTACAAGATGTGTTCACTATTGCCAAGGTGCTCGCTTTGTTGGTCATCATTGTGTCTGGTCTTGTCTACATCTGTATGGGTAAGTCTTCTTCAAAGAATATAGAGGTGTTGTGAGGTTTATTCAGAAAGTGACATTAAACTATTCATCATTAAATTAAACTGATGTTCAAGGTTGTTTAGCCTACGTGTACAAAATACAGGCCAAAACAAAAGACAGCAATATTAAAAAATGTATATATATTTCATGTATATTTTGGTGAAGCTGACATTAAGATCCATTAAATACAACATAAAGTATCACTGATTACAAAAATAAAAGCAGTTACTAAAGTATCAGTGTTTATTCTACATCTTGTACCAGCAATTGTAACGTACATAATATTTTTAAGTTTAATTTATTGTACTTTGAAGATACTTAATTAGTTTTTGTCCCCATGAATATATCTACCATATGTTGGTGATATGTAGATAGTACATGCATGGCCGTACCTGACATTATTGTGTACATTTGGAGGTTTGTGCAATTTCATCATATGCGTTCACTCAACTGAAGCAAAAAATAATTCAGTTGTTAAGTATAAAAACAGATTGTGAGTTCTCCTACTCTGCCACATTGAAATAACTGTAGTACTAATTTGAAAAGAGATTTTACCTTTTTAGCAGATTCCTTTAATGCAAACTATGCAGAATTGTACCAGTATTAAAGCCATTGGACACTCTCTGAACAGCACAAAAATTAAAAGTTCACAGATTTACAAATTACTTACAGGGTTTACAGAAGGTAATGGGTAAAGACTTCCCTTGAAATATTATTCCATGAAATGCTTTACTTTTTGAGAAAACATTAAAACAATTATAAATTCTCGATGTCGAGAATAACAGATTTGTATAAAAACACATGTCATGACACTGTGAAACGTGCAGAAACAAAGGTGGGTTTTCCCGTTATTTTCTCCCGACTCTGATGACCGATTGAGCTTAAATTTTCACAGGTTTGTTATTTCATTTAAGTTGTGATACACAAAGTGTGGGCCTTTGGACAATACTGTTTACCAATGTTGTGCGATTGCTTTAATAGAGACAGTAGATTGAAAAGCTCCCATCCTTGTTCCCATATACTAGAACATGAGTGATTAGTTCCATGTGCATGGTTACGTAATGTAGCTGGTTACTGGTCCAATACTCAGTATCTTTGTTTCACATGTACCCTTTTTTAGGTCACACTGAGAACTTCCAAGAACCATTCAAAAACAGCAAGGGAGGGAGTGACATAGCATTGGCTTTCTATGGTGGCCTGTTTGCTTATGCAGCTTGGTAAGTTGTTAACAAGTACAAAGTAGGATTAATTCAACCTATAAATGCAGTGGAATGTATTAAATGTAGATTTCTTCTGTTATTGAAATCTGAGGATTAAAGGTTGACCAAATCATTCAAATGTGATCTAAGGAAGAACGTTGCCCTTGTTAAATTGCCCGGTTATTCATTGATTACTCAAAACATGTTCTTTATTTTACAGTAAGAACAATCATTAATGCCATACTATGAACTTGTGAAATCTTGGACAATATGTATGTTTTTAACTCACTCTCCCATGACTGGCTTCAAACGTTTATCGGTTGAATGCATTAAGCATTATTAATATTTCCATATGTTTCATGGATTTGTCACTTGACATTTATCTTAATTGCTCTTTTCATCTATGTCCCACTGAGTCCATCCAGGTTGATCCATTTGCAGTTTCTCCACTGCTCTATACTTTACCTCTTATAATAAATCACAAATGTGACAAACTAACCATGGAAACTTAGTTTTTGTTTGTTTCCATCATGCTTTAAAAGTGTACAAAGGTCACTGTAGTTGTGCACAAACCCAGGTTTCTAAACTCTTATCAACAAATCTTTGTACTAAAGCTTTTGGTTAGTTTGCTACAAGAGAGTGAAATAAAACACTGCAATAGTGCTAAGGTCTAGTTGTGATGGAAGTACCTGATAGATTAGAAATAGCTCTCTCAAGATACCATGATCAAAACAGTTTGCCACAACAAGTAAAATATTTACATTTAACACAAATAGGCCACATTTCTTACATAGATTAAACATGTTTCCCTAAAACATGTTTGAGTTTGGTCACTGCTGCTTCTCTAGATGGATATAAATTCAATGTTTCAACACCTAATGCTCTATGAGGCTGGTTGCATCATTGATCATTCGTTTCAGTTGATATTTAGGAAACTCAAAATCTGTCGTTTTAATTTGCTGAGAATAGTGAGGAGAATTTTCAATTGACATCCAAATGAACTGACCCATTTCATTTAATTCATTCATTTCCCTCTTTCAGGAATTATCTGAACTATTTGACCGAAGAGATCAAGAATCCTTATAGGTAAATATTGAATGGTTTTGCAGCTTTATATGTACATGTATGTGTATCCTCTCTTGTAGTTTGTGTCATGGCAGGCCTGATACTTCACGGAGGCAGCGAAGGCGATTGCCTCCGTTGCCCCTGGTCTTTGCCTTGGTGCCCTTGAAATGCTCTACAGTAGAAATTTACAATTTACTCATAGGGTGCCCTTTACTAAAGGAGAAAATGCCTTGGTGCCCTTGGCCTTTCAAAAACGACGCATACAGGCCTGCCATGGTAACCTTGTATTGCCACAACTCAAATGATGAGTTTGCTTAGATGGACCTTAACCTTTTGGGAAGCAACAGAGTATGTTTTGTTCGTTCCCCTTTGAAGCTAGAACATCATGTGCACCAATTGTATCTCAACGTACCATTGTTTGTTGGTTGTGATAGAACGGATGGTGTGAGAGGGTTAGTGTTGTTGCAAGGTGTTTTCATTGATTTTGTGTTAGTCTATTTCAGCTATGGAAAAGCCTATTTTAACATCTGTACTGTGTATCGAATTCTAACAAATAATAAAATAAATTAATTGAGTGTTTCCTGTAAATGATGGTTATATGAAATCAAGCTTTGTGCTTAACCCTCCTGCTGTTTAACATTGGTACCTTTTTCAATTGACTGTGGAACTTGATTTAGAAATCAATCAAGCTACTGTCATGATGGATACTGCTCCTGGCAACTTATGATTTCAAACGCCCCAGAAGGGGATATATACTAGGCAAACAAATGTAATCTTTACCTGAACAGGTTTCTTTTACACTTAATGTTCAAATGCGTTAATAATTCACTGGGTAAGAGTAGGACAAAAACAATTTTTGAGTCAGTGTTAAATTGTGACAGTTGACGTTTGGAGGGGTATTTAGGATTCCGTAAACAGCCTAAAGCAAAAGAGCCTTCGGTGAGTTAAGCGCTCAATTTGGCATCTGTGTGACGATCAAGTTGTTGTTTTGACTTGTCTTTTCAATGGTCGCCTGGTCATCAATTGGGTTAAACCAACTCTACATAAATCCAAAGTAGTCTAAAGATAAACCCTCTGACACTTACAGTCCAACTTGTTTGTGTAAAAAAAAACTGATTTGGTCTAAACAAACATGATTAGGCCCTGGTCATTGCCTTGGTGCCCTGTGAAATGTTCCATTAGGTGCCTTTGCCCTTTCAAGATAATAATGATAATAATAATAATATCAAAGTCTTATATAGCGCACATATCTACCAAACAAGGTACTCAAGGCGCTGAGTATATACAAACTATGTCACTTCAGAGGGAGCTGTTTCTCACAATGTTTTATACCATCAACCTCTCCCCATTACTCGTAATCAAGAAAGGTTTAATGATATGATGATAATTATTTTGATTAATTACCAATAGTGTCCACTGCCTTTAAGAAGTGTTACCACAAGTGTAAAGCAATACTGTTCTATTCCTGTCAGTGGTGCCACCAGTGGGTGCCACCTGCTGTGTATTGAAGGATTCTTTGTCAACATTTATTTTCCCGAAACATGTATGTTATGTACATCCCAAACACAGCTGTGCATGTTGTTGTTACTTCAATTTTGCTATTTCTCATGAAACCTTCTTTGATATTTCAGAAATCTACCTTGGGCTATTGGTGTTTCGCTTCCACTAGTAACCATCATCTATGTGCTGGCTAACATTGCGTATTTTGCTGTGTTGACACCAGAGGAGCTGGAGAACTCCAATGCAGTGGCTGTGGTAAGCTGTCTAACAAATGTTGCCAAATTGTCCTCTATCAAACTGAAATCTTGTAAACTAAAAAAAAGGCTGGGGTCGATTTCACAAAGAGTAAGGACTAGGGGTTATTAAAAACTTATGGCCAGTCCTAAGTTAGGATTCGTAATAAGACTAGTCTTTAACTCTTTGTGAAATAGGCCCATTTTTCCTCATCTTTAAACCAAAGCTTAACCAGGAAATTATTTCAAGTAAAGACATTGTACATCTTTGCTGTGTTTTCTTAAGACAAAAAAATATGTTTGGATTTGATGGGATTCAGCTGTTTTTCCTTGTCAAATCTTCATCAATCAAGAACACAGTCAGATGTCTTGTGAATCTTCTAAATGTGTTGTTTTTAGAAAACTGCACTTTCTTGAGGTCTATAGGTTAGACTTTGGGTAAACAAAAAGTCAATCAACAAATTGAGTGTAGATGCCGATATGGGAGGCACTTGATTGTCCAGAGAATCAACGTATTAACTTTTGACCTGAACAACAAGTTAGAGAACATGCAATGTGTGTATTTTACCTGCAGCTACACACCCTGGGTTTCCATCACAATCATGGGCAAACCCATTATACCAGAGGGGTGGTATAGCAATGTTATTGAGGCCGGGGCAGTATTGGAAACCACTTGATCCAGGAAAGCGAATCAATACCATTGATTTATCAATAGGTTCTGTAGCTGATGCATATTTATAGAGCCAAAAATGATAAACAAGGGGCTTCATTCCAAAGTCAAATCGAGTTATGTGATGCACTCATTTTGCAATATACAATCCTCATTAGAGTGGGCTATAACCAGTTAAGTCTACAACCTCATTTTAAAATTGTTTTAAGTATAATATTGTTTAAAACGTTGCCTTGTTATTCAGCAAAAAAAATGGGTCTGTTTAGTGTACATTCCAGAAAGAGGAATTTATGCTCCAGTCATGAGCTCAAATTCAATATCTGTTTGATTTAATTAATTGAAAACATTTCTGTGCAAAAACCAAATCAAAGTGAAACTATCAAACAATAAAAGATAAGCTTGAACTTCAAGGATCTGATCAGCAGTAAAATCTTGTGGTTTATATTGATTAAATCTTAATAAATGGAAAAATAAATTTATCGGCTGTTTAGACCCCACACTCAATCTATTTCTTTACTGCTAATGTTGCAGACATTTGGTGAGAAGCTGTTTGGGCCAATGGCATGGATAATGCCTGTATCTGTTGCCATGTCAACATTTGGGGGTGTTAACGGAGGTTGCCTGTCGCTATCTAGGTAAGCACTTTATTGTGATGGTACTTTTTAGCAAGATTTCAATCACGAAGCAAGAATGGCATAGAGTGGTTTGTGTGTCCCATCGGTGAAGCCTAAGGGTCCTAACAAGTGTTTGCCTTTTATTTCACTGTGTATGTGTGTGGGCTACACAGTACATAGGACAGCTTACAGGCTTCACAATGAAACAATGCTACCCCACAAGGTTTTCTTTAGTCACAAAAAATAACATCATCAGTAATGGACCAATGTCCTATTTCAAAATAATTTTTTTTAAGCTGTTTCGTAGCGTAGCGCAGCGCAGCGAAACAGCTCTTGTTTTTGTTAAAGTTGTCATCTTCAGAAAAATTTCAAATAAGTGCTGATTTGCAAGGTTCCCAAAGAGCAATTGCAATGAGACTTTCAGGGATGAAAGGTATTGGTGCAATGATCATTGCGAAACAAGGATGTCATTATAATCAGAAGTCACGTGACGTCATCTTAAAGGTGGTGTATTTTAAATGTTTGAAAACTTATAACAAATCAGCCACAAGAGACTGTAGGTTTCTGTTTGCGGGATTGGGTAGGGATAAATTAGGTCTTCATTTTGTTTCTAATCTTGTGCTCGACCTCACATGACCTCTACTTCCGGTCAAAATGGGCCAAAAACGGAAGTGCCCTGTAACTCAAAAGTGGCAAAAGTTATGAAGTTGCTTTCCAAGGACATAAGTGTCTAGCAAGGGTGGGCAGTTCAAATAAATATATCGATGACGTCACAAATTGCAACAGCGCCCTCTAGCGGCAGGTTGAAAACTCGTCAAAATGGACTTTTTGAAGATGTGTGTGGTGAAGTTTTTTGTAATCACTTCAAATTTTACACACACGTTAACTGTCAGGCAGCCATCATATGTGTGAAGTTTCAGATCAATGACGTCATCAGGGGTCACGTGACGCGGCCTTAAAGGTGCACTTTTTGAACTAATATAACTCCCTAAGTAATTATGCGATCATGTTGAAACTTGGTAAGTTGTTGGCTATTGACAAGTTCTTTTGAAATCTGACATGACGTCATGATCACGTCATCACGTGATTTTTTATGATTTTTTCAATTTTTGCACCTTTAACACATAAATTGCTATCTGAACATGGTATAATCCAAATAATTTTTTTATTTATGCCACATTGGGCAATTTGCTTTGAATACCCAACCAATTTAAAACTCAGTTGAGAAATTTGAAAATTTTATTGACGAAACAGCTCTGCATTTGTGCACAAATGCAATTTAGCTCTATTTTTTTTAAACTTTATGTAGCTGTTGATGGAGTATGACATTATACTCAGGCTTAGGGTTGTTAAATTCAATATTGTTGTTTCATTGAGTGACCAAGATAATCTCATTATTGTATTTATCAACCAGACCTATAAAACCCAAGAAGAGTTAAAGCTTGTTTCATGTCAAGTTATTGACACATTTTTGTTGTTGACAGGTTGTTTTTTGTTGGAGCCAGGGAAGGCCAGCTACCATCAGTCATGTCCATGATTCAAGTCAAACGCAAGACTCCATTACCGTCGCTCATTTTCACGGTATGAATAAATAGATGTTGTTACAATTTGTTCACTTCCTGGCTTTATTTGAATTCATTTTTCCCAACATGTGTGAAAGGCATACGAGAAAAATATACAGTGAAAGAGTTTTTGTGTGTGTTGAACGTTGTGACCACGTAGTGCACATTCTGTTCACGCCAGAAAGTTGGTTCAAAACAGTCTGATCTGTTACAACCTATTGTTTGTACATGAGGAAGATACAGTGGTGCTGTAAGTATTTAGTCCTTTGAATTGGTCATCAAGTTGTGCATCTTATATACGTAGATGGGTTGTTTGCAGGTCTTGAACTTCTCTCTTGAGGGGTCACAGTAATTTCCCTCTGGTAAGGGACACTTCTATGAGGAAAATGTCAATCTGTATTGGAACTTTGCAAAGGGCACCACAGCAAAAGCACAGCACACCACATAAATTGACCGATCTATTAAGCTCTGCCGTATTGCGTATTGACCAATCGCAACGCAACAAAGGTCCGACAAATCAAGTCTGACATGCGTGCGCGCATGCTTGGCGCGCGCGGTAGAGTTGTGCAGAAAGGCATTGGAGAGGCTCATGTGTTCTTGCACACAGGTTGTTGTGGGCGGAGCCTAATGGATCGGTCTATTGCTCTGGATGCCATGGGTTCATTTTGGGCCGTGCTACATGTAACAAGATACATTTGACAAACAACGTTGTGCAACCTATTAGTTTATAAATCCACTTGCTGTTTGTAGCAAGCATCATGTACAAGACTACAGTGAAGTTTGAAGAATATGAAGATGATTTTGTTTTCTTTTGTACACAGTGTTTTCTATCAATCATGTACGTGTTTGTTGAGAAGATTGAGACCTTACTGAATTACTTTAGCTTCATGACATGGTTGGCCATAGGAGCAGCTGTAGCTGGTCAGTTGTACTTGAGATGGGCTAAACCTGATCTACCTAGACCAATCAAGGTAAGACTTAATCATTGTCTCTTGGAAAACATTTCAATTAGACAAAATTTATGAAATAAAACTTTCATAACTTAAAAATATTAAGTTACACACTGCTCTAGAATTGCAAGGGTCGTGGGTTCAAATTCCACCCGAGTAACATGCCTGTGATATTTTTTCACGGGACTCGGGGAATGTACTGAGTATACAGTGCTAACACACATCAGTGTATGGGTAAAAACCAAAATTAATATTCTTTATCCCCGATGCAAATTTAACATCTATTATAAGTTGCACATTGTAATCAAAAGATGGATTTTGTGATGTTCCAAAAAGAAATGCCTAAGGAGAATTGGTAACAAAAACTGTTATCTCAGCAAAGTATAAAGAAGGAAGCAAAACTTAAAACTCAAAGAAATATACTCTTTTTTACCAAACCATTTTGCATTTAAAAAAGAAAATTCTTTCCTGATTCCGGTGAAAATGCCTCATTCTATAATTGTACTTCTCATAATGTCAGATCCAGTTATCTTGCAGTTATTACTCTAATACATTGAGTCTAGATGTCATTGCAGACTTCTAAAGGGAAATACAGAATTGACTTACATGTAGAAGACATTTGTTATCTTGGCATCAAATCACTGCCTCAGAATTTCTGTGCACAAATTGTTTTCAGATTATTAATAATTAGTGCTGGGCGAATAGTGAAATGTTGTTATTCGGATACCGCTGGCCAACTATCCGAAATTAACCGGATATTCGAATAGTTTTTTCACCGTTAGAGGGCGCTGAAAAAAAAAAAGATTTTTTTTTTTTTTTTTTTTTCTGCTAGAGGGCGCTGTTCGTTTGTGAATGAGATCTTATGGGCGGATTGATATTAGTTCTAGACAGTGTCACTCGGTTCATTCATAAAAATGACCGGATCTAATTTAAAGATGGCGATTTGCTTTTTCTTTTGATCGTGATTCACTCTACGTGAAGGAAAACTTTTGTAATCTTTGAACAAATTACGTCAGAAATGTCATTGTTTTAACTCTTCACGGAGGTGAGCATAGTTTAATACTTAATTTATGCTATTTTATGCTGTCTTAATAGAAGTTTCATAAGGATTCAGACAAATCATTCATATCAGTTGTCGCCCGACGTCCGCGGATATTCAGATATTAAAGAATATCCGGTTACTCGGTTGTAATTACAGAGCTATCCGGTTTATAAATAGCTATTCGCGCCCTATGCGGATATCCGGTTAAGAAAAAAAAGGCATTCGCGGTTACGGATAGGAAAACCTATTCGCCATTAACCGGATATTCGAATAATTCGCCCAGGCCTATTAATAATCAATTTGTGATGTTTTTGTCGACAGCTGAATATCATGCTGCCCATTATCTTTGTGGGTGCTTGTTTGTTCTTGGTTGTCATGGGAACCATTGCAGCCCCAATGGATACCCTGATTGGTGTTTTAATCACCCTGACTGGATTTCCTGTTTATTTCATCGGTGTCTGGTGGAAGAAGAAGCCAAAGTGTTTGGTTCAGTTTAGTCGTAAGTTGTTAAGCTGTATTTTCTATTCTTCCTCTTTTATTTCTATCTCAACTTATCGTTGATAGATTCACACTTTAAAAAGATATGAAAGTAATGCATGATTATCAATTTTTTGACACACTCCCTGAAAATATAGACCTTGTTCTATTATGAATCCATTTGTGATCCTTGATGAAATCCACATGACCTTATCTTGATATATAATAGATGTGAATTGATTGTTAAATTGGCTCTTTGTTTGCCAATGCAATGATGGACATTGATTGCTTAATTTACTCAGTGCCATTCAATAATGTCCTTCATGGAAAAGGTTGCATCAATTTAAACATCATTAAGACTTGATATTAGAAGTATGAGCCAAGGCAACCATGGATGCTTTTCCATAGCTGAAATGGACTAACACAAAATCAGTGCATTATTAAAGCCATTGTTTCCAATCAGGTGTCCTCTGAAATAAGTACAAGGCAAGCCTATTATTGCCTTGTGAATGTACTTATCAATACTTGCAAATGGTCTGATGTAACATTCACTGTACTGCGACTTTATAAGGCCAAATTGGATATGGGACGCAGACGCGCTTTATTTTCCGTTTTTCCACGGTCGCACGTGTGATAATGTATTTATCTTCAAGCAAACTTGGCACGTGACATAGAACACAAAATATGCATGGTAGTGATATTAGATATTAGCCGTGCAATATAGGTTTTTATCACCACTCCATTCTGTGAATCTGATTGGAGGATTAGTGCGTACTTGAAGATGATAGCAAGTACTATGACTAGCGACAGTGGATAACTTACCATCTCATAAATGTTCACAACTATATGACTAGTCGTGACTAATAGACTGTACAAGTCTAGTGCGTGTTCAAACATTTTGGGTCCATTTTGGTCCTACACATGTAGTTACCATGCTTTAACGTGTGAAAGAAACAAACTTGCTCAGTTTAATACTTAATAGGACTCAATGTTGGATCATTGCGAGACTTGCACAGTCTATTTGCTGGACCTTATATCACCTTGTGAACCCTTATAAGGTGCTACATAATTCAGTTTCTGAACTTCAATGACCTATCTTTCTGTAAAAATGTATATTGTAAGCGTCTTGATATTATTATTACATTAAATGGAATTACTTTGCAATCCCAGGAAACGGTGATGTTGATCTTTTATTCCAGCGCCTTTTGTCCCATTCTAAACTAAGCATACCAACGCAGCTTGACACCATGTCCATGAGTGCATGTATAGCGCACACTACATAGGTTAAACTTGTCCACATCTGCGTAATTCGTCCCACGTGTGTGTTCAGGATGTATTATGCACACAAACAGATCATTCATCTGCTTGTTCATCAGGCCGCCACTCCTGTGTCTTTGGAAATGTCTTCTTACATTATGTGGTTAAACAGTTCTGATAAGCAACCTTTGGTATAATGTATCAACTTTCTGCTTTGCTTTGTTTTTCCAGATACAGTCACTGTTTTCCTGCAGAAGGTGTTTATCATAGTCCCACAGGAAAAGGAAGATTAATGGCACCTGTAAGGCTAAGGTTGATGATCAAGCCAAAGCTGCAAAGTCAGACATAGCCGTTAAGTCCATCCGGCTTATCATCAGAGGCCTGGAGACACACCAAGTTGGGATTTAATCTCTGAGGGAAAATGCAACAAAATGCTATATGAAAGAAAATCCTTTCATTATTTTTGTTATCTCGTTTTTTTGAACTCATTCACAGCAGCACAATTAATGCAATAAAAACAGTTTAAAACAAAGTCTAAGCTGGGTGTTTGGGAGAATCATTTTAATTGGAAAACATAGGTTGAACTTGTTTATATTTCAGATTTATTGAAACAAAAAAATTCTAGTTCAGAATTTTCCTGTGCAAAACAATTTAAACGAACCGATCTTCCGTTAAAGCACCCAAGCTTAGACAAGCTGCATTATAACAGTAATCACATATGTACAGGCATGTAACGTTTTAGCTGATCACCTGATAGCCGCTTATTTTTCCTAGTTTTAGTGCGGTAGAAAACTGAAAACAATGTAAAAAGTTTTATATAAGGTGTTTTTTCTTGTAATGTTTAAGGCTGGCTATCTGTTGGTATAGACCTTTATCACGCTGTCACCATCTTGGTCATGTTCCCTGTTTCCATAACAGCAATGAATGCTAACATCCATTGCGTAAACATGCCACCAGACTATTGTTTGGCCCAGTCTGAGTATGGTTACTATGAGTTGGAATGGAGTAAAATCAAGATGACCACACCGTAATAAAGGTCTATTGAATTCTTACACCAAGGATGTACAACATGTACTTGCATATTCAGCTGATAGTATCAAGTAAGTATTTTGCAGTTCCTAGCCACTGTATTTTTTAATTTCAACTCTTATTTGAACCGTTTGTCAGGAGATGTTTACAAATATCTTGTTTGCCACATAAAGTAGTAAAAATGAGTGAATTTGTGTTTGAATAATGTATCCATCATTCAGGTAAACAACCGAAAGTGCCCGTCGATCGCATACAACAATTAAAACAATAAGACATATTCCATGGTATTTAGCTTCTCTATACGCCATCTTTATTGACCAAAGTGGGTTTTGGCTTTGAGGTAAACCATAAGGTATGTAGGCATAACATTGTATAGTTGTGCATTAAACAAATGATTTGATATCAATGTGGTGCCTCTAAAGATGGGAATACAGTAGTACAAATATCACATGGTTTATTTCGAGTGACTAGTCGATATAAGCTCCCCGAGGTATTGGAAGTTGACAAACTAGTTCCTGAGGCGAAGCCGAGGGAACTAGTTTGTCAACTTCCAATACCGAGGGGAGCTCATCGACTAGTCACTCGAAATAAACCATGTTGTATTTGTTTTACTATACTTCATACACGTACATATTCAGTTACCGGAACATGAGTTTTGAGCAAGAGAAAACGAATACTGTGAAACAAAATGCACGTGATAAATTGGTTCATGTGTTGGGTGTCGCTTAGAGAGCGCTGTTCGTGCGTGTATACAAAACGGTGCCACGATCAATAGCGCCCAGGGATGACGTCGCGCAATGGTAGTGCGCATGACAAGTAAAATAGCTCCCATGGAACTATTACTTGTCATGCGCATTCACCACTTGCGTGAATACTCACGTGCGCGCTTGGTAGTTAGCAAAGTTAACACCTGGCACGTGATGATGATTGGACCAATGAGAACTCAACTCTCTGTCATGAATATGTATGAGGTAAAGTAACATCCAATAATCATGCATTGATTCACACTAGTAGGTTGGAATATAAAAACACTGTAATGTTAATGTTCTCATTGATCTTAGTGTGCCTTCCTAGCTACAATTCATGACTGCGTGTACTTTTCCACTTCCACTACTTTTATGAACATTTTTATCATTTTAGAATAGTTCACAATTGCTTATTAAGAAAATTGCAATACTATTTGGAACAAAATTGATAAGTTGTTCCTGCTTTAAAAGGAGCATGTTCATTTGTTCATTAGAGGTAGGGAGCGTCCTGACTAGAGACATGGTGCATTGTTTCTTCAGCCTTTGTGACCTGGTAAGGCTTGACCATTATGTTAAATGGATTTCATTATGTGTTATAATGCTACTAACTTGTGCTGTATTATTGCTTGTTTGGCATGATTATTGTAGATATAGTAGTTATATCATCCAGCTCATGTGAATAATGTGAAATCAGAACTGATTGAAAAAAAAAAAAATCAAAAAAATATTTTCCATTTTGAAATCTGGGAAAATGTAATCTTAAATAATGAGAATGTATAGTGTAAATAATCAGGTTGCTTCCACTGTTAAAAGGTAGCAATTAAGGGTTAATGTGTTAAAGGTACATTTAAATACCTCTGCAAAAGTTCATCAGATTGTAAATACAAAGATGTTGATGACTGATGTAGTGTATAGATATATTCATAATAGTGTCATACAGGTCAGCTTTTGGCTTTGTTGACAACAGGGTATAGAGACTCCAGTATACTAAAAACTCAACCATTCTCATTGATTTTGCAAACAATCCCATCATTAAAATAACAAAAATTATATTTCAAGTGAACAAAAAGAATTGCTTCCTGGTTCTAATGAAATAACTAAGTAATTATTCAAAATTTCAATCTAATAACATTAAAGCCATTGGACCCTTTCGGTAAACAGTATTTTCCAAGGCCCACACTTCGTGTATCACAACTTCTATATAAAATAACAAACCTGTGGAAATTTAGGCTCAATCGGACATCGGAGTCGGGAGATAATAACGGGAAAACCCACTCCTGTTTTCGCGCGTTTCGCCGTGTCATGACATGTGTTTATAACAAATCCGTAGTTCTCGTTAACGAGAATTTATATTGTTTTACCGTTTTCTCAAAAAGTAAAGCATTTCATGGACTAATATTTTAAGAGAGATCTTTCACCATTACCTTCTGTAAACCCTGTAAATTATTTGTAAATCTGTGAACTTTTTTTTTTTTTCTGTACCGAAAGGGTCCAATGGCTTTAAATAGTATGATGAAAAACAAAAACCTGAAGAGATCCTGGCTGCTATTGTACAAAGGTTATGATGAACCGAGTAATCTTTCATGTCTCCCGAACATTGCCAATGAGGGTACGAATGTTAGTCATTATAATCAGGCAGTTTTAAATGAAGCAATGTACAGAAGGTTGCTATGGTCATCTCCAAGGTGTTATTGCACACACAATTTGGTAAAGTGGTTGGTTTGCTCATAAAAAAATTTATTTAACAATATTTTTACATAGATATTGTACATATCAACTGTCGAATCCATTTTTTTTTTCTTGCGTAAAAATTGTTCAATTATAATAATCAATGGGGTAAGGAAAAATCCTTGTTGGCTGCACTACATGGTTTATATAACCATGAAGTAGCAGGTGAAGCCTCTACCTACCTCGGAACTGAAATAAGGAAGAAGGGAAGAACTACTTCATGTTGTCGCTTAAACAGGTTGACAAGTAATTGAAACACAATCAATATAGGCTGGTAACCAGGGTAGCTGTTGTAGAACTTCTGATGCATCAGAGAACCAGTCAACTGAGTATACAAGCTTAGGAACTTGATTTTGTACTTATAACCTTAATTTAAAAACAAAGAAAACTAGTTGTGTTTTCTCTACTCTTTGCAAGTAGCAAACTATCTGAAATATAAAACGTGTTTGTTGCTTGAATCTATCCTTTTAGATCTGTTGAGTTTTTTTTCACAAGATGATTGTTGTTTTGTTAAATTTATCTGTGTTGTTGTCTTCAAAACAGAACAACAATTTCAATTTCATATTATATCTGAATTAAAAAAAGTTCTTGCTCACAAATGGTGAAAACCTTGCTGCACATGGCCAGCCAATCCAAGTGTGCTCATGTCAACTCCAGTTGGCTTGAGGTAAACTCTGGTCAACCCAAGTTTACTAAAATCAACCCGACTTTGTCAAGTTACCCGAGTTTACTTAAGTCAACCTTAGGTTACTCAAGTTAACTCTGGTCATAGAAATCAGTTCTTTGAAGGGTTCTTGACCAATTATTTTGTTGTGAGTACATGGAGCAATACTTTACTTAGTTTTTCTGTGATTTTGGCAGAACCTGACTTGTGGGCAAGAATCTAGCCTTGGCTGTTTTTTTTTTCCAAAAATTTATTTTGGGCATTGTTTTGAGATTGAAATGGATCAATGCTGGATGTAGTTCCGAGGAAGGAAACCAGCAGTAATAACCACTAAGAAGACTTTGTGATTCTTTGGTGATATTTGGGTTGTTTGCAACATGACTTGCTTGTATCTTTATTATTTTATCTTTAAATTTGTCACAAGTTATTACAATTTTAGCTTTATGATATTAACTGTGAAGTGCACTTTTTGTTATTCATGACCAATTTGTGGCTCTTTGATTAAAGGAAAGTCTTTCTAAGCTTTGAACTTTCCACGTTTTAAAAATATTTGGCAACATAGTCACAAACATTTTACAGACGTGTGCCTCCTTTAATTTTGTTTTCATTACTATACTCGTTTCACTTTATTTTCCTTTTATGGTTATTTGATATAGATATATATGAATATGTACATATATATTTCTCTAAAACAAATATAAAATGTAGGTTCATGTTAAGATTTTAAATGCCTTGAATTAATGAATCAAAAGTTTGAAATGTTTGTGATTTTACTTTTTGAAGTGCGTCACCTTGGTCTATTCAGTGAAAATAAGTGGAAAGCCTATTAAAGCCATTATACACTTTCGGTAAACAGTATTGTCCAAGTCCCACACTTCGTGTATCACAACTTGTATATAAAATAACAAACCTGTGACAATTTAGGCTCAATCGGTCATCGGAGTCGGGAGAAAATAACGGGAAAACCCACCCTTGGTTTCGCCGTGTCATGACATGTGTTTAAAACAAATCTGTAATTCTCGCTAACGAGAATTTATAATGTTTTAATGTTTTCTCAAAAAGTAAAGCATTTCATGGAACAATATTTCAAGAGAAGTCTTTCACCATTACCTTCTGTAAACCCTGTAAATTATTTGTAAATCTGTAAACTTTTTTTTTTCTGTACCGAAAGTGTATAATGGCTTTAAGAAACTGTACATCTTGGTATTAAAAATACCATCTGGTCAGAATTGGATGGAAATTATTCCTATTTACAATGATTTATAGTGCATGCAATTAATAGATGTAAAAATGCAAGTTGCAGAGTTGAAGGAAGTGTTGAGGTGTACAGTCTAAGGACAGTCAAATTAAAATAGTCACAGATTTAGCAATTCAAGAACAGTAGGACGGCATGGTTGCATTCCAATTGTATGTGCCTTTTTTGTAACTATTAATATCTTGCGTCTTTCTTGCAACTTCTTATACCACTCCATTGTTAACATGAAGTTTATAACTTCTACATATATTTCAAAAGGTTTGTTTAAAAGGTAATTTACTTGCTTCTAATGTGTAGGATAGGCACTGGTTTGTCACATTTTTACACAAAGGGCTGTTATTTTGCATGAACAAGGTTTGGCTTAGGTAAAAGCTAGAAGCTTTCTGGTGTTTGTAAAGAGCATAAAATGTTCAGAGATTGTGTTACCATTAATTTGAGACCTTTATACACCTATTGATCAGGATGTAAATTTTGTGTACAAGAATTTGATAAACAATGATGCCACTTGAAGCAGGTTGTACTCTCGCTTTTAGACAGGTTAAAATTCTCAACTGGTCAGCACCTTTTGTTATCTCTATCGTTTCATCATTGGTTTGCCCCAGTGACTCCAAGTTTGGGTTGTTTCCCTTAGAAAAGCTCAGTACAAAGATGTTTCTGGGATGGTTCAAATACTGTTATAAGTAGATTGTGAATATTAGTGTTGTTTTACATCATCTTTATTTTGATAAACAAACAACATGGTAACAAGCTTAGGTTTAATTTCTACCACCATGGTTCTAGTAAATTCAAAAACTTGTAACATTGTGTACACTCATATACTTTGCTCCTCATTCACACTGTGTTTACATTGTGTAAAGCCAAGTTCATACTTCCTGCGAATGCAATGCGAAAGTTGATGTTACAAATTCGCAATGAATCATTCACAGCAGTTCAACTCTGCTCAACTCACTTGTGAATATCGCTGCGAGGGAGGGTTGTGACGTCAAATTAGCGTCAAATTTGCATAGCATTCGCAGGAAGTATGAACCGGGCTTTATAGTTTGCAGTTGCTGGTTTTGTTTTCATTGCACACTGTAGTACAGCACTCTAAAAACATTGGCATTGGATGTAGTTTGGGATAGCTTGTACCTTTTCCATTGACATTCCGACACGCTTAGTAAACAGTACTGGATGCAGATAAGGTTATAACGAAGCACATTATTTGTTAATCCAGTATTCAGCTATTGAGAGATTAATCTATTTGAACCAAGCTATATCTACAATACTTTTATATGTGGTAGTCAGTCATGTAGCTACCTAACCTGTCATCACATTGAGGAATACTGAAGTATAGGTTTTCATGGCCAATTTTGATAAATGAGCAGCCAATTTAACCACCAAGCTGTTGTTTTGCACGAAATTGAATGATACTGAAAAGGGTTATTCAATTTCGTTTTATGATTCGTCAAATGTAATGTTGCGTCATTCGATTTAAACAAATAATCTTTCAATTTAACAGTCAAAGCAGCATTCAAATTCGCAGACGCTTCTTGAGGCGTGTGTGTAACGAAAAAGAACGATGACGCTAAATTGAAACTAGTGCTGAAGGAATTTGACTTGACTCAACCGAAATTGAATGGCCGAATTCTGAATTTGAAACGCAGTCACAACTGGTGAGGCAAAACTGCTTTAATTAGAACGCATGAAAATGAAATTGCCTGCTTATTTGCCGAATTTGACCGAGAAAACCTATAGTTCCAGCCTTTTAAATTGATGTGCAAGTTGTCCTCTTATTAAATATATATCACTGTTAAAGAGATCAATGGGTTATGGCCAGTGTATATTCTCAACAGACTGATGTGCGTATTCACACTGTGAACCCTGTTTAAGGAACACGTTGCCTTGGATCGGTTGAGTTGGTCTTTAAAAAGCGTCCTGTAACCGTTTGTTATAAAATCGATATGGTTAGAAAGATGTTGTAAAAGTAGAATACAATGATCTACGCGTGGTTTTCGTTTTACCTCGTCCACAAACACCGTCGGCAATTTATGGGAGTCAAAACTTTGACTCCCATAAATGGCCAACCGTGTTAGTTCGCGACGTAAAATAAAAGTTATTTTGAGTGATACTTGTGTGGATAATAATAGTAATAATAATACAGAATTTATAAAGCGCACTAAATCTGGATCATTATATTCTACTATTCTACTTTTCAAACATCTTTCTAACCATAAACATTTTATAAATAACAGTTTCAAACACTTTTCATAGACCAACTTGTCCGATCCAAGGCAACGTGTTCCTTTAAAGTGTGCTATTTTGTTTCCTTCACACATTGCAACAATGTGCTTGGTAACCCAAGGTTCCAGTGAATAGTTATACCTTGATTGTATAAAATACTATGCATTTTGCCTTGTTAATCAACTATGATATCTTTTCAAATTACATGGTGCATATATTTCATGTGCAGTGGCCTTGACTAAACCTCTTGTACAAAGTTTGTTTTCTGTTCACAATTCTTAATCATTATTTTGTGTCTTTAATTATGGCAGAATATTGTCCATCTGAGTGCCACATTATGATCAGAGATGGTTTGTTTGTAAAAATGAATTTTGATTGATTCTGAATAAAGGTTTTGTCGTTTCATTCTTATAAATAATGTGTGTTGTGTTTGAGAGCTACAATGTATTGTGAATTTGTTGCGTATAATTGACATCATGTCAGTAAAAAGTGAATAACATGTACTCTTAGTATTTTATCCATTCATTTTCTTTTTTAGATATATTTATTGGATATGCAAAAAACAGAAGTACAATTGAGAGCTGGTATAAATTAGTGAAACTCAGTTGTATCATGGTTGTATACAATAACAGGTGTTTTTAAGTGATACATCAATAAGAGGTTACCAAGCCAACAATCCCCAATACAAGCCGATTGTCTTATAATCAATTTAAAGCTAAGTTTCTGAATCCAAATGGCAACATAGAATAATGAACTCTAACCCAGTTACTGTATGGACAATCACTGGCCCTCGTATCATAAATGGGAGTTGTCATTATATTGTGGTGTAATGGCCAATCCATGCAGTAACTGGGTTAGAATTCTTAAATTTTGCATGCTATGATCTCCTTTTAAATTGCCTTTAAATCTGATATTCGTATAGAGCCTTTGGTCTTAAACTGTTTTCTTACTTGGTTTCCAGTCAAAGCTAAAAACGATGACTTGTTCCAATTAAAAAGAAACTAACCCTCAGTAGTGCAAAATTATTATCCCTAGATATGTATACAGATGACTTAATGCAAGTGATAACATAACAATTACAATTTATAAGGCGCTATTCCATTAAGATCATAGCTCACTAGAAAGAAAGTAACTTGGAAAAAGGTGAGTCTTAAGGACTTTACGAAAAGCAGACAGAGTATTAGATTCCCTAATGGCAGTTGGGAGATTGTTCCTAATCATGGGCCCAGCCACACTGAAAGCCTTCTGATCTAAAACTTTGTTTGCTCGGGGAACATTCAAGCGAGTGATGTCAAGTGTGGACCGAAGAAATCATGGAGGAGTGTAATGTGACAGTTAAGTGGTAATATAATGAGGTGTAGCTTTGTTAAAGCATTTAAAAACGAGAAGAGCAATCTTATAATGGATTCATTCTCTAATTGGTAGCCAATGAAGTTCCCTAAAGTGATGGGGTAAATATAATCTCTCAAGGGTGTGGAACATATTAAAGGAGCTGCACTATTTTGTAATCTTGATGGAGAGTATCCATATCCAGGCATCATTTGATTCTCCTTCTGTTACGTAATTGACCATTTATTGATTGGCAGAGGCTAGAAACTTGATGGAGAGTATCGTTATCCAGGCATCATTTGATTCTCCTTCTGTTACGTAATTGACCATTTATTGATTGGCAGAGGCTAGAAACTTGATGGAGAGTATCGTTATCCAGGC
Source organism: Asterias amurensis (assembly GCF_032118995.1). Classification (NCBI taxonomy): domain Eukaryota; kingdom Metazoa; phylum Echinodermata; class Asteroidea; order Forcipulatida; family Asteriidae; genus Asterias; species Asterias amurensis. Next base: position 8,931,401 of record NC_092650.1, on the reverse strand, counting down.
ATCATTTGATTCTCCTTCTGTTACGTAATTGACCATTTATTGATTGGCAGAGGCTAGAAACTTGATGGAGAGTATCCATATCCAGGCATCATTTGATTGCCGGATGTATGTACTGCATTACATGCATTATTAGGACAGGACACATTATACAGACAGTAAACGCAGCCATAACATTATCTACAGATAATGTTATGTCTGCTTTTACAGGTATCGTCTTTAACCAACAGGACATCATAATGCCATCCTTTGTTTCAAAATCTTGCCTTCATTCTGTTTTCAAACATTATTTATTCCCATGCACTTGAGTTGAATACAAATAATCATAGAATCCCATCCCATCCCATGTACGAGGACAACTAAGGTCAAGTTCCATATTGGATGCAGCCACATTATAAATTTTCCATATTTTTCCTCCTAGCGAACTTGCAAACAAAGAACAGTACTGTCCTAATGTTCTATTTTCTTAAGGTTTCAATTTCAATCAGGTGTTTTCAATGTTTCTGATGGTTTGCATAAACAGCAACATTTTTAAAAGCAATAAAACATACATTTCAGACAATTTTTTGGTGTTGCGATATCCTAATAGTAACAAAATAATCAGCTTTTGGAAATATTCCATAAATTAGTGAAGAACCACATACAATTACATCAACACTCAACATTAATACATAGCAATAGCAATCAACTGGCCATAAGTCTAAGATTGATATACAGTGCATCAGGCAAAATACCAGCCATAAGATATTGCCGAGGACAAAACAAACATGCATGTCAGTAGACAGAATATTCAATTAATAATGTGTGGCAAAAATTGTTCATCCTCCCCATCGTCGTCAGCTCACGGGTGAGAGTCATTGCAATAGAAAAAGTCTGAAACTTGGATACAAATTCAAAGGTCTGTTGAAATGATGGCATTTCTATTGTTTGGTGACCCCTGGGATTATACATTTCAAGCAGCTTTTGGAAACAGTATCCAAAGCACTAGAGAAGTAGACCAATGAGCAGGATTTCTTTATTTGTGGAACAAAAATATTGTCTGATTTTCTTCACTAGGCCGACATAAAAAGTCTGAATAAAGCCACAAGTCTGAACAATCTCATCCCTGTCAGCTCAACCCCCGATGATTAATCAACTACAAAATTGCACAGACATTTTTTTAAAGGGTATCATCTGTGGAAGGTGTATCTGTTATGTGGGACTAAGCCTATCATATTACACTATTGTCTTTAAACATCAATTTTAAAATGGTTCAATTGGAATTCAGATGAATGTATGTGCTGCTATCCAGCCTCAAACACAAAACCTTCACAGTGAAGACTTGATACATGTTTCCCAAACATCCTGAACCTGGTTAACAAAATCCCAACCTATCAAGCTAAAATCAGTCTAGCTTAGTTTAGCTGAGTTTGTCTTGCCAATTGATATGGGGGTGTCGTGGCCGAATAGATAAGAGCATCAAACTCAAGCTCTGGTGTTTCTGTTCAGCAGAGTGTGGGTTCAAATCCCAGTCGGGACACACTTGTGTCCTTGAGCAAGACACTTTAACCATAAGCTTCTCTCCACCAGAGATAAATGGGTACCTGTGAGACTGAGATCAGAGTTGGTTCTTGCGATTGATTAGCTCAGTGCGCTACATTTGGCGGCACAGCCTGTAAACTCCCCAGTTTTAAGGCCCAGTGACCAGGGGTTATAATGTTGAAACACCTTGAGCGTCACTGTGTGACAGACCTGAGTAATAAGCAACCACTATTGTTATTATTTTAATTTTTATATGTAAATCCTTGATTGATTACTGGAGACTACGTACATGTATTTAGATGGCTATTGAGTTCCGGATTCAACCATTCCTTAGTTATATCATCTAAATGGCTGTCAAAGTCGATTAAATCCTGGTACACTTTGTCCTTGAGGAGGTCCCCTGCAATCGTCAGACAATTATCACTCAGCAGAGGTCTGTACAAACATCAAAAACAACATTTTAAAACATTAAAACCCTACATCCAATAATGTACTGTGTAGAGGCATCACACAGGCTACCTAGTGGCGATTTGGGCACAATACAGCAATTTGGACTACCTGTAATGCTGTGCAGTGGTTTAGTGGTATCTTCTGCAAGGGAGTCTGTATACATTTTATATTATGCTATCTTGACTTAAGAACATAGAATAACCATGCACTCTTTCTGAAACCAATGCTATAAAGGGCCGGTCACACAGGCCCTGATATTAACGAGAACGAAAACAAGAACAATAAAAATGCACGCCCTCGAATCCTCGATTGGTTGAATAAGTGTGGTGTGGGCGTATTCTGCGTGGAGCAATTCAACCAATCAAATGCTTGCATTTTTATCGTTCTCGATTTTTCTCGTTATCAGGCCTGTGTGACCGGGCCTTACAGGAACACGTTGCCTTGGATCAGACGAGTTGGTCTATAAAAAGCGTTTGAAACCGTTTGTTATGAAATGTATATGGTTAGAAAGATGTTTTAAAAGTAGAATATAATGATCCACACAAGTATCTCTCAAAATTGCACGGTTTTCTTTTTACATCGCGAACTATCACGGTCGGCCATTTATGGGGGTCAAAATTTTGACTCCCATAAATGGCCGACCGTGTTTTTGGACGAGGTAAAAAGAAAACCACGCAACATCGAGGCATATTTGTGTAGATCATTGTATTCTACTTTTACATCACCTTTCTAACCATATGCATTTTATAATAAACGGTCAAAAAACGCTTTTTAAAGACCAACTCGACCGATCCAAGGCAACGTGTTCCTTTAATAGTCCATAATGCCAAACTAAGACATGTCTTAGGAATAGCATGCAACTATTGACTTCTTTTGGTAATTGACTCATTCAGAGACTCAGCTTCACAATAGTGCACTGCAACATGACATTAAATTGTCTAATGGTCTAATATTATCAACTGGAAGCAATGGTAACCAAGTTTGGCATTCAATTGATGCAATTATTACAATTTGCACATTCCCATGTAAAATGAGATCAGGCCTTTTGGCATTATGTTGGGCTACAATATTGAAAGTAAATGTCATTATCCGTTGCATTGACGTGACTTTGCTTCATGACTCAAGTCATTCAAACAGGTTGAATTTGATCATTAATTAGCTTAGTTCACTGAAACAATTTCTACCAAGGTTTGTAACATGGGAACATGATTTCATTTCATTTATAAATTCTGATGTGGAGCCAAGAACCCCATAAAGAGAAGACGAAGATGGAAGTTACAGTTTTTGATTTTAGATAGGGACTCAAACAAAGTCCACATAGTGCTGGGATTCGAACCAGGGTCCTAGAGGTGGAAGGCGAAGTAAGATACCAATATATCAAACCAACTGCACAATCATTGATCAATATGCACATCAGGTCTCTTACGTGGAAAAGTGTATGGCCTTATTGTGGAGTCAAGAGTGACTACACAAACTATCAACTCTGAAGTGTAACTTACGAATTGGATGACTTCAATTTCCATTTGTTGTCTTGTACAGTGTAGTGTTTAAGAACACACTGGTCACAATCAATAATCATCTTAGTGTTGTCAATCTGCAAACCAATAAAGTCACAAAGGGCAATCATTTCAAACAGATCAAGGCCCAGTTTCATGGCTCTGCTTACCACAGAATTCTGCTCTTACGGAACCCTTGTAGCACACAATTCTATGATATGTAAGCGCAGAAATCCGTGGTAAACAGAGCCATGAAATTGGGCCCAGTTTAGCTCTCCAGCAGAATATTGCTCAAGACAATTGCTGAAGTGATATCGAGTTCACATTATTCACAGATGTATTAAATGAATGGCATTATGCTTGAAAAATTACCGGTGTGGTATGGAGACCACACCAGCTCTTTTTAAAGTCAACACTCTCTCAAACTGGATTTAAGATGTGGTTGTACCCACAAGTTTACTATTTCTTTAGTTATTTCTTGTTTTCTACACCATGAAAAGCTTCAAACACCACTTAGTGGTACAGGTTGAGTAGGGACCAGCCACAACCTTCATATCCTCAGACGCACATACTTGCCTGCTTTGTTTTGCCTTTTATTTATTGGTGATGTGTGACGCTCCTAAATTTGAGGCGAAGCTTCCCACTGCTGTTTCAAATATAATCAATCCCGCTCCTTAATCTAAAAAAAACAAGGTTGTCTCACGGCGGCCAACATTGGTGTTCACATAGGGTCATATCCCTAATTTTAAGAATTTTCAGAGTTGACAAGTTTCAGTGCCATTTGTGTTTATTTAACAAATGATCTCTGTTAGTGTTAAACAAATACTGAATGCATTTCCTTCATGCAGTGTTGCAGAACATAATCACGTGGTGAAATCTGGCTTTTCCATTTCACTCACCTTCGCCTATTGAAATGGAATGCATGTAGTCCTATTTCACTGTGTGATTACATTCTGCTACAATGTGTGAAAATACACTTACCATAAATAAGCATGCTTCATTGCAGTTGTCATATACTTTATCAGCTATCTTCAGAGCTATTGGACTTGGGCTATTAATAGACAAATATACAACCATAACAATCAATCTGTTAATGATACACACTAGCAATGCATATACAATTCTGTATACAATCAAAGGTACACATTGAGGTCAATCCAAGACAACTGAATAAATTACGATCCTGTAAGCTAAAGTAGTAGTCCAAGTCTATTTTCTTTACCATCTGCTCTGGTAATAGTTAAAAGCAGGACAGTTCTTTTCAGAACTAAGAAGTCTCCCGAACCCCCGATTATCTACTCCATGGCAATAGAATATAGCAAGACAATTCTCTAAGAACAAACTTTACCTGGCAAGTAGATACACACATGGTAATACTGCAAACCAAATCAATGAGACTCACCATAACCTGTGCTACAATTCACAAAGAGCTTAAGACTGATCTTTTAAAAGACGTACATCACTCTTAATTGCTAAGCAAAGGGTAATGTCTCAATACTAATCACTGTGGTGTCTTTGATGACACTTCAGAAGATGAATCTTGGTGTTTATTAAATCAAGCCCGACCAGGAATACCTCTTGGTTGTTGGTTGTCAAGGATACAACCAAACCTTTTTCAATCCATCAAAAAGAAACCCATACTCTGTCTAAATCTCCAGAGTTCCAATTCACAAGGCCTGTCGGCACAAGTTGGGCCCAGCTCATTGGGAAACACATCATCAAATATTAATGTTGGTTTTACCCATACACCGATGTGTGTAGCACTGTATACTCAGTACTTTCCCGAGTCCTGTGAAAAAAAAAAAAAATTCACAGGCATTTTTACTCGGGTGGGATTCGAACCCACGACCTTTGCAATTCTAGAGCAGTGTCTTACCAACTAGACCACCGAGATTGCCCGGTAGCTAGAGGCAGTTCGAATCCTATGTTTTAGCAGCGGGTACTGCAAACGATTTAATAGATGTTAAATTTGCATCGGGGATAAAGAATATTAATGTTGGTTTTACCCATACACCAATGTATGTAGCACTGTATACTCAGTACTTTCCCGAGTCCTGTGAAAAAAAAAAAAAATTCACAGGCATTTTTACTCGGGTGGGATTCGAACCCACGACCTTTGCAATTCTAGAGCAGTGTCTTACCAACTAGACCACCGAGATTGCCCGGTAGCTAGAGGCAGTTCGAATCCTATGTTTTAGCAGCGGGTACTGCAAACGATTTAATAGATGTTAAATTTGCATCGGGGATAAAGAATATTAATGTTGGTTTTACCCATACACCAATGTATGTAGCACTGTATACTCAGTACTTTCCCGAGTCCTGTGAAAAAAAAAAAAAATTCACAGGCATTTTTACTCGGGTGGGATTCGAACCCACGACCTTTGTAATTCTAGAGCAGTGTCATACCAACTAGACCACCGAGATTGCCCGGTAGCTAGAGGCAGTTCGAACAAATGACAAAGTGCTGTAAGCAGCTTCAAGGGTAGACTGGGCCCCTGTCTTTATCCGCAAGGATAAAGACAGGTACCTGCTACAACGATCCAGTGATTACATTGGATACACTGATATGAAATGTGCGGTGACTTGAGCTTTCCATAGGTGGCCAAACAGTACACTCCTTTCATGTCCGCCATAGAATTTAACTGCGAATCTCTATGTGGAATGAATGTAGGTCAAAGGTGAAAGTACACGGCGTCTAGAGGCAGGTCTCTGGTGTTACTCACGAGCTTGGAAGGGTGACGTCAGATGTTCAGGCTACTTCAAGGGGATCAAGCTATAATGACCTTATGTTATCAGAGACTTACATGATTGATTTGATATAATATGTGCACAAATCATGCATAAACATTACTTCTGATAACTGTGATCTATGAGTTTGACAATGTTACATTTTTGTAGAACTAGAATTGCCAAAAGTACCGAAATGTCATCACATGAATTAAAAGCAGCCAAAATTCAAACAACTCAGAGCCCTCTTAGCCATCACAAGACTAATAAGAAAGAACAAGATTAAAATCTGACTTACTTAGAGTCTTTAAGATGCTCATTTGCATGATAATAACCAGCTATTACCAAACCATTTGCTTGACAATGTGAATCAATCTGAAAGTAAAATAGAGTAAAGTTTATCATCAAAATAAAAATGTACAATTTAAAGTATGTCATTCATTCTCTTCTATTCTAACAAAGCGAGGGCTTGCTTGAACTGTAGCTCAAATGATTGACACAAATATGATAATAAAACCCCAAGTTTCTTACTGTTATTGTAAATATAGGCAAGGGAGAATGGGAGATGTAACTATTAATGTGTTTACACTACAGAGCTGATCATATCAATTATTGTTGATGTAATTAATCTTTGTAAACTGTAGTCAAGCTGGTCAGATGAAGGCCCAATGAACCAATTCAACTTCAAGAAGAGGGCAAGGTAATTTGTCCTTGAATCCATTAAAGAAATCATTAAATCGTGTTTGAAGCTTTGCATGGTGTGGAGAATAAGAGCAACTATAAATATAAATATTAATAGTAAACTTGTGGGTACAACTACGGGTAAAAACTCTTTTGACGGAGTGGTGGCTTTGAGTTTTTACCCATGGTTGTACCCCCAAGTTTACTATTAATGTTTATATCTGCTCTTAAAGAAATACTTATTTAAACACTTCAAAATGGTACCAAGTCAATGTAGAGGCATGTATAGTTTCTAGAAGTAGGATTGAGGTAGCCATTGGTCCAATCCACTCCGTACCCTTGGCCCCAGCCCCCAGTACCAATTGATACAAATATGTTTCGCTTTTTAGCTGTTTCGTAGCGAAGCGCAGCGAAAAAGCTATTGTTTTTGTTCGGTTTTTTATTTGGTTGTTTCAGGATTATTCAGTACTCGCATTCTTTTGCATGGTGCCTAAAGAGCAATTGCAATGAAACTTTCAGTGATGAAGGGCATTGGTGCAAGGAGGGTCCTAAACAAAATTCGTCATGATGACGTCATCACCGGTCACGTGACGTCATCTTAAAGGTGTTTTATTTAAATCTTTGAAAATCTATATCAAATGAACCACAAGAGACCGTAGATTTCTGTTAACGGGATTGGGTAGGAATAAATTAGGTCTGCATTTTATTTTGTGTGCGTGACCTCACATGACCTCTACTTCCGGTCGAAACGGGCCAAAAACGAAAGTGCCCTGTAACTCAAAAGTGGTATAAGTTACGAAATTTTTTCTCCGCGATAAAAGTGTCTAGCAAGGGTGGGCAATTCAAAAACAGTATTAATGACGTCATAAATTGCAACAGCACCCTCTAGTGGCCGGTTGAAATTTCTTCAAAATGGACTTTTTGAAAATGTCTGTGGCGAAGTTTTTTGTAATCACTTTAAATTTTACACACACGTTTACTGTCCGGCAGGCATCATATGTGTGAAGTTTCAGATCAATAACGTCATCGGGAGTCACGTGACGCGGTATTAAAGGTGCACTTTTTGAAGTCGTATAACTCTCAAAGTAATGACGCCATTATGTTGAAACTATGTAGATTGTTAGATATTGGCAAGTTCTCGTGAATTGTGGAATGACGTCATGATGACGTCACCACATGATTTTTAATGATTTTTTCAATTTTTACACCTTTAACACATCAATTGCTATCTGAACATGGTATAATCCAAATTATTTCTTTATTTATGCCACTTTGGGCAAATTGCTTTGAATACCCAACCAATTTAAAACTCAAATGAGAAACTTGAAATGTTATTGACGAAACTGCTATTTATTTGTGCAATGCAGTAAGGTTGCGTGCCATAGCCTCACGCACACATTGCCATGCCAATGTGCGTAATCATTTGTACACGAAAATTGCTTTGAATACACAACAAATTCAAAACTAAAATGAGAAACTTGAAATGTTATTGACGAAACTGCTATTTATTTGTGCAATGCAGTAAGGTTGCGTGCCATAGCCTCACGCACATATTGCCATGGCAATGTGCGTAATCATTTGTACACGAAGTACAATGCCATGCCAATGTGCGTAATCATTTGTACACGCAGTCAATGCCATGCCAATGTGCGTAATCATTTGTACACAAATACCATGCCGTGTCCTTGTACACACACCCGATTGCGTGTATTCCGTATGTAGTTGCATTTTGTACACAGGTAATATCCTCATGCACATTCTTAATCATGATCATGTGTGGTTCTCCCGCGTACTCCAAAATGATGCTACACGCCCTGCTTGATCTTATGAACTGTAAAAGTTGAGTTGTTATTGCCAGGCATGAATGTTTGATTCACGAAGTTGATGGAGCTGGCAGTAACTGGTACCAATTTCAGAATGGGTAATAACTTATTGTAAGTATGACCATCTTATCGAAGAGTTAGTACAGAGCCCCCATAAAGGGACAGGTAAGAACAAAATGAAGGGTAAAATAACAACAATATGTCGTTCCGTCATTATATTGTTTCGTTCCCTCGAGTGACTGAGTTAATTCGAAGTGCTATTCCGTTAACTCAAAAACATTTTATTCTCTTTAAAAAAAAAGAACGCGCCGAGCATCATCTCGACGTTTTTAGTTATAACCACAGCACGAGTAAAAACAGTCAATGTTTGTTTTACAACATTCGAAACAAAATGGTGTGTGGTACAATGGTTGTTAGGGAATCGACCTTTTGTAAATGAAAACTTTGAAAACACAAAGTTTAAGCTGTGTTACTACAAGCCTGGTACCAAGTGCCGCCATTGGACCCGAAAAATAAACACCTTTTGGGGCGTTTCGGCAGGGCTATGTGACTGAAGGGCCCATCGAAGTACGTTGTTTTTGTATAAAATAAAAAAAACATGAGAGGGAAAAGGGGAAATCCCCAGCTGGCTAGACAAATTAGTTTACCAACTCAACTCGAATACAAAAAGGTGCAAAGATTACAAGATTTGCTTTTTAAAAATCATCTAATGTAAACAAATTAATGTATTTGTTCTATTAAGCACCAAACGCGCATAGCATATCTTGCATGCACTTTAGTCAAGTGTTTTTTTTTTTTCTTGTTAGACGCAGCCATCAAACTTAAAGCGAAATAATATGTAGATTAATTAATGCATGCCATTTAATAACCACCCAACCCTTAAAGATTATGATACTGCGTTCAAAAATGGTAGTCCGTACTCCAACATGAACACACCCCTTTTAGTTCGGGTGTCATAGAGGTAAAATGCAAAATAACATTTGGTCATCCCCATTGCAAGAACACAAAAAAGACGACATGAAGGTGTTCACACATTATTTCATACACATCAGTTTTATTTAATTAAGGAGGTGAAACCTCTATTTAGTAGTTTTCAGGCTGACACAAATGTGCCTGACAATTTAATGTGAACTTCGATGCATTCAGTATAATGAAACGCCTTCCAATATACAGAGGGCGCTGTTCATTATATTATGGTATTTTTTTTTTTTTTTTTTTTTTTTTTTCCTTTATAATAATAAAGTTTTTGCCGTTGGTCTTTTATCAATTCGTCTTTAATCTTTCATTTTACTTGTATTCACCCTTTTATAATTAGGTCTATATAGTTTTGCTGTTATTAAATTAATAATGATTTTGCCCTAGTAATTAATGTAAATTATCATGTAGTCATAACAAACCCCTTTATAATGCAATGTGCTATTTTATGTGGTGCATTTTGCAGTCATTACATAAACACATAGGGCGAACCTGTTCTCAAACACAACGTACTTGATTCTTTGTATTTCTATGACCTATGGCTTTGCGTCCTATTTCCAGTTTGTATTCCTGATAAAACATGTGCCAAAAGTAGGACACATAAAACAAAAATTAAAAGTACAAAACACTGAAATTTTTCAAATCATTCTTCTTGGTGTCGGTAAGAAAATATAACAATCAGCTATTATTCCATAAACCAAAGAAACTCTACGAATTTATTATTTTATAGTATAAAACATGTTTATTACCTTCTATCACGTTTAAATTATTGCTTCCCTTCTTGAACGTGAGATGCAATTGGTTGCCTTGGATGGGAATAGTGTGGTAACATTACAAGGCTTTTGTATTTATTTTTGCAAATAAATTGGCTGTTGTTTTTATGCATGCATATTGCACACCAATATAACGCGAAGTATAATATTAACAACTTGTTCTTATACTTTGAACTTTGAAAATTGGTGCAACATCCGGACGCCTATGTTGTATAACATGATCGGTCTGAACGTTAAAGTCCCATAGGATCATTTTGTTTCGTGTGCGTGACCTCACATGACCTCTACTTCCGGTTGTAATGGGCCAAAAACGGAAGTGCCCTGTAACTCAAAAGTGGTTAAAGTTATGAAGTTGCTTTCCAAGGGCGCAAGTGTCTAGCAAGGGTGGGCAGTTCAAAAAAAATATTGATGACGTCACAAATTGCAACAGCGCCCTCTAGCGGCAGGTTGATGACGTCACAAATTGCAACAGCGCCCTCTAGCGGCAGGTTGAAAACTCTTCAAAATTGACTTTTAGAAGATGTCTGTGGTGAAGTTTTTTGTAATCACTTTAAATTTTACACACATGTTAACTGTCAGCTAGGCATCATATGTGTGAAGTTTCAGATCAATGACGTCATCGGGGGTCACGTGACGCGGCATTAAATGTGCACTTTTTGAAGTCGTATAACTCTCGAAGTAATGACGCGATTTTGTTGAAACTTTGTAGATTGTTAGATATTGGCTCTCGTGAATTGTGAAATGACGTCATGATTACGTCATCACACGATTTATTATGATTTTTTCTATTTTTGCACCTTTAACACATAAATTGCTATCCGAACATGGTATAATCCAAATTAATTTTTTAAATAGCCTGGATTATTCATAACTGCTGTAAAAAAATGAATAAATTTCAAATTCAGTTGAACAAATTTAAAATGTTATTAACGAAACAGCTCTGCATTTGTGCACAAATGCAATTATGTCTAGTTTTTTTTGCAACTATCTGCATCATGAGACTTACCGATCTAATGCTACTAATGTTGTAGATAGCCCTACGCCTGGATTTGAAAACATCACAAGTTTGGGGTAAAAAAAACGATCTTGACAACTTGCTCACTTTTTAAGCGCGCTTACGTTCTTATAATCAAGTCGGGCTCCCTCAACCACATTAAATTTGTTGTTCTCGAAGCTCGCATACAGATTGTCATAATTAGTCGGGCTCCTTCAATTGTAGCAATTGATCGATCATATCAATAAAAAATTGCAGACAAAAAGCGAAAAAAATTGATATCAATGGTTCTGGGGCCAGGGTAGCCCCTAGCCCTGGTAGGACGTCAGTCAGTTGCATGCAACAGAGGAGTCCAACCTGGGCTAGGTAGCCCCACTTGTGTGGCCAAGGCTAGCCTTGGGCTTGGCAACACAAGTGGGGCTAGGGCCAGGGTAGCCCATCTTGTTGAGCTGTAAATGGCTCCGCTTTTAACATCGGTCTCAACAATGTCGCCATCATTACAGTGATGAGACCGATGTTAAAAGCGGAGCCATTTACAGCTCAACAAGGTGGGCTAGGGCCTGGGACATCAGTGGTACAAAGACTACAATGCTGGTTTCGCTGTTGGGAGACCGAGGGTTACATTATCGAAACTAGGACACAGAGTGGATTTGACCAATTTATTGGGCTAGTACAGTAGGATGGATCCAAGGCAATATCATTTCATAAACGTACTTTCCGTTTCCAGCCACCACATTATTTTTAGAAAAAGAAATGAATAGGCCTAGCTAGGCCGTAGGGCTAATTAGAAATATGAGTAAACTAGATACTATTGTACTTCTTTGACAATGACATAACGAATGACAAAAAATATGGCAAGATACTGAAACCTTTCCTTTAGTCCGACCGTAGAAATTAATAATGTTTCTAAAGTGTCGAAAATAGGTAACTTTACATCGTTTTCAACATGCCATTCACATTACCTGTAGAAGAGATACCTCCAACATGGGAACTAAACCCAACGATAAATGAAACAGTGGTACACAGTCTACAAATCGAAGGATTTTATTTTCTTTCAGTTTCCTCTTTTCTGCAAGGAGTACACCATTCACGGAGGCATGTGGATATTTTGCAGCATGCATTATAAGCTTGCAATAAGCACGATTTGATAGCGTTGTTTCTGCCATTTTGTTGAAAATTTGTGTATTAAGAGCTTCTGCTGCAGATATAATAGTGCTCCTGTCGCCAAAGGAGGGCGTGCTATATCACACACAGCATGCACACAACAGTCACTGTTCCAGATTTGGGTCGCTCTGCATTTTCTCCCTTCAGTTTTCTCTCCTCCATGTTATAATACATTTCCAAAAAGTTGGGCGAAACATTTTAAAATTTATCTTCATAATCTTAATTTTCAAAATGTAATGCACAAAATGAATTTTCACTTCGTGTCAGCATGGTGCCAGAAAGTCCCAAATCCTGCCCAATAATTTAATTATTGTGTGATTCACCGCAATGCTATATTTAACAGAGCAAAACTCCTTTTAGAAAGGTTTCAATGGAACCCCTTATGCTATTTACCGAATGCATTAGGCCTACAAAAAAAATATGCAAATATGACACAACTTTGTCAATCAAGTTGTTATATCAACCATCATTGCAAATTAATAACTTCGACTAAACCCGGAGGTCAACAGGTTCTCATCCGGGATTATGTCGGAAAATTAAGCTTTATCTTCATTTAACCTGGGCTTTTAATTAATCCAGTTGACTTTTTGGAAAAGATTTTTTTGTTTCAAAAATGTTGGCTCTTGAAAACATCTTGTGCCCCCTCCCCCAATTAAAAATGGGGAATCACCTAAGTGTGCAACAGAAAATTAGCTGTATGACAATTATTATTTACTTAGCCAAGTAGTAAATTACGTATCTTTGACACGTGCAAATCGCGTTTTCGAAAATATTATTTACTGGATTTGTTTGGGCACAAAACACTACTCATTTGCGACGTAAAATATTTAAACTTATCTAATTATCAGCAAATCTTACATTCCGCTTTTTTGTTAATCCCACCTTTAATTTTACGAACTTATTATAGAGTCTATTACAAATTGCTGACTATGTCATCGTATTTCATCTAATTTGTTCCAGTGGGGTCTCCCCTTAGAGGGGAATAATACGGACAGTTATCCAGGAGTTATTTCAATGAACGTAATTCACACTTTTGTGTACGTGTGTATTTGGACAAAAATAAAAGAAGAAGAATAATGGGAAACTTTACACTATCTGCCATTCACCAAGAGAGGGCGCTCTTCACCAGGTAATGTCAACAACTTAGGAATAGGAGAAGCATGAGTGACGGTCACTGACAGCAAATAACATGTGTTTTGCGTGTTTTTGATTTTGTATTTAGATTTAGCCAAACTGTATTTTGTTTTTCATAACACAATGCCAGCATAAACCGCACTGTTCTGGAACAGGACGTACTGGACACGAGTTCCCCTATGATAACAAGCGGTGTGCATGAGGTTTTGGGAGTGTTTCTTCTAGGGTAATTAGCAAAAATTCCAAAATGCTGACCTACAAAAAAATTGAGAAGAAATCTGAAGTTTAGTGTATGACAATGTATCTGATTTAGTTTTCAAGAGGTTGAGAGACTTCTAAATATTTTTTGAGTGTTTTTGAATTTGTAGCATTTACCATTGTTTGGTATAGGAGTTGTGCACCCTTACCTGGTAGGTCTGCTGCCCTCTAGTGGTAGAGCTTTCGAAAAGTCTCCCATTGTACGATGTTTTCCACTGAGTTGATCGACACATAACTGAACATTTCATCTGAACATGATCAAGCCCGGGGTTTTGGTGTAATTGGAGTTAATAAATTGCTTTCAATATAACTTTCCGAAAGGGCTGAACTGAAAGGTCACAGTGTATTTGCGAGAAAATGACTTTAGATCACTAATCAAATTAACGTTAATGACGTCAGCAGTTGAGTGTCAACTATAGAGCATGGCTCTATGCCACCAACGTACGTCGTTAAGGTTGAGTTTTGATCGATTATTGTTATTTTGATCAATTATTATTGCGAACTATTATATGAGGTAAAACAATTCAAGCAAGTTACTATTGCAAGTTAATGTTTGTAACTTCATGGGACAATAATTTGTTTTACGTGCTTTCCCGTCACATGGTAACTTAAAACATTGCGATTTTACTGTTTGTAAGTTAAAAACTTTCTTTCAATGTCAATTTCTATTACAAGTGAAATATGATCAAGACACAAGTATTCCAAATGATAGAACATAATGATTTGCCCTTAAATACTTTAGATAGACATAAACAAAAAAGATCTTATGTGCAAAATTCGTTAATACCATAACCTTTTGTTTATTTGAAAAAGACATGAAAGTAGAGAGAGGGTGCAGTTTAGGAGGAGTTTTTCTGGATTAAATCGCCTTGTAGCATCAAGACAACTACGTTTTCATACGTTTATAACGTGTTCCGTTTAATGTTTCATTAATGTCAGTATGTCAATATTGTATGATCATCCATTGGCAAGAAATTGAGTATAATAATTATGGGCCTAAACAAATAATATAAAAGCACTTCTGTAAAAGGAACAAAAGGTGTTTTAAAAACTAAAAAACATGCACCAATGCGTCTTAAAGGGAAGGTACACTATAAAGACCAGTGTTCTCACTTGGTATCCCAACATAAGCATAAAATAACAAACTTGTGAATTGAGCTCAATATTGGTCATCGGAGTTGGGAGGAAAACACCCTTGTTGGACGAGTTTGTGTGCTTTCAGATAGGAATAAAAGACTTCTATAAAGCTAGAAGTCTTTTATTATTTTAGACGGTTGTATGTTTAAATAAAATAATGGAAACCGTTACTTTCCTTTTAACTGTAAAAACTTTATGCCAGGTTAGGTGAAGTCTGTAATCCAATTCGTTTGAATTGTATTGAAATTAATAAATTAATAAAAATTAATACATTACTAAAACTTCATTTACCGGTAATAAATGTTTGACATGCTCTTGGTGATAATAGCCTACTTTTTAATATAATGAGACCTTTTGATTTTATATTTTTTCATTTCCAATTCCAAATACATATTCACTGATGTTCTTTATCTGTTGGTGGGGGTGTGCATCAACTTCTAATCCTGCCTCACGGCACATTTGTTCCAATGTCTCTACATTACTGGTAGAAAGTCTGAGGTATTGACACATTAGGGCATCCAAGGGGTTGAATTTAGTCGGTGCATGTCGTAGGAGAATGGGAAACTCTCGGGCTAATAGCTCCACTGCAAGACGCTTGCGTTCAGCGACCGTCACTGAGCCGACCCTTGGCTCAAGGTGGTGGTGAGTTGGGTGGTGGTGAGTTGGGTGATGGTGAGTTGGGTGATGGTGAGTTGGGTGATGGTGCGATGAATAGCGATGATGGTGATGACTAGATTCATGAGCACCAATGTCAGCTACAGTACGATTGTTAACATGTGGATGGTGGTAACTCTCTTGATGTTCAGCCGCTGTGTGACGAGATATAAAACAAAGCAAGTGACAAATGATGCACAAGTCCCCCTTTTAATGCAATCACCGTTACTAGTTCACATTTACTCAAATGAGAAGCTATCCCCGGTCCCTTCATTCCCTGGGGGCATTTATCGTTACCTTAAAATATGTTGTGACATTTTGAAGGAACATTCCTCTCCTGATGAAAGGCGTGGTTAAGAAGGAGGAGGTAGCCCTCCTGTTGGATAGACACGTTGAGAGGGATATCGGGTCAAACACTTGATTTTACTGCTCATTATGAGCAATATACCCACTGTATATTATCATACCTAACTCGACGCTGCTTGTTCGATGACTTTTTCCACTCCTATTAGAAACAGCAACCCCGTTGATGTTCAACCCTTTTCCATGGCGTTTGACTGCATGTTTGGCAAGAGGTTGGTTTTCGAGTGCAGGCGTGTTATGTTCCTTGGTGAGACCCTGCGTCTTTGAATCCGCAGATTGTTGAACACCTTGGGGTGCAGATTCCACCAAGTTTCCCATAGTTAAGGAAGGGGTGTCTGATGACGTCACTGCGATCAATCCAATGGATTTGGTCTTCTCTGATACCGGTATTTCATATTGACGAAAATAAATTAGTATTTTTGTTTTACAATGCTACCAATATTTAGATAAGTTCCCTTGTAATTTGGATCATTATTGCTTGGCAAAATGAGATGTCACAACAAAGAAAACTATGCTGATAGTGAAAGCTGATTTAGTGATAAGGTTGTTGAAACCGTGGGTATGTGTTATTTTGTACATTTCAAGCTACATCTTCTCAACAAAACAGAGGCACAAGGCAAACTTGTGAAGGTCTGTTTTGATGTCATTATGTCCTATGCTATACGAAAATGGTCACCCCTCCTTTCTGATGGATGGGACGCCATGCATCAACAACGCTTGATGATCGTTTTTTGTTTAACATAATTATCGTTAAAGGCAGTGGACACTATTGGTAATTGCTCAAAATAATTATTAGCATAAAACCTTACTTTGTAACAAGTAATGGGGAGAGGATGACGGTATAAAACATTGTGAGAAACGGCTCCCTCTGAAGTGCCATAGTTTTCGAGAAAGAAGTAATTTTCCACGAATTTGATTTCGAGACCTCAGATTTAGAACTTGAGGTCTCGAAATCAACCATCTAAACGCACACAACTTCGTGTGACACGGGTGTTTTTTTCTTTCATTATTATCTCGCAAGTTCGATGACCGATTGAGCTCAAATTTTCACAGGTTTGTTATTTTATGTATATGACAAATACCAATAGTGTCCACTGCCTTTAACAAAAAGGAACCCCCATAAAATATGAGGTACCAATTTCTGTTGGATTTTGTTCAAAATAATATGATTTACGCCAAACGTCCTTGGACAATGGATATCGAATATTTTCCAGTGAAGTGTCTCTCAACTGTTTTGGGGGATTCGGACACGTTTTCTCGCAGCTTCCAGGATAGTTTGTGACGCCCGAATAGTGTGTTTCTGGCCAGGATCTCTATAACACACACTGTGGGGACACCAAAGGGCTAATGTACTACCGAACGTACCACTACTTTCTTTACGCTGCTGTCGTTCAGCGAGCGGGGCATGGTGCGCAGTCACGTCAATGTCCTCAACTCTTTTCTTGTCCCTTTTCACATCTTGCTCCCCAGTACCTTCATAAATGTTACCACTCACTGCCCGGCTCCCATCCTTGTCAGTGTGGTCACAGGACTCCCTTTCCTGGATGATCAATGAAGAAGCTTGTTTCAGTGTGGTATCAAAACAAAATTCGCGAATCGTGTGGAGTTTATACAAATTCACAGAGCGATACTATTTAAAATCACCTGGAAATATAATGTTTTCTTCTTCAAACATTAGAGTATATGTTTCTGAACAATAAAATAATTGTTTTTAACGATTTATATGTTTAAAAATAAATAAAGGTGTCTGGGGTGACTCTACGTGTCCCCTTTTGTGACGTCAATCGAGGCAGACCTTGCCTCGATCGAACATCGAACACGTGCAAGTATACATTCAAGTCCTAGTCGTGAGTTTGTATTCGAAAAGGTTGTTTTCTTGCATTTTCCCGGCAATGTCGACCAGGTGTATTGCTGCTGCATGCAGAAAAACAACTAAAGATGGGGTCAGTTTGCAATGTGGTCCGGTCCGACGTCTTTTCCAGCGCTGGTAGAAAACACTTCGAGCCGTCGTGCTTCGAGAACCCGGAAAACATCACTATACACATTTTAGCATGAAGAGAAAAGTTCTTTTCTAAAATATGACGCCATCCCAACAACAGCTAGTTGGGGAAGTCGGAGAAGGTACCTGAAAAACGTAACGAACCTAAAGGAGCATTTGCCTAACGTGAAAAAAATCAGGCTGTTTCAACTTCGAGGGCATGTTTTTAGCTTGCGCGAAGCGTCACTACCTTGACGCGCCTCGATTGACGTCACGAACAACGCCCTCTCGGGTCGGGCTTAATTTGTAAATGACATGAAAACTATTTTTTTTAAACCTTAGTTAAAGACAGTGGACACTATTGGTAATTGTCAAAGACTAGTCTTCACGGTTGGTGTATCTAAACATATGCATAAATAATAAACCTGTGAAAATTTGAGCTCAATCGGTCATCGAACTTGCGAGATAATAATGAAAGAAAAAAACAGCCTCGTCAAACGAAGTTGTGTGCGTTTAGATGGTTGAT
Source organism: Asterias amurensis (assembly GCF_032118995.1). NCBI lineage: Eukaryota > Metazoa > Echinodermata > Asteroidea > Forcipulatida > Asteriidae > Asterias > Asterias amurensis. Next base: position 8,912,750 of record NC_092650.1, on the reverse strand, counting down.
TTCGAGACCTCAAGTTCTAAACCTGAGGTCTCGAAATCAAATTCGTGGAAAATTACTTCTTTCTCGAAAACTATGGCACTTCAGGGGGAGCCGTTTCTCACAATGTTTTATACCATCAACCTCTCCCCATTACTCTTCACCAAGAAAGGTTTTATGCTAATAAATATTTTGAGTAATTACCAATAGTGTCCACTGCCTTTAATGTTTATTCATATTCCACTCATCAAAACACACAATTTTTATTTTAGTGACATTTACTTTATTTTCACAAAATACCACTTCCAGGTGACTTAAAGTTTTCTTACAGTGAAAAAAAGAAACCCCCTTTTAAATTATTGTTTAACCGTGTCGGTTCAATCACTTGCTGCAAACAATGATACCTTTGGATGTCGATGCGGTTTTCTACGTTGGCCATTTTCTAAGCGATCCTGACTTGACTCATAATCCAGAAGAGTAATGTATCTCGTCAGGCTTTCCAAGCTTCCTGCATTACGTATATCATCCAGTGGATGAACGCTTGATGTGTGATAATGATGATGAGGATGGTGAGGCTCGTACAGTTTACTGTAAGTATCAAACATTCAATGTTCAATTGTGTACTAACTGACCGTGGATTTCCATGCAGCCTAATATGCAACAAACGAACCGAAACAGTATGAAATTCAAGAATAACAACGCATGAGTGTGATTTAGCCGATTCATCCTTAGCAAGTTACAAAATTGATGGACACGCAGCAGGTCGGACGTTTAAAAGTAGCAGATATTGAGTGCGTTCGTTTAGCTTCCCTGGGTCTACCCCGCGGTGCTCACTGGTGTGAGCCCCTGACAAGAGCTAAACGAACGAACACTCACCACTCTCGTGGATCGTAGTGACGTCGTTTACCTCGGGCCAGCCCCCAAGTGACCCACTCCACAAGCAGGGCACTGGGGGCTGACCTGCTGGGTGAGCCCCTGGAATGACGTCAAAAGCTATTCGAACGCACCGGGGAAGACCGGGATGACCCAGGCGTTGACGAATGTCCTACCCTTTATTGTAGTGCTTAGGTTTCTTGAGTTGGTGAGCATGTTCCTTTACTGAGTGTCCATACCCAGCAGGCTGTACAATCACGTTGAGGTTGGATGAATTGGAGCCAACCCAAGGTACATCTGTTGGTGGCTGGTACCCGTGTTTGGCATGTCCATGCCGGGGCGCTGGTGGGTGAGGGAAATAATCAGCAGGTCTGTGATGCACTACCGGGCCGTAATGGTGGCTAACATCTTCAATAAAAGGAACGTGATGTCTGCTTTTACCTGTGGATACGAGTTCATTTACGAAAAAGTTAAATTACTTTTGAGTTTACAAGTTACCCGGCCAAAATTAGTTTTAACAACAACGCCAGTTTATGAAACCGCCCCAAAATAAAGTAAAAATTGATATAGATAAAAGTTACTTGCGGGTGTATGCATAGAGAAGGAATACTCGATCTCCCTTTTTTATTCCACACTACAAAACCAGTTTGTGTGGTAAAAAGGAGGACACTTTTACAAAACCAGTATACCAGTTCAATGTAAAAGTGTGGAAAAAGGGCTATCGAGAAGATACGAACATTAGACGAAAACAAAAAATCAGTTTCTCTAAAATACTCAATTAATAATTTAGAAATGTTGCTGTTTTTTGTTCGTTCACTGAACAGAAACTGTTGAAAGCTATAAGCGTTACGTGCTTGATGTCGTTGTGATGAGAGGTTCGTTCCAAAGAGGCTCACGGTAAAGAGTGATGTAAAGAGGGCGCCCGATATAAACTTATTGCTGAGGGTGATCATTGCTATTAGGCTTCCTGTACACTTTAACACAATATGAAAGATAGGCTACGCCTGGAAACTTGTTCGGCGCACCGCGCAAATTATATTAGACAAACACCAGACAAACATCCGTTGTAAAACCCACCATTTGCCTTGCTTTCAACATGCCTGGTACCCGTTGTGTTGTGGACATCCTCGCTATGATAGGCATGCCTAACGTCGTGATATGAATTCCTGTCATCGTACGTCTGATGGTGAGCGAACTGGTGATGTTTTGGGTGCTCTAAGTATCTGACGGATCCGTGTCTTGAAGAAGTCGAGCTCCCAATCTTAAACAAATAAAGTGACAACAAGGTGTTCTTCATTCTCAAAACACATTTGTAGGAATATAACTAGGTCTTTGTGGGTTTTTTTCTGGGTGAATATGAATTTGCTGGAAACACATGATCACACCCAAGGATTCAATGTCATTTCAGGAAAATATTTAGCGCGTGTTATTTCAAGTGAATCCCTGTTCACCAATAGCCAATTTGATAAAGTGATGACCATGTGTTATTAAAGACAGACAATACCTTTTCACTAGATCCTTGTCCGACTCTAGAACCTGAATGTCTGTAGTTCATCTCAGAATGACGACGCTCCTTTTCCTTGTGAAGTTTCCAGAGTTGTTTAAGAAGATCCTTTTCCTCTTGTCTGTGTATATTAGCCTGGACGTGACGAGCATTCTCCAATGATCTTGAGGATGTATAGCATATCGATTATAAGAAACGTGGGCCTTCTTAACAATAATAAAGCAAGTATAGTATTGTAATTATGACCAACAAGAACCCTTGGCCTAACGTCCTCACTTAATGGATCCTGCCGAGTAATCAACGTAAACGTAAATGTAATGTTATAACGCCGTTCTCAAGATATGTATTACGGTGTGTAGTCATACACCGTTAGTTTTCAGGAGTGGGTCAATACGTAGGCGGTGGGCCTATTAATTAATTGTGCCTCAGAGTGAAACATCATTTACAATTATTTCAAAAAAAATTGCGAAAAAAACTTAATATTCATGCTGTGTGTCAAAATTCAAACTTACTTCGTCAAAAACCTCATTTCGGCAACTTCTTTCTTGTTGTGGACATTGGTTGCATGAACGATGTCCGCATCCATTGTGGGATCATGCTCGTTAGCAGGCTCCATTCTGTCATCAGAAACCCGCTTTTGCTAAGTGTAGAACATTCTGAGTGATGGATATACACTCTCTTTTATCCCCAAACAGACGACAATTTCGGAGTCAACAAGTAGGCCCTACAGCTGTCGTGACGATTTAAAAGAAAACCCACTCGAGTATGCCATGCAGCGCGTTTTACTTGTTGATTTCCCTTGCTTGGAGATTTCTTCAAACGTCACAAGTAAAAATTGTAACTGGGTTATAATATTATTGTGACGAAATAATAATAATACGCGCATAGAATATTACCCCATGATGTCACAAACTAATGTCCAAACGGCGGAGCTAACATTATTTTGTTTATGGTCGTCATGCTCAGCGCGCCTCTTGCATTGATAGTAGGCTTACGTCACAATTATGTTTCAAAACGAGGCCACGACGGCAAATGATGTGCTTTTTGTTCTGCCTAAAAGTTAACTGCAGCTCGTGGCAGACTGGAGCTACACGAACTTCCCTGAACACCGACGTCATACACACTTCGACGTGGATTACGCCAGAGCCGCGTGGGGAAAGATGTTTTAAAAGTAGTGTGGCGAAAACTGCCTTGCGTTTTAGAATTAATTATAGAGTTGTTGAGACAACTTAAATGCTATCTCTTTATTTATAATGTCTTGCTAATTCACCATTATTGTAAGTTTAACTTCAGCTAAATTAGTGTTCACACATTTGGTTGTGCGTATTGGGCTGTGCGTTCGCGTGCGCTTTACGCGCACGCTTACAAACTGCTAGCGCGCACGCTACCAAAGGTGTTAACATTTGTTTTCTTAACGCTTATAATTAACCAATCGGTTCTCTGGCTTAGTGCAGCGCGTACGTCTGCTAGGCCATAAAAGGGGACGAAAACCAGAGATCGGGGCTCAGTCGCTTCCAGACTCGAGATCGCCACTCAAGACCTCAAGACCTCAAGACCTCAAGACCTCAAGAATTCAAGACCATCCAAGACGTCAAGAACTCAAGACCATTCAAGAAACACACACACACGCAAAACGATGCTACTCACTTTAATCAATGGCGATTCTCATTAGATAGTTACTACACGAGCAGCCACGCTACCACGTACTGCTGCGTGCGAATAATGAACCAGCGAACTGATTGATTACAGAAAACCTTAAGTTAATACCGTTTAAATCAAGAGAGGGCGCTATGTACATTTTGTGATTGAACATGATTGAATAAAATACACACTGTGTAGTTCCTTGCGGTTAATGTCAACCCTCTGACTTCTTCAGATTCCAGAGTGGCGGCTTGGTTAAATTCATAAGAACCATACCCCACCCGGAATCGTTACAGTAGAATACAATGATCCACACAATAAGTTTGCCTCGAAATTGCGTGGTTTTCCTTTTACTGTAAGAACTAACACGGCCATTTATAGGAGTCAAAAATTTGACTCCCATAAATGGTCAATGGTGTTAGTCGACGAGGTAAAAGGAAAACCGTGCAATTTCGAGGCATGTTTGTGTGGATCATTGTATACTACTTTTACAACATCTTTCTACCCATATGCATTTTATAAAAAACGGTTACAAACGCTTTTCAAAGACCAACTCGACCGATCCAAGGCAACGTGTTCCTTTAACACAAGATTTATGCACACCAAGGTGACGCGCTCTCCACCAATAGAAGTAGAGAAACTGTCTGGGGTATTTATGAATAGAAATTTCATTCTCTATGAATAATTTGCAAAAGAAAAAACCTAAACACTCAGGTGCATGAAAGGGCCGTCATGGTTTTTGCCAGAGTCTCGCGCTTGTGATATAAACATGTAGTCCCCTTCCAGTCACTTTGGAGGTAGCGGCTCTACGAAGCTTTTCAAGCCACGAATGCCTTGACAAAAGGCTACCGTATACACGTCAGCCCCCGTCCATGATTACCTTTCACCGTTGAGCATCGATTCAAATCGTATGACATGTAAAGTTGTACACAGTACACATACACCACGTAGACGACGGACGCTGAAGGTAACTTGCTTCACATATTTTTACTATTTTGATTGGTCAGCGGTGATATTAGTAGCTGCCACGATCACCTCAGACCATTCAATGTAGAAAGACTCGTCACTGCGAATACGTTTACCCATTGTATCCAATGAACTCACTGTTTCTGTAAAACTGTTTCTCACTGTTTCTGTCTTATCCTTGCGGAAAATTTTGCGCTTACAATGATCACGACTCACCGCTTAGTGCAAGCGTCGAATATCCACGTTGCTATCCAGAATGCAATAGTTGACATGATTCAAGTCTTAGATCGCGGTTACTCTTTTGTATCCCAGCCACGAAAAACGCCCCCACATTGTTAGCTAAAAGCCATGATGAAGGACTTGGAACCAAGTTTAATGCGAGCGAAGATCGAATGCCTATAATTATGCGTGGAATTCCTTGCAAACCCGTGAAATAAGCCCACGCTTGACGTAAGCGCGGAATTCCCTGCTTCCGTAAACGCCGATTCTTTGCTTACGCAAAGCCATTTTGTAAGCACAGCCATTTAATTGGGCCAAGCTCGCGTTGCATAAGTAATTATTGTCTGTGCCCCCCCCCCCCCCCCCCCCGATGGGCAGGCGGGCAGGGTTTGTGCTCGGTCGGTCGGATCGCGCGCACGTACTTGCTGTCGTGCGCGGGACTGGAGAGTCAGTTGTTACACGAGGTCCATGTTGTGGTGAGTTAACCTAGTATAGGCCTACAATCATAATGTATATTATCTTTTAGCAGAAACATGGTTATAATATTATCCGAGTGAGTGATGTACTGATTACTATAAACCAGTTAAATGAGTTTTCGCAGCGAAAATTGTGCATGAGTTAAAATGTGTTCAACTTTTGCGAAAAATTCAATGCGATAACAGGGCTGTGACGTCAAAATCGCACTCGCAATCACACAAAAGTATATAAACCCGGCTTTACGCGACGACTTTTGTTTTATGTTGGCTGAGCGACTACATCACGCATAAGATTAACACGAATAGTCGCCGCCTAAAAGTTGCAACAAAGTCTTCGTGCAAAAATGAAGTCGCCCCACCCCCAAAAATAGTCTTGCTCAGGGCAGTCGACTTATTTTATGCCCATGTTCCGAAATGCCATTAGTTACGTATCGTCTGATGACGATAATATCATCAAAGTCTTATAGCGCACGTATCTACCAACCGAAGGTAGGCCTTTCTCAAGGCCTTGAGTATTAATTATACACACTTCTAGAATTTGGATAGGTTATTGCAGCAGCCACAGCCAGGAACCCGGGGCGAACCCTTTCTCTTTTCGATAAGCCTGCACAACACACGGAACGGCTTTACGAGCGTCCCATCCGCAGGACGAAGCAATGGTTAAGATAGTGTCACGGTTGGGGGTTCGAACCCACACAGGCTCTGCTGATCAGAAACACCAACACCAGAGTTTGAATTCGGTGCTCGGCCCGCACGACACTTCATAATAAAACGAAGGAGCTTGCTGGATAAATGCTGGTGATTGTGGCCACCCGCCGCGGCGCAGATAACACAGGTTCGCGAGCAACGTGAACACGAACGTCAACGTGTGAACAAGTGTTGTTACAAGGTGACGTCACCACTTTGGGCTTAGCTCATGACGTCTGCACGTCGTATCGTTACCTGGCGTGAAAATGGTAACTCAGGTATGCTCAAAACGTGCGAGTTTAACCAAACTAATTTTTTGACGTTTGCGCTCACGAATTTGCTCGCGTAATGTGCAGCTAAACCTCCCTACCGTTGAACGACTTTTTTTGCATTATGGTTTGGGTTGTGCCTGCTTGGGTTGGGCGACTGCGAGATGACGTCGTGTCATCATTCGTACCGTATGAACGATGAAGCTCGACCAACTCACCATTATCACTGTTAGAGGGGGGGGGGTGTAAAATCGAGGAAACTGATTTGAAGATGTCACTCATCTCATGTGTGTTTTTTTATCTTGCAATATTATTCATCATTTGGCGTTGGTTATTTTATATGACTTGTGTTCAGGCCAAGTGTGGTGCATCAGTGTTGTAGGGGTTGCCTTTTGTTGTCAATTAACGTTTGTCTTAAGTTGTGATAGCTTTGTTTATTCTAAAAGACAGTGGAATGACTCAGCAAACTGCACTTTAAGTATCATGAACTGGGGGACTGAAATGTCAACAGTCATGCTCTGGCCTTCCTCAGAGAATTACCGTTTTTTTTGTGTACCACTACATCCATTTAAAATAAAGTTCATGCAGTAGCTTGTAAAATACATGTAATTGCTACAGGATATTAGTAAAAGGTCGTTTTTATTTATATGTCTATTAAGCCGGTAACCCCGCGAGCATGTACTTAAAGGAACACGTTGCCTTGGATCGGACGAGTTGGTCTATGAAAAGCGTTTGAAACCGTTTGTTATGAAATGCATATGGTTAGAAAGATGTTTTAAAAGTAGAATACAATGATCCACACAAGTAGCACTCAACATTGTACGGTTTTCATTTTACGTCGCGGACTAACACGGTCGGCCATTTATGGGAGTCAAGTTTTTGACCCCCATAAATGGCCGACCGTGTTTGTCGACGAGCTAACACGAAAACCACGCAATTTCGAGGCATATTTGTGTAGATCATTGTATTCTACTTTTACAACATCTTTCTAACCATACCGATTTTATAACAAACGGTTATAGAACGCTTTTCAAAGACCAACTCGACCGATCCAAGGCAACGTGTTCCTTTAAAAATCCAAGTAATTGCATTTACTTTCTAATCCGACCATTTAATTTTCCGAGTCAAGTAAAAAGTTAGTCAAGTAAAAGATTATTTATAGAGATTTGAGCAAATGCTCATGTCTTATTGGTCTTTTGCTAATGCTAGACTTTTTACTTAATAAGTATAAATTGCTAGTTTTTATTTATGTGTCGGCGTGTCGCGTAGATCGGGCAACTTTGTTCATGTCGTAGGGGGCGTGCTTCCCGGGGCGACTTTGTTGTTCATGATTGTTTAGCCGGGGCGAGATGACGTTCTATCATTTGTTGCTGTGTTTGTTTGGACGACTCGCCCTTCACACTCCTCATCGATCACGAACCTTACGAGTGCGAAATTAGGTTTTCTTTTTGTCAACATAGAACTTGCTCTGTCATGCATGAATTGCAACATTAAAAAATGATTACAATGTTTATTATTATTCAAATGACTCAGCAGAATTAAAAACAACTTTGGACTCATGACACGTACTCGCACAAACTGAAGTGACTGATGTAAATTAAACTCTGCTCGGACTTCAGAAAACGTGATTCACACAGCCGGGCCGACTACCTCAATCATGATCATTGTTACAACTTGCTTTTTCGTATTCTTAAACTAGTCTTGGCTGGCTAGGGTCTCGTATTGTCAAACTTGATTAAATAATTATGATAAAAACAAAATTGCAACAATACAATGTGGGGTGTACTGCACTGCCGTGGTAATGCTGCTGATTCGGTGAGTTGTTTTTTTTACTAATGTCACAAATCGCATACAAAAAGGAAAAGTTTCCGTATGGCACCACCACTTTTTCATTCGATATGAAATGATTTAGTATCTAATTTACCTCAATGAGATATCCTTTTTTGTAAAAATGAGTGAAAAAGTGGTGGCGCCATACGGAAAGTTATCCTTTTAAACGACCGAGCCAAACTCCATGGCCCAGCAAAGTGGGATTTAGGGTTGTAGTGTTAACCTGTATTTTGATCACCAGGGATCCATCACCAGTACAGTAGGCCTACTAATCCAACAACATTTTTTGACATTTGGAAATTATTTTGCATTATGTTTTGATGAGGTCCCCTCGTACTCTTACTTATTTTTAGTCTAATAAATGAATACTTCCAACAACTTGTTGTCCACTAGTGCAGGGGAAAGAAGTCGAGCTCCCTCAAGTCATGGGCAATTCCATGAAAAGGTGGCCAAGGAATTTCTTAGAAAAATGAAATTGCTCCCAGAATTGAAATTTTACCCTTCTTATAAAATAGTATTCATAAATACCTCAGACAGTTTCGCTATTCCTATTGGTGGAGAGTGCGTCACGTGGGTGTGCATAAACCTTTTGTTAATGCACAGTAAAAAGTGTTAACAACATGGGCGTGTGCAAGCTTATTAGACAGTTTCTTCATTCCTATTGGTCGAGAGCAACAGCCAGGACAGTTGTGCCACATCACGCGATACGCGCGGCGCGCATAGCATTCCCTTGTAACATGTATAAGAAGTTGTTTACCCGAGGGCGGCGGAGGGCCTTACCATTTCATAGCTGGAGGTGTGTTGTGTTGAAAGAAATCATTGAACAATTATAATTTTTGCATCTATTTTACTTTTTGACCAAAGGTGTTGATGTTTTTTGACCGACAAGGTATATTTATGAATGGGATTCAAAATGTGTTGAATCGGTTTCAACTAGTAGTGGTTTAAACCCGCTGAGGCCTGGTTCTTGATAATTTACCTCGACTTCGTCTCGGTTAAATTATCAAGAACCAGGCCTCGTTGGGATTAAACCACTAGTTGAAAATCTCTTCACCACACATTGATTCCCTTAATAATAATATCAAAGTCTTATTATAGCATTCCAACACAGTGTCAGGGGAATTTATGTTATTGTTTATTGTTAACTCACTGTGAAAAAAATTACTTTTCCAATATTTTTTGTAAGTTTTAGTGCACTTCGATGTGCAAAAAGTAATGATTTTTTTACTATTTTATCAATTTGATTTTTTACAGTTGGGATCTGAATTTTTTTAAATGAGAACTAGCATGGCCGGGCAGTATTCTTTCATTCTTTCAATTTCACTACAACTCAATGTACAGACGGTACACTTGGTGTCAATACTTGGTTTTGGGTACTCCCAAAGAGCGTAATTAACGCATGTTACCAAAATACACTTTTTGAAATATTACTAAATAATCTGGTTTCAATTGCTACAACTTATGATTTTTTCTCTGGCTTATTTTATATGGGCTATGTAAAAATAGTAAAAACTTAGATAAATTCTTAACCACCACTTCACAATGAGCCTCCGAAAAGTGTAACGCATGTTACTATTACTAATGAAACGCGGTGTTACCAAGCCCAATAGTGAATACACTGTATACAATGGTCAGATGGGCCAAGTTGGCAATGGCAAGTCCTAATGATAACATTTTATTTTTGAATCAGATACTTAGGAAACTGGAGCACCTGTGATAGTAAACAATCACATGCTCTGAACATTTTGTGATGTAGACGACTAAAAAATTAATAAATAAAAATGTAGGTCTAAAGGCATAAAGCTACTATTTTGCTCTTCAAATATGATGTGCAACTGATATTGGTTGACAAATTTGAGAATTTGTAACTGAACAATTGAAACAGCATCAACAATCTAGCAGGACAAATTGAAACGCGTGTTACTGTAAAAACAATAAAAAAAGGTCTACCTACTAAACTACATCTTGCCTTGGATCGGACGAGTTTGAAAAGCATTTATAACCGTTTGTTATAAAATGCATATGGGTAGAAAGATGTTTCAAATGTAGAATACAATGATCCACACAAATTTGCCTCGAAATTACCTGGTATTCCTTTTACTCTGCGAACTAACATCTATGGGAGTCAACCATAAATGATTTGAACTCAACCTTATTTCATTTCTAACTTCACTTCATTTCTAAATCCAAACACAAAGAATTTGAACACTCAGAGCTATAATTCAGAGAATGGAGAAAATGCAGATGAAAACAAATACAATAAGTCTGGAAGGGGGACCGTAAGAAGCACAGATGGACCAAGCCCCCTTGTTGTTTGCAGCCAAAAGGACAGCAAGGACCCAAGCTACAACAAGCAACACAATAGCACAAACAATACAATCAAAAGCTTGACAAAGGAGAAACTAACAAATATAAACTAAGAAACCCATGGTAGCAAGTGGACACTATTGGTATTTACTCCAAATTTGGTACTGAGTAACGGTGAGCTGTTGATAAGTATAAAACATTGTGAGAAATGACTCCCTTTGAAGTAACGTAGTTTTCGAGAATTAAGTAATTTTCCACGAATTTGATCTTGAGACCTCAGATTTAGGTCTCAAAATCATTTTCTTAAAGTGCACAATTCGTGTGATAAGGTTTTCTTTTCTTTTACTAATATCTCGCAACTTCGATGACCAATTGAGCTCAAATTTTGACAGGTTTGTTATTTTATGCTTATGTTGAGATACATTAAGTGAGAAGACTGGTCTTTGACAATTACCAATTAGTGTCCACAGTCTTTAAATAGAACGAATCAACAGCCTGTAATCATGAATGATTTTTATTAAAGGGACACGTTGCCTTGGATCAGGCAAATTGGTCTATGAAGAGCTTTATATATTCTACTTTTAAAACATGTATCCTTCTAACCATGAATTTTTGTATTGCCCCATTGACCCTAAATTGCCTTGGTGCCCTTAAACTGTTAGAATTTCAAAATTTTCCCTATATAGGCCTACTTGTACCAATGAGAAAATGCTTTGCTTTCAGTTGAAATAAAATGGCATAAATAATTGATCTTAATTAAAGTCACCTGGAAGTGGTATTTTTTTTAAATAAAGCTTTTGTCACTAAAATATGTGTTTTTATGAGAGGAATGTGAATAAAAAGTTAACTAAGGTTTAAAAATATTAGTTTTGATTGTATTTACAAATTTACGAGTAGGCCCCGACCCGAGAGGGCGCTGTTCGTGACGTAATTCAAGGCGCGATATTTGAAGAGAAAATTTGTAGTCAGGCCCCCGTACATTACGTCTGGGAACATGGCACATCAAAACAAATTTAGACACGATTTTACACACATACGTACATTGAAACTTGAACATGTTGAACGCCTAGTGGTTTTTACAAAAGCTATTGCTGCTATTTTTATTTAACTATGCGACTTTTTAGTGACCAAATGGGTTGTAAGATGTGGGTCTGCCTACGTATTTATGTAGAAATTTGGCCACAGAGCAGACTGCACGCACGCACTATGGCTGCTGTATAATGTGCGGACGGTCACATAGGACCTGCACGCACGGTGAATCTCATGCGGTACCAACAAAAAATTGCGTCACTTGGCAAAAGCTAAAAACATACCCTCAAAGTTCAAACTTACCCGAATTTTTTCACGTTTAGCAAATGTTCTCTGGGTTCGTCACGTCTTTCAGATACCTTCTTCGACTTCCCACTAGCTGGAAAAATTGTTGGGACGAAGTCGTGTTAAAGAATGGCTCTACCCGTCATGTCAAATGAGTGGTGTATCCCGGATTCGAAGCACGACGGCTCGAAGTGTTCGCTGCATAGCGCTGAAAAAGACGTCGGACCGGACCACTTTGCTCTAGTTAATCTGACTTTCGCAGCCCACAACCGCCTATACTTGGGATCTGCAGGAAACAGATGAAGACTGACCCCATCTTTAGTTGTTTTGCTGCATCCAGCAGCAATACACCTGGTTGGCATTGCTGGAAAAATGCCAGAAAAAAAACTTTTTCGCAGCGTACAAACTCACGTCTTAGAGTTACATGTACTTTCGCACGTGTGTTTATCTACGAATCAAGGGGGGTCTATGTTTGATCGAGGCAAAGTCTTCCTTTTCCTACGTCACAAAAGGGGTAGGCGGAGTCAACCCCCAAGCACTTAATTAATTTTTTTAACATATAAATTGTGACAAATAATTACTCAAAAAATTGTTTTATTGTTAATAAACATATACTCTTATGTTTAAAAGAAAAAAAATCCTATTTCCAGGTGCCTTTAAACTCAGTTTCATATTATGCTTCATACTTATGCTGTTTCATGCTTTGAGATGCTCTCCGTTGTGATTAGCACTAAATATATGAGAACTTCGAACAGATAGTAGTGTTATTATTTGGCTTGATGGGACTGCTTGGTGTAACTGTAGTGTGAGCGTTCACCCTTGAGCAGATTCCTGAGCAATAACATAACACTGTATTACAGTGTCACAGCTTCTTGGAATGTACAAGAAACACTGTTTATGAAGACATCTTTAATGCGATGGATACCTTTGGTAATTTTCAAAGTTCAGACTTCTCACTTTCGTGTATCTCAACATTACAATGCATAAAATAACAAACATGTAAAAATTTGAACCCAATGGGTCACCGACGTTGCGAGATAATAATTGTTGAAAAAACACCTTTGTCGCCCAAGTGTGCTTTCAGATGCTTGATTTTGAAATCTCAGAAACTGAGGTCTTGAATTCAATTTAAATATTCTGGTGAGAATTTACCTCTTCATTTTAGAGGGAGCTGTTCCTCACAATGTTTTTACTATCAACAGCTCTCCATTACTCTTTATCAAGTAAGTTTTTATGCTAACAATTATTTTGGATGATTACCAATGGTGTCCATTGCCTTTAATCAAGGTATGCTGGTATGGATGTTTTTTATTTATTTGTTGTTCGTGTTCTACTTCATGTTTCTATAGGAAAAGATCAAGGACTAAGTACGAATTCCAGTGAAAACATCTGACATCATCATGTACAGATTACCAAGGGTAATCCAAGGCCATCAGAGGATGCTGGGTAAGCTTCGCCCACAAGATGCCAAACAAATCGTGAAGAAGGCTCTTGAACAACTCAGTGCCAATCCTGATCCTAAGATACGACACATTGAGCACCTTAAGACTGTCTCCCAGGGGATACAACGGGAATACTTTCACACAGGGGGGCGCTATCCCGCTAGTGGTAAATCTCTTTTTGGAGATTCATATGAGGTATGGTCAGATGACATGGCTTGCATACTACAGGGGACCTGCCTCCCTGGTAGTACAAAGTACTGCCGTACCAAATCCATGTTTGGCAAGCTTGATTTGACTGACATTATGCAGGGAACATCAGCTAAACGCCAAATGTCCACTTTGACCATGGCCTCCGCACCAATCTGTCGTACCTTTCACACATTGGTAATTCCTACACTTACTTCAGGTCTTCAAGTACGTCAGCAGCTACCGAGAAAGGTCTATGGCCATGATGGTAGCCGGGCTAGAAGCTGTTTGAAGTCTGGCTTGCCTAAGGACGAATGGAATGAAGAGATTGCGTGTGTTCTTCAAGGAACTTGCCTTCCTGGAAGTACCCGATATTGCCGTACTAAGTCTATGTTTGGCTCGTTGAACCTGAAAGATGTAATGCAAGGGTCATTGCATCGATGCTACAGCACTAGGCCATCATCATCAGACACCCAAACGTCATCATCTGCAACAGCAGATAGCCAGCTTACACAGCGTCAGAGGCTCACCATTGCCATGAGAGATTATGGCTCTACTGTAATAGTCTTCCACATCTGTATCTCCTTGATGTCTCTGGGAAGCTTTTATCTTGCCGTCTCCAGGTAAATTCATCAGCTTTTAAACTGGATCATACAATGTGTACAGTTCTACATCTATCATATAGTCATGAAATTGAAAACAATATTTAAAAGTGGTAACTTTTAAGTTCTTTATTATGTAATGATTAAAACCAAAAAAACTGAGTTTTTATAATGCAACACTTTATGATCTGCACAAAGGTATCACTTCAAAGTCAGAAATATCACAACAATAAATTTGATCTATCTTATAGTATAAATCCATTTGATATCTTCTGTTTGAATGAAATCTTTTGTGACGCTAATCTTTCTGACAAAGACTGCTTGATTATTTTGGAAAGCTTGAAAAAGTAATAGTGGTGGGTAGCGTGGAGGTTTGTCACCTTCATTCATGTGAATGCTTCCAAGGGTTGAATGCAAGGACGACCTATGCTTACATTGGTTCTATTTATAGACAACCCACAAGTTAATGAGTTGATAAACATAAGGAACTTGAGTATTTGTTGTTTTACTCGGATTTTAATGGAGGGTGCCTTGTTGCCAACATACCAAACGAAATTATTTTCAGGTATGTTGTTAACATTGAGTTCCCATTTGCAATTTTCTTGTTATCTTTTGTTGTAATTTAAAAGTTGTATAAATAATTTGTAACATGAATTACAAGAACTGTTATTGTTTTTTGTTTTTTTTGCAGTGGTTTAGATGTGCAGTCTCTTCTGAAGACCATTGGTTTAAGCTCAGATACTGTGTCTTCACGGATTGCAACTGGTACAAGTACATTCCTGGTGGCATATGGTGTTCATAAGGTGTTTGCACCAGTGCGGATTGCTGTAACCTTAACTTGCACACCGTTTATTGTGCGCTACCTACGTGGTATTGGTTTACTGAAGATTAAATCTGTACCTATTTCAAAATGATTTGCGGCTTTTGAAAATTCTTATTGCACTTTTACAATAAATCATTTGCACACACAACAAAATGCTGAAAGTGTGACATTTTAACCCTCGCAGAGTCTTTCCCAAAGGCTTTATGACAACACACATGAACAAGTACAAAACACTTGTAACAAAACCAGATGGCTTGAAATACCAGCCCCCTTCCCTCCACTACCTTTGTCTCCTTATCCATTGTTAACCCCTTTACTTTTTCAGTGCTGTGTGCCCCTTTCCCTATTCTTCTGTTCCACTTCAATACTTCTGTTACACTATTGTGTAACAGTTTGTGATTGATGTTTTTCAGTTTAGTCTGAGAAAGACTCTGGATTAATCTTATCTCGAGTTTAAAGGGCGAGTAACCTGTCTTCGGATACGGAACTGAACTCGTTCTAAGGCCTAAAATTAATTCTAAGTTTGGAAGAGTTTGTTGAAATTGACAGCAGGGATCGAAATATCATGCCATTAACTATTGTTTGCATTTATACAAGTACCATAGGTCCTTTTGGTTGGGAAGCAGTTTGCAACAGCTTATTTTATTTTCTCCTAAATCATATTAAATTTATAGTTCCATCCTGTGTTGTAATGTATACTGCTGTACACATAATGTGTCAATAACAAAGACATCTGCATCTCCCTTGCACTGGACATTGAGCAGTCTTGAGATAATTAACTTGCATTCCAGCAGCAGGAAAAGAAAACCAACAAATTAAACACCAAATGACATAATATACCAACATTGTCACTTAGTTGTTGAACTCGGACCAAATTTACATAACTGCCTGCTTCATTTTTGAAAGGGCACGGGCACCCAAGGCATTTTCTCCTTGGTAAAGGGCACCCTGTGAGGAAATTGTAAACTTCTACTGTAGCGTTACTAGGGCACCAAGGCAAACTGATATCCAGGGGGCATGTAGGCAATCGCCTTCCTTGCCTCCATGAAGTATCAGAGACCAGTCTTCTTACTGGTGTATCCCAATATAAGCATCAAATAACAAGCCTGTGAAAATTTTTATCAAAAATTTGTCATCGCAGTTGCAAGAAAATGATGAGAGAAAAAACACCCTTGTTGGACGAATTTGTATGCTTTCAGGCAGGAGTACATGTAAACAACTTTATTTTAGTGAGAAATTTCCTCTTTTTCAAAATCTATGCTACTTCAGAGGGAGCTGTTCTCTATGAACAGCTCTCCAATGCTCGTTACCAAGTCGGTTTTTATGTATGCCTGGTCTTTCCTATTTTGTACATCATTTTGAAGGGGTACATGGTATCAAAGTAGATTTTTATTCTGAAAACATAACAGAAGTTTGGTTCACTTTCTTACAATTACAAACAAGTTTTATTTCCATATGTTTACATCATGATATTTACAACACTGCTGATAATCAATCCAAATATGTCAAGATTAAGTAAAAATGATGTGCCTTTATAAAATACCGTGCCGTAGGAGAAGAATCATGCATTTAATATACATTATTGCAGTAAACCAAGGCTTTATTTACTAAAACACCAAGATTCATCTTTTAAATGATGAGTTGTCAATTGTGCCATTTATGATATCACACTTTATTGAAGCACATCTTATGATCAAGAAAGTTTGCTTTGTGAAATAGAGTCCCAAATTAAAATATTAATTGATTAACTTCTATTGCAAGCTCCTTGTGTACTGTCATGGATTTAAAGGGAAGGTACATGTTTGATAATTGTCAAAGACCAGTGTTCTCACTTGGTGTATCCCATCTGAAGCATAAAGTGACAAGCCTGTAAATTGGTCATCGAAGTTGCGAGAAAATGATAAAAGAAAAAAACACCCTTGATGGACGAATTTGTGTGCTTTCATATAAGAATAAAAGACTTCAAGCTAGAAGTCTTTCATTATTTTAGTGAGAAATAACCTTTCTCAAAAACTATGTTACTTCAGAGGGAGTCGTTTCCCACAAAGTTTTGTTCTATCAATAGCTCACCAATGCTTGTTACCAAGTCAGTTTTTAAGTTAATATTTGTTTTGAGTAATTACCAAACATGTACTTCCTTTAAAGGCAGTGGACACTAATTAGTAAAAATAAGCGGCTCCCTCTGAAGTGACGTAGTTTTTGAGAAAGAAGCAATTTTCCACGAATTTGATTTTGAGACCTCAAGTTTAGAATTTGAGGTCTCGAAATCAAGCATCTGAAAGCACACAACTTTGTGTGACAAGGGTGTTTTTTTCTTTATAATTATCTCGCAACTCCGACAACCAATCAAGCTCAAATTTTCACAGGTTTGTTATTTTGTGCATGTGTTGAGATACACCAAGTGAGAAGACTGGTCCGTCTTTGACAATTACCAATAGTGTCCACTGTCTTTAATAGGCGTGTAATATCAGTCCATCTTTGGTGATTTGTTCCTTGAAGCAAAAGATTGAAATCAGAATCTTTCTTTAAAAAAGGGCTACATTGTCATTTATATAGACACAAATAAGTTCATTTTACACTCCATTGTACATTTCTAGTGGGGCTAAAATAAATATGTCCATGCACACACACATACATGTATACTTTTCCCAATATGGTCCAGTAAGCCAACAATATTCAACAACCAGTCAATAAAAATGGGAGTTTTTTTCTCACCACACAACACAATTCAATGCAGTAATGTTATTCAAGTTGGGATTTACAAGTTATTCAAGTTATTCAAGGTATGATCAGACTAGGTGCGGGACTAGTATAAGCTTGATGGATTTTACCAGTTTATAGTGTCGCCATTCAGAATACTGTTTCCCTATGCACTTGGTTATTGAACCATACAAATGTTATACAAGTTATTGAATGCTTTAAAAAAAATGTATTCCTGCCTGTGTTTGATTTACAATGTACAATGTATGTGACTGGCTCATTCCCACACAAACAACCAGGGGCCAATTTCATAGAGCTGCTTAAGCAAAAAATGTGGTTAAGCACAAAAATAGCTTGCTTATTTTACACGTTCATGCCATACACAGTGCTTGTGGCAGAACTTTGTGCTTAAGCAGCTCTATGAAATTGGGCCATGGGAACAGTTTTCTTCATTACCAACTACAAATGTTGTCAAATCTATCTACTCAACAATATGCAAATTACAAATAACTGATTTAAATTTGCTTGTAATTAAACATTAATAAATCTGCTGATGGAAAGCTTCAGTGATACTATTAAACAAAGATTTCAAAAGGTAAAGTTAATAATAATATGTAACATGTACCAAAACAAGCCATAGTTTATTATATGTAACTGCAAACTTAGGATTTGATTTAATGGATGTTAAAGCTATATTTGACTATTTATTAGCTGTGAGTTTAGTTGAGTCACAGAGCCCTATAGTTTTGCTTAGCTGGTGTTTAGTTGAGTCACAGAGCCCTATAACCCTGGTTAGCTGGTGTTTAGTTGAGTCACAGAGCCCTATAACTCTGGTTAGCTGGTGTGGGCATAAAAGCTTGATCAAGTTGTTTCAAGGTGTACAGTATTTAGATGGATTTTTATAGTGGGGCATTTGATTGGGCTGAATCATATAGTATTGGGATGTATTTAGTGGGTACACGGTTTAATATGCAGTCACCTGAAAGCAAATAAAGTTGACTTTCTTTTGGATTTCCTTTTTGAAAATCATTTACTGTGCTATAGAGAACTGATTAATTAAATGGCCTTCAAACCCAAACATTGACTAATTATACTGAGAATAAAAATCAAAACAGAAAACATTTACCTAAACGTAAACTAGAACCAAAATGTCCATGTTTTCAACCACATATTATTTATACAACTACACTAAAATTAACATGCAAGGTTAAAAGGTTAATGGGTCGCATCAACCCTAGAGTCATTCACATTAATTGGGCCTTGCCTTTCATTAGCATTACAACCCCCATTGCAGGCCTGTATGCTTCGTTTTAAAAAGGCAAGGGCACCAAGGCATTTTCTCCTCCCTGTCAAAGGGCACCCTATGAGGAAATTGTAAATTTCTTCTGGGGCATTTCAAGGGCACCAAGGCAATGACCAGGGGGCACTGAGGCAATCTCTTTGTTGCCTCCTTGCAGTATCAGGCCTGCTCAATATCACAGAGGTGGTTAAAGCATGTAGCATTTACAAGTCGCATCCACACAGATACTGTTGATACTTTTGCAAGTAAACAATCAACAAATTGCTTTGAACTTGACAGCTTGATCTCCGGAGCTCATTTCACAAGAGCGAAGGATTTTTCTAAACCTGGGCTTAGGCTCACATTTCCATTTTAGGTGGAAAAAATGTACCGATGATTACAGAGCCTAAGCTAAGATTTAAAAAAAAAGGCCCATAGGACTGCTGTTAAGATGTGTATCAATCTTAAATGTTTAGCAAAGAATAATGTCATAATACAGATCACTATTAGAAACTAATCCCTTACATCACTCTTTGCTTGGCACTTGGGAATGACTCTTTTTAGATCTTAGTGAAGTCAGTGCCTGCTCTCGTAGTATCTACTGTACTTTATAAATACATACACAAATGTACAGAGTAGATGCAATTACAGGGCAGGGATAAAACCTTGCTGGCGCTTACGTTTGATAAAAACTATGCCGATGCTTAAAGACGGTGGACACTATTGGTAATTGTCGAAGACCAGTCTTCTCATTTGGTGTATCTCAACAAATGCATAAAATAACAAGCCTGTGAAAATTTGAGCTTGATTGGTTGTCAGAGTTGCGAGATAACTATAAAAGAAAAAACACACTTGTCACACGAGGTTGTGTGCTTTCAGATGCTTGATTTCGAGACCTCAAACTCTAAACTTGAGGTCTCAAAATCAAATTCGTGGAAATATACTTCTTTCTTGAAAACTACGTCACTTCAGAGGGAGCTGTTTCTCACAATGTTTTTTACTATCAACTATACTATGAGACCAAAATTATTTTAAGCATTTACAATTGTATTTTCATGACATTGTTTTACCCATTTCTCAAAAACTACAGCACCTCAGTAATTAATATTTATTGCATTTTCATGTTCACTCTATACACTGGTGACAATCCAAGAATATTTTATATGGATTGATTGATTGCTTGATTGATTGATTAACACCTCCGACAAGTATTCACACGATTATTTACTACAAGAAGAACAATTAGTACGCAAGTTTAAATACAAATGTACACAGTTTTTACACTCAGCACCCGCATTTGTCAGTTATCATATTTGAGCAGAGCAAAGATTGGTGTCTGATGTATTGTATTTACACACACTTTATCCAAGTGCAATATGAGCACCTGAAGGTCACGACTTCTGTCCCTGGGTCATTGTTTTATGAGCCTTCTCAAGGATCCATGGATGAGCTAGTACACCAGCGAGAGGGAGACGGTGGGAAGGGTTGTGCTTCAAAAGCTGTGGACAAATGGTAGATTAAGACATTGTTTTTATTATTGACCACTCAAAATCAGATATGTAAGCACCCACAACTTTTTAGGGCACGCGACTAATCTGCTTTTGTAAACACCAGAATATTAAATGACACGATCAGATATGAATAATAAAAATAATAACTACACAGCATTTATAAAGGCACACTTAATCTGATGTAAAACCATTCAAAGGCGCCAAGCAATACAAGGGAACATGTATCAGAATTAATGCTCAAAATACAGCATATAGCCAGGGGTTTTGTGCTTCACAATGAAAAGAAATTGATTTACTTTGTTTAATCAATGAATAATCAATCAGCAGATTCCAAAAAAAAAATTGAGAAAATATGAGTAGGCACTCGCTGTTAATCGCAGAACCTTGGCTGTGAGCCAGAGCCTATGATGGAAATTATGTCAGGATCTCGTACTTCACTCGACATGAGGTGGCTAGCCTATGTATTATAACTAACTGAAAACTGACCCCAATGTCATTTTGCATCTAAAGTGCGGCTCAATTTGTTCCATAATTTTGAAAAGTAGTTTCATTCATTCTACTCAAGCTATTTGGAAATCATTCCTGTTGGCAAATCTAAGTTAGCTGAGAACACGGTCTCAATTTGAGAATTTTCTTTAATACAGTGTCCAAGACTGATGGATATTTCATTACCTTCAACACTAAATCTCTTGCACCTGCCGAGACATGACTAGGGAAAGTAAAATCCACCTGTTAAAAAAAACAATTGAAATATGTGATTCAGCAATAAGTTTTCTTAGAACATTTGGTGAGTTAACAAACGCATGTTTCAAGTTATAACAAACTGAGTTGTTTTTATAAAGAAAAGGAGTGATGACTATACTACAAACAAAGATTGCTGTTGTGGATGTTCAAAGACAGAGTCAGAACTTCAGTGAAAAGAGTCAAAACAAGAGTACGAAAGAAACCCAGCAACACAGTGTTCCTCAATAGCTTTTGAAAATACTAACCTTTGCAATTTTCTTGTAAGTTTCACCGTGTCCTTGTGATTCAAATGGTGGTTTGCCAACCAAGAACTCATAGCATAGTACTCCAAGGCTCCAGAGATCTACTGTTTCATCATGGGTCTTGCCTTCGATCATCTCAGGGGGTAAGTAGTCCAGCGTACCGCACAGGGTTGCTCGCCTGTGAGATTAAAAAAATAAAATAAAAACACTATCAACATATTTAATCGTCCAGTGCAAACAAAACTAAGAGCAAAAACGAGCTGCTTAACAAAATGTAGATTATAAACGGATACATGTACCAAGAGTTACATTTAATGTGGAAGTGTCGTGTCCAAGCGGTGAAGAGCACTGAATTCAAACTCTGGTGTTTCTGATCAGCAGAGTGTGTGTTTGAATCCCCAGCCATGACACTTGTGTCCCTATGCAAGACACTAGGCCTGGGCGAATTATTCGAATATCCGGTTAGTGGCGAATAGGTTTTCCTATCCGTAACCGCGAATGCCTTTTTTTTCTTAACTGGATATCCGCATAGGGCGCGAATACCTATTTATAAACCGGATAGTTCTGTAATTACAACCAAGTAACCGGATATTCTTTTAATATCCGAATATCCGCGGTCGTCGGGCGACAACTGATAGGAATGTTTTGTCTGAATCCTTATGAAACTTCTATTAAGACAGCATAAAACGGCATACATTAAGTATTTAATTATGCTCACCTCCGTGAAGAGTTAAAACAATGACATTTCTGACGTAATTTGTTCAAAAGTTTTCCTTCACGTAGAGTCAATCACGATCAACAGAAAAAGCAAATCACCATCTTTAAATTAGATCCGGTTATCTTTATGAATGAACCGGGTGACACTGTCTAAAACTAATATCAATCCGCCCATACGATCTCATTCACAAACGAATAGCGCCCTCTAGCAGCGAAAAAAACTATTCGAATATCCGGTTAATTTCGGATAGTTGGCCAGCGGTATCCGAATATCAAAATTTCACTATTCGCCCAGCACTACAAGACACACTTGTGTCCTTATAAAATGCAAGACACCTTACAATTGCTTCGTCCCAGTGCACTAATCGAAAAGAGAAGGGGTTCGCCCCAGTGTATTCCTGGCTGTGGCTGCTGTATGCGCCGTAGCACCTTGTAAACCCTTATAAGGTGCTAAATAATTGGGTCTCAGAATTCATGACTGCAATAACCTATCTTTCTGAAAGTTTGCATATACTCACAGGCTAAGAGTACATTGTGTGGTAGATACGTGTGCGATATAAGACTTCCATTTTATTACATTTAGCGGTGCGCATAAAAGATACAGTTTTGATTTCTATAGACAAATTAATAAATTAATAAACAAAGTCCTAAATTGTTTTGTATTAAACCCTGCGTTTTTGATTTACCTTGATGAAGGGGCATGGACTGACCAACCAAAATCAGCAATCTTGAGACCACCTTTTATTCCTAGAAGTAGATTCTCTGGTTTGATGTCTCTGTGAATCACCTTCTTAGCATGGCAGTATACAAGTGCTTCAGCCAACTGGGCGATGTACTGCAATGTACAAGGGCATTAAAGATAAATAAATGATTCCAGCAGTGCAGCACTTGCATTTGTTACAAAATAATAGACTAACTTTCTTTTAAAGTCACCTGGAAGTGGTATTTTGCCAAAATAAAGCTTTTGCCACTAGTAATGTGTTTTGATGAGTGGAATGTGAATGAACAGTTAACTAAGGTTCATAAAAATTAGTTCTCATCTTATTTACAAATTTAAGAGTAGGCCACAACCCAAAGGGTGCTGTTCATGATGTCAATAGTGGTGCGATATTTGAAGAGAAAATGCTTTACAGCGCTGAAAATGGCGTCGAACTGGACCACTAGGCACTATTGCTCATGTGAGTCTGACCAGCCATTCAGACTGACCCCATCTTTAGTTGTTTTGCTGCATCCAGCAGCAGTACACTTGGTCAGCATTGCCGGAAAAATGCAAGGTCAGTGATGATTAGTTCATACCAGTAGGCCTATATTATTGTCCAGATAAATATTTCTGTTTGACAAACCGTCACAAACCTGCCAACATTGAAACCTCAGAACTGCTCAGAAATAGGAACACTAGTTTTACAAGTACTCAGGCGTGCAAGTAAACTTTATTACATGTTGTATACAAATGATGTATGTTTAATTTTTTGTTTTTAATCACTGTATCCCGCAAGAAATTCTGTATCGTCACAAGCAAATGCCACCCTCTTTGGCTCAAACTTTTTGATCGTGTTCATTATTGTCTCTTGTCAGAAAAATCAATGTTCTGATTTTGTGCAGCCTGTAATCTCAATAATCTGGACAATTCTAATTAAATCTAAATGTTCGCAGGTATGGTATCACTGTCAAAGTTAGGTTACCTTTTTAAGACCCTAAATTTATCATTGCTGTTACAGAAAAAAACAACCTGTTTTTAAAACTCACCTTGTCTAACTTCAGAAGCCCCATCTTTGCCATTACAAAATCAACCCAAGTCTTCTGAGCAGTTTGAAATATCCGTTTTTAATTGAAATGCACAAAATTGGTGATGAAAGATAAGCCACCGCCAATTAAAGTGTGACAAATTTGATAATTTGTTTACATATGTTTTGTTGTATGCAGTGTAAATACAACAAAAGCCAGTTATTTACAAAACTTAACTTCCCTCTGATTATTCAGACCATTAGCAACAAGTATCTCAGGATGCGTGATACTATGCACTCTGCCAAGCGATTACTGACTTTTGTTTAAAGGAACACGTTGCCTTGGATCGGTCGAGTTGGTCTTTGAAAGGCGTTCTACAACCGTTTGTTATAAAATCGGTATGGTTCGAAAGATGTTGTGAAAGTTGTCGAAAATTGTGTGGTTTTCGTTTTACCTTGTCGACAAACACGGTCGGCCATTTATGGGAGTCAAAAATCAAAAATTTGACTCCCATAAATGGCCGACCGTGTTAGTTCGCGACGTAAAATTAAAACCGTGCAATTATTAAAACCGTGCAATTTTGAGTGATATTTGTGTGGATCATTATATTCTACTTTTAAAACATCTTTCTAACCATATGCATTTCATAACAAACAGTTTCAAATGCTTTTCATACACCAACTCGACCAATCCAAGGCAACGTGTTCCTTTAATATGGAGAGGATCTATAATCAAACTGTGTGTACAGAGATAAATGAGATATTTAAATTTGTTATTGTTTATATTAACTCACCGTTGCTGATAATTCTTCATCAAAATGACCTGATTTCTGGGATTGCATCTCTTTGTACAACTCCCCTCTTGGTGCATACTCTAAGATAAGATACACTCTAGTGTCATCATAGAAGTATCCATACAGACGTAGAATGTGTTCATGTCTGTCAAACAATCAATAAGGACAATCAGCTAGTTGTCTAAGTACACAACTGTTAGAAAGTAATTTGCATGCTACGTCAACCTGTGGTTTATAAACCAATGTGTTGTCCTTAAAGGCACTGGACACTATTGCTAATTACTCAAAATAATTGTCAGCCTAAAAACTTACTCGGTAAACAGCGTCGAGCAATGCAGAGCTGTTATAGTATAAAACATTGTGATAAACGGCTCCCTCTTACGTAGCATTATTATCTTGCAATTTCAATAACCAATTGAGTTCAAATTTTCACAAGTTTGTTATTTTGTGCATTCATGTTTATTGACACACCAAGTGAGAAGACTGGTCTTTGACAATTACCGAAAGGTGTCCAGTGTCTTTAAACAAACAATACTGCATTGGTATCCTATATGCCAGTGAAGTCTGGCCTGTAAATGACAACACTATGGTGCATTAGATACAATAAGCAAGAAGGACACTGCACTGGTATGGGCACATCCAATTAATGCATGAAATACAAATTGAGGGAGTTTGCCTTTGTAAATGTGTGTGTAACTAATGGGCCCTGGTATCATGACATGGGTAGACAGTACACCTGCAAAATGCATGTTTAAATGCGATTAAATTGTCTAGGCATATAAAATACTTTCTAGCTTCATTAGCCAAGATACTGGAATTTTAGACACAAAAATAAATTGTGATATCACCGAATATCTCGATATATTTAAATGCTAACCTTAAATTTTTAATGCTAACCTTAGATGTGACTGGATCTCTATTTCTCTTCTCAATTGATGTTCAACTTGAGCCTTCTGCAGCTGAGACTTGAACAACACCTTGAGTGCTACAATGAACTTAGAGCCCTTCTCTCTGGCCAGATACACATTGCCGAATTTGCCCTTACCCAAAGGCCTGCCAATATCAAAGTCAGCCAGACACCATTTGGATCTGCAAATAACCAAAAAACAAGAAAAAACCTTGAAGTAAACCTGAAGATCCCCTTTTTTATTATTTAAATACATTTTAAAGAAAATTCTATTTTAAAACCAGACACCATGCTTGGTGGATATAACAATGTGCCCCATCCACATGGTTACGCCTTACAAAAAAAGTGTTAAAAAACATGTTCTTAGTAAGACTAAGGGAATAAACGATAGCGACGAGTTTATAAACTGCCATTTAAAACCAGCAGGGTTGTGGCCATGCAATAAAGGCCCCAGCCTTCGGCTTGACCTTTTATCGCACGGCTAGCTACGACCCTACAAGGTTTGAAATGGCAGTTTAGGACCGAGTCACTATTCTTTTATTCCCACGGATTTATAAATGCCTGTTGGTTAAAAGGTGTAATTAAGTAAGAAACTCTGTAAAACTTATCCGTTTTCCGATGTCAAGCGTTGTAGCCACGGTGGGCGGGCCTGCCCAGCACCGACAATTTCAGCCCGGCACTTCAGCTGAAAAATTGACTGCCGCCCACCACAAAATTTCCCCCAAAACTAATACAAAATTAAAAGTTCTGCCGATATTGATCATATTGCAAGACTAAAATGTCATGTTTTTTGTGTTTTGTAATTTTAAATGCAGTGTGTAATTTTTTTGAGCCGGAACTTCGAGCAATAAAAACCTTTAACGTGTTCCACACGTAACTTGCCTCTTTTGTTGCATCAATTTTCTTCGTGAAATGTGCCCTGACGTTTTTATTGAACGAACTATATTTCAGTGTAGAAGGCATACCGTCTACAGTCTTACATACAGACGCAGTGTGCTGGTAGCATGTACATGTACATGATGTATTGTACATGTGGTGTGCACCAGCGCTCGCTGTGGTGGACCGTAGAGTGCACTACAAGTCTAGTCGTGGGTTTTTCGCAGGGATTGCATTACTTGTACACTCAAACAGTATCGCCACACAACAGTGCGAGGGGTGTGTAAAGTCTAGTGTACCAGTTCGCGTATCCCGGATGTAGGCATGTAAACATGTTCGCTTCGTCCACCTGTTGTCATGCATGCTTGTGTGGACAGCAAGCTGGGTTTTAAATTGATACGTGTAAATTTTAAGATGGCCTCGCAGTGTAAGTTGGACGATTTGTTTTTGGGAAAATTGAAAAGATTGGAAGATGATAGCAGTATATCTGGTGGAATACATGCGCGTTGCTCGCAATCTCTGACCAAATTTAAATTCAGCTGCCTACCACTAAAAATGTCCTAGCTACAACACTGCCGACGTCCTTTCCTTGAGCCCTGTATGTGTGTTGCATTTTTATGACTGAGATAGTTTTCGGATATGCATTTGTGGGCATAGTAGTAGTAGTATACATCCTCGTATTCATGAGCCAAAATGGGACAGCAAGATCAATCACCCCTTAGAACGAGGTTGTGGGCTAACCCGCACAAACGTATCCAAAAACAACCGGTTATAAAGAGCTCCAGCTGGTCATCATCAATCGTTTAAACCCCCACATGACGCGCTCTCAATCAATAGGAATAGCAGCACCGTCTGAGGTATGAATATCTGCTAACAACCCAATGAACCCTTAGTAATAAAAAAAACCCAAAAAACCAAAAAACCCCAACATAATTATGTTTATGTATAGTACTAGGTGTAATAATACCAGCAAAAGCTTACGTCTCTTGGGGCTTCAGAGTTGAGGGGTTTGCTTTTGGAACATTATCTGCCTGTGAATCCTTGAGTGCTCGACTTGGTCCTGCTGGTTTATGTTGTTGATTATGCGACATGCTGTCTGGTTTATTCTCACTGCCGGTGTCTGGTCGATTGGGCACCATTCTAGCTGCAGGTTTTTGAATCGTCTGGTGAAACCCTGAAGCTATATTATGTCTATCTTGAGAACTACTGCTACTTGATGTCAATGGCTGTAACAAAAGCACAAAATCACTAATTTTAATCTCATCCGAATTCTGGAGAATAAAAGCAAAGGTTGAATTTATGGGGATAACAATAATGATGGCAAAACTGCTACATAATACAGGTGTAATTGTTGAATGAGTGTCTTACCAACCTTTCTGGGTCTAAACAACATAACACGTAGTAGGCAACTTGACAGGTTTTGTGCTTTAATAATTGTGGAATTGTTTGTGAAAATGGGGCTTCATGTAAATTTCTTTTATAAACATCTCTTACAGAAGAGACCTCATCCCCCAAAATCTTACACAGAAAAGATCCCCCTTATTATAGCATCTTTTAGTTTTTAAATTAAAGAGGGTGTGCCTCCACAATCATGTTGACACAGCCGTGTAAGTGACTAAACAGCCGTGTAAGTGACCACGCTTTTTTGAAAATAGATGAGTTGTCTAAAAAGAATATTTAAGATGAGATCTCAAAAAGAATATAATGATCCACACAAGTATCACTCAGAATTGCGTGGTTTTCCTTTTACATCGTCGACAAATATGGTCGGCCATTTATGCGAGTTAAATTTTTTACTCCCATAAATGGCCGACAGTGTTAGTTCTTGCATAATGCATTGCAGGAAAAGGACATCATCAAAGGGGGTTGTACCTTGCCATTCTGCAGTATTCTCGTTGCTTGTGTAGATGATCCTGCTGAAACACTGCCACCCATATTACCATAACTCCTATTTTGTGATGACATTACTCGTTTAGGAGCCATGTTGTGGCGAGGTGCACCAGTAGGTGTTGTGAACTGTAAATCAAAAATGTCCCACAAGAATTTTGGGTTAAATTCTAAGTTCTTTTTAATTACAGTTTTTATTGATTACAAATAATAACTCAAAGCTCATTATTATCTCATTTTGATGGTGATGTATGGAATGGAACTTCACTTAGCAGTTGAGAAGTTTACATAATCAGTCAAAAGTCAGTGGGTTTAGAGTTGTGTGTTTTTGCTACTCTTACACTAAAAACAAAGTGAGATTTTAAACTTGTTAACTTGTTTTTTCCCAACTTGTGTTTTTGCCCCGTCACATGTGAATAAAATGTGGCTGTTTATTGAGTGTGAATCACACTGCGTTTACACAAGATCCAGAAAGATGGATTGATTGATTTAATTTATTTAACGACCGCAGATCAAGATCCACTGTGACTGATCCACTTTCACACATGCGCTGTATCTAGCTTCGATCCGACTTTGGAATCGGATTTTTATAGGCAGTGACATCAAAAGTTTTAGGTTACGTTTGCTTAAATAAAAATTGAGTTTTAGAATAATTAGAAAAACAACAACCACGGAGTAACACAAATTGTTGGTTCTCAACTTCTTCATAGATAATCTGGACGCGCTAAAAAGTCACGTGCTGAGGGCAATGCAAAAAAAATGCATTAAATCTTGCTGAATCTTGAACCGGGTCTGATCCAGCTTTCTTGCTTATTTGTGTAAACTGGGTCTCAAAGACCAAGTTGTAAAATCTGGAGCATACTGATAGACCACAGCCTAGTGACAAGGGCCCATCTTCTTTTCAGTTAGGCTTACTCTGTCATGATCTCAAGAGTTACATGTACTTCTTTTGATGCTTTCAAGCAGGAAAATTATAATTCAGGTTTTACATCATACATCAGGAAATAAATGCTACAAGCTCATTTATGACTTATCAGTAAATTGCTGCAGATAGAAGGTCCAAAAAGGCCTGCATTTTACTTACCTTAGATTCAGGCTTGTAGGCAGCCATCCTTTATGTGCTTCCTTCACAGATGGACAAACAATGATGTGATGTTCTTAACTTTAAACAAAGAACAAATAAAATTTTCAAATGTAGCTTTAGACAAGCTTAATCAGCATTGAATTGCTAAATTGTTGATACCTGGGAAATAGATTTGTTTTAGAATAGCAATTTATAGGACATACTATTAAACTTTCTGCCTCTAGGCTATGTTTTCCTGCTGAAAAGTGAAAGATACATTGTAAAGTTCTTACTAAAGAATGTTTATCGGACGGCAGTTACATTTTGGATGACATTAAGTTGATAAATCTAAAATATTTTGGGAGTCACTCCTCATTAAGAAAATATTATAATATTTTGTGCAATTTTTTTATATAAATTGAAACTCAAAACCCTGAAAGAAGTCCAATCAAGCCTCAGCAGAAATCATTCATAAGTTGGATGCTATGAATTAATTTCCGAATTAATAATTTCCGCAATTAGTAGACAGTTCATTTCCAAACATGTGAAATACACCTTCGTACGAGTTGGTCATGTTGGGAGAACTTGGGGCACAAGTTGACCAATTGGTGTGCAAGTTGGCAGGCGTTTGAGCATGTTGAGTTGGCATGCTGCGTAATAAGCAAGATGACCTGTTTTCGGCTACACCCATCATCATAAAATGTAAGAAAATTATCAAATTAAGCATACAAACTACTCTAAACAATAACAATAAGTTAATAACATTTAAAACTAACAAAATATACAAAACAGTTGTCCATCCTTATTTAAACAAATAATTAGGCCCTGTACCTAAATATAAAAATTATACAAATAAGGGGCTGTTCATAATTGTCGATGTTTTAAAATTTCGATTTCTTTTCCAAAGATTTGTGACCCACCCAACCACCCCCAATTTCGATTATAAAAACATTGATTTGTTTATGCAGTATTACAAATAAAACTACACATTGTTTACATGTACTTTTACTTGTACATACATGTATGTGTGCCCGGGGCCAGTAAACTAATTGACCGAACAATTTCCCAATGGCGTAGCTGTACGGGCGAGTCACTTTCCGGAAACCTTTCCATTGCTGTTGAGCAGTTGAAAAAGCCGTTTCTTTCGGATTTCTTGAGAGCAAGCAAGAAGCACAAACAAACCTCTCGTATGGTGAACAGGGAGTTTTCGTGATCAACGATTTTTGTGCCCAAAAACTGTGTAGATCGGTTGATATGTCCTTTTTCTTCAAAAATATTCTTTTCAAAGGTGTTTTGACTTGAGAATTAAGTTTCATGATTTCTAAAAGTGGTAAAAATGGGGCAAAATCTGGTGACTAGCTGTCGAAATTATGCGTGTTGAACCAGATTGTAATTAATTGACGATCAAAATAATCTCGTAACCCTCCAGCCTAGTAGTACGTGCAGACATGGTTTCCCTGGAGATGACCCCCGACCCTGACAAGTTGCGTCATGCTCTATTTTTAACCGTGGGTGATACCTGACCTAAGATTTTTAACAAGAGACGTCAAGGAATCTTTGGTCAGGGAACCAGACTAATACGCGGCCTGAATCTCACGTGGGTCGTCCTCCCAATGGTATTTCACTGTGGGGCCGGCCACATGCATGGGGTTTAGTCATGCACATTTACATTATACGTACATTCTGCCTCGGTTTGTCATCGCGCGCAGGAACGCTTGTACCCAGGCAAGTCAAACTTTGCTTTTTTATTCCTATTTACTAACTTTTTTTATGAAAAGTGAATTTCGCTTTTTCAATTATTTACCTTGACCCACCCACCCACTAATTAAAAAAAAAAAACCCTGAAATTTAAAAAACATCAACAATTATGAATGGCCCCTAAAGCCCTAAACAAACTTTTAATAGGCCTAAAAGAGAAAGAAAAAAGAGGTGTTGTAACCTTGTCCAAGCGTGGAGCTATACTACAAGACTACCAATGTCGGTCACTTTGTACCCCCAAGACCGGCTTTCGCTATTTTCTTTCATGTGGACATCAACACTGATTATATTTCATGGTAATTAAAAACGACTTGTTGCACTTGCAAAATAATTGCAGGAATCAGAATAATTATTCCTCAATAACCTTTGTAAAAAAAGTGTCCAGTTTGAGTTAGTATTATTGCATAATTAATGTTCTTCACTTTGACGCAACTTTCTCATCATGCTCATCGTACCCAAGTCACTTCGTACCCCAATTGTCTGACTCTCAATCTCATGTCTCTGGCAACAGTGGCCGGCCCTTATTATTATCTTTCATTTGGACATCACATAGATCATAATGATTGATTATTATTTGACGTAATTTCCGCATGGGCTCCGTTTTTGACTTGTCCGACCAAGTCTTGGCTATAAAGACGAGTTGTCTGAACCGTCGAGTTGTCCGAAACGTCGAGTTGTCCGGCCGGACGAGTTGTCCGACTCTGACATTCAAACATTTTTACAAATAACAATTACATTTTGTTCCTCCACTACAGTCCTACACGGCACGGATCCAGTGCACGTCAACGTTCATCACAGAAAGCATCAGAAACACGGTCAAACTCGAGGTACCTGTTGAACTACAAAATACTATTAACGACTACATTTAAAATTATGACATAAAATGAATTAACCAAAAAAACAATTCCTATGTCCGACGTCCGATTCACGATCAGGTCAATGATGAGCAAGACTTTTTTTAAAATTAAAACGTAAAAACAAATCAGACTGGTTCATTTTTCAACGGAATAAAACATATACACATCTCCTGTATTTCCCTCCGGAGAATCTTATATAGTTAATATATGATATCTTACCGAAAAAAGGGTAAATAAAAGCAATTACTCTTGGACCAAACTGTGTTGAAATCAGAGATCCGACGTCCAGTACGTGAGCTGCATGAAATCCAAGTGTGTACCTTTTAAATTCGAAACGCAAAGTGAGGCTCTTGATTGGCCATTATGAGATGCCGCTCCCTTTGAATATTCATGAGGTTCAAGTGACTCTTTATTTTAAGTTATAAAAGTATAGTTTGTTAAACAATATTTTTGATCTAACAAAAATATGAATTAATTATCAGTTATTTTAAACTTAGTATTAATGTTATTTTCAAATGAAAAAAATGCCTTTTTATTTGCTAATAAAATAAAAACTACGACGAATGTAATCGTGTATCAGGTGATCAAACCACGTGATTATGTTTCGTGCGCAGCGGCCTCGCGGTTGTGTTGTTGTTGACTGCAGCTAGCTAGCTGTTGAGTGTTGTGTCGTGGCTCTCCTGCTGATGCGGAAGACTGTCAACATGGCTCGAAAATGCATGTTTTTCGTCCATTTCTTCATGTGGCTGAGTGTAGTAGACTCAGCATCTCAAAAACCAAATATTATTATTATGATGATGGATGATGTAAGTAAATATTTATTTGGGAATCCTTTTATCATCAGATCAATCAATCACATTCAATTCACTGAGTATTCCTCCATCATCATGACCATGATCATGATGACCTCCATGTATTAAATTACCTAAGTTATCTATTATTCATAAATACCTCAGACAGTTTCGCTATTCCTATTGGTGGGGAGCGTGTCACATGGGTGTGTATAAACCTTTCTTTATGACCGGTAAAAAGTGTTAATTCATGGGTGTGACACGCGACCTAGCCCACCTTGTTGAGCTGTTTTAGAATGGCTCCACTTTTACTATCGGTCTCATCACTGTCGCCACTACAGCCCACCTTCGATACATGTCTTTAACGCTAAGTTTTTAAAGGTCGCAAACTGCGTGGTAGTTTGATTGCAAATTTCTCCCATTTAAAAAAGTCCAATAATACTACTACGTACCTCATTTTATTCCTTACATTTGTGGAATTACTATAACACATAACAGGGCTTACTAAATGATGACTTTGTCCAGATGTGATGATTTGAAAATTGGTCCAAAAAACGTGTACAAAAATTACATTTAACGTGACATGTTCCCCTCATGTTGGACGTGAGAAGTCAGGGCACCAGGCAAATCTTGCAAGTCATGAATATCCGTTATCGAAGAGGTTATGTCACGTGACGCAGTATGGCTACGCTGATTTATCAATTTGCGTGGTGTACAAAGTAAATATGAATATGTGTGAGGTGACGTTGCGCGATGGTAGTTTCCAGATACAGCGCATCGCTACCAGAGATGCCAAGTCCAGAGGCCAGCTATGCGTAAGCTTTTTCATAGCTCACCGATGTTAAAAGCATAGCCATTAACAGCTACACGCGACCTTGCACCTGTTCTTATAAATAAGACAGTTTCTTCATTCCTATTATAGACCTTATGCACATGACGTCATTTCAGTAGGGCGCCCTCACCTAGAGGTCAAAAGGAGGTTGTTCATTGGCCAATCCTGTGCGCAGCGCATACAAATCTGTGCGTTTCGATTGTGTCGTCACCGTTTTTCCACTAAGATGGCCATTGGATGACGTCAATGCAAGGTCCATTGTTGGTCGAGAGCAACGGCTGAAACAGTTGTGCCACTAGGCTTGGGCGATATCGATTTATTTTATTCACGATATATCGCCGACAATATATCGCGATATTCGATATAATCGCGATTAATGAAATTTGACATCATCAGTCTTCAAACTCCAAGTGAAAGTTGTAGAAGAGACAGTCATAGCTTAAGAGAGGTGTTCTAATGACCTATTGGGTGCAAGATGTCTCAGCTAGCAAATACATCGCGATATATCGCGATATATCGCGATTAAAACCAAATCCATCCGATATCGAAATCGTTTCCAAATTAATATCGCGATATTCGTTAATATTGTGATATCGCCCAAGCTTATGTGCCACATCACGCGATCAATACGCGCGAAACGCACAGCATTCCCTAAATAAGGAGTTGTTTACCCGAGGGCAGCAGAGGACTTTACCATTTCATAGCTGGAGGGGTGTTGTGTTGGAAGAAATCATTTAACACTTATAATTTTTGCATTTATTTTACTTTTTGACCAAAAACTGAAGATGTTTTTGACTGAAAAGGTATATTTTTTTTATATGAATGGGAATCAAAGTGTGTTGAGTCGGTTTTCAACTAGTGGTTTAAACCCACCAAGGCCTGGTTCTTTATAATTTACCTCGACTTCGTCTCGGTAAAATTATCAAGAACCAGGCCTCGTTGGGATTAAACCACTAGTTGAAAACCTCTTCACCACACATTGATTCCCTTATTAATTATGGAGGCTGGTCATCTCGCCACCTAGCAAGCTCGCCACCAACAAAGTCGCCCCCTGCAAAGTCGCCCCCTAATAACCGGCTCGCCCCGAGTTGTTACAAAGTCAAAGTCGCCCCCTGACAATATTGCCCCCAAACAACGCGCCCCTAACAAAGTCGCCCCCTGACAACAATGTCGCCCCCTGACAACAATGTCGCCCTCAGCCAATGTCCCCCCCTAGAAAATAATAAAGGATTCTTTCGGTAATATAATGGCTTAAATATTGTATTGGTAGGGTAAGGGTTACTCCTAGAACTATTTCGGTTTCGTCCGGCTATCGTCTCCCGTAACCTCATAGGTTTGATATCTCAATGTCTGAGGGGACGACCAGAGAATCCATTCCACAGTCTCAAAAAATGTGAAAAATTATAAATTCTTATCCGTAATTCAGTCCCATACTACTACGTTTTACCACTACACTATAGTCCCGAACTCTGCCAAACGCATCCCGAAGTCACGAGTGTGTGCATATTATTTTTTTCTCAGGACAAACGTGGAGAATTATCTGCACACGTTCGTCCTAGAATAAAAAAACACTTGATCCGTGCTTTGTGTACAAAAACATATAGACACGCGTCTTGGAACCAGACGTCTGATTCCCAGACGCCTGTCATATGTTTTGTACACAAAGCATGGATCGAGTGTTGTTTTTTTCTAGGACGAACGTGTGCAGATAATTCTCCATGTTTGTCCTGGGAACAAAATTATATGCGCACGCTCGTCACGTGTCTTGACTTCGTGATGCGTTTGGCAGAGTTCGGGGACAATCAGCATTTGTAGTGTTAGTGTAGTGGTAAAACGGAGTAGTATGGGACTGAATTACGGTAAAAATTTATAATAAAAAAAAAAAATTGAGATTGCGGAGTGGATTCTCTGGTCGTCCCCTCAGACACTGAGATATCAAAGGACACATAGAGCCTAATTTTGGAGAGATTAAAAAAAAAGAGATTTGTGATTCCAAATATCATTAAACCATCATCGTTTTACGCGTGAGAGATATAAACCTATGAGGTTACGGGAGACGATAGCAGGACGGAACCGAAATAGTTCTAGGAGTAGGTTAGGGTTAGGGTTAATGTTTACTAGTTTTAACTATATTTTTTTACCATATAAGTATTGTAGCCTTAATTATTTTCCGAACAACATCTGGGGCGACTTTGCTAGGGGGAGACATTGGCTTGGGTCGACATTGTCACTAAGGGGGCGACTTTGCTAGGGGGCGACATTGTTTGGGGCGACATTGCCAGGGTGCAACTTGTTGGGGGCGAGCTGTATCGCATGCTTCATGTTAATTGCGCGCTGAAAATGTATCAATTTTGAAGTTACATGTGCGCGCGTGTAAACTCATTTGTTCATAATATGGTCTTGTTTACAGCAACATGCTACATGGACGCTGAGCTCATGCGCGCAATTTAATGCTAAAAAAACAGCTATTGTCCAATCATTTGCCTCCTTTGACCCCAGTGAGGGCGCTGAACAGACCATTCTTTAAAAGAGTCACTGGTTACAAATATCAGTAATGTGATTAACGCACGAAAGAGAAGGAGCCATCAAAAGCTGGCCCCTGAACATGTCTGGAAGTATCGCCGAGAGAAAAGTCATAAAATTTTGTTAAGTGTGGCAATTTTTTCCGTGAAAAAAGGTATTTATTAGTGGGAATAACAGTGTTCAGACCTGGTCTTCACTTTCTTCACTGCGTGGTAATGACCTTGGTTGGTGGCTGGCGCTGTTAAAGGAACACGTTGCCTTGGATCGGTCGAGTTGGTCTTTGAAAAGCGTTTGTAACCGTTTGTTATAAAATGCATATGGTTAGAAAGATGTTTAAAAAGTAGAATACAGTGATCCACACACATTTGCCTCGAAATTGCGTGGTTTTCCTTTTATTTTGCGAACGAACACGGTCGGCCATTTATGGGAGTCAATAAATGGCCGACCGTGTTTGTTGACGAGGTAAAAGGAAAACCACGCAATTTCGGGTGATACTTGTGTGGATCATTATATTCTACTTTTAAAATATCTTTCTAATCAATGCATTCTATAACAAACTATTACATACGCTTTTCAAAGACCAACTCGACTGATCCAAGGCAACGTGTTCCTTTAACAAACCTCGCCTCCGGCTCGATCTGTTAAAAGGAAAGAGTGGTTTTCAATAGAAATTAATCTGATTCAAAAACTGTCTGTAACTTCAACTTAGTGAAAACTGATTTTTGTTTCATTTGTATTCCAGTTTGAGCTTCAATGGGATTTTCTGAAGTTGCTAACTCCCAGTACTACTTGAAATGTTTGTTATCACTAGTAATTAAAAGTCCATTCTTCTTGACATATTAATAGATGGGTTGGGGTGACCTTGGAATCTTGGGTCAACCAGCTAAAGAGACTCCACATCTTGATCAGATGGCAGCAGAGGGAACTTTGATGACAGATTTTTATGCGGCTAACCCTCTTTGCTCACCATGTAAGTATTCCGATGCCTGGTTAAATCCCAACCTTGTCCCCAGGGTGTGTCAAGCGGTTACAAGGTATTGGATCATTTGCATATGATCCAAAATTATTGGATACGTATGCAAATTAAAATAGTCTGGCTACTTTTTTAAATTCACATCTTCGTCATATTCTCGTAGTACGGTACCAGATTAATAGCTTGTTTGTTCATTGTTGGTTGCCGGCGGCTGGCTGAACCTATGATGAAACATATTATAATATTGTTAAGTCCAATCAGGGTCCAAGTAAGGAGTTTCCCTCCCAGGGTTTACTATTTTAAACATGGTTGAAAATAAAGTAAACCATGGGGACAAGGTTGGGTTCAACCCCTATTTCCCAACAATCTTAGTGTATTTTTCTAATCCTCACCCCAATCCGAAGCCCAGCAAACAGATCTCAGGTGTTTTTTCTACAGAACATACATGTATGGTTGTTTGAACACATGGGTGAGGGATGAGGGATAGGATGTGACAAAGTTACTCTAGTCTGGTATACAATGCTTAATTATAACACAACACTTGTACCCCACACATGTACCCCATCCAACCCAGCAGATAAATAACATGTACTCCTCTAATTTTAATAAAATTCTTATCTTTGAGTTAATTTTGTGTACTTTTAAGTTTGTTTCAAGTTTGGCATGTTGACAGAAATGTGCTATTTCATCAGTTTATCTTGCTTGAAGTAAAAAGTTAAATTTACTGGTATGAATACAAAACTTTACTAAGCTCTTATATGCTAAGTTTGATTATATTAGATTATTAATAACCGCTTTTACATGAGAGATCAAAGTGCTAAACAAGAACAGAGAAGTTAACTAGGGTGTGTTGACAAGAATTTGCAGTTTTTTAAGATGCAGTTCTTTAAACTAGTGAGAGTTCCTTATGCTAATGGGAAAAGTGTTACAAACTTAGGGGGCCAACTTTTGATAAGAGACCGAGCGTCGAGGGATTTGTAACTCGGGGGAAGGAGTGGTGGGAAGAAGTTTGTCTTGAGAAAATCTGATTCCCGCCCTGCTCGGTTGATACACAGTGAGAAGATTACACAAGAATTGGGGAGCATGAGTTCAGCAGCGTTGCTGGTTAGGAGTCTTTAAAATGTATGTTTTTCAGCTTTTCTTTTTTTTCAGACTTGTTGAATGATCAAGGTCCAAACTAAATATATCTCTTAAATG
Organism: Asterias amurensis; assembly: GCF_032118995.1. Taxonomy (NCBI): domain Eukaryota; kingdom Metazoa; phylum Echinodermata; class Asteroidea; order Forcipulatida; family Asteriidae; genus Asterias; species Asterias amurensis. Next base: position 8,874,260 of record NC_092650.1, on the reverse strand, counting down.
CATGTGAATTTTTTTCAGCACTAACATATATTGCTTAAAGGTTCACTTTTCCTAACACAAAACACAATGTCCACAAATTTACATTAAACTTACACAGTTTCAAGATTATGATAGTAGAAAGCTTCCCTTGAAATTGTACTTACTGAGGTGCTGTAGTTTTTGAGAAATGAGTAAAACAAATCACTTTTGTCTCAGTTTTAGGATGAAAAACCGTATTAACCAGTAATGCTATGATTATGGTATAATATCAGAACTGGTTAATGGGATTTTACATGCTAACATAATTTTCTTCTCTTTGAGACAACAATTATTTTGTGACTGTTCACTCATTTCTCAAAAACTACAGCACCTGGGAAGCTTTTCACTATCATTTTCTTCAAACCCTGTAAGTTAAATGTAAATCTGTCAAAGACCAATCTTCTCACTTGGTGTATCCCAACATAAGCATAAAATAACAAGCCTGTGAAAATTTGAGCTAAATTGGTCATCCAAGTTGCGAGAAAATGATGAGAGAAAAAACACCCTTGTTGGACGAATTTGTATGCTTATAGATAGGAATAAAAGGCTTCTGGCTAGAAGTCTTTTATTATTTTAGTGAGAAAGTACCTCCTTCTCAAAAACTATGTTACTTCAGAGGGAGCCGTTTCTCACAATGTTTTATACTATCAACAGCTCTCCAATGGTCGTTACCGAGTCAGTTTTTAAGTTAATGTTTGTTTTAAGTAATTACCAAACGTGTACCTTCCCTTTAAGAGAACTGGATTACCAGATACAGTACAGAAAAACCTTATAACATGTGTTGTATTTCAATCCACAGCACGTGCTGCTCTTCTGAGTGGGAGGCTTCCAATTCGAAATGGTTTCTACACGACCAATCAGCATGCTCGTAATGCGTATGTGCCACAGTTTCTTGATGGTGGGATTCAAGATGGTGAAGTTCTATTGCCAGAACTTTTACGCACAGTTGGATATAAGAGCAAGATTATTGGCAAATGGTTTGTACAATAACACTCTATGCCCTAACTCATTCTGTATATATTGACCATGTTGTATTGAAAATTATACTATTACCCCAAATTCTGAGGAAAAAAAGATGAATCCTGTCATTCTAAAAATTTAAAAATGTAATCCTTTGAACAAAATAATCCTGTTGTTCCTCCCCCGCCAATATTGTTTTTTTTAATCTGAAGATAAGAAAATATTCCTGCTAATTATCATGTAACACATGCATACTAAAGAGGATAAATTGTGGCTTTTTCAACACAATCAGTGATTAAAAAGTGAAACATCATAACTTTTGTGGAAGTGTCGTGGCCGAGCGGTTAAGAGCACCAAATTCAAACTCCTGTGTTTCTGATAAGCAGAGTGTGGGTTTGAGCCCCAGTTGTGACACTTGTGTCCTTCGTCTTTCGAATTGGATGTGAAGCAGTTGGTTCCTTGTATTGTGTAATGCGCACTTAGAACCCAGTGCACTTTATCAAAAAGATAAGGGGTTCGCCCTGTGTTTCTGGCTGGATTTGCTGCATATGCGTCACAACACCCTGGGAGTAATTTCATGGTGCTAATAATAATAATAATAATAATAATAATAAACAACGCTTATAAAGCGCCTTACATCCATGACTGGACCCCAAGGCGCTGCACACATTAAAAATAGCTGCAAACAAGAGCAAAAAACCCACGAGCATAAAATATTTCTAAAAATATAAACCACAAAATGGACCAGCCAATAGTTAAAACCACAAACCACGAAATTTAAAAAGTTATGGAAAAGCACTACTATAAAAAGATTAGTTAAACTTACAATACTTTAAAAAGGAGTCCATATAGGAAATACACTTACAATTAAATCATATCAGGGGTCGATCCCGCAGAGAGTCAGGACCAGTCCCTTTAAGACTAGTCCCAAGAGATATTAAAATGTATGGCCAGTCCTAAAATTAAGACGAGTAACTTAATGTCCTAACTTGAAAAAAGACTAGCCCTAACTTTCCAAGAATTCCACCCCCATGAGAAACAATGTACTTAGTCATTAAAAAACAACAAACCCCAAAAATTATAAAGATATGAAAATAACTCACAAAAGAAAGCAAGTTAAAGTTACAAAAACAATTCATAACAAATGTCACTCAAGAGAAAAAAACATGCATTATGAGTAGGCAATGTACTTAGTTAAAAGCCAGTTTAAAAAGATAAGTCTTCATGATTGTCTTAAAATGATCCAGTGAATTAGATGCTCGAATGTGTTCCGGTAGAGAGTTCCATAGACTTGGGGCTGACTGTGAGAACGCTCGATCCCAATAAAAAGCAGTGCGTCGTTTTACTGGTTGGCACAGAAGATTCATGGACGAAGACCGAAGAGTGCGATTCGGTTGGTATGGCGTTATGATCTCACTCAGATAAACAGGGGCGAGCTCATGTAGAATTTTATATGTTAGTAGCAGGAGTTTGAATTTGATTCTATGTGCCACGGGCAACCAGTGCAGACTGAAGAGCACAGGCTGTACATGATCCCGATATTTAGTTCTTGAGACAAGTCTCGCTGCTGAGTTTTGAATTCTCTGCAACTTGGCAATATCACTGGCAGGAAGACCAAATAGTAAACTATTACAATAGTCTAAACGAGACGTTACAAAAGCATGTATCAGTCGTTCCATTGCCTTCTTGTCCAGGTATTTACGAATCCGACTAATTTTATGAAGAGCAAACGAAGATGATTTTGTGACGGAACGCACATGTTCTTTCATTGCCAAAGTGCTGTCAATGATGACACCTAGATCTCTTACAGAATTTGTTGTAGCAACTGGTGATTCTCCAATGATGATTTGAGGTAGGGAGGGAACCTTTAAAAATCGAGAACTCAGATGAACAACCTCAGTCTTTGTATCGTTTAAGGCCATTTTGTTTTGGACTGCCCAAGCTTTGATGTCGCGGACACATCTTTCAATTGTTGTGATGGCTTCCGAACGCGTAGAAGGATCAAATATCACATACAACTGAGTATCATCTGCGTAACTCATGTGATGTATTCCATGACTGTTGATGATGTCGCTGATCGGAGCAGAATACATTGTGAATAATGTAGGTCCTAGTACAGAACCCTGTGGAACGCCCTCTTCAAGTGGTAACTCTATTGATGGGACACCGGAGATATCTACATACTGACGACGGATAAGAATAAGGTCTCATAGTTCAAACTTAGTCCCACATACCTTGCAGAAAATGCTGTATGTTAAAGGCAGTGGAAGCTATTGGTATTTACTATAAAAACAATTATGAACATAAAACCTTACTTGGTAACGAGTAATGGGGAGCTGATAGTTTAAAACATTGTGAGATCTGCTCCCTCTGAAGTAACTTAGTTTTCGAGAAAAAAGTATTTTTCCACAAATTTTATTTTGAGACCTCAGATTTAGAATTTGAGGTCTCGAAATCAATCATCTGCAAGCACATAACTTCGTGTGACAAGGGTGTTTTTTCATTATTATTACCTTGCAATGATGACCAGTTGAGCTCAGATTTTCACAGGTTTGTATGCATATGTTGGAATTTACCAAGTGAGAAGACTGGTCTTTGACAATTACCAATAGTGTCTAGTGTCTTTAAAGCGCCTTGAGCATCACTGAGTGACGGACATGCGTGTTATATGAGAAGTCACTTGTATTAAATCAGAATGTTAAGTCCAACATTTTTCTGGCCTCAAGTTTTATTATAAAGAACTTCAAAAACTAGAAATTATAGTTAACATTTTTGTTACTAACTAGTAGTAAATCAGAATGGTAGTAGGTCAAACATTTTTCCAGCATCAAGTTTTATATTATAAAGAACTTAAAAAACAAGAAACTATAGACGATGTGACGTATGTTTACATTCAAACTGTCCTCTGTTGAAAAAACACTGTATCGTCATGTTTTGCCGGGCAAAAAGACTTGTAGTCATGGTAAGATTGCATACACTTTCTAGCTGGCTGCCAAAACACAGAAGGTTTTGCCCGGCGGTATGCGCGCTCATGTTATGGTTTTCGTGTGATGTCAGAGGTCACATCGTCTATTGTTAATTGTTCTTGTTACGAAATTGACTAAAACTAGCTGGCACATTGACAAGCTTTCTATCTTTAAGTTTTACTTTTCTCCCCTTGTTATTTAATGCAGGCATTTGGGCCACCAGACACAGTATTTACCGTTGAAACATGGCTTTGATGAGTTTTTTGGGTCACCTAATTGCCACTTTGGGCCATACAACAACATTGGTACACCCAATATTCCTGTGTACAAGAATCAGGACATGGCTGGCCGTTACTATGATGACTTCATTATAACAAAAGCAGGAGAGTCTAACCTAACCCAGTTGTATATTAAGGTATGTATCATGTGCAAAGTGTTTACTTTGTGGGCAAAGAACTAACTATTCTCTGTTAGTGTTAGCTGTTTGGCGTTTTAAATTTATTCAAAAGAAACTTTTGTCATAGCTTCAGAGAGCAATCTTTCTCAATGAAAAATTATCTTAAATCCAGACCTTTTTTTCATGTCTTCTGAAAAAAAGGAGGCCATCTTTGAAATCACTGAGTACTGTACATAGGTTTGAATCAGTATCTGTACATATAAATTATCAGAAGGGTGCGTCCTTGTCAGAGGCCAATTTTTAAACGCTCCTCAGTGCGCCATGAAAATTCAATCGATTTCCGACTGTATCCAGAAATCGTCGGATAACTGTTGGTGTGATTATTTTCTTGTGTTACATGATTTTCACAGTTGTTTTGTTTGACTCACCAAATTCCAGCTTTCAGGTTGGAAACATAAGAGAGATAAAAAAAAATTGGAAACATTGTTTGCATATGAAGTGAAGGTTTGTTTACGTGGAAAGTTGTGCACATAAGTTTTCTTAACTGTATTGTCGTCTGACAGGAAAACAAAGCTACAAAAAGTGGTCGAAAAAAAATCACTACATACCTTTAAAATGAAAATTAATGCCTCTATTACCCACAGATACCTTCTGTACCTAAAACACATCTTTGATGTCACAACCATTTTACACTATCACAATGTTTTAGGAGGCAATCAGCTTTATTGATGAACAACATGCAAGCAGCAATCCATTTCTTTTGTACTGGGTCCCAGACTCCACGCATACACCATTGTATGCTTCAGAGCCTTATCACGGCACCAGCCAGAGAGGTCTTTACGGAGACGCAGTGAGAGAGCTAGATGATGGCGTGGGTCAGATCCTAGCCAGGGTCAAGAAGCATGGGATTACTAAGAATACCTTTGCATTTTTCACATCTGATAATGGTGGGGCAGCTTATGCCAGAGAAAAGGGTGAGGTTATTATGTGAGTTGCTGTTACTTAATACACTATACACCTTGATTCACGTACATGTAGCACCTCATTTGTTGAAAGTTTTCTTCACTACTAATTAGTCAACCCTCTACATGTATGTGTGTAATGTTTTGTGTGTTTCACCTTTTTAAATTAGGTTGACTGTAGCCATTCCAAACCAAACAAAATGTTAGTCTATATAAACTGTAGCAGAAACCCTGATTCTTGAGCAGCTGCGATAACCTGACTTTTTATCACATTTTCAAAAAAAACTCAGGAAGCACTTAGCTTTATTGAGGCTCAACATATAGCTAGTGAACCCTTCTTGCTGTATTGGGTTCCTGATGCAACTCACACTCCTCTTTACGCATCCATATCGTTCCTGGGCAAAAGCCAACGTGGTCTCTATGGTGATGCTGTGCAGGAATTAGATAATGGAGTTGGGCAAATCCTCCAAAAATTGAAAGATTTGGGTATCGACCGAAACACCTTTGCATTCTTCACTTCTGACAATGGTGCTGCTCTGGTAGGAAAGTTCCATGGTGAGATGTTCATGCATTTTTTCTTCCTCTCCTTTTGGTGGTAAGAAAAGCAATTTCATTAGTGGCCCTTACCCTTTCTAACGCTTTCCATACATTTTCTTCTTTCTTTTTAAATCTGAACAATTGACAAATGATAGAGGTGAAGCGCAATATGGGATAAACATGGGTAAATAGCTTTGAATTGTACACACTTTTGCATGTGTTAATCATGGCATAAACCTATACAGTTAAGTAAAGTACTAAAAAGTAGTTTGTTGCTATGAAAGTTTTTGCAGTTTTGTTTTTCGAATTAGTTAGTCTTAAAGTGCTACCACTACTTTCCTAAGTCAATTACAGGTGTATTAGATTGCAGTTGCAGCAACCAATGTGCAATGTGGGCTTACAATCAATACTATCATGGTGTGTGGTACATCTTTACGGGTGCCCCATTTTTGGGTGAAATTTCCAAAAGATTGGCAATGCAAGTAATTAAAGTAGTACCAATACACAAAATCCGCTTGTAAACATGCTTCGGACGATACCTTTCCAAATTTCCAGTTGAAATGAAAGAAAAAAACCCGGTCACAAATAGGGTATGGAACATTTCAACCTATTCACACCCTGGACTGATTGCACTCATTCATGTCTTCATACCATTGGTGACTTTAGTCCACTCACAAGCATTCAACCCTGAAGTAGGCCATTTGTGATATAGCTGTAGTGTTGTCATCCTCAATACCCAAGCTCACCATCATTGGAAAGAGAACGATCAGATATTTCCGTCTGTTCAAGTTGAAGTTGAAAGATCTGTGATACCAAACACCACCAGAACCCCCAATTGGTAGTGTACAAAACAGTTTGAGTTTACAGAATCACACAAAGGAAATACAGACCAAGAACTTTTAAATATAACAAACCCAATCATTCTACAGGGATACTGCCCCCCCCCCTCTCATTTGGGCAATAATAATAAATGCACATGGGCTCTGCCTCATTCTGTCATTCACTAGTAAACTATCACTTTACATATTGAATGCAGTCATGCGAGTAAGATAGTATTTAACCGCATTCAGGCAAAGAAAATTGCACAGGGTCAAGTCACTGAATCACATTTAGGTTTCAGTGAAGGGAATGGTACAATAGAGGCTAAATTCGTAAATCAGTATCTGAAGCCTACTACACAGCCAATACTCCACTCCATCTGGCCTTCCTTGATTACAAAAAAAGCCTTTGACTCCGGTAACCACGAGCTCATGTTTGCAAAACTTGGCGAACTCGGTGTTGATGTTGATGTTGATGTACTGCGACTCAGTGAAGACCTGTACCTGTATGCAAATGGTCAACTCTGATGGAAGGGTCAACTCATACAGGTTTTTGACACCCCAGCTGGTGTGAGGCAAGGCTGCCCACTCTCTCCAACACTTTTCAGCTTCTACACAGAATTTTGATGAGGGAGTTGTATTGCCATACAACGCATCTCAGAGCCCCCAATGTGAGTGGTCTCTATCAAAGAGCTGAGGTATGCTGATGATCTGGTATTGGTGGCTCTCACCAGAAAGCATTGCTTGCCATTCTTGGAGATATCTCGGAGGAGTATGGCCTTGTTATACATCCGGGTATGGGTCATTCCGTGTCAATTCAACACGCTTTTGGACCTGACCCTCACGCATTTAAATTAAATTTGGTGTGCTGATTGGACTCCCTGAGAAATGCCCAAATCCCAAATTTTATGTAATTCGGATCATTATTTTGGGAGATACAGCTTAACGAACTTTTGACTAATTAGCAGTACCTGCTTTGTTTGGACAATCATATCTCCAAAAGTAAAATACCTACAGAGATAATATTTACATCATTTTGAAGCTCTTGACATGGCCCAAATTTGATAACAAAAAATTTAAAAATTTCCACGCACCACCGAAAAAATAAGCAAAAATTTGACCTTTAAACTTGATTTGCGAAAATGCGTATTTTTCAAAATGCGTAATTCTTTTTTAAATGCAAGTTTAAGATGTAAGCAACAATATTCTGAAAAATGGTGATGGGCACTCTTACAGTTTTTTTTTGTTATGATTTTTTTAACATTGGCTATCAAGGCCAAAACCATAAAAACGCATTGTACAACATACACAATGTACAGTGTACAGAGTATTGTGTAGTAGTGTGTACACGACGCACATTAAAAACCATGCCACCCTGGTAAAAATATGGACTCTAAAAGTCTATTTCATCACATGACTTAATGAGCTAATTCATTTCATCCCCTTAATTTAATATAGGAGACACTGTGTATCGGACATACATGTACATGTACTGTATACATGTTATACAATGTACAGTGTACAGAGTATTCACATTTAGTGCTTTAAAAGTCAATTCCCTGGAGGATGATCATAGAGAAAAATGTGTTGGGACCCATTTAAATCACACAGCAAGAAAAAAAACAGGCTTAAGGCAGGTATCATAAAGGTTTATACTGGAGCATCCAAGTCTTTATTTCACTCGAGCACACAGTTTATGCACTGGCTGTCGCAAGAAGATATCTGAACTGTCGCCTGAGAAAATACTCTCAACAACTGAAAGTTATAGCAGTGATCCAGAAGTTTAGGGACCATCAATGTCATCTGCACATCAGGATGTTTTTGTGCAGCCAAATACCGACATTAACATTATCAATGAGGCTATGACAATTATTGGTGTATCTCCTATCATAAGTAATAAGAAAGCTCATGGAAGTTACAAAGAAAACAAAGTTTTAAAGAGAATACAATGTAGAGACAACAATAAAGCAGAAACTGGAAACTGCTACAGGAAAACAGTTCAGTGATGATGAAAGTGAGATAATAACTCAGTTGAAACAAAAGCTTCATTCCTTGACCAAGAAAAGTGTAAAAGTTCAAGTCTTGACCGTCTTACCAGTGAGTTGGAGTATCAAAAGAATAGCAGATGAATTTGGAGCATCAAACTACATGCCAAGAAAAGCAAAGAAACTGGTGAATTAGCAGGGAATGCTTTCCACTCCAAATCCTAAGGCTGGAAAATCTTTTTCAGTAAAAATGTTGCAAACTGTGAGAGACTTTTTACTTGTTCGAGTCCGTCAGCAGACAAATGCCATGGATGAAAGACTTTGTATCGGTTACTGTTGACGGTGAGAAGAAAAGTCTCCAGAAACATCTTGTTCTTTGTAATCTGAAAGAAGTGTTTGAACTTTTCAAGGAAACAATCCTGAAAGTTTTGCTGAAAATTTGCTGAACTTGAGCTGAAGCAGTGCATCCTTGCCGGATCTAGTGGAATGCATTCAGTTTGTGTTGGTACTATACATCAAAATGTGAAACTCAAAACGTGAATGATTATCTTTGAATTTCTAATGTACAGTGTACATGTATCATGTACACATTACTACACATTACACTGTACATGTACATGTGTATGTACATGTACATGTACAATGCGTTTTTATGGTTTTGGTCTTGATAGCCAATGTTCAAAAAATCGTAACAAAAAAACTGTAAGAGTGCCCATCACCATTTTTCAGAATATTGTTGCTTACATCTTAAACATGCATATAAAAAAGAATTACGCATTTTGAAAAGTACGCATTTTCGCAAATCCAGGTCAAAGGTGGACATTTTTCGAATTTATATTATCAAATGTGGGCCATGTCAAGAGCTTCAAAATGATGTAAATATTATCTCGGTAGGTGTTTTACTTTTGGAGATATGATTGTCCAAACATAGCAGGTCATGCTAATTAGTCAAAAGTCCGTTAACCCGTATCTCCCAAAATAATGATCCGAATTACATAAAATTTGCGATTTGGGCATTTCTTAGGGAGTCCAATCAGCACACCGAATTTCATTTAAATCCGTGAGGGTAAGGTCCAAAAGCGTGTTGAATTGACACGGATTGACCCGTATATTGACAGATGAGACGATTGCTTTCCATGGGGCCATGATACCCTGTGTCAGCAAGTGTCGCTATCTTGGCACCAGCTCAATGACAGCGAAAGGATAATAAATGTTGGTGCTCTCCCATCCAGTGACGTTGTGTCTGTTGACTTGTAGTAAATTGAAACATGTATTGTATTAATACGATTCCAATTATTGTAACTGTGCTGTACTATTTCCACCGTTGTTATTATAAACATGGTGTTGATGGGAAATAGTTTAACCAGGAAATGTGACCCTTTAAGACCAAGTTGGTCTGTATCTGAAAGAAAATGTTTTCGAGATTTAGGATATATTTGCAGATCCTTGGGTAGCAATAACTAGTTTTCGGAAGTCATGTAAGCTTCCTCGTCAGTTGCATGTAAGGTTGCATTCAATGAATCGGGTAATCTCTTGTTTACATCTTGAAAAAGATGTGGGGAGCAACCAATATGGTAGGGTTTATGACATAGCCGTGGGTATGTTTGTGTTTTTTGAATAGATAACCAGCATCGTCGAGATCGCTTTCGGACTCAGTTGTGTCCGGTGGCAACTTGGCTCTGATGATTATTTCCCGTATGTTTTTGTCTTTTTTGAAAGCAATGAAGGGTGTGTTCGGAAAAATTTCCGTGAGTGTTTCATCGCTTTGAATTAGAGGCCAATGTTTGGTGATTGGCGTGATATATCCTTGTGGAAAAGTGCCGGGTTGTATGTTGTCGTGAAGACGAGAGGTGATTTATTGTTTTGCTGGTGTACTTCCAGTGGTTTGTGAATCATATGTTAGCACATTCATGATGTGATACCTTTTGTATCTGTGTGTTTATTTCATCATGTGTGTAACCTCTTGCTGTTAGTTTGTTTGTGAAGGTCTCAACTTTCTCTTGAAAATCCTCAATGTTGTTGGTGTTTCTTGCAAAGCGGAGGGTTTCCCCGTATATGAATGCGTTAAAAACATGTGGTGGGTGGGATGAGGATTTATGAAGGTATTGATATGTTTCTGTGGGTTTGGTGTCTAGTATACCGGTTTCACGGAATCTGTTACCTTTGAATATGGTTAAGTCAAGATAGTTCACTGAACAGTTTGAGGCCTCAAAAGTGAATTTGAGGGTGGGGTGCATTTGACTCATGGTATTTACCAGGTTTTTGAATTCTTCAATATTACCGCCATAGATTATGAGAATGTCATCTCTATAGCGCCACCAAGTGAGTATATTGTCAGCTTGTTGGAGGATTCGATTTTTGAGATCATGGAGGGTTATGTCACATATTTCTGAATGATTTGGCAAAACCTTCCGGGGCATAAAGTGGTCCGATTTCATATCAAACGAAAGGCTGGCTGAGCTGATTGGTGGATGTTGGTGTCTTACAGGGGAAGGCAAAGTGGTGCGCTCATGTGATCAGGGAGGCCTACCCGGTGCAGTTATAGATGGTCTGCCTATAGTACAATTGGAGAGCTGAGAAGAGTAGCGATTGAAAGAGATCAGGTGATGGCGTCGACTCCAGCAGTGCGCCCTTGTTGCATTTTAAGGATGAGGCGGCTACAGGTGCAAGTTTACAGAATGATTATGATTGAATGCATAATGAGTACATTGGCACAGATTAAACCACAAGATTAAATCTGGACTGTTTCATTTCACTAAAAGAATGGAAAAGCTAGATTTCAATGAGTGATTCTATACTGGAACATCAACGAGCGAGATGCACTTTATTTTTTTTATATCTAACTTACACCTGTCATTTCTCTTCACAAAAACACAAAAAAGACACTGGAACTCGTTCACCCACACCATCATGAGCAGATCAATCAATTTATTTCTCAAGAGTCTTTAGCAGCCATTTTGTGAGCTAACTGACTGTTTTATTTTTAACCTATAGGATGCATTATTGTTCATTAAAGAGCAATCCGAGACAGACACTCCATTCTTCCTGTATTGGGCCCCAGATTCCACTCATAGACCTCACTATGCATCTAAGACCTATCTTGGCTCAAGCCAACGTGGTTTATATGGTGACTCTGTACGGGAATTAGATGACGGTGTTGGGCAGATTTTATCCATTCTGCAAAAACTTGGGGTCGACAGAAATTCTTTTGTATTTTTCACATCGGATAATGGGGCACCATTAAATCCTCGTTTTGATTGTAAGTTGCATGACGTTTATGATTAATATACATGTACATAAATCATTGACATATGCCATTGAATCCCTTGAAACTTTGTGATGAAGCATTGGCGTAACTAGACAGGGCTTTAGCCAGACAAAGAGCTCCCTCAGAACTCTCACCCATCCCATTGTCTCCCAAATGAGATTTTAAAGTTTGATACATTAAATAGCCTCCTCAAATGTTGCCCGTGCTTGCCTCTCTCCCAATGAAAATGTCTGCAATATTAACTTTTGCTACTAATTTGGTTGTTTTAAAATGTTTGATTTGAGATTTACCTTCAAAACGGACAGTGGTATTTAAGCAGCACTGGCGAGGCTGTGTTGGGGGAAGGGGGGGGGAGGGAGGGGAGGTGTGTATGAACCATTGCCCCCTTCCCATACCCACAAGTGAGATTAACAAAAATTCACAATTGAATGGTGAGATATATCAAAAGGCCCTCCCCCATGAAAATGTCTAGTTATGCCACTGTCATGCTAACTTTGTTTTTACATCTTAGAAACTTGTACCTTTGACCATAGAGAAAGGACCATTAGAAGGAATTAGAACATTCCATCATCAAATGAACAATAATCTTGGCCGCCAGTATTCAAAGTGTGCTCCACTCTCAAATTCTAAAAAGGACAAACGCCAAGTATTGTAACAAATGGCTGATGGCCACAGCTCGCCATCAACGGAGATGGTTCATTATTTCCTCAAAATCCTGCCGAATTAATACAACTTTTCTCTGAATGTACAGACTCCATAGGAAATTGTTTCATGATGTGAACATTCAATTCAATGGTTACTCATGGTTTGACAGCAGCGAAACTTTATCAACCAGGCTGACGATTACCATGGCAAGCAAATTGATGGCAACAATCATCACTGGAAGAGCAGCTGGTGATCACAATGTATTTTCTAAGAGACAAGCTTAGGGTGATGGTCTGTGGGTTTTCAATCTATTTCCTTTAGTGGTCTTTTCTCTACATTGTACATGTTGTATGCTTTGGTTTTCGAATGATTTGGCCGAACAAGGTTTTGCAATTAACTTCCCGTTTATTTTTTTTATGGGGGGGGGGGGGTCATCATCCAAATGGAACTTTCTTTGTGCTTTTCTCTTCATTTATTTTCAGAGTTGCATGATTTATTGTCTTACCATTTACTAAAATGTAGCATTTTTACTAATCTCCACATTTGTTATAGCGATACAAGTTGCAAAATAACATTTTCATAGTAAATGAAAAAAATTGATTTGTGCTTCTAGACCATGGGATGATCGCTAAAATTGTTCAAACCTTTGCCCCCACTTTGGGACCATGCAATTTTTGTATGTAGGTATGAAATAAAATACAGAAAATCCATTAAAGAAAATCCATTGCTTGGCGAAAATCGTGCACCGAATCCCGAAAAGAAACAATTACGGCGACAAATAGTGATCTAAAACTCCCCGGAAGCCTGCGATGTGGGTGACGTCATTCAAAGCATTATTGTGTTTTCGTTCCCACACGGTACCATTAAACATACGGTGTATTTTTTTGAACCCCTGAATAAAAGTATGTCGATTTACAGGCTTGTTCGATAAAATTATTAGTTATCACACAAGCGAGAGTAGAGTACGCACAAAATAGTGCGTCTGCGTCCCATATCCAACTCAGCCGTGCATGTGATGATAAACACAAGCACGTCGTAGCAACGAAAAACAAATGGCATCGTACTTGATGTTCAATCAATAAAAATCATGGATTTTTATTGTAGACCAAGGCCTATATATGCATGTTTAATGGGAAGAAAAGTTGAAAATTGACATCGTTCGCATTAACCGGTTGGAGAAAGTTCCTGCACTACTGTGCACGATGGGTAAATAGTCCATATGAATATAGATATTATAAAAAAAAAAAAAATTTTTGACAAACAATTACCCAAAAATTGGTCTGTTCACGAACTGTGTAGTTTTAGAGCTTAGCAACAACCAAATTCGGATTCAGTACCATTGAAAACCCTTGTACGTCAAATTTTATGCGGTGCGGAGATGGGGACCACGGGACCCAAAAAATAGATCTGTTTTCAATACCCATCCCATGGTCTATTTATCATTAAACCTGAACACCTTTCAGTGTTTATGAATTTGACAATCCTTGTTGTACATCTCATATGGTTTACCTTGTATTATTAACTGTAACATGCACTCAAGTTTTCTCGTCCAGTAGTTTTCCCATTTTGGGAGTCGGGTTCCCCGTTTTTGGTGCACACTTCCCATGCAGTGAAACGTTTATTTTTTCATGTATGATCCCAAAATGGCCGAGCATAGGTGGACTGTAGTTGCATTTGATGTCAGTGCGAGGGGTCTGTTATATTTGTTTCATTACATTATGTTACATTTATACTATTTTATTTAACCTAAAGGTGGCAGTAATGGACCATTCTTATGTGGTAAAGAGACAACATTCGAAGGTGGAATGAGAGAGCCAGCCATTGCATGGTGGCCTGGAACAATCAAAGCTGGACAGGTATGACAAGGTCAAACTAGATACAATCCGGAAATGTTTTAGTACTGCATAGTGTACATGGACATGGTATTTAAAACACTGGCTTGTACATGTTATACCAAACCGTTTCAATTGTTCATCCTCCCAACAAGCATGCCTCAAATTATGTGGTTACCCTTATACGCCATGAACTAACAGGGCAAGCCATTTTGTGGAGTAAAATTTTACTCCACAAAATAGCCGACCATGTTACATGTAGTTCGTGAAGTAAAAAGGAAAACCATGCAATTTCGAGGCATGTTTGTGAAGATCATTATATTCTACTTTTCGAACATCTTTCTTTCCATACCAATTTCATAACAAAGTGTTTCAAACGCTTTTCATAGACCAACTCAACCAATCCAAGGCAACGTGTCCCTTGAAGTAAAGAGACAAGTTTCTGACGGGATTTCTTCACAAAGAGTTTGATGCATTCCAAATCTTCTTCTCAAATGAAATTTTTGTTACAAAGATTATTTTTGTACCATCATTTTTCGGAACACAAATCTGATAGCTATAAAAAGCCACTCTAGGTAAAGGGCTACAAGAAGAAAAAGATTAAACATGAAAATAACTCTAGAGAGCTTGAGGCAGGTATTGATATTCCTCGTAAAACAGTCTAGATTGTAGGAGGGGGGAAACATCCACCAGGCAAGGAGTTCTAAAAGAGATGCAGTTTGTGGAATAAAGCTGTTGGAGCGACTCTTTGTTCTACATCTCAACAAATCAAGAATATATGGGTGAGAATGAGCAGAAAGTCTGGTTCAAGCTCAAACACCCTAATAGCAGGAACTAGGTCGGACACACTGGTGGCACATGTACCATGGAAATATCTGTAGAAAAGACAGGGGCCGGCTACAGACCTACAGTGGGAAAGAGGTTGTAACGATGACCCTAACACTTCACCAACAAGATTAATAATATGCTCTTGCACCCTATCTAATAAATATAAATGGGATTCCCTATATCTGCAGGTATCCCATCAGTTAGGAAGCATCATGGATCTATTTACTACGTCTCTGAGTATTGCTGGATTGAAGCCACCTTCTGATCGGATTATTGATGGCACTGATCTCCTGCCTCATCTTATCAATGGAACCGTTGATCTAAACAAACCAATTTACTATTACCGTGGTAATGAGATGATGGCTATACGGATTGGTTTATACAAGGCACACTACTGGACATGGACCAACTCAATTTCAGAGTTTCTTGAACGGGTAATGTTGTCTAGCTTTTGGGGGAAATTATTCTACCGTTGTACCTTTCTAAGAAATTCTTAACTTTGACATTAATCTGCAGATAGACAAAATGTTGTTTAATATATTAAGGTATTTGTGCACCTACCCCAGCATTGGCAGCAATCAAACAACAAACGGGTCAAAAGTCAGTATTTGAAACATGAAATTGCTAATGAGAATCCTTATTTGATGTTACCTTTTCATTCATTAATACTTCAGTTTTAGAACCAAGGAAAACGTATACTCAAGAAGCTATAACAAATAAAACTGCGAGTGGGCTTGGAAATGTTTTCATGACGGGCGTTTCTGTTTCTGTGCTGCATTGTGAGCATGTCTATCTGGCCTCCGAGGGACAAATGCTTGGTTGCTTACTGTAATGTCGTGATTTGCCCTAAATGATCTAACTACACACATTCCGTTCCAACAGAATAAATAAGTTGTGTTTGTGTTGAAATTGAAACTACAGTATGTACAAGAGGGATTGCATCAAGTATGTTCTTTTCTTTCTGTGCTGGTTTCAGGGTGTAAATTTTTGTCGAGGAGAAAATGTGACAGGAGTGATGACTCATGAGCAGACCAATCACAGCTCTTCTCCACTTCTCTTTCATCTTGGTCGCGACCCTGGAGAGAAATATCCTATCAGGTACAGATCGACAGAAATAAATCAAATAGGGTCTTGCTATATAACAACGCAGTGGAGCTCTGACAAACTTTCATCAGGTCCCTTTGGTTTTTAGAAACTAAGCTTGGGCGATATCTCAATATTATCTAAAATCGCGATTACCACATCAGCTAGATATTTATTCTGGTAAATTTATTCACTGCCCTTCGTTAGTTCTAGTACCCACTGAAATAACTCCTCTGAAATTGTCACTTGAAGCCATGTTTCACTTCTACACAGCACCAATAGTAAACATACAGGTTCACAAAGAAATGTGAGCTTTACCATAACTTGTGCATTGCCTCAGTAACATTTTGCATATAGCAGTGTACATCTTTCCCGCCATCTTATGATCTTTCAAGTTTTAGAGAGGATTTTGTTTGTATTTAATTTGTTCCTTCTATAATTGTTGACCTTAATTACCATTTTAAAGAAAATAGGTTTTTTTTATTGAGTATACAGTTTGTCAGAATTCATTACCTGATTATACATCACTTGTCAGGCCAGTTGAGAAAAAAAAATACATTAGGAGACAAGACAAGATTGAGGGTATTCCTTTTGGAAAAGTGGATGGGGTTTGTCAAATGATAAACTAGAATAAAAAGTTACCTATACACTGTATATACTGTACTCTGAATGTTATAGCAATGCATTCTACTGAAGTCATATTTGATGTTTGTGTTTAGAGTAGGCAATTCCTCATAAAATATTAGTACTTTAGGTACATGTAAGTGGAGAGTTTTCATTTTTATGAAATTGGTTTAAGTTTTCATGCCTTTAAAACAGCTTATTTTCTGTGAGTGTTTTGTATGGGTACAATTTAAATTTTCAATATAGTTGTTTGATAAAACTTTTCTGATTGATGAACACCTATATGTGAATGGCCAAACATGGCTAAGTGTTGTTTTCTTTGTTTCTTTTTGGTAGCAATTCAACCCAGGAGTATAAGGATGTAATTATAGGAATAATGAACGTGGTCAAGGACCATAAAGACAAGCTCATACCAGGTGAACCACAGCTCAATATTTGTGATGCTGCAGTACAGGTAAAAACAGATCTCATTCATCCTTTTGTTTTTGTTTATTTTGTCTGTATGCTGTGAATTTGATGGTTTTTAAGCTTGTGACAACTTGATATTTCATTTATCTTTAAAACAAATCTAATGTAGTAGTACTCGCACTAACTCAAGTGCTACTTTTGTACTGTTTTGATGGTTCTCATATACCGGTACTCTTACTCGGATAGCAATCTACTCATACTCAAAGTCCATCTTACTTTTCAATTGTAAAACGATCTGTTCTCTGACTACAATGTTATGTTATAAAGTACTCTGAGTCCAATCAAAATACCACTTCTTTTCCACTCTCCTACCTGTATGCGTACTGCAAGGAGTAGAGGCATAAAACTCATTCTAAAATTGAAATTGAAGTCATCTATGATGTGTTTAAAACAGACATTAATCGTTCATGAAACAAGCACACTAGTCAAGGATTTAGTATAAAAAAACACTCAATGTTTGTATACCTCATGTTGCAGTATATTTGTGTAATGAAGTATTAGTATTCCTGTACCTGGGTCATTCCATGTCAATTCAACACGCTTTTGGACCTGACCCTCACGGATTTAAATGAAATTCGGTGTGCTGATTGGACTCCCTGAGAAATGCCCAAATCCCAAATTGTATGTAATTCGGATCATTATTTTGGGAGATACGGCTTAACGAACTTTTGACTAATTAGCATGACCTGCTACGTTTGGACAATCATATCTCTAAAAGTAAAACACCTACCAAGATAATATTTACATCATTTTGAAGCTCTTGACATGGCCCACATTTGATATAATAAAATCAAAAAATTTCCACGCACCACCGAAAAAATACGCGAAAAATTGTGATGGGCACTCTTACAGTTTTTTTTTTAATGATTTTTTGAACATTGGCTATCAAGACAAAAACCATAAAAACGCATTGTACAACCTACACAATGTACAGTGTACAGAGTATTGTGTGGGAGCGTGTACACGCACATTAAAAACCATGTTACCCTGGTAATAATATGGAGTTCAAAAGTCTATTTCATGACATGACTTAATGAGCTAATTCATTTCATCCCCTTAATTTAATATAGGAGACACTGTGTATCCGACATACTGTATACATGTTATACAATGTACAGTGTACAGAGTATTCACATTTAGTGCTTTAAAAGCTTTATTTAGTGCTTTAAAAGTCAAGTCATGATCATAGAGAAAAATGTGTTGTGACCCATTTAAATCACACAGCAAGAAAAAAAAGAAGCAGGCTTTAGGCAGGTATCATAAAGGTTTATACTGGAGCATCCAAGTCTTTATTTCACTCGAGCACACAGTTTATGCACTGGCTGTCACAAGAAGATATCTGAACTGTCGCCTGAGAAAATACTCTCAACAACTGAAAGTTTTAGCAGTGATCCAGAAGTTCAGGGACCATCAATGTCATCTGCACATCAGGATGTTTTTGTGCAGCCAAATACCGACATGAACATTATCAATGAGGCTATGACAATTATTGGTGTATCTCCCATCATAAGTAATAAGAAAGCTCATGGAAGTTACATGGAAAACAAAGTTAAGAGAATAGAGACAACAATAAAGCAGAAACTTGAAACTGCTGCGGGAAAACAGTTCGGTGATGATGAAAGTGAGATGATAACTCAGTTGAAACAAAAGTTTCATTCCTTGACAAAGAAAAGTGAAAAAGTTCATGTCTTGAGCGTCTTACCAGTGAGTTGGAGTATCAAAAGAATAGCAGATGAATTTGAAACATCAAACTACATGCCAAGAAAATCAAAGAAACTGGTGAATTAGCAGGGAATGCTTTCCATTCCAAATCTTAAGGCTGGAAAATCTCTTTCATTAAAAATGGTGCAAACTGTGAGAGACTTTTACTTGTTCGTGTCCGTCAGCAGACAAATGCCAGGGATGAAAGACTTTGTATCGGTTACTGTTGATGGTGAGAAGAAACATCTCCAGAAACATTTTGATCTTTGTATCTGAAAGAAGTGTTTGAACTTTTCAAGGAACATCCTCCTGAAAGTTTTGCTGAAAATTTGCTGAACTTGGGCTGAAGCAGTGCATCCTTGCCGGATCTAGTGGAATGCATTTAGTTTGTGTTTGTACTATACATCAAAATGTGAAACTCAAAATGTGAATGATTATCTTTGAATTTCTAATGTACATGTATCATGTACACATTACTACACATTACACTGTATATGTACATGTATGTACATGTACATGTACAATGCGTTTTTATGGTTTTGGCCTTGATAGCCAATGTTCAAAAAATCATTAAAAAAAAAATGTAAAAGTGCCCATCACAATTTTTCAGAATATTGTTGCTTACATTTTAAACTTGCAATAAAAAAAAATTTACGCGTTTTGAAAAATACTCATTTTCGCAAATCAAGGTCAAAGGTCAAATTTTCGAGTATTTTTTCGGTGGTGCGTGGAAATTTTTTGATTTTATTTTATCAAATGTGGGCCATGTCAAGAGCTTCAAAATGATGTAAATATTATCTTGGTAGGTGTTTTACTTTTGGAGATATGATTGTCCAAACGTAGCAGGTCATGCTAATTAGTCAAAAGTTCGTTAAGCCGTATCTCCCAAAATAATGATCCGAATTACATACAATTTGGGATTTGGGCATTTCTCAGGGAGTCCAATCAGCACACCGTACTTTAGTACTCTGGTTTTGGACTGGCTATCCGGATATCAGAATACTTGGACACTTGTACTCACTCGATGACACAAGTACTCGAGTGCAACTCGGCTTCCCAAGTACTTGGCAGAGCTTCATACTTGAGTGAAAATCACTTGACAACACTTGTTTACATTGACCTAAAGCAAGTACATTTAGATGAACATCTTTCATCAGATTATAAACATAATTATCTTTAAGTAGGCTTAAATTCTGATTGGTCGGTCCATAGCAACAAGAGTGTTATATAAGCCTTTATTGCACGGCTCATTTCACGACCTGTGTCTTACGTGTGTTATATGTCACGTGCCAAGTTTGCTTGAAGACATTCGGCCTCGTTGGATTTGGGACACAGAAGCGCTATATTTTTACGTATTCCACTCGCGCTTGTGTGATAACTTATAATGACACTATAATTTGAATAAATACTAAATAAATGCGTGCTGGGCTTTCGTGAATCTTATTTCCTATTTTGATATACCTGGCCTGAAGTTCTTTTCTGACATTGTTCTCTTTGGATCACCTTTCAGCTGGGAGTTGCTGATTCTACTTAATCATGAGCAAATATCCTTAGGCTATACGTTTATTCATTTTCATCTGATAACTTCTTGATTGACAATCTTCAAACAAGGTTCTGGCCATCTGCTAGGTAGATCAAAGGTCATTTGTCGCACAACCTAAACAAAATTAGTAGTCAATATGTGACCCAACTCCTTCATTATGTTTTACCTTTGCAGTGCCTTTGCAAAAGTGTTGCACTGTGTACATTTATAAAACTGTTTCAAATTCCCCACGTACTTGAACAAACTATTTTTAATGTAATTTTTATGATGTGTTGAGTGTCAAAGTGTATGGGATAAATGCCTTCAATTTCATTATTTGGAAAGAAAAACCTTCATCAAAAGATTTGTGTTATTTACTGTTAAATACAACTAATATTATAATGATGTTTTGGTTCAGTGTATTTTATAGCTGTATTGAGTTGAACCCTCATAATTTTAAGGCTATCTTGGGTTTCCATTATGTTTTAGTTATCACTACTCTAATAGACAGACCAATCCAGCTTGGTATGTACATGTAGATCCATATGGCTTTTTGGTACGTGAACATGTACATGTATTCACAGGTACTGTATGTTTGTAATTGATTTCGGAATAATGTCTGCAATGTTTCATGTATTAGTTTCCATCGTGCAACTGATAAATCAATGATACTAATAACTATACCAAGCAACACATGTCGACTTATTGTGATGAATTTGCTTTTTCTTGTCTCTTTAGAATTGGGCCCCACCAGGATGTGAGAAATTAGGGGATTGTCTCCCAATACCAAAGTCCAATCCTTATAAGTGTGGATGGCCTCACTAAGCATTGGATACATCTTGGTAAGCTATCCCATTATAGTGATGTGATTCAATGTCAATTAGCAAAATAATAACAAATCTCTCAAAGAGAAGGTTCATGTTTTATAACTGTCAATGTCGCTGTGCAAAAAATGAATCATCCACAGAATATTTTATGAGCCAAATTCAAAATTTATTTTGCCTCAATTTCACAAGTTGGATTTAGAAACATAGGTCAAATTAGAAATTTGCAGGGAAAATTAAAGACAACAATAACTGTGTATACTGGCTTCCCGTTAAGCATCACTGCCAGTCAGGTTTAATGGTCATCATATACTCGGGCACAGACTACACATTATGTACAGGCATAGTGTATTAAAGACACTGGACACTATTGGTAATTGTCAAAGACCAGTCTTCTTCGTTTAGTGTATCTCAACATATACATAAAATAACAAACCTGTGAAAGTTTGAGCTCAATTGGTCGTCGAAGTTGCGAGATAAGAATGAAGTAAAAAACACCCTTGTCACACGAAGTTGTGTGCTTTCAGATGCATGATTTCGAGACCTAAAGTTCTAAAATCTGAGGTCTCAAAATCAAATTCGTGGAAAATTACTTGTTTCTCACAATGTTTTGTACTATCAACCTCTCCCCATTACTCATTACCAAGTAAGGTTTTATGATAATAATTGTTTTTAGTAATTACCAATAGTGTCCACTGCCTTTAACAACTAATTGTCAATGTTTATACAGTTAAACCTTCCCTTACCCATCCTATTACTGAAATAAAAATCACACATTGATTATAATATATAGAGGTTACGTACGTCTACACACTAATTGAAGTCTCATAACTAATCTTCAATCCCAAAAAGGCTCATTAGTTATAAAAATCATCAAAGTCCTGCAAAATCAATTCTACTATGTAGCTACACCCCCATCTACATTGTAAGCGAACCATTGTGTGATGATAGATCCAAGTATAAATCACATATTCTTGTCAAAAGGATGTTGAGGGATCTTAATGCAGTGAATGATTCCTTATCAAAATACTGAGTCATCTATTTTATTTAGAGGTAACAACCTTCTTAGTGTGTATATCTTTATTACAAAAATCCTTTGACCTCAAAGTAGTCCATACAGCAAAAGATTCACTTTATGTAATGTCAGTTTTATTGAAACATGAAACAAAAGAAGACTCTATCTAAAATGAAACACCAGGTAATGTTCTGAGCACACAGAATACAACCAAATGATTTGTTTTCCCAAACTATTTCTTCATAAGGTTGACTGTAGTGTGTAGTTGAATCTGCTGATTTAGTATGTGATGGTTGTATAGGCCCCTTACAATGGCTGCCATCATTACCAATAGTGTCCAGTGTCTTTAATGCCAACATTTTAACAACAAAGACAAATAAATAAACAAATTAATCATACAGAATTATTATTGTTGGATTGAACAAAGACAAATTTACCATCCACCTCCGAGTTTACATGTAAAAATAACAAAATGACCAATCTCACCCAATAATTGCCGAGTCAAGTTCAACCTAGAGGTTCAAATCCCTAAATACCCTAAATATGATTTACAATTACCCTAATCCAGTCAGTCTCTTATGTGGTTTGATACTTGAAACATCATTGCGGAAACTTTTCTTATATTAGTTTATGTTTTATACAAGATAGTTATTTAACTACATACATGTAGTACTTATTTTTTCTACAGTATTTGTCTTTTCCTATGTTAAACAACAGCTTCAGGATAATCCCAATGTTTTTAACTCTTACCCTTTTTTGGCCAAACAGACATCGTAGATGCCGATTTATAACTATTTTACATTTAAAATTTGCATTTAGTAATAAATAATTCAAGTCAAAAAATGCACCTCTCCGCACGCCTTTTTCAGCAGAGAGTCAAAAACGGCATTTATTATAATGACCCCTTGGCATCAGTGGTGATTTTTCCCTAACTTGGTTTGGACACAGTTCTCCAGCTTTGGCAAACTGAGGGTACTATTTTCCACATAAAATAGCCGCCAATGACATCACGATTCCTTTGTCACGCGTGTTTGTTTGACCTCACGTTTTTCTGAACTTAAATTGGCATGGAGTGTATCAGGGGAAACCATTTTTACCATGTTTTAATGTGAGGTACAAGACTCGTTACATGGTTTTTCTGTTTCCTGTGGACTGCATCTATTACATAAAATGTTACAACTATGTATTTCTGAGCATTCTGCGGCTGCTGTTTAACATACTCAAGAGAAGGGATTAAACATGGGTGTTATATGCTATCACTATACCTCAAACATAATCGTGACCGAGAGTCGAGTGCTCATTGGTCCAATCATCATCACGTGTCAGGTGTTAATTCTGCTAAATACCAAGCGCGCACGTGAGTATTCACCCAAGTGGTAAGTGCGCATCACAAGTAATAGCTCCCGGGAGCTATTCTACTTGCCATGCACGCTGCCATTGCGCGCAAGACGTCATCCCAGGGCGCTATTCTCCTTATGCTTTTACAATTAGGGTACTGTTTTGTATACACGCACGAACAGCACTCTCTTAGCGACATCCAACACATGAACAAACTTATCATCATGTGAATTTCGTATCACAGCCATCATTTTCTTTTGCTCAAACCTCATAGTACATATAATATATGAAGTAAAGTAAAATAAATACATGTACAACATGGTTTATTTCTGGTGACTAGTTGATGAGCTCCCCTCAGTATTGGAAGTTGACAAACTATAGTTCCCTTGGCAAACACCTCGGGTAGCCTATATCGACTAGTCACCCTCAAACCATGTTATACTTGTATATTAGTTATCACAAAAGCAATAGTGGAACAAGGAAATATTAAGCGTTTTTTCGTCCCATTTCCAACATGGTGTATGGGACGTACGCATGCTATACTTTCCCCTATTCCATGACTGTGTCTTAACAAACTTATCTTTGAGTGAACTTGATGGGTAGCTTTAAATGGTCCAATTAGCTGAGTCCGAACAGGTTTAATAGAGCAAGGTTTGATATTGACTTTGCAAAATAGGTTGATATCAAACTTGTTAATATGGCTGGACCAAGAGGATTCAAACAATAACAGTTCAAAACCCAACAGTATACTTTTCTTTTAAGGAAGTAGTTTTTTTTATAGTAAAACCTAAATGATACACATATCATTATTTAATGTAACTTTACTAATATTTGTATCATAGGATTCTATTTGAAAATTTTCTTTCAAAATGGAAAGTGTGTTTATTACCTTATTAGTTAAAAAACATGCTATTTTATATCACATAGTATACCCTTTTGTAATAAAACAATCTCTTTGCATTCAAACTTTAAACCAACCTGTAAAAGATTCAAAATGTATAATTTTTGTTAATTCTCATGACAAAATTATTAATTTTATAATTTTATCAAAAAACTGATTCCTCTTTATCATAACTATCACTCTTTGGAGGAATTTAAGGTTCTTTTCTTATTTAAGGTACAATCATGTACGTTTGTATTGGGAAGTTATTATTTGTACATATTCACATCTACATGCTTGGAAGAAGTATCACACATTAAAATATATAGCACTCATTTCAAAAAGTTTTTAATTTGGAGATGATTATGTATTGTAACTAGATTTAAAGGAACATTACAGACATTAGTTTGCTAACAAGACAGTTGCTGGCAGTGTTAGCACTTTTTATATAACACCCTAGCAGATCCTTGCCATTTGATTGGTGGATTGTCCGTCACACGATAGCAAATAAAAGTACTGTTGCACGCTGAGTCACTCACCGTGCTCTTTCGTTCCAACCGAAATGTACCATTGCACGCTGGCAGCGTGCCAGCGTGCACAGCGTGCAATGGTACTTTTTGGATGGAACGAAAAAGCCGAGTAAAAAAAACCATCACTGCGTGCGCGTGTCTTTAGTAATGCAGCAGTGTTACTGCAAGGCATATTATGTAAAATAACTAGCATTCGGCTTCTACAATGAAAAATTGTAGGTCTACGCTTTGTTTGTTTTGAAAGTTGTATCTTTCAATTAAAATGACAAAGATCTACTTGGATGTTATATAAAACAAATAATGAATGTTTTTCATTCGTGCAATGGTGCGAATATTCGTGCAAATATGTTGAAAGCTGGAATGATCCATTCAACTCGGCTCCACCTTGTTGAATGGAACATTCCAGCTTTCAACTCATGAACATATTCGCACCATTGCACTCATAAAAATTCATTATGTGTATAATGTAAAACACCATATACATAAACAAACAAACCTGTAGAAGTTTGAGATCGTTCAGCCATCTGGTCACGAGAAAATAGTGAAAAACTTATCACACATTTTGCATGACATCAATTATTTTTTTTTTTTAAATAAAACGCTCACTGCGCAATAAACTCCACAAGGGAAATTAGTTTTGTTTATTTCTTTGTCATTAACATTAGACCAAGTAAGTTTTATGTTAATCTGTGATCTTAGACGATTGTTTTCTTACAATATCTGTAATGCTCCTTTAACCAAGAACAAGCCCAAGTCATTTACTCTGGCTGAGGTAATGAGCAAATGTCTTGTTCTCCAGTGATTCCAACCCACAACTCAACTCCATGGAATGCAGATGAGAAATTCAGTCACTTATAAAGGTCATTTCTACTTCCCATCTTACATAATAAATTTGGATACAGCATTGTTCTTTGGAAGTTTATATTTATCATTCAATCTCTCTGATCTTTAATAATAGCTAACCCAAGGTAACGTTATTATACCAGCCACTGGTGTGTTGGGCTCAATCATTCTTGTTCCATGCAAGACAGACATCGTAAAAACATTAGCATGAGTCCAAGAGCCACTGTCAAAAGTGAATTTGGATTTCTTTATTTGGATGAAGAGGCTGTGCAGCACTTCTCCTGAATGACTCGTTGTACTGGTTAGCACGTACCCAAGGGGAATCAGGATCCACATACGGTCTCTGCTGCCGGGGTTCAAATCCTAGCTCACTGTCCATGATTTTCTCATATTCCTTCATCTGGTTATTAGTCATTGGAAAGTCATGGCTAGAGGTGGAACCCCCTGGCCCCCCTGTATTGTTGTTTGTGCGTGTAGATGGAAACTGACTGTACTGTGTGTTATATTTGTCCCCTAGTGAGTTCATTTCATGAGATTCTTGGTTCTCTTTATCCATCATGAGCTG
Source organism: Asterias amurensis (assembly GCF_032118995.1). Taxonomy (NCBI): domain Eukaryota; kingdom Metazoa; phylum Echinodermata; class Asteroidea; order Forcipulatida; family Asteriidae; genus Asterias; species Asterias amurensis. Next base: position 8,847,651 of record NC_092650.1, on the reverse strand, counting down.
CACCTGCTGGTTCATCATTCTCCTCTTAGATGCCATTGTCTTAGCTTTCTCTCTTGTCCTTAGACATGAATGTCTGCATGTTACACAGGTTGTTATGACGGTTACAGATACAATAATTCCCATGGTAACAGCCAACACTATATCAACTTTACCATCCATCCAGCCAGTCTGGTCTTTAACTTCTGAAATATCATAAAAGCACATGAACTTTTCAATAGGTTTTAGCATTCTATCGTTTGTAATGTTGTTTAATTATCGAATGCATGTGCAATGTCGCAGAATATCACAAGGTGACTATTTCAGCTTTCTCCAGAGAACGATCAGAGCGTACTGATCGAAACGTTGAGTTGAAACCAACCGTTCTTTTCAGAACCAACCCATTATCATTACATGGTATTACCGCAAACCTTTCCATAAGGTGACTATTCAAATGGAAAATCCAGATTTCACAGAGTGAGTGTAACAGCAGCTGTAACAATGCACGAATGAAGTGCATTTTATCTGTTTTATATAGCTCACACATTGGTCCTTGTCATTTGATATTTACCAACAGTTAACACAAAATACACATTAAAGTGTCTATCCCACACTATGGAAACCAAAAAATAAACTGTTAATGTTTTGACTCCATGGATACAGACCAACCTTGTGCACTGTGATGCAACCTTCCCTTGCCAATTGTTTGGATGAATGAGCCAAAACAATTGCTTTGGGAATGACGCTGAGAATCAGCATAGAAAGTCAATGTACACCGTCCTATATTTAGTTCCATATATGACATTCCAATTGCGGCAGTAAATACATTGCAAACTAAAGGATGATATGTGACATTTGCTCCACCAATCGTGAATAAGGATCTATGTGTGACTTTTATAAACCTATCAACTTTGCAGTGTAACATCATAACCTTTGTTTGCAACTCTGCACAGTCTACCCGCAGAACACTCGATGTAATAAGTCTCCTTTGTTATTTATCTGCGCGAGTATGCGTGATTTTTCATGCGTGACCTCAGTTTGAATACTTATTAGTACGAAGGGCGTCTGAAATTCAGTCTTTTTCAGCCTTATTTGAAAAGTATTGACAGAAATAATGTAGACGTACACTGAAATGAAGAGCATATCTGTCGTGTTGTATGAAAAAAATCGCTGCAACTCAAATTTTAAAAAGAGAAATTTGAACGTAAAAAATGGCTTCCAAAAGAAAGAAAACAAGTCACATATCCCTGCAGATGAATAACAAAGGAGATTAGTGTACTGCGGGTAGACTGCAGATTGGTGTATAAGCTTGGGTGAACAATTTGATGTTTGTTAAAATGAATCTAATTGTTTCATTACTGCAAGCACAACACCAATTTGAAACAGGGGTCTTCCATTTTGAATCTAAGAGCCCAAACACAAGCTTTAAGGCACAGACAGTTCATTACATTGATGAGGGTGCAGTCATCCTTTAAGTCTAGCACTTACCACACATTGAAGCTTCTTCATCAAAACCAAAACTCCAGCAGTTCTCTCTGCCATTGCATACAAGAGACTTGTTTAAACACATGTATGGTCCACATGGGAATGAGTTGATTTCATCACAAGGTCCTGTGAAAAGATCAGATTGAAAATCCATAAGCTCATTTTACTTTATCCAATGATTTTTTTAAACAAAGATCTCCATAATCACATGGATCTCCATATTCTGAGACTATTCATTATCAATGTTTAAGCTGCAAAATTATTGATTAATTTTGTTTTATCATCACACTTTACACTACAGTGGCAAAGCTACTACATGTATAAGCAATCATTAAAAGGTACAAAGTAAAACTGGCAGAGAAACTAAACATTGTGCCTAAAGTTAACAAAATAGTTAAGATCTTGATGGTTTGATTTTCACTTTTGACTTTATCAATACAGGAATTCCCATGATCTAACTACATATAATATTGCAAATGTTTATCTCAAATTTGACAAATTTGACTTATTTGATTCAACTGATTTAAAACTCAAATCAGGTAAAACTTACTGTCTGTATATGCTGTAAACATCATGTTCACTTTGTTGTATGCACTTTGGTTGGATGCCACAAAACGAACGAACATACGATTGCTGATTGTCATTGCTGCGGGCGCTGTTGTACTGCAATACTCGCCTATCAACCACTCTTCTGCACTATACATGTCATAAATCATGATGCGGTTTTTCATACATTCATTTTTGTTGTTTAGTTCGAAGTCATAAAATTTTATCAATATCTGTTGAAGAAAAGAAAAAAGAACATTAATATTTGAACATAATTGTAGAAGTGCTCTGCCCCCTTTCAATGAACAGTGTACCTTATCAATAGAACAAATAACCTTTGTTTAAAGGCAGTATTTCTTATGCACTTTGCCTGTGACGTCACTTCTGCACCATTCTAGTTTAGTTATAGATTCCACCATTGAAGATTGAAGATTGAAGTAGACAAGTTGTTGAAAACCAGTATTCTCACTTGTTGTATAGACCTTTCTTTTGCAACGTCACAGCCCGAGTTTTTGCCAACCCAGATTGAAAACTATGGAAAGCCGTAAGTGCAAATTAAGAAAAGATCGCTATTTTTGGTAGCAATGTAATCAAATTTGTTGATTTTGTTAAAAACAAAACAATTAATTATGAGAGGTATTTTATTTAATTGAAAGTTTGCAGAAAATGCTGAATTTGGTTAAATCATCTGTTTTTAAGATTTAGTGTTTTACTAACATTCGGCCGACCATGCCAACCAAAGCGGTTTGTTTATCAACAAAAGAAAGGTCTATAGAGAGAGGTTGCGTGATCCCGTTATGCGCGCCGTCGGCCATGTTGAGTGGTAACGCGTCGTCTGCTCGCAACAGCAGACGCACGTTTGTAAACGAGAAAGTTGTTTTTCTCCGATAGACAAATATTTGGTGAAGGTTTTCTTTCAGTATTTTATTTGGTAAAACAATGAATTAGATCAAGCACATAATATTAACTCCGGATAATGCAAGTCAACGCCGGTCGATTGTTAGAAAATACTAAACGAATTTTAGTTTGTTAAAACAACAATTGTTATAAAACAACAAAGATCCATATGAATTCAAACCTGCCGACTGGTCTCCAAACATGGAACTTTTCTCAGCAGTATCATAGCCAGATATTATCAAATACTGTTACTCTGAGCGCATTTAAGTCCATTGATGCACCAAATTGGGTGGGTGACGGAGGTTAAGGGGCACATCGAGGAAAATTTGCTCGTGAAAGTAAACAAACTTATAGCAGTTTTACTTTTGAGGCCGCACTTATTGCGAAACATTATTTATTTTGTATGGACGTGCCCATGGCTACCAACTACCTACCACATCACGGTACCACCACTGTAGAAAACAAATGATTTTTGTTCAAATCGGCACTCTGGGATTTTAGCAAAATGTTTTCGGCAATGGTGGTGCGGTTTTTTTTTTTGGCTGGCCTTCATCGGCACTCTGGTATATTTTAGATTCAACTATCTGAAGGGGGCGATTCACGTTGACAAAATGCATTGGCATAGATAAGATTTATTTTTTAGATGGTTTATTAACAATACAACAAAAATATTCTCGGCCAGAGGCCGAAAAACATCTGTACATGTCATGTACACATTTAAAAACTTCAATATACAAAAGACAAGATTGAAGAAAGTAAAGATGTCTTAAGCAAGTCAAAATTAAGTTTAAGAGAGTGAAATTAGAGAGAAAACAACGATACAGGCAGTGGACACTATTGGTAATTACTCAAAATAATTATTTCCATAAAACCTTACTTGGTAACGAGTAATGGGGAGCTGTTGATAGTATAAAACATTGTTAGAAACGGCTTCCTCTGAAGTAACGTAATTTTCGAGAAGTAATTTTTGACGAATTTGATCTGCACACACTCGTCCTGGGAAAAAATCCGCCACACACCGGGGTCGACCCAGGGAAGCTAAACGAACGGCCCCAAAATGCATTAGCGGGATGCCGCGCTTCACGCGGCACCCGCTAGATGATGAAAATCCTTTACACAAACATTTCGAAATGTAATGTGGGTGAGGGTGTTATATGCCTCTCTTTATACTTATGCATGGCGTCATAATTCTAACCCAAAATGAAGCTATTGCGCACGTCCGCCACTACTTGCAGTGGCTGCGCCCACCTCGTTTTGGGTTAGACTATACGTACCTTATGCATATTTCTAGAAACTATCAGGCTCCCCCGTGAGCCTTATAGGGGTCTAATATTTTGGGCCTCCTTAACGCTATACGTTTTTCAAATCAACGTTGATAGGTGAAACTGACCGTTAGCCAGCAATAACTAAAGTTTCTTTTGTACTACACTACCAAAACTTTCCCCACACACTCAATATACATTCATAATGCTTGCATTTCCTTTTTAAAAAAACATCGTCAAAAAATGACATTTTCACGTCCCACGATACATAGCGTTGCTACAGCACTATAAGTAAAGCGAGTTTTCGGAACATGCTTTTAGTTTATTCTCATCTGAATTGGTCTCGTAATTTTTCTGGTCAATAGGCTGCGCGTTACGGGAGCACTAAACGTGAACGTGAAAAAAAGTGCTTTGTTTACACTTCGGTCTTCAATTGCATCTCGCGAAATTTTAACGACAAACGACACAATTTCTGACCGCGTTCATTTTCACGCTGCTCTAGGAACAAACCTCCAGACATCCCATATCTCTGGAACCCTATATTGTACAAACTAAATAAAAGCGATAAATTCGTCCTCACTCCTTAATTTTCTGTAACTTATTTCACTTTCAGAAATCATGACAAGTTATTCTTAGGGTTTGTTAGTACAGTTTGGGTCAATAGACAAACTCCTAAAAATGTACCCATTCATACCTATGTTGGTATCTAATTCGATTTTATTTAATTTTTTTATTTATTTTATAACTGATAACAGCCAAAGAAAGCTATTATAAAGGGTCGTTGGCCTTTTTTTTACGGTTGAGTGATTTCCATCACAATAGACTACTAGTAAAAAGTTGTTGATGAGGCTACGTAATTGCTTTAAAGACACTAGACACTATGGTAATTGTGTAAAAAGTGGTTGATGAGGCTACGTAATTGCTTTAAAGACACTAGACACTAGACACTATGGTAATTGTCAAAGACTAGTCTTCACTTTGGTGATCTCAACATATGCATAAAAAAACAAAAAATCTGTGAAAATTTAGCTCAATCGGTCGTCGAAGCTGCGAGATATTAATGAAAGAAAAACACCCTTGTCACACACAGATAAGTGCGTTCGGATGCTTGATTTCGAGACCTCAACTCTAAATCTGAGGTCTCGAAATTAAATTTATGGAAAATTACTTCTTACTCGAAAACTACATTACTTCAGAGGAGCCGTTTTTCACAATGTTTTGAACTATCAACCTCTCCCCATTACTCGTCACCAAGTAAGGTTTTATGCTAATAATTATTTTGAGTTGATACCAGTAGTGTCCAATGCCTTTAAAAGGTTGACTGAATCTCAATTCTATGTGGTTTACCTTTGACACACCTTCCACGTCTATCTGCCATGTGCAGTCTATTGGAGCATGTTGATCTGTGTGACGAATAAGATCTCTAGCTTCCTTGACTGAAAACTCTCCATCATACTTATTAGCAATATGGAAGAAACATTCTGTGGGACAAATGAGCAATGTGTAAGAAGCATTCTCTAATACAACATTGAGCAATAAGTAAGAAACATTCTCTAATACAACATTGAGCAATATGTAAGAAACATTCTCTAATACAACATTGAGCAATAAGTAAGAAACATTCTCTAATACAACATTGAGCAATAAGTAAGAAACATTCTCTAATACAACATTGGGCAATATGTAAGAAACATTCTCTAATACAACACTGAGCAATAAGTAAGAAACATTCTCTAATACAACATTGAGCAATAAGTAAGAAACATTCTCTAATACAACATTGAGCAATATGTAAGAAACATTCTCTAATACAACATTGAGCATTATGTAAGAAACATTCTCTAATACAACATTGAGCATTATGTAAGAAACATTCTCTAATACAACATTGAGCAATATGTAAGAAACATTCTCTAATACAACATTGAGCAATATGTAAGAAACATTCTCTAATACAACATTGAGCAATGTGTAAGAAACATTCTCTAATACAACATTGAGCAATAAGTAAGAAACGTTCTCTAATACAACATTGAGCATTATGTAAGAAACATTCTCTAATACAACATTGAGCATTATGTAAGAAACATTCTCTAATACAACATTGAGCAATATGTAAGAAACATTCTCTAATACAACATTGAGCAATATGTAAGAAACATTCTCTAATACAACATTGAGCATTATGTAAGAAACATTCTCTAATACAACATTGAGCAATATGTAAGAAACATTCTCTAATACAACATTGGGCAATATGTAAGAAACATTCTCTAATACAACATTGAGCAATATGTAAGAAACGTTCTCTAATACAACATTGAGCAATGTTGCAGAAACATTAGGACTAAGAAACATGTTTCAATTGAAATGAGCAGTATTGCAGAAACATACAGAAACAAATGAGCAATATGGAAGGTTCTGTGTTTTAATCATGACAATATGGACCGGAGCTCAAAGAAAAAAAAACTTGTAATAACTTTAAGAACACTGTAGAATCCCTTGAGCAAAAGTGTTTATATTTTGAATATATAAACATGTAAATGAATATCAAGGACAGTAAATTTCTGAAATGTCAAGTCATAATAACCTGCAGGTAAGAATGGTTGTCAAGTTGGTACATCAATCTCAAATTAATGGCTGTATATATTCTCAACATTTCTAACAATCTCGAATGCTAAATTCCTTGGTTTTAGGATTCAATGAATTCTGGATCGGGCAAAACCGATGCAATAAAAACAGCGACAAACCAGCTATTTATAGAAAGTGCAAGAAGGTGCACTATGGATAGCACTTCCAGTCAATTAAAACAAAGACTCTTTCAGTGCCATTTTTTTATAAGCTAAATTTACGTGAGTGAAAATAAAAATTGAATGCATAAAACATTGAAATTATTTACAATTAACAATGTTATATTTTACTCTGGTAATATCTCAACAGTTCAGATTTTAAATTGGGATATCAGACAGGGGGGATGGCATTTGTCAATGTTCTTTTCAAATTTTTGATGATTCTTAAAATATCAAAAGCGACATTTTTGGAAATGTGGATATTTAAAGAAAGGGACAACGGAATTTTTTTCCCCATCAAACTATCCCTGAAATGATTTTGTTATTCATTATTCAGTAATTTTCTCCAGTCAAAATGTATGCTGCCTATAAACTTTGCAAATATTTGAGCAAATAGGACTTCGGATTACATCATGTCTAAGATTCATTTGTTCCAAAGTAAGGGCTTGACTGAAACAGCCAATTTTGTGTCGTTTTTTGTAACTTTTTAACAAAAATGTGAATCTTCAATTGAAACTAAAAACCAACTTTTGCTTTATAAAGGCGGTGGACTATTGGTTCATACTCCAAATAATTATTAGCATAAAACCTTACTTGGTAACGAGTAATGGGGAGAGGTTGATGGTATAAAACATTGTGAGAAACAGCTCCCTCTGTAGTGTCATAGTTTTTGAGAAAGAAGTAATTTCCACGAATTTGATTTCATGACCTCAGATTTAGAACTTGAGGTCTCGATATCATCCATCTAAACGCACACAAATTCGTGTGACAAGGGTGTTTTTTCTTTCATTATTATCTCGCAACTTAGATGACCGATTGAGCTCAAATTTTCACAGGTTTGTTATTTTATGCATATGTTGAGATACATCAACTGTGAATGCTAGTCTTTGACAATTACCAATATAAGTGTCCACTGCCTTTAACGGTTGGCAACCCCACTCCATGACAGGGAGATGATAGAAAGGGAGATCTAGTTCCATTGATACGATCAGCAAGGTCGATGCTTACCTTCAGGTCTAGGTGTCTCGGTTGGTGGAGCTGATGGATAACAAACAGAACAGTCAGTTATACGTATTTTAATAGAAACTAGCGCGGCACCCCGCTAGATGATGAATATCCTTTACACAAATATTTCGAAATGTAATGTGGGTGAGGGTGTTATACGCCTCTCCTAATATTTATGCATGGCGTCATAATTCTTACCCAAAATGGAGCTATTTCGCACGTCCGCCACTACTTGCAGTGGCTGCGCCCACCTCGTTTTGGGTTAGACGACGTACCTTATGCATACTTCTAGAAACTACAAGGCTCCCCCGTGAGCCTTATAGGGGTCTAATAGTTTGGGCCTCCTTAACGCTACACGTTTTTCAAATCAGCGTTGATAGGTGAAACTGGCCGATAGCCAGCAATAACTAAAGTTTCTTTTGTACTATACTACCAAAACTTTCCCACACACTCAATAAACATCCAAAATGCTTGCATTTCCTTTTAAAAAAAACATCGTCAAAAAATGACATTTTCACGCCCCACGATATACATAGCGTTGCTATACAGCACTATAAGTAAAGCGAGTTTTCGGGACATGCTGTGTGCCAAAAATCTAATTTATCTACTGTTTTGGGGGCGTTTTTTTTTTTGGGGGGGGGGGCGGTAAGAGCGTAGGCCTATGTTGCGTTTATTCTCATCTGAATTTGTCCTGCAAACTTTCTGATCAATAGGCTGCACGTTACGGGAGCACTAACTGTGAACGTCAAAAAAGTGGTTTGTTTAGTGTCGCTTTGGGCTTATTGCATCTCGCGAAATTTTAATTTATCTACTGTTTTGGAGGGTTTTTTTCGGGGGCGGTAGAACCGTAGGCCTCTTTTTAGTTTATCCTCATCTGAGTTGGTCTTGTAAACTTTCTGGTCAATAGGCTGCGCGTTACGGGAGCACTAAACGTGAACGTGAAAAAAAGGATTTTGTTTATTGTCACTTCGGGCTTTTGCATCTCGCGAAATTTTAACGACAAACGACACAATTTCTGACCGCGTTCATGTTCACGCTGCTCTAGGAACAAACCTCCAGACATCCCATATCTCTGGAACCCTATATCGTACAAACTAAATAAAAACGATAAATTCGTCCTCACTCTTTAATTTTCTCTAACTTATTTCACTTTCAGAAAGCATGTCAAGTTATTTTAAGGGTTTGTTACGTCCAGTTTGGGTCAATAGACAAACTCCTAAAAATGTACCCCATTCACCCGCATGAGGTCTTTTTTGTTAATATTATCTCCAGTAACCAACCCGACGGGCCGATTGCTAAATTAGGCTACAACATGGATTTGGCAAAATGTACATTCTGAGACCTGACCGACCCACTGCTCTAACCAATTTTGTGAATGGACTTATTCAAAAGGAAACTTAATGTCGTTTTGCTTAACAACTTTGACCAAATGCAAAGTTATTTTTTACTGCTTCAAAACAGCCTTTGACGTACGTGTATAAGTTTCACAAACTTCCGTGATGGGTTGACTCTGAAACTGCAACACTATACCTCCATGAACAGACCGTATTCTAAAACTGTATTCATGAACTCATTTGAGTTTACTGCCAAAAGATAGTGTCCATAGTTTAAAAACAGGAAGATACGTTTTGCATCAATAGTGCAATTTCTGTATGGAGATTTTTGTAAGTCCAAGGTCGCCACCCACTTTGAACCTAAAGTGGTCCCACGGCGACCTCCTTCACCAAGCAACAGGTGGCCTGTCTCAAACCCAGACAACACACCACTCACAATACACTGACCAGAATGTAAGGAGAGGTTAGGCTCTTTGTGTAAGGCCCCCAACCCCAACCCCAAAATGTTATTTATTGTGAAGTTCCCTTAGACACCTTCCAACCTGTATAGCCGGCCCTACCCAATGTTCCCAAATTATTAAGCTTCCGTTTGATCCCATCCTTGTCCATCATGATAATTCTCATGCCGTTTGGAAGTGAATGCTTTTTTATAAATATTCTCCATTTTATCTTTTCAACAAATGAGTCACCCGCAGAAGGATTTCTATGAAGTCTAATAACAACATCGACCAGTGGTTGACACATGGTCGCCTGCGAAATCAATCTGTGAGTTACTTCATTTAATTCATTCAATGCAAATTCGTGAGATTTGTTTCGGTTTTGTCCTGGCACCCAGCCTCTTCGACCCTTTCGACCCTGCGCGGCAATGTATGAACCAATCCGGAGAACCATGCTTAGTACAACCTGAAAGTAACCCGACCAAAAAGGGCGGATCGAATGGCGGGTGGGCGGGCAAGGGGCAATGAGTGAACCAATCCGGAGAACCATTTGCGAAACACTGCCCAATGAGTCGCCTGTTTGAAAGATTTCTCGGAAGTCTGGTAACAACTGAATTTGGCAATGTACGGATAACATTTCATGATGAATTCATGTACCCCCCCCCCCCCCATCCCACCCCCCTTAAAAACATGAATTATTGAATAAATAATTTTTCGGGGTAAAATACTCAGTTCAAAGTCACTCGTTTTTTCCTCGGTAATTATTGATCAGGAGCCGCGGCCGTCCGAAGTCATTAACCTAAATAGGCAGTTACTTTCCAACTCTGCTGGCGTTGCAATTGCGAGCACCTTTTCTTTGTTTTGGGGTTGTTTGTGTAACAGAAAGAAGAATCAAGTTCGGGTTTTTGTGGACTTAGTTTTGGATATTCAAGTTATAATTATTATATTTGTATATTTATTACCTGGGATGAATCGAAAATATGCCTCAAATCCAGTATACTCCAGGTCTTCATCAGCTACGAACAAAATCCAGAGGTAGCGGCTTGTGGTGGTGAAATTAATGGGTGCTTTGTCCCCGCAATATTTGCCAATTAACGGCGAGAAGCCGTACCTTCCATCTCGAACCTCAAGGTAGTCGTACACACACTCATCATGATACTCAATCTCGAAATCAGCATTGAAGGTTACCTCAATTACCTCGTTCTCTCCCGCTAAAATGCAATCAAAATACCGTTATAGTTAATCAGGGGGGTGATTGTAAAAAGATCTTTATCTACCAAAGTGATTTAATATATGCAATCTAATGCATGGTCTTGATGAGTTTATGCATTTTGTTTGTACTGCAACTCCACAGACATCCTTGGTCAGTTTGTCATTGAGCGAAATCGTGCTCTTGGTATTGCAAAGGAATATAACTAATTGAATGATCGGTATTTATTAGACCATGTGTTTTTATTACTCTATCAACTTCATGGCTGACAGGTGTGGGAGTCTTTTTGAGGCTTAAGACGTTATAAGAAGGTTATTTAGTTTGATATGCAACAAATATCGAAAGAGCCATAACATTGTTTCTAGAAAAGAAATGGAAATATTTCTACAATGTTGTATAATAAGGGATATTGTTTTACTGAACAACCACCAAGGAATTATTTTAAAAGATAAATCGATTCAAAGAAAGAAAAAAAGGTGGGGAACAGCTTCCTCTGTGTTATACAACCGTGGTAAGTTTCTTATGTAAGCCTATATAAGCATATTGTACGTGTATCGGTTGTCAAATACTCAACATATGCATGAAATAACAAACCTGTGAAAATTTGAGCTCAATTGGTCATCAAAGTTGCGAGATAATAATGAAAGAAAGAAACACCCTTGTCACACGAAGTTGTCGGAGAATATACTTCTTTCTCGAAAACTATGGCCCTTCAGAGAGAGCCGTTTCTCACAATGTTTTATACCATCAACCTCTTCCAATTACTCGTCACCAAGAAAGGTTTTATGCTAGTAATTCTTTTGAGTAACTACCAATGGTGTCCACTGCCTTTAAACGGGTTAGGAGTAAGATCAGTATTCGGAGAAAGTGATTTTTCAACTGCAACCACCTCGTTGGCATTTTTTCAGAAACTGCCACTACCCCCTACCCCACCTCCCGCCCCACCCCGCTGATAATGGCCAATTATGTACAAAACTCCATTACAAATTGTTTAGCTTCTTCACGTAGAGCATGATGGAGGTCGTTCCTCTTCAAACTGTCTAAGAAGTTCGCGTTTATCATTAAAGATGCTATGTCAGATTTTTGGCCGATTTGACCCAAACATTTTTATTTAAACTTCAATAGGTATTTTGATGGGGGTCGAGAAAGTTACAAGCTTTCATTTGAGCCATTGCTCGAGAAAGTCCGCCAATTATTAGTAGCAGTGAAATAAAGTGCTCAAAATCCCGACAATAGTTATATCACGTGACCAATTCTAATGTGTTTTATAAGAAACGTTTTAAATTTGTGTCATGGTTCCTGACCATTAAAAGTAAAAGTTAAACTTTTGTTCGTTAGAGCGGGTGATACTCTTTGAAATGCCACTCACTAAAAAATATATATTTTTTAATGTTTGGGGCAAAAAATCTGACATAGCATCTTTAACCGATGTGTGATGATATAGGCAGTGTACTTTATATAGCCAGCCTTCTCTACAGGTCATCACAAAGTACACGAGAAGAAAACCATCACAGTTTTTCGTTCAAATCGTATCGCTGGTGAGATAACATCCATTAAAGCCATTGGACACTTTCGGTAAACAGTATTGTCCAAAGGCCCACACTTCATGTATCACAACTTGTATATAAAATAACAAACCTGTGACAATTTAGGCTCAATCGGTCATCGGAGTCGGAAGAAAATAACGGGAAAACCCACTCTTGTTTTTGCACGTTTCGCCGTGTCATGACATGTGTTTACTATAAATCCGTAATTCTCGATTTCGAGAATTGATAATTGTTTCAATGTTTTCTTAAAAAGTAAAGCATTTCATGGAATAATATTTCATGGGAAGTCTTTTACCATTACCTTCTGTAAACCCTGCAAGTTATTTGTAAATCTGTGAGCTTTTATTTTGTTTCTGTTCCGAAAGTGTATAATGGCTTTAAAGTGAGGGTACCTATGACCTTAAACACTATACTTTCAACTGCTAGAAAGAATTCACTTCATGGAAAGAGAGTTATTCAAAAACATTTTAATCTGAGTAACGTTTCTGCATAAAGCGTTTCTTATTTATTGCCTATTCAAACTACGGATTAGTCTTCCTCCGTGGATCAAACCACTCCAGATTTTTACAAATGTCTCAAAACGGTACCAGCTTTTCAATTCCACTGGTCGGATCAACCATACCCCCCCCCCCCATACCTACAATCATGATCAAAGTAATCGAACCATTCCAAACATTTCTTTGCCTTTAACTCATTGCCTTTCTGCTGCAAATGAAAGATTTCGATTTTGACGATCATGACAAAATGGTCTGTGAAAGGCATGCATGCCCCCATATAAGGTCGTGTAGTCTCATATACACGCAGACTTATTTTTAACTTTGCAGTTTGCGGAGTGAAGTTTGCGGTTGAATTATTATTAGCAGCTCTCATAAATAAACACCTAAGTAGGCTGAGGTGTAAACAAATGACGATACGGTCATACTCTGTTCCTAAGGGAATATTATTCAGATCAGTTTTTTTCAAATATTACTTTCCCTGACTTTACCTTCAAAAAAATACTGGATTTCGAGTGAAGCCGGGTAGACAGCGGGGTAGTAGAAACTATTGAAGTAGAATTCATCTGGTGGTGTGTTAGTATCAAACAACCACTCATACTGTGTTGCAGACTTATACAATCCTGGCTCAGGGAAGATCACCCGGGGACCATCATCAGCTGAAAGCAACAAGCAAAACAACAGTCTACGGTCAATTTGTAACAATGGCTAGGGACAATGAAAACAACAGTCTACGGTCAATTTGTAACAATGGCTAGGGACAATGAAAACAACAGTCTACTGTCAATTTGTAACAATGGCTAGGGACAATGAAAACAACAGTCTACGGTCAATTTGTAACAATGGCTAGGGACAATGAAAACAACAGTCTACGGTCAATTTGTAACAATGGCTAGGGACAATGAAAACAGGGCTTAACAAGATTGGTTTTAATTTGTTTAAATAATTATTGACATTAATGTTTGATTTAGTATTTTTGATTTTATATAATAAATAAACTAGATAACGATGCAATAAACTTGCGGGATAACATGTGTAGCCTAAATCTTGTCTTGGCCGAGCGTTGATTCAAGAGCCGATGTGATATCGACGTTTCGAACACTCTTCTCAGAGATGAGAAGACGAGCAGACTTTGGCAACCGTTCGGAACGTCGAAATGTCGATGATCCTCTTTCTGAGCCAACACCTACCGCACACCGGCACGTATACATTAAAGAGTAAATAAGTTGGTGGTTCAGCAAGCCCTATAAAGAAAATAACCCTTATCACATGGTTCACTATCACGCATGAAATTATCACAATTATTTCGAACATTTAAAAAGATTCTGTTTGTTAAAATAAAAACACAACGCTAGATTAGTAAACACTATATTATAAGAAGTGGGAAAAAGTGTCAAACGGGTCGACTTACAAGGTTAAATCAAATAAATAAAAGAGCCGCATGATGTAGCTGGGGACGATTCAACATTCTGGCTCAACCAAGAGCTATCAGCAACAACTTATGCCAACCAAAGGTAGCACCAAGAACCCACAAGTTGCGCTTGCAATGTAACGGAAACTTGGATCGATTACACAAAGAGTTACGATTGATCAGATTAAGCTCTGTATCGATCTTAATTGCTAAGCAAAGTGTGATATCACAATCACTATGGTAATACTGACAACCCGTCTCAAGATGAATCTTGCTTTGTGAAATCGGCCCCTGACGTTATAACCAGGGATAAGAAAGCCCTGTAGAACGTCAGACTCCGTACATGCAGTGGTAAACGGAGACTGGCGCCATAGACCTTTACCACGGTGTGGTTAGCTTGATTTAACTCCAATCCAGCTCATTGTATAACCCAAACTGAGGCTGGACGAATCAATAGTCTGGTGCCATGCAATGATTGTTAGCATTCATTACTGTTATGGAAACAGGGAGACATGGCAAAGGTGGTGACAGCGTGATAAAGGTCTATAACTGGCAGTCAGGGTGACTCAGTGGATTTTTTTCTCAATGCCTTTCACCTCTGTTGGCCCCGGTTCGAGCCCAGACCTGAGCATTACATGTGGAGATTGGGTTTTCTAGTCCCTGAACGCGTGGGTTTTCCCTGTAGGTTCGCCTCTCCACGTCTAAAACTAAAACGTCTTTATTGTCTTCACAACAAAAAGTTTGTGATGTGTTTCCATTAGGACAAGTGCGGCTGTATAATTCAGATTCAGAAAACCATGCAGGGCTATCCAAGGAACCACGCCCCCACAGTCTTAACACAAGAATTAGGTAAAGTGACCACTCACCTCCATCCTGACCACAGCAACCAAGGATAATCACCAGGAGTAGCACTGCAAATATATCAAAAGAGAAAAAGAAAATCATTTGATTTTAAATATTTATCTTTCAATATGCCTTGATGTACAGAGCTAGCTCTTTATAGGCCTTTTTAGTAGAATAAACACTGTATGGTTTGGGTGTACAACAGAATTACCAATAAACCAAATTCTTTTGTTGTTGAATGTACTCATCATAAACTCAAAACTGCTTATAATAATATGGACTATCTCGCGCCAATGTAGAGTGATTCATACTCCAAACTGTCAGAGTATGCGCAAGTCATACACAACCTCTTGTTATTGTCATAAAGATGCAAACAATAACATTTCGAAATATTCCTTTAAATGAAGCCCCCCCCCCCCCCCCAGCTTTCACAAAAATTCATTAGACACCTAAACTTGTATCTACCCACTTTCAACGATTATGTATAACGCGTTTGTTTTAGTTTTTGCAGGGTGCTTTTACTGTTGGCACACAACTGCAATATTATTGTTTCAGGCAAAAACAACAGCATAATGTTGTACTGTTGTTCTACAGTATAAAAAAATGTGAAGTGTGGGCTTGAGAGTAAAAATGGTCTGGCTTGAACACGCCCACACAGTCATTTTGTGTTTTCAGTTTTAGAGAAAACATGATTTGTCTTTAGTACAGAATGTCATTAGAGTGTGTGTTGGTAATTGTGGGCTTACAGAGGGGTCCTTATTGGGTCTTTTACACAATTTGGAACTTTTTGAAAAGGGACAAATTGAACAGCAATGACACCACCAACCGGACCCGGTTGGTTGTACCGTACTCTTTTTGTGCACACCTTTTGGAGACTAATGGTAAAACAAAACGTGGATTACAAAAAAAAACCTCTAAGGCGGAATTCTAAAGACCGGGGTGCTTCAAAAGGAAATGTGTGTACAAAGTCTATACGATACCTAAATCTAGCTTCTCATTGCACGGGCAGCATTCGTTCGCCCATGGCATGTCGCATGGCACATCGTAATGTTAATCATGTTTAATAACCAAAGATCTCATTGTTTATGCTTTGATGGTAAATCCCGTCTACTCGTTGGTAATCTGTTTGGATAGATCTAGGCGAGAGAACAATTTTATTTGCATTCATTTTGAAAGCAAGACCAACACGCTTTAGATCTCAGTCTTTGTTTGTACTATGAGTAACCAGTTGTTCGAATAGTAGGTCTACCGGTAGATAAAAATCTATCACGCAATTCCATGTTATAATGGAATAACCATTGATATTACATGTCACATGCAATTTTTAACATAAGAAACGTTGTCTTACCCCCATATTTTATTATTGATTGTATTTCAATTATAAGTTACTGTTATTTTTTAATTTCATTACCTTAAGCATAATTTTGTTGTAAGCGCAGTTTACACACGCTGTTTATACTCAAAGCTACACAAATTGGCGTGTTACCCAAAGTTGATACACAACAATAATTTGTATCCTGGAGTTAAAAAAAGAAAATTGCTCGAAGAAGTCAGTACCCAGTTTAGTCGATAACGCTAATGTTGAACCAATATTAAGCGGGGTCCTTAGAAGCGAATTTTCTTTGATATCTACCTCCATGATATAATCATGAATTTAGTTATCAAAGGCAAATTTTTGTTGACAGGTGTTCATACTCGTCCATAAGAAAATATTTACATTAAAAGTACAAACAAACTGTAATAATTAAAACATGTGATTTCAACAGTAAACAGGCAAATTTTTGTTGACTTGTGTACATACTCGTCCATACGAAAATATGTACATTAAAAGTACAAACAAACTGTAATTAAAACATGTGATTTCAAATGTATACAGTTTCAATTTAACACAAACTTCCACGAAAGCAAAGTATATGGATTCTTGTCGTCTATTAACAAAAATATCGGACATGATGTGGACATAATGTGTATGCATATAGCAAGTATGCCTGTCTAGTGATTGTGTGCTAACATAAGTAATACAATTGATCGTAGAAATTAACGATGCATGACGTATATAGAAACGTACATGAACTTATTATAATGGGCATTTACTACGTGAAAAGAAAGATAAACCGTTTAGTCTTTGTTTTTGAACACCGGTACGTTGGTCCAATGCTATGCCAATGTTGGGCCAACTTTGTCCCACGTCTATGAGCAAAACATAGGGGTCAACACTGCTGGTGGTCGCTGAGGTCACGTGCGCGTTTTTTATGCACAGATTTTGTCCACGGAGCTAATGCGCTGCTTCACAGTGTGACGTCATATGCAATGGACCAATATATTGACCCCTTGAACTGACGTCATATGTCGCCTATAAAAAGTGCATGCGGGAACAATGACATCCAAAATGGCGACAAAGAATATTTGGATGATAACGTCATACTCATATGACGAGAATTTGGTCAATACGCACCAATGTTGTCTCATATTGCCAATTAAACCCAATAATAACTAGTGCACACAAGCAATGTTTATTTTACTTGTTTCATGGGAAGGGTCATACGAGATTTGCTAATTACATTCACGCGTGCATGCATGGACTACTTCGCAAACATATTTCACGCGCAAAATATCCGCAAAATGAGGTACTAGCTATAGCATTTTACGGTTATCTAACGTGTGCGTAAAACGTTTCTGCAAAGTCCCTCCGTTAAAGTGCAAGATTCGCGCGCACCGGAACGAGAAAACAGGTCAAACGAAGAACATGTCCTATCAAATGATCGTCTAAAGTTATATTTATGACAAAATGTGAACAATAAATATACTCATTATGTTTTATAAAAATTAGTTTCTAGCTTTTATATTATACTTAAATAATTTGTTACTTATTATTGAAAATGTTAATTCTGGGAGAATGATGTTTACCTAGTCTGAACGTTATGGAAAGCCCTTTGGAGTTTAGCGATAATAGACGCAGGAACTGCACGGTAAGATCCCTAGATGTGTTACATCGGCAAGGCAGTTCCACAGAATTTCAGTTTTTACTTTCTGTTTAGTTTCACATAATTTTGCCATATGCTGTTCTGTCAGGAAAAGTCTGCAAATCATTGAGGAAGACATTTGCATTTGCCTCGCGTAGAAAACATCGCGCTGCCGCGACCTAGCAATGGCGGCGCAGCCACAGGCAGCGTGTGCCACTTATGGTGCGCTTGGAACGGTCTACAAGTTTCGTGATCGCGGAGGTTGGCACGAAATTCTATTTTTGTGTGTGCAAGAAACCAGAAGCTGAGGTTAATTTCAGTTCTCGTTTTTAGTTGTTTTACTTTCATATAGTTTATCGCTTAGTACGAAGTAAAATAATTTTCGAAATAAAATCTCACCAACGTAAAAGATTGTTTGGTTTGGACCACATTTATTGTGCAAACATGGCACCAGGCTATTTTTTTTTCGTCCAGCCTCAGTTTGGTTACAATGAGTTAGAATGGAGTAAAATCAAGATGGCCACACCGTCATGGTCTAGTCTATAGCAGAGGAATGGTAAAATACCCACAACCTTAAATAGGGAGATCATTGACATTATCCGTCCCTAAATTAAACATGCCTCCGGCATTAGCCCATGTGTGAAAAATCTCCTCGATTAATGTATTGTATCATAGATCAGAACATGTATGTTTTTCAGTATTCCCGCATGCATTAAGTTAATTAGAAATCAGGAAACGAGCAGGTGTCGATTTCTGTCTTCCTGAATCTCAACTCGATACAAACACAAACAATAATATTATTTTCAAAGCATAAAATATTCTATAAAAAATTGTTACTGAGAGATATCCGAGAGGAAAATAAACTGTTGTGCTTGAATTGAGCGGCATCCCCACAGGACTTCCTTAATTAAGCTGAAGGTATGCTAGGATACACTGTCATTTGAGCTTACGGCAGCATCTCGCGTCTTCAAGATGTCAGGTGATAAGTAGAGACTTTGTGGCTTGACATACAAGATTCATTAAGACATCATGCCAAGAGTAAATCTCTGTCATTATAATTGTCTGTTCAATAAACTCCGAGATTATATCGTATCAGAGGCCTTCTGTATTAATAACTAACCTATTCGGATAGTTATTCAGTTCAAGCCTGTAGCATCAAACAGTGCCAAACTTAATTAATGGCATAATGATGGTTAATTCACGCATAATAATAGTTATTTCACGCTATATGAGCTCAATAATTTGACCTTGCTGATAAAGGTCCGTTTGCTACTTTAAGAATGACGAATTTATTACCACAGTCCATGTTGGTAACTGGTGTCGATATTTTGAGGATTTGCGGCATATTATGATCTCTTCTCCTTTTATCACAGTGAACCTTGGTGGTCTTGTGGTTGAGCTATCTGCTCACTAGAATGTAGTCTTGGTGCAAGACGTTTCTCGTTTCCCTTTCACGCACACCGCGGCCAATTCACCGACAGCGCGCGCACCGACTCACCTGACTTTGGCCGCGGTGTGCGTGAAAAGGAAACGAGAAACGTCTTGCACCAAGACTAACTAGGATGTGGATGATCGTGAGTTTCATCAAACCACACCCAAGCAGCACCTGGGATTCTTCGTGAATGTACTATACATATATACAGTGTCAACACTGCATCAATGAGATACCACCACAAATTTACTAAACGGAAATTATATTGGTATTACTCAACGTAATGATAGAGGTGGGAGACTTGGGGCATCAATATACTGTGGCCTGTTCGAAACCATGGCTTGTGCTCAGGCTTGGGCTCACTCAGTAAGATTGATAACTTGGACGGTGTGTAAGCCGGGACCTTCCAAAGCCTAAACCTTGTTTTGTCTTGGTATATTGTGTAAACAGGGTAAAACATTCTCAATCACGACTATAAGTTTGAACGTGCTCGTCAAATGTACCAGATGGTACCCTTGCCCTGCCATTTACAAGGTCGCGGCTCGAATCCCACCTGAACGGAGCATGTATAGATAGGGTTTTGCACGTCATTCGACTCGAGGCTTTCAGTCCCCCTATAACGCGAGTTTCCCATGCTTTGGGGGTTTCATCACACATCTAAGACTGAAGAAAACAAATCGACGTCTTCTGCTACCGGTATCTTTAGGTCTTTTGGTTTCAACACATAAGTCTTAATGACATAGACCTGTGCACTCCACACGGCCATGGCGTTCCACTTCAACTTTCACTTTCATTTGTACATCATTGGTGCAATTGCAATGTTAAATGTCAAGTGACCGAACGTAGGCCCAAATGGTAGAGTCAAGATAAGAGGTCGTTCTCAATATTACATTAACATTGCTGATGATTTTGAAGGCAACTTTCGCTGCTTCTGCCCACGATGAAAATTTCGATTTAAACTAATACCGAAGCTTCTTTCCATGTGTGAGCAAAACTTCCTGTGTCTTCCAAGGTTTATATTCTGCCAATACCTTGAGTATACGTCGAAGATTATAAACTAATTTTCTCTTCTCGAAATTAAATGTTTGCTTTTCTTTTTGGCTATTTTAATTATTTCAGTGATACCTCAAAAGAATGTTGACATCATAGCCGAATCACAAAATCAAGTGAGATAAAGAAGCCTCTTTCAACGCGTCTCCACATGAGACTGTAGACAGTTGATTAGATGTAATTAACTTAGTGAATTGCCGGCTGTCCTTTTCATTCTCCTCCTACATAGTTAAAATGGCGCATCAATCAATCATCAAAGAGCCAGCAGACTCTTGCAATCGTTATAAGCCACTCATCAAGCACGGATATAGGTACCAAGGTAATCATTCATTAGTCTCGGATTTATTTAGGAAATAACGTGACTGTGACTAATCTTCAACTGTAGTATTCCTCACCATCAGTGCTAGCAAATTAACCTCCCGCTTTCTATCATTAATACAATCAATTATTAAGCTGTTTAGAGGAAGACCGGAATAATTAAATGATAAATCACAGAAAGGTGTTTGAACACTAGCGTTTGTTTCCTCCGAACAGATCAATGGGCGTTGGTGGTAATAGGTGAAAATTGAACGTCTGATACAGCGTTCTTTTATTTCGACGGACCCCCCTGTAATAAGCCTCGTTAAAATGATACCCTTATAGAGAAAGTAACGTACCAGTAACGCTTATAGAAAGCACACGAGACAACAGAAGCCTCGAAAACACACTGAAAAGTGGAAAGACAAATATATTAAAAACAAATTATCAAAGCTGTTTTATTATGATACCTAAGAATATCTAGACCCCCTGTTAAAAAAAAAAAACGCCAATTGCCAGCTCGCAGGGACCCGTGCTACGCAAAGACCCTGTTTTCTCTTAGCAAGCAAGCTGGCTCAAAAGGTTTTTTTCAGGGCGATGTGTTTTATTTTAATTAACCAATTAGTCTTATTGTGCTGATAGTTTGATGAGTTATAATTTCAGTGTTTGGCACTATTTTTGGTGTCCGCGTTTTGACGCATGCGTTTGCAATTTCAACGCGCCAAAAGTCACACAACGCATGCAACCCATTTATATAATATATTCTATATCTATGATGCAACCTAATAAAATCGCGTTCAATAAAAGTGATGAGCTATGAGCTTGAATGGACCTAAATTATTTTACTATAATTAATAATAGAGATAGACGGAAAGGGTGTTTGTGTTTTAACAGAATCTTAGCGTGCAAAATCTGTATAATATAGTCGCATTATGCACGCTGTTGAAAATGTAGCTGCGTACATTTAAGCAAACGTGAACGTGAACGTTAACCTATTCATCGACTTAGTTACTTTAATCATGGAGGTACCTCCATCCTTTAATTGAAAAGGGGTTTTCTGAGTTGAAAGGAACTTCCTGTAAAAACCAATGATTCGTGCTCGCATTTCAACTTGTTTAAATTGATTGCGCGGTTTAGCATACATAATTTGGTTCTCACTCAATCATCTTGACAGGTGCGGTGTTAGGTGGTAAGCTGCAACAATACGCAGGCTTTCAACGTTTTTTCTAAGATATCATATGTCTCGGTTGTTAACATACGGTTCCCTCCCATGCTCAGATCAAGTTATTCCTTTAAAATAAATAGACAGATAATGAGCTATGATAGTTTTCACAATGTATTTTCATGATGGCGCATGTTCCAACGTGTCTGTCAAGAGATATAGACCATGATATTTTCTCATCATAGCCATTGACCCTTAACTTCATCAAAGGAAACTGTCTTTGCAGTCCTCCATAATGTTCACTTCAAATGACACAGAACAAATTCATGTACCACGGGAAATCGAACAAGAAAGTAGGCCTATATACTGCAAACCACTGCAAACCTCGTAGGGCCTATAAACAACGCAAAGCTATAAATCAATTACAGACAAAGAGACTTTCGTCAGTAAAGGAAACTGAACATTATTCTAAACATTGCATATAGTGTGCTGATTAGCATACCCTCCATGATCTCGTTATATCGAATAGTGTAAATGGCGCCCTTTGCATGGTTCGTATTTGGGGGAAGGGGGAAAGGATTCAGATCATCTTGACCGTGTTGTCTGCACTTTGAATAAGGAGTAGAGTGTAATACGAGCTTTATCATTCTACTACACGAGCTTATTGTACACGATCAATGCAGCGTCTGATGGGAACGAATCAATGAGGATGTGAAGTGATGCTCAGCTGCTTAGAAGACCAATCGTCAATCACTACTTATTGAATATTTACACAAAATAGTCAGAGTGCTTCAAATCACATTAAACGCGGAATGAAGCAACTGAGGCGCCTATACTTCTTTGTATAAAATCCCCTAGTCTTGAATCAACTATTAGACGACGTCCCAGGTGAGGAGCAAGTGCAATTGCTTTATCATATCAGGGATGAACATCGGAATAAAGTACGTGCGTGTTTTTGGTCCATGTTTAGGGTTATAAGTTCGTTTTTACGAAAGCCCGTTAACGCTATTGAAAAAATGATTTGTTTGCAAGTATTTTAATCGTCTTGTATTGGGAAGTCTATTAGTTAGCGTAATATTGTTTCTTTGATGTAATGTCTTGTTTGGGGAAGTCTATTAGTTAGCGTAATATTGTTTCTTTGATGTAATGTCTTGTTTGGGGAAGTCTATTAGTTAGCGTAATATTGTTTCTTTGATGTAATGTCTTGTTTGGGGAAGTCTATAGATAAGTCTATAGATAGAACGAATCTTGATAAGATTTGCTTTAATATAGACGCCATTAAAACTACTCATTTTGTACTTGCAAAAAAGCTATTTCGATGGCAATAACGGGCTTTCGTGAATTTGCAATTTGTTTCTTTAAAAGAATTTAAGATTGCGAGGTTCAACATTAAAGGTCGGCTTCCCTACACTGTGCTGTTTTGTGCGCCTCAGTGATGTTGTGTCAGATGGTGGCTTAAATGCGCCAAATAATGATGGATAGTTCCGTCTTTTAGTTGGTATTCTCCGACATCGCTGCGAGTTCATCCAGTCTATCAGACAAACAAACTGAGCAAATTTCATTAAGAAAGGTGACTACGTTTTTGAGCAGACCGAGAGGAAACCGGCTTTTATAATTTACTTCAGACGGACTTTTCCTCTTGACGATTGGTATTAAATAAATGCGGTTAAAGTGCTAATCGCTTGAAAATCATAATAATATTATCATGATAACGGCAGTGGACACTATTGGTTATTACTCAAATTAATTATTAGCATAAAACCTCACTAAGTAACGAGTAACGGGGAGATGTTGATAGTATAAAACATTGTGAGAAACGGCTCCCTCTGAAGTGACGTAGTTTTCGAGAAAGAAGTAATTTTTCACGAATTTGATTTCGAGACCTCAAGTTTAGACTTTTCCTCTTGACAATTGGTATTAAATAAATGCGGTTAAAGTGCTAATCGCTTGAAAGTCGACATTTAATGTCATTTCAAGACTATTAAACATATTTGGTTGAGTTGAGCATAAGTAAGAAGTTCCAAATATTGTATCATAGAAATAATGACATTAGCTATAAAGCATATGAAAATAATGTCAACATCTAAGCAATAAATTGGAAAAGCGTCGAGAGTTAACTAATTGTTAACATTTGTTTTGGCCTACACAGACATAACAACAAACTTCCAGCAATTAGAAAAGTTGGCATCCAATGTGACAATAATATTTAAAGCTGTATAAAGACTTGAAGGGAAGGTATAAGTTTGGTTATCAATCTTAATATTTACAATACAAACGTACTTGGTTTAGAGTACAGCCGCTTTCGCGTCAGTGTACAAAGCATTTTTAGAATCATTTCACTTTATATCATTTCAGATATAAGTTTTATCTCCCCGAGTTTGCATCTGTACATAAACGTCTCTAAGATTGTGTATTTCAATTAACCGATTCTTCTTCCCTTTCATGGACAAAATCACTCCGGGTTTTCTACATGTCTATCAAACACAAAAACGCGACCACCTGAACACCAATGTGCTAGCATAACAAATTACTTGTATAAGCAATTTAATGGAGATAAACCATTACAAGAAACGAAGGAATTAACGCAGTTTTCGAGAAAGAAATGATTTTCACTAAAAAGATAATTGAATTTGATTTCGGACCTCAGAATTAGATTTTGAGGTCCCGATATCAAGCATCTGAAAGCAAGTCAACTTCGTGTGGCAAGGGTGTTTTTTCTTACATTATTATCTCGCAATTTCGACGACCAATAGTGAGTTAAAATTTTCACAGGTTTTTTATTTTGTGCATATATATGTTGAGATACATCAAGTGGAAAGAATGGTCTTTGACAATTTACCAAAGGTGTCAGGTGTCTTAAAATTGTAATTTGTATAGGTTATGTTTTTTGTATAACAGTACCTTTACATGACTGTATTGATAAAATACAGAATCAAAACAACCGGAAGGTTCCAAAAACCGAAGGTATACTTTCCCTTTAAAGGCAGTGAACACTACTCGTAATTAATACTCAAAATAATTATCAGCATAAATTATCACTTGGTAACGAGTAAAGGGGAGAGGTTGATAGGTAAGTTTGAAACATTGTGAGAAACGGCTCCCTCTGAAGTGACGTAGTCGTCGAGAAAGAAGTCATTTTCCACGAATTTGATTTCGATACCTCAAGTTTAGAATTTGAGGTCTCGAAATCAAGCATCAGAAAGCACACAACTTGTGTGACAAAGGTGTTTTTCTTTCATAGTTATCTCGCAACTCCGACGACCAATCGAGCTCAAATCAGGTTTGTTATTTTATGCATAACGTAGAGATACACCAAGTGAGAAGACTGGTCTTTGACAATTACCAATAGTGTCCAGTGTCTTTAAAGGCAGTGGACACTATTGGTAATTACTCAAAATAATTATTAGCATAAAACCTTATCTTGGTGACGAGTAATGGGGATAGGTTGATGGTATAAAACATTGTGAGAAACGGCTTCCTCTGAAGTGCCATAGTTTTCGAGAAAGAAGTAATTTTCCACGAATTTGATTTCGAGACCTCAGATTTAGAACTTGAGGTCTCGAAATCAACCATCTAAACTTCGTGTGACAAGGGTGTTTTCTTTTTTCATTATTATCTCGCAACTTCAAAGACCGATTGAGCTCAAATTTTCACAGGTTTGTTATTTTATGCATATGTTAAGATACACCAACTGTAAAGGCTGGTCTTTGACAATGACCAATAGTGTCCACTGCCTTTAAAGGCAGCAGCTCCTCCGTGAATGAGTAACATGCATATTGAATTTTTGAATTTTTGATAAAGCAGAAGAAAAGACAAATGCAGTGACGGTCTTTGTGCAGTTTACACGAATGTTGTTTGGCATCGCAGTAAGCCTAATGAGAAAAGGAGATCCGTTGCATATCATTAATATACAGCGAGGTCTATACGAATTAAGCATCTATTGCGTTAATGCCAGGGTGTGGACCGAATTAACCGTATAATGAGATCATGTTGATTACAGGTGCATTGTCAAGCATTGAATAGCTTATTATACAGACACCATTACTGCTCCCTATAGTTCACATTAGACGCTTATCGTATTATAGAGGTGGATTAAATATCCGCTGACGGTTGCAGTAGTTCAAGAAAAAACAGTGAATTTTCAGCCCGTAGTCTGTGCCTTTTCTGAGAAGGCACATGATCACAGTAATGTATACTATTGGGTATAGGTACATAGGCAAGTTCAATTCATTCTGTGATTTGCAATGTGAAATTTACGTCTGCGTATATTAAGTAAGTTTTCAAAATGCTATTAAATTGCGTTCGATTTTATAGTTCGAAGTTATTTTATAACGATGCTATAAGTAAACCAAAAGGTTGTTAATGAAGAACCTTTTGTTTTTAAAGCAATGACCATCGTGCAACATAGGACCTAGGCATGTAATTGATAAGTCATCAATGTTTACATGGGAACAATATTGAATTGCATTTTTTGTTTATATTCGCCGAATTCCATTCATTAAAACATGAATCCGACTGGTTTCTGACCACCTGGCACATTCAGCTGAATATTGAAATGCTAATATATCAATAGTATTTGCTTTTATCCATAACACACCGATAGGTGCAGAGAACTACAAGTACTTTCCCTTCATCCTGTGGCATAATTTCACAGACTCGGGTGGGATTCGAACCCTCCTTCGGGCGGGTACATCGTTGAGTTAATGAACCATACGTGGGCGTGACGTCACTGGCAGCGTGTTTGTATGTATATCCTGTATAATTTGTGTTTATTACCCCACGACAAAAATCTATTTATTTGTTTATCTGCCCAACAAAATCTAAAGCATCTGCCTGTTTATTATAAACCCCCTATAATAAACACACATTACCTGAACATATTCTGGGAACGAGGAATGCAGTTCCAAACCTGCATAATTGTCCCCAAACAGTGAGGCAAAGTTTTAAGATGCGTGACGCAGAAGAGACCATTATAACCCTGTGTTTAATTGAATGTTAACAATGATGAGTGACATTCCAAAGTTAATTAACCATCAGAAAAAAATACTAAATTTACAATTGAATCGTCGCTAAACCGTAAAAGTAGCCTGAATATAAAATGACATGTAATTAAATCTGATGATTAGGCGCATTGTTAAATGTATCTTATTGTCTCACTGTTTTATTATCGACTTCAGCCTTGGAACAAACAGGACCGGTATTGCTGCACCTAAAAATACCGCTTTCTGAGAAATGTATTGAAAACAGCATATTACATACAAAATGTTTCAAAATATATTATCTATACAAATTGCATTGCATGGCGCTGCCATACACATAAAAAAAAAGCGAAACAGTTCATGCTTAAAGGGAGGGTACACGTTTGGTAATTGTCAAAGACCAGTGTTCTCACTTGGTGCATCCATACATAACCATAAAATAACAAGCCTGAGAAAATATGGGCTCAATTGGTCATCGAAGTTGCAAGAAAATGATGAAAGAAAAAACACCCTTGTTGAACGAAATTGTGTGCTTTTAGATAGGAATAAAAGACTTCTAGCTAGAAGTCTTTTATTATTTTTAGTGAGAAATGACCTCTTTCTCAAAAACTACGTTACTTCAGAGGGAGTCGTTTCCCACAATGTTTTATACTACCAACAGCTCCCCAATGCTTGTTACCAAGTCAGTTTTTAAGTTAATATTTGTTTTGAGTAATTACCAAACGTGTACATTCCCTTTAAGTCATCATATGGAAGTAATTTGAATTTGGTTATTCCAATGTGTAGTTTTAAATTCATTCAAGTCAACAAAATGCAAATGGAAAAACATTGATGAGGTGAAGTGTTAGTACAAAAATAGGGTTACTTTGTGCAAATGTTTTGATCAATATTTGTGTACACTATTCTTGAAAATGTTTGTCCTCGCCTGTGTATTATAATATTAAGTGTATGTTAAGTCTGCATTCACAGTCTATCAGTTTGTGTGTAATTCCATATGGACGGGCTTGTAATAATACTAGACATAAACACAGTGTTACTGGTATACCTCTCATTACTCTAATCCAACCGAGCACGTGTTCTGACAGCTTCAAGTTCCACTCATACAGTTCTATTTAGATTGACAATGTCCCAGCCAGCATGTTCTCTCATTAACGATATATGCGATGCGTGCACTTAAGTGAAAATGTCAGTTACGCAGACGAGGTCATTGTCGCCCATATTCACCCAATGGAAATATATATATCTGTATCATGATTGGAGAATTATACTCACAAATGAGTTCATTATAATAAAGGAAAATATGCCAAACGGTTGTTTACTAAACCCCCCATACCGCACTGATTGACAAAATAACCATTCTATTGTAGTTTCATTTATATGCAAATATTGCAAACATTGTCACAGTATTTGTTTACAAGGCATACATCATTGACACTTATGTACTAATGTGGTTTTCGCATGACCAAGTAGTTAGTTCAAATAAGAGATGGTTGAGAAGTTGCGCTAAAAAGATATCCCTTAATTGGTCCATGCGGCAACCTTCAAATCGACACAACAATATATTTTGCGGAAAGGAATATATCAGCTCAACAGCTGCTATTTCAGGATGGCTCAGAAAATGTGTGAATTAGTACGTTTGTATTTACTATGCATTCATACACGGGTAGCCCCCTTACCTATACGTGTTTTCCATCGGTCTCACAACCCGTGGATTGGTGACATTAGGTCTGATAATAGCGAATTTTGCAAAATGAGTTCGCACTCTCAGTTTTTAAATGTGTGCAAAATAGGCATTATGCTTGATATGCTTTTTATGTATCAATTTTTTATGTTTTTGCTGCTCCTTGCAGTTGCCTACTTAAAATGGTAATTTTTCTTCTATGTGGCTTTTACCTATTGTTTCTGCATTTCGTGCTATCTTTTCGTAAGTGTTATTTCGCGTTTGAGGTGTCTTGAGGCCTATCATGAAGGCGCTATATCGGCCCCTAAATACTTTGTTATCATTATTATTTGAGAACCAATCGTAAGCAGGGGACTACAGTCATGAGCAATACACACTAACACGTTTTAAATGTTACTCATTTTGCTCGGCAGCGTCTTTCTGCGTTAATCAGATGTATTATTATTGCACACCGATTTTGAAAAACCCATAATAATGATCAACGCATATACTTTATATCAGTAAAAATGCAGCAAGATACCAGTCACACGTGACATTGTGATTTGACTAGCCATACCGTATTCTTGTCAGCAAATTGTTGTTGGTATGTTTAATGTGCAGCTCTTTGGATCTGAGCTTTGTGACATAATTAATTAACCGTTTGTTGCTTTATACAGGATGGGCCTATACATCAATCATAACGTGTTTAGTCATGAAAGTTGGTTTCAGACAACTGGTCAAAGCACTTTAAAAGATAACGGCACTGTATAGTACTTCGCTTCAACCCACGATTGGCTTGACTTGATAGACATTTATAACAATTTTAAAATATTACGAATATTTTTAGAGTAAGCTTAGAGTTTGTCGTCCTGTACACATGAACAGACTCAAATGTTGCCGTTCGGACTGCAATGTACGATCTGACAGTTAAAGCTGACTTAAAGAATTGATTTATCTCGTGCAGCGTATCACGTCACATGAAATAAGATATTATCCTTCGACTCTGTGTGTTCTCAGTTTGTGTCTTCAAGTCTTCCATAGCCTAGATATTACTTACTTTAATTGTCCACTCCGAAATGTACAAAGCTTTCAATTTTGATGACTTTGAAGTGAAACTTCATTGTCACGTGCCCATCGGCATAAGAACCAGAAAACAATTTATATTATTTGACCAATTATTCTCGTCTGTGTTTGTTTCTTCTAATAAGTTGTACTCAGTTTAACGGTCATTTCTCTATATGGTTTGGCAACTTGCAAGATGTTACACTGAATACTAATTTGGGACAGTCTGATTAGGATGGCTCACTTACCTTTTTTCACACGATGGATAAGACGAATGGCTAAAGAGTCGCTGTTGGACATGTTGATTGAATGTCTGACACAGTTTTACAACATCGCTAACCAACGGTAAGTTCACGACTGCAGTTATTTCGACATGCACCGCCGGTCATGCACACACCAAGCTAGTGGCTTTACAGGCAGATGAAATAGGTCATGTAGGTTGGAGATGGAGCCAACAAAATCACCCTCTTCCAGTTGAAATGAAGAGAAACATAGACGTGTAGAAACTAACGATGTAAAGCGAGCAGGCAGCGTATGGAACCTTACCCCTTGAGTCGTTACCTCAAACCCTCTCATCAATATTGCCTTTCAACAAACTCCTTTACTTCATCCATTCCCAATTGAAGAATTTCATTAGACCTGCTGCAAATGAGACTTGCAAAACTGGCTTCCAAGTAGTTTCATGTACACAACCAGGGCGACGTAAAGCCAGAGTGAGACAGAGTAGTGGTAATTATAGTGGCTCTACTGCATTCCTAATGACAGGCTGCAATGAGACAGCCGGCAAGTTCATTTGACTGCCATGTCGACCTGCACGTGTGCTATGAATATGCCGGCCCCTGCCCTATAGCTCGCAATGGTACATGGGTAAAAACAATTGATTCCTCCGTCATGGTGGCTGACGTAAAACGTCAGTTTCATTCAAGTGTGGATTGAACATGATGGGAATGTATGCTAATTAGAATCAATCGATGATAATAATGTTTCCCTTAAATATTTAAAGAATTTTCAATTACGATTTGTTTATTTCTGTGCAGGGCAAAGGCTGCTGATAATCACAGGCATCTTTCTCGTTAATACTAACCATGTGGATGACTAATTCACTTTAGAATAAATAGTGTAATCAAAGTCTATACAAAGCTGGCATTACAATCAAACCAGAAAAAAGGTAGTTAAAATGCTTCCTGTGTTAAGTGACTCAAACCGCCATTAAATGTTATTCCATGATTTTCTTTTACCTACTACAAATTAATAACCCTCACACATTAATATCCTTCCAAAATATAATTACTTTTGATTGTCACATTTGAATTTTTAAACAATAAGTATAAAAGTATCATTAAAAAACACAATAACCTCATGATTCAATCTCATCTTCAAATTCACCCATCTTCAATTTAGTATTTGTCAACTGTCATGTGACCCATGTTCAATATGGTCCACATTGAACACCTATACAATGACTACTCCAGCCCTTTCGATTGCCGCTTTTTATCCAAAAGGATCCCTAAACGCACCTGCTTCAAAATACACTAAATAAAGCGGCTTCTCCACACTGGATCAGAGTCTGGTGTCAGTATCAAGACAACATACTTCCTCTGGTCATAATGAAAGAAAGACTCCCAAATGAAAACTAACTGTCATTCTGTGTCGCAACGAGACCTCTCCTCAATGATACCTGTTTTGGTTTTAACCTTGCTATCTATTTGCCTGTGAGCCCGGTCATCTACTGTGTGCATCGTAACAAGTCAAACTGAACCCTTAGGCTTAGACACTTGATGATGCTGAGTGCCACTCGCTCCCCAAGAGTAAGCGATATTGATTTACGGATTGGACTCTTGTTTCCAATCCGAGGGTGATGTTCTATCCGTAGTTTTCAATCAGCGATCTATTCGCCAGGAGATATGTTTTTATGTGGGAGCCTTTTCGGAGGGAGTCGCGTTGTGTTTAGCAGACCGCCTCCAGACTTAAGACTCGGTCGGTACATCGTTACATCTACCGATACAAGATTGTATTCTAGCTCTCGAGGATGTAAAGTGAGGTAGTCGGACTCCAATGATCATTTCAGTTAGGAATCGGATTCTGATATTTGAAACTCCACTTACTTATTCGTTTCGATCCGCATAAACGTATATGAGAAAGGTCCGTGTCATGTCTGGCTGAACCAACAATACTAAATTTATGTTTATTACTCTGTGTGAAACATTGTGCAACATTATGAAGTTTTTATACGACTGTGGAACATATCAAGCAATGCTGTGTCCTGATCAATGGGTCTGAATGTAGTATTAGATATTCCAGTCAGGTTTCAGCATAATCAAAGGGTTTGGAGTTGGGTTTTTTTTAACATGCGTTTCCAAGCGTAATCACTTCACAATTCCTAAACAGGACATCAATCAATCTCCTCTTAAATTCACCACGGATGTCTTCATTCCAAATTTAAATTATTGAGTTAATCAATCTTGTTAAGCCACTTGTATTATAAATTATCTGTTGGGTTTCATTTTAACCCTAACAGGTCGGGCTTTAATTCAAACTGAGATACCGCGGGCACTGCACCCGGTGCCCTTGACATTCACGGCAGGTTTTCAAAAAACTTTCCTAAAAGTAAAAATTCCTTTAACCCAAATCTACTTTGCAAACGCCCCCCCCCCCAAAAAAAAAAAAAATAATAATAATAATAATAATAATAATAATAAAATTAGTTAATAATTAGTTAATAATAAAATAAAATAAAAATAAAATAATAATAATAATAATTAATTAAAGACCATCACGAAGTTTCAGCAGAGGGTGATAGGGGTAAATGTGTGTAAAATTAATTGCCAATTTTTTTTTTCTCCATATTTCCGTAACTTTAGGCCCACCACTTTTGTTTTAAATGCAGACAAGTATTCAGTCATGACACAAGAAGTATAACATGGAGGAAATTTTCTAAGGTCACCGTGTGGCTCTTTATCTCAAAATATAACAAACAAACAAAAATGCAACGGCTTTTAAAAAATTCCTATAATGAACTACTGATTGTCACGCAGTATTAATATTTTCACTTTCTCGGGGACAAAATAAAAATAACAAACAGTGTGCATTTTAAGTGTAAATAAATATACACAAAGTTCGCTTACCGAGGAAAATACAACCATGGAGGTAGGATTTTGCCTTGGTAATCGTAGATCTTTCTAACTTTATTATTAATATTTAGTTTCATTATATAAAAGTTATTAACAAAACTGTAGGGAGATTACGAGGAGGGGTTCAGAGCATGATATTGAATCACGTGAATCTCTATAGAGAGAGGCCTCAAGCATAGGTCGACCTTTGTCTATCTTCACCTTTCACATATTCATATGCAGACGATCGCAAGTGCAGCCAAACGTCACCTCGGATCAAACAAAACACAGATATAGAAAGCTTACGTCACTGCATCTAATGAAATGATTGTATCCATGAAATCACTAGTGCTGAAAAGCAAGTACCTGTCAATGGGTGCATTCGTTTAGCCATAGAGGAAGGGTTTAGCTTCCCTGGGTGGACCCCGGAGTGTGGCGGTTTTTTAACCAGGACGAACGTGGGTAATTATCTGCTCACGGTCGTCCTAAAACAAAAAAAACGCCACACACCGGGGTCCACCCAGGGAAGCTAAACGAACGCACCCTTTATTTATCCTTACAGGGGCCCAGTCTAACTTATTCCCATAGCCTTTGACTGAGATGCATGTAAACGATATTTTCACCTTAGGGGGCGCTCTGACTACACAATAATGATTAATGAAGATAACGTTTGTCTCCGCAATGAACCAGACACGCAGTATCGACGGTTGTGTTCTGCTGGAAATCACTCAATTACATTAGTCATGAACCGTAGAACTGTCTATTATTTTATTTTTTTCAGACAGGTTTTTATATTTGATATATTAACAATATCAACTGAATTATCTATTTGTTTATTTATTTGTTTATTTTTATTTAATTTGTATTTACTATGAAACGGCTTTGGGGGTTTAACAAGGTGCTGCAACGCAATCAACCGAGCAACCTATATGCTTTGTCGGGGTGCCAGACAGAATCAAATCAATCTGTAACTGCCAAAACGTGAGATCACCTTGAGGGGGGTGCGATTATTTCAAATATCAAGTAGGTTAAATAAGTTTAAGTTTAATTTTTAGTTGAACAAGGACAAATTGATGACTAGCTGGATTTGAACCTGCGACCTCCGGATTAGGTAATCCCTTTCCTGCCGCTTAATACAAGTTGTATGGACTCATCACATTTATCATGTAGTTTTAATTTTGAATTATTGTTCATGTGGGTTCGCTTACTGAACCCGTTTCGTCATTGGTGTGTCAACTTGCAAACCACGTTTAAGGGCTTTAACATCTCGTTTTCGTTGAGTTTTTCTTTCTTTTTTCTTCACTGAGAGTCCCAAATTCAATGTCAATCAGTTTCCCATTCTGTTGACCCATCAAACACGCACATTGTTAAACCATCAACCCAATTCAATAATACAGTAATATTTAATGATGACGAGGTGCTAAATAACACTGCATGGGTCATCTTGGGTTCAAGTTTGACACGAAGATGCATCGAGGAGATATTTCCTTGTGCGTTGGTGTGGTGGTTTTGCTATTAACCTCGATAACTTAATAGAATAGCTGAACAGATTTACCTTCCCCCTAAGCTTTAGCCTTGGTGAGTTCCACAGTGATCCTTTACATCTAGATGTACTTTCTGTGTTACTGTTTGTTGTAGATACTAACCAAGACCTGGGTTCATCTACCATTTTCTTACGTGAGAGCTTTTGATAAATTATTATGCAAACTTGTGAGAAACGGCTCCCTCTGAAGTAACGTATAATAGTTTATGCCTCGAAATCAAGCACACAACCTGTGCGACATGGGTGTTCTTCTTCTATTCGCAACTTCGACGACCAATTGAGTTCAAATATGCACAGGTTTGTTATTTTGTGCATATGTTGAGATACACCAAGTGATAAGACTGGTCTTTGACAATACAAAAATTGTCAGTGCCTTTAAGCCTTCAAAGTCAATTATTCTTCAACGTTGCCGCAGCAGCCAACGACAATAGCCGTAGCCGAGATTGCTTTATTTTGCAAAGTTTGCACAGAAACACTCGAAACTTATCGTTGGCTGATGTCCTGATTCTGCCAATCAATTACTTTTGCGTTCTCAACTAAGTTCTCATTCAATTTCTTAAGTTGGTTTCTTCAAGTATTTACGTCGCACCCGACGCTTCTATCCAACTACATGTATTTCCAGAAGGGGCTCAGTGTGCTGCAACGAAAGGGTTGGACTGGTTCACTGTTTCTGTCCGCGAGGATAAAGAAAGGTGTCGTTATTTTAAAGACAGTGGACACTATTGGTAATTGTCAAAGACTATAGTCTTCACAGTTGGTGTATCTTAACATATGCATAAGATAACAAACCTGTGAAAATTTGAGCTTAATCCGTCGTCAATGAGTTGCGAGATAATGATGAAAGAAAAACACCCTTGTCATACAAAGTTGTGTGCTTTCTGATGCTTGATTTCGAGACCTCAAATTCTAAACTTGAGGTCTCGAAATCAAATTCGTGGAAAATTACTTCTTTCTCGAAAACTACGTCACTCCAGAAGGAGCTGTTTCTCTCAATGTTTTATACTATCAAATCAACCTCTCCCCATTACTCGTAATCAAGAAAGTTTTTTTATGATAATTATTTTGAGTAATTACCAATAGTGTCCTTTTTTTTACAAAGATTTCATTTGATCCATTGATTTCATTGTTTCTTATTGGTCCGAGATTTGTCAGCTGCATGTTAGGCGGACGTCAGCGTGCACAATGTTTGTATATGCATGTCATGTTGTTTTATACACAAGTTCGTAGGATTTGACTGCGAATCTCCTTTTGAAATGAATGCAAGGTCAAAGGTGACATTTGGACGGGAATTGATGTAGGATTGAGGATAACATCTTACATAAAAATTGACAAAACTCGAACACTGATGTTCCAGCTACGAAAGTATTAGCCTGAACACCGTTAAAGGCAGTGGACACTACTGGTAATTACTCAAAATAATTATTGGCATAAAACCTTTCTTGGTGACGAGTAATGGGGAGAGGTTGTTGATATAAAACATTGTGAGAAACGGCTCCCTCTGAAGTGCCATAGTTTTCGAGAAAGAAGTAATTTTCCACGAATTTGATTTCAAGACCTCAGATTTAGAACTTGAGGTCTCGAAATCAACCATCTAAATGCACACATATTCGTGTGACAAGGGTGTTTTTTCTTTCATTATTATCTCCCAAGTCCGATGACGGATTGAGCTCAAATTTTCACAGGTTTGTTTTTTTATGCATATGTTGAGATACAGCAACTGTGAAGGCTAGTCTTTGACAATAACCAATAGTGTCCACTGCCTTTAAAGCGCTTTATAAATGCGATTAAGTTATGTTAAGTTATTAGTTAACCTTATCTAGCGAAATGGTAAAACCGGTTGACCGAGTAAAGCGAGATTTGAGGTACAGCAAGCACTTGAGGGCGCTCGACATACCGCACCGCAACCTTTTTTTGCCTTGCGTTATTGTGTAAAAGGGAATGTATTGGAGCAACCTATAGTAATCGTGTCCTATAGTAAGGAGTGAATCCATTTATCTTCCTCGTCTAAGTTGGATAATATGAACCATGAGGGAGTTGTTTTAGCTCCCATTGCAACCATAAGACGCAAAATGGATGCTTCAACGTGTACATAAACACCGGACACTTAATTATTGAGTCCAATTAGTGGGAGCCACCAACACTCGCCAAACACGGCTCTCTCCTCCATGCGGCACGCAGGTCCAGTTACCTTAACACTATATCACTTCGTTAAGGTGCCGATTAGTCCCTGTTTTGACTCCACAAAGTCGGCAACGTACCCAATGAGGATGTTATAATCGTGAACAGAACAAAAACGCTTAAGAAGCCTAAAGTTTAAAAATTGTAGCCTTTCAGAAATACAAACATTTAAAGTCATTGTAATGTTTTGCGTCGTAGGTTCCAATACAGTTTGAAACAGCAAATTCAAACGTGACTGATGTTGGCTAAATACAATCAGAAATAATTAAGGTCAAGGGTCACCGTGAACTTGTTGTGCCAGTGTATTTAATAATAAATATACGTAATTTTACAATTCTTGATATGAATGCTGTACACAAAGAAAACAAATCCGCATGATCAAAATAAAAAGGTATCCGCAAAAAGGTCGTTTATTTCCTTTGTATTCATATCTTTTACCGAATCGGCAAAACATTTTAACAAGAGCTATAATAAAATAGACAACTCGGATGATGTCTATTTTTAATTATAGTTCTTATTAAAAATGTTATGTCGATGCGAAAGCCATTCGGTGCGCTTTCCATACTGATAGCACGAGTACTGCGTTATACCAATGCGAGTGTGGTCAACCGATATGTGTTTGCAAAATTCTCCATGACGTGCCTTATATATTATAATTATACTTTACTCGCTAAGAATAAGGAAATGGAACAAACAGACTATATTGTTTTGAGTCTCGCGATAATTTGTGTTCAACGGTTCACTAAATGCCACGAGATGTCGGCAATTTGCAACACTAAAGGACATTGGCCACTCAGCCCCTACGCATAAAATAACAACCATGTGAAAGTTTGGGCTCAATTTGGTCATCTAAATATGCATTAAGAATAACGAAAGATAAAAACCTTGTTGCACAACTTCGTACGCTTCCAGATGCATATAATAAACGGCTTCAGCTGAAGTCTTTTATTATATTTGAGTGAAAAGTTAACGTTTTCTCAAAAACAGCTCTCCATTGCTCGTTACCAAGTAAGTTTTATGCTAACAATTATGTTGAGTAATTGCCAAGAGTGTCCACTGCCTTTAAACGACAGTTTTGTTTTAAAAGCTTGAAACAACCTTGCGCTTTATCTCATTAAAAAAATAACTTGTACGAAATGCGGGTTTGTCAAAAATGAATCCCGAAACTTTAAATCGTGATGAATACAAGTAAATACCAATCATGAAGAATAGTCTCTTTCAACACGTCTTAATGGAATCCAAGAAGAGGAGACTATATAGTCAGTCGTGCCTTGGTAATGATACGGTGCAGACGAGCATGTAATATACTAACGGGACAGAACCTTTTACGGTGAAATCAATAAAGCACCGTAGGGTTACCCGACAGTCCGGATGCAGCTGGGGGGGGGGGGATACTGAAGTCACATGGTATACATGCACACTGTTCTCAGCAATTCATGCACATATCCTGCATTGGTCACTGTAAAAAAATTAAGATATCTGCTAACATGTCAAGATGATAAATTTGATTCAAAAGTGTTGTTTTTTGTTAACCAGAGGTAAAAACAATTCAAACAACTGTAGGTTATTTCTATGATTTACAACATCACGATAGCTAAAATTTGATTGGAAATTGTATTGATTTGGTGGGAAAGAATTTGATTTTTCAAGTAAACACTTTGGATTTTCTTGACCTTGCTCTATGATTGTACCAACGGATACACGAATTGTCTAGCGGTATCTGCCCATTCGCTCACTTTCCATGAGATGAGATGCTGTAGTCTAACAGGATTTTGTTTAGATAATAAAACAAAGAATATAAGAAATCAACAAATTAAATATATAATGTTGCTAGTGCGGTAAAGTATAGCAGTAACGAAATTAATCCTTAAAAAGGCACCTGCATTACGAAATCACTGTCGTGGTGGTATTAAATGTGTGTTTTTTTCTAAATCGATTGGAAAAGGGAATCCTTCATAAAAAAAGGACATTTTTTTCAAGATTGCAGTTCTAAAAACTAAAAACGGTGGTGACCCAGTGTCGTGGGTTGGCCGGGTGCATTTTGTTCCCGTGTGACACGGGAATTACTGAGTAATGTATTAACAATGTCTAAAATCATCGATCTAAGAGTAAAACACACAAATAAACACTATAAGTTTCAGCAACTAAAAGACAGCAGCGAAAACACCAAAATATTGCTCACACAGCCTGCGTGTTATCGTGCACTGTTTTATGCGATCTTTTTTACGATCTGATAGTTAAAACTATAAAATACATTTGCAGGTAAGGCTTTAAACGAATACTTATGTTATTACTGTGGTAAAGGGCATCAAGCAATCTAACGACTCAGTTTACAAGGTTACATGGAGAGGCAAGTGCCGAGTTGTGTAGGGAACGTTACGGTTGAATGGGTCCCGCGCGCGTCGGATCAAGTGCGTATTATACACCAAAAATCCAGGCCAAAATGCTTGGGCCACCCATTCTTAACGTTACATAAAAACATTTCCTGTATACTTCCCACTGACAATAATCATTCCCTCCCCGTCCCCCGTCCCCCGTCCCCCGTCACCCGTCACCCGTCACCCGTCACCCGTCACCCGTCACCCATCCCCGCCCCCCCCCGCTCAATGTTGACTGGAACGTAGCCTTTAGTCAAGGCGCACGCGGCACACCGGATGGCACGCACAACCCCAAAAATGTAACGCACGAAAAAAGACTATCACCGCGAAGCGCCTTTACCAACTCGTTTTGGGGGCCTCATGTTTTTCTTTACATTTGCCAACGATTTTGGTGGGAGAAAATGTAATGCATAATGCATTAGCGTGGTGAGTTGCTGGCCAATAAGAAGCCACAATTACTTGCATGACGTCAAGCAAGTTCGTTCGATGCAAATTCGATGCAAATTCGTTACATTTTCTCCCACCGAAATCGTTGGCAAATGTAAAGAAAAACATAAGGCCCCCAAAACGAGTTGGTAAAGGCGCTCCGCGGCTTCGCCGCTCGCGGTTTTTCTTTACATTTGCCAACGATTTTGGTGGGAGAAAATGTAATGCATAATGCATTAGCGTGGTGAGTTGCTGGCCAATAAGAAGCCACAATTACTTGCATGACGTCAAGCAAGTTCGTTCGATGCAAATTCGATGCAAATTCGTTACATTTTCTCCCACCGAAATCGTTGGCAAATGTAAAGAAAAACATAAGGCCCCCAAAACGAGTTGGTAAAGGCGCTCCGCGGCTTCGCCGCTCGCGGTGATAGTCTTTTTTCGTGCGTTACATTTTTGGGGCTGTGCATGCTATCCGGTGTGCCGCGTGCGCCTTGACTAAAGGCTAACTGGAACGCAGATGACCGGCAATTGGGACCAACATTAAAGGGGGCAGTGGGCCCAACGAGATATGGCCGGGATTGTAGGCCCTTCGCTGTTTGTCATTCAGTGGCAGTGAATTACATGCTAGAATCAGAATTGAACTTCAACTACACCTTGCTTTATGGTTACATGTACATGTATTTCGTTTCATTACAATGTTATGTTCTTGTTGATGGAAATGACCTAAAGAAAGTCAATTGCAATCCTAATGCTCACATTGGCGATACAAAGTGTACTTTGTAAAACTCATTACAGCATTCTAGTCACTTATGTGACCTGTGACATCACATGATTACAAGAGCCACTGAGCCTGGACTTCCTGCAGGCATGATTTTTACACAGCTAAATGAAAGAAATAATAAAATCTTATATTTTATGGAGATTGCAATGTCCAATTTTAACCAAATTTTAATATGATGAAAGGGGGCACATCTCAAAACTTGAGCAGCTTTTACTTTCATAACTCTTGGTTTGATGTGGAAATTCTGACACAAAATGTCAACTTTCCCATAGGACCAGTGTAGTATCTTGCCTGCCAGAATACTGAAATAATTTACAAGGTCACACTTATTGTGCACAAGGTTCACATGGTCTATAATGATGTCATTCGAGGAACAAACGCTATCTGAAGCTTCTTGACAGACATGTACTTCAAAGCTAATTTCCTTGCTTTGACTTATTGTGGGCATCAAGTTGTTAACATGACTTCTTAATAAGTGTGATCAGTTGATGATGGGATTTGAATGAATGTTTTCCTCAAATAAACAGTGTTGGACACTACTCAAGTAGCATTTCAAGTTTGCTGATCAAATGACGACGGTGTTTGCTTTACAGACCTGATGCTTGGTGCATTATTTATGCATATTTCATGGAATGCCTACGGCATGACCTATAGCTCATATTTCATCTCCTAATAGTGAATCCCACCATGTTAATTTTTCCAAAATTAAAGGCAGACAACATACCAGCATAAACTAGAGACCGCCCAAACAGTTGTGTTCATATGATGTGTTGTGTGAAGTGTAGTAAAACTGTTTCAATATTATACCTTTAACCCTTAAAGACACTGGACTCTATGTTTAATTGTCAAAGACCAGTCTTCTCACTTGGTGTATCTCAACATATACATATTTTAAAAAGACTGTGAAAGTTTGAGCTCGATCGGTCATCGAAGTTGCGAGATGCTTTCAAATGCTTGATTTCGAGACCTCAAATTCTAAATCTGAGGTCTCGAAATCAAATTCGAGGAAAATTACTTCTTTCTCGAAAACTACGTCACTTAATTAACAATGTTTTATACT
This sequence comes from Asterias amurensis, assembly GCF_032118995.1. Lineage (NCBI taxonomy): Eukaryota > Metazoa > Echinodermata > Asteroidea > Forcipulatida > Asteriidae > Asterias > Asterias amurensis. The sequence continues at coordinate 8,806,334 of NC_092650.1, read as the reverse complement.
ATCAACAGCTCCCCATTACTCGTTACCAAGTAAGGTTTTATGCTATTAATTATTTTGAGTAACTACCAATAGCGTCCAATGCCTTTAAAGGAACACGTTGCATTGGATAGGTCGAGTTGGTCTTTGAAAAGCGTATGTAACCGTTTGTTATAAAATGCATATGATTAGAAAGATGTTTTAAAAGTAGAATATAATGATCAACACAAGTATCACTCAAAATTGCGTGGTTTTCCTTTTACTTCGTCGACAAATACACTGGTCGGCCATAATGGGAGTCAAATTTTTGACTCCCATAAATGGCTGACCGCGTTAGTTCGCAAAGTAAAAGGAAAACCACACAATTTCGTGGCAAACTTGTGTTGATCATTGTAGTCTACTTTTAAAACCTCTTTCTCCAACCATGCATTTTATAACAAACGGTTACAAAACGCTTTTCAAAGACCAACTCGACCGATCCAAGGCAACGTGTTCCTTTAAGCTTACCATTCCGTCGGATTGCAATTTTCGATCAGAGAAAATAACCGTTGTTTTGGAAAATGAAACTTGTATACCGTGTTGTTTATTTCTTGAATTGGAACAAACAGATGATGACTTTCTATAACCAGAGCTCATTCACTGATAAAGGGCATTCATCAGATAGTGTAATAATTACAATAAGATATCGCTGTGTTGTGATTATTCGAATACCGCCATGGAAATTATTTTCTTTCAAGGAGTAGGTCTCTTTACAATTGGAATAAACTATGCGGACAGAGTGCTGACTGTCGTGACGTCGTCATCAATGATCTCACACTCAGACAATTTCCAGGTCAGCATTGACCTGGTTCCGGGTCCTGGTGGGTCCGATACATTTCCTGGTCAGTTTGACTCGGAATCTGTGTCCAAATGACCCAGAGATGGTCAAACTGACGTAGAATTCGATTTGAAATCCCATGTTAACACCACTTTCTGTATCAATCTAACCCCGAAAAGGGTCAGACCTTCGCGGACCCGGAATCCGAGTCAATTCTGATCCAGGCGTTTCTAGAGTGCACCGTTGTTCCTATCAATGTTTTAGAAAAACCTAAAAGAACTGATTTTAGTGCCACTTGATGTACATGCCAAATGTACAGTATATTGCACCCGTACATAGGTGACATTTCGGGGTCACCTTCATATATTGTACTATGGTGGATTGTGTGATGAATGGCGGTTATCTTGGGAGGAAACGTGCGTAGCTAGTTGCCTTCCAGGACATAACCAGTTTAGTTTAGGTTGTGGTGGGCATGGACGCATTGAGACTCCCTGTCAAGTTTATCAACTCACAACGAACAAAACAAGTAAAATGACGAATGATCAAGAAATACATTAGTGACAAGGCTAATAAATGAATAGAACTAGTGCTCCAAGGCTCTACTTGACTCAGTTCTTATGCAGATTGAACTTAACTCAGCCGCAAGACGCAATATCTGACGAGGTTGACATGGCTTAGCCTTGACTTCGACCTAATGGACGTGACTCGACTCGGAGCACAATATTTGTCTCATGTCAGATAAGACTAAAATGTAGATTTGACTGTCTAGTGACTCAAAACGTATTACGGATAAGGCTGGAAGCGGACGTTACACATAATGGGCTTGACTGATCAGCCAGAAGACAAGATTGAATAGGCCAAGCGGGTCGTAAAAAACACGACTGTAGACGAACTGTAACAGAATGTTCGGCCCATCAGACCAGAGACTTTGGCCGTGTTCGAAACTATAACTATGGACTTGGGCTTGGGCTGGGGCTGATGTTTTGGTTCTGTCAATTAATTAGAATGCATGTGCATTTATTAAGGGACTTCAAACAAGCTCAACCGGAGCCTAAGCCGGTGTGGCGGTTTCATCTTTCCGCCGTGTTCAGTTTTCCGAATGACCAAACACGTCATGCGATGCCTGCGCACAGCAAGCGAAAGTATAGTCGTTGTTTTTGGTGCCGTATTGAGTCATCCGTGTTACTCTCCGGTAGCTGTCATGGCGGCGTCCACGAGTACAACGAACGGCGAACGCGTGGATCGTATGAGAGAATTTGGTGTGAAGACCAAGCAAATTATCCTGTATTTAACCAGTGGTACATATACCGAACGAGCGTCAGAGAACCACAAGAATTTTTTTATTATTCTGGTTTGGTTCATTACATTTATTCATTACCGTTTTTTTTTATTTTTTATTTTATTTATTAATTTATTTTTATTTCACCGAACTACAGTACTCGCCAGGGTACTCGCGGCGGTATTTTTGTCTGGCTACGTCACCCGGAAAAATGAACACGCCGGAAAGCTAAAACCAATCGAACAACGTGCTGAAATGTCCGGCTACGTCACCCGGAAAACTGAACACGCCGGAAGACTGAAACCGCCACACCGGACCCAAGCCGTAGTTTCGAAAACAGCCATAATGGTATTGACTTGCTGGGTACTGACTAATATAAGTAAAAGACAAGGCTGAGCGCAGACTACATACGTGATAGGCTTGAGTTGACTCGGTCTCGTGGAAAGATGGATGAAAGAGATGCCGACTTGAACATTTCCATTGATGGACAATTCACTGTGAGAAAGGGAGTTCATTTCAACCGTGGACTGCTCAGGGTAGTCTGAGTGTTACATCAGCGTGGTTATAACGCCATATTGACTGCGACTTAATTGGCAAGATTGATAATTACAAATCATGGGAACTGTATGATGGCTATATGGTGATATTAATCTTATAAAACATTGTGGCTTGGATTAGAAGACGGCTATATAGTTACTGTGTACAAGTAATGATAGTTAGTATAGTGATGATTAAACATTAAACTTATTAACTGCCATTAACCAAAGGATGCAGAGCGCTTGAAAATAAAATAATAGAACGCAAATTATTGGAGGGGGAGTGCGCAGACAATACACTCAGATTACAAGCGACAAGAGAAAAAATTGATATTGAGGGCCTTTTTAAAAGGGATGAGACCAGTTGAATTCTTAACATGAATAATTGGAAAGTTTCATAGCCATTGGGCAGAGACAGAAAAAGCTCGGTCATCCGCCTGAATGTGAGATCTGGGAATATCTACCAGTCATGAAGTAGAGATGGGAGGTGACTTGGAGAGAGGTTGTTGAGAGACTTGTATGAATGAGGTCAGTGGAGGTCTCAAAGAAGAGAAAACCATTTAGAGGACAGGCTGCAATAGTCCAAGAGGGAAAGAACTGCGTTATGGTATGCAGGTTTAGGATCAGAAAATTAAGGGATCGTCAAATTGGGTTATGTTACTAGAAACAGCACCTACGTTCGTGACGTAAGGAGACGGAGATTTCGACTTCAATCAGATGGATTAAAAATGTTGAAGGCACTTAGGTCACGTACTTATAAAGGTAACAGAAAAGGCGATGAAGAACTCGGATTTTGTTGGGTAGTTGCTGACATCCATGCCTGCAGCACCTTAACACACTTGGCAAGTCTTAACAGAACACAAGCTGCGTCAACCAGGAAAGTTGGATCTAGACATACAAAAAACCTGCACATTATCAGCATAGATGTGTTAAGTGGATAGCATGCTGCCGATCAATGACCAACTAGGTGGGTAAAGTATGTGGAAACTTGGGGTCCAATGACTAATCATTGTGGGACGCCAGGTTTCAGTGGGGTGTCTGACGAAACAGATCTTTGGCATTGGATTGGTCATCCTCTCATAAGTATAACCTGAACCCAGATGAGAGACGCTGCTAGAGAATGGAATAAATAATTTTTGTATTTTTATAGTAGTAGCAGCAGCAGCAGCAGCAGCAGCAGCAGCAGCAGCAGCAGCAGCAGCAGCAGCAGCAGCAGCAGCAGCAGCAGCAGCAGCAGCAGCAGCAGCAGCAGCAGCAGCAGCAGCAGCAGCAGCAGCAGCAGCAGCAGCAGCAGCAGCAGCAGCAGCAGCAGCAGCAGCAGCAGCAGCAGCAGCAGCAGCAGCAGCAGCAGCAGCAGCAGCAGCAGCAGCAGCAGCAGCAGCAGCAGCAGCAGCAGCAGCAGCAGCAGCAGCAGCAGCAGCAGCAGCAGCAGCAGCAGCAGCAGCAGCAGCAGCAGCAGCAGCAGCAGCAGCAGCAGCAGCAGCAGCAGCAGCAGCAGCAGCAGCAGCAGCAGCAGCAGCAGCAGCAGCAGCAGCAGCAGCAGCAGCAGCAGCAGCAGCAGTAGTAGTAGTAGTAGTAGTAGTAGTAGTAGTTGAAACAGTTTGTTATGAAATGCATCTGGTTGGAACGATGTTTTTAAAGTAGAACGATGTTTTTAAAGTAGAATATAATGATCCACATAAGTATCACTAAAAAATGCACGGTTTTCATTTTACGTCGCGAACTAACGGTCGGCCATTTATGGGAGTCAAAATTTTACTCCCATAAATGGCCGACCGTGTTAGTCGACGAGGTGAAAAGAAAACCACGCAATTTCGAGGCATGTTTGTGTGGATCATTGTATTCTACTTTTACAACATCTTTCTAACCATAACTATTTTATAACAAACGGTTACAGATCGCTTTTCAAGGACCAACTCGACCGATCCAAGGCAACGTGGTCCTTTAAATCAGCTTACCGGAAAAAATTGAAATAGGACGCGATAAATGCCGAGTTGCTGATGGTCCAGAGTGAGCTTCTTTGGGACAGGGGTGTTGATTGCTTTACGGAGTTACGAGGGAAACTGACCCGTAGTGAGAAAGCATAAACAGTGTAACAAAGATGGAGATGGTCTAAGGACAAAACTCTTAAGGGATATTTCATCTATGATCTGGCTGAGTTCATCGGCTATTGGTATTATATAAAACCTGGAAACAAGATGAGAACAGTAGTGGTTTTCAGTAAGTTGAAAACTCGCTTCGTTTACGGTCCTATACGTCTAAAAACCCAATATCTTGAACAGGCGGTTTGACTTTATTCTACGGTAGTCGTAGACCAATTTCTTTTTGATTTACACTGGCTTCCAGTCAAAGTTCGTGTTGAGTATAAAATCGTCTGTGTTATTTTAAACTTATTCATCATGGTAAATCGGCCCCTCGCTATCTGTCAGAATTAATTTCAATTTACGTTTCTCATATTCGTACTAGAAGTTGTGTTGGTGTCAAACTTAATTTTTCCTTAGTTGGCCCAAAGCCTAGCAAATCTTATGGGGATCGGCATTTTCTATTTATGCTCCCACCCTTTGGAATAATTTACCCATTCATTTGAGGATTATCAACTTTGATATTTTTAAAACCCATCTCAATTTTTTTTTTAAAGATATTATCTTTGACTCTTTCATTGACTTTTTTTTGTGGTGTTGTATTGTTGATTGTCGCGTATTGGTGTTTGTTATTGTTTGTTTTTGTCGTTCTTACTGTACAATGTAATTTTGCTGTGTTTTGCTTACTCTTTTTAGCTTAATGTTTATACAAATTATGTAAAATTCTGTACAGCGTTTTGAGATTTTTTATGTAAGACGCTATATTAAAAAATAAATTATGATTATATTATTAGTGTACATAGCAGGTAGCTTGTCCTATGGGTTCCAGGCCTCATCATAGTATGGTATACGCTCTACTCATCTCATTTTCATCAAGATGACAAGGTTACTCCTAAGCATGCCCAGGGTAGGCCTTATATATACGGCTAGGCTCTTCAATGATGCAGTCTTCTTGCAGTGGGTGGTCCACTTATATAAGGTCATCTGATATTATGCTCTTTGAAGATCTTCTCGTTCATTGTTAAAGGTAATCTCTCAGTTGTATAGGACCCGGGACATACTACCTTTTTTATGGACTAAAAGGCAGTGTACACTGTTTGTAATTACTCAAAATATTTTTTAGCATTGATAGGTTGATAGTATAAAACATTGTGAGAAACGGCTCCCTCTCAAAATTTAGAATTTGAGGTCTCGAAATCAAGCATCTGAAGGGTGTTTTTTTCTTTCATTGTTATCTTGCAACTTCGACGACCAAATGAGCTTAAATTTTCACAGGTTTGTTATTTAATAATGCATATGTTGAGATACACCAAGTGAGAAGACTGGTCTTTGACAATTACTATAAGTGTCCAGTGTCTTTAAAGTCAGACTGACATTTGTGTGAACCATGAATTAGAACTGTTAATGATTTAGCTCATCTTAAGAAAGGCGGCCGCCGTGTCCGAATAATTGGCGACTACGGCTAGGCCTGAACAGTCGTAGCTGTAGCTGTAAAGCGACTCGGTGACAAACGTCGAGTTTAGTATTTCTAATCGTCTACCGCATTCAAAATGGTGACGCGGGAGAGTCAATAAGTAATGTTTTTTATGATGTCAACTCGACATATATAACGTTCACCATTTTAATCGTTGCGTCCATCGTTTACAGTGACTGGCGTTCAACGTCTTGTTTTAATAGTGTCAAAAAAAATCAATTATAGTTTAATTCTGAAATCTATAGATTATGTTTGTTACAGTGTAGATCTACATCCTTTCCCAGAATACAAAAGCATTGTACATAGGTATTCTCCTCCAAAAGAGCATCGCCCGGTTAAAAAAAACCTATTAAATTGACAAGGCAAGAGCGCGACGTCTGTAACCACCTCGTGTAACAGCCCGTTCTACACAACAGTGTCGAACCTAAATCAAAGTTTCGCGCTAAACGTCGATCTTTTGTCGAATTTTTAACGAATATTTTGTACCAGTCCGACACGCCAATCAACCAAACAACTTTCTAGCCAGAAGTATAATGTAACAACTCAGACTTAATTTACTTTGAAAGCAATTAAGGGTACGTGTTAAAATATTCCATATTTTAGAAAACACAGCAATTTAATCTGAGTATAAAGTGTAAACAAACAGTACATAGCAATCAGTTCTTGTGCCAGGTTTTATTAATGACAGATCTATAGGGTTTTAATAAATGTACTAGTCAATAAACCAATGTTGCTTTAAACGATTCCGTTGACGTTCTTGAAAAATAAACCAAGACAGAACCTCCGTGCCTGGAATTCCAGTAGTCTCAAGAGTCATTTCGATATGTTGGTATGTTCACTATGCAAGCAACAGCCGCTAGGAGGAGTGTCAAGGAGGTATTAACTCACTATATGTTGTTTAATGAGATGTGGATTGCTTGAGCTCCCATCTCATGCTTTTATAATTACGACTAAATGCTCACTGATGAGTTTATCGAGCTAAGTTTTCTTTAAATCCAACCTCTACCCCAGACACAACCTCTACACAAGACACGTTTGAAAGAGAGAGAGAGAGAGAGCGCAAGTCTCAGTGAACTCTTTAGTAGATTTCTTATAATAGGCCCTACATCAGCTACGGAGTGTACTCCACGCCACTCAGTTTATCTGGAAAATCAAATTTTTGACTTGTGGAAGTTGATATAAAATAATGCAGTCAAGGCTGTTTTGAATACACATTGTTGAATAGTGGAATGTGTACGTGGCACACGTTTGGTGATTATCAAGGGAGAAAATAACAATATAATATTCAGAAGCTAAATCTTGATATAAATTGCTGGTATACTCGTTGTCGTGGCTATATTTCTTCACAGAAAACAACACAAACTCACATAGTGTTCAAGCAGTGCTTCATGGTATAACTGTTCACATATAAAAAATATATATATGATATTACTACCGGGAGTTTTATTTGTGTGAAACCTGAACGAGTTGCGATCGGTTTAACCACAGACTTTGAAGTGATGCCCTTAAAACATTCCCTGGGTACTTTTGAACCTAGTTAATATATTTGGCATTCGTCAAGCGTCTTTTAAATAAAGATCCCTTAAAGACACTGGACACCTTCGGTAATTGTCAAAGACCACGATTCTCACTTGATGTATCTCAACATATGCATACAATAACAAATCTGTGAAAGTTTGGACTTGTTGTTTTTTATCAAAATGTTCTTTCTGTATATAAGGTAAACAAAGTATCCAATCAACAATTATTTTGATTAATTTAATTATAATACCGTAAAACATTTGACGAGGGCAATGTTGGTGTCATATAGTTTGAATGACATCTCTCAGCTTATGTCGGTCCTGATCACGAATTTCTGTTGGTACACCCCCAAAATAAAAGGGATCGGTACAATATTGTTTTCATTAAAAACATCAAAAAAAAAGTAAAGTATACAGTCGTCTCGTTTATCATGGCGGTTGCTTCCATTTATTCTGTATTCGTTTTAAGACGTTGGAAATTACCGTGCCCCTGAAGACTTAAGATAGTTATCAAAAGCAAAAGATTTGCTTGAAACAGTTTGAATTGGGTTGTAGAGAAAATCTCAACAAAAATGTAAAGAGTTTAACAGGCAAATACAATAAATATCCTTGTTAAAAAGTTTTGAGACAGTCTAAAAAAAAAAATCTCAAATAAAAAATGGTGTCCCTAAGAAATAGCTGTTCATGAAACACTTAAGTTGAATTACCATGACGGTAATACAAGGTGTCAATCAATAGTTAGCAAGAGGTGGACTATAGTTTTTACCATGAATGGAAGTTGGCTTTGAGTATATGCTTACGAACAATAAAACAATTTGTTTAGTAATTGTTTGTCACGATTTATATGTTTAAAAAATATATAAAGTTGTTTGGGGGGCTGACTCCGCCTACCCCTTTTGTGACGTCAATCGAGGCAGACTTTGCCTGCAATACGTATAGTAAACACACGTGCAAAGTACATGTACGTCCAAGTCGTGAGTTGGTACATTTCAAACTCACGACTTGGTCCGTACATGTACTTTGCAATTGTGTTTACTCTACGCATTACAGGCAAAGTCTGCCTCGATTGACGTCACGAACAGCGCCCTCTCGGGTCGGGGTCTACTCTTAAATTTGAAAATAACATAACAACTGATTTTTTAAAACCTTAGTTAACTGTTTATTCACATTCCACTCATCAAAACACATATATTAGTGACAAAAGCTTTATTTTGAAAAAATACCACTTCCAGGTGACTTTAAATCATTTACCGAAAACATCTTGCAACATGAATGTCAACGAGCAGACTCAAGTTCATTGATGATGCCAGTCAATGCAGACGAATACTAGGGAGGTTTCTCACGAGAACGTAATAGCATACGCATACGATTAGCTATCCGTAACCTACTTACGTGTAGCAAGCAGGATTGTCGTCTGCACGTATAGTGGATAGCGAGTAGCGTATGACGTCATAGTGATGACGTATCCGTCGCACTAACCGTATCCGTTCGCATGCGAAACCTCTCTATTATTTTGGGTTTTTTTTACCCACACACTGATGTGTGTTAGCACTATATACTCAGTACTTTCCCGAGTCCTGTGAAAAAAATACCACGGCATGTTACTCGGGTGGCATTCGAACCCACGACCCTTGCAATTCTAGAGCAGTGTCTTACCAACTAGACCACCGAGTTTGCCCGGAAGCTAGAGGCAGTTCGAATCCTATCTGTTCCAAATCGCCAACAACAAAACGATATAATTCTGGGGAGGGATAATAGGGAGCGCGGGGCGAGTACTGGGAGAGCGTGCACCTCTTGTATGAGCAGGGATTAGATTAACCCCATCTTTGTTGGTGAATACGGTAATCCTATTTAAGCAGTCATTACTCGACTGATGTCAAGGAGGGTAAACAACGCAATTTAACGGGAGCCACTTTAGATGAGCTATCCTTTTAAAGAACTCAAAGTCGATGTTTAAGACTATTACATACAATGCTTACGTAATGTCCTCTATGTTTATTATTGTGGTGGTCCTGTGGAAGAAAACACAATACCTAAATAATGACGTCATAATATAATTATATTGAAGGTTTCACAATTCGCCCCCAAGTAACGAAAATTAACATTAAAAATCTCGGCAAAAAATTGAAGCCTTCGGTATTGGGGTTACTCGCAGATATGACGGCAAAGTAAAATACGGTTGAGTTTTGCTGTTTTTAATCATGTATTAATAAAGATATATAAACAATAAATCATTCTGTGAAAAAAATCATTACAAAACCTGATATTTTGAGATATTGTCGAAAAACTAGAGTGGCTATGTCCACGCAGAAATCCGTAACAATTGAAGAAACGTTTCAGGCATGAAACAGGGAATCGTTTCTCAAAATGTATCTTACCAACAGCTTCAGTGTTTCTTCTTACCATGTCAGTTTTAGTGGTCATGAATTGTTGGAGTAATTACCAAAGGTTTACACTCCCTTATTGACGTCGTGATATAGGGAAGAAAGTATCAGACGTTCAATTCTGCGTCAAATTTTACGACTTTGGGAGTAAGTTTTACAATATTGTTTCATGAGTTTGACGTCATAAAAACACCTTTAATTTAATAAATAACCTTTCAACACGCTGTTTTAACAGCCCGCACTTTTGATTGCAATTTACTAAAGTGTGAGGCATTTCAGCTCGATTATGCTTTATACTGTCGACTTAATCTATTAATGAATAGCTGATGAGTATTGCATTGTTCGACTGAGTGTAATAATTGGATACTGAGTGTAATAATTGGATACTGACAACACTTTGCTCAAAGGAACACGTTGCCTTGGAACGGTCGAGTTGGTCTTTGTAAAGCGTTTGTAACCGTTTTTTATAAAATGCATATGGGTAGAAAGATGTTGAAAAAGTAGAATACAATGATCCACACAAACATGTCTCGAAATTGCGTGGTTTTCCTTTTACCTCGTCGACTAACACGTCGGCCATTTATGGGGGTCAAAATTTTGACTCCCATAAATGGCCGACCATGTTAGTTCGCACAGTAGAAGGAAAACCACGCAATTTCGAGGCAAACTTGTGTGGATCGTTGTATTCTTCTTTTAAAACATCTTTCCAACCATATGCATTTTATAAAAAACGGTTACAAACGCTTTTGTTTTGACAAACTCGTCCGATCCAAGGCAACGTGTTCCTTCAAGCTTAAAGAATATAGCGAGGTGTTAACCTTTTAGTTATTTAGGCCTCCTACACCTTTGGTTCAAAGTTAGCAGTTTGGCGCAAACATCATCCGCACTGACACACAGTTTAAAACAAGTGATATAGCTGACTAGAACAGCTATTAGAGTATTGACATTATCTATAAGGCAAATGAGTAGCTACTGTTAAAATTTGATAATAGAAAAGATAATAAAAGTCATCTTAAAATATACACTACGAAGGCAATAATTGGCGTGGTCCTTTAGCTGAATTTAGTCTGGGTCGTCAGTAAACTGACGACGTAACTGCTAGGCACCAGTTCCCGATTGGACCAGCCACCGTCCCTTAATGCACTGGTAAATATGTTGTATAGCTAAAGTAATGTTCGCCTCCTTGGTCGAAATTATTTTCGTACACTGTTTTACAAATTTCTCAAAACTACATCACCTCAGCAAGTAATATTTTAAGGGGAGCTTTCTAATTCTACTATCATTATCTTCAAACCGTGAAAGTTTAATGTAAATCGGGTTTTTTTTTGGGGGGGGGGTATACAAAAAGTAGCCACACCCTTTAAAAGAGTGGCTGGTCTATCGATGGAATGATCATGAACGTAGCCTAGCGTGCTGTTTCTATTCGTTTTGAAGTGTGATGGTGGCTATATAGTCGACTCAACGAGCTTTGTCAATTCAGTTTACAGTTGTCGTTGTTGCTTTGGCGCTTAACCTAAATCACAGTACGTTTATTCAATGTTGCAGAAGTCACAGTAATTAAAAAATGAATAATACAAAATGCCATAATAATATAGTCAAAATGATAATACATGTACATTTTATAAAATTAATACAGAAGTGAACAAATGGCGACATCTCAGTACCGTTTCGTCTACTACCAACTTTAAATCACCAATGTTTGTGATGTTGTTATGAGATATCGCATATCTTTTCATTTAACAATATTCACAATTAATGGGAGTTAACAACGACGCGACTGTTTTCTTAACTATCTGATCTACCAAAACGTCTGTCTTATGTTATTTTAGCACATACAGCCTTGATGTTTACACTCAAAACATCACTTTGTAATTTCAAGGTAGAAGTCCAGAGGGAACAAATCAAGGGTAAGAACACTGGCTTATGGATAAACAAATTTCACTTCCATTGACTAGATTTCAATATTAAGTATACCATACAACCATCAACCAGTTTGAATGTTGCATTGAATTAAAGTGATCTGTTTTGTAGTTTATGTAATGTAATGATTGTTTTCATGTTATGTTTATCGGGATTATTTTGACAGGGTTGCGCAACGGTGATTTGTGGTAGTTTTACTGCTAGTATTAAAATAATTCGGAAAGACTAATATCTCTGAGGGATCACTAATTTTATTCGATTATAATTTTTCGTTTAGTACATAGACTAAATTGATATCAAATTCATGACACATGTCATAAGCTACTATCAAAACAAACCATGGTAAGGTGATGTATTATTAAAGGCAGTGGACACTATTGGTAATTGTCAAAGACTAGCCTTCACAGTTGGTGTATCTCAACATATGCATAAAATAACAAACCTGTGAAAATTTGAGCTCAATCGGTCATCGAACTTGGGAGATAATAATGAAAGAAAAAACACCCTTGTCACACGAATATGTGTGCATTTAGATAGTTGATTTCGAGACCTCAAGTTCTAAACTTGAGGTCTCGAAATCAAATTCGTGGAAAATTACTTCTTTTTCGAAAACTATGGCACTTCAGAGGGAGCCATTTCTCACAATGTTTTATACCATCAACCTCTCCCCATTACTCGTCACCAAGAAAGGTTTTACGCTAATAATTATTTTGAGTAATTACCAATAGTGTCCACTGCCTTTAAGTTTTAATGAAATGCCCTCAGGAATACTTGTTCACTCTTAAAAGCACTGATGGTATTGTTCTATTTCTGTCTGCAAAGTGGGATATACAATCACCCTAATGGATGGAACTTGTTATATCATGTAATGGTTAGAGGAACCGAGTTTCCCTATCTGTCTGCATAGTGGGATATACAATAATAATAAAAAACACCCCAATGGATGGAACTTGTTATATCATAATAATAGTAGAGGAACCGAGTTTCTCTATCTGTCTGCATAGTGGGATATACAATAATAATAAAAATCACCCCAATGGATGGAACTTGTTATATCATAATAATAGCAGAGGAACCGAGTTTCTCTATCTGTCTGCATAGTGGGATATACAATAATAATAAAAATCACCCCAATGGAGGGAACTTGTTATATCATAATAATAGTAGAGGAACCGAGTTTCTCTATCTGTCTGCATAGTGGGATATACAATAATAATAAAAATCACCCCAATGGATGGAACTTGTTATATCATGTAATGGTTAGAGGAACCGAGTTTCTCTATCTGTCTGCATAGTGGGATATACAATAATAAAAAAACACCCCAATGGATGGAACTAGTTGTATCTTGGAAGATGAACTGAATACACGTGTTTTTCTACTGAACGAAAGTTATGCTTGAAGCTGTGCTGCGGGATCTTTAATCAATCGTGTGCAGAAAGTATCAAGATAATATGAAAACCAATTTCATTTTATTTTACTCATTCATTTCATTTCATTTAGTTTCTTTTCCAGACGATTCCACTTTAGCCTTGAACAACGAAAATGGAAATTAAAATTGTTTGTCCATGAGTTGATGACGTAATTGTTTCCAAACGAGTTCGCATTCAAATTTGGTATGATTACTTTTATTTATTTCAACATTGTTATCTATTAAATTTAGTATGATGTTAAAGACACTGGACACTCACTTTGTGTATCTCAAAATATGTATAAAATAACAAACCTGTGAAAATTTGAGCTCAATCGGTCGTCGAAGTTGCGAGATAATAATGAAAGAAAAAACACCCTTGCAACACGAAGTTGTGTGCTTCATATGCTTGATTTCAAGACCTCAAATTCTAAATCTGAGGTCTCGAAATCAAATTTGTGGAAAATTACTTCTTTCTCGAAAACTACGTTACTTCAGAGGGAGTCGTTTCTCACAATGTTTTATACTATCAACCTCTCAACATTACTCGTTACCAAGTAAGGTTGTCAATCAGATTGTCATCAGATTATCAATGTCTATATTTGTGTCTTCTTTCCAACAAGCTATTAGTTCATAAGTATTTTTAAGTTTATAGGAGCCATTAAAAAGACACGACAAGGATGTGATCTGTAACTGATTGGTACATATTGATGGATGTTTAATTGCTTGAAATTCTTAACTGTACCAATGCTACAGAGAAAGAGAAAGTTCGAGACGATCATAGCAGATGTATAAAGCCATAACTCTCAACTGTAATCAAACCTCATGTCAGTTTGATCGCCCCAACAGATTAATCTCTGACCCCAATTAGCTCAATAAATTGCAACAGTTTCTTTTCATAATGTTCACACTAATGTACAATTATTCTAAACATTTCAGCTTTTAAAAGGGAATCCAGCGTTGTTTTCCTACTATCTAGTTTTGTAAAATTGAATTTTTATTTTGCATTTCGATTTTGTGGAGAACCTAACAAAAGTCGCATAAAAGCAGAGAAAAATAACTGCTTACAAAAAAATATACTAGGCCTACTCATTAATTTTCAAGTGATAGGATTATTCTCTCAGAGAAGGGGATCAAATTCCCCGGTTCGAATCCCGTCTCGGACCAAAACCCTCTGATGTTGTTTTCGGTCCCTCCCTTTGCCTTCGGACCTTCGTCCTCTTATAGTTTCTATCCACATGAGACAATTCCCTTGAGACACTGGACACCTTCATAATTATCAAAGACCAGTCTTCTCACGTGGTGTATCTCAACAAATGCATAAAGCAACAAACCTGTGAAAACTTGAACTCAAATGGTCGTCAAAGTTTAGAGATAATATTAAAAATGGGGAAAAAACACCCTTGTAATCTGAAGTTGTGATTTCGAGACCTCAACATCTATATTCTGAGGTCTCGAAATCAAATCCGCGGAAAGTTACTTCTTTCTCGAAAACTACGTTACTTCAGAGGGAGCCGTCTCTCACATTGTTGTATACTATCAACAGCCCTCCATTGCTGGTTACAGACTAAGTTGTTCTGCTTCCAATTATTTTGAGTAGATACCAAAAGTGTTCACTGCCTTTAAGTGCGTTGCAGTGAATGACACTCTACCGCGGATCCATTAGTTAATTATCAAGTAAGATACAAAGTACAAATCACATCAATGTTTGACTTGTTCTAGATCTCATCAAGGTTGTAGGGCCCAATAATCCGGCTCTATTTATAACTTTAATTATGACAATGACACCGTTATACAAACAGACATCTCGAAAACTCTCGATGAGCATCTTTAGGTCTGTATAATGAGGTGCGAACTATTACAGGGGCAAGGCTGTGTATGGCCAAGGTATCAGAACGGTTTCAGATGTGAATTTCTGCACAGCAGCTTTAACAAATCTGCAACAAAAACACCATCGTTTCATCATGGCTGATATTATTACAACAATGATGATACTTTAAATGCAATGATCGAATAGCAACTCAATGGTATATGAATACAATCGCAATAATAGGTCTCTTCTGCCACTATATTGTAAACACTCACCAGTTATATACTTAACACCTTCAAGGTACGGTCATTTATTTACGAACTTTAAATAATTATTGTTAGCATTTTCAAATTAAACCTACATAAAATATTAGATAAAATAAGTATTAATTTGCACTCCTTTTTAAAGTTGTGACATCTGTTACATTTGTGCATGCTTCCTCTGTTATTTGAACAACATACTTACCAAGTGATAGTCTGATGAGAGACCAGGATAATCTGTCAGCCAGCCGTGTCTCTGAGGCACATGTCCAAGGAGGATGGACCGTCCTCAATGCATAACGTTCCCTCGATCCAATCATGACAAACTCCGTTGTGATTGTTATGTCACTCGCTGGGGGATATCTGAAGAAGCAACATTATCCAACGTTTAAAATCCATCCCGAGGAGTAGAGCAATAACAGAGTCTCTGCACGCATTGAGGTTTAATGCGTTACCTTGTAATACTAGTCCAGGCGATGATGATCCCAGTCACTGCGTCTTGCTCTGCTCTTATACATGAGCGAATATTGCAGTTGCATGCGATTCGGGGATGAACGTGCAGTTTTCACTCAACAAGCGATCGTGTATTTACGAAAGTGCAGTACACGGGGCTCGTCGGAAGTGCAAAATGATGCGCGGGCAATTAAATGCGGATAGTTTGAAACGAAAAGTTTGCCTCTATCAATGAACGTAAAGGAAGCAACCAACGATGATTTTTTTTTTTTTGCGGCTGTAATGACTTCTCGACCGACAGTCTCTTCAGTTAATTGGCAGAGGCCCTACGCGAGTTAAAGCTTTTTGCGTTAAAATCAATCAACATTTCCAACTTCTTTTGATTAAAGAACAACCATTCACTAATCACGAATGAGAAATGTGCGCATTCTTAATGGCGTCCGTCGTGGCCTAATGGTTAATCGTGACGTGTTTGCCAGTGACATCTTGAACTCAGTCATATTGAGTGGAGTGCATAGTCAAAGGGCAGCTGTTACCAATGTATTGGCATCCACTAGAGTATGCCAATCCTGACGGGTGCTCTCGTGCAGCATTAAATCATGACCCAATTATACAAGGTCTGTACAAATCAAAATGATCTTTATTTTTTACGGCAATCATGTAGTTTAATGGTTAAACAAGTATTTAGCTATTGATAATGTGCACGAACACGGGGAACCTAGTCCTTCTATTGATTTTATCAGTCTTTTCGTCGCAAAATATATACTGGTAGACCTACTGGTACTCTATGCTTGAACTGAGTCACGTGCGTCTTTGGGAAATTAACTACTGGTAATTAACTGAGAAAGGTGCTGGTTTGAGGCAACAAAATCCTACAGAATGGTAGCCAATTTGAAGTACATGTTGTAGGATCAAATTTCATGACAAAGAGAGCGAGCGATGAGTATTAAGTCGGTTTCGTCTGGGATGCCCAAGGCGCGTGCAGTGGGAGGTAGTGGGCCGTCTCTTCGTTGATCTTCGCTCTAGAATCCTCCGCATAGAACCCATGGCAAGACTAAACCATGCCTGCCACCGTTCATCAACGATTGTAACAACTGTTAAAGGTTGACATACAACTCCATCTGTATGCCAGTGTACTTAAATGCCCCACGTCCTTAGCGTGCTACAAACACCGAAGAACTCTCGCTATTTCGTTGTAGGTGGTATATTCCTTTATCCGGCCCCTGGCATTCAATTTGAAAAATTGTTGAGAGCATAATGCAGCTGATCATACCAGGTATACGCCTTCACTCAGACAAGCACATCTCAAACTACGGTTTCTTTTCATTTCATGTAACCTCTTGAACAGGTAGCCTACAGCCTGTGCAAATAACATTGGAGCGAATAGATAACACGTGATGGGTCGGTACATGTTGTGTATAGTTTCCAACCAATAGGATCGATTGCGAATCGATCCCGAATGTAACGTGTAACTAATCCCCTGGTGCACAATAATGGGTCCATTAGAAGAAGTGCCGGACATAAATGACAGAACAGTGGGTACACCTTCCCTACAGGTAGAAACATAGATACATAAACAACGATTTGTATACAGAAGGGAACAATGATAGTATTGATGGTTTTTTTTTTTGTGGCGATGGGGCTAAATCCCCCCTCCCACACCACACCATAGCATCCATTTGAAGACATTGGGGAAAATAATTCACATCTTCATGCATAATTTATTCAAAGGTTTAGTCTAGCCTTAAGAGTTCAAGTCACATTTTCTCTGAAACCACAACCCTATAGATAGATTCGTTTCTCAAAATGTAATACAATATCGACAGCTGCAATGCTTCTTACCAATTTAATGTTTGTATGGGCCGTCATTAAATATTTTGAGTAGTTGCCAAAGGTAAACCTAGTCACTATAGTACAATACGACGAAATTGTAAGGCCGCCAGGGCTAAGGTAAACTCCCCTTTTACAAGGATAATAGTCTGACATAAAACATACCGGCGCTCTTGAATTCACTTATCAAGTTTACGCGTTAATGAAGATGAATTTCACCCAAGTCTATCTGCTTGCTTGGCAGGACATTATTATCATAGCTTATGTGATCAGGATTGATTGAGTTAGACACATTCACTATATCAAAACTAAAGTGTGCAATGAGAAACGTTTCGTGCATGAAGCGTTTCTCAGATCGTGAATACCAATGGACTTTAGAAAGCTAGGTGGTAGCAGACCTAAATTTCAATTGTTTACGTAGTTCTGAGTATGCGCACATTTCTGAGAACCATTGATACCTACCTGTAAGTCTGCTGCCACCTATTCTTCCTGTCAGATTTTCTGCGATATATCAAAAGCACAACTATACTATACTACAAAATTATGCATTTAAAGGCACACAATATTTTTCTTTCATTAAAGGAACACGTTGCCTTGGATCGGACGAGTTGGTCTATAATTGGCGTTTTTAACCGTTTGTTATCAAATTCATATGATTGGAAAGATGTTTTAAAAGTAGAATACAATGATCCACAAATTTTCCTCGAAATTGCGTGGTTTTCCTTTTACTTTGCGAACTAACATGTTCGGCCATTAATTATGGGATTCAAAAATTTGACTCTGTGCCTTTAAAGAGAATGTGCCGCATCGAATCAGCATAAAAAACTACTGAGATACATACCAAAAAAGAAAGGGGGAACAGGTTTGTTTCTTCATAAATATGACCCTGTGTTCGTTGTTATTGTTGCTTTTTATTTTGTTTTTACCTTTTTTTCTTTTCTTTTTTTCGGTAAAGGTGTTGCTGTAGTGTGATGGCATATAGAGACACTTCTCTGAGTCGTAAAACTGAAGTCGTGACTTATTATGCATGCCTATTCCAACCACACTGTATGTTTCCATGTCAGTAACTGTCAGAGCATTGTTTGTTATTTGTTTATATATGTTTTATTTAGTTAGTTGATTGTCATCGTGGCCTTCACTGAAAACAGGTTTATATGGAAAACTTTGACCCCATTTCGGACAGAAAATAAGCCCCTGCTCTCTCACACACCGCATATGTGCACCAACACACATTCATGAATATGCAGTGCGGTCACAACAGCAGCAGTTCACACGATCAAACCATTCCTGACAAAGGGGGTAAATACAACTGGAGCGGATAATGTTCTCGCATACAGCCATGCATGTACAGAGCAAGTAGCCTGATAATTATTTCCAAACTGAAAAATAAATAAATGTAACTTTAGTAATTGTCATGCTTGTTGTGATACCGAATAAAATAGTTTAATACGTGCATGTAACATCACATGACAGTTCTTCATGAAAAGTGCATGTCAATCTTGTGTAAGTGTTGCTTCTGATTAATCTTCATTTATTTTGTCACTCAAATTTATTAAAACGGCACAATAAAGGAACAAAGAAAACCACCGTTCTTCCTTCGATCATCTTATGTAAACCATCCATCTCCGGATCGGGCTCATACAGTCGATAACGCACACATACACCATCACAAACTGTTACCCCTCTAAAACATAATGAGGTGATCCAACGCAAAGACTTAAATTCTTACACTTATTACTGGATATTTAGACAGATTTAACTTCTGGCAGTGATCAAAAGAGGAACCGGAACATAACTAATTTTATAAAATCTCTTTACTTGTAAACAAATCTGAGATTCAAGCAGTACATTTCGCGATTTCACCGACGACAAAACAGAGTCACTCGCTTTGTCTTTCACGTGGACAACAGTGCGTTCGTTGCCTTTGTACGGGAAACCAATGGAGCCTGACTATACTAACTACTGCATATTCATTGCGGGGTCACGTCTTCAGATATGAAAGGAGCTCAACAATTGGATCGAAGAAGGCCCTATATTCCTCTAGACCAATCAAACTTATTCTTATACCACTGGAAAGAGAATTTTCTCTAGTTTATTTAGACATGCGATCCAGTTGTGTAAGATGAATGGAACAGCTTTGCCGTTCAATTTAGTGAGCGAACTCCGTGAAAACTGAGTTGACCTCCATAGGGATTTACGCTTTTGAGCATTTTTAGCAAGTTTTTAATCAAAAAAAGGCCCTATGTTCTCGAGTTGCATGAATTAAGAAAATATATCGTACCGTAAGAAGATGTTATATACTTTCAAATACTGAGCGATCTGGTTTGATACATAACAACACTTTTTGCTAGCAGGGGGAAGTTCGGATGGAGGGCCGTTTTTGGCCATGTGTTTCACGTGTTAAACCACGCGTGCAGGGCTTCCGTGAGCAAATGTCCGGAAGTTTTCCATTAGCCAGGAATAATCTCATTTGATGAGTTATATTTTTCCATTTGTATGGTGTCCAGTTTAAATTATAATTTGAGAAAGGAGATCATGATCTTCTTGAGGCAAAAATGTATTTCCATTATAGTAACTAAAAATGTATTCAGCACAACCGAGAGAAGTGACTATGAAAGTTAACTGAAAGGAACCAATGTCTGTTCGACTTCTATGAAAATAGTTGAGTGTACAACAATCGTAAAAGACACATCGTTTTTTTGAATAAATGTGAGTTCAAATGTGAGTTCAATTGTAAATTATTCACATCCATGACGCAAATCGCGAATCAGACGCAAGAGATTGGAGGTTGTACTAGAAATAAGATTAGGCCTTATAGTTTCAATTTGATTTGGTTGGCTCATTAGATATCGTTGCAATAAACAAAGTCTACCTAAATCTCAAAATTGAGGTAGCCTGTTCACAAAAGAATGAGGGAATCATGCATGAAAGGGAATTACTTATATCGATGTTTACTTGTTTTGTACTATATAAACATACAATGAATAGGGTAGATGGCCTTAGCTTTCGATCCAGTCCGGACCTTCTTCAGAGGCATAAAACAAGTACAAACAAATACATATCCATTTATAAAAATAAGAGAGGGGAAAGGGATGAAGGAAAGCATCCAGAAAGAAGCGGGAAAATAACAGGCAATCAAAGTTTCTATTTCAGAAACAATTGGTGTCTCGTTTAGTATGAAAGGAAGGATTACTTGACCATAAAAGTGGTAAATGCATTGTTCGATAACAATGCAGGGAAACATGAAAGGGTAAAATTAGGGAGCAAGTTGCATCATGATGCAACTAACAACGGTCAATTAATAAAGACTAGCAAGAAATCGTTCACACGCCGTACTAAAGTTGGTCCAAGTCCACTTAGACCGGTTCGGGTTCAACTTTTGTGCGTGTGAACGCAAATAAAGTTAGACCGGATCGGGTTTAAACCCCAAAACTTAAACCGTCCAGCGAGGCGGTCTAAGTCTAAACCGGTTCGGGTTTATCTTTTAACACTGCGTGTGGACAGAATGACATCCGGTTTTAACTCACAACGGACGACCCATTGTGTGGTTCAATGCACACGCCCGGGACCCGGAGTGCTTGTATACGGTTTCTGTTGCCTCTGATGCTGAAAAGCACCGAGTATTTATATTACTTTCTTGCCGCTTACCGAGTTGGCGAAACCCTCTCGATCGGTGTATGCAGTTTAACACAGGCCCACGCCCATGATTTATTAAATTCTGAAACAAATTATATTTTCCAAGCTTTTTTTGTTGAGTATCCTACAATAAATTGAAACTGTTTTCCATGCGTATACTACGAGCGCAGCGAAGAAGCATATTTTGTAATGCTTCTCACATGTAGAGCGCTGCCATCCCATAGTGATCACTCTCTGATATCCCATAGTTACCATCACCGATCCCGTGGATGTGCCTTTCTATTGCCGTCACCATTACTAGCGTGCTGTACTTTCAATCTAGGAGAATGAACTGCAGTGGGCGCGAGGCTGTGTGTAGGGGAAATTCCCTACGCCAGCAATATCACCACGTTGTTGGGAAGTTGGGAAAATACTGCAAAGTACATGTATTTACGTAACTTGCACGTGTGTAGTTGTGTTTATGAACGAATCGGAATAAAAATCGCGGCACCAGCTTTTGAGAGATCGCAACTTCCAATCGATTGAAGTACAAACTAAAAGTATTTATTAAATTGGAAACAGTGGTATAAAACAAAACACAAAAATGAAACGTGTTCTGTTTCATGGAATATGGACAATATTTTGGTGAGTTTTCTCGGCGGTTTGTATCAATATTTTGTTTGTTTAAAAAAATAATTTCGAGTCGTGTTCATGTTTGTTTTAAGTGCCCATATCCTCCCAACGGTAAAACTGTTACCGCGTTCGATTGAGCCATTTGTATCCAATAATTATGCCCTGTCTGATCATCCAGGGCATGGGGCACTCAGTATCTCGGCATACTCGGTGCGTGAATCTGATGAATAAAACAAGATGTTAGAGCAACGGGGTCGCGTCTACTTTGACCTCTTAAAACCGAAGACAAACCGGATCGGGTTTAACTCTGTGCTGTCTGAACGCAATGGGTTTTTATTTTTACGACCACCCCCCGCTGCTCGTAAAAGTTAGACCGGTTCGGGTCTGAGTTAGTACGCTGTCTGAACATACCCATACATATATATATATTTGTTTTAATACGATACGGGAGAGATCAGGGTCCATTTTAAAAGGGTCGCCATTTATTAGACACACTGACTTTCACCCTGCCTGCATATATAAATACCTTCCGATGAAATGGCAAAAATAGATCAGCATAACATTGTAAAGGTCGGCTGTGGTGACGTACTGACTGCCATAGTCTTTTGTACAATACCGACTACGGTATGGACACATTCCAGGATGTCATCAAGGCCTCTGTTGTCAAAACAACCATCAAATTCCAGTCTATACAATTTGGATATGATCGTTTTTATTACCGTTATTTGTTTTTATTTAGTGGTGTCTACATTTGGTTCGTTGATTTCAAAATGTGTTTTTCTGCATTCAGCAGCAATACACCTGGTCGGCATTGCCGGAAAAAAAAACAATTTTTTTTTTTTTGAAACGTACAAACTCACGACTTGGTCCGTACATGTACTTTGCAATTGTGTTTACTCTACGCATTACAGGTAAAGTCTGCCTCGATTGACGTCACGAACAGCGCCCTCTCGGATCGGGGTCTACTCTTAAATTTGTAAATAACATAAGAACTGATTTTTTAAAACCTTAGTTAACTGTTTATTCACATTCCACTCATCAAAACACATATATTAGTGACAAAAGCTTTATTTTGAAAAAAAAAACCACTTCCAGGTGACTAAATATTACTGAGAACTGTATAGGAACTATATGTGGACGTACTTTTGTACTTTCGGGCTTATATTCAAGTGTGACTTGATTTGACCTGGTGAGTTTGTGTAGTCAGTCACACTATATTCTCATTTTCTACAAAGACGTAATTTGAATTCTTTATATTATTTTGAATCTTTAAACATATACACAATAATTACAAGTACGACTGGGGTTGTCAAGGTTATACAAAAAGATAAAAACTGTCATCCGATGACAGTTTTGAGATATTAACAACCAAACCCATACAAATGATAGAAATGTAATTGTATAGTTATAAAACAAGAGAAGGTACTCAAACGCTGTTAAAATCACAGTAAAAGCAATAAAACCAAAGTAAATCCAAAACCATTCCGAATTCGTTCCATTCCGAGAGTAGAAGATCTATGCAAGAATAATTATCTTTATTCACGAGGAGAAAGTTGTGTTCTGTGCTTCTTGAATTTGAATAAAGTGTAAGTTGGAGACGTCTAGATGTTGCATCGGATCCTGAAATGGTCTCATGGCGTTGCAATCTGATACCATTCCATAATGAGATTGTGTATTCACTTTCAATCATTACAAAATCATATTCACTTCACGGCGATGCCCGAGTGAAAGTAATACCCGATAGGCACACATTTTGCCCGAACATTTTTCGTAAAGGGGAATTGGTTACAGATAATTATTCCCAAATACTCAAACTTGAGAATGTACATTATTGGCAAATAACCAATGAAAGCTCACCCATCAAATACAATGCATACAAACAAATTATAACATCTAGACCTAAAGAGATAACTGTTATTGCTCATCGGTTTGCTTCGAGTATTATTTCCCTATTTATATTATGTACTTTAAGTTTTGTTACGTTATTTGTTTAAGTAAGTTGTATAACTATTATTTAAGTGACCCTGTCTTTAGGTTGACATAGAGATAAACGATGAGATAATATGGATGCTTGTACCATGGAGGAATAATTTAGACCGCCATGCTTGTACTTATTTCGGCGAAGGAGTTCGCGGAGGTCGAATATTCAGTAGTAAATGTTAAACGGTTCAACATGCAATTGCTATTTTTAGTGATAGATTTGTCATCCCACACTTCGATAGGCGTGTTGTCGTGTCACGATTTAGTTGAGTTCGTCACAGTGCTTCCTCGACGATGTCTCACCTCGGCATTGGCTTTGATTTGGGGGAAAGGAATTTCACATTTTACAACAAACCATTCACAACAATGGTTGAAAATCCGGGGAAATATAGAAAATAATATCACAGAGAAGTAAATTTGGGGTGGGAATAGGCAAACCCACCCTTTGTGACATTTTGTTATCTAGTTCATTGGAATTACGCACTGTGGGGGGGGGGGGGGGGCGGTATAGGATCCAGTCTTCATAATGCTGGTCACCACTGCTTCAAAGCGTAATAAGAACATTCGCCTATTTGTAAACACAAAACGCAAACATTGGACAACATGAGTTTTAATCAAGCCAAATACGGTCTAAAATTTATATTGCAAAATTCCGTCCGCAGCCGAATTTTGAAGTTACCACACAGTGTGAATTTCCTTGCTAAATTATGAATCCGTATGGGCAACATAAATGACACTTGATACTTGTTTGAACCATGCCAAGCGACTAACGCTCTAGGCTCCATGACAACGTTAACGAATATGCCTTGTCACTGCGACCCCGTAGCCATGCATCTGCCGAATCAACCGACTCCGACACGTCCTTGCCAGGCAGGGGTCTACTTTACACAAGCGTCCCGTTTGTCCAAATGATTCTTTTATGAACATTCATAATATTATTATGTTGACTCACTTTGAAATATGAATGTTGCATTGCTAATGGGGGACTTCCATTCTCACTTATAAAAAGCGGGAGTTTTCCCCTACATCTAATCGTTGGTTCATCCGGAAAAAGAGCATGCATTTCGTCTTCCCATTATTCAGATATTAAAAAAACTAAAAAACTCGGAAGATCAGTGTTTTTACATAGTTAAGTGACCGCCTTAGTTCACTAAAACAAACAAAATATACGCTCTTCTTTTGTTCCAAAAAAAAATCGCACACAAACGTAATTGTTACTTGAATGTGTATGTCCCATTTGGTTCACATCGATGAATTTGAAATGTCCATTCCATAAGGGAAGAGTGACCGGTCATAACTTCTGTCAGTCTCTCTCCACTTCTGTCAGTCTCTCTCCAACAAAGACATCAATAATCTACACTTTAATAAATAAACAATTACAGCAGGCGAAGTCCTGGTCACTGACACATGTTGTTCTTGTGTCTGGTGACTTGTCAAAGAAAGC
Organism: Asterias amurensis; assembly: GCF_032118995.1. NCBI lineage: Eukaryota > Metazoa > Echinodermata > Asteroidea > Forcipulatida > Asteriidae > Asterias > Asterias amurensis. The sequence goes on along the minus strand of NC_092650.1, from coordinate 8,780,913 downwards.
CTCGATTTCCGAAACCAATGAAGGTCGTTCTATTATGCGTGGCCCCACCGATACATTTTTGACGACCTTAACAATGTTTTCGGTAAGACCGTCCACTGCCCACCCCCCCCCCCCCCCCCCCCACACCCTACCCCAAATCCGACCCAACCCAACCCCTACACGGGTTTAACAAACTGTGTGGTACAATGATAGTCGCTGCTTTCTCGTAATGCTTTTGGAAAATCAAGGGGTATACTGGTGTACAATTTAACATTGGTGGATTTGTATTAACAGATTGAGAAAACTTAAACCTAAGACACCAGCTCAACACCAACGGAACTCGTGAACTCAATGTGACTTAGTATAAGTCATGCAGACTTAACTTATGAAAAAGAGAATTTGGTTTCCTTCTTGTTTTAAGAGTAGAGTTGACACACAACGCTGTGAATTGGTGCGATTTGCACATTATGTTTTTTTTTTCCGGTGAAGGCAAAATGAGCAGTTAATCCAAGACCAGTATTCTCACACATAAAATAAAAGATCTGTGAAATTTTGCTCGGTTAGTCATCGAGATTGCACGAAATTAGTGAAAGAAAACAACACCCTTGTTGCACACAATATTTGTGTGCTTTCCAATGCCTGGAGAGAAAGGTATGAATACTTTCTCAGATTCAATATTTTTAGTTAGAAATTACTTGTTCTGAAAAAACACAACAATACGTCAGAGGGAATCGTTTCTCACAATATGTTCAACAATTCTCTGTTTCTCGTTACCAAGTAAGTTTGTAGCATATTTTGCTAATACATCCCTGTACACTTATACAAGTATTTCAATTTTGTTTTGTTACTCCATAATCACATGTTGTGTTATTTCTCAGAAGTTTCTGGGAGTTAGATTTTATCTGACCTAGATGTACTGACCGTATTACTCATAGGAGCATTATTGATAGGGTTTTCAAGATGTGATGCTATATGAACAAGCTTTGCTTTGACGAATATTCGATGCGCCCTCTGTTGGCATAACTGTATTCAATCTAAACATTAATGAGGCTAAACAAATTTATGAACCAAGTTAATTTACTTATGTAAGTCATAATAATTAATTGAATTTAATTAACTGTATTCGATCTAAACATTAATGAGGCTAAACAAATTTATGAACCAAGTTAATTTACTTATGTAAGTCATAATAATTAATTGGGAAAAAAAAATTATATGGTATCATGAGTCATGGTATAATTATATACAACGTGTTGACTAACTACATATTTCAAGGATCTTTCACGAAAACAGAAAAGCCACAACTCGACGGACAATAATACTGATATCCATTTAGTTAGCCTACGCATCTTGTCAGCTCTACCTTGAAAGCCCCATATTGGTAACAAAGGGAGGTTTCTGTTCCATGGGTCGTAGATTTACGGAACCCTCATAAATTTATTTCGAAAAACAAATTCAAATACAAAGACGTGAATCTCATTTCCAATCACTACCAGACTGATGACCTCGCCTCCGAACAATTTAAGCGTGTTTACATTCAACCTAGCCTCCCACCGCCACCGAAGTATGTTAACAGTAACTTCCGTTTGGCCTAAGAGGGTATGTTGTTATCTTTAAAGGAACGTTACAGAATTGGTAAGAACACAAATCGTTAAGATTACAGATTTACATAATACTTACACAGTTTAATGATGGTGATATTAGAAAACTTCCCTTGAAATAAATAAAATGAGAAATTAATAAAAACTAATTCCCGTTTGGAGTATCACTCACTAATGAGCGTTTTAATCGATGTCATGCAAAAAATGTGTATGCCTATTTAACGGTTTTTCATTATTTTCTCGTGACCCAGATGGCCGATCGATCTCAAACTTCTAGAGGTTTGTCAGCGAAAAACATTATATCAATATAAACCACAAGTGAAACTGACTGGGTAAAGTATTAAATGATTTTTGTGATTGAACAAAGAATTGACTAGAGTGGGATTCGAACCAACGACCTCCGGATTAACGTGCCGGCGCACTACCAACTGAGCTATCTAGCCCTTTATTGGCGGTGTCCCTATTTTGTTCAGGGTGCCAGTCAGAAGGTAGCCATGGATCACACTCAAATTACAATAAATAATAATAATAATAATAATAATAATAATAATAATAATAATAATAATAATAATAATAATAATAACAATAACAATAATAATAATAATAATAATAATAATAATAATAATAACAATAATAATAATAATAATAATAATAATAACAATAATAATAATAATAATAATAATAATAATAATAATAATAATAATAATAATAATAATAATAATAATAATAATAATAATAATAATAATAATAATAATAATAATAATAATAATAATAATAATAATAATAATAATAATAATAATAATAATAATAATAATAATAATAATAATAATAATAATAATAATAATAATAATAATAATAATAATAATAATAATAATAATAATAATAATAATAATAATAATAATAATAATAATAATAATAATAATAATAATAATAATAATAATAATAATAATAATAATAATAATAATAATAATAATAATAATAATAATAATAATAATAATAATAATAATAATAATAATAATAATAATAATAATAATAATAATAATAATAATAATAATAATAATAATAATAATAATAATAATAATAATAATAATAATAATAATAATAATAATAATAATAATAATAATAATAATAATAATAATAATAATAATAATAATAATAATAATAATAATAATAATAATAATAATAATAATAATAATAATAATAATAATAATAATAATAATAATAATAATAATAATAATAATAATAATAATAATAATAATAATAATAATAATAATAATAATAATAATAATAATAATAATAATAATAATAATAATAATAATAATAATAATAATAATAATAATAATAATAATAATAATAATAATAATAATAATAATAATAATAATAATAATAATAATAATAATAATAATAATAATAATAATAATAATAATAATAATAATAATAATAATAATAATAATAATAATAATAATAATAATAATAATAATAATAATAATAATAATAATAATAATAATAATAATAATAATAATAATAATAATAATAATAATAATAATAATAATAATAATAATAATAATAATAATAATAATAATAATAATAATAATAATAATAATAATAATAATAATAATAATAATAATAATAATAATAATAATAATAATAATAATAATAATAATAATAATAATAATAATAATAATAATAATAATAATAATAATAATAATAATAATAATAATAATAATAATAATAATAATAATAATAATAATAATAATAATAATAATAATAATAATAATAATAATAATAATAATAATAATAATAATAATAATAATAATAATAATAATAATAATAATAATAATAATAATAATAATAATAATAATAATAATAATAATAATAATAATAATAATAATAATAATAATAATAATAATAATAATAATAATAATAATAATAATAATAATAATAATAATAATAATAATAATAATAATAATAATAATAATAATAATAATAATAATAATAATAATAATAATAATAATAATAATAATAATAATAATAATAATAATAATAATAATAATAATAATAATAATAATAATAATAATAATAATAATAATAATAATAATAATAATAATAATAATAATAATAATAATAATAATAATAATAATAATAATAATAATAATAATAATAATAATAATAATAATAATAATAATAATAATAATAATAATAATAATAATAATAATAATAATAATAATAATAATAATAATAATAATAATAATAATAATAATAATAATAATAATAATAATAATAATAATAATAATAATAATAATAATAATAATAATAATAATAATAATAATAATAATAATAATAATAATAATAATAATAATAATAATAATAATAATAATAATAATAATAATAATAATAATAATAATAATAATAATAATAATAATAATAATAATAATAATAATAATAATAATAATAATAATAATAATAATAATAATAATAATAATAATAATAATAATAATAATAATAATAATAATAATAATAATAATAATAATAATAATAATAATAATAATAATAATAATAATAATAATAATAATAATAATAATAATAATAATAATAATAATAATAATAATAATAATAATAATAATAATAATAATAATAATAATAATAATAATAATAATAATAATAATAATAATAATAATAATAATAATAATAATAATAATAATAATAATAATAATAATAATAATAATAATAATAATAATAATAATAATAATAATAATAATAATAATAATAATAATAATAATAATAATAATAATAATAATAATAATAATAATAATAATAATAATAATAATAATAATAATAATAATAATAATAATAATAATAATAATAATAATAATAATAATAATAATAATAATAATAATAATAATAATAATAATAATAATAATAATAATAATAATAATAATAATAATAATAATAATAATAATAATAATAATAATAATAATAATAATAATAATAATAATAATAATAATAATAATAATAATAATAATAATAATAATAATAATAATAATAATAATAATAATAATAATAATAATAATAATAATAATAATAATAATAATAATAATAATAATAATAATAATAAACAACGCTTATAAAGCGCCTTACATCCATGACTGGACCCCAAGGCGCTGTACACATTAAAAATAGCTGCAAACAAGAGCAAAAAATACCAAAGAGCATAAACTATTTCTAAAAATATAAAGCACAAAAATGGACCAGCCAATAATTAAAACCCCAAACCGCGAAATTAAAAAAGTTATGGAAAAGCACAACTATAAAAAGATTAGTTAAACTTACACTACTTTAAAAAGGTGTCCATAGGAAATACACTTACACATATAACACATCAGGTGTCAATCCCGCAAAGAGTCAGGACCAGTCCCTTTAAGACTAGTCCCAAGAGATATTAAAAGGTATGGCCAGTCTTAGAAATTAAGACGAGTAACTTGTCCGAACTTGAAAAAAGACTAGCCCTAGCTCTCCAAGAAATCAACCCCTCAGGAGAAACAATGTACTTAGTCATTTAAAACAACACACCAAAAAGTTATAAAGATATGAAAATAACTCACAAAAGAAAGCATGTTAAAGTTACAACAACAATTACATAAGAAATGTCACTCAAGAGAAAAAAACATTCATTAGGAGTAGGCAATGTACTTAGTTAAAAGCCAGTTTAAAAAGATAAGTCTTCAGGATTGTCTTAAAATTATCCAGTGAATTTGATGCTCGTTTGTGTTCCGGTAGAGAGTTCCATAGACTTAGGGCTGACTGTGAGAACGCTCGATCCCCATAAAAAGCAGTGCGTCCTTTTACTGGTTGGTACAGACGATTCTTGGACAAAAACCGAAGGATTCGCGGTTGGTATTGGAGTTATGGTCTCACTCAGATAAACAGGGGCGAGCTCATGGAGAATTTTATATGTTAGTAGCAGGAGTTTGAATTTAAGCCTATGTGCCACAGGCAACCAGTGCAGGCTGAAGAGCACAGGCTGTATGTGATTCTGATATTTAGTTCTCGCAGCTGAGTTTTAAATTCTCTGCAACTAAGCAATATCACTGGCAGGAAGACCAAATAGTAAGCTATTACAATAGTCTAAACGAGACGTTACAAAAGCATGTATCAGTCGTTCCAGTGCCTGGGAAGCGGCAGCCAGGGGATCACCTTAAGGGGATGCGACTTTTTGTTTCAGATATCAATATAAACCACAAGGGAAACTGACTTGGTAAATTTTGAAATGATTTTTGGTGTTGTATGCCATGGCTTCTGACTGGCACCCCCGAACCCCCGGCATGACGGGTTCCTACTGATTTGGATGAGGAAGCATTAGCCTCCTATATTATGCCAAACTAAGCGCCCACAAGGTTTCCGTGCCTCAATCTTGTCAAAATCGTCTTGGGTAACCCGGCCACTAATTCTAATATACCTCTCAGCTGACCCCAAAGCCAATAATTTTCTTCCATTTCTCATACAGGTATTGGAGTTTACAATACTATATTTATTCCAACAAGATTTAGCGAGAGATTTCACAAAGCAATAAAATTCATCGCAAGACCAAATTGTCATGTGATTTATATTGTGACATCGCACTTTACTTAGCAACTACGATTGATTTGCAGTTAAGATCAACTTCTTAGCTCGGCTCCAGGTCTCCCCTCTAACAAAATTTAAACAAATTAATTCCAAATAGTTTTTTGCCGGATGGAGGAAGAATAAACAGGGTTATTAAAAAAAAAAGGGTGTTGTGATTGTACTGAATCGCTCGTCCAAGACGATTCAAGTCTTGTCGTCGTTTAACCCAGTCAATCAAATACATTGATTTTGCTTGATAAAGATCAATTTGCTTACCTTGTAGACAGTTCTGAGTTAGTCATCTGTGAACTGCGGAGGCGTACGATGGTACGGTATGGTTTATGTGGGATATAGGCCAGTATCAAGGTTACATGAGTTACGGTCCACCACACGAACCAAATGCTGCATTGAACTTGGCCCTATTGGTGTGTTTAGAATTTTGATGTGTTTTTTATGATAACTTAATCAACCATCTACTTCAATCAATGAAATTTTGCTTTACGTTTCCAAAAGTATACAGTGGGTGTACGTTGTGCTAAAGTGACGGCGGTTATGCTTAAAGGCAGTGGACACTATTGGTTATTACTCAAAATAATTATCATCATAAACCTTTCTTGATACGAGTAATGGGGAGAGGTTGATGGTATCAAACATTGTGAGAAACGGCTCCCTCTGAAGTGACGTAGTTTTCGAGAAAGAAGTAATTTTCCATGAATTTGATTTCGAGACCTCAAGTTTAGAACTTGAGGTCTCGAAATCAAGCATCTGAAAGCACACAACTTCGTGTTACAAGGGTGTTTTTACTTCATTCTTATCTCGCAACTTCGACGACCAATTGAGCTCAAATTGTCACAGGTTTGTTATTTTATGCATATGTTTAGATGCACTAAGTGAGAAGAGTGGTCTTTGACAATTACCCAATAGTGTCCAGTGTCTTTAAAGCATGCAAATTTTAAGCTTCAGGTTCAATCTATGTTTTTAGTCAGCGTATGCACATGCAGTGTAAATAACATTCATGCATTTCCAGTTTGTTACATCACTGCGTTTTTGAGACGAATAGTTTGAATAATTGAATGACTGTTTGGTGGTCACTTATAATATGGAGCTATCAGAAATACGACTCCCCGTAATACGTGCCTTGTGTCTCCTGTCGAAGAACGTTCTGACCAATAAGAACTCACTCTGCGGTGGTACTATTATATAACCATGTAAACTAAAGTAGTAGTCCCGGCCGATTTTCTACCTTCCGCCCAGCAGGACGGTGTGTAATTTTCTGGTATCCAGACCTGTGTTTTCGTTTCACTGGTATAGGGGCCTATCTAATTGAACGACGTGATCAAGGAGAGGCGTGCAGCTTTTGAAGTTTGTGTGTTTGGAAATGAGCAGCGGGATTGGGGAGCGGTGCGGTTGGTGTCACTCGGCTGTTCTTAAGAACATCTCAACAACAAAATAAATCATACATTCCCAGGGTCTCTCGACAATAATAGAAAACGTGACAAGTTCACCATTGGATGAATGGGACACGTTGTCAGGATAACGACGTGCAGGTGATACTTAGTAACAATAACAAACAGTTCATAGCATTGTTACAAGAACTGATTAAGGTGTTTTATGCAATAAAGGGAACCTTGTCAACCGTGAAAAAAAAATCACGCTCACAAAATTACATATGTGAATTGCATGTTCGTTGGGGTGTATGTTGATTTACTTTTATTTTAATTGTATTTATTTATTTTATTGGTTATCGAAATACATGGAGTTCAGTTGTAAAACAAATACTAAGTTATTAAAAAGACATCGATCCCCTTGTTATCTTTGAGTGTTTTATAGTGTTTTAAAGGAACACATTGCCTTGGATCGGTCGAGTTGGTCTTTGAAAAGCATTTGTAACCGTTTGTTATTAAATAAATATGGGTGGAAAGATGTTTTAAAAGTAGAATACAATGATCCACACAACATAGCCTCGAAATTGCGTGGTTTTCCTTTTACTTTGCGAACTAACACGGTCGGCCATTTATGGGAGTCAAAAAGTTGACCCCCATAAATGGCCGACCGTGTTAGTCGACGAGGTAAAAGGAAAACCTGGCAATTTCGAGGCATGTTTGTGTCGATCATTGTATTCTACTTTTACATCATCTTTCCACCCATATGCATTTCATTACAAACGGTTACAAATGCTTGTCAAAGACCAACTCGACCGATCCAAGGCAACGTGTTCCTTTAAAATATTTATGAAAATATTATTTCGGCCCTCCGGTGAAATACACGCAAAACGTAACAGACACATCTTGAAATTCTATGAAGGCAAAACTAAACACGTGAACCAGCATCATTGTGTGTGTTTTTTGTTTTCTTCTTCAAATAATTCCAATTAGGCTAACAAGTTTTAACAAAGATATACGTATCTTTCGAAAATGTCAATTAAATAACGAAAACAGTTCATATTCTGTCATAAGTTGGCGGTTTTTGGAGATCTTCCAATACTATTACTTTCTCATGTTGGACAATAACTTTAGCCGAAAACACCTCTCCAAAATTATTGTTTTAAAATTACAACTATAAGCCAATTCAACGGTACTACGTTTTGACCTAATGGCTGGTAATTTTGGTTGGTAATCACTTCGCAACAGCAAAGTATTTTCTCGAAATTATAATAAGTGAGCTGTCTGATAAAAAAATATAATATTGTTCTCTCGATAATAGTTTAGGCTACTTTATATTTTAGATGATTAAAAAAAATCCACTCCACTCCTCTCATTTCAAAGAAACTTCTCTTGATTCTATTAGAAGATAAGAAAGCTATTAAAGGAACACGTTGCCTTGGATTGGACGAGTTGGTCTATTAAAAGCGTTTGAAACCGTTTGTTATGAAATGCATATGGTTAGAAAGATGTTTTAAAAGTAGAATATAATGATCCTCACAAGTATCACTCGAAACTGCACGGTTTTCCTTTTACGTCGCGAACTATCACGGTCGGCCATTTATGGGAGTCAAAAATTTGAGTCGGCCATTTATGGGAGTCAAAAATTTGACTCCCATAAATGGCCGACCGTGTTAGTCGACAGGGTAAAAAGAAAACCACGCAATTTCGAGGCATATTTGTGTAGATCATTGTATTCTACTTTTACAATATCTTTCTAACCATACACATTTTACAACAAACGGTTACAGAACGATTTTCAAATACCAACTCGACCGATCCAAGGCAACGTGTTCCTTTAAAACACTTTTGTGTTTAAGGGTATTTCGTTTTGTTTTTGTACTGACAATTCGATTTCAGTATTGGGAAAAATTGTTTGCACATGCAGCTATTCAGACGGAAAGCCGTCGCATGGCAACACTCTAAAACTTGTTCCTAAGCTTTGATATCACCCTTTACCAAATTGATAAGATAATAAACTGCGCCAATAAAGTATCTAAACACTTACAAATGGTCAGATTTATCGGAACCTGAAATAGTATACAAAACAATAATTATTCATTTCTATTCACCGTTAACTTCTGCACATTTTGACACATCTTGTGTTGCGCTACGATGTTGTTGGGTGGATTTATGGGCACTTGAGTGGCTTAAGGTCGAATTTCAAAAGTTGCAAAAGCCCCTATTCACCCCAATTCCAGAAGGGAACTCGCACAAGCACCACACACAGATAAAATCAAGACAAAAGACACAAACTCGTTTCGTTTACTTGACCATGAAATTTATTGCCGTATCTTTAACTCCAGAACTGCTGATATCCTGTCCTCAGTTCTTAGTGTGTCCTCCATCACTGTCCTGAACGCCAAGGAGTCGTCTTCTCATACTCCCAATGAGACCTCTGATCTGTACCTGGTCAATCCCCTGCCATTTCCTGATCAGGATGCGTCGCAATCCCTCGAGAGTGGTGTCAGGCTTTATGGACTTGTTCACTTTCTTCTGCTGCAGAAGTCACCCTCGGACGGCCACTCTTTGACAGGTCGTCCCCATTTCCCTAAGCTTGGTAGTCATTTCATCATTTACTGACCGTCGCTGGTGACGTTGTAACCATGAGCTGCAGCTCGCATCGACGTACCGGCTTCTTTCAAACCAACGATCCGTCCTCTTTCCTGTTTGGTCATTTGAGCCATCTTTCCTGTTATCTTGAACCACCTTTCCCTGTCTCATCATAATCAGGGATTCTGGCTCTTAACCCATATTGTTGTATGCCTCCCATCTTTGACCCCTTTGCTTGGTTACTGACAATTATTGCTGATGTTCATCACAACCGATTTATCATACAAGCGACAAAAAAATCGTTTATAAAAGGTGGGCAAAAGAAAAGCTGATCTTACTCGTCACAATACAACGATTTAGCTTGAATAGGGGCTTTTATAACTTTTGAAATTCGACCTTAAGCCACTCAAGTGTCCATAAATCCCCTAAACAACATCGTAGCGCAACACAAGATGTGTCAAAATGTGCAGAAATTAACGGTGACTCGAAATGAATAATTATGTTTTGGCATACTATTTTAGGTTCCGATATATCTGACAATTTGTAAGTGTTTGGATACTTTATTGGCGCAGTTTACTTATTTTACACTAACTGGCGTTATCTTATAATGACCCTTAAAGCTATATTGATGTAATCCTTAAAGATTCAAAAGAGGATAAGGTTTTTATCTTCGCCCTTCTTGGCAAAAGAAAATAACGTTATTTAAGCATACAACTTATTTTCATCAGGTTTATTTTGACAAGCCGGGTCCTTGATTTTCTGCAGTAACTTTTCATTTTTCAAGAACGCCACTATCGTGGGACAAACCATTTTCGGGTCAAGTCTGCAAGCAAATTGTATGGTATTGTTTTCCTATCGCTGATTCACAGTGAATGAAGGTGCCAAGGATATGTGTTTCCGAGTATGCACATCTTCCTCTTGTTTTGATAAAAACAAAAATCACACCATTTTGAATACCTGCCTCATGAAAAGCCAGAATACGAACCAGACTCCAAATCATTTTACGGACCAACACCTTCAAAAGGGTGAGACTGCTTTGAGGCTGTGGGACTGTGGTTGGTACTGAAGTAGTAGCATTTTGGAGTTGGGCTCACAGGGTGAGGTTTTCGTCGTCTTGCTAAAGACGTCTGATTGCTGGTCTATATCTAGTCATTCTGTCGTGTGGAGAGCATCTGCTATCTTCAGTAGAAAGCAGAGGTCCAAGACACAGAGACAACTCAGCATGGACAAGACTGTGGTTTTGATCATTGTCACTGCATTGGGCTTTGAGCTTGCAGCAGCACAACGTGAGTCTGTGTTTCTTTATATAGATATAGGAGTATGATGGAAAAGAAAGTTGGTTAACCTTATTTTACTGTAGTTGGGAAAAACCGTATTCCCTTCCTCCATGGAAAAACTAAGGCAGTGTTGAAATTGGAGGCTACGGCTGTGACTGCGGCTATTGCTTTAAAGGTTGTTGTGGATTTGATTCGAGGCCATAATGCGTGTGATGGCCCTGTAAGCAAGACACCATAAATTACTTTTTCTTTATTAAGAAAACTGCCAGGGATTAGACACCTTTCGGATAATGCACCCTTGGCGAGATTTATTATTATTAATTTTTGTTTCCAGCCATCAAGAATGTAATTTTGTACTTTTGTTAACAATCCATTGACTGGTCTAATGCTAACAAATCAAACTAAACCCTGCCAAATGTACGGTGAGAAAGGCTACGGTGTGAAGTCTTTCTCATGCATCTGAAAGCGCACAAATCTATTCAACAAGGGTGTTTTTCCTTTCACTTTTTCCCTGCAACTTTGATGACAAATTGAGCGAACATTTTCACAGGTTTTATTTCATGTATTTTGGGGGGTATATTTAGTGAGTATCCTGTCTGTAAAATGTTCCGACATTTTTAAAGGGACATCGTTGTTTCTTTCGAGCGTATTACTGATTTGGGGTCGAAAAAAATAACTAAGAGCGGGACTCAAACCAACGACCTCCGATTAGGCGTGCCGGCGCTCTATATCTAAAGCCATGTTGGCGGTCTTCCTACGTTGTCAATATAGGGAGGTTTAGCTGCACGCTACGCAAGCAAAAACGTGAACACCGTGAACGTCAACAAATTTGTTTTAAAAAACGTGTTGAGCATACGTGAAAATACCATTTCTCACGCCTCCTTCAATTCAATTCAATTCATCAACATTTATTTCCACAAGGATATCACTTTAGAAAAACCAACAACAATATTGATACAATAAAACTAATACGTGATGGAGGCATTACACAGGGAGCCGAAGCTTATAAACGGAATGCTTAATATAAACACTAACAAAAAATATACTTAAGTAAACAATGTTGAACAAGGAAGACAACATACAAAAGACAAAACAAAACAAAACAATGAAACAAAAGCAAACAAACGGGGTTGCTTAGAGATAAGCTATTCCAAGATTTTTTGAAAAACAGGGAAGAACAGAAATAGGACGATAGTCAGAAAAATCATGTCGATCGCCAGAGTTGAAGAGAGGGGTAACCTGAGCAATCTAAAGATTAGAAGGTACAGATCCACATAGTAAAGAGAAATTCAATACATGAGCCAGATGATGAGAGATAACAGGAATAGAAGACTTGACTAGGGATGGGTGGATAGCATCAAACTCACTGCACGTATCACCTTTGAGATCTCGAACAATCTGAAAGATTTCATCAGAGTCTGTTGGTGTAAGGAAAAAAGAAGAATTGTTAGAATTGTACTAATAGTCTGTGAAGTGTGCATTTGAGGGAGGGATTTTGTTAGCAAGACTGGAACCAATGTTAGAGAAGTAGTCATTGAAAGAGGCAGCAATATCTGGAGCGTTGGAAATAGTCTGCTGGCCAATGATGACATTGTCTGGCAGATCGTCCTTCTTGTTCTTGCCAAGGATGTTGTTAATCTCACGCCAAGTGCTTTTGATGTTGTTTCTTTTAGCGGAGAAACTGCTGGCATAGTGGTTCTGTTTGGCCATACGAATGACTTTGGTATAAGACGATTACGGAAGTTTTTATACCTTTGTTCATTGGCCTTTGTTGGGTTTTACAGAAACCGTCGGTAGAGCATTTGTTTGTAATTGTACGACTTCAATATGCCCCCCATGGCTGTTCCTCTTCCCGCCTCTATTCTTTGTAACAAGTGGAAAGTGGTGATTGTAATGATCGGTGAAGTTTGAAAGGAAGGTGTTATAAGCACTTTCAGCATCGGTGCATTCATAGACTTGACTCAAGTCATTGATCTGAACGTCTGAATTGAAGTCTTAAAGAGTGGTGCTGGATTGATGCCTCTGGTAGTGCTGGGAGGGGGAATATAACAAGTGAAAGAGTCAGGGGTGATCTGAAAAAGAGGAAGATGATGAGAAAGATCAGCGTAAAGTATACCGGTGTCATGACAAAAACTGTCCGCTGGCAATAAGTGTCCGCTCATTAGCATATTGCGTTCGGATTGGTCAAGCGTCTATGACGTCACATTGTTTATGGACGCTTGCTAAATAGTGTCCGCGGTTAGCGTGCATCATCATTGCGTGCCTTGCTTCATTTTTAACATTTTAGTTGTACATTTTTTTAATGCTTTCCTGCTTTTTGTATTTGATTATAAATATTCGTATTATTGATCATTTAGCACTTTCATTCGTATTTTACTTAAAGTAAAATACGAATCTTGACAAAGTTCGTCTATTTTGCAACCTGCACTGTTTTACCATAGTAAAACACTAATCTTGACATACTTTTGATTGCGAGTCCTTTTTTTTACTTGGCTTGTATTTACTTGAACGCATTCTAGGATGTATTTGATTATAAATAATCAGCACGGCGCAGCATGGCGCCCGGACACTATTTGTTGGGCGGACACTATTTGTCACGTAAATAGTGTCCGGGGTATACTGCGAATGCTCAGCGGACACTTATTGCCAGCGGACAGTTTTTGTCATGACACCGGCAGTGCAGGTGTTGGTGTCGTTGTTAGTAACAATGTTGTCAATGAGAGTAGCACTATGTGGACAAATACGAGTGGGTTTGTCTATCAGTCGACGCAGACCATAATGAATAAAAAGTGTTCAAAAAATCCTCTGTTGGTCGATGAGTATAAAAAGACTTGTACAAGGTTGAAATCTCCCATTATATAGCACTGTTTTTTTTTTTCTCAGAGGTGATTTTGTTTAGGCAGAAATCAAAGGAACTTTTGAAATTATCAGTTAATGTACCAGGAACTCTGTTAATATTACCAACAATAAGATTACAACCACTGTCACGTTTGATCTGAAAGTCTACACACGCAATAATTAGATCTCCCGTACCTCCGATTATCTACTCCGCGGCAGAAGAATAAAGCAAGACAGTTCTCTACGAACAAACTTTACCTGGCAAGTAGATACACACATGGTGTTACCGCAAACCAATTATAAACCCCGTTAATTGTCTATGTACAAAGTTTGTTCAGTTCTTTGAGGGTGGTGATTGATGCCTTTGTCTTGTTCTTCAAGAGCATGATGATCTTACCATCTCTAGTCCAGACGGCTTCAAATTGGTCACATCGTCTGGCCTCTAGTCTTGGCCCAAGACGATGGTGCTTGATTCTGGATAGTGTACTACGCGCGGTTGAATCGCCAAAGCGCGCCCGCCACGGTATGATTTAGTTACGTGGACGGCTCGAAATCTAGACTACACTCTGCAAGCTACCAGAGTGGTAGCTTGCAGAGTGTAGTCTAGATTTCGAGCCGTCCACGTAACTAAATCATACCGTGGCGGGCGCGCTTTGGCGATTCAACCGCGCGTAGTACACTATCCAGAATCAAGCACCATCGTCTTGGGCCAAGACTAAGTGTAGTCTAGATTTCGAGCCGTCCACGTAACTAAATCATACCGTGGCGGGCGCGCTTTGGCGATTCAACCGCGCGTAGTACACTATCCAGAATCAAGCACCATCGTCTTGGGCCAAGACTATCTGGCCTCTTGATAGAGCTCATGCCGCTTGTTCGTCAAGTTCTCGGTGATATGCACAGGAGATCCTTTCAGATGGCGTTTGTTGGCAAATACCAGAGAGCGTGATTTATAGCTCGTGAATTTCACGATGACGGGGCGTGGCCGTTGGGGGTACCAGGAGGAGTCGTCGGTTTCCGGGTCTTGCTAAGGCGATGAGATCTATCTAGATCTTGCAAGTGGAGATCGAGCTAGCCTTGTCCAAGGCTCTTTACGCAAGCACCGGCCCGCTCTGACTTCACGAAATGCATAGATACTATACCACACGGCACATAACAGTACTTGATGCCGCGGGGTCGAAGCATGGCTTTCGCGGTATCAACGAGGTTTAATTATACAAAACGAGATCGGGGACAAGGCTAAGATCAGCTTGAGTTTGTTGTTGAGTACTTCAAGGGAGATCTTTAAGTAGGATTTGAAACTTTGCATGGTGGAGATAAGATATAGAAGAGTTTGCGGTAACACCATGGTGTTACCGCAAACTCTTCTATATAAGGGAGATCTTGTCAGTATTTTCGCTGGGGGTCTCTGGAATGCCGTGTGTTAGTAGACCGTTCCGACGGCCGTATTGCTCCAGATCATCAATCTCCTGTTGCAACTGGTCGTTTTGATCGGAAATTTTCCGATTGTGATTGAACATCTTTTCCATTTGTTCTGAATGTTTGTTGACATCCATTGAAGTGGCCTCGTATACATCTTGTGCGATGGTTCCTTCTAAAAATGTACCCTAGTTACGCCGCTCAAACCGGACTCAGGTCGTTGGTTCAAGACTTTAGCCAATATTCAAATGGCAGTCAGTTTCCCTTGTGATTTTAAATGTTTGATATCTGAAATAAAACTCGCACCCCCGAAGGGTAAACAGTCAATCTTGATGGAGTTCTGTAACTGTCCACCATTTGGCTAATAGCACATCACACATAAACATTGTTTTATCGACATGCACCGACAGTATTGATTATACAAGAATCCAGAATGAACAATGCAACGCAATGCAATGCGACGTAAAAACGTTACAATTATCAGAAGTCGAGCGCAATGTGTAGCAGCTCCAGCCTTCCCAGTGATTTGTTTCCAGATGTTCCGTTCCATAGGTGATATTAAACAAGGATAACAAGAAAGACGACTATTAAAGGCACTGAATACCTTGGGTGACGGTCAAAGACCAGTCTTCTCCGCTTGGTCAACCCCAAAATATGCATTAAAACAAAACTGTAGAAATTGGAACTAAATCGGTCATCGATTGAAGTTGCGAGAGAATAGTGAAAGAAAAAAAAACACCCAGTTTGAATTCGATGAGGTCATTCTCAATTTAGCGGGAAGTTGGTTCTTTCTCAAAAACTACGTTACTTCAGAGGGAGCCGTTTCTCACAATGTTTTATACTTTTAACAGCTCCCCAATGCTCGTTCAAGTAAATTTTATGCAAACAAATATTTTCAGTCATTAGGCCTATAGTGTCCATCCATCCATCAGTGCCTTAAGTGCAATGCACGTTCATATTCATTTGTAATAAGGATTGTACCGTCCATTTCAGTATTGTTCCAAGCCCATTCAATGCAAGAAATAGAAATGAAAGAATTTTAAATTTTAGTGCAAAATACATGAAATAATCAATTAGATTAATAAACAAAAAACGTGTTTAGCACAGACACTCTGGACTGCTTAGCATTAAATGAAAAAAACTTAAAGCAGGGCAGCACGATGTGTTTCCATACTGGCTAAAAAAGACTAGGGAAAACGGGCCAAAAATTTTAACTAGAATTGTAATTTTGGTTGGCATGGTTGGTTTGTGCGTAAAGCGCTCGCCTTTCGCCAAGGTGACCCTGGTTCGATTCCCGGCCAGAAGGGCCAATATGTGAGTTGAGTTGCGCGTTGATTTTCTGCTGCGCGGGGAGAGTTTTCCAGACCATCCAGTTTTCCTAAATCAAACACTTTCGATCTTGGCTGTGCTCTGTGGTCATAATGGGTTGATGTGGCTAGCAGTCCTAAGGTGCCCTTGCATGCGTGCTTCTAACAGAAATAAAGAAGTTACGGATTCTGAAAGAAATAAAGCACACCCGTCCGTATTTGGCATTTGACAATCACGTGTCATATACTCATGAATAAACATAACTTTGGAATTAACATAAACATGGCGGCGCCCATATACACTTACGGCACACGGCGGCAAACTCGTAAACTAAACATCATCTCCTTGAAAATAACTTCCGTTTTACCTGGAGGAAATCAAGAATGTACTTCAATTCGAAGTAACTTGTCAAGCTATAGAAATAGTGGTAAGTTCCTTGCTATCTTAGCTCACCTTGTGAGCTTTAATGGCTCTCTTTCAACATCGGTCTCATTACTGACACTCTGAACTGATCTCACTGAGTCTGACCTACACCTAAGACCTAAGACCTAAGACGGAACGGGAGACGATAGCCGGACGAAACCGAAATAGTTCTAAGAGTAAGTCATGGTCTTACTGATGAGTCAAGCATCTTGAGTGGTGAGACCTAGCCCCTTAAATCGGTCCAATCCACTCCGTATCCTTCTTGGCCCCAGCACCACTGATATCAAAACCTTTCGCTTCCTTGAATAACCATAGCTCTGCAACGTTCTGCATTATGAAACAATTACCGATCTAATGCTTCAGAAGTTGCAGATAGCACTACACTTGGAATTGTTCAAATACTAAATAGGTATCACAGATTTTGAGTAAAAATCAAGTGAATTTTGAGTGTGAATTTTCTCAACTACCGCTCTTTTTTCGCTTTTGCCATGATATGCCGATTGTCCCCCGTCCCTGTGCAGATTTTGTTCCCAGGACAAACGTGTAGAAATATCTGCGCACCTTCGTCCTGGAAAGAAAAGATACGGAATCCGCACTTCGTGTACAAACATATGGACACATGTCTGGGAACTACAACATACAAAGAATGGTTCCCAATCCGTGCTTTGTGGAGACACGTCTGGGAACTTCATACAAAGAATAGTTCCCAGACGCGTGTCCGTATATTTGTACATGAGAATTTGCCCAAAAATCTCTATAAATAACCTTTTACTGGAAAAATACATTTACTTGAACGGATTATTAAATGGTGGGAGAAAAGCACAATTTAGCGGGGTATTCAGGAGTATAACAATAGAGGCATGGACTCGCAGATCAATAGCGATTAACTGAAATGCAGGCGGGGCAGTTTCCACTTAGTCAAGTTTTTGATGGTGGCAGTGGCTATGATGAGGAAACAGCTAGCCTCTCCACGCCAGAGCTCCAGAGATTGGTATTGTTAGAGCAATTAAAGTATACAATAAAATTTTTTAAGTAACGAAGAAGCAGCGAAATAACGGCGGGCATTGTAAACGGACAGCGCACACGCACTACCGCACTCCCTTGTAACAACCCTGTAACAGAATGGTTTAGTCCAACTCGGCTGGTACATGCAGTTCAGCGCTTGGTGACCAAAACATAAAGTGTTGAACATAAAGTGGTAAAAATGGAGCAAATCTGTTGACCTCGGCTGTCGAAATTGTACAAGTTGGACCCGATTGCCGTTTGCTGTTCAAGCTTGAATCGTAACCCTCCGTCTTCGCCTTCGGCAGGATCAGGATGGTTACGTTATCGCAACTTGATATTTCTTTGACTCATTTGATTGTTGGCATAATAATGCACTGGTGATTTATACAAACATTCATCATTTCATCATTTTATAAATGTTTGAGCTTAACCTACATGTACTACAGGAAACTTTATTCTCAGCATGATTAAGCTTGATGAAAATACAGACCGTGTGTAAACTGCAGAGCTTCTGTCACCGGTGGACTGATAATGAAAAACTATCGAAAAAAGGAGTACAGCGCCCCAGTTATTGGGTCTAATCTAGAATTTGTATCTGAAGGGTGGGTTGAGAATTGTTGATTTTTATATCCTGTTTTGGCCTGTTTGGATGATCATGACAATATTTTGTGAAAATAAAGTTGAAATTTACATCTAAGTTTTTTACATTAAGAACTTAATTGCTTTAAAAGACTTTCTGGCAACACTGGCAGATGCGATGATCTAGCCGTAGCTGTAGCTGAAGTTGCCGTTTTGGACATGCCCTTGCATTGGCCTGCGCTAAAATTAATTAAAAAGGCCATCTTCAAAGATTGCACCCAACATATACACAATCCCACACAACTCCAAGCCATGCGCACATGAGCTCAGCTCACACTATCAATTGATACACATGATGATCACATCACCAGTGCAGAAATCGTGAAAGAAAATTCAGAAATAATGTAAAGAATTCATGAATACAATTGTTACTTGCGAACTCATAAAAAATGTAGTAAGGGACACTAAGAACGTATCTTTCTTAAAGATTGGAATTTTACGGAAGATATTTTGGACATACCAAAATGAGAAAAAAAATTGCGCTCCACTATTTCGCCCGGGCGGATTACTATTTCACCCGGGTGGATTTCTATTTCGCCAGGGCGGATTACTATTTTGCCAGGGCGGATTACTATTTCGCCCGGGCGGATTACTATTTCGCCCGGGCGGATTACTATTTCGCCCGGGCGGATTACTATTTCGCTCAGGCAGATTACTATTTCTGGGTCAGGTTTTACCAGGACAGGACGTCAGATGATCAGTTTTTGGCCTGGTCTGGCCAAACTAGGTAACTGTTAGATCTGCGTCAGATCTGGCCACACCTGGTCAGATTTTTAAATTCTGGCTAGGGCCACATCAACAAAATAATATTAAAAAGCTATATTTATTCACATTTGTTATTAAACTTTGTTTGTTTTGTTGTTCTGTTAACAGTATGCCCGGTGAACCAATGCATAGACCAGACCCAAACATGTCATACAAGGGACAAGCTTGGAGAGCTAAACTACATCTGTGAATGTAACAAGCCTTTCAGAGCTGGCGTTGACTGCCAACTCACTGCAGGTAATTATACAAAGGTATCCCATTTGTAAACCTGATACAATTCCACCAAACCAGGACATACCGGTCCGCACAGAACTCAACTGGCTTTAACTTTATTCTAAGAGGCCAATAAAGAAAGGTTAAAAGAAGCATTTGTTATCTAGTACAAGTAACCATAAGTTTAGGACTAGCCTACTAGTGTTCCTAATAAAGAAGGGGGTTGCAATCACACTGGAAATTTACAATTTTTGTCAGTAAAAGCACCATTGCCTTTCAACCTGCAATCTAAGGAACTCTACTTCACGATAGTAGAATAAAGAAAGACAGTTCTCAAAGAACAAACGCTACCTGGCAAGTAGATACACACATGGTAATATCACAAACCAAATATAGATAATTGATACCTCACCCTGCAATGCCTCAAATCATATATATGCATGATATTCACTTGACCACATGGTTTGATTGATTAGCTGGAAACAATTTTCAGTCTTTTATAAGCTCACCTTTAAAGGCAGTGGACACTATTGGTAGTTGCTCAAAACAATTGTTAGCATAAAACCTTACTTGGTATCGAGAAATGGGGAGAGGTTGATAGTATAAAACATTGTGAGAAACGGCTCCCTCTGAAGTGACATAGTTTTGGAGAAAGCAGTCATTTTCCACGAATTTGATTTCGTGACCTCAGATTTAGAATTTGAGGTCTCAAAATCAAGAATCTGCAAGCACACAACTTCGTGTGACAAGGATGTTTTTTCTTTCATTATTATCTCGCAACTTCGATGACCGATTGAGCTCAAATTTTCACAGGTTTATTATTTCATGCATATGATGAGATACAGCAAGTGAGAAGACTGGTCTTTGAAAATTACCAATACTGTCTACTGTCTTTAAAGCAGTGAAATCTTGGACATTAATTCTTACTTAGAATCCATGTCAATGATTTAATTTGTCTTTTCTTGCAGACAACATACAGATAACCACGTGTTATGGTCTACAGTGCAGCTCAGGCTCGTTCTCCTCAATCAACTATCCCTTACCGTACAAATCGCGCCACCGTGCCCTGTACTTATTGTACATCCCAGGAGCAACAGAGATTGTCTTTCAGTTCGATACACTATTTCGCATTGAGAGACCTAAAGATGAAGTGTATATCGGCAGTGGTGTTAGTCCAGATATAACTGCCCTCGTATCTCAAAGCAATCCTCCAAATCTGTACTTCTTTGATGGTGATATGACCCCACCGGGCACCTACAGCATTTTTTCTGATACTGCATTCATCTACTTCCTCACAGATAAAAACATCGAGTATGTAGGATTTCAAGTGCGATGGAATACTGGTAGGCAAACTTAAATTTGGTTAAAAATATGGTACTGACTGCCTTCACTTAGAAATTGTGGTTATCATACATGTAATAACACAACTTGGAATTAACAGTTTAAATGAAAGCACTTTAATTGAGGGGGAAACCCTGTGTGTCCATCAACAAAGTCTCAAAATGAAATTGTAAAAAAGGGGGAGCAATATCTGAAGTTTCTCCATTCAGTACATTACAGAAGGAATGTTTGATTGAATTGACCACGCCCCCATACTCTAAAAAATTGTTCTGACCCTGAATTTCCTTTGAAATGCCACAAGATAAAGAGCCACACCTTGGGAACCAAACACGAAGTTCACACCCTTTTTGGCCCCGTGTTTATAGTTAATGTGTTTGTTACCAACCATAATATTCTGATTATGCCATAACACATTTTTCGTCAATTTGACTGGCAGGTACATTTAAGAAAGCTGCACCAAGCATTAAGAACATCAATCCAAAAATGGTTTTGATTTGCGGCCCCTTTTAAATAGATCAGCAATGCCTGGTGGCCTCCCGTGAGTGCTAAAGGATCATAAACATTCAAAATCTTCAAAAAAGAGTGACTCAACCCAAGTTATCTGAATTTAGAAATCTGCGTATCCAGGTGACCTTAAGGGCTTTTATATACGAATGCATGTCAATCATTTTAACTCCTCCATGACTATAGCCTTGAATCATCTGGTTCCTGGACACACGGTCATTCCCTCTCCATATAAAGTTATAGAACATACAGTCTAATTCTTTGATAACATTGCTGGGCGGGTTGGGGAGAGTTAAAATAAGAAAATTAAGCTTAGATAAAAGGATTGTCTTGGTTACAGTAACTCTCCCCAGCACCGTAAGGTTACGTTTAGACCACTGCTCATGTATTTATTACATGCTTGTGCCTATTGGTAGTGCTACTATTGGAAGGGTGTGTTAAATTGAGAGTTGTTGATTTGTTTTTATATTATTGTTTTGCCTGTGATCATGAGCATGATCATGACTGTGTGAAGATAAAATTTGAATTTGATGTGTAAGTTTGTTACATTTAGAACTGATTTGCTTAAAAAGACTTTCTGCCTATGTGCATACCGAGTACTTGATTGATTCTTCCACAATAATGTGTTGACTGTTGTGGGGCACAAAGTTTGTTCACTTCTTCGGCTAGAGCTATGCTTGATCAGCACGTCTGCAAGTGTTGAGGAATAGGTGACACAAGCGATTTAGTCGTAGTAGCTGTAGCCAAAGTTGCCATTTCAGACACAGCCTTGCTTGTCTTGTTGCGCACAAGCTTGCGCTAATATCTTTGATGAGACTCTATGGGGTCGATCAAGTGAATGGTATCTCCTGCTGAAAGTGTGACTTTGAAATATACAAATTTATTGGGCCTTAAAAGTTGTTGGTTGATCCATTCTGTGTGAGGGACATACACAGAGTGCCAGTTGATGTCCTATAATGGTGACACCAAATGTGATTGCACAATCTGTTGGAATCTGTAAGGGACTGTATGCTTAACCAGCAGCTTTCTTCAACCACCAAGTTATTTGACACAAATGCTGTCTGTATTTGCAATGACACTGAAAGAGTAACATCTTCTGTGTTTAATTTACTTCTTTAGTTGGTGCCACATCTCCAGTAGCTTGAGTAATATTTTGACAAGTTAAACTTCTTCTTTTTTATTCAGTTGATGGCATAGCTCCTGTTATTAACTGTCCAGGTGACATAAGTCAGTTAATTCCTTTTGGACAGTCAGTTGTTGCTGTTGATTGGACGATCCCAACTGCTTTTGACAATTCTGGGATAGCACCTTCTGTGACGGCAAATCCATCATATTTCCCTGGCCACCAGTTTCAACAAGGGACAACCACTATCACCTACACAGCAACAGATGCAGCCTTCAATAGTGCTCAATGTACATTCACGATTACCCTTACACAAGAAGGTAAGATACAGGTCATAGGTCAAACTGAATGAAGAAAAAAGTAATACAATACCTGAAACCAAATCACAAATAATAAAACTGAGAGTTTGGTTGATGTGTGTGTTTTGCAAAATGTCAGTCCATAGCAATTAAATACTGACTTCTTTGAGTGCTTTATGTGAAGCTTTATCTCCCAAGGTGATCCTCGCCAGATGTTATTTCCCTAAAGCTAACTACATCAAAGCACAGGTAAAAGTAGTCAATATTCTTTGATAAAACCCCAATATTTGGCCTGGACATCTAAGCACCAAGAAGCTGCTTTGTTGTTGGAAGAGTCCATTGGTTGCCACGGATATGCGGTAGTTGCCACTGTTTGCTACGATTGATGATTTAATAGATTAAATAGAAGTGAATTTTGCATCTGGGGTAACAAATAAAGTTTATTTTTTGATGTGAATTATCACTTATTACTTTCCAGAGTTCTGCACAAAAAAATCCACAGGCAAATAGATTAAATAGAAGTGAATTTTGCATCTGGGGTAACAAATAAAGTTTATTTTTTGATGTGAATTATCACTTATTACTTTCCAGAGTTCTGCACAAAAAAATCCACAGGCAAATCACTTGTTGGGATTAGAACCACAGCCTTTGCATTGCTAGAGCTTGGCCCAATTTCATGGCTGTGCTTACCTCTGCTCTGATGATCAACATGGGGATTGCACACGCATGCAAAAATACTCCACTAACCTGAGGAATTCCATGCATTTGCAAGTGCCAATTCTTTGCTTTTGGTAGTATAATTAAGCAGAGTCACTCATGAAATGTGACTTGGATATCTTACCACTGGAACGCTTGAGCATGCCCGATGGCCAAAGGCAGTTCAAATCCTTAGCAGTGGTAACCACAACAGTTTTACTTGTTTGGGATCGATGGAGGGCTGTGGATAGTATAAAACATTGTGAGAAATGGCTCCCTCTGGAGTGCGTAGTTTCGAGAAAGAAGTAATGTTCTACTAAAAAAAATTAATTTGGTTTTGAGACCTCAGAATTAGATTTTGAGGTCTCAAAATCAAGCATCTGAAAACTTCTGACAAGGGTGTTTTTTCTTCCATTGTTATCTCACAACTTCGACGACCAATTGAGTTTTTCACAGGTTTGTTATTATGTGCATATGTTGAGATGCACCGAGTGAGAAGACTGGTCTTTGACGACCACCAAAGGTGTCCATTGTCTTTAAATCATAATGGTCTGTACATTTTTGTACAGATGTTTTTTTTTCTTCAGATTTGTTTTAAAGTTCATTCTTGAGTGTTTATGATATTGAAGCTCCATGTTCATATGCACACTGATAGATGGGAGTTGAAACTGATCCTTCTGAGAACTTTTCTCAGGAAATACAGTATAGGTGGTCAGCAGCAGATTTCACCAAACGCTAGGATTAATCATATCCAGAGTTTGGACGAGGAACTTGTTCTAACTTAGGATGGGTTCAATGCGTCCTAACGTCTATGGATACAAAACTTAACTCATCCTAAAGTTCTAAGATTAATCCTAAGTTAAAAAGAGTTTGGTGAAAGCGATGGCAGTGTCATGTGCTCGTGTCATCAACAATTTCGATTTGCCTTGTCATGGAAGAGGAGCTTCTCCTGAATTATGTAAACTTTCTTTCACCTCGTAGTGGATGCCTTTCCCCAGTAGCTAGGTATATATGTCTGTTTGTAAATCTGCTATAAGCGACACAAAAAAGGACTTGTGTTTCTAATGTGAGTTATGCAACAGAGTTACAATGCATGCAAGATTTAACAAAGGGAATAATCCATGCCTTCCTAATACACTGTAGTTTTTACCAAACAGACATAAGCATAGCTCATAATTATGGAACAGAACAACATAGTCCTACATCTTAATAGTGAAAAAAAAAAAAAAAAATGGGAAAGTTGTCACAAAAATTACCACCTTCAACAAGGAGGGCTGCTTTGTTATGAATGCAGAGTTATTACTTGGTTTGTTTCTAGTCCACTGGAATGATAGTCGCCAAGGCCTAGATGCAACATCTCTTGTATAGCTTGAGTAATGAGTAATGGTTGATATTTCAGGAAATTAAAGGTTTTTTGTTTTCGTTTTTTTCAGTGGATAACATAAATCCTGTTATCACCTGTCCAGCCGCCATAAGTCAGTCAATACCTTTTGGACAATCGGTTGCTCGTGTTTTTTGGACAACACCAAATGCTTCGGACAATTCTGGGGTGGCTCCTACTGTGACTGCAAATCCAATGTTTACCCCTGGCCAACAGTTTCAACAAGGGACAACCACTATCACCTACACAGCAACAGATGCAGCCTTCAATAGTGCTTCCTGTACATTCTCTATTACCCTTACACAAGAAGGTAAGATACAGGTCATAGGTCAAACAAATGCTATTCAAGGTGAAGCGCGTGGTGTTCCAACCATTGACTACTTCCAGCACACACATGAACAGGGAACCATTTGCAATGCACATTGTTCATGGTATGTTCTCCCTCCACATTGGCAATGCACATTGTTCATGGTATGTTCTCCCTCCACATTGGCAATGCACATTGTTCATGGTATGTTCTCCCTCCACATTTGCAATGCACATTGTTCATGGTATGTTCTCCCTCCACATTGGCAATGCACATTGTTCATGGTATGTTCTCCCTCCACATTGGCAATGCACATTGTTCATGGTATGTTCTCCCTCCACATTTGCAATGCACATTGTTCATGGTATGTTCTCCCTCCACATTGGCAATGCACATTGTTCATAGTATGTTCTCCCTCCACATTGGCAATGCACGTTGTTCATGGTATGTTCTCCCTCCACATTGGCAATGCACATTGTTCATGGTATGTTCTCCCTCCACATTTGCAATGCACATTGTTCATGGTATGTTCTCCCTCCACATTGGCAATGCACATTGTTCATGGTATGTTCTCCCTCCACATTGGCAATGCACGTTGTTCATGGTATGTTCTCCCTCCACATTGGCAATGCACGTTGTTCATGGTATGTAACTCCAAAGAGACAAACATTTGTCCCTTTTGAAGCTGTGATTGTTATACCCTATGCACATTGCAACAGCGCCACCAATGTACAAACTGTTGTGAAGCCAATGACCTCATCTGTCTATTTATATACACCATCAATAATTTCATTTATGTTAGATGACTGCAATGCATATAAACAGGGGTCACAAGGAAACCTCCTTTCATCAGTTGATCTCTCATTAAAAATTCACGCCGCGAGATTAGAATGGCTTACAGACCGAAGCGTCTGTTTATCCTTGCAGCGTTAAGGCCGGTTCATATTCGCTGCGCATTCACTGCGTACGCAGGCGCGGACCCGTTTTTTAAAGTCTGCATTGCGTAAAAGGAAACGCAGTGCGTAATCATTTTTCGCAAATGCGTATGAATTTTTCAAAATAAAAAATTAGGTCGTACACACTAATCGGACGCGTAGTCGGACGTATTGAAATATTTCAACATTTTGTCGGATGCGTAGACGTAATTTCAGTGAATAATGGCAAGAACTTGATTCGAAAAGATAAAAACTGTGCTTCTTTTTCCAAATATGTGTTACACAAGCTTGAAAGAATACCGAGATGTAAAAAGGACAGTGATTTCATTAAAGCCACTGGACCCTTTCGGTAAACAGTATTGTCCAAAGGCCCACACCTCGTGTATCACAACTTCTATATCAAATAACCAACCTGTGAAAAATTAGGCTCAATCGGTCATCGGAGTCGGGAGAAAATAATGGGAAAACCCACTCTTGTATCCTTGGTTTCGCCGTGTTATGACATGTGTTTAAAATAAATCCGTAATTCTCGCTATCGAGAATTGATATTGGTTTACTGTTTTCTCAAAAAGTAAAGCATTTCATGGAACAATATTTCAAGAGAAGTCTTTCACCACTACCTTCTGTAAACCCTCTAAGTTATTTGTAAATCTGTGAACTTTTATTTTTTTTATTTTGTACCGAAAGGGTCCAATGGCTTTAAAGCAAATTGGGGAAATTTGCGATAATGATTTGGACGGAAGGCATTTTATTTAATGAAAAACCCTTGAACCGAACGAATGTATGAACACAAGTTGACGTGTTCGTTTTCGCGTGCGAATGCAAACTTAATGCATCTATTTTTTTGTTTTGATGAAGTATGAACGTTAAATCCAAATTCGAAATGTCGGGTGCGTGCACGCAGTCGCAGCGAGTATGAACCGGCCTTTGGAGGCCATCAACCGACCCAGTGCTGTGTCCTGGCACGTAAACGCTAGCCTGGTTATACTGTGCATGTAGTACACACAATATGAAGCGCGTGAGCGTCCAAGGCACATGTAAGAGAACCAAGCTACATTGCATGTTATTGGCCAACAAGTTTTATAATCATGCACAAAAAGTTTCTGATTTTCATCAATATTTGGGTTTTACAAAAGTTGTATTATTCCAACCCCAAATAATTCTGAATGCTAAAGGCATAACCTTTCGGTTAGACTTTGGGTGTTGGGTGAGAAACATCGCTAAAATCATGAGAAACATGCAGGGAAAAAATTGCTAATTGAATACACTACTTCAAGCAGAGTCAATGTATGGTCTATCCATAAGCGCTATACACAGCACGCAGGTGGTGTTTATAGCCCCAGGGGGTGGGGGGAAGTTACATAATGCGTGCTGTCTCGCATTTCAAGTTGGAAATAACGGTAACAATTGTCAAATTTCATTATAACTAAACTTCTCATCGGGTTGTTTGTAAATTTTTGTCCTTTTGTTTGTCTGGCTACGGGGGGTTAAAAATCAATATTAGGCTCTGACCAATACTATATTATCAACCAACTTACTGCATATTTTAACGAGGGTTTTTGCCTACCAGCAGTAGGCCCTGACCATTTTATAACGCATTTTTAATTTGGACAGGAATTTTACCTACAGCGTTATTATAATTATCATGAATTCATTTTGGGGGGAGGTGAGGACTACTCAAATTCTTCTTTTTCTAAACAAATCATTAAACCTAGGGGTAGAATTGTGGATTTGTTGTCGGGTCAGAAACGAGTGATTGAAAATGCACAATGTGACAATGGACCCTTCCCATGAAGGGTCAATGTGACAAGGACCCTTCCCATGAAGGGTCAATGTGACAATGGACCCTTCCCATGAAGGGTCAATGTGACAATGGACCCTTCCCATGGAGGGTCAATGTGACAATGGACCCTTCCCATGCAGGGTCAATGTGACAATGGACCCTTCCCATGAAGGATCAACGTGACAATGGACCCTTCCCATGAAGGGTCAATGTGACAAGGACCCTTCCCATGAAGGGTCAATGTGACAATGGACCCTTCCCATGAAGGGTCAATGTGACAGTGGACCCTTCCCATGAAGGATCAATGTGACAATAGACCCTTCCCATGAAGGGTCAATGTGACAGTGGACCCTTCCCATGAAGGGTCAATGTGACAATGGACCCTTCCCATGAAGGGTCAATGTGAAAATGGACCCTTCCCATGAAGGGTCAATGTGACAATGGACCCTTCCCATGAAGGGTCAATGTGACAATGGACCCTTCCCATGACAGGTCAATATGACAATGGACCCTTCCCATTAAGGGTCAATGTGACAATGGACCCTTCCCATGAAGGGTCAATGTGACAATGGACCCTTCCCATGAAGGGTCAATGTGACAATGGACCCTTCCCATGAAAGGTCAATGTGACAATGGACCCTTCCCATGAAGGGTCAATGTGACAATGGACCCTTCCCATGAAGGGTCAATGTGACAATGGACCCTTCCCATGAAGGGTCAATGTGACAATGAACCCTTCCCATGAAGGATCAACAGGACAATGGACCCTTCCCATGAAGGGTCAATGTGACAATGGACCCTTCCCATGAAGGGTTAATGTGACAAGGACCCTTCCCAAGAAGGGTC
This sequence comes from Asterias amurensis, assembly GCF_032118995.1. Classification (NCBI taxonomy): domain Eukaryota; kingdom Metazoa; phylum Echinodermata; class Asteroidea; order Forcipulatida; family Asteriidae; genus Asterias; species Asterias amurensis. Next base: position 8,751,658 of record NC_092650.1, on the reverse strand, counting down.
AATGTGACAATGGACCCTTCCCATGAAGGGTCAATGTGACAATGGACCCTTACCATGAAGGGTCAATGTGACAATGGACCCTTCCCATGAAGGATCAACGTGACAATGGACCCTTCCCATGAAGGGTCAATGTGACAATGGACCCTTCCCATGAAGGGTCAATGTGACAAGGACCCTTCCCATGAAGGGTCAATGTGACAATGGACCCTTCCCATGAAGGGTCAATGTGACAATGGACCCTTCCCATGGAGGGTCAATGTGACAATGGACCCTTCCCATGAAGGATCAACGTGACAATGGACCCTTCCCATGAAGGGTCAATGTGACAAGGACCCTTCCCATGAAGGGTCAATGTGACAATGGACCCTTCCCATGAAGGGTCAATGTGACAGTGGACCCTTCCCATGAAGGATCAATGTGACAATAGACCCTTCCCATGAAGGGTCAATGTGACAGTGGACCCTTCCCATGAAGGGTCAATGTGACAATGGACCCTTCCCATGAAGGGTCAATGTGACAATGGACCCTTCCCATGAAGGGTCAATGTGACAATGGACCCTTCCCATGAAGGGTCAATGTGACAATGGACCCTTCCCATGACAGGTCAATATGACAATGGACCCTTCCCATTAAGGGTCAATGTGACAATGGACCCTTCCCATGAAGTGTCAATGTGACAATGGACCCTTCCCATGAAGGGTCAATGTGACAATGGACCCTTCCCATGAAAGGTCAATGTGACAATGGACCCTTCCCATGAAGGGTCAATGTGACAATGGACCCTTCCCATGAAGGGTCAATGTGACAATGGACCCTTCCCATGAAGGGTCAATGTGACAATGAACCCTTCCCATGAAGGATCAACAGGACAATGGACCCTTCCCATGAAGGGTCAATGTGACAATGGACCCTTCCCATGAAGGGTTAATGTGACAAGGACCCTTCCCAAGAAGGGTCAATGTGACAATGGACCCTTCCCATGAAGGGTCAATGTGACAATGGACCCTTACCATGAAGGGTCAATGTGACAATGGACCCTTCCCATGAAGGATCAACGTGACAATGGACCCTTCCCATGAAGGGTCAATGTGACAATGGACCCTTCCCATGAAGGGTCAATGTGACAAGGACCCTTCCCATGAAGGGTCAATGTGACAATGGACCCTTCCCATGAAGGGTCAATGTGACAATGGACCCTTCCCATGGAGGGTCAATGTGACAATGGACCCTTCCCATGAAGGATCAACGTGACAATGGACCCTTCCCATGAAGGGTCAATGTGACAAGGACCCTTCCCATGAAGGGTCAATGTGACAATGGACCCTTCCCATGAAGGGTCAATGTGACAGTGGACCCTTCCCATGAAGGGTCAATGTGACAATGGACCCTTCCCATGAAGGGTCAATGTGACAGTGGACCCTTCCCATGAAGGATCAATGTGACAATAGACCCTTCCCATGAAGGGTCAATGTGACAGTGGACCCTTCCTATGAAGGGTCAATGTGACAATGGACCCTTCCCATGAAGGGTCAATGTGACAATGGACCCTTCCCATGAAGGGTCAATGTGACAATGGACCCATCCTATGAAGGGTCAATGTGACAATGGACCCTTACCATGACTGGTCAATGTGACAATTGACCCTTCTCATGAAGGGT